>NW_024543977.1:2682500-4095000 GCF_018167655.1 Microtus oregoni
GCGGTGCATAGGTACACATGGAGGCGGGCACCATATAGTTAGTAAAATAATAAATAAGGATATATATCTCTGAGTATTTGTAGAAAAGAATTTGAATTGTTAGCCATGCAGATTGTAGCAGGACAAAAGGTGACAAAATTGTCTGCCAAAGGCTCTGACAAAATCATATGGCCAAATATATGTGAGTAAACCAGAGCTCTACTTAAGTATTTTCTGGAGATGTGTAAGTAAAATGTTAAGCAGCTGTTTTCTGAGAGGTTTAACATTTTAGTTAGTGAGCATCTGTCTTTACTGATCAGTATTGAGCTTTAGTTAGTGAGTGTCTGTCATTACTTATCAGTACTGAGCTTTAGAGGTTAAGGGTATGGACTGTGGCACCTGCTTGCCACTCCCATGTATTCAAGACCTGTAAAATGGAATGATAAACATATTATGTGAAATTGAATGATTACATACGTGCACAGTGCATGTAATTAGAGCACTGCTTGGGGCACATCTTTCAAGGTGGATTAGTTAAGTAGTGTGTCCTGGTCTCCCTCTTTGGCCAGCATCTCTAGGCTGTGTGAGTATAGGTGCCTGGCCTCACCAGCATCCCTAGGCTGTGTGAGCACAGGTGTCTGACCTCACCAGCATCCCTAGGCTGTGTGAGCACAGGTGTCTGACCTCACCAGCATCCCTAGGCTGTGTGAGCACAGGTGTCTGACCTCACGAGCATCTCTAGGATGTGTGAGCATAGGTGTGCCTGGCCTCACCAACATCTCTAGGATGTGTGAGCATAGGTGTGCCTGGCCTCACCAGCATCTCTAGGATGTGTGAGCACAGGTGTGCCTGGCTTCACCAGCATCTCTAGGATGTGTGAGCACGGGTGTCTGGCCTCACCAGCATCTCTAGGTTGTGTGAGCACGGGTGTCTGGTCTCATGAGCATCTCTAGGCTATGTGAGCACAGGTGGCTGGCCGCACAAGCATCACTAGGATGTGTGAGAGCAGGTGCCTGGCCTCACACCTCACCTTCGCCTTCAGTGGGTCTACAACTGATTGTACTGCCAAGAGACTCCAAAGGGATGCCCAGGAGCCCTTTTGAAAAACATAGTGCTTTTCAAAGTTTGTATGGAGGAGTAGTCATTTCTTCATGTGTCTGTTTTATTTCAATCTTTCAAAAGATAGGACTTTTTCTGTATGCTTAAAAATACAATAAAAATGAAATGCCACTAAAACATGCAAGAATTTTCTATGATTTGAATTTTCTAGTTGGTTTGTTTCTACATAAATAGAATATTCCATTCAAACAGAGAAAAGGGAGAAAATTCATTCATCAGAAGAACAGAGTATGCGCACGTGCAGTTAGTTCCTGTTGGCTCAACCCCTTTGGTAACTGTTTACTTACTAACCGACTTGCGGTGTTGCCCAGTTTGAACCTGAGATCCTCTGCTTCAGCTTTCCATACCTGGGGTCATAGTGTGTGCCACCATATTAGCTACTGAGAACTTTCTTTTTAATCCCTTTTAAATATGGATGAAGGTGTAACATCCTGCTTCCTGGGATTAAGATGGAGATATCTTTCGACAGTGTTTTCTGCTTACAATGCCAACCATTCTTATGCTCTGGCTATCACTAGAACCACCATGCAGCTCAGAGATGGCTCATCAACCAAATTCCCATTTCAATGCAGTGAGATTACAAGACAAGTAAACCCCTGCTGAACCATGAACCTGAACTTCAAACACATTTGCTCTCCCACATAAGGGGTTCATTTTACTAGGTGCCAACATCACTTAAAAATTAGGAAAATTTGCACACACCCTCCAAAAAGCTATTTTATACCTGCTTGGCTGTAAATACCCAGACCTCATTTGCTCAATGTATAACTATCCGTTGGGTTGTTCAGCCGCTGCCATCAGGAGTGTTCCTGTGTATTCTGATTTTGTAGTCCCAATCGACCTTTCTATCCACGTCATGTGGAAGAGCCCACTGCCTGACCTCCCAGTGGAAGTTTAATTTTACTGCCCCAGCAGTGATTTGATGGGAAGGTTTGATGGGAAGGCAAATTGCCCTTTCCCTGAAAGAATGCCACAAAACTGACTGACATGGCTTTTTACTTCAAGAAATCTCCTGTATGCTTCTTCAGTTGAACTAAACAATTGGCCACAAAATAAAGGTAATTAAAAAGAATATCACTATGATTATGAAAAAGTTCAAAGTCCAGGTCATAAACTAGCTGCTAGGAGGTAGGGTTTGGATGGAATATATACCATGGCCCAGAAGACCGACGGCTTTCAAATGCCAGGCATTCTTCCTGTATTAGGGAGAAGCAGGTAGGCGGGTTATAGAGAAACCAAGCTCAATGAGAAGCCTCAGGCATCCTCTGACAGTCTTACCTTATGGGTGACAGAACTAGGAGTTTCCCATCACCCTGTGGTCAAGCAGGTGTGTCTTCTCTACATGGGTTTCGTTTGCACTACTCTGCATGTGTTATCTTCCAGAGGAGGGAAATCAACAGGATAGCTGTTTTGTCTCGGACTCTGCTCGGACCTTATTTCTGGGAAGGAAACAGAAGTTGCCGAGGAGCTGATTATGCAACTGCCAACAGAGACCTGGTTTTGCGGCAAATTGCCTGTCAGCATTAATTGTGGCCTTTAGGCAGCTCCGCTCTCTTCTTTTTTCCACTTGCTTGGAAAGAAAGAAGTTATGTAACAGGCATGATTTAGACAGGAGAGAAAGTGCTTATTTAACCCACAAGACTATCAGGAAACTCCTGAAGAGGGATTCACCTCAGGTGAATTCTTTGCAGGTTTTTTTCCCTGGTGACAGTTCAATTCCTTTTAGGGTGCACTAATTTCAAAGCCCTTTGGAAGCTATTTTAAGGTATAGTGTAGGCACACTAAGTACAGGTGCTAAAGCTGGTGGGATAAACGAGGAAAACCCATTGTTTTACTTGGAGCTTCTTCTCTTTGGCATGGGTTATGCTTTTTCAAAAAGGTAATAGTTATGAAAATTGCCTACTTTAACGACTAACAAAATGCCTAGAAGACGGGAACAGAACTAAAACTTGCATTTTGCCTGAAATATTAATCAGAAGAAAAATAAGGAAGCAAAATATTTTCTTCCAAATAATTTTTTTCTAATATGAAACAAGATAGATATGACTAAACTATCTAGAAACTGGAGCTATCTGAAGCCATTTAAGGACATTTTGTTAAGTGGCTTCCCCGGGAAATTGTGGATGTCTCCCATGGGTGGCACTGGGCTGGCCTTCGGCAAGTGGCCCTTCTCACTGCTTTCATGAATCTTTCATTCCATTCACTCTGTGCCCCAGTTCTCTTCAGGAGACCAGGTAGAAGGTGCCAGCAATGTGCACATTGCATAGAGGGCTTGCAGGGATTTACAGTATTGGGAAGACTTGTAGTCCTGGAAAGCACACACACAGATTGTCTCATAAACACTGAGTGCTGAATGAAGCCACAGGACTCCAAAGGATGCAAGTCTCACATAGTGATGGCTCTGGGCCCTGTTTCACACTCCCAGCCACATCCTCCCCTCTTAACCTGCATAATGACAGGTCGTGTGTCACATCAGGTTCCTAGGGAAGACTCCATCGACTGCCACTCTACCTAGTCGGTTCCTCCTGCATTACTTTCTATTGCGCGCCACCATATGGAACCTTGCTCTATGCACAGAGCAGCATGAAACAGTGGAGTGGAGAAAGGAGAAATTCTTCAATGAATGCAGAAGTAGTAAGAAGCAGGGTCTTATGATGGCCCAGATCTCACCAAGTCATCTAAGGCAGCTGTGCACTGAACAGCAGGAATCCACCAGTCTGCTCTGTCCACCACTGCTGTCTATGCTACATAGAAAGCTACAGGGATTTTTGTTTTGTTTTGTTCTGGTGGCTTTGTTCAGCCATCCTTAGTGCTATTTTGCCCACCTTCTTTCTTCTTCTGTATTGACTTCTCCCCTTTCCATAAGCACCCTCCCCTTCTCTCCCTTTCCCTGTCATATCATCACTTGCATCCTGCTATTCCATTTTACCCCCTCCATCTTCTTCTCACATACCAAACTAGATACAGAAAAGCCCACAAGGCCTCAACCTTCCACAAAGAACTAGAGGAATGGAGAACTTGGAACAAAAGTGGTAGCCCTCCCCAATGAATAACCAATTAGTTGTTCAGTGCCAAGCAGTCAGTCCTGGAAACATACATATAGGTATTATTATAGACCGAATAGGCTGTATTTCGGAATGTATGTATATATACATATACAAATATGCATGCAATAACAATTAGTAAAAATAGGTCATGAATTTGAAGGAGAACAGGGAGGGAAATATGGGAGAGTTTGCAGGCAGGAAGGGGAAGGGAGGAAATATTGTAATTAAATTAGAATCTCAAAAATAAAATTAAGCAAAAGCACAATAAATGGCTGTCTGTAAGAATTAAATCATTTAAAATATAATCAAATAACATTTAATGTTGACACCATTTTATAGTTGAAACAAATCATGCACAGCGAAGTAACAGGATTGCTGCACTTGACAGAGGAAAGGAGACCAGGCATATGGGAGCCTCAGTATCAGGACGCTAATCTGAAAGACAGGGCAAGGAGGAAGACGCCAAGAATAAAATCTACCAGGCGCAGCATGGGAGGAGGATAGAAAGTCTATGTAATGGTGTTGCTAAACTTTTGTTTTGTATAGCAAAGAGCTCTTATTAGTCTCATGAGTTATTTTCAGCTCACATGCTTGTTAAGCGATGCACCCCAAATGATCTGTCTCAGACCTTTCCACAGCGAAACTCTATGCAGTTATCTGGACTCTGGTTATTTCCATACAGTGCGCATTCTGTGTTAGGGAGCCTGTACTCTTTTAAGTTTAACGTGAAAATACTTCCAAAATAATTTACTTATTCTATATATGTGGGTGAATTATCTACATGTATGTTTGCACGCCATGTGCCTGAGGAAGCTAGAAGAAAGCATTGGTACCCTGAGCACTGAAGTTACAGATGACTGAGCTGCCATGTGGGTACTGGGAATGCATACCTGGTCCTCTGGGGGACTTTAAAATGAGGTTTTATTTGAGTATGGAAGCTCATGCCTGTAATCTGAGCACTTGTGAGGCTGAAATAGGAGAATTAGCACATATTTGAGTCTAGCCTCGGCTACAGACTAATCTCTAGGCCAAAGTGGGTTACTTAGTGACACCCTGTATAAAAAAAAAAAAACAAAACTAATAGAAATTACTTTAAACATGTTTTTAATTAAAAACTATTTAAGAATAAAGTTTGATGTTTACTCTCAAAGGCTTAAATTGTGAATCAACTGTTAGTGAACATATATGTTCACCCCAAATTGAACATACTGCCACTCGAAAAACACAAATCTGCAATGATTCCTTTTGTCAGAGCCCTAGGAAAGTTAAGCCCACCATAAAGTGCTGGATACCATGGTTGCTGAAACCAGAGCCACTGCAGCAGATTTGCAATGTGTAGGAGTCTGTGTTGTTTAGCGATGTACATAATCCATACTGCAGCTGCCAAGGCCCGTGAGGAGCAGGCCAGGTGCAGGTAAGCATTCATACAGACGACGTTTCTGCTTTGGCTACTCTGGGGATTGTATTAAGCTATCATACTTTTCCAGGATTTTAATGTGTGTCCTAATGTTGTGTGCTGTCCTAGCGCTTAGGAAAATTGCCCAGTGGTGAATTGTATGTTGCCAGTAAATTTTCTATTAAATCTTTCCACAGCTTTGGTTTCCATTTATTAGAGAAAACAGAAGATTTTAAAATTATCACCAGCATGCATCATAAAATTACTAATATGCATTTTATTAAACAAGTTTCTTTTCTTCACCAGCCAGGGGATTCTGTCTGCTCCATTAGCTTCACCATTTTCCCCGGAGCAAGCTTTCCCTGTCCAGCATTACTGGCAGTCAGGGCTGGCTCATTCTGTTGCAGGTCTGCCTGGTGCCGTGAGGATGTTTAGCATACAGGTCTCAACTAAACTGCATGACAGTAACACCCCGATCCCATTATGACAGCTGACAGTGTCTCTGAGTATTTCCAAATGTTCCTTGAGGGAGCTTGTGATTGAGAACCCGCTGGTGAAAGTTGTTACAATACTTTATTGCCCTGAAAGCATCCCCACAGTTACACTTGCCATCCCCTTAGCTGCTTGAACTTTCTTTGCATTATCAAACCCTGCCCTTTCTGCTTCCCAGTGAATTCAGTCTATTGAAGTAGATTTTTGGAAGCCTTGAAATGAAATGCAGTAGGCTCGCATTATAGTGTGTGCAAAGGCAAAAGCAAACATGGCTGAAAGAGCAGAGAAATATTTATTGCCTGGTAAGGTGAGGAGAGCTCACGAGTTATATCCAAAGCAATGACCTTGGACAAGGACACGTGCAGGGTTTATTTGCCAAGCCTGTACATGATCATGTGAGAAAATACCCTAGAGTACATTCTTGAACAAGGATTCTAGACAGAAAATTAGTGAACATGTTATTGAGCAAGCTCAGCTCAAGGTCATCGGGTGCATTTCCAAGGTCAAAACAGCAGCAATGGAGACTTTTGGACACGCTCACCTTGTATCACAAAGACAACAGATGGGAACACCTCTGGGCATGTCTATTTTCTCCAAAGGTTTTACCTGAAACAAAAAGTTGCTTAGACTGTTCCATTAATATGAGTTGCCCTAAAGGTGCTTCCTTCACTTAGATGCTAACAAACTAACACCCTTAGCTGTCAAAAATCTATTTAGCACTCAATTATTTCTGAACATCAACTATGCAAAGGCTGCTTTTGGAATGACACTATTATAACATGAGATATGAAAAGATATGATCCTCCTTACAAAGGCTTTAGTGACACAAGGCTCTGCTGGATCTCATCTAAACAAATGAACAGATGAAATTTTACTTCTGTAGCTAACTGTGTACTTAAAAAGGTTAAAGGTAATTTCAAGTTAGTGTTCAAGTCAGTTCAAAACATTCAATTAGTGGAAACTGTTGGTGCTTTCCCCATTAGCTAGAGGAGGATGCTTGGGTGAGTAAGGAAACCTCTCAAAGGCAAGGAAGGACTGTCGACAGCAGGAACAGCTGTCTTCACTCTCATCCTGTGCTAAAGGTTAAGTCCTGAGGGAGGCCAGAGCGTACATTGAAGAAACAATTAACCAGTGTTCAGTGTTCGCTCTGTCGAAGGCACTGTGGCCAGACAACTTGAAAAGAGTGAGCCCTGGTCCTCGTGGGACTGAAGTCTAAACGAGAGTGTGCACTGTTTACAGCCGAGGAATTTCACTGCATGAGAATGGTCGCTGCAGCCGTAGGTGGTTTTTCTTGAGCTGCTTGTTGAGTAGAAGGGAACAGAAAGGGGAGTCGGAGAGGGAGAACCCTGCAGACTGGGTGGGATGTAATCTTGTTTAAACAGCATTTCCAAATGTATTTGACCCCCAAAAGTGGATGTTGAGATGCATTTTAACAAATAAGAACACATAACTCTCTTCAACAGTCAGTGAGTAACGCAAAGAAATTTGCAATGATAATAGAGAATATTTTGGGGCTTCCCAATTAAACAGGAAGTGTTATCAAGAGATATCTTGGTTCGCCATCAATAAGCATACATACTCAACTGATGTGTCTAAAGCATTCAGGAGCTAAGTTCCTTAAGGAGAGCATTTCCAGTTATTCTGTCATTCCAGTTTTTTATCGTCATGAAATATCTCTTAAGCAATCAGTATGTGCTGTGTGCTACACACAGTAAGTACTAAGGCAGAACATTGAGAAACGACACCCACCTCAGGAAGGTCAGAATCCAAACAGGGAATGAAAAATGTAGAATTACATTAAAAGTATCAGAAAAATGAAGAAAAAAGATACCTGTCTACCGTTAGCTGAACAATTACAGTGAAAGAAGCTTTTTTTTATTTCCTCTTAACTACATTATCAAGAAAGAACCATTTTAACCCAGCTATGGATGTACACTTCTTAATCCCAGCACTCAGAAGGCTGAAGTAGGAGGACTGCAATGAGTTTGAGGCAGTCTGGGATATGCAGTGAATTGCAGGCCAACCTGGAGACAGAGAGAGCCATTTTAATTTTCATGGTATCCCTAAACTTCTCACAATAATTTGCCTTTAGTGCACTTTAATCGTGACTTTATTTGGTTGTTGACTAGTGATTCTCGACCTGTAGGTCGACACCCCTTTGTGGGGTCAAACAACCCCTCCACAATGGTTGTATATCAGATATCCTGCTACAATTCATAACAGTCACAAAATTACAGTTATGAAGTAGCAATGAAAATAATTTTATGATGGAATGTCACCACCAAACATGAGGAACTGTATTAAAGGGTTCCAGTAGCCTACACACCTTTATTGCCAGCATTCAGGAGACAGAGGCAAGAGGATCTCTGAATTTAAGACCATTCTGGTCTAAAGAGTGAATTCCAGGACAGCCAGGGCTACACAGAGAAACCCTGTCTTCAAAGCTCCCCCCCCCATCCGAAAAGGGGGGAACCCCAGTACTAGAGATGTTGAGAACCACAGTTCTAGAAAGTTTTAACATTTTGGAAATAACATTTGAAAATGCTGAGACTCCTGGTTACCCAACCCCAAGTGGTCATCCAAAAATACAAATACATATGGACTACACTAAATGGACTCAATGAGCAGGTTGTATATATTTGATGGCTTGAAAGAAAATAAATGACCCCCAAAGGAAGTGGCACTATTGGAAAGTGTGGCTTTGTTGGAGGAGGTGTGTCATATGGAGGAGGCGGGCTTTGAAGTTTCATCTATGTTCAAGCCACACCCAGTGTCTCAGTTCACTTCCGGTTGCCTACAAGTTGTAGAAGTCTCAGCTCCTCCAACAGTACGTCTGCTTGTAGGCTGCCATGTCCTGCTGTGATGATAATGGACTAAACCTCTGAATTGTAAGTCAGCCCCAATTAAATGCTTTCCTTTATAAGAAAAAGGCCATGGTGTCGCTTCACAACAATAGAAATCCTAAGACAGTGTACATAGGTATATATAACTATTATTATATACAATAAAGAAAAGATCATGAATTTGAGATCTGGGTCCAGGAAGAGTTGGAGTGGGAAGAAGACAGAGTAGAAATGATGTAAATATAATACTGTTTCATAGAATCCTAAATAAACTATGAAAACGTATTGATTTGGATAAGTCTGAATGACTTACCCTTTGTATTATTAGTTTCTAGGATGCAGCAGTTAAAGAGAGACCACTTCTCTTGTGCAGCTTATAGTGTAGTAGAGGAGACAAAACATAACTGATGCATGCTGGGAACTGTCAGGTAATGATGGCCGTCATGGAGAATGTTGAGGTATCGCAAGACGATGGTTATGAAACCGTGTGATGCTGGTGGAAAGAGGGGCCACTGGTGAGAATACCCACAGTAACAATGTGTAAAGAATACCGTCCAAGGCGGCACAGTGTAGCCATGCTTGTGGGTGCTAGTGTGTGGGGGGAATAAAGCCCACCAGGCTGGGAGGGGGACAAGGAGTCGTAGGAGTGAGAACAAAGCAGGACTCAGCTGTGGAGGGCTGTGGCGGCCATAACAGTTCAAAGAAAAGCCTTTGAGCCCAGTGGACTTAAATTTCCTTTATTTGGTTTGATTTTAGCATGCAATTAACCAGATTTTCTTTTGTGAAATAAGTAGAATGAATTAATTCTTCGCAGACCTGGCGGTTGGGAATTTCTTTTCAGTTACACATTAGCTTGATGACCAGTCCCATGTCATCAGGGAAAGATCTGAGAGAGAGGATGTGTTTCAATTCTTGCCCTTAGCCCTGCTAGTAATTGAGCCTGTGGTCTGTGACCACCATTGCTTTTATTAAATTGTTTGCCGAGAGGACCTCTGTGGAAACCTGCATTTTACCATTAGAATTTTTATGTACTGTGGATAAATATGGAAGGAAGCACCGGAGTGAGGGCCATGTGCACTTTGGGAATGACATTTGCTTTTAAATTAATGAGCTACTTTGACTTTTTCAAAACACCTGGGGATGCTGCTTGCTTCTTTTGGAAGAAAAAACCAGGAGAGGTGAAAGTATCCACTGGATCACCTTTCAATCCTGAAAGAATAGCCAATAAGGCCTTTACTATGTTGCTCTATAAAGCAACAGGGCTTTAGAATGTGAATGTAACCCTCACACAGTGATCAGTATTTACTAAGTAACATCTTGTTTCATTTAGAATTGAACCATGAAGGCTGGTAGATGTTCTACACCTTTTGCTAACCGATAAAAATGGCTGAGTTTATATGGAAGCCAATGCATCAACTTAAACCTTGGTGAGGTACTTGCAGCATGAAGTGACTGATTATGAACAGGGTTCACAACCACAAAATTATTGCACATGGCAGTTTATTGGCATATAAATTAAACCGCTGCAAGGTAGAAGAATGGGGGAAAACAGATTGCTGTGTGCAATCAAATTAATTTAGGAATCAAACTGCAAACAGTTTGCTCGAAAGTCTCCAGCTGTGTTTGGCATCGAGCACACCACACTGAAGAAAAATGTTCTGGAGCATTGAAAGTTATGCAATGCCCATTGACATCTGTTTGTCTAGCGTATGGGTGAATGGATGCTTTCTGGGGATCATTTCTAATAGGAAGTGGAAGCCAGAAGGTGATATTGAAAAGTGCAAGGTCACTGATCAGCTGAGGGTATGTATGTATGGTAGGCAGGAGTAATCACCTAGGTCTTACATAAGCAGAAATCTAGAGGCTGCCACAGGTAGGGAATTGCTGGCTAACAATGGGGAGCAGGGCAGGGCAGCAGGACTCTTCAGAAGAATGAGCACCACAGTCTCCACAGAGGGCGCACATGCTTCTTATATCTGCCTCAGTCACAGCAAAACACCATTGCCTTTAGAAGGATATTTTGTTTTGTTTTGTTTTGCTTTTTTTTTTTTTGATATAGGGCTTCTCTGTGTAACAGCTCTGATTGTCCTGGAACTCACTTTGTAGACCAAGCTGACCTTGAACTCATAGAGATCCTCCTGCCTCTGCCTCCTGAGTGCTGGGATTAAAAACATGCACCAACACAGCCTGGCGAGAGAGTCTTCTTAACCACCTCCCCAAATCTCCCTTCCATTATTTCCTGTAATCAGATCTTGTCCTTCTTTTCTTTGTGATCATTTGAAATTATATCGTTGTTTATAGTTGCCAAATTGCCAAATGTCTCTCCCTCACCAGGCTAACTACAATTTCACTAGAGCGTGCTTTCGCTAGCCCTTTTGTCTGCTTGGCAGACAGCAGTCATATACAGACTGCTGAGTGAAAATACAGAGCCTGGAAGGTTATTTAGGGAGGAGTTGCTGAGGACTGGGTGGTGCCCCATGACCTTGGAAATGACACACTGGTCAGCTCTAGCAGCTGGGAAGACTACACTTGAAGTTCAGAAACCTTCCTCAGAGCCTATGAACAAGACGGAGGATGTCGCCATTCTCACTTTAGTGGCTGTATGCAGGATCTGTATGGGAAAAGAAACTAAGCCAGGCATGGTGGCATATGCCTGTGATCCTAGCATGTGGGAGGCTGAGGCAGGAGGATTCTGAGTTCTAGGAAAACCTCACCGGGTAGGAAGAAGCCAAATCTCAAGGGAGTACAGGAGACCATGAACTGCAGGGCCACAGTGTGAGCCCCAATCCCTGTCTACAGCTTCTTCTCATCGTCTCCTATCAGTATTCTCTTGCTGTTTGACACTCCCTAGCTGTATGAAGGTACCAGGGACCGTGCCTCAGTTCTCTTTCTCTCTCTCTCTCTCTCTCTCTCTCTCTCTCTCTCTCTCTCTCTTTCACACACACACACACACACACACACACACACACACACACACACACACAGACACCCTAGCACAGGGATAGTCCAACACCAGGAATGTCTGAGTCTGACATCAGGCTACCTCTGAGACAGAGATAAGCTTATATAACCTCACGCTGTCATGGTTTCTGAGACGGACTCCAGAGCAGAGGAAAGTGAGACAGCCAGGTGTTTCTACAATAAGTGACCATCCCCACAGTCTTAGCACTTCCAGTATGTCAGTGCTTTATGTGATTATCCTAGAAGGTGTGTGAGGTAATGAGAAGCTATAACTGAAGCCCTGAATGATGAAATTAGAACCATGATTAAAGAGCTGTCCCAGCACTGGCACTGTGAGTTGGGGTCAAGGTGGCACCTCACAGCTGTCTGGTAGTTCTCCATACACCAAACAAAAACAAACTCATATCCCCAAAGATCAGTGATCTCACCAAGAAACTCAGGCTGCTTCGAACTCATGATCCTGCGTCAGCCTCCCAAGTGCTAGGAATATAGGTGTGTACCACCATGCCTGGCTTGTATGTATGTATGTATGTATGTATGTATTTATTTATTTATTCATTCATTTATCTTGTTTGTTTTTGATTTTTCATTTTTGACCACACAAGTTCTGCCTGCAGTCACTGAAGAATTATATACAGGTAGTATATTGTATGCACTCAGAGGCTGTTCTTCAAAAGCACAGCATGCAATCTTACACACTGAGAAGGGGCACACTCCAAGGTCAGGCAAAGCCACCTCTGTTACCAACGATGGAATGTAAGTGAATTTTGAGCAAGACAAAGCTCCCAGGTGCGTGCCATCTTTTCCCAGCATGTGCGCTCTCCGCATACCAAGATCCTGTGGTGTTTGTGAGCTCCTTCCTCCTATGATGTGTTATTGCTTTGTCTCTTATGACACATAGTAAGATCACTAATTTATCAAGTGGAAAGAGTTGTTATGCAAGTCCCAGTCCATAATCAATCAGCCCTGTGGCTCTGGGAAAACAGAAGGTAAGTGTAAACCACTTACAGCCTAAGCCATAACACAAGGAAGAGAGGATGGTCAGAGGTCTGGCGGCTCCCTTTAAGCACACACCTCTGGTGACCTAAGGACTTCTTTTTTTATTGTTTTTATTGAGCTATACATTTTTCTCTGTTCTTCTTCCTTCTCCTCCCCTCCTACTACCTGCCCTCTTCTGTGACCTCCACACTCTCAATTTACTGAGGAGATCTTGTCTATTTCCCCTTCCCAGGGAGATCCATGTATGTTTCTGTTAAGGTTCCCTTGTGACCTAGCTTCTCTGGGGTTGTGGACTATGGGCTGATTATCCTTTGCTTTACATCTAATATCCACTTATGAGTGAGTATGTATTATATTTGTCTTTCTGGGTCTGGGTTATCTCACTCAATATGTTTTTTTTCTAGATCCATCCATTTGTATGAAAATTTCAAGATGCCATTAATTTTTACTGCTGTGTAGTACACCATTGTGTAAATGTACCACACATTCTTTATCCATCCTTCAGATGAAGGGCATGTAGGTTGTTTCCAGGTTCTCACTAAGACAAATAATGCTGCTATGAACATAGTCAAGCACATGTGACTTAAGGACTTCTTGCAAGTTTCCACCTCCCTGAAGGTTCCACTACCTCTCAGTAGCAACACCTTGTTCACCACGTGCTATGTTGAATTGTAATGATCCTCATAGGTTCATGGTCTGAAAGCTTGGTCTAGCTGGTGGACACCCTAGGAGGTGGGTCTTAACCACATGAAGCAGGTCACTGGAGGTAGGTCCTCAAAGGTATCTTGTTCTTGGCTTCCTGTATCTTTCTCTGTATCCCATCTACATGGGGGGGGGGGTTCCTCTGCTGCCCACACCTGCCACACTGGTGTTTTGTCTATATCCAATCAACCATGGACTCAACGAACTCTTCCTATATTTATGTGTGAGCCAGATTAAATCCTTTCTAAAAGATTATTTGTGTCAGAGACTTTGGTCATAGCTACAAAAACAAAGTAATCTATGAAGCCTCTGAAATATGGGCTGTGGAAGGGTATTTATCATTCAAACTAAAACATATGGCAAAAATAATAAACACAGGTTGTAAGTCAACCAGTTCCTTCACAGACAAGGACACCTGGTTAAAATTGCTAAACAATTCCTCAGCAAGCTACCTAGCAACCTCTCTCTCTCTCTCTCTCTCTCTCTCTCTCCATTTCTTTCAATTTAGCTATAGATGCTGCTATCTATAAAGTTAATGCTTTGTTTTTATTTATGTTTATGTATGTAGTATGTATGCATGTATGAGTGTCTGGGGTGATTTTAAAGTCCTTAGTCTGAAATCATGACGATAGCCTTACAGTTGTGGATAAAATTCTAAAAAGAAATTGAAATAAAAATCTGACTCAGCCTTATGTCAGCATTAATAAAAACATCTCAAAGTTTATCATAGATCTTTATCTATCACTATATCCATCTATAAGATTCTATGTTGCTGTGAGAGGGAAAACTAGAAGTTGACAGAAATCCAGTCAGCAGGGTGAAGGAAGTTGGCTCTCTCTATGGTTTCATATTGTGATCTCAGAATTGGAAGAGTGTCTCTGGGCATTTCCAACCCTGCTCTGCCTCCTAAGATCATACCTACTCTGCCATGAACACAAGCATAAGAGATTCTAGCCTTAGGCTGGGTACATTGAACAGCTCACAGTGCAACAAAGACCTCCTTTTGGTCACATCCCCAGAGGGGCATTCTGGTCAGTCCTTAAGACTCATACTCTTTCCTACTTTTTGTTATGTTTATTCATCATCTTTATGGCTTATAATTAATGCCATTTCATTTCTCCTTCATCTGAGTTCAGTTCTATGAGTTCAGAAGACATTTTGTTTTTGTTGTCATTGTGTTGTCTGAGACAGAGTTTCTCTATGTAACAGCTCTGGCTGTTCTGAAACTCACTCTGTAGACCAGACTGGCCTTGAGCTCACAGAGATCTATCTGCCTGCCTCTGCCTCCTGAGTGCTTGAATTAAAGGCATGCTCCACCATTGCCCAGCTAGAATAAATTTTTATTTCCTAATGAACTGTCCTAGCCCAGCACAGTGCCTGTCTCATGAACTCAAATGCTTGTTGTAGAAATGGGTGAATGAACGGCAGAACAAATAAAGCACGGAGGCAGAAGAGCTCGCCCAGTTCCTCTTCCTTTTCTAGAATCCACACGTTCTCCCCTCACCCTGCTTTCATGCTGCAGATCTATTGCTTTCACCTACAGTCAAAGTGCTGGCTTGCAGGCACACGTGGAAGGAATGTTATACACATAATATAATAAATAAATAAATATTTAAAAAAAAGTGCACACCCTAACTCTTCAGTATTACCGGTTTACTCTCTAGCTTTGGCCAGGCTCCTTGTGGTGACACATTTGTAACTTAGCATATTTTCTATATCTTTCCATACTTGTCACTTCAATGTTGGCTCATGTTTTCAACCATCACTTTGAAGAAGACAAGGCATCTCCCATCATGGAAGCCCGAGGATGGTGGGATGGAGTGGGAAGAAGGGGAGGGGAGAGGGAGAGAATAAGAGTGAGAGACTGACATGCATCTCACTGAAAACACTGTCCCAGAACATTCAGAGGTGTGCTTTTACTATTTTCCTGCATGGGCCTCAATCTAGTCAACAAGCCAGAGCGAACATCACATGTATAAACTTCAGAGCAACGTCTGACACGTGCAGATGTTCTCTAAGCAGTCTCTTACTCTGGTGGTGACAGTGACAACCCCACACCATCCCTGTTTTCCATAGAGAAAAGGAACAGTATGAGATTAGAGCTGAGGGCAATCCGGTTCAGCCAGTATGGAGAGGACACTGACTTGTTCCAGGCTCAGGATCTAAGCCTGTAAAATAAATATTGATCCTGAATGGAAACAAATTCTTAACAGACTCTGAGTAAACTAGGCATTTACATTTGGGGATTGTGTTTTAAATACAACCATTTTCTTCCAGGAGAAGTCCTCTCCTCTCCTCCCCTCTCCTCCCCTCTCCTCCCCTCCCCTCCCCTCTCCTTCCCTCCTCTTCTTTCCTCTCCTCTTCTCCTCCATTTCCTTCCCCTTCCCTCCCTCCTCCTGTACTCTACCCTGTTCCAAGCTGGGGTCCTCTGGCATCTCTCACCGCTGGATTTCTTTAATACTTTTTTTTTAAAGATTTATTTATTATGTATACAACATTCTGCCTTGATGTATGCCCGCATGCCAGAGGAAGACACCAGATTTCAGTACAGATGGTTGTGAGCCACCATGTGGTTGCTGGGAATTGAACTCAGGACCTCTGGAAGAGCAGCCAGTGCTCTTAACCTCTGAGCCATCTCTCCAGCCCCTCTTTAATACTTTTTAATCTATTCACATCATCACCAGGGTAATGTTCAAAGGTTTAAATGCAGTCAGCTCTTTTGTTGCCTGAAAAGCCCCAGGGTTTCACAGTGGCTGTGGGATGAAAGTTTGGTCTCCTTGCTGTGGTGCCTGTGACCACAATGGCTTGATTCCCTCCTCGTATCCAACCTCTCTTCCTCTTTTCAGCACCATGCATCAGTGAGTAGGTGGTACTTGTGTTCTCCCAAACTCAGTGCTGTCCCAGCCGCAGGCCAACCCTTCCTCCTTCAGCTGAACCCATATGTCACTTGAGGCTTATACAAAGCTGCATCTCAGGCTTTATGTGGATGTATGAGCTCCACATTGGTACCATTTGTAACTGAAGGTTTCTCTCCCACCCACCAGTCCTGAGTAACCACTCCAAGGCTTAATATGTATTATAAACTGTTGGCCTATTAGCTCAGGTTCATTATTAACTAGCTCTTTTCCTTTACCTTTGCTTGGACTTCCTGCCTGGCTGTATTGTGCCTGGTTATTGGCTTCCTTATTAACCAATGAAGATAAGACATACTCAGAGCATACATAAGGGCACCCACATTATACTCCTCTGTCCCACTTCCTTTCCTGTTCACATTTCTCAACCAAACCCCTTTGCCAATATTTTGAAATGATTCTAGCTGAGCATTTGCTCTCCTTTAGAGTCTAAATTCCTTTGTCACAAAAGCAGGTCTAGTGGTCGCTATGTTCCACAAATTTAAAAGATTTATTTAAATGCTGAGCTAAGTTGTATTTCTTTAAGAGTCGGATGTTAATTTCTCCATGTACCACAAGCTGGTGTTTTAAGTGCTGTAATCCCACCACAGCCAGTCCCAGGACACAACAGACAGTCACAGGACACCATAGAAAGTCACAGAACTCCATCGACAGTCACAGAACTCCATCGACAGTCACAGAACTCCATCGACAGTCACAGGACACCATAGACAGTGTCAGAACACCATAGACAGTCACAGGACACCACAGACACCCACAGGACACCACAGACACCCACAGGACACCACAGACACCCACAGGACACCACAGACACCCACAGGACACCACAGACACCCACAGGACACCACAGACAGTCACAGGACACCACAGACAGTCACAGGACACCATATACAGTCATAGGACATCACAGCCAGTCACAGGACACCACAGCCAGTCAGAGGACAGTTTTTATTTCATGTCTTACACATTTCTAAAAGTAATCGTTGAAGAGGAGTCACAGAAAATGCCCAAAGAAATAACAACATGAACATAATTACGCCTTCCATTACATCGCCCTCAAGAGTGACTTTCCACGAAGACTCATTCACAATCAAGAACTCATTGGAAGTTCTCCTTCAGAAAGAAGGTTGTGGCTTCCACTGACCTCTCACGCTAAAAGGGTAGATTTCTATTAATCAGTTCCTGATCTATCTAAATAGTAAGTGAATGAAATAAACATATGCACAACTAAAAAAGAAGGAGGCAATTATTGAACATCCTGTGTTACTTTTGAAGCACTTGAAGCCATTAGGCTACATATAAGTTAAAATAGCTTCAAAGTACTGTCCATTGATATGAGGTTTTAAAATTTAGACAGAATGATATCCCCAAAAGTATGCCAAACAATAGTGAAAGAGTCATACTAATGAATGACCATGTTTTCATGCTGTGAAATGCATAAAGTAGGATTTTGGAAAACTTATGTAAATCTCTTTTAAAGTATATGTTCATTTCTAAAACACAAACACACATGCACACACACACTATTTAAAAAGAGTTATGGAGATGATTATAGAAAAACAAAGTAGCAAAAATAGTTTCTAAATTAAAACATATCAATTTCATATAGAAATCAAAAAGAGGTGAACATTTTGTAGGAAAAAATTGCTAACAACTAGGTAGTCTTCTGGTTTCGTAGTTTCATGGCATGGTCAGTATCATAAACCAGCCTTGGAGTTTGCTAATAACTGACATAACATAGTCACATGACTAATAACTGACAAAATAGTCACATGACTTAAGCCTACCCAAGATGAAAGCCAGCTGTTTAGCATAGGTGTGCTTCATGCTGAGTGTCATAGACTCTCATGAAGACGGCTCTGCTGAGATTTCAGACCTTGCCGTCACTTTCTAAGGTATTTCCTGAAACAGTCCTCAGTTAGGGCTGATAACATGCCACTCAAATCCTTTCACCAAACTCTAGCCGCACTGCACAAGCGTGGTGAACATGATGCACTCTTGTGTGCCTTTTTCAGGTGTGTAGAAGTAGCTGCAAGGGCCTACTACTGTGATGTCCTGCAACCTCACTCTTGATGCTTGCTTGGGAATATAAAATTACGTGCTACTCAGAGTGCAGATATTCTCTGTTGTTTGAACATGATCTTCATAAATTTTTCCCCAAATGTCCATTTTATCAAAGTGTTGTCCATGAAAATAAGAATGAGTGCTTCTGGCTTATGTCTCATGCAGTCAAGAGTCATCTGGTTCCAGCCCACATGCCTATGGTCATCACTAGTCATGGGACCATACATAAAAGAGAATTGCCAAGCACCCAATGGCTCTTACAGTTCCGACCTAAAGTTGCATGATCATTTCTAACTTCTGAGGACTTAGAAGGGCAATCTTATTGTCACCTAGAAGGAGAAAAAGATAAAGGATTTTGTGAAAATTACTAATAAATACTATACAAATTTGTTAAGCCCATTGCACATTCCCCGTCTTTTAGAAAAAGATTCAAGAATGTATACACTCAGGTCTATTTCTCTAACCCACCTATGGAACCCGAGTGACTGAAGGTCCCAAAGTGTGCACTACAAAATTGTATGTCACATGTTGAATGTTAACAATTCAGGAAAAGTGGGTCACATTTAATTTTTTAAAATTCAACAAGAGAAAGAAAACCTATGTGTGTCTGTTGAGAAATAAGCTTGCAGCAGTCTTCAGTGTACATACACATGACAAAAGATAGCACACATCATGTTAGAGACAAGCCTTTAGAATTCTGTCTAAGAATTCATCTAAGGGTATTGTAATAATTATCTGACTTGATGAGCATCTCAGAGACATTATTTTAAAGTAAAACGGTTGAATCATCAGTTAGTTTCTGTTTACGGCAAAGAGGAAAAGGGAAAATTCCAAAATTTCTTTGACTTGCAGGTGTTTTCAAATATTTATAATTTTAGAAATCTAAGATTCATGTGTGCATATTATTATCAAGTATAATTGGTTTGCATGCTTAATAGAGAAGAATTAAATAAACTGAAAGTATTTCTCACAGGATGTGGCTTAAATCTGTGACTCGCAACTCTCTTTAAATGAGTCTCCTTTATTGCAGAAACGTTGTATGGGCAGATTTTAAGATAATAGCCAGCATCTAGCCATTGTCACCAGAGTTTTCCTGTCAGGAAGCAGGCTTACGTGACACACTTGAGACTGTTTTAGCCTTCAACTTCATCACAGTGCTCAGAATTAGACTCTAGATGTGGTGAATCATCTTACTAATATCTGAGTCCTGATAGTGACAAACACAAAGAATTTTGTTTGACCTAACAACTCAAACATGGTTATGAATGATGCAAAGGAGAATAAAAGATGTATATCTTACATAGTAATATATTAGTCCCACAATTTCTGCTATGTTCCTTTCATGTTACCTATTTTAGCATACTATATAAATTGATTAAAAAAGATGATATTAATATTCTTTTGTAACTTGGACCAATAAAATGTGTTTGGTTGACACCAACAATTAAGTTCAGCAGAAAAGTGGCATCTTACTGATGCTGTGAAGGCAATAGTTGATAACATCCTTCAAATAAACTCATGTCAAATCCTGCTGAAATACATTCACAGAGCCACTGCACCCCTCATAGACAAATAGCAGTGTAAGACAGTCGTCCTGATTACTGAAATCTGAGGCACCCTGGGTGAAAGGAAACAGGGCCCAGAGACCAACTTCCTTTGATCTTCAGAACTAATCCCTAGGATATCGCCACAGTACCAAGTTTAATGAACAGTAGTTAGTGTGAAAAGTGGTGAAATCAGGAGGTTTGTGTTTTATTCCTGGTTTGGTCAATCATATATCTTACACATGGAGTCACAATCACATATCATGTACATGGAGTCTCAATTTCTTACTTTAGAGCTTGTCGGTAGGGATTCTCTCAGAGGTTCTCCTGGCTTTGGCAATACCTTGTAAGATTTAATAAATTGCTGGGAATACTGAAACCAGTTTTAAACTGGTTCGTATTAATAGTGTTTCCCTTTCCATAATGGGAGTCCAAAGCTAGATGTGGTAGGAGATGTCAGAAGTCCACTGCTATGAATGATCTCTAAAATTGATCTGACTTCTATTTCTGAGGCTGCCATTTCATAAACTCCTGCAGAGCCGTGACCCTCCTCTTTGTAACCCTTTTCACAATTACACTTGCTTCCATGAGAGTCTCTTTTGTTTTAGGCCTGAGATAAGCATGTTGCGGGAAACGAATGACAAAAAAAAAAAAAATGGATCTAGGTTAAAATCTATCTTGATAAAAATTGAATGATTTGTGCAATTTACTATAAAAATGGACCCGTGAGTTGCAGCAGACAAATGAATGACTTATTAATTAAATACAATGTTTATTTTTGATACAGGTTCTTGTCATACAGCCCAGGGTGCCCTCAAACATTCAGGCTCAAACAATCCTTCTGCCTTAGTCTGCAGAGTGCTTGAAACTCGGTTGTATACTATCACACTTAGTTCTTACATAAAAATTTTAAACTCAAAAAATAAGGCCATATATAATTGATTGATGCATAGAAATGGAACATAAGGAGACAACACATTGAATAGTATACATCAAATTCATTTGGAGAAGAGAGAAGACTATGAAGGAAAAAGAAGCTTCCACTTAATATACATAGAGTTTTAAATTTTAATTTCAAATGGAAATAATAATGATAAAATTGGTGTATATTTATAAATTTATGTAGTAAAAAATGGCAAAGTTTATTATTTTCATTCAATTTCTACTTTTAGATCTCAAAGTATAAAAATGATAAAAAAAAAATTGAGTGTTGAGCTTGAACTGGAGCAGGCAAAGCTGCCAAGCCCCAGAGCAGATGATTAAGGCAAGGAGCCAAAATTACATCCAGGGCTTTGGTACGGAGTGTGATCAGGAGGCTAACGTGATGCAGGCACCAGGAAAGCACCAGCATTCCACAGTTTCCCCTCCTAGGTGGCACCAGGCACTGAGGTCAGATGGATGAGCACAAGTACTGGGAATTGACTCACTGCGTAGGGGCGACCGAACAAAAGACTCGTGAAGCTTTGAGGGCCCAGAGGAAAAAGAAGGACTAGAAATGGAATAGAGATGTCTACTGACAAGATGTCTGTCTTCAAGATCTGAGTAGGAAACCGCATGATGAAGATACACCAAGAGCAAAGACAGGAATGAAAGCACAACATAACAGGGGACAAGAAGCTTTGCAGTGTCTGCAGTGTATCAGGACTGGGCACCCAGTACACGGAAGCAGCTTGTCGCCCCACAGCCCTGCCAAAGAACATCAGAAGCAGGACTCCATAGATTCTCAGTTGTTTGCTTTTGGACATCACAATTTTACATTGTGAGGCTTCAGCTTTCAGTACCTCTGGTGATAAATGAAAAGGGCTACAGAGAAGAGAAGAGCAGCAGAGAGTTGGAATCAATCCCTTGACCTAGCAGATAGCCACAGACCATATCCCTCAATCAGAGATTCACAATGGCGTTGACCAGCAGCATGTTCATTCAAAACTGTGCCAGAGGTTCTAGTCAGAGTGGGCAGGCAAGACAACCAAGAAAAACAGATTTTTCTCTTTTGGAAAGCCAGGAGTAAAACTATCTTACTCCTGGGTAAGATAACGTGATACAGTGAGACTCCTAAGAAGGTGTCTGTGGGGAGAGCACCTTGAGAAATAAGCGTGCTCAGCAAAGCGTGCAAAGTTTGCTGTCAGCGTGCAAATCACTGGTGGAGGAGGTCCTTCTGTATTTGTGTTGTTTTCGTTGGTTATATAAAGAAATTGCCGTGGCCTTTTGATAGGGCAGTACTTTGATAGGCAGGAAGACAGAACTGAATGCTGGGAGAAGGAAGGCAGAGAGGGAGAGCTGCCCTGAAGTCACCAGGTCAGAGACGCTGAATCTTTCTTGGTAAGCCATGACCTCATGGTGATACACAGATTAACAGAAATGGGTTAGATCAGAATGTGATGTTTTCTTTCTAAAACTCACTATGGGCCGTGGTCATGGTGTCTCTTCACAGCAATATAAACCCTAAGACACCAGCTATGGATAGTCCTCAAATGAAATGAATGAAATGCTTTCATTTAAAATATTAAACTATTTACAAATCAGCCACCTCCCCCCCAAAAAAAACCATACATTAAAGATATGCACTGTAAATCATTGAAGGACACCATGGGGCTGTACTAACAGAGTCCATGCTGGTATAACTTTAGTTTCAATGTCTGGGATGATCTACAGATGTGGCACAAGCATATGGAAAGCTCAGAATTCCCTTTGCTAGTGTTCACAAACTCACCATTTATATGAACATGCAAGAGTTCCAGAATATCTAAAATGTTTTAAAAAGAAGAAAAAAATTGTAAGATTTACATGAGCCATCCATTAACCTTGCTATGAAACTATACCACCCAAAAAGAGTGATGTTGGTGTGATGATAAGACCATAGGCCAACTGAATAAATTTGAAGAACCCCAAGAGAAACCCTGACATGTATGATAAATTCATAAGCATATGAGGATAGTTTAATGGAGAAAGAATATATTGATGAAATGGTGCTGGAAAGTTGAGACAACCATATCCAGAATAATGGAGTTGGACACTATGCATACTCTATATAAAGACTGAAACAAATGGAAGAGATAAAAGCTGTACAACTTTTTTTTTTAATTTTTCGAGACACGGTTTCTCCGTACCCTTTTTTGGTTCCTGTCCTAGAACTAGCTCTTGTAGACCAGGCTGGCCTCAAACTCACAGAGATCTGCCTGCCTCTGCCTCTCGAGTGCTGGGATTAAAGGCATGCACCACCATCGCCTGGCTTTTTTTTCTTTTATTTTTTTTAAATTTATTTTTACTTAAAAATTTCCACCTCCTCCCATTTCCCTCCCCACCCCCTTACTCTCCAGTCCAAAGAGCAGTCATGGTTCCCTGCCCTGTGAGAAGTCCAAGGTCCTCCCCGCTCCATCCAGGTCTAGGAAGGTGAGCATCCAAAAAGACTAGGCTCCCACAAAGCCAGTACAACTCTTAGGAGGAAATGTAGACATCAATCTTTTAAAGTCTGAGTTTGGAAATAATTTTCTTTTTAATGCAAGTCAGAAGTAATAAAAGATAAAAGAAACATGTTGGACTTCATCAAAATGAGAAGAGGAGAAGGAAGAAGAAACAATATTACAAATTATATTATTAAGAAACTGAAAAGAACCGGGTACACACCATTGATCCCAGCACTTGGGAAGCAGAGGCAGGCAGATCTCTGTGAGTCCAAGGCCAGCTAGACCTAAAAAGTGAGTTTCAGGACAGACAGGGCTGTAATACAGAGAAATCCTGTCTCATAAAACCAACATATGAGGAGGAGGAAGATAAGGAGGAGGAGAAAGGGGAATGAGCAAGGGGCAAAGCGAGGGACAGGAGAGGGAGAAAGGGGGATGAGAAGAAAGAGGGAGAGGAGGAGGAAGAAGAAGATGAACAGAGCTTTGGAGAGATGGCTCAGTATCCAGGAACATTTACTGCTTTTTCAGAGGAGCAGAGTTCAGGTCTTAGCACCCACACCACGTGACTCACAATTGCTTGTAACTCCAGTTCTAGAGTGTCTGTCATCCTCTTTTGGACTCTGTGGGTATCTGCATGAATATCATACACACACACACACACACACGCACACGCGCACACGCACATGCTTGCACACATACACACATTTAACAAAAGAAAGTAGAAAGTAATAATGCCTATGAGAGTGCATATCATGTCTGATAAGGGACTTATATCTGGAATGTATGCTGAACACTTACATTTTAGTAATAAGAGAAACAGCCCACTTAAAGGTATCAGATATATAGAAATATATACCAGACAATACATAAGAGAACTGGCAAGCACATGAAAAGATGACCAAAATTATTACTCACTAGGGAGTGTAGACCAAACCCACAGTTAGTCCATTGAACATCCATGAAGGTGGCTATCATAAAAAATTGGGCTATAGCAGGTTTTGATAAGGAGGTAGAAAAATCGGAGATCCTACACATTGTTCCTGGGAATGTAGAGCAGTGCAATATTCCCTAAGACTGTTGGTGATTTCTCAAATTAATAATCTCAAATACAGAGTTACCATATGGCTCAGCAACTGCACCCCTAGGTATAGAGCCAAGAGAAATGTGAACAAATACTTTCATATAATTAATCTTGAAAGCATTGTGCTAAATTAGAGGAAACAATTACTAGGGACTGTGAGTTGCATTATCCTATTATATGAATGCTCTCTAATTTATAGAGATGGATAGTACTTTAGTGTTTACCTATGGTAATGAAGGATTAGGATATGACTGTTCCTCTTTCTGGAGTGTTTCTGGAGATATTAAATTAAAAAAATTGGTTCTGGTTGCATAACTCTATGGCTTATAGTAAAATATTGAATTGTATTTTTTAAATGAAAATGTGTTATGGCATGCAAATTACATTGTAGCAAAGTCATTTACAAGGTCATGTAATGATTATGATCACATTAACAGCTGTTTACTTTGAATTAACCTTCAACAGATAGTGATCACAAAAGCTGCAAAACATATAAAGCCACAATTAAACAAACAAAACAAAACTGGAAGCTGACAAGGAGAGCCAGAAAGTGAAAGGAATTTCATCTCTAAGTAGAGGGACAGGAGGATATGGGGTCTACAGGGGTTCCGCTGATTTGAAGAGATGAAAAGTACATTAGTTTTCCCTATGAATGAAGGACTATCGGATGACTGCTCCTCTTTATGGGATATCTTCTAAAGATGTTAAACTCAGGATGGGGATAAACCTGGTTTATGCAGTGCATGGAGGTCAAAACCTAAGTAAAAAGCGTCTGTCTCTTTGTTTTGAGGTATCAGAACCTGGAGTTAATTAAGCTCTGCTGGAGAATCTGGAGGTGAAGGGAATGAGTTGTGTAAGAGAGCTAGGGGAGGATAGATAGATAGATAGATAGATAGATAGATAGATAGATAGATAGAGATAGAGATAGAGATAGAGATATAGATATATCTGTGCCCAAACAGAGGATAGATACGCAGCAGTTTTCACAGTGACTGTTTGTACAGGAAGGTGAAACTGGTGAGAACAGCCACAGAGACGTGAAGAGAACATTGCCATCCAGGAGCTCAGGGAGAGTATTCCCAAATGGTCATAATGAAAAGGGACTCCTTCCCTACAGATGGGGTTCTGACCTCATTGTAGATGTGGTTGTGCCCACTGGACTGCAGAGAAATTTGCCAGGTTTTTCAAGCAGAGATGGTCCTCAGTGGTCAAACAGGCAGGAAACAGAAAACAAAATCTGCAGGTGAAGAAGGCTGATAAACTGGAGGCAGTAGAAAGCCACTTAAAAAGTGGGCAGCACTTGGCAGACCTCCAGTAAGCTGCAATTATAACACTAGAGATGCTGCCCAGCGATGAAGATACAACTAGGAAGAAAGGAAAATAATTAGGAAACAGTAAAAAAGAAACTAGCATGAAGGCCATCATGACAGCTATGAGTACAGAGCCTGTTATTCAAGAAGGAGGACTGAGTTTGGTTCCCTGGAACCCACATGGACAAATGCTTGTAATCCTACAGTTAGGGAGACACAGAGAGAAACAGCCCTAGGCATCATTGGCCAGCCATCCTAGCCTACTTGGGGAGCTGCAGGCTAATGAGAGACCCTATCTCAAAAAAAAACAAAGCAGATAGTGACTTAGGAATGTCAGCTAAGGCTGTCCTCTGGCTTCCACACACCGGTTCACAGATAAGCATGTGAGCATACACATGCACACACATGAACACACACATGCACTCACACACACAGTGCATATTCACACAAACACATGTGATTCTATTAGCATCAGACAATATGGCTTCAAGAAGGAGTATATTTGGGTATGGTGAGGTGGCTTGACAGGGTAAGGTGTTTGCTGAGTTTGATCCCAAATGGTGGAAGAAGAGAACTGGTATATCCAAGTTGTTCCTTGATCTCCCTCCATATGGAATTTTAAATAATCGTTCTGGTATATACCTTTAGTCCTAGCACTCAGGACACTTGAGGCTGCAAAACTCAGTGATTTCAAGAGCAGCCTGGTCTACATAGCAAGTTCAGACCAGCCAGGGCAACAGAGTGAGACCATGTCTCAAAAAGATTTATTAAAACTAAAAATACTTACCACGATAGGGATATTTTACGTAATGACAAAATGGTCTGAGCATCTAGAAGCAATGAAAATTCTAAGCATTTTCCATAACAACAGAATTCAGATGAGTAAGATTTAAAAGACAGTAGTTTATAGCTAAAAAGATATAAATATGCATCAGATTAGAAAATTTTTACAGCCCTCCTTTGTAATAAACAATACAAACACACCAAGAAAACAGTGATATAGAAGATTTGAAAAAGCTTGTCTTAGCTATAACGTGTAGTCCATTATGCCCAACAACAGAAGAATGCATGTTCTTTTATAGTGCCCATGTAATGTTTACAAAGGTAACAATCAATTCGGTATACCATAAAGTTGAATGCCAATAACTTCAAGGGACCAATTATAATAAGTACTTTTTATTAGTTAAATTAGAACTTAATATCAATTGGAAATTAAACAATTTGTAACATAAAATTTTTGTCGAACTTGGTGGGGTTACTATCCTGTGCCCCAAGTCTAGCTACCTGTCCTCAACAAACCAACTGAAAGAGCAAAATAAAAGCAGGAAGCAGTAAAAGGAGATTTATTCAATGTGGCCACATTGGGAAGAAGGCCAAGGAGATCCAAGCAAACTCTTCAAGTCCTTCTTCAGGGTCGTGAAGTGAGGTCAAATTTCAAATAGGGGGCCAAGGATGTGCATGTCTTAGTGGTCAGCTCAGGCTGTGGTCCCACCCACGATTACCATTTTCATGTCTGGTCTTCAGTCTCATCCTATATAACTGTGTGAAAACTGTTTCAGGGGACAAATTCCTACTCTGGCTGGTGCTTTTTCTTTCTCCAACTATGAGATGCTTGGGGGAAAGACCCACTTCTTTGGGGTTCATTTTTGTAATAGTCAGATTGAAAGACACAAAGTGCTTCTTTAAATATCGTAATCTGTGCCAAGCCACTTAAAAATGATAGTAGAAGTAAATAAATATTTCAAATAAGACAAAGAAAATGTAAGGTTTCTAAATTTGTAGAAATTGATAAAAGCAGTGTTTTTAGGGTACTGTGTAGAATTAAATGATCATGTTAAAAATATGAACTATAATTTTAACTTACAAATTGAGAAAAAGAACAAATTAAATTGAAAAGAATTCAAGAAGAAAATAAAGATGAGAATATCTTAGAAGTTTACAACTAATAGATGAAATTTGAACTAAGCTGTTTTTTTCCTAAACCACAGAGTTCATAAACCAATGAAAAGGGACCACATAAGTCACCAATATTGGGACAGATCTGCAGACACTCAAAGGTGGTGAGGAGCACTGTCATGAAACATCAGGCCAGTAAACCCACAGTGGACATGCAACAAGCAAGCTCCCCCAAACTGACAGAAGAGGAGCAACAAAGTCTGAAGAGTGTACTCACATTCCATAAATGACTTTTATAATTTTACAGTTTCCCAGGAAGAACGCTGTGTCAGATGTCTTTATCACAATGTTATGTGTTTAAGAAACAATGGCAAGCTGCGCAGTGGTGGCACACCCAGCACTCAGGAGGCAGAGGCAGAGGCAGTCGAATCTCTGTGAGTTCGAAGCTAGCCTGGTCTACAAAAGCTAGTTCCAGGACAGGCTCTAAAACTACAGCAAAACTCTATCTCCAAAAGCCAGGAAGCATTCTGACTTAACTCTTTAGTTAAGCTAGGATAAGCGTAGCCTCCCCAGCTCTTACCACCAAGCTGTGAAAGGTGGCCCACATATATTTGACCTCACCTAACTAGATCCTGGTGAAGACAAACTCAGCTTTCTCTAAAAATTATTAGCAGATTAAATCTAGAAATACATTAAAGGGATTACACATTGGAGCCAAGTTTAAGGTTAATGGCATTTCTTTTAACTAATAATATGCTTGCCACAGAGAGAGAATCAGGTAGAAAACTCTTATGATTCTGTCAATAAGATCAGAAAAGCATTTGACTAGATGCAGCATGTATCTGTGATTAAAATTAAACTCTGAGTAAAATGACTAGGAAGACCTTTCCTCAGGTGAGGGAGCACACCTAGCTAAAATCTTAATCAACAGGGCCACAAAATAGATTTAGCTTTCCTTTGATATCAGGGATAAGAGATTAGTATCTCTTCAAATTATTTTTGTTAAAAATTATATGGAGGTCCTGGCTAGTGGAATAGGCAAGGAAATTAACTAAAAATTAGCAAGTTGGAAAGAAATATGCAAGTGCTTTTTATTGACAGCAAGCATGGTGGTTCAACCTCTGTCAAGCTGCCCATGACCCTTATTCAGTACTCCTGTGAGCAAATGAATTAAACAAGTCATCTCACAAAAAAAGGAAGGAAGAAGGCAGGAAGTGAAAAAAGGAAGGGGACCAACGGGAGTGGGACTGGCTGAAGGACAAGAGAAGGTAATGGGAAAAAAATCACATGATCAAAATACACTGTGTACCTGTGCACATGTGTGAAAATGTCACAGTGAAAGCCCCACTAAATATAATGAAGATGTGCTAATAGAAACTTTAATAATATAAAATTAAAAGAAATCTTTAACTCTAGAACTAATCAGTAAATTCATAAAGATTGTAGAATACAAAGTTATTGTGGAAAAATTAATAATTACTATGAACACAAGGAAACAAGTAGAAGTAGTATTTTTGAATTAATACTTGAAAATAAATTTATCAAAATTTATGGAAGGCATCTATACTGAAGATACTGTCGATTAAAGAAAAGCTGGGCAGAGAAGCACATGATAAACTGAATTAATTACAGCAAGTGTGGCTGTGGAATCAGCGCCGCCGTAATCCGGAGCCCCGCCGACTCGAGCTGCAGTGCTTGGCAAGCTGCCTCCACCTTGGAAGGAAGAGCAAGGGGTCCTGACACTCTTAATCAATACTGCCTGAGAACAAAGCCGAGAGCTGGAGTATCTGGTTCCAGAGTCACTCTAAAGCTTTGGACTTCATATGGTGTTAATCGGCCTGAAAGAAGATAAATAGATCAATGGGGCAAAATAAAGCAACCAGAAGTGGACCCACATATATCAATTGATTTCTTTTCTTTAAAGAAAGGTTTCAAGATAGTTCATCAGAGAGAAAACTCCCTATTAATAAAAGTCCTTCAAATACCTGGGTAAATGAATTGGGGGTAGGAAAAGTGACAACTCTGACTCAGTGATGGGGGAAGGTCATTGGTTAAGTAATAGAGAAACTGCTTGGCCTCATAGGTTAAAACATAGGTGGGTGGAGTAAACAGAACAGAATGCTGGGAGGAAGAGGAAGTGAGCTCAGACCCGACAGCTCTGCTCTCTGGAGCAGAGATGTCATGCTCCCCTCTCCTGGGCAGACACGATAGCTCTGCTCTCCGAGGCAGACGCGATCAAGCTCCGACCCAGGATGGACGTAGGCTAGAATCTTCCCGGTAAGTGCACCTCGTTGCTACACACTTTTTTAGAAATGGGCTAGTCCAGGTGCGAGAGTTAGCCGAGAAGAGGCTAGATATAATGGGCCAAGCAGTGCTTAAAAGAATACAGTTTGTGTGTTGTTATTTCGGGGCATAAGCTAGCAGGCGGCCGGGGTGCTGGGAACGCAGCCCAGCTGCTCCTATTACAGCAAGTCAGGATGAAAATGTTGAAAGGGCACACAAATAACTGATCATAAAAGACAAAAATGGATAATTTTGGATTTTTGAAAACTTAAGACTCTTATTGATCAGACACCCTCCTTTGGGAAGCCTTCCCTTGCAGAGATGAAGGATGGCTTGGAGGCAGTCAGGGCTCCTCAGGTGTCACTTTCTCTTCTAGATGGTTCTTTTAGTAATGGCTCCAGGCAGAAAATAAAAGCGCAGTGAAAGAGCCATCCAGAAGCTATAGTTATAACAGAAAACCATGAATAGCATAAAAACTTCCTTGTGAAAACTGAGGAAGCAGTCCCAGGATGCTTGAGAGAGCCCCCAGGAGAAGATCCATTCCTTCGGAGACCTTCATCATTCCTGGCATTGGTGTAGAGTCCCCTGGTTTCTGCCCTGGGCCTGCAGCAGGCCACATTTTCCTCTCTCACCAAGCGCCTCCAATCTGCAACCCACAAAGATTCTTACTCATTATTATTTCACTTTTCCATCATTCTGAGTTAGAAAGGACAAAACTCCTGGCCTTTCTTATCTTACTCTTTTATAAGACGACACCACACATGTAGCTCCTGAGAAAACCCGCCAGGAACCGAGGTCCTGCTTTTTGTACACTCCTCCCTGTAGGCTGTAGGGGAGAGCCAGGGGAGTAGTAGATGACACTAAGAGATGGCCTGCACTGGTCTATCTACTGACCCAAAATGAAACTCTAATGGGAAAATAATAAACATATGAACAGCTTTTCAGCATCCAAAGGCCTCCTGAGTGTACCAAGAGGGTAGTTATTCAGGCTCGAAGAGGGATGACTGTTTTACTTTGTTTGGGGGAAGTTCAAGAGCAGCTGCACGTGAGAAGTAGCACTACAATAATTATAAATATAACAGCCACAGGACTGCACACCTAACTGACCATTGAAAAGGCAGGGGTTCAGGCTGACAGCCCATTGGAGGACTCAAACTATCTTTCCCTGCCTCTCTGTAGCACATGACTTTGCTGCAACAAGGACAAACAAATAAAAGTTTTCAGAATCAATAAAATTCAGCCACATAAATAAGCACATGTCAGATAAAGTTATGTCTAAGGCATTACTTATATTGATTTCTGATATTGCTAACACTCTTGGTGGGACAGGAAAGAGACCAAAGATTTGTCTGCAGCCCATCTCTGCCCCACCCCCTGCAGTTCCCCTGGCTTTAGCACCACAGCCTGTCCAACTGGCTGTCAGTTATCCTCAGAGTCATGAAGACTGCCTCCGTGGCAGTAGTAAGTTAAACCCTAAATATCTGTCTTTCTAATCCATGTCAGAGTTTATGTGCTCTGTACTCATTTCTTCAAGAACTTAGTCTACCTGGGGTGGCTGTCAGCCATTTGTCATCATGTTAATCCTTTCAGGTAAGTTTCTCCTGGAGACATTTTTTTTTTTTTTATTTTTCGAGACAGGGTTTCTCCGTAGCTTTTGGTTCCTGTCCTGGAACTAGCTCTTGTAGACCAGGCTGGCCTCGAACTCACAGAGATCCGCCTGCCTCTGCCTCCCGAGTGCTGGGATTAAAGGCGTGCGCCACCACCGCCCGGCAAGACATTTTAAATATATATAAAATAAATCTAGTTGCAGACTCTAAGTGTCATGGTGATCGATAGGAAAATGTTTTCTTAAGTAATTTGTTCTTTTATTTGAACCTTTAAGATTACACTACTTATGGCTCATCCAAACATGCTGACTTTATGTAAATATTCAAGAGTGTATGGTGGGAGAGTGTTTGCTGTGACTCTGGTCACAGGGTATTCTAAGGCCACTTCGTTTTCTTTATGACTTGGGCATGCTCGAGTGCCTGAATATATTAGAGCCTTCAGTTGGCTAAGGCTGAGACAGGTGCATTTGGATCTGATGATAACTAAAGCTGAAACACTTTCATCTGTCCATCAATCTATCTATTCATTCAGCAAGCATAAACTGAACTGACTACCCCAACATATTAGCCATACTGATGTGTAACAATTGTAATGTAATACAATGCAGTATTCTCTTAATAGATGTGTGTGTGTGTGTGTGTGTGTGTGTGTGTGTGTGTTTCATAGTAAAGACTGTAGTAGCACAGAGGAATAAAAGTCCCTCACCACCACAGTGGGGAATCATGACTGCAGGTACCAGGCATGGAGGAAGATGTGAAAGTTCACATCTCAAACCACAAGTAGGAATCAGAGAGAGCTGACTTGAAATGGCACAAGTCTTTAAGCTCTCGAAACCTAGTCCCAGTAGCATAGTTCCTCCACAAGGCCACACCTCCTAAACCTCCCACAAGAGCGCCATCAACTGGGGACCAAGTATTCAAATATCTGAATAGGGACCATTCTCATTTAAACTACCCCAGATAGATGAAAAGTTCTGGAAACCAAATTAAGTTTTCATTTGGACTCTAAAGTCCTGTGTGGCTAGAACATGGGTGCATATTACATGTGTTGGAAGAGAAGACTAATAAAGGATAAGGGAGGACTTACAGGAAGGTCAACTTGTTGGACATTATAAGTAATGTAAACTTAATTGAGTAAAAATGTCTTCTAGTCAGGAGTAAATATCAGATTTTTACTTTGTATAGAAAAACCTATAAAAATGGATAGTAAACTGGCAAACTCATGTGACAAACAGATATTGATGACCTATTAGGTTCTGGGTCCTGTGAATCGGACAGAAAAATAAACCTCTAGCCCCATGCAAGATAGGTACAATTCGTACCCCCAAGAAAGACCAGATAAGAGAAACACCAAAGTTCAAAGGGTTATTACTAAAGCAACACACTACAGTAAATTCCATATAGATCATAAAGCTAGTGTTTCCTTAGAAACATTTAGAAACCTTTCTGTCCCATGGAGATATTTTACCTAATCATGAAGGATGAATAGATCTAAGAAAAATGTCAAGGGCACCCAAGTCAGATGAACAGCAAAGATTCGTCAAGAAAGAAAACCTGACAAGTCTAGAGATGGTGTGGCAATGTTGGGCTAGGGTACAGCAGGGGTACAGTAGGTAGGGTAGGGTGCAGTAGGTGGGTTTGGGTGCAGTAGGTGGGGTGGTGGTGTTGGGTGCAGTAGGTGGGTTTGGGTGCAGTAGGTGGGGTGGTGGTGTTGGGTGCAGTAGGAGGGATTGGGTGCAGTAAATAGCGCTGAGTGTGGCAAGGTTTGGGTCTGAGGGCAGAATCTGAATGTTTGGGCCATGCCAAGCCATGTGGGCTTCATTTACCTACCACCTGAGCTGAAAGCACCTGGATAACCATTTATTCTGAAATGGTTGCAGAAAAGGGAAATTTTTGCTGGGCTTGAAATTTTCCTGTAATCTTAAGACTTTTGTGACATAGAAATATAAGTAAGAGGAGAAATCCATCTTCTAAGCACAGAAAGTCTGAAAGGAAAAGATTTTGCTAATTTATTGAAGGGACAAGAAGACGATGTGACGTGATGGGATTCAGCTGATGCTGCAGAACACACACACTATAAGTTACGTGGCAATGTGAGGACGTTCAGCATCTTCTCCTCATTGGTGCTCCAGGAAGAGGACTCCTGTGTTATTTTCCTCAATGCTGAACCAAGTAACTGACCGAAGTAGCTTAAAAAAGAAAGGAAATTCTATTTGGGGGGGGCAGGGTTGTAGTTCAGGGTTATATAGTCCAGACAAACTTGCAGCTGTGGAGATGCATGACTAGATAGATAGGTCATGACTGGGAAGTAGAGAGCCCAAGCTGGAAGCAGTCCTAGGCTATGACTCTCAAGGCCCACCCCTCCTGACCAATGTCTGCCCTGAAGGCTCCATGTCCTAAACACAGTCACCCAAACAGCACCACCAGTTGGGAACCAAACTGACAAGCTTAAGAGACTATGTGGATATTTCACTACAGTCAATGACAAGTTGAGTTGATTCAGTTGGTAGGTAGAAATGGGATACCTGAGGCTAGAGAGGCTTTAGAGGTCTCTACCATGGACTCAGGTAAAGCAAGAAAGGAAGGAAATCCAGCAGAGAACAGACACAGGTGGTGTTCAAGGACAAAGACAACTATCAAGGGGTTGAATATCTTGACTTAATTCATCATGGAGCTGTGGAAATGAGGACATAAAAATAGGGAAAGTGACCTTTTTTGTGTGTGAGAAATTCCAATGATAGGAGTTTCCAGGTAGATGTGGCAGAAGGGGTAGCATCTAAGCTTAAGGAAGAAGGCAGAGGCAGCAGAGAGAAGGTGTGGAGGACCTGTGAAGAGAGGGTGATGGTGCAGGAGAGAACAGGAGCTGAAGGAGGGAGATGTGGAAGGGGAGGGCTGTGGACACGCAACGATTCCGCTGTTTATCCCAGCTACAGAAATCCAACCGGGATATCTACTAATATGACTTCTGTTAATAAACCCACTCTACCTTTTTTGTGATCAGACAATTTTATTAGCAAAATAATGTAAAATAAATAAAAATAGAGCAAGTCATCTGTGAAAGTGATGCCTATTAAAAAAGTTTAACCTCTGAATGGTGTCCCAGTGGTCAAATAATTTACTCTAAGTATCTCAGTTAAGGAAAAGAGAAAGCAGGGTACATAACCACACAGTAGAAGCATGTATGTGCTGATCTGTATCAGTGGCAATGTTCAAACGTTAAAAAGAACCCTTCTCTAAAAGATGGCAGGAGGATTAGAAACATACCGAGAAAACCCATTAGTCACTGCCTCCTGATGGATTCTGTAGAGTTCTATGGCAAGTCCCTTTGATTTGAGGCTGAGTAATAAGGACACACCACCTCAGATGGGTTGAGAAGTGAGTCAGACTGTGGCAGCTGGCAGAGAATGCCCTCTCAGAAAATCTAATGTTATTTGTGTTGTTTACTGCGAGGGTGAATTTATAAGGGTGTGCAGAATCACCTAATGTTCACTTCGAATAGGAATAGAAAGCATTTACACCAGTAGATGCTAAGAGATAAATACAGGGGTGAGGGGATAATTATACTACATTAGTTAGCATATCGCTTTCATAGTAATTTTCTGTGGGAGAAGACCACCAGTTCTGGTTTCCAAACGAGGGAAAAGAGAGCACAATAAACGGCTCAAGGTTATATATTTAGTAAGCCGCCAAGCAGCTCACTGTGTCTCCAAATCCTACAGTCTTTCCAGTGTCCCACCCGAACTCCTGAGAGGTACAACCCTCACTGCATAAAAAGCAGAACCTACTGCAGATACTTAAGCATTTACTTACAATCCACACACTTCCTCCTGCCACCACTGCAGGTTGCTTGTGATACCTAGTGCAATACTAGTGTTGTGTGAGTGCCTGTGATACCCAACTTTAGAGAACATTGGTGAGAGAAGCATTTGTATGTTCAGTGCAGGTGCTGTTTCCCGGGTTTTATTTTGTGATGACAGGACTGAGAGACAGGGCTTCTGCACCCAAGGACAGACTTTACCCCTGAGTTTAACCCTGGGCCCAGATGCAGTTTTCTTTTACAGAATGTTCAATCAGCAACTGATTGAATATGCAGGGTCACCTGCATCTTCTTATTTCTTTCCAGAGCTCTGAATGCAATGAAGCTATTGGAAACCCATTCGCGTATTTGTGTGTGTGTGCATGTGTGTATGTGTGTGTGCATCTGTGTGCCTGTATAGTAGCTAAAGGTGAATATCGGATGTTTTCCTTTCATGGCTCTCCATCACATTCTTTGGGACATAGTCTCTCGTTGTCCCTGGAACTTGTTGATTTTGCCAGCCTGGCTGGGCAGCCAGAAGGCCTCGGGGATCAGCTGGCTCTGCCTCCCCAGCACCGAGGTAATGGATGTGTACTGCCACTCCCATCTTCTAATGGGTGCTGGGATTGACCTCAGATCCTGAGAGTTACAGGTTCTTTCCTAGCCGAGTCATCTCCCCGGTCCCTTTCCATGAATTTTAAATTTACTTTGTTTAAAGGTGGAATATCCTCATTAAGTGAGAAAAAAGAACCAAAGCCTATGATTTGAAGACTAGAAATCCAGTTCTCCCCCTTGAGTCTTCAATGTTCCAATCACCTGCTCTAAAAGAGCCTTAGTAGTTCGTTGGCTGTGCTTTCAGATGTTTCTCATGACAGACGACAGGCAGGCAGGCTGCTCTCTGGAACCTGCTATCATTTGACAATTTCTCTTAAGGGTGTTTTCGCAGGAACAGACCAGTCTGATCTTTTTAACTATTTTAAGCTCCATGGTTTTCTATTGTGTGGCAGTAATAAGGATGACACCATTGAAGTTGCCCTCCATCTGTGAAGAATGCTTTCTCTTGCAAACACTGTTTCCGTGAATATTCTTGGATGGACATCTTCGCATATTTTATAACGAATGTGCATGTAGGGCAGTTGTACAGAACTAGAACCCCTACTGCATTCTGTACTTCTGTCTGTCTCCTCACTCTTTTCTGCCTTCCTAAGCTCTGTCTCAGCCTGGTCAACTAGACTTGCTTCTGGTATATGAAGTAGCCCTTGTTGCTACCAATCCCTGTGAACTTCAGATCACCCGTGGACCCTTAAGAAACAGACGTGGAGAGATTTACTTCATCAGCCAGGTCCTATGGAATCCACTTCCTTATGTTCTACAGCCAGTACAGGACTGGATAGATGGTACAGCAGCTAAGAGCTCTTACTGCTCTTTTTTTTTTTTTGAGAAAAAAAAATTTCCGCCTCCTCCCAGCCTCCCACTCCTCCTCCCTCCTCCCATTCCTCTCCCCATCCCCCATTCCTCTCCCCCTCCCCCAACTCCTCTCCCCCATCCCTCTCAAGTCTGAAGAGCAGTCAGGGTTCCCTGCCCTGTGGAAAGTCCAAAGTCCTCCCCCCTCCATCCTGGTCTAGGAAGGTGAACATCCAAACTGGTTAGGCTCCCACAAAGCCAGAACATGAAGTAGGATCAAAACCCCGTGCCATTGTCCTTGGCTTCACAGCAGCCCTCATTGTCCGCCATATTCAGAGAGTCCAGTTTTATCCCATGCTTTTTCAGTCACAGTCCAGCTGGCCTTGGTGAGCACCCAATAGATCAGCCCCACTGTCTCCGTGGGTGGGTGCACCCCTCTTGGTCCTGAATTCCTTGCTCATCTTCTCCCTCCTTCTGTTCCTCATTGGAACTTTGGGAGTTCAGTCCAGTGCTCCAGTGTGGGTCTCTGTCTCTATCTCCATCCATCGCCAGATGAAGGTTCTATGGTGATATGCAAAATATTCATCAGTATGGCTATAGGATAGGATCATTTCAGGTTCCCTATCTTCAGCTGTCCCAGGAACTAACTGTGGACCTCGCCTTGGGCACCTGGAAGCCCCTCTAGGTCCAAGTCTCTTCCCAACCCTAAGATGGCTCCCTTAATTAAGATATGTGCTTCCCTGGTCCCCTATCCAACCTTCCTTTATCCCCATCATCCCGTTGCCCCAAGTTCTCCCCATCCTACCCTTCTAACTTTTCTCTCCCCATCTCCCCTTACCCCCTCCCATCTCACCCTTAAGATCCCGATTTTTTGTCTGGCAATCTTGTCTACTTCCCCTACCCAGGAAGATAGCTATATGTTTTTCTTTGGGTTCACCTTCTTATTTAGCTTCTTTAGGATATAAAATTATAGACTCACTGACCTTTATTTATGGCTAGAAATCAATTATGAGTGAGTACATCCCATGTTCATCTTTTTGGGTCTGGGTTACGTCACTCAGGATAGTATTTTCTATTTCCATCCATTTGCATGCAAAATTTGAGAAGTCATTGTTTTTTACTGCTGAGTAGTACTCTAATGTGTATATATTCCACACTTTCTTCATCCATTCTTCCATTGAAGGACATCTAGGTTGTTTCCAGGTTCTGGCTATTACAAATAATGCTGCTATGAACATAGTTGAACAAATGCCCTTGTCATATGATTGGGCATCTCTTGGGTATATTACCAAGAGAGGAATTGCTGGGTCCAGGGGTAGGTTGATCCCGAATTTCCTGAGAAACCGAAACACTGCTTTCCAAAGTGGTTGCACAAGTTTGCATTCCCACCAGCAAAGGATGAGGGAACCCCTTCCTCCACAACCTCTCCAGCAGAGGCTATCATTGGTGTTTTTTATTTTAGCCAATCTGACAGGTGTAAGATGAGATCTCAAAGTTGTTTTGATTTGCATTTCCCTGATCGCTAAGGAGGTTGAGCATGACCTTAAGTGTCTTTTGGCCATTTGAACTTCTTCTGTTGAGAATTCTCTGTTCAGTTCAGTGCCCCATTTTTTTAATTGGGTTAATTAGCATTTTAAAGTCTAGTTTCCTGAGTTCTTTATATATTTTGGAGATCAGACTTTTGTCTGTTGCGGGGTTGGTGAAGATCTTCTCCCAGTCAGTGGGTTGCCTTTTTGTCTTAGTGATAGTGTCCTTTGCTTTACAGAAGCTTCTCAGTTTTAGTAGGTCCCATTTATTCAGTGTTGTCCTTAATGTCTGTGCTGCTGGGGTTATACCTAGGAAGCGATCGCCTGTGCCCATCTGTTGTAGGGTACTTCCCAGTTTCTCTTCTATCAGGTTCAGTGTGCTCGGACTGATATTGAGGTCTTTGATCCATTTGGACTTGAGTTTTGTGCATGGTGATAGATACGGGTCAATTTTCATTCTTCTACAGGTTGACATCCAGTTGTGCCAGCACCATTTGTTGAAGATGCTTTCTTTCTTCCATTGTATACTTTTAGCTCCTTTATCGAAAATGAGGTATTCATAGGTTTGTGGGTTAAAATCTGGGTCTTCTATACGATTCCATTGGTCGACTTCTCTGTTTTTATACCAATACCAAGCTGTTTTCAATACTGTAGCTCTGTAGTAGAGTTTGAAGTCAGGGATGGTAATGCCTCCAGAAGTTCCTTTATTATATAAGACTGTTTTGGCTATCCTGGGTTTTTTGTTTTTCCATATAAAGTTGATTATTGTCCTCTCAAGATCTGTGATGAATTTTGATGGGAGTTTGATGGGGATTGCATTGAATCTATAAATTGCCTTTGGTAGAATTGCCATTGTTACTATGTTGATCCTCTGAATCCAAGAGCAAGGGAGATCTTTCCACTTTCTGGTATCCTCTTCAATTTCTTTCTTCAATTCCTTAAAGTTCTTGTCAAATAGATCTTTCACTTCCTTGGTTAGAGTTACCCCAAGATATTTTATGCTATTTGTGGCTATCGTGAAAGGTGATGCTTCTCTGATTTCCCTCTCTGCTTCCATATCCATTGTGTATAGGAGGGCGACTGATTTTTTTGGAGTTGATCTTGTATCCTGCCACATTACTAAAGGTGTTTATCAGCTGTAAAAGTTTTTTGGTGGAGTTTTGGGGGACGCTTATGTACACTATCATATCATCTGCAAATAATGAAAGTTTAACTTCTTCCTTCCCAATTCGAATCCCCTTGATCCCCATATGTTGTCTTACTTCTATTGCTAAAACCTCAAGCACTATATTGAAGAGGTATGGCGAGAGTGGACAGCCTTGTCGTGTTCCTGAGTTAAGCGGGATGGCTTTGAGTTTCTCTCCGTTTAGTTTGATGTTAGCTGTCGGTTTGCTGTATATAGCTTTTATTATATTTAGGTATGACCCTTGTATCCCTTTTATCATAAAGGGATGTTGAATTTTGTCAAATGCTTTTTCAGCATCTAATGAAATGATCATATGATTTTTTTCTTTCAGTTTATTTATATGCTGGATTACATTGATAGATTTTCGTATGTTGAACCAGCCCTGCATCTCTGGGATGAAGCCTACTTGATCATAATGGATAAGTTTTCTAATGTATTCTTGGATTCGGTTTGCCAGTATTTTGTTGAGTATTTTTGCGTCGATGTTCATGAGTGAGATCGGTCTGTAATTCTCTTTCTTGGTTGAGTCTTTGAGTGGTTTTGGTATCAGAGTAATTGTAGCTTCATAAAAGGAATTTGGCAATGACTCTTCTGTTTCTATATTGTGAAATACATTAAGGAGTATAGGTATAAGCTCTTCTTGGAAGTTCTGGTAGAATTCTGCATTGAAACCATCTGGTCCTGGACTTTTTTTGGTAGGGAGGTTTTTGATGACAGCTTCTAATTCTTCGCGACTAACAGGTCTATTTAGATTGTTCACCTGGTCCTAGTTTAACTTTGGTATATGGTATTTATCTAAAAACGTGTCCATTCCTTTTACATTTTCAAGTTTTGTGGCATACAGGCTTTTGTAGTAAGATCTAATGATTCTCTGAATTTCCTCTGTGTCTGTGGTTATGTCCCCCTTTTCATTTCTGATCTTATTAATTTGCATATTCTCTCTGCCATTTGATTAGTTTGGATAGGGGTTTATCAATTTTATTGATTTTCTCTAGGAACCAGCTTTTTGTTTCATTGATTCTTTGGATTGTTTTCTGTGTTTCTATTTTGTTGATTTCAGCCGTCAGTTTGATTATTTCTAGTCTTCTACTCCTCCCAGGTGAGTCTGCTTCTTTTTTTTCTAGAGCTTTCAGGTGGGCTGTTAAGTCTCCAATGTGAGCTTTCTCTGTTTTCTTTAAGTGGGCACTTAGTGCTATGAACTTTCCTCTCAGGACTGCTTTCATAGTGTCCCATAAGTTTGAATAGGTTGTTTCTTTATTTTCATTGAATTCAAGGAAGACTTTGATTTCTTTCTTTATTTCTTCCTTGATCCAGGTGTGGTTCAGAAGTTGAGTGTTCAGTTTCCATGAATTTGTAGGCTTTCTGGGGGTAGCATTGTTGTTGAATTCTAACTTTAATCCATGATGGTCTGATAAGATGCAGGAGCTTACAAATATTTTTTTATAACTGTTGATGTTTGCTTTGTTACCGAGTATGTGGTCAATTTTCGAGAAGTTTCCATGAGCTGCAGAGAAGAAGGTATATTATTTCCTATTTGGGTGGAATGTTCTATAGATGTCTGATAATTCCCTTTGATTCAATACCTCCATTAATCCTCTAATTTCTCTGTTAGGTTTCTGTCTGATTGACATGTCCATTGGTGAGAGAGGAGTGTTGAAGTCTCCTACTATTAGTGTGTGCCGTTTGATGGCAGCCTTGAGTTTTAGTAATGTTTCTTTTACGTATGTGGGTGCTTTTATATTAGGGGCATAGATGTTCAGGATTGAGACTTCATCCTGATGAATTGTTCCTGTTATGAGTATAAAATGTCCCTCTCTATCTCTTCTGATTGATTTAAGTTTGAAGTCAACTTTGTTAGAAATTAGTATGGCCACATCTGCTTGTTTCTTGGGTCTATTTGCTTGATAAGCCTTTTCTCAGCCCTTTACTCTGAGTAGGTGCCTGTCTTTGTGGTTGAGGTGTGTTTCTTGTAAACAGCAGAATGTTGGATCCTGTTTTCGTATCCGATCTTTTAGCCTGTGTCTTTTTATAGGTGAGTTGAGTCCATTGACATTAAGTGATATTAATGACCAGTGGTTGTTAACTCCGGTCACTTTTTTTAGTCGTAGAGTTTTTGTGTTTCCCTTCTTTGATTTGTGTTGGTGAAGGATCTCTAGATGTCTGAGTTATTGTGGTCATTGTTGGACTCCTTGGTTAGTGATTTTCCTTCTATTACTTTCTGTAAGTCTGGATTTGTGGCTACGTATTGTTTAAATTTGTTTTTATCCTGGAAAATTTTATTTTCTCCATTTATAGTGAACGAAAGCTTGGCTGGGTATAGTAATCTGGGCTTGCATCCATGGTCTCTTAGTTTCTGAAGTACATCTATCCAGGACCTTCTGGCTTTCATGGTTTCCACGGAGAAGTCAGGTGTAAGTCTGATAGGTTTACCTTTATAAGTAATTTGGCCTTTTTCCTTTGCAGCTCTTAATATTCTTTCCTTATTTTGTATATTTTGTGTTTTGATAATTATATGGAGAGGGGATGTTCTTTTTTGATCCCGCCTATTCAGTGTTCTGTATGCTTCTTGAACCTTCATAGGTATATCTTTCTTTAGGTTGGGAAAGTTTTCTTCTATAATTTTATTAAATATATTTTCTGGACCATTGAGCTGCACTTCTTCTCCTTCTTCTACTCCTATTATTCTTAGGTTTGGTCTTTTTATTGTGTCCCATATTTCCTGAATATTTTGTGATGAGAGTTTGTTGGACTTGCTGTTTTCTTTGATCAGTGTGTTTATTTTCTCTATGGTATCTTCAGAATCTGAGATTCTTTCTTCTAACTCTTGTATTCTGTTGGTTATGCTTGTTTCTGTAGACTCTGTTTGTTTACTTAAATTTTCCATGTCCAGCCGGCCCTCTGTTTGTGTTTTCTTCTTTGCCTCCATTTCAGTTTTCAAGTCTTGCACCGTTTCCATTATCTGTTTGATTGTTTTTCCTTGGTTTTGTAGGGTATCATCACTGATTTATTCAATTCTTCATACTTTCTGTTATATTTCTCATCCATTTCTATAAGGGCGTTTTTTACATGCTGTTTAAGGGCGTCAATCACTTTCATGAAGTCAATCTTTTCTACTTCTTCTTGATTAAGGTGTTCATGTCCTCCCGTTGTGAGGTTGCTGGTTTCTGGTGGCTTCATGTTGCTTTTCAGCTTGTTGGGCGAATTCTTGCCTTGGTGTCTACCCATCTCTTCTTCCAAATGCTCTCTTATGGATCTTCTTTACCGGATCAGGTCTCCTTGCATACCCAATGCTGGCTCTCCCCAACGTTGTCTCTCCCCAACGCTGGGTCTCCCCAACGCTGTCTCTCTTGGCGTCGAGAGATCAGGCCTCCATGCTGGTGGGCAGGTCGCAAACAAAGCGCCTACCCTGCTTGGTGCAGGCAGGCCATAGAAACAAAAGGACTCCCGCCTGCTTGGGTGCCCCGAGGATTCGGACCCAGTGCCCAGACAGGCTGGGCTGGGTGATGTTATGTGCAGAAAGAGGGCGGTGGGGCAAAGTGGGGTGGGTTCTGGATGGAAGCTGGGTGGGCTAGGAAGAAAGGGGCGGTATGCAGGGAGTGGAGGCCCTGCCGAGAGCTCAAGAAGGATAGGGGGCCAAGGAACCTCTGAACTCCCCTTCCCAGGCTGGCCTTAATATTCTTTCTTTATTCTGTATGTTTTGTGTTTTGATTATTATATGGCGAGGAGATTTTTTTTTTTTTTTTGGTTCAGTCTATTCGGTGTTCTGTATGCTTCTTGAACCTTCAAAGGAATATCTTTCTTTAGGCTGGGAAAGTTTTCTTCTATAATTTTATTAAATATATTTTCTGGACCGTTGAGCTGTACTTCTCCTTCTTCTATCCCAATTATTCTTAGGTTTGGTCTTTTTATTGTGTCCCAGATTTCCTTAATATGTTGTGATGAGAATTTGTTGGTTTTGCTGTTTTCTTTGATCAGTGTGTTTATTTTCTCTATGGTATCTTCAGTGTCTGACATTCTTTCTTTTTTGTCTTGTAATCTGTTGTTAGTACTTGTCTCTGTAGTTCCTGTTCATTTACCCAGATTTTCCATCTCCATCCTTCCCTCGGTTTGTGCTTTCTTCATTGCTTCCATTTCATTCTTCATGTCTTGAACCGCTTCCCTAACCTGTTTGATTGCTTTTTCTTGTTTCTCTTGGTTTTCTTGCGTGTCTTTGAGCAATTTATTCATTTCCTCTACCTTTTTGTTTGTAATCTCTAATTGTTTATGGCAGTTTTTCACCTCCTGTTTAAGGTCCTCTATTATTTTTATATAGTTCACTTTTGAGTCGATTTCTTCTAATTCTTCTGTTGTAGGGTGTACAATTCTTCTTATTTCGGGATCCCTGGATTCTGGTGGTGTCATGTTGCCTTTCAGGTTGTTGGAGGAATTCTTGCATTGGCGCCTTCCCATCTCTTCCTTCAAATGGAGCCAGGAGAGGCCTGGTGTCTTGGTCCAGTCTTTGCTGTGATTGACTCTCTGGGTGTATCTCTTCAGTGTAGAAGCTGGAACCGTTCCCGTCCAGATGAACTCCTCAGCACCAAAACATGGACGCCTGGTAGTCCAATGACCTGAGGACAAAAGGGGGAACTTGGGGTACAGGGTGGGGATGAGTAGAACATAGGACACCCTGCTGCACAGGCTGAAGGTGCATGTGCTCCCTTACCGGGGGTCCTTGAGGCCTGCCCCTTAGGTAGGCTCTCACCGCTCTGGGTGGGTAGCCTTAGTGTAGGAGCAGAAAACTGTTCCTGAGCAAAGGACCTTGCAGAAAACGAAGACTTGGAGGGGGGGGGTTCGTGTGTAAGAAAGACAGCCCTGCAGAAGGAGCTGGGGGAGGGGGGTTTGTGCTCTCTTCCGGGACAATCCGCCCCTGGATAGCACACACTCACCGGTCCAGATGGGATTCCTCAGCAACTAAACAGGGCTGCCCGGTAGCCCAATGATCCAGGGACAAAAGGATGAATGGAGCAAGGGGGGGGGGGGGTGGTATCCAGAAGAGCACAGGAAGCCTGGCGCACAAGCTGAAGGTGCCTGGGCTCCTGCAGAAGGAGCTGGGGGAGGGGGATTTGTGCTCTCTTCCGGGACAATCCGCCCCTGGATAGCACACACTCACCCGTCCAGATGGGATTCCTCAGCAACTAAACAGGGCCGCCAGGTAGCCCAATGATCCAGGGACAAAAGGATGAATGGAGCAAGGGGGGGTGGTATCCAGAAGAGCACAGGAAGCCTGGCGCACAAGCTGAAGGTGCCTGGGCTCCTGCAGAAGGAGCTGGGGGAGGGGGATTTGTGCTCTCTTCCGGGACAATCCGCCCCTGGATAGCACACACTCACCCGTCCAGATGGGATTCCTCAGCAACTAAACAGGGCCGCCAGGTAGCCCAATGATCCAGGGACAAAAGGACGAACAGAGCAAGGGGGGGCGGTATCCAGAAGAACACAGGAGAGCCTGGTGCATGCATGAGCTGAAGGTGCCCAGGCTCCCTTATAGGGGACCCTGAGGCCTGCCCGGTAGGCAGGCACTCACCGCTCTGGGTCGGTAGCCTTAGTGTAGGAGCTTAAAACTGTTCTTGAGCACTCTCTTACTGCTCTTGTACAGGACATGCCTGTAGTTTTCTAGCACCCACATGGGGCTCACAACTGTCTGCAACTTTAGTTCTAGGGGATCCAATGCCCTATTCTGGCTTCCATAGGCTCTTGCATAACCATAGCACACATAAGCTCATGCAAGCATATGCAGACAAAAAACAGGCAACCAAGCAAAAACAGCTACTGTAGATGGAACTGAGGTTCAAAGTTGAGACCACTGATGTGGTTCCTGGATTCTTAGTCTCCCAGCACTTGTGGTTACATCTCTCCAACTCTGAAGTTCTGAATCTGAAAAAGCAATCATTTGTGCAGGTTTTTTTTTCATGAATTATTACAGTTTTTTTAACACTCATTCACCCATTTGTTAACTGCATTCTTTATCCTTAATCTTATTTTTTTATTTGGTCCTCTTGAAAAATATTTTTCCATACAAATAATGTTATGATTTTCAGCTCATCTTTTTGGCACTTTGAACCTTTGCAAAGGCATTAAGTATTGTAAAACACCCAGCTTCTGTTGATGGCCACCTCATTTTGTGTGCCATCCTTCCTCTGTAATGAAGAATGAAACAGTGCTGGAGCCCCAGACTTAGACTGAGTTTAAACCATAGCTCGGCCATCTACTACTTATGAGACTTCATGGACACAAATCCCCTCTGCATTTGCAGAAGTATGGTGAGGAGAACAACCTCCCTATTGGTTTTCTTTCCATAACTACATCAAAATACCTGTAACAATCAACTTGTAAACATGAAGGCTCTATTTGATCTGATAGTTCAGGCACTTCTGGTCCATGGTTGGTTGGCTCTGGGGCCGTTGGACACGTGATGAAACAGGATATCAGGGCACAGACCCGTGGCACAGCAAAGGCACCCACTTCGTGGCCTGGACTTGAAAGAGAAAGGAAGAAGTGCAGCTGGAGTCCCCTTGTTCCCTTCAATGCCCTGGTGCCTAGAGACCTTGCAGTAGCCCCACCTCTTATGTTCCTACCACCTCCCAATAGCCCCAAGTTGGGGACTAACCCTGTAACATGTGGGCAACTGGAGAAACAGTCCTAATCCAGGCTATAGCATTCTGACCTTGGCCTCCAATGGCCCAGCTCGTCTTATGACACAAATGCATTTAGAGTCCGCATTCCTTCCTATGGGTTCTACTGTTGTTCAAAAGTACAAGTTCAAAGTCTTTGTGATTTTAGACAAACTGAGCTGTGGGTCCTGAAAGAAGAAGTTATATACTATCTGCTTACCATAGAGTAAACAATCTTATTCCAAAATAAATGAGTAGGGCTATAAAGACTTAAAAATCAGTGGGACAACATTACACTTTCCCACACGATGTCTGACATCCAGGGCACACCAGTTTACAGTTACATGCATCAGGATTGAGAAACTTTAACTTCTACAGTGGATTTCCAAAGATGCAACTTCCATCTTCTGGTGATTTAGAAGTAAAATGACAAATAGGGAGGGTCTACCTGGCAAGGAACTGCAGCCTCCAACTGAAGCCAACAAGGATGGAGAGCCTCCTGGTCCCAGGCAGCTGAACCCCAGCAACAACCCACGTGTATGGAAGTTATCATCTCCCCATGAAGTGTATTCATGAGCAGGGCATGAACACACACATGTACAAAGACTGTGAGACTGGCAGAATTGGATTCTGACTGGCCGAACACGAGGCAGAAACAAGAAGTGAGTGTTGTTTAAACTGATCAGCTTATGGTTACTGACCATACATAGATTAGTAACAACAAACCTCGCCAGCCTCCCTGCTTTATCCATCATACTGATTGCTCTTCTGCCTTAAAGAAGCAGGTTATGTTTTCCTTGTCTATTTCTTCCCCTTTACCTACTCACTCCACTCTACAGGATTCAGTGTCTTCTCTGTTGGTGTTTGAAAATACATATGCATGTCATTTAGAAGACTCAGTTGTTACTAAGTGGCAAATATCAAGGATGATTCCTGCTGGATGGTGGTGGTGCATGCCTTTAATTAATCCTAGCACTCCGGAGGCAGGGGCAAGAGGATCTCTGTGAGTTCAAGGCCAGCCTGAACTACAAGCAAGTTCCAGGACATCCAGAGCTGGTACACAGAGAATCTCAGAGAATCTCTGTCTCGAGGGGTGAGACACACACACACACACACACACACACACACACACACACACACACACAGAGACAGAGAGAGAGAGAGAGAGAGAGAGAGAGAGAGAGAGAATGTGTCTGTTGGTTGAAAGAGAGAGAGAGAGAGAGAGAGAGAGAGAGGGAGAATGTGTCTGTTGGTTGTAAAACTCTTAAGGGCTTCCATAATATTGTACCTTCATTAATCTGCTGAGGAAACCAACACCAGGCACATTTAGGAGCTTTGCCTCACTAGTGATGGAGCCTAGACTGACCTTGGTCACTTTGTTTTATCCACCAAAGTACCCTGCAGCTTCCCTCTTCCAACTTGTCTATTTGCATAGTTTTGCAAGTGAGCTAAAAAATAGTTCTTGTTTTGTTAAACCCTTTTGATCCTCTGGGTAGTTAGTTTGTTGTGTGTGTTGTATTTTTATTTGGTCACATACCAGGCATATTATTGTGGCAGCAATCCAAACAAGCTCTCTTACAGACGTCTGTATTCCGGACAGAGGAGTGCATGCTCTCCAGGTTTGCAATGGTCTTCAGCAGCACACAGCCAGCACTCTTGTGAGTTTTAACCCATGGAAACGATGGCAAAACCCAGACATTCTGATTGTGTTCTGAGCTCGTTTGTTCCCAAACTGTATGCTTCCCAAAAGAGATATTTTTACCTCTTTGACAGATAAACCACATATTTGAGTCATTTTGAAGAGATGATTCAGAACTTTAAAGTTATGTTTCTGTTAGTGCAAGAATTGCATGGAAAGATGGAGTAACACATCTGATAAAACAGCAAGCAAAGCACTTTTCAACCTCATCCCAAATCTGCTGAAAGCCAGTTGGCTTTTTAATGAGACCTTTCCGGGTATTTCTTAGAGACAGGAATGTTCCAGAAGTATTGTTCCCAACCCTCTTCATGGCAGAGATGCAAGACACACACAAGGACCTTGCTTCTCGCCCAGAAGAACCCACCCTTTCCTCAGCTTACTTTAATGTTCGCTGGCAGAGTGTCTAAGGCAGCTACTGACAGGTACTCAGAGCATCCGTTTTGGTTGCACAGAGCACAGGCTGCACAGTCACGTGGAGAGGCCTCAACAAGGCAGGCCTTTCCCCAGGAATCATCCTAGTGCATTGTCTGTTCCTGTCCCTTTGGAGAACTCAGTTGTTTATCTATTTCAGCCATAGTGTGTGGGGCCTGACAAAGTCAGTTCATTCCTAAAGTTTGAGATCTTACATTTATCTGACAGTACATGATATAAATACATTATTTACCATCTACTGACCAATGATTATCAATATCAGTTAGCTGTTTTAGATTAACTTCTTATCTCATATTTAACACATACACTGCTGATGTGTGAGTGCTTAATTGGTAATGTGACCACTGTATCACCGCCAACACTAAACCTTGTAAGATATGTACAGACACACACTCATACATGCAATGTTGTATATTACAATGTTATAAATTAATGTGTTCTTACTGAAAAAACTCATACAAATTTTATTAAAATTTTATTTTTGAGATTAGAGTTACAACACCTCTCCCTTTTTTTCCTCTCTCCAAATCCTCCCATATAATCCACCCCAATCACCTTCAAATTCATGGCCTCTGTTTCTATTAATTGTAGATAAGCATAACTTGATGAGTTTAATGTTACATATGTGTGTTTTCAGGGATGATTATTTGGCACTGGACAACCAACTGCTCTATTCCTCCCACCCTCTGCTTTCCTCAATTGCCTATGGTTCTTTGTGTAGGACTAAGGCATCATGGGCTTGTCCCATGCACTTTGACATGTCCATTGGTGTCTACCTTGTTCAGTTCATGGGAGGTCATGCTGACGAGACTTAGGTATAGTTTATGACAATAGCAGAAGACACAATGTCACAGCAAACTCCCAGATCCTCTGGCTCTTATGCACCTTCTGCCCCTCTTCCACAATCTTTCCTGGGCCTTCAGTGTTGGAGTGTGTGAGATGTATCCATTGGAGCCGGGTTCCACAGCTCTGTATGCTGGTTTGATAAATTAGTGGTTATAGCTTCTCCTCCAATATATGACTTCTCTAGCATGAGTAATTAGCTAGGTTTCCATTACCAGGTACGATCTCACTCATATTGAGTAGATCTTTTTGTTTGTTGGTTGGTTTGTTTGTTTCTCGGTGTAACAGTCCTAGCTGTCCTGGAACTAGATCTTGTAGACCAGGCTGGCCTTGAACTCATAGAGATCCTTCTGCCTCTGCCTCCCGAGTGCTGGAATTAAAGGTGTGTGTCACCATACCTCCTTAAACCACCTCCTCCTCCCTTAAAAGAATCCTCTTTCTATTTCCCCTATTGAATATATTCTGGTCATAATTCCCCTATCCCAGCTCCTCCCAGTTCCTCCCCATCGCTCCAAACTCCACACCATTTTTTCTCTCTCTTTTTGAAAAACAAAAAGTAAACAGCAAAACCCAAACAAACAAACCAAAAGAACCAAGCAAGAATGTCTCTCTCTGTCTTATATAAGAAAAACACAGAAAAAGAACTCAGAAACACCAAATCTGAAATCATTATATATAAGAAAAAAAAAACCCAATAAAACAAAGAATATAGAAACAAAATAACTGTGACACGAAAAGCAGTGCTTTATTAAATGTGTGTGTGTGTGTGTGTGTGTGTGTGTGTGTGTGTGTGTGTACTCCTGCCATGGCTTGAATATGGAGTGAGAGAACAACTTGTGAGAATTGTTTTTCTCTTCTACCATGTGGTGCTAGTATTGAACTCATGTCATCAGGGCTGGGAGAATGTAACTTCACCAACTTGTCACCTTCTAACCTTCCTTGGTATACATTTACTCTCACTTTAAACAAATGTCCAACTTTCCATTTTACCAATTGTCAAGTTTTCATATTTAAAAAGGTCATTATAAACTTTGATCCTTGATTTGCTATCTTCCTGTCTAGTGGGTATTTCTCTCTGAGCTATGGCAGTTAACTTGTAAGAGCATCCTAAGGGAACCTAGGCCAAAGTTGCAGGCTTTTATTAACCATTTTTGGTAAGTAATAAATGCATAAGTAAGTGATGTGACAGACTTTGTTGACTCCCCATAGGAGGCCTCACCCTCTCTGAGGAGTGGATGGAGGTGGGGTAGGGAGATGATGGGGAGGGCTGGAAGGGGAATGTACTGGGATTTGGTATGTAAAATAAGATTGTTTAAAAAATAAAATAATGAAAAAGAAATGCATAATCTTACGGTAAAATTCTTAAGAGGAATAAATAATAAAATATAGTCTCTGAGGAGCACTTATGCTTGCTCCCCTTTTTGTTGTGTTTCTCAGAATAATATATCTTTAGGGTAATAGTCAAATATACTTTCATTCCCATGCTTAGATATGGATCTGTAGGCACACGTGCATATCAATTCTAAGAATGTCTAGAGGCACAACAGGTAGTTCATGCGTATTGTTAAATGGCTTTTTTGTTCCCCACTAAATGCATCTCCAGAAAGCTTTTCTGTGAGAACATGATCAGGAAAATATGGGGTGACTCTTTCATAAACTGTGAGCCACGATTTATTTTTGATCAAAACATTTCTTTTGATCCCAGAATCTGAGGCTGTGAATTCTCAAAACAGTCACTTTTAGAGATCTGTTTGTTAGGCTGTTATGAAGAGCCTTTTCCTGTGGGAACTGGAAATGAGGAGACTGGACCCAGGAAAATGGCTTTTCCTTCCCACAGCTCACCCCAGCACTTGGCTCCCCTGACTTTTCTGTGCTCTTTCCCAACTGAGGGTCCAAAGCTACCCTCTGACTCGTGGCACTCTGGTCCTTGAATGTTCTGGAAGAGAGAAGTCAATGAGGTTGTTAAGTCCTGAACAGAAGGTTCCCATGCTGACTGGTGGAGAACCATTTCAGTGGATTTGGATGTGACCAGGGAGTTTGAAGCTGTTTATCTTATAAAAATCTTTGGGTCCCAGGATTAGATCCTACTGAAGGGTAGACCCCACTGGAAGTTAGACCCCAGTGAAGGTTAGACCCCACTGAAGGTTAGACCCCACTGAAGGTTAGACCTCACTGAAAGTTAGACCCCATTGAAGGTTAGACCCCACTGGAAGTTAGACCCCACTGAAGGTTAGACCCCATGTAGATGGTACTTCTTAATTAGACACACCTATCAAGCAGCAAGTACAGTCACTACTAAGGCTTTGCATTCTGTCATCTTTGTCTTTAATTTTTAATTTCTTTTTGTATTTTCACGGATATTGGGGGATTTTTAAAGAACTTACTAGGTGCATTGTATTGTTGACCTTCAAGTATTTTGTAACTTTTAAAGTTATCTCTATGTTTTATATTTTAGACCATTTAGTCCTGTTTGTAATTTTGGAGTAATAAAAGCCAAGTACAAAATAATAAGCTATAGCCCATGGCTGTGTGGGCATGTAATCAATATTAATGGTCCCTGTCATATATATGTTCTTTGTATAAATATAAAGATGCACCTGGTACCTTATGTTTTATTTTTTTGAAGTTTGGATAATACTTTAATAATTAATTTAAAATTTATGGCTATTATCATACCTCCTATTAACAAATAATGCTGTTATAAACCAAACTGTCCTCACAACTTCTGTTAACAGAAACCCCAAAGCAGGTAACACATCATTCACCCACAAAAGTGGTTTAATTCGCAACCTGCTTCTCTGAAGTTATCAGGTGCCCAACGTTCGGCTAAAACATGAGCATCACAGGGCTACCCTCAGAGCTTCAGGGAAGCTGCCTGACCACGCTGGCTTCTGACCTCTATGCAATGCTTTCTGAAATGCATCAGGGATTTTTTCGGCTGGGCCAACACGAACCTTGTTTTGTTTCTAAAGTTGTGACATTCCTTTAAAAATACATATTCTATTAAAAAATATTCTTCTATTTTGTGACTATTTGAGAGGTTTCGTAAATACTCTTTTTCTTTCTGGTTCTTTTTTTCATACAATTAGCTGTTTTCAGTATCTAAGAAGGATTGTAACTCAACAGACTTCAAGCCACATACTTTAAAGTCGTATTATTAGATGCTGTCATCTCAGCATGTAGGAGGTAGGAGGCAGGAGAATCTCAAGTTCAGGCCATCCTGAGCTTTGGAATAAGTTCAAGGCCACCCAAAGCTATACAGGGAGAACCTGATATCCAGGGGCTGAGGATTCCTCGGTAGAATTCTTGCATGTTTAATGTCCTGGGTTCAGTCCCTAGCACTAAACATAAAAAAACATCATAACTGAAGACTGTGTAGGTTTACTGCAACACAAGGGGAAGTCATAGAAGGTTTTGGCCACTATGTAATAATTTTTGAAAGAATAAAAATTTAAAAATTAGTGCGCAAAGTGTCCAGTTCCACCAGTCAGATCAGGTGATAGTTTTTTTTTTTTTTTTTTTTTTTTTTAAGTATCTAGAGAACATGCCCATGGTTAGAAACCAACACCTTCGCAGAGGAGGGTACAGAGGAGGGTTAGCCCTTCACACTTAAGGTATTTTTTTTCAAAGATGGTGGATGAAGTAAACCTCCAAACAAACTGTGTGAGCTTCCTAGGGACCATGTTGAAGGAATCAGCGAGTTTGTGTGACACCTTCAGCTGCTGATCCTGAGTATGCTTCTTTTTCTCTTATACAAGCTCCTCAGCCTAGGATATTTTCCTTTATGTTGTCTGTAATATCTAGACTGTGTCGACCACTGATACAGAAATTGCATGTATTCTTTCCTTTATGTTGTCTATAATATCTAGACTGTGTCGTCCACTGATACAGAAATTGCATGTATTCTTCAGCATTGGTATTATGCAGTGATGGAGTGGACAGTTCCATCATGCTCCACACATATTCAATGTATCTACAGCTCTCATGATCCTCTAGTGTTAGGAAGAGAGTAGAGACAGTTTTCCCATGTAGTACTACTTTGGAACTCTGCCTTCAGCTTGTCTTCCAATAAAGGAACTTTCTATGGATTCTAATTCAAAAAGTTATGATTTTGATAGCATGAAGCAAATTACTTCTTGCCATCATTAACATGTGGTCTCCTCTCCATTAAAATAAAGATGGTGGAGTTTACTTGGACTCAAAACCTGGGTGATATGAGATCAATATGAGCATAGCATTGAGATCAATGTGTGGCATGTCTGTGTCCATTTTCTGCTCTTATAACAGGACATCATAGACTGACCAATTATTAGCAAGAGAGATTTATTTTGCTCATAGATTTGCATGCTGGAAAGCAAAACCTCCAGTGAGAGCATAACCAGCGTCCAATGGGAACAAACAACATGAGAATAACACAAAGCCCAGCTTAGTCTTGTGGGTGGTGGGAAGAATCACGTGACCAAGCCTGAGAAAGGTGCTAAACAAGGACCATCACAGAAGGGCAAGGAATAGCAAGACAGAGAAAAATCAGCTGAACTCACTATTATTAAGAGCCCATTTCAAAAATAACCATAATCCATTATGACCCTAATCCATTCGTGAGGGCAAGACTCATAGCCTAGTAATTTCTTGAAGGTCCCACCTCTTAATACTTTTACAATGATAATAATTTAAAAATGAATTTTTAAAGAGATATTGAGGGCATAGCAGTTCCATACTATCATAATTTTGCCCATGAGCATGGCTGCTGTCAGTTTTATGTCATAGAATATCATTCATAAGTCCTTCAGCTTGATGGATTAATTTTTCTTTATTCTTTTCTACAAAGGTCTGTTATTAAATGTTATTAATTTATGGTTGGAACAGGGTGCTATGTTTCATAGTCATGTTGGTAAATTATATGTTCATATGTAAAACTTAACATGTCATAATACAACACGACTTTAGAGACCCATTTTGGGTGTGCTTTTCTCTTCATAAAGCAAACCAACTAGCATGACCTAAATCTGAATTCCCTATAGGCAATTTGTTTTCCACTTAATAAAGAGCAAGCTTGCACATCATTCCAATCACTACTTCCTTTTCTCAATATCATTATTATATATAACAGGTTGATCTGTTACCCATTATTGCCAAGTACTGTGCCAGGGAATTGCTTGCGAGTTTTTTCATAATATTTTTATTGATTATTTGGGAATTTCACATGGTGAACACTGAGTACACTCACTTCCAAGTCATCCCAAATCAGCTGTCCCTTATACCCACCCCCCAAGAAAAGAAGAAAAGAAAAAAAGCAAGACCAATTTGTGTTGACCATAAGTCACTGAAGCATGCTCAAACTCCTGGTGTCCAGCCCCTTAAAGAAAACTGAGTCCTTCCCCACTCGCACCTCTGCCTGAATCCATCAGTTGTGGGTGCTACAATTCAGCATTTTTATCACAGGTTTTAAGAGTTCTCCTTAATGTTTTTCTGTCAAGGCTGTTATTGGGGGGGGGGGGTAGAGGTTGTCACAGAGGCCTTCTATGTCCCTCTTTCTCAACTGTGAGTCTGCAGTCATCAATACCATGGCAAAAGTCACTTCCTTACCCCTTAGAGTCATCAGGAGAATGGATTATGTACTTAGTAGCTAAATGATCTTGCATATATTATTCCAGCAAGAAAGATATGCGAAACAACTGAGTTACAGAAATAATTACTTCAAAATAGAGCTATTGAGTGAAGGAAGGAAGCTTAGCATTCAACAGGAGTAAATAGTGTGCAAATAAGATGGAAGGCTGACATTATGTGGGAGGAGTGGGACTGTCACGGATGCCAAGCCTGTGCTGAGTCACCACGGATGTGATAGGAAGTCTCATAATTTACTCCATCCTTATACATCATTTCCTTCTATCTGCTCCATTTCAAACACAGCCCTCCTTCTACCAGCCCCCCAGGCTTAAACTCTTCATATGTCTTTAATATTTATTTTCCTTTGCCTCAAGGAATAATTAGATGCTTTCTTGAGTCAGATACTTTTTCCTTTGTTCTAGCAAATGTCTGAATTCTTGGTCTCGCAACACTGATTACATTAAGTGCTACCTTTTCCCCTGAGAATGTTGTTTGCTTTATTTCACGCAACCTACTCCGACCGAGGCCTTTCTAGCATGCCAGGATTCAGTCAGTCTTGGTGCCACAGAAGCAGACACGACAGAGCCTGCTCCTGCTAGAGGAGAGAGATGCTGAACATGTAGAAACCTTGGGGCATCCTACAGAAAGTCCTCTTCCTCATAGAGGAAGGACTATTCTGGCCAAAGCCAAAAGGGATGGGCAGAAATAATTCAGATGCAGGTGAGACACAGGACTGGGCAAGGAGCATCCATCGAAAGAGGCCACTCATGCTAGGGTCTGCAGGCTTGAGTGGGGACAAGGAAATGACAGCAGAGATGAGTGGGATTCTGTGGTGCTGAGCCTTGCCAACCGTTTGAAAGAATTTTAATTTCCTCCTAAGAATCTGAGTGCCACTGAAGTCCAAAGCGGGATGGTGATGTGAGCAGAAACATTCCTACAGCTGTTTGGGGCCTGCCAAGAAAACCAAGGGATAAAATAAAGAGAAAGAGGAAATATGGCTACAGGATGAAGCACTCCAGCTCCTCCTCCCTTCCAACCAATCTTCTTGCCTACAGTAGTCCAGCCAATCCTGTGACAGACTATTGCTAGATGAGTCCTTAGCAAATATTCAGATCTCAGCAGAAAGACTCTTAATGGGCTGCTCATGGAATAATTCAAAATTCCTCACCCTGTTATTCCAGGGTTCTGACCCCACCCTACCCCTGCTTCAGAGATCTGTCATCCATGCTTCCTTTTGTTTACTCTTCCTCGCTGTAGCCACGCACTCTAGACCTTTCTACAGCACCTTCTGCCTTGCCCCATCCAGCTGTGCTTTGCACTCACACTCATACCTGCTCCTCCTTAGACCCTTGCTCAGATGCCCATCTTCTCTGCTGAAATAAGTTCAATTCTCTGAAATAATTTGCCCTTCCTCCAAATCCTCCTTATGCTCCAGGTCATAGGTTAATGATGTCAATCCCTTCCCACTAAGAGAGCGCTTAGAGAGGCGAGTAGGTATAGATAGATCTCATAAGCCTCAATTTTGAACAGAATGTGGGCATTCAGACCCTGTCGCCACACCTCCAACTACGAGATCCTGGATGCATTGTTTCAGTTCTCTGCGCTTCACTTCTCCTCTATAAAAGTTCATAGGTCAAAAGTGCTGTGAGGATGACACTAGCCCAGGTGTGCAAACCATGCCAATTTAGTGTCTAGAATAGAATGGCTGCTGTGCAATATTTCATATGACTATGTCATTTTTGTCATACATTTTACATCTGTTCTATGCATTTATAACTTTTGTGAAAATCTAATTAGCATTTAAAGCTTCTAAGTTCCTTTCTGAGTAAATAAATATTGAATATATCAATTAAAATAACAATGTTTGGTGAGTCCTAGGGGTTTTCAGATAGTCTATTTTTAAAATTACTTTTCTTTAAAAAAAACTCTAAATAGATTGCTAAGAAAATATTGCAAGATTTTTTTATTTGTAAAGTACATACAGAGACCCATGCCCTTCTATAATTCTACTTTTGGTTTAGAGATTAAGATATAAAAGACATGGAAAAGCTCTATAACCAAAAGTGAAGCTAAAAACTGAAAAAGAAGAGAGACTGGGAGGGCAGAAAATCATCCCTGGGAAGAATGGGGTGTAATTATAATGCAGTGAGAAACTGTGACTTTTACAACAAGAAAAACAGCAGCCAATTTTACTGGATGCCCTTTGCACCCACTGCTACTTAGCTCTTCCCCTCTGCCTATTCCTTTCCCCGATGAACTTACTGTGCAGGGGAAGCTTTCTCGTAACTCAGAACTGTGCCCCCAGGAATCCACACTGCCAGAATAATTTCAGAATCCATTTCTCTGCTAATTGCTGAGATTTATGTGTCTTCACTTCACTACTCCAGATTCTCTAGTCTCTAACTTGCCATTTCTTTTTGCTGTGAGAAGAAACAAGGTGTTCCCCAAACCTTTAGTCATATACAAAGAGTTCTTAGTCCCCAAGTTCTCTCTTCCTCTTCAGCATCAAATCCGTACTAAGCAGACTGATAAATTCTTCTGCCTTCATGTGCAAAGAAAATATTCCTAAAATTAGCGAGATAAAATTTGTTGTACAAATTTACAAAATTTTAAGTGGTTTTGTATTTCTGTATGTTTTCTGAGTTTGAATCTTTTTCTTATAAAACAAAAAGGCAAGCCTTTATGTGTATATTCATACTCTCTCTGTACACACACATGCACACACACACACATGGTACATAGGAAAATTAATGATACATTTTGTATAAGTGGAAGAATAGAGTCAAAAGTTGTCACTTGATTCCAGAACACACTGTGTGGTGATGTCTTGGGTATTGGCCTATCTCTTTATCTTTGAAAAGTGTGTCCTGAAGACTTTTGTCTTCCTCTTTCCCAGTTCCCTAAAATATTCCTTCTGCTTCGCAAATAGTTGAGAAACAGGAAAGAGCTATAATTAATATCATCCTAGAATCTACACAGAGAAGAGGGACTGTATTTGTGCAAGAGAAATGTTAGCTGCCTGCAGTAGTCATGCTTCTAGTTTAAAAAGCCAAAGGAAACACTCAGGCTTTTGGCTACCACCAGAGTTTCTGTTATGATGGCCCTGACATTGGCAGAATCATTTCATACCTGTTGATCCAGGTAATTGAAAGTCTTCCTTGCAGCACCATGCATCCTCTAGTACTACCTAGCAAGGTCAGACAGTTTTCTATGAGTACGTGCTGAAATTTACATAGCAGTGTATGAGAGGCAGTGGAGTGTCCTGTACAAGTCCTTTGTCTGTCCCGTAGAGTTGGTAACTTGTCCTGTGGCCCCACAGAAGCTGCTCAGATGCCTGTTGTAGTTCCTGTGTTACATTAGTGTAATCCTTGGCATTCATGTCTCTCTCCTGCTTCTTTTTTACTTCAACAACTCATAGGAGGACGTCTGGAATATTTCATTTCTGTTTATTGAAACTCTGAAGCGAGATGCAGGGAGTTAGTGAAATCGTTGGTTTGTGTTCTGGTTTGTAGAAGGGCTGGAGTGGTGAGTAGATTGTTGCGAGGCACAGTATGGACAACCTCGTCGGGGCTGCCTCACACAGGGGAAGGGCACAGGAGAACAGGAAAGGCTGTAGTAGAGGAAGACAGAGGGAAGCAGTCTGCAAGGTTGTGTTGAAAAGAAAGAAACAGATGTTTGCATGCTACAGACTTGGAAACAGGTGATCAGAACTCCTTGAAATTAGATTTCAAGAATTTAGTATTCACTGAAATCAGTAGACATCCTGTAGTTCTTCTGTCTCAGTAACGAACTGACAGGGCATTTTGAAGAACTCTTTCAGTGCGTGTATGCTTATGTCAAAATTAATGCATATTAAGCGCCCAGTTATACAGTACTGTGGTAGGGCAGCAATTGATGCTGAAGGTCTCTCTCTGTTTTGTCCCACAGGTTGTTATTCTGTACTTTGAGCCAAGCACATTCCGCTGTATTCTACTAAGGTGGGTCCGTCTTCTCGGCTTTGCCACTGTTTATGGAACTGTGACTCTCAAGCTTCACAGGTATGTTATACTTCATCAACCTTCATTTCTGCAGAGGGATCAGTTTATTTGGTTAATTGTTAACTGGGCCATTATTCTCCAATGGAAAAAAGCAAGATGATTTACGCATTTATATTTCACACATCCTGGTTAAAGTTTTCTTTCTCCACTTGACAACAGCTAGAGTGATCTGGGAAGAGGAGCCTCCACTAAAGAATCGCCTCCATTAGACTAGCCAGAAGCAAATCTGTGTGGGCTTTATATGGACTAATGATCATGTGGGAGGGTCCAGCCCACTGTGGGTGCTGCCACTCCTGAGCAGGTGGTGCTGAACTGTATAAGAAAGCAGGCTGAGCAAGCCACGAGGAGCAAGCCAGTAAGCAGTACTCCTCTCTTGCCTCTGTTTCAGTTCCTTTCTCCAGCTTTTTGACCTGCTTGAGTTCCTGCCCTGCGTCCCCTCAGTGATGGACTGTTTGCTGGATGTGTCAGATGAAATAAACCCTTTCCTTCACAAGGTGTTTTGGTCATGGGTTTATCACAGCAAAAGGAACCTAACTAAGACATCCTCTAGAAATGTATTTCATTCTTTGGGCAATCTTTAAAGAACTGAACTCTTCAAACAAGGTGCTATAAGAAACTGTGTTTCTGTTAGAGGATGAAGTTAATCTGAAAAAAAAAACACAGCACTGTTGGGATGTTAACAGTATTGACTCACTAAAACAGGATGGAAAGAAAATAAAGTCGAAGTAATGGGTACTATCACTGCTATGCAGAAGTCAGCAATACACTCAGTGTACAAGAATGTTGTCTTCCCTTCCCAAATTTCATGCCCCAGGAAAACCCTGCTGACATTCCATGATAAAGTTATTCTTTTAGTGGTTTTGGATAACAAACTGGGAGGCTCTTCCCTGGGGAAGACTAATTCTCCTGCTCTAAAAATTTCTTAGTTGCCTGTAGTTATTTGTTTGGGATTGGGGCCCCTCAAGATTTCCCCTTCCATGGTAGTATGGATATCATCCTTGTTCAAGTCAAAATTGCACATATGCAGGTAACATTGTATAGACTAAGTGGGCTGTGTTTATATAGTTTGGAAAATATTTTACATATAATATATACATATATATCATATATATGTAACAATAATTAAAGAAAAAGAGGCCATGAATTTGAGAGACAACAAGGGGATTTCAGAGGAGTTTAAGGGAGGGAAATAATATATTTTATTATTTAAAAAATATTTAAAAGTTATTTTACCATTCCTTCAGGGTTTATCAACCTTGAAAATTGAATGATACTGTTTCCTTACATTGAGTTCAAGGCCACCTAAATATGAAACTAGGACAATAAAATAAACTTCCTGTCCACAGTGCTAGGGATGGCTGGAAATACTAGGTTTTCCCTTCCATCTTACCTGCAATTTTAAAGAAAGCCTTGGTGAAGTTGTGCCAAAGGGGAAAGGAGGAAAAATGCCTGCAGGAAGATGCTGAAGTCGTTGGTATGATGAACATGAGGCAGTTCTGGTGACTGTAGAGCCCCCTGCCTTGTAACCACCTAGCCAGAAGTATTTCTCAGTCAAGGTAGCTCAAGCAAGGCTTACTTTCAATGATAGGTGTTATGTTTCTTTGGTCTCATTCATTGCAATCTTTTTGAAAATACATTTATCTCCCATACAAGCCAACCCTCCCTCTTACCTGCCTCCCTTTCCGTTTTCTTCCATCTTTCTCTCCCTTCCTTCATCTCTTCCTGTCTCCCCATCTTTTTCTCCTTTCCTTCCTCTCTTCCTATTTCCCTCCACCTTTCTCCCCTTCCTCTCCTTCTATTTCCCTTTGTTTTACTCCCCTTTTTTCTTTTCCTGTCTCCCCCCTCTTTTTCTCCTTTTCTTCCCCTCTTCCTGTTTCCCTTCAACTCTCTCGCTCTCCCTTCCTTCCTCTCTTCCTATCTCCTTCCATCTTTCTCTCACTTCCTTCCTTTCTGGTACTTAATCACTGAGAGTGACCTAGATCATCCACAGCACTCGGGATTGCTTTCACATATACAGTGGAGTTAGAAACTTTATGGTACTGGGCTTCAGGAAAACAAATATAAATGTAAATTTACCTTCAAATGCTAAGAAATCATAGGCTTATTTATCTTACAAAAGAAAAGGAAAAGACAATTGGCATGGTCTTCCTGGAACTCCCTTTACCATGTTAGCATATATGTCCTACTGTAATGTCCTCCAGGTTTCCATTCCACACATAATTGCTATATGCCAAATAATGCTCACCAATACAAGACATCATTGACAATCTACAATGGGCTGTAAGCCTTCTATAATCACGAATGAATTGCCTACTTGTAATTAGATCAAGACTTCACTTGCTACTAGACTAGCACTTCCTGTCTGTTATAATCTTTTCACTGCTTTATTATTTTTTAATTTAGTGAGAGCCTTCATTGTAATTTATGTTTTTCTTGAAGTGAGTGAAAGTCTAGCCATTGAATCCCAGGAAGTCCTGTGATGTACATGTTAGAAGTGCTTAACTCACTAGTAGATGAACAAATGAACAAACTAATGAATGAATGAATGAAAAATTTAATTACAGTTCTCTAAACTTCTCATATTTCATTCATATTCCCTGACTCACCATACAGTAATTCAGGGTGACCCAAGTACTTGGAACATATAACACTGGCCTGCGGAAAGGTATTTGATACAATTTGAGGGCATCATTAAATAGCACCAAATCATAAAATGAGAAGATTAGGTTCCCTTTCAGTCCTCCTGATTCTTCCCAACAGAAGGATGAGTTTGGAACATCCTGGCTTTTCCTAGCACCTGTCATAGCACTGCTGGTCTTCATCTGGAAGAGAGCAGAGCACCCCGCAGCCTTGGAGCTGTCTGCTGCGGGGCCATGTCCTGAAGAGTCAGCATCCTCTTCTACTATATTTGTTTCCATAACTGTTAGTAGTTTATAGAAAATATTAGCTGTGTTTTTTCTTTATAGTAACAATAAGAAGTTCCCTTTAAAATACTTTAAAAGCAATCAATTGTGGCTGATTTAAAGAGGGTATTAACTGATTTTGGTATAGCAGCAATCCTGGAGGTTTTTGAAATAATTAGAATTTTGGAAACTGGTTTCTTAATCATCTTTTGCTTATTTTGAAGACTGGAATGGAAGCTATTTGCATTGTGTGTCTCTAGAAATCACTACAGGGAAGAAGAATTACTTTGCTGAAGGCTTAAAACTGGGGGAAACTTTTCCAAGTAATTAGTAAAATTACTCTAATTCTAATCCTGTATGAATATCATGGTCTTACTCATGTATTCATTTTTCTCTTTATTGCCTAAAGTTAGCAAAATACAGTATTATTCATTTATAAACTGAGCTATTAGCATTCCTAGAAAGTGTGAGCACTTGAAGAGTATCACTGGCCATTCTAGTTCTGTGCTCCTGCTGGACTGCCATGACAAAACACCATGACCAAGAACAACTCAGTGGGAGTGGGGGTCATTTGCTCACCCTTCCTCCTCATCACTGTTTATCCACTAAAGAAGATGAGGCAAGGTAGGAATTCAAGGAGGAGCAGAGACAAAAACCACAGAGGAATGCTGCTAACAGGCTTGCTTCTCTTGACCACACCCAGCTATTTATTTTATACAACCTAGGCCCACCTCCCTACACTTGGTGCTGTCTACAGGGTGCTGGGTTCTCCCACTTCAATCATCAGTCAAGACAATGTCCCTACAAGCATGCCCATAGGATATTCTGATGGATTCAATTTCTCAACTGAGGTTCCTTCTCTTCCAACGTCTCTCGTTTGTATGAACTTGACACAAATTAACCAGCACAGCTCCCATCTTCAGTGATGGACTGTTTATGGTGGGCAATGGATTTGATGTACTGTACTTGGTGAGGGGTCACTGTATTTGATGCACTGTATTTGTTAGATGGTGGTGTTGGGTGTGCTGTATTTGATGCACTGTATTTGTTAGATGGTTGTCTTGGATTAAATTTATATCAATAAAGATGGTGGTCTTGGATGTGCTATATTTGATTTACAGCATTTGTTGAAGGATGGGTGGCTTTAGTGAATGGAGCTTCAGCAGATGCTTTCACTGGATTTGAGTTAAGAAGAACTTCTTTTATAAGGATACAATGAAGAAGAGTGACAGAAATTTTGATAATTCTAGATTTTAATTTTAGTTCTTCCATTATTTACTTACACAATCCAAACCTCTAGTTGAAATTTCCTTTGAACCACCAACTAGATTCCCAAATAAAGACATGGAGACTTGTTAATTATGAATGCTTGTCCTTAGCTTAAGCTTGTCTCACTAGCCCTTTTACTTAATCTAACCTGTTTCTTTTCATCTACATTTTGCCTCAGGGATTTTTACCTTTCTTTCATTCTGTATGTCCTACTTTCTTGCTTCCTCCATGTCTGTCTACCTGGCCCCTGGAATCTTCCTGCTATCTCCTTTTCTTTCTCCCTCCTCAGTCTAAATTCCTCCTCCTACACACCCTCTCTGCCAGAAGCATTACCTATACCTCTTTCCTCACTATTGGTCATTTAGCTTTTTGTAAGACCAATCAGGAGCCTTAGTCAGGCAAAGTAAAGCAGCAACACATCTTTACATAATTAAACAGCTATTCTACAACAAAAGACAAATAATTTTGACTTCTAATAATTAGTTTCATCATTGATAAATTGTTATCTCACCTGTGAGATTGTAAGAATGGCATTCAGTTTGAATATGTCAGGTAAGGGAATAGATCCTTGGAGCAATATAGGCAAGGACTCAGAATTAGAGGGAAGGCAGAAAACCAGGTCCCAGCAGGCTCCTGTCCAGGATCTCAAAGGTCAAAATAGTCTGTCCTAGAGGACAGCATATCTTGATATCATAGACCCATTCTCATGGAAGCTTCATTTCCATATTTAGATTCTCAATTTTTAGCACAAGGAAAAGAAAATCTTGCTTCTCTAAGCAGAAAATTCTAGGAACTTGTGAATGTGATTATATAAATGGTATTGTAGACTTTGGAATGCAGGGTAAACAAGAAGGGTCAACTTCTGTATCTCAGTCTTTTCCCTCATTTCTTTCTCTGTTGCCTGCTCTTTTGCTGACTGGTGTCTATAGACTCTCTAGAGCATCAAATACTTGGAAAAATCTATGGGAAAGAAATCAAACCTCACTGGCTTTGCTCTAGAAATACAACCTTTATTCTGGGTCAGCTCTCAGGATTCTTTTGTACACATAGGGTAAAGCTAGAAATGACACCGGATTTCAGGAGAACTAAATTAAATCTGAATTTAGCCTCTAACATTAAAAAGTCATAAGGACTTATTTATTTTAGGAAAGAAAAGTAGACCAATCGGCATGCTCTTCCCGGCTCTCCCTTTCCCATGTCATTCCGCTATGTCCTGGGTACTTGAAGTCTCGTGCATGTTTATCTAATCTCTCTTTTCTCTGGTGGCATTTGTCCATGCCTAAGCATCACACAGCCAAAGACACCATAACAATTCAGAATAGAATTGTAAGATCCATGAGAGTATTAACTCTGCCCACAGGACAGGGTAGAAGTGGAGTAGAGGTACATGCTCTCCTGAGAGGAGGACTGTACCACATATGCTGTCTGGAATTACCCACATCTACAGTAATACAAAGTAGACGGCTGTCTATCTGCTCGCCAATCGTTTATCCATCTGTTTATTTGTGGAGTTGGGAATTGAACACGAGTCCTCACACATCCTACTCACAGACTCTACCACTTAGACTATTTGCCCAACCCCAGACCAGATTTTAGCTATCTTTATCATTTGCTTAAGTTCCCTACGGACCATTCTTAGCAGGCCATCGATGCCGTGCAATTTATTCTTTATTCTTTAGAAATTCAGAAAAAAAGAGTAAGGGGGAGGAGAGCCAGTTTTAGCTAGCTCAGAAGATCTGAAGTAGCTAAAAAGCAAAAAAAAAAAAAAAATCTTTATATTAAAAAGAGAATCCTTGAGTTGACCATGGGCATACTTGTCTTAGCTCAAGAATGACGCAGGGTGGGTCTAACAGCACAGCTGGCAGTTCTGTGGGGCGAGTTTTCTTTATTTGCTTATGAAATGTGGATAATCTGAACTCTCAGGAGCCTGAGGCAGGAGGATTATGGGTTTGAGGTCAGCATGCAGAGTGAGTGTGAGGCTATCTTGAATAAAAGGCTAAGACTTTTAAAGCAAACAAACAGTCAAACAGGAAATTGGATAGGCGCTATCTCTAGGCTTAGAAAGGTCAGGTATGTGTTCAGGAAGCAAAGCAAGGGGTGCTTTTACTTCACAGGGGATACAGATTTTAAAACAATGCTAAAGGAAATTTTATCCCCTATAATAAGTGTTTCTGAAAATAATTAGCTTTTTGCTTATAGGAAATAGTGAAAGGGCCTTTTTATGCTGTTTAAAATAAAGATTTGAGCAAGCTGTGGAAAAGCCTCCCCTGACTGTGCCTGGGATTTGTTCCTTCATGCATTATTCAGCATCTGCTCTCAGTAAAACCCAGAGCAGTTTCTACACTGTGCTTTTTAGCACCAAATATTTACAGTTGTGGGATGGTTTATTTCTTTATATGTTTTAGTTTGTCTCCCAGTAAAAATTTAAGAAGTAAGTGATAGTATTTATTTCTATTTCTTTATGTATTCTTTGAATAATAAATTACAGTTATGTATCTTAAATTATTAAAGGAAAAGAAAAGGAAACTTGTGATATCTACAGAGGCAGCACTCAAATGTGATGAAGCTTGACTCTGTGTAACTTGTAACCATCATTGGTGGCAGAGAACTTTAAACAGGGCTTGACACACATGTCTGAAAAACACATGTCTGAAATCACTTTACTGGTAAATGTACACCCATCTTCCTTAAAAGACCACTGAACAGGGTGCTGTTGCTCATTCCTCATTCATACAAAAAATTACGAACCTTCATTTCTGGAGGCTGCGCAAGTGTCTGTGACTCCCCACAGATTTCTTGCAAGTCTACCTGTGTTTAGTCTTCATATTTAAGGTCTGCATAGTCTGTATATATAACAAAGCACTGAAGTCAGACAACTTCAAACAGAGGTTGTCTCACAGTTTTGAAGCCTGAACATCCAAATAGCATAATGATATCTCTGGCCATTAAGAATATCATGTTTCTTGTTGACCAGGCTGATCTCGAACTCACAGAGATCCACCTGCCTCCGCCCCCCTGAGTGCTGGGATTAAAGCTATGTGCTACCACTGCCCAACCTCACATCAGACAGAACGCTGATCTCCAAAATATACAATGAACTCAAGAAATTGGTCATCAAAAGAACAAATAATCCAATAAAAATGGGGTACAAACATAAACAGAGAACTCTCAACAGAGGAATCTAAAATGGCTGAAAGACACTTAAGGAAATGCGCAACATCCTTAGCCATCAGAGAAATGCAAATCAAAACAATTCTGAGATTCCATCTTACACCTGTAAGAATGGCCAAGATCAAAAACACTGAAGACCATTGCTGGTGGGAGTGCAAACTGGTACAGCCACTTTGTATTTTGGTACAGCTATTTCTCAGAAAATGAGGAAACAACCTACCTCAAGACCCAGCAATACCACTTTTGGGTATAAAACCAAAGGATGCTCAATCGTACCACAAGGACATGTGCTCAGCTATGTTTGTAGCAGCATTGTTTGCCATAGCCAAAACCTGGAAACAACCTGAATGTCCCTTGACAGAATGGATAAGAAAAATGTGGTACATTTACACAATAGAGTACTACACAGGAGAAAAAAAAACCACAATGACATCGTGAAATTTTCGGGCAAATTGATGGATCTAGAAAACATCCTATTGAGTGAGGTAACCCAGACACAGAAAGACAAATATCATATGTACTCACTCATAAGTGACTTTTAGACATACAGAAAAAAACCCTACAATTCACAATCCCAGAGAACCTAGACTACAAAGAAGACCCTAAGAGAGGAATACATGGATCTAATATACATGGGAAGTAGAAAAAGACAAGATCTCCTGAGTAAACTGGGAGTATGGGAACAATGGGAGAGGGTAGAAGTGGAGGGGTGAGGAAGGGAGGAGAAAAAAAGAAAAATATATAGCTCAATAAAAACAATTAAAAAAAGGAAAGCTAATGATGCAGCATAATCGACCAGCAAATAGGATTAATCAGGCTAACTTTAATATCAGCTTTATTAAGGGGAAGAAGGGAATAACTTACAAAAGCAAGGTTCCAACAAAGAGCAGGAAACAGAAGGGAAGGTGGAGAGTGCACCCGCAATATTTATAAGTAAATAATAACCTCAGGAAATCCCGCCCTTCAAGCAAGCTGATTGTCTGGGCTTCCCCTACAAGCTAGTAAAACAATAATTGAAAAAAGAGAAAAGTTAGTAAAGCAATAATTGGAAAAAAAGAATAGCATGTTTTATTTCAAAACAAGAAGCCAGGGTGGCTTCTACACACCAGGCATGTCTGTTTTCAAGAAAGAACTCCTGAGCTGAGCATAGCGGTCGGGATCATTGACCCCACCCAGAAGACTCGGGTAGGAAATTGCTGAATCTAAGCAAGACCTGGTTAAAGAGGAGGACGATCAAGAGGAGGAGGATGGAGTAGCTAACTCAGGTGTCCCAAGATAATTGAATTAATTTATCAACCCAGAAACAGTGATCCAAATAAACTGAGGGCTCACATACTAGATCCCCACATTATCTTTAAAGTTCTACACTTTAAACGTGGTCTCTGAAGGGACCAATATTAAACCACATAAGCCTTTGGGAAATATCCTCTGTCATATCCAAACCACATCAAGGTGCCAAGTCATGGCCAAGAGATTGTCACATGAGGCATTTTAAACACCTCTACCCAAGCACCTGCCTCAAGCAAAATCACATACCATTGGCAGCATCCTTTGGGCACAGAGCTGTGGCCACTGCATCTTGACTAGGGAGAGGGAGAAGTTACTTTGTGGATGATAGGAGTGATACTGTACCCAGTCTGCTTCTGCAACACTCCCCATGGCTTCGATTTTGATCCAGAATGCTGTCAGGTAGTGTGGTGCTCATGGTGGTGTTTCTTGAAGATCCCATTGATCACCAGAGAGAAAGATCTGTTCTCTGCTTCTAAGAAAAGTCTCTTTCCCTGTCAGTGGTACATGTGGACAGGAAGCAGAACAACCTCCAAAGCCTAAGGAAGTTGTTAGGGATGAACAGAAAGTTACCCAAGCCTCTCGTCACCCTTTGCTTGCCACACACTGGGAGAGTAACCAGATTCCCTCTGGAAAAGTGGTGTGCTTAGGGAGAGCAGTTCAGAACTCTAAAACAGGCTGCCTAGGAGATTGTAAAAGTTGATTTTAAAGGACATGAGTCTTTATTTTCCTGTTTCATAGCTTATACCTTCTATCCTGGGTTCTCTCCAGGCCAGTGGTTCTTAACCTCTCTGTTCCTGTGACTCTTTAATACAATTTCTCATGTTGTGATGGTCCCCAACCATAAAGTCGTTTTCGTTTTCATTTTGCTCCTGTTGTTAATCATAATGTAAATATCTGTGTCTTCTGCTGGTCTTAGGCAGCCCCTGTTGTGAACCACTGGCTGAGCCTACGCTGTTCTAAACCAAGTCACTAGAGGTGCCTATCATTTTAAATGGCATGTAATGAATTGGTAAGGCGTCCAGGTCTGCTGGCTTCTTAACTAATAGAAATTTCCTTCGTACGTTCACTAGTTGAAAGTATTGGTGTGGAGCCCATCAAGGGCCCATGCTAGGGCACAGGCTACTCAGATGCAGTCCTCAGAAACTGTGTGTGGTTAGACTCTAGACTCTGCAGACCCTACATTCTTGCGCACCCTACCCCAGATCTCAAAGCACCTAACAAAAGAAAGGGAGGCCTTTGTGAACCCCTGAGCTGGGCAGAGTGTTCCTTCTCTCTCCTCCCTGCTCTCCTCTCCCCTTCCTTATCATATCGTAGTCTGTCTGGATCTACCCTGAAACCACGTCCCTATGACCTTGCACATAGTGAACTGTAGTGAACCGCCCCCCCCCCCCCCCCGAAGCCATGAAAACAAGCCCACTAAGCTTCAAAGAGTTGCTTCTTAATAGTGAAATGTCAAACAAGCTGGAAGATACCATCTCTGCTCATTCCTGCCACTCTGCCTCCTCTGGGTACTGGTCTGTGAAACACACTGAAGGTCCCCAGCAGAATGGCCAAGGCTGTTGATTGTGTTGATGTATACAGATCATTTGAAGAAACTTACTAAGGGATGCTATCTTGAAATACCCTGCTCATAAATTTGTATGCTCAGTTATGTCTTCTCTTATGAAGTAGAAGACTTGGGCAATGCATGCATATTGACAAAAAGGTGCCTTTTATGCCGGGTGGTGGTAGCACGCACCTTTAATTTCAGCACCTTTCAGGCAGAAGCAGGTGGATCTTTGTGAGTTTGAAGCCAGTCTGGTCTACAAGAACCAGCTCTAGGACAGCCAGAGAAACACTGTTTCAACACCTGCCCCCTGCAAAGCACCTTTTATTAACTAAAGTACATTCTCAGAATCTGGAGCATATATAATTACTTTTTGAATAAAAATGAAAATTGTCTTGATTATTCCTTCTCTCAGACATATTGTTAGGTGTGACCATGGCTTTTCATTTTAAGTTCTATTTTAAAAAATATTTTATATATGCTCAAATTTCTAATGATAGCCTTAATATTTTATGTCTAGGTCTCAGCAAAGAGCCTTGTATTTAAATACAGTTTCAAGACTATGGGTCTCATTTAAAATATGAGTTTTTATTACCTACTTTTCAACACGTTGCATGTCTGTGTGTATATGTGTGTTACAATCGCTTTTAAAACAACGAATAAAACCCATCTGATAATTCAGAATTAGTATTCTCAGACTATAGCTTCCAAATAGGATTATTATCCTAATGTTCTTTGCTCACATTCTTTGTCTACATATTAGATGTCCTTGAGTAGAAACATCTCTCTTCTTTATGTAAAGCAAACAAGAAAGTATGAAGCAAGATTAATTTATCCCATGCAGCAAAGTGAAGAAGCCAGGCTTCTTCAAAAGCCAAGGTGAGTCAGTCTGGTCCTGCAAGCTGTCTGCTCTCACTGCTGCCCATTGTCACCTATACTGCTACCTGAGCCTGGAGCAGAGCCTTGGCATCCTTGTGGGTGGACACATAAACCTGTAATCGTCCTGCCACAGCAGTGGCTCACCTGGATTCCAGCCACTCCACTGCCTGTCACTCACAACTGGCACATGTCAAACCCAAAGCAATAGAATTGTACCCACAGAGGACCTGATGCGAAAGTACCACTATTCTGGGTACTCCTGGAAAGGCAAAGACTGGGAGTGACTGGAGAGAAGCCAGAAAATCTAGACAGAGCTGTAATAAGGGAAAAGAGTTAATTAATGATCAAAAGACTTCCTGGGGAAAAAGAGATCCAAAGCCTCAGTAGCTTTGATGATGAATTACACCGCAGATTTTACGCCAAATCTTCACAGACCATTCTAAAAATGGAAGACCAGCAATATTCCCCACTCATTCTAAGAGACAAGTATTGTTTTAGCTACAAAATCTTAACTGTATCATGAAAAGGGAAGTACACAAACAAAAATCCATTATAGATACAGAAAAATAAATCCTTAACAAAATATTTTCAATAGAAGTCAGCTTTAAAAAAACTATAGGATCTAACTCAGAATCTAACACAACAATTTAATAGTGTGTCAAAATAAAAAGGCATCAATAAGAGTTAATGGAACAAGAACATTAACATAATACAAGACAAACTATGTTCATATAAACAAATGCAGAAAAGACATTTGGCACAATCCAACAGACTATCATGAGATAACCCTTCAACAATGTAGGAATGGAAGAAAATCCACAGTGGAGTGATGTCATCTACAAAATGCCCTAGCTGACACAATGCTTAATGGCTGAGAATGACTTCTAAGGTGAGGAGCAAGACAAAGATGGACACACTCACCTCTTCTATTATGTTCTGTTGAAAGTCCTTGCCAAGATACTTGGGTCACAGAAAGCAATAGTAGTTTCACAGAGAGAATGAACAAGTAAAACTTTCTCTATTGCAGACAGCACAGTTCTCTGTAGGAGAACATATTAAAAGCTGCCGAGAGAGACTCTTAGGACCAATGAGTGAGTCTCCAATATTACAGGAGGCAAGTTCAATATTCAGAATAAATTCTATTTCTATATATGAGCAAACAAAACCTAAAAGAAGAAATTTTTACATTAAACTAGTATAAAATAAGTTTTCAGAAATAAATCTGCTTAACACGGAAAGTCAAATAGTGGAAACTGTCAAACATCACTGAAAGAAACTGAGGCCCAAATAAACAGAAAGATGCCCATGTTAGCTCTTTAGAGGACTTAGCATTGTGAAGATGGCAGTACATTCCTCACTAACTAGCTCCAATTTCTATCAAAGATCCCGGGCCTCATTTTTTTTCTTAGAATTTGACAAACTCATCTGATAGTCCCTGTAGAAATGGAAAAAGTCCAGAGTGGACAAACCAATCCTGCAAAAGAACACAGTTGGAGGAGTCGTAATTCTTGATGCTAACACTTGTTCCAGAGGAGCTGGAGAGATAGCTCAGGCGTTTAGGGCGCTGACTACTTTTTCCAGAGGACCTGAACTCAAGTCCCAGCATCCACGTGGCAGTTCACAATCATACATAAGTCCAGTCCCAGGGATCTTCTGAATCCTGCTCTCTCTGGCCTCCTTGGGCACTGTATGCACATGGTACACAGAAACACATGCAGGCAAAACACCTGAACACATAATTTTCTTTACTTAACAGGGGAAAATATTTTAAAGAATTTACTCCAAAGCAACAACAAACAATGGAATGTGGTGTTAAAAATGAAGATGTAGAACAATGAAATAGAAATGAGAGCCAGAAGCTAAATCAGTGAGTTAATTATTAACCAACCTTTGATGAATGGGGAAAGATAATACAAAGGAGAAGGACAGCCTTTCTCATAATGCTACTAGACAATTGCTATGTGTGGGCAGAAGGATAACCCAAGAAAAAGAATGAGGCTGTGATTCTACATGACACCATGTACAAAAATTAATCCCAAATGGATCCAATACCCAAATGTAAGAACTAATCATATAAAACCCTTTGGAAGACATTTGGGCAGTTATTTATGTCCTTGAGTTGATAGCAAAAGCACAATAAGACAAATATTGAACTTGAAATTTGTCGATTTGGGAGGCTAGGTAGATGGCTCATTGGGTGAACGCTTGCTACACAAGCACAAAGGCCGGGTTTGGATCCCTAGCACCCAGGCAAAAAGGCACAGCTGTGTACATTGGTACCCCACTGCAAGGGGCTGGAATGGCAGAGTGCCAGAGCTGTTGTCTGAAATGGCTACCTGTGGGCTGAATGGGGAGATCCCTTCTCAGTGGGTAAGGTTCGCAGTGGTTGAATGAGACATTCTCCTGTCATTCTCTGGCCTCCATGGGCATGTATACATGTGCACGTACACACATACATACATCATGCACACATATGCATACACACTTTTTGTGCACCAAGAAATACTATAAACAAAGTAAAAAGTAAATCTTAGAATGTGAGAAAAATTTTGAAGCAATATTTCTTATAAATACCTGAAATCCAGAAGACCTAAGGAATTATTCTAATTCAACAATTTAAGTACAATCTAATTTTTAAGACAAGAATTAAACATACAATTTTCCAAAGTTAATATTTTAATATATAATACCTTTGTTCATGAAAAATGTTCAAAAAGTAGTCATTAAAGCAGAGAAAATACATTCTAGTGTATTGAATTTTACTGGGAAGGTTTTCTTTTTTTTTTTATTTTCAAGACAGGGTTTCTCTGTAGTTTTTGGTGCCTGTCCTAAAACTAGCTCTTGTAGACCACGCTGGCCTCGAATTCACAGAGATCCGCCTGCCTCTGCCTCCCGAGTGCTGGGATTAAAGGCGTGCGCCACCACCGCCCGGCTCTGAGAAGGGGTTTTGCTAGAGCATGTTGTTGCTAAGAAAGCAGGCATCTTCTGAGACAAGACACCTATGATCACACTAAAGGAAGTGGTAAAAAGTGAGAACAATCCAGTTATATTTTGTCATATGTGTTAAGAACTTTAAGTTATTTTACTTTATAAAATCTAAAGTCAACATTGCAGGTATGTCCGAAAGTTAATGCCAAAATTAAACACATTTATAAAATCTAAAGTAAAAATTAAATGTATGTCCAAAGATTTAGCCATAAGAATAATCACTGAAATATCAATTAAATCAGAGAAATAGTTGGACTGAGCAGTGTGTGCTGCTACCAACCATGCCATTTACAAATACAAACAGTTTTATGGCAGTGCTCAGAACATTATAAATGAAGGAAGCAAGAGAGACATTAAATAATCTTATGAAATATGTGTGTGTAGAAAGCACAGTGAAGGGTAAAACTCACCCAAGCTAGTGCAAGTGTAGATGATTCTCATTTCTTACTTTGTATTTGTTTTTGCTTTCCTAGCTTTTCGTTTCATCATCTATTCTGTCTTCAATAGAGGAATCAACTTACATGTCAACAGACGAGAATTTGCTACCCAGAATTGTAAATCAAGTAACAACAGAAAGTGTGAACAGGTCAATATCCAAAGAGCAGCCACAGTGTCACTTTATAATGAATTTCTAAAAGCTTCATTAGCCATCACTGAAAGATCTTGTGTGTCAGCATCAACAGCCCTCTGATCAGCTGACAGTGTTATGAAACCCAGCAGTTGTTATGGATTCTATGTACATAGGGTGTCTTGTTCTGCATTGCTTCTGAGGATGCACGATCGTCCTGCCGGTTCATGTACCCTGTGTATTTTACTTGAATAGGCTAAGGTGAACGTCAAGGTTAGATATGAGTTAAACCCAGTATTGTTTGTTCAAACCCTTTCAGCATGAGATTAGTAACAGATAGAAGGTGTCAGTACAGAAATGCTCTTTGCTCACATGAGCATCTGTTAAATAGCAGACTTACTCTTGCAAACAGCTGTGTCATGATTCTACGGCTCTTTGGTAGTCCAATAGATTTCTTTTTCTGTACAGTTCTGTTAAAGAGACTGAAAAAGTGGAGGCAATTAGGTCTACTACACGAGATCAAAGCTGTGTTTAGAAAGAAAAATAAATGTGTGCTGTTAGTATTCTGTCACACTTTACTCCGAATCGTCCTGACTGGAAATGCTTTGCCGTGTGCTATCCATCCTTGTGAGAAGAGGTGAAAGTTTTTGCAGACTGTTAAGCTAAGGCTTGAGTTACAAGACTGGATCCATTTAAATTTTGACGGCTCAAACACTTTCTGTTGTTAAATACCTTTCTAAGAAGCTAGGAGACAGAACACCTGCATGGGACCAACACCTCACCAGTTGGTGCTCAGCCATGAGTCTCAACAAGAGGCTGAAGATCCCACAGGTAGTTAACCACCAGGGCTCTAAGCATTCGTTGTGTGTAGCTACATGACTGCCTTCTTGACTGGGCTTTTGATGACTAAGTACTTTTCTCTGCCTCAGTCCTCTCTTCCAGGGAATGCTTGTAGGTCACTCTGCTGCTAAAAGTTCTCTGGAACATTTCTGTGTTTGTAGGTATAGCTTGTAATTTTTTTACATTGTTTTTGCCCAGATGAACGCTACTGCATCTGGCTAGTCTAAAGAATTCCCCTCTTGATGCTGCCTACAAAACCATGCAATTAGTGATGTCTCCCTTTTGAGACTGTAATAAAGTTGTCCATTTCAATGACTCTATTAAGCCACCATCTGTAATAAATGTGTTTTTATAGTTGGTGTAAATCATGTTGCACAATACCATGGTATATGATGTGACTAAAATGCTAAATTTTAAAAACAACTGTGTAACAAAAATATTTTAGAATACGTTTGCTGATTAATCAGTGTTAAATAATTGACCTATTATGACAGAACCTATTTTAGAGATACTTAGAGCTGGGCAGTGGTGGTGCACACCTTTTAATCCTAACATTTGGGAGGCAGAGGCAGGCAGATCTCTGTGAGTTTGAAGCCAGCCTGGTTTCCACAGCTAGTTCCAGGACAGAGGGTGGTTACACAGAGAAACCCTGTCTTGAAAAAAACCAATGGAATGAAACAAACAAAAACAAACAAACAAGCCAACAAAAGAGATATTTGGCAGAAAATGTTCCAATTGAAGATTACTGTAGATGTAAGGGAAAAAGAAATGTCCAAGTCCCACATGACCTGATTTCCTTGGTCTTCAGTACTGACAGCTTAACAGTGAAGTGTTTTTCTGCTACTGAGCTGCAGGCAGGAGAGGGATAAGAGGAACCAATAATGTCTGCATTATAGTGTGTTTCTCTCTAAGCTTTTGTGATAGACCTTAAAACCATATAGTTTTGCAGCAGGCCTGGTTTACTTATAATATTGTTAAAGGTCTTCATTGAAATATCTGCAAGGGAGCAGTTTAAAGAATAGGTGTGTACGCCAAATTCAAAGAAAGGTCTATTCTGAGGTCATCATTGTCATCGTCACTGTTATTGTTTGATGGAATTCAACAAGGTATGTGATCATATTTCCTCCATCATTTCTTATTAATCTATGAAGCTCAATGAATAAAAGCTCAGAGAGAGAAATTGGGGTTCAACCTGAAGATCCGAAAAGCAAAGCATCCAGCCCCTGATTCTTACCTCCACCTTAGTAAAAAAAATGGCGATCCTGCCTACAGGAATCTCAGAATAATACTGCGTCTGAGAGCTGTTTCCTTTCTGTCTTAGAACACTCTCTAGTTCTGGGATTAAAGGCATGCACCACTACCGCCTGGTTTCTATGGCAAGCTAGTGTGTCTACTGGAATTAAAGGCGTGTGTTGCCACTGCCTGGTCTATAAGCCTGGCAAGTGTGGCTGTTTTACTTTTCTGATTCTCAGGCAAGTTTTATTTATTAAAACATAAGTGAAATGCCACTACAAATTTATGATTGCATGATGAATTTCTGTGGATGAAAAAGGGTTTATGCCATATTAATGTGGTTACTCCACTGACAAACTAGTGCAGAGCTCAGGTTTGGAGTCTGGGGAATTTCGCAGGCAACCTTTGGGTGGGGGAGGGGAGAGAAGCATAGGGCAGCAGTTGCCAGATACTCTAGGATGACATTGTTCAGGGCCCCCAGGTTCAGGGGCAAAGACAACAACCTGCTTTTCTGAAGTTACAGTCACATAACATACAACTTACAGATTTTAATATTTTCTTGCACCCATTTTTATTTATGTAAGGTCAGGCAGGGTCTCCACTTTCAGTCACTATTCTGAGACTGATTTGCCTGATTTTCTGTGCTTTTTTTTTTGTCTAATTAAAGGTTTTTCAATTTTGTTGATTTTAAAATAGGCTTCAATTTACTGAGTGTTTCTATTGTTTTATGTTCTCCTTTCTGTTTATTTCCTCTCTAGTTATTTATTTCCTTCAGTTGCTTTGGATTTAATTTGGCCTTTTTTTCTTATAGTTGAAGTGTAGTTTATTAAGTTCTTCGTTCTTTTATTATACAACCATCATTTGCAGTTAGAAATCCCTTCACACTCATCACATTTGCTACAGCTCTCAAGCTCTGATGTTTTACATTCTCATCCCTTCATCACAAATTACTTCCTAGTGTCCTTGTTATTTCTTCTTAACCCATTGGTGAAGAGTATTTTTTTAATTTCCACATATTTGTTAATCTTACAGAACCCTTTCTTTATTAATTTCTAATTAAATCACTGAGTCTGAAATGATAGTTTGTATGGTTTCCGTGGTGTTAAATTGACTGGGATTTGGTGGGTCCTGGGTGGCTGTCCATGTGCTGTCAGGAGTACTCTGCTGTGCTGAGCATTTGTGCATGCCTACCGGGCATGTCGAGCCCTTGGAAGCTTTAACTGAGCACTGATTTTGCATTGGGCTGTATTTGTCAGTATCCTGAGGCATATGGAAAAAGCTAGACACACCTCATTGGTCTATAATGTTCATAGACTGTTTTCTTGTTAATGTCTGTGTATTATTTTTGCTCTTCAATTATGTTAGAATTTACTTCATATAGTATGAGATTCATTTACCTATTTGTCGATTGTGTGTGTATTGTGTAATGTATGCGTAAGTGTACACCTTGTGTGTGCAGATGTACTCACCACGTAGGTGCATGTGGATGTCTGGTGTTGACCTCCGGCTGTCTTCTTTAGTTGTTCCTTCACCTTACCTTTGAAAATAGGGTCCCTTGCTAAACCTAGTACTCTCTGTTTCAGCTAAACTGGCTGTCCAGGGAACCCTAGGATTCTCTTGTTCTGCCTTCCCAGAACTGGTGTGACAGGAACAAGCCATTACACTGGCTTTTACATGGGTGCCAGGGATCTAAAATCAGATCCCCAAGCCTCTGCAACAAGCCCTTTTCCACCAACCATCTTCTCACCCCCTACACATTTACCCTTGTTCATCCTGATGGATTAGCAGTTTTCAATATTATAATGGCATTCTTTGTCTCTTAACTGTCCTAGAGTGTATTTGCTCTTAAGCTGTTGTGGTTGGCCCCATTCCCACTTGACTGTTATTTGTATAGATGATCTTTTTCACATTTCAAATTTCAACCTCTTTGCTTCTTTGTGAATTTCTTATAGGCAACATACAAGATCATTTTAAAAACTTAGTTCTGTCATAACCACACTCTGCTTGAAGATTTCGGTCAATTTATACTTAGTTCAACAACATGTAAGGTAGTCGTTCTTCCGTTTAGCAATTCATATTTACTTCAAATGCCATTTGTTTTGCCCTTGTTCCTCCACGACTATCTACATCTGTAAGGAGACAATACTTCCTACTTGCCATTCTAGGGTCATCTTACTGTGCATGCTTTATGTTTTGAATCCTCTGAGGATTATAATTATAGCCTAAATGTATAACAATTCGTTTCAGATTAATCCTACTTGGTTTTGGTAATATAAAAACCTTACGCATGTTGTATTTGTGTCATCTTTAGTGTTGTTCATGTTGAAAATTACACCTTACATTGTGTGCCTGTCAACACAGATTTATATTCACTTTCCATGGTGTCTGAAATCACATAGGTAAAAAAATCACAGTGTAAAGTGCATTAATACTGTGACTTAGTAACTATTACCAGAGGCATCATATTTCCATGTGCTTTTGAGTTTTTATATGGTGTTCTGTTGTTTATGTGTAAAACCTTTTTTAACACCTCACAGACAGCATGCTCAACAGAGGCAAACTACTTTACTCTTTTAAAAAAAAATCTATCTAAGAATATTCTGATTTTACCTTCATTTCTAAGGAATAATTTTATCAGACATGGGATCGTAGTTAGAAAAGAGTTAAATAATTCGAATATGTCATCTTGCTGTGCCTCACCCTTCATGCTTTTGACTAAAAATCTGCACTTCCTCAAAATGAGGATCCGCTGTATGTTGTATGTGACGAAACTCTCTTCTCCAATTGTTTCAGACTTACTTCTCTGTCTCCAACTCATACCCACTGAATAATACTGTGATACTGTGTCATAATATGAGTTCTCTAGCTCTCCCCACCTGGGATTTCAAAAGCCCCTTTAATATGTGGATTCATGTCTACTGTCATATTTGCACTGGGTCAACCATTATTTATTTGGATATTTTTTCACGCCTCCCTTTTTCCTGTTTTCTTACTCCTTTTTATTTGTGTTGATGTGCTTGATCATATATCACATGTCTCTTAAGCTCTATTCACTTTTTTTCATTTTTCCCTCTCTGTTTCTGAGACTAGATAAGATTTCATTCTTGAGCTAACCGTCCAGGATGAAGCTTGAGAGTTCTGTGTCCCTGCTCCCTTCACCCCTTCCCTCCCCTTGTCACCAATGCTCCTTATCCTACCTTGCCGAGTGAAGGGTAGAACAAAAGAGAGATGATGTGAGCTTCAGGCCGAGGCAGATCCCAAGCCTGACAAAGCATTCGAGAGGCCAAGTGCTGACCGTTCTCTGTTACGCTAGCAATAATTAATGTGTGTGTAGCAGTCTGGGGAAGTTGGATGTTGGCAAGCCTAACTTATCTTCATCCAGATAGTGGCAATCCTTTTATCTTTCTCTGATTCTTATCTAAAAATCCACTTAGTGGACGAATCAGTAGCTTTTAGTTCTGAAAATGAGGATTTGATAAACGGATGAAAATTAAATGAACATAGGGATTTATCACCACTGAAGCAGAGTGACAGACAGTGACACCAACTCATAGCCCCATTTAAATGCTTCCTTCCCCAGGAGACTAGCAGACATTACAGGCAGAGGCAAGCCTTCATGGTGTTGGGTTATTCTGCTTAGATGGATGGAGCAGCAGCCTGGGTGGCCTCAGGATGAACAACTTTATTCTTCTTTGTAAATAAAATAGATGTTATGAAATCACAAAGATACACACACATTGTAGGAACAGATACTTTCTTCACTGGGGGAATTAAACTTTGGCCGTGTCATAATAAAAAGTTAAGATCTATTTTGCAGGTCCAAGAAATCTATTTGGAAAATCACCTGCACCCTTCTAAAGTCTGCTGGAAATAATTGCTCAGTTATATGATCCTTACGTGTCATTCAGGGGGAACCTATGGGTCTTTTGGAAGGAAAAAATGTTCAGAAGCCTTTTACTATAAAAGAGAGGATCTAAGATTTGGGTAGAGAGACACAAAAGGAAGGTAAATAGGAGAAGATGACCCCAAAAATGATATAGAAAAACCGTGCAGCCTTACTGTATGCTGTGGATTATAGATGGTCAAGACTGTAAGGACAGAAGTTAGAACATTACTATGAGAGCATATTAGTATGCAAGAGTTATATAGCGGTGGTGCAGATGGAAAAAAACTGGAGGATTTGAAAGACAGTGAAGACATAGAAAATAAATCCTTGGTGATTCATTTAATTGCTGGAGTGTGGATGAAGGAAAAACTCCAGAGTTCATTCCTGGGTCTCTGCACTGTACAATTAGGTCACAGTACCCATGGAGATAGGTAACATACAGCCAAGTGGATTGGAGGGCAGAGGGAGGGAGTGTTTTAATTGGGGATCTGCTTGTCTTTGGTAGGCCATTAAGTTACAGAGCTTGGACTTGGGGGAGTGTTCTGAGCTGAATATATAGATGTGGGATTTGCTGGTGACTGACAAGTGAAACAGAAGCAGATGCAATTGTCTGGGTTGCTGTGCAGGATAAGAACCTCAGGAGCGACATTTAAAGGCCCATGAAAAGCACTGCCATGTGAAAGGATGGCCGAGGAAGGAGATAACTTCCAAGGCTGGAAAGGAACTGACAGAAAGGGAGGGAAATCAGGGTACCAGGAAACAGCAGGAGCCTCTGTTTCATGCACGTCAAGAGCTGGAAGCCCACATGGTGAGGAGATGAGCGTATCAACCAGATCCTGGATGACGAAATAGTTGTGTGAGCTCAAACTAGAAATGTGGAGTGTGAGAGAGTAGGGACAAGTACCCTTTATCCTCAAAATTACATTTTTTTCATCCACATGTCAGCCAGAATAATGTGTTCCTTATCCATTCTAAATTCTTATGCCTTTACAAATGGGAAAACCTCCTGAGAAGATAGCTTCCTGATTATTTCCCTACACCCATGAAATTTTAGCCATGTGACCACGTGACTGCTTAAACAATGACAACACCAGCTGACATGCCACTGTGGATGGAGAAATGTCCTGGGGTCTCACTGCTAGATAAAGAAAAGCAACAGCCAATTTAAGAATACTATGAGAAGAAGAACCCCCTAAATGGTTATCCAATACAATATTAAAACATGCATGCTTATAAACAACAATATATGCATATAAGCAACAGTTAAAGGACTCAGCAAGATATATAAATACATATAAGTAATAACCAAAGAATTTGAGAAGGAATGGGGGAGGGAGAATAGTAAAGGAAAGGGAGGAAAAAGAAGGAAGGAATGTTATAAGTATATTTTAACTAAAAACTTTAAAGTGCTGGGCCTGGTGGTGCATGCCTTTACTTTCAGCACTCGGGAGGTAGAGGGAGGTGTATCTTTTTGAGTTCAAGATCTCCTGGTCTACAAAGCAAGTTCCAAAACTGTTATACAGAGAAAACCTGTCTCTAAAACAAAGTAAAACAAATTTAAAGTAAAATTTATCTGTGAAAAGATCATGGAACTGTCATTACATTAGAAGCTTTGTATATGTGTATACATATGTAATGCATGTATGTATATGTGTATGTGTTATGAGTATATGAATGTATGTGTGCATGCATGTGTCTGTATGTGTGTGGGCATATGTATGAATATATGTGTGTATGTATTGTGTACATGTGGGTGTATATGTCTGTGCATGTGTCCGTGTGTATGTATGAGTATATATGTGTTTGTGTATGTATATGTGCTTCCATAGTTGTGTTTCATACAAATGCATGCCTAGAAAATCATGTTTAGAATTTGGTTCCTAGGGCCCAACTAATAGAAATGAACAAGGGCTCAATTTTCAGAAGATAGACCACAATTTTCTCACTTTGTTCTAAGGTGTGTCTAGAAATGCATCTTACACCATTTAAAAAACTCACATTCTAAACTGTTTAGACTTTTTTGTTACAGTTTTTTTTATTTGAAAGTTGTAAAATCAGTGGTGGCAGAAATGCAGATTGTATTTTTTTTCCTGTCTAGAAATGGGATTATTGGATTTACAATAATCTTGAGTTATCAGGTTGTACAATGAGTACCCAAGGGTCGTCTGGAAAACATAAGCATTTCTGATAATTTAGAAATGAGATTTCTTTATTTAAAAATGTCCAAACTCACATCATATTGATTTCCTCTGCAGTCAAAATTTATCTGACTAATGGAGCTGTGGAGATGGCCCTGTGATGGAGTCTTTGATCCTCCACCATATGATGACATGAGTTCAATCCCCAGCACCTGTACGCAAGGCGTGTATCCATAACTCAAGTGTTGCGAGGCAGGGTAGGAGGGCAGAGGTAGGCAGATCCTGTAGGCTCACTGGACAGTCAGTTTAGCCCATTGATGTGTTCTAGATTCAGTAAGAGAACCATTCCGATAGCACCAGGAACCATAGAGAGCAACACCCAACAGCAGTCTCTGGCCTGTACACACTCCTGCACTTGAGCACATGCGTGCGAGTACACACATACACACACAGACACAGAGAGGGGAAGGAGGGGGACGGGGATGAGATGAAAGCAAGGAGTATTTGGAAAGGCATAATAAGGCACTTAATGAATTTACTATTTACTCTTTGAGCTTCAGAGTTTCTATGAACATTTGGTATCAGAAAAAAAAATCATTCTATGTATCTTTGTCACAGAAATAAAGCATAAGTAACAAGTAATTTTCTCCAAAGCAGCAGCCCTCAACCTGATTAAAAAACATCCTGCAGGAACTTGAAAAGCACCCAGGAGTCCTGGGCAATGTTGGGAAGCAACACCCCTTCCTGCAAAGTAATTTCATAGCTGCTTCAAAATAACTCGGCTCTTTCTCCTCTCCACGTTTCCCTTGACAACAGCACCACTTTGCATCTTGTCCCTTCTACCATTTCTCAGTATGGTCTCCAGCAAGGCTGGGATCCAGCCCCACGTTTGCCACTGGACAATAGGCATACCCATTACACATAGCACATGAGTATATGGTGTTTCATATGATAACAATTTCTTCATTCCCTCCATTGATTTTACTTGTAACGTAATAGTTCTATTACTTTCTGGGGATTTCATACAATAGTAACAATTTCAGACTTACAGTTAGGATGTAAACTTTCAACCGGAGAGATAATTAAACATTCTATGCAAGCCTCTTTCTATAAGGGAAATTTTTATATATGCCTAGGTATACAGGTGTATCTAGGTATAAGTATGTAAAATAGATACACCAATAATTTGCCTATAATGAATCATAATGAAATTAAATTGAAAGGAGTAGAGGCCTGACTCAGCAGTAAGGAAACCTTGCATGCCTGAGGCCCTGTATTCTATCCCTAGCACCAAATAAAGAAATCATTTTGTTTATTTATGTATGTATATATTGTTTATTTATTGTGTACATACATGTGTGTTACATGGGCATGCACATGCCGCAATGTGTGTGTGAAGGTCAGAGGACACATTTTGGGACTAGGTTCTTTACTGTCACCATGTGGGTTCCTGGGATGGAACTTGTCATCAGGCATAGGGTAAGCAACCTTTTATTGCTGACCCATCTTAATGGCCCAAGAATTTTTATTGAAACAATTATTTGGTATACATATAATTATACAATTTATAAAAGATAAAATTGGGGTTCAAGAGACTCCCAAAACAATATAGGCTATTGCTATTGTCATTGATAGCCTCCCAGAAATGGAAGGTAAGACCCTATTGCTGAGGACGTCATACTCTTCAGACAAGGACTTGAAGAATCAAGCTGGAATGATCTGGAAGCCTTCTACCTGTGGATTAGCATTCATAATATCCAAAGATGCCATGCAGGTGACTTAGGGAGAAAAGCGATCAGCAGACCTACTCAGCCAGGAAGCCTACAGTCCATAGCAGTGACCAGCTAGCAGGATACCCTCAATAGTGCAATAGTGGCACGTTTGTCTTGAGCATCAGCAGCAGCTGCTAATTGGATTTCAGTCCTGCTCAAGGAAAGTCATACATGGTACTGAAAACCCAGCCAACCACCTGAGGCTATTTGTGGTCATGGATCCGAGAAGAGAGCCTACTACTGCCACTTCCCTAAAGCACCGTAATTCCTAACTGCCGTCTAAACGCCTATCTTTATCTCTACAGATGCCTGTAGCTCTAACCTTTCATCAAAGGAGCTTATTTTTGCCACAGGTGGACGTTATTACAGAGTTCTGCAATTGGTCAAACTGCAAAGAATAAGTAATTGTGGGTGCCCAGCCATCATCAATACACCTACAGCACAACTCTTACACCTAAGACTCAGGGAACCTTGCAGAAGAGGGGAAAGAATGATTGTAAGAGCCAGAGAACTAGGATGCCAGCCGCTTGGTCGTGTTTTCTAGACCTGACAGGAAAGTAACATGGGTGAAAGCTCAACGACATGCTCAGCTAAGGAAAACCTGCGTAATTCCGCCAAGAGTTGATATGCCAATATGGGTGGGGAATTTCACAAGGGTCAATCCCATATTATGAGCTACAGGCAATGGCTGCTGAGACAGTAAAACTTCAACACAGGAAAACTCAATATTTTTCCTTACTGCCATATTGAGAAGTAAAATAATATTTAGGTCATAGAGTGCAGTAGTTCTCCGCCTTAGCTGTTTGAGCCATCTCTACAGAAAAGAAAACGTCCATTGAAAAGCCACAGTTTTAAACAGCTCATTCTGACCATCCTCCTTGACAACATGACTTTACCGACTTAACCTAATATTTAAATAGCTCTTTTATAATTGTATTTATGATACTACATTATTTAACAGTGTGATAAAATAACTATAAGAAGAAGCCATGTGAAATGAAATACAGAAAAATAATGATAGCCATGTTCTATTATAGGAGCAAACAATTGACTTCGGGAAGATTTGACTTAGAATAATATTGGAACAAAAGTGAAATTTAATAAAAATATTAACAATAATGTTTGTGGGGTTCTTATCTTAAAACTATGTAGGTGATTTTCAGTTGGGTTTCAATTTCCTGAAAGCTAAAATGCTGTATTTTAAAGATTTTCCTTCTGACCATTTGTTTTATCCTCACATTTTGATCTTCTTCCTTTGCAGGGTTTTGAAGGTGTTTCTCTCAAGAACGGCACAAAGAATTCCATACATGACTGGTGGTAGGGTCATGAGGGTGCTGGCGGTAATACTCTTGGTGGTGTTTTGGTTTCTGGTTGGCTGGACTTCTTCTATGTGTCAGAACTTGGAGAGGGATATTTTGCTTGTTGGCCAAGGGCAAACATCTGATCACCTCACCTTCAACATGTGCCTCACGGACCGCTGGGATTACATGACAGCAGTTGGTATGTGCTTACTTTGTGCTTTGCATGATTTCTCAACAGCATCAAACTTAGTCTACTGAAAAGCCTTGTGAAATCTGATCTTTAAGTTTAAAGGACTTTTAATGTGATTTTGGTAACAAAAATATTACAAAAATGATAGTGATATATGGAATGCAAAAAACTTTCATTTTTCAAAGGTTCATTCCTTTATTGAAAAAAGTGTAAGAAATGACAACAACAAAGACAAAAATCTGTGTGCAGAGAAATTATCGATTAGTCTAGCTGATTTAACAGTAGCCATCTTGATATATGTTCTCGGGTGGTAGATGAGAGGTGGTTGGTATTTTTCTGTACAAAGGTCTTATGTTATTGATCTAACTTCACTCTTGGTGAATAGTTGACTGTCTAAAATCTTTGATTAATTTATCTTCCTTATATTTATCTCTAAAGAAAATTCTTTGGGAGTCCAGGATGAAATGACAAAATCATGTTACTAAGAGATGTTATGTTACATGACAGAAAAACAGAATGGCTGTGTCATGACTCAGACTCCAAAGCACAAGTTATTTGTCTGACCCACTCCTGTTTTTGTTTTTGTTTTAAGAGAAATATACAGGACATTTTAGCAATCAGCTATTTTAAACTAAGTTTCCAAAGATATAAAAAGAGGAAAAAAAGGAGGAAAGTTTTTCTTCCTCTTTCTCCTCCTCCTCCTCCTCCTCCTCCTCCTCCTTCTTCTTCTTCTTCTTCTTCTTCTTCTTCTTCTTCCCATTTTCAAACCAAACAAACAAGCCCAACCTTGTTTTAAGGGGCATATGTAAAAAGTAAAAATATGAGTCTAATTCTCATTTTCTGTCTCCTTGTCAATCAATGTTTAGTTAAATATTCTTAGCTTTTTTTCTAGAAGCTAACTAGCTATGTCCTTATTGGTTCAAAATTTAAAAAGATCGTGTGTTCTCCTAGGCAAGGTATTCAAGGCTTTTATAACCCTGAACTGTGCTGATGAAGCCATGTGGCTGTTGACATGGCTGTAGTGAGAAGAGATTTTAAGCAACTTATCTTTCAGAAGATAACCAAACAGCAAAGACAGAAAGCAGTTCTGGGTTTGGTTCTAGTATGGGTATGAGAAGGAAGACATTGCGTAAATATCAAATCTTTACTCCGTGGAAGCCTTTACCATTTTACTTGATACTTCTCAAGCTAACCAAAGCAGAAAAAGTATTTTCTTCATACTATTATGAAGAAAATCCCACTATGTTTATGTTGAACAAAAGAAAATGATAACACTAATGTGTTCTAACATAATGTATTCTTGGGGTCTTGTCCAAACATTTTGTCTTCCTTTTTGCACCCCAAGAATCTTTCTGTGTAAACACTTTGAGCCATGGGTAATGTTTGTGTTATTATAAAGACATGTAGGTAACATTCCATTTGATAGGAACAGTGACAGATGGAGGTGGGTGGGAGTTATATCAAACATGAAGGAGACATCTAAGTAGAAAGAGTTAGAATACATTATGTTGGAACACATTATGAATGATGCTTGGTGGTAAATATATTGAAAACATCCGAAATTTAGAGAACCAGGAAAATTATATAATGATTCAATAAATTCAATTTTGATTGTTTTCATCATGTGCTTTTATAGAAAGTACTGCATACCAAATCCAGGGAGTGGTGGGTTGGAACTTTGACAAGGGAGAGATTTAGAACAATGGTCCCCTTGTGTCATCTTTTGGGAGCATGTTAGAAATGTGCAGCTTGGATCCACTCCAGATCTTCTCATTCAGCACCCTGGGATCTGAGACTCAGCACTGAATGCTTCATATGACTCCAGATGAAAATGGTTTTATGCTGCTGTGTGCAATGTGGACTCTAGGGTACCGTCATACACTGCATGTTTCATATGACTCCAGACGAACCTGGTTTTCTCTACTGTGTGTATCTTGGGTTCTCAGGGTACAGTCAGATGGCCTTGCTGGAGCAGAGTGACAGGAAATCCCAGCTATCCTCTGGCCATTCCACACTGCTCTTTAGGACCTCAGACCACAAGAAACCCCCTCCTACTGGTCATTTCCAGTTTGAGCTAATTTCCTTCTGCTCCCTGCTTCCGTACCTCACTTTTCTATTCATATACAACACCTAAGCATAGTAGGTAACATCAGATAGAGGTCTATTCATATACAACACCTAAGCATAAGTAAGTGACATTAGATAGAGGATTCTTAAAGTTCTTGCCTATCCATCTGTAAATCACCCAGGTTCACACTCATTTTGACCATTTATTGTCCACACCATATTAGTGAATAGCCATCTTAACCTAAGCACACTTAATCAACACTTCACCTCACTCCCCATGACCTTTCTCACTTTGTAAGACCTTTGAGTTATCTGAACCTCTCCTACTTTCAAAATCTCTCATGGAAGTCCATGATGGCCACATTTTCTTAGCTCTTCTGTGACTCTCAAACATAGCTGTTTAATATAATAGACTGATTTTCTGTTTTGTTTGTTTTTTTGGATTTTGGGTTTATTTTTCTTCAGTTTTTTTTTTTGAGAAAGAAAGGGTTTCTCTGTAGTTTTGGAGCCTGTCCTGTAACTTGCTTTGTAGACCAGGGTGGTTTTGAACTCACAGAGATATACCTGCCTTTGCCTCCTGAGTGCTGCTATTAAAGGCATGCACCACCACAGCCCAGCAGATTTGTTTATTATGTGTAGAGTGTTCTGCCTTCAGGTATGCCTGCATGACCAAAGAGGGTCTTACAGGTGGTTATGAGTCACCATGTGGATGCTGGGAATTGAACTCAGGACCTCTGGATGAACAGTCAGTGCTCTTAACCTTGAGTCATCAGCCCTGACTGTTTTTCTTGTACAATGATGCCTATACAATAACATTTTGGCTAATGGTAATCTCTATATGCAATGATGGTCCCCTAAACTTATAATGAAACTAACTGAACATTCTTATCACACAGTGTTGGCATAGCCATTGCCGTGTCACCATATCAGGCCTTAGTCAGGGTTTTGGTGGTGCTGATGTGACTGAACACAATGCTGTGTCACTTGTATGGAAGTTCAGCAGTATCACACATAACAGCTGACTTGACCGTAAGAGGCTGCATTGCAGGCTTACACACTATATTCCACCATGGACCGTTGTTTTAGAGTGGTGGCTCTCAATCTTTCTAATGCTGCAACCCGTTAATACAATTCCTCATGTTGTGGTGACCCCCCCACCATAGAATTATTTTTAATGCCACTTCGTAAATGTAATGAGTTGTAATATAAATATCTGATATGCAGAGTATCTTATATGTGACTCCCAAAGGGGTTGTGACCCACTGGTTGACAAGTGTTGTTTGAGAGGGCAGGCATTCCTGCCTAGAACTAAAGCTTCACTATAAGAAGTGATGCTGTCTTGCTAGGGCAGCAGCTCCTACTTCTCACAGTGACCAGCTCTGCTGCCCTGAACAGCTGGTCTATACCGTCTACCTGATAGAAGTGTACTCTGTGATGTGCGCATGATAAAATTGTTTTGAGTCATTTTTCTGAGCATTTCTTCATGATAAGGGACACACAACTGTACAGCTTCTGTGCTCTTCATATCCAGAAAAAGCTCAGCAAGTGACATATCTCCCTAGCAGGAAGAAAATGTGCAGAGAGTGATTTCTACAGTACTTCTGGATAATTCTAGAGAACATAACGTAAAGCAAGGAGGGCTGAGCCCCATCTGGCCCTGAGATAGGTCAGAGTGGGAACTTTCAAGAGCAGAATATAATTCCTCTAAGTTTCATGCCCGAGGACTAAATTTATAAGAATACTATTCTGAAGTGCTTATGCTGACTAAGATCGTGCTCATCACTTCAGATTTTCTGGAGGACATGTAAGCATGCTCTCTGTGTACCCTCTACCTTTCACCCTTCCCTCCCCTGAGAGCTACAGTTCCTCGGCATCACCGCTCTAAGACTGTTTTCCTGACACCCAACAAGCCAGCTGCCATTTACAGATTCTTGATAAATATTTGCTGGAAGAACAAAAATTAATCCCAGTCCTCTTTCTCTCATTGTAGTTTCTGTGGCCAGAATTAGATTAGGAGGAAGGAACTTGCTAAAGCTAAGAATCCAGAAATTACACAACTGTCCTCAATTCATTTTAAATATAAACATGGATGCTCAAATTTTAGGACATGTTTTAAGGCTTCTAAACTAAATTGGTTCTTCCCAGCCTTTTGCTTTGGTTCATTTTTATTATACCTTTGATTCAGGGTCTCATGGAGAATAGGCTAGCCCCATACTTGCTAACGAAGGCTAGACCTAGATTTTTACCTTCCTAAGGCTGAGATTACGGGAATGCCCCACCATGCCTGGTAGCCTTAGCGATATCTACGAGACTCAGTCACATCTGGCTTCCCCAGTAGTCCACATCAAAAGCTGGTACAGATTTAGCATGCAAGTAAAAATTATAATCTTAAAAAACATTACATGGTATAATTATAAATATTAAAGATGTGGGAAATTTATTTACTTTTTATGAAAATTTAAGATGTGTAAAGAATTGACTTCCCAGGTCTGAATTAAATTTTTTCATATCTCACCAACCCGTCAGTCTTTGTACTTAGATTTAGATACTTGAGGCCAAGTCCTTCACGGTAGCACCTCTTCCGAGATTGAACGTAGTTGAAGTGGTCCAGTGAGAGACGTTATTCTTTGATGCAAACAAACTAACAAAAAGAAGCCAGTAGCTAAGTGGTGTCATCGTGGGCATTTATGCATCCTAGTTCATAATTAGATACACTCCAGACATCGGTTTAGACTTGGGCAAGCTTCTGAGCTTCTTCTTCAGCTTCTTCCAGAATTTAGGTTATGCCAATCAAATGTGGTACAAAGTGCCGTAACAGAGAACAATTTCTCTGCCGATCCTTTTCTAGCACAAGAACAGATAGGAAAAGCCTCCATGGGCCTCCGTTCCTCCTCTGTTCTCCTGTGCTGTTCCACCTCTCTGCATCACTAATGAGCAACTCCTTTTAGGAGGATTCCTATGAAATAATAGGCATCTCAGACAAGAACCCTTGATAAAGTAAGTCTATCAAGACCTGGCATGTGTCCTGGCTTTGGAAATGCTTTGGAGCTTGGCATCCCCTACTCTGAGTTTTAGTTCGCCAAGTTTAAAAGGCATTGGTGTACTTAGCTCACTCAATGGAGTGTTTGCTATGTAAACAGGAGACTCTGGGTCCATGTTCCCAACACCCCTGTGACATTCTGGGTATGACTATGCCTCTAATCCCAGTGTTGGGAAGGTGGATACAAGAGGATCCTTGGTTTTTCTAGCTGGGTCAGTGAACTCCACAGACAATACAAGACCCATTCTTTAAAGATAACGTGGGAACTGATAGAAGAAGATATTCACTGTTGACCTCTGACCTCCACTCACCACCACCATATAGACAGACAGACCAGACACACACATACACACACACACACACACACACAGAGAGAGAGAGAGAGAGAGAGAGAGAGAGAGAGAGAGAGAGAGAGATACACAGCATGCACATGAGAGACAGAGATGGGTGAGGGAGGAAGGGAGGGAGAGAGAGAGAGAGAGACTGTTTACTGTGTCATAAATAAATTGTTGTAATATGCCTGGATTCACATTCCTCTGGGGAATTTTGAAGTATCAATTTTTCAATGAATTCTGACACTGATCATCTTTCTGTTCAAAATACCACATGGTATGACAGAAAACATGTTTACTTTCCTCCCCTTTGTTGATATGCTTTTCTTTGCTATCCTCCTTCCTGGTGTATTTTAAATTTGTGAAACAGACAATGTGCTCCGTAATTTAATTAGTCCTATGCAAATATTTAGAATGGATTGATAAAACTACAGTAAGTCTTTTATTGAGCTATGCAGGGCAATTCCAAGGTAGCAATTGTTTCTGAGGATTTAAAGGACTATCCTAGAAGACCGCGTGTCCTTATGACAGATGAGATGTTGAGGAAGTGCATTTAATGAGCACTGGAGAAAGTGGGGTAGGCTTCCTCTCAGCTGACTCAGAGCAATATTTTTGAATTAGGTTCTGTGTATAAATTTTCTTTTATTCTGATGAACCATATGCCTTAACCCATGCTTCAGTGCATGTTTCCGGTTTTAAAATGTGGTTTCCATTTTCAGGCAAAGATAAACGCTTGTCCTAGTTCACATTTCCCTAGAAACTATGGCTGCCTATGTTTTCAGAACAATTGAAGTGGGGTTTTATTCTTATTTATTACCTCTGACAAAACACATTTTACTTCTTTGATCAGCAGTCAACTCTTTACTATGAAGAGCATACAGTGGAAAAAAGTATTGTTGCCTTAACTTTGGAAATTAGAGAGAGAGGGTTGTGGAAAGTGGGGAGATAGCTCCGATGATAGGACACTCGTTGTGTAAGCCTGAGGTCCAGACTGCTGCATTTAGAGTCCACACAGAAGAGCCAGGCCTAGATGTACATGCTGTAAATCCAGTGCTGAGGAGGCAGATGCAGGAGGATCCCTGGGAGTCACTACCTAGCAGTTCTCTACCAGTGAGCGATATGGTGCCCAATGAAAGGGACCCAATGTTGTCATCCAGCCTCCTAACACACATGCATGCAAATGTACCTGAAAACAAAGACACACACACATTGGTATCATAGTGCATGAAACAGCTTTGCAACAGGACGTCGGGGACATGGAAAGTTAAGGTAGCAATGATGACAACCATTTCTTCTAAGACATTTCAGTTCTTCTTATATTTTTTTTTTGCACAACAAATTACACAAGACAGTGTATCGCAGCACAAAGGAAAAAGGAAAGGTCTGCCAGATGCGGTGGCTAGTACCTGCAGTCCTGCAGTCCAGCACTTGGTAGGCCAAGGAAGGAGGACTGCAAATTCTGTTGTAGAAGGAGTGGCAGGCTGCTTCCCGCCACCCGGCTAGCTCGACCCAAAATAATTACACACAAATTGTATTCTTTTAAACACTGCCTGGCCCATTAGTTCCAGCCTCTTATTGGCTAGCTCTTACATATTGATCTAACCCATTTCTAATAATCTGTGTAGCCCACGAGGTGGCTTACCAGGGACGATCTTAACCTGCATCTGTCCGGAGTGGGAGAATCATGGCGACTGACTGACTCGGCTTCTTTCTCCCAGCATTCTGTTCTGTCTACTCCGCCTACCTAAATTTCTGTCCTATCAGGGCCAAGCAGTTTTCTTTATTAATTAACCAATGAAAGCAACAGATAAATACAAGACCCACCTCCATCGTTTCCCCTTTTTCTGTTTAAACAAAAAAGAAAGGCTTTAACTTTAACATAGTAAAATTACATATAACAAAACAATTATCAAGTAGTTACAATATTTATATCTACCTTATCTTTTATCATAACTAAGGAAAACTATAATTATCTATCCATTCTTCAACTCCATCAAAGACTCCAGAAGGATATAAAACTACCTAAGTAAACAAGAAATAAAAAACTTCAAACTCTAGAAATGACAAACACCTCGCTGCCTGGACAGTCACACAAAGTTCCTCTGTACCGTTGGGGCATTCATCTTTGGCCTACAGGCCCATAGTTTCCAGCAGACATTTCCATAAAGCAGGAAATTTCAAAGACAGTTCAGTCACTTTCTGCTGTGTCCTGCAGAATGTCTCACAGACTCTTTCATGAGTCAGGAACCCCGAAAGACCATCTCACCTTTAGGCAAGTTCAGCAGTCCTCTTTCAACGGATTCTTTGTGTCCAGTTTATGCATCAGTCCAGGCAAGAGCAGTCTTGCCCAAATCACTATCAAACTCCATAAGGAGCCTCTTCGATGCCCATCTTCTTCATGAAGTAGCTTGTGCTGCCAGGAGCAGACGTGTCTCATTGTCATGAAAAGTCCTAAGTTATTAAAATATTTTAAATGCCATATTCTTTAGCCTTTGAAAGATATGAATAATGCCTATTTAACTGAAATATATCTCTATATATCTAGAAAATCTAACTAACATGACTACAAGCTTGACTATTATCGATGATTATTCATTAACAACCTATATTTCCTGATTATACATTACATTTTTAAATGAACTAAACAATCACAATACTTTAATCAAGATCAGAAATATGCATATACATATAAAAAAATTGACCTTAAAATCCATACCAATGCAAATTATTCATATCTATATCATATCCCCCTTTAAATGTAAAAGAACATTTATAAACCATATTTGGGAACATGGGTGCAGTTTTTTCTCTCCAAACTGTTTCCTGCTGAATGGGGGCGCTGTTATTCAGGTCTTTTATGGGAAAACCTGTCTGCTAGGTTTATCTCAGTCGGCAGTTGAGCGAAGTAAGTTTTTGAGGGTGTTCACAGCAACCTTTCAGGAGGGAGTGGTCTATCATACCAATTTCGGATAGAAGCAATCCACAGGGTCACATCCTCTGTGAAAACAAAAGAAGACCCTCTCCAAGGCATCATATCCTTAGACCCAAATTCTGAAATCATAATACCCTTATATCCATTCTCGTGTAACTTGGCAGCCCATGTAATAAAATGTCTCTCTGTACGTAGCTCCTTTACAGTCAAAAAATTTAAAGAAAACACAATGTACATAATCCAGACTCTCTGTGAATTTTCCATTTTTACGTGGCTTATTTTTCTTTATTTCTTTTAATCTATAACTATCTGTACTCTGTCTCTTTAAAGACTTTACCCTTTTAACTTTATTCTTTTTATTTTTTTCTTCTCTCTCTCAAGTCTACGTACACTCATCCTACACTGTGATTCATTTAGTGGTCTTTTTTGTCTGAAATCTGTTTTATTGTGAATCTGTAATTTTTTTTACTATCCAGGAGCACTTTGTTTTGCGCCTTTAAATCACTAAGTGCTTAAGAATCTAAGCTGTGACAATTCCTAGGTCAAAAACAGGTACTGCCTGTGTGCCCCGCCCAGTCCAACATGGCAGAGCCACTCGTGCCTCTGATCCTTGCACATTGCACCAGTAGCATGGTGGAGCTGCTTTTGCCTCTCAGCCGCAGCACGCAATGACTTCCTTTTGGGCACACAGTGAGTCTAGTTGCCATCAAACAAATTGTAGCACTTTACTCCAAATGCTCCATTCAAAGACTCTCCCGCAGGAGCCAGACAGAGATCCCAATGGTGGCACAGCCCAGAAAGCCGGCATTTTAAAACAACCAGTTTTTTTCTGCTGCTGAGTCAGGACAATTTCTTTGCAGCACGCAACCCACAAACAGCAAAAAGCTGTCTTAAATTCTCTCTCTCTCCTTTTTAAGCCCTCTCAGGTTTTACGTGGGGTTCATTACCATGCTGGGTGCCACTCTGTTGTAGTAGGAGCAGCAGGCTGCTTCCTGCCACCCGGCTAGCTCGACCCAAAATAATTACACACAAATTGTATTCTTTTAAACACTGCCTGGCCCATTAGTTCCAGCCTCTTATTGGCTAGCTCTTACATATTGATCTAACCCATTTCTAATAATCTGTGTAGCCCACGAGGTGGCTTACCAGGGACGATCTTAACCTGCATCTGTCTGGAGTGGGAGAATCATGGTGATTGACTGACTCAGCTTCTCTCTCCCAGTATTTTGTTCTGTTTACTCCGCCTACCTAAATTTCTGTCCTATCAGGGCCAAGCAGTTTTCTTTATTAATTAACCAATGAAAGTAACAGATAAATACAAGACCCACCTCCATCAAAATTCAACGTCAGTGTGGGTGACAGTGAGTTCTCTTGACTATGGAGGGAGACTAGGTTTCAACAAATGAATTAGGTGGTATATTTTGGCTCCAATATTTGGGGATTTTGATCCAAGATCAATTGACCCATTATTATCTGGTTTGTAGAGCAGGAGTACATTATGAACCCATGGAGGGAGAATTTACTTATCTCATGGCAGCTAGAAAGCAAAAAAAAAGAACAGGTCCTTCTCCAGGGCTTATCCCTAACGATTAGGCCCTCCCCCAAAACCTAGTTCTCAAAGACTCCAGCACCTCCCATAGTGCCATGAGCTAAGGGCAAAGATTTTAACACAAGTCTATCCCACAATAACAATGCGTAAGTATAGCACAGAATGTGAGAAATAGAAAAACAGACTGGAAGACAGAACTCACTATACTAATCTTAACCTTGTGCCCCAAATCTCTTAATTCATTGTTTCATGATGTATGATATGGCTCAGATGGCTCAGGATTCTTTTGGGGCTTTGCCGCCTCCTGTAAATCTCTGAAATTTGTAAATTTGTCAAAAATGTGTGTGTGGGTGAATTCACTTTTAGTTTTTTCACTGGAGATGCAAGAGATGATGTGAAAGAAAATTGACCCATGTTCTAGAACTAAAAAGGGACACAATAAGGTAGAAATCAGGGTGAATACATTTGACTAGTTAGAGAGCTGCCTACAATGGTGGGCAAGAGGACCAAACAGTCAGATTGCCACGTGATCTGTCGGTGTTCATGTCTACAGTTACATGGCCTATTAGTGTTGGGATGGATAGTCATATGCTCTGTTAGTGTGAATAGCCATTAACCTGTTAGTGTTGGTGTGGATAGCCACACGGACTGTTAGTGTTGATGTGGATAGGCACACGGACTGTTAGTGTGGTGGGGATAGACACACTCTGTTAGTGTTGGTATGGATAAACACACTCTGTTAGTGTGGAGTGGATAGACACACGGACTGTTAGTGTGGTGGGGATAGACACACTCTGTTAGTGTGAAGTGGATAGACACACGGACTGTTAGTGTGGTGGGGATAGACACACTCTGTTAGTGTGGAGTGGATAGACACACGGACTGTTAGTGTGGTGGGGATAGACACACTCTGTTAGTGTGGAGTGGATAGACACACGGACTGTTAGTGTAGAGTGGATAGACACACTCTGTTAGTGTGGTGTGGATAGGCACATGGACTGTTAGTGTGGTGGGGATAGGCACACTCTGTTAGTGTGGAGTGGATAGACACATGGACTGTTAGTGTAGAGTGGATAGACACACTCTGTTAGTGTGGTGTGGATAGGCACACGGACTGTTAGTGTGGTGTGGGTAGACACATGGACTGTTAGTGTGGTGGGGATAGGCACACTCTGTTAGTGTGGTGGGGATAGGCACACTCTGTTAGTGTGGTGTAGATAGGCACACTCTGTTAGTGTGGTGGGGATAGATACACTCTGTTAGTGTGGTGTAGATAGGCACACTCTGTTAGTGTGGTGGGGATAGGCACACTCTGTTAGTGTGGTGGGGATAGGCACACTCTGTTAGTGTGGTGTAGATAGGCACACTCTGTTAGTGTGGTGTATATAGGCACACTCTGTTAGTGTGGTGGGGATAGGCACACTCTGTTAGTGTGGTGTAGATAGGCACACTCTGTTAGTGTGGTGGGGATAGACACACGGACTGTTAGTGTGGTGGGGATAGGCACACTCTGTTAGTGTGGTGGGGATAGGCACACTCTGTTAGTGTGGTGTAGATAGGCATACTCTGTTAGTGTGGTGGGGATAGACACACGGACTGTTAGTGTGGTGGGGATAGGCACACTCTGTTAGTGTGGTGGGGATAGGCACACTCTGTTAGTGTGGTGTAGATAGGCACACTCTGTTAGTGTGGTGGGGATAGGCACACTCTGTTAGTGTGGTGTAGATAGGCACACTCTGTTAGTGTGGTGGGGATAGCCATATAACTCCTCATCACCCCCATTATTTTTATGGACTCAATCTTAAAAACTGACATTCAGAAATCCTCCAGGCTTCTTCAGGAGCCACTGTTATGCACATAGAGCTTTCAAAAACATAGATAATGTATGATATTCATTGAACACAATGCCTGGCACATTCGACAGATGTAGGCTGTGAAATCCGATCAATGGAGGCTCAAATATTCTTCTGAGTGGGACTCTGATCACCACAATCTGTTAAACTTCAATGAACATATCAATATTCTAACATACAAGTCATTGTTTCTTGGTAGATTCATTTTGAGTGCTCTGTCTATTCCTCCTTCAATGGCAGAGCAAAAGGAAGCCTGGATCTGGGATATAATCTAGAAAGCACTGCCCAGCATCCAAAGGCTGGCCTTCCTGCTCACTGAGTACACGTGAATGGTGTGGGGTTATTGCAGGCAATTCCTACAGTTTTGCTGTTACAAGCAGTTCCTCGCTTCCAGAGTATGAGACATTCTAGACTCTTTGGTTCAGTGGGAAATGTATTGCAATACTTATCTGTTTCTCAGTACTTCTCTTAATAAAGCTAAATAAAGCCAGGTCAGAGCCCCGAGAATATCAGCAGCTCACCATGTACCACTTCCCTGACACACAGATATGCAGAAAGTCTTCCTCCTACAAGGTCACATGTAGCCACTTCTAACTTTAAAAATGTATCAGAGCAGCCACATTTATTCTTTAAGCCATGTAACCTCATATTTTAATCAAAGGGTGGACAAGCAATGAAAATACAAGTTTCTTGTGCTTGTTGAACCCCACAATTCTGGTATTTCACATAATCTCAAGATTTATATTTATTCATGAGTTTGAGTGTACTGTGCCTTTGGGAAGGGAAGTGTGTGTACATGCTTGTAGAGGCCCAAGGTTGATGTCCAAACTCTTCCTTTAGTGTGCTCTATCTCATCCATTGAGACAGGGTCTCTCAGTCAAACACAGAGCCAGTTTGCTCCAGAGAAGGGGCTCTCTTGTCTTTGCCTTCCTTTTCAGGTTGAAATTAAAGGTAAACCCCCAAACCTACTGGACATTTAAGTTGGTTCTGGGGATCCAAATTCCCACCCTCTTGCTTGCGTGCCAAGCGCTTTAACCAATGAGGCACCTCCCCAGCCTTAATCTCAAGAACAAGGGAAGCTTTTTGACTTTATACTTAACGATGACCTCCGAGCTGTCCACTCTGGTTTCCTCCTGGTAGAGTCATAAATGCTTTCTACTTTGATCATAAATTATTCTAAGTGAATTGGATTTCCAGAGGAAAGAGGACATTCAAAGAAACACTCTGGAAACAAAACCTGGATGTTTTATTAATTATGTATTTATTTCTCCTATTTGAAATCACTTGATGTAACCAACGAGGTAGCACTTGTTAACACAGAAGACTTCCCAGCTTGGCTAAGAGGCACCACAGTTAGAGCTGTGTTTGTACTTTGAAGCTATTCTCCTTTTAGCCTTGGTGGGAGTTCTCAGATCTCAAAGCTGGGACATCTTCGGTGTCATTGAACTGATATGTGTCCTTCTCTGTTTTCCCTAGTCTTTTGAAAAAGCAGTTTGAAATAATTTTCATCCTGATTTATTAATTTTTTAAGACCATGGTACTTTAATATCGGTATCCCTTATAATTTGAAAATAAAACACCTGTTTTTGAGCCATATTTAAGTATTTAAATATAAAGACAATTCCCCTTTTAAGTACACTTCTTCCTTCTGTAGAGATTATTTAACACAGGAAACTATTTTTGAAAGCAGAAGCCCAACGCATATTTCAACTCCCACGTAATATCTGCAAAATTCAGAAACAGCTGTATATTCTCTCTGCTAATTGCAATGTTAGTCTGGAGTTAATTATAGGAAACTGATTTTTTTTTTTGGTCTAAGCACAACTCTTATATATCACATTTAGTTTAATTGGTACTTTGAATAATAAATTGTTTTTAAGTTTGAGAGTGTATTGTTTGATACTGCTAATGAAATGATTTTAATGTTTAGCTTAGCTATTATGAGAAATCTTATTTTTGTCTTATGTTTTTAAATATAATTCTCCTTTGTGGCATCCTAATTAAACCGATGACAACCTTTGAAATCTTCAGCACAGTGATATATAACAACCCTGCAGTGAGTGGCCACCAACGCTGCTTTGCTCAGGCAGCTGCAGGCGACCCCTTCACCCGCAGCGGAGTATTTTCCATGGGCTACAGGTGTCCAGTGAGCAGTACTATAACTCACACTCTTTTGGTCCAGACACAGTAGTGTACATGTTGGGTGTGTTGATAAGCAGAAGTCACCATTATTAATATCGATGCCAATCTAGTTTCTGGGTTATGTACAGGCCTGCTAAAGAAAAGGTGGGACAAAATCAAACTCAATAGAGATTGCCTGAGCAAAGAAGGTTCATGGATCAAGAAGTAGCAGAAAGAAAAGAGGTTATGGACTTCCCTAGAGGAACCAGTACAAAAGTTTTATGGGCAGACAAAGAGGAGGAAGAAGAGGAGAGAGAAGAGGAGGAGGAGGAAAAACAAAACCCAAGCCCTCTTCCATGGATATAATAGATGCCTGCCTCATTTGCAGAGTGTCCCTGGAGAGGTCCCATGTCACAGTACAATCACCTAGTTGGTCAGATGAAACTAGATTGTAGTTTAATCTATTGTAGGAGTGCCTATAAGTTCCTCTTTGCTTTGGATAGTATGTGTAAGCAAACAGAACAAAGTGCAGCGGAGCTCCAGTCTAGACCTCCTGTTTGTTTGCTTCCACAGAACCAGCAGTGTTAGATGCAGTGGCAGGTAACAGAACATTACGTCTCTAATGAAGTTGATAGCATTTACAGTTATGCGCTTCAGCAAATACTACTGAATCTCAATGTGTGTGGGCTCAGTGCTGTTGCTATTGCTTGAAGAGGGGTTAGGGATGGGGCTAAACAACCAGCAAAGGAAGACAAAGGCTTTAGTTGTGCCTGAGTAATCAGCTGCTTAGGACTCTGAGACAAGAAGGTTGCAAGTTTAAGGCATGCCTGGGTCACACAGAGTCAAAGCTAGCATAGCACACACAGATTTTATATTAAAATAGAAAAAGTAACAAGAGGACTGGAGAGGTGAGAAGCTTTCCCAGTCAGCAGATTATGTGGGGGGAAACAAGAAAGGGTTAGAAAACAAAGGCAATCTATCATTCCCGAGCTCTGTCCTGCCCCTCTGGTCAGGGTTGTCAGCCATATTCCTGAGATTTGTGGCTTTTGTGTTCCTCTCCCTGCCAGCCTTTTGCTCTTCCCTGGTTCTGTGGGTGTTCGGGTTAGTTTCTGCTACTGCCAATCTTGTTGCCTTGGCTAGGGTTTCTATTGCTGCAACCAAATACCATGGCCCAAAAGCAAGTTGCAAGGGAAAGGGTTTATTCAGCTTACACTTCAGCATTGCTTTTCATCACTGAAGGAAGTCAGGTCAGTAACTTAAGCAGGGCAGGATCCTGAAGGCAGGAGCTGAATCAGAGGCCACAGAGGAGTGCTGCTTACTGACTTGCTCATTCTTCCTCCTTCTCCTTCTCCTTCTCCTTCTCCTTCTCCTTCTCCATTCTCCCTTCTTCTTCTCCTGCTCCTCCTTCTTTCTTTGGTTTTTTGAAACAGGGTTTCCCTGTGTAACAGTCCTAGCTGTCCTGGACCTAGCTCTTGTAAACCAGGCTGGGATTAAAGGTGTAGGCCAACCTTTATACACGTATCTGTCACTTGTGAATTACCCAGACTCAGCTATTCTGTTACAGTGGCTCTAGTGGATTAAGACAGGCCCTTTGGTTCATCTGAGGAAGATGGCTCAGCAGCAACTCCAGCATGGTTGCAGACATTCTGGAATTTTCTAAGAGCCATCATCCTGCCCCATGGTTACTTTTCCATGACCCTTGGCCACACCCTCTCCTGCGCATTGCAGTGACTTTCCCTCCAGGATGTCCAAGGGCTGCAAGAATGAGAGAGACAGCTGTCGATGCTAGCTGAGCTGAGCTGTCTGCCTTTCTCCTTGTGAATGAAGTAAACAGCAGACATTTCTACAGGATTCTGAACTGATAGAATGTTTGACTTATTCATGCTTCTTTATCAGCACAGGAAATTAGACTGTATCCTACAGTTAGCATTTGACAAGGGAAAACCCTGTCTGACAAGGTTGGAAGGTTCCCATTCAGGTGTTCACTCATTTAATAGCTGCATTTATGATTTCTGCTCTCCTAATTTGCTGTCCTGTTGAATAGATGGCAAATTTACATGCATGCCAAAGATTTCCTTTCAAATAAATTTATGATTATTGTCAGCAACTGTTGGATTTGAATACCTATTTATTTCTATTTTAGGACATTCTTATTTTAGTGTCTCAGTCAGGTGTTTTATTGCTGTGAACAGATGCCAAGATCAAGGCAACTCTTACAAAAGGAAGAATTTTTGTTGTGGTGGTTGTTTTTCAGCAGTTTTTGTGGTTTTATTTAAACATGGGTTATAACATGCATGCAAGCTATGGTAGCCTGGTTGGGGTTGGTGACTCTGGTGGCGTTGGGGTTAGTGGCTCTGGCAGTATTGGGGTTGGTGACTCTGGTGGCATTGGGGTTGGTGACTCTGGTGGCATTGGGTTTGGTGACTCTGGTGGCATTGGGGTTGGAGGCTCTGGCGACATTGGGGTTGGAGGCTCTGGCGGCATTGGGGTTGGAGGCTCTGGTGGCATTGGGGTTGGTGGCTCTGGTGGCCAGTTGTGTTGTTCTTTCTACCATGTTCCTTGGAGGAAACGTTGTGAGCAGTCTCAGCACAGTAAGATTTGCTGGATATCAGAAGTCCTTTCAGCTCCTTGTCATTGTGAACCAGAAACTTCCTGACACTGCTAGGCAGATGTGCTTGGTTTTCTTGCTGTTCCATAACCAGTGCTGGACATTAGGATCTGGCTCTTGAATCTTCTCTGTACACTGCTCTCGACACCTCTGGGTTTTAGCCAGTTTCGCTTAATTTGGACATATCTGTCTGACTGGTGCTGGGTGAACTTCTTGGTCCTGTTTTTGAGGACCTTGGACTTCACCAGAGGCCAGAGGGCAGCCATAATGATGCAAAAGAGATGGCAGCCACCTCACAGGTAGTGCTGAGGAAGAAGAAAAGAAAGTATTTAACATGGTGTTGAGCATGACAGCGTGCAGGCAGTCAGGGTGTTGGAGCAGTAGCTGAGATCTCCTTCCTACTCCACAAGCAGTAGACAGGGACAGACCAGGCATAGTGTGGGCTTTCACAAACCTCCAAGACCAGAGTGACACACCTTCTCCAAGGAGGCCACACCCCCTGATCTTTCCCAGTACATCAACTGATGACTGAGCCTCCGGGGATCATTGTCACACAGTGAACATGTGTATCTGGGTGTGCACTACACGTGGGCCAGTGTCCTCAGAGGCCAGAAGAGGGTACTGGATCCTTGTTTCAGGTGGTTGTGAGTCTTCTGGCATGGGTCCCCTGGAAGAGGAAATGCTCGCACCTGCTAAGCCATCTTGCCCGCTCTTGTATTTTCTATCTCTATGTGCCCAGAGTTGTATAAAAATGTCATGGTCCAAAAGAAGTCACAAGTGGAAAATGTTTAAGAAATTGTGATATAAACTACTGTTTTTATATATTTATTTTGTATTCTGTAACCTTACTGAAATAATTTACCAATTCTAATAGTGTTCTGTTCTTGTTTGTGGTTTTGGGAAGGGGGAACTGAGGGAGCCCTGTGTAAAGAACAGATAAAGCCTTGAGTGCATGTGTATTGTAGTCATAGGCACCACCATGTCAAAGGACCCAATGCCTCAGTTCCACGGGAATAGGCGAACTTCTGTCCACCCCACCAGCCCAGGGAGCTTCAGTGTAGTGATATTTTGTTTGTGTTTTAACAAATAAAGTTTGCCTGAAGATCAGCTGGCAGAGTTAAACCACTAGAGTCCAGGTGGTGGTGACTCACACCTTTAATCTCAGTCCTTGGGAGTCCTAGGGCTTTAATCCCAACACTAGGGAGGTGGAGACAGGAAGGTGTATGACTGAGTGGAGAGAGGACTATAAGGTGTGAGGAGACAGGAGCTCAAATGCAGTCTGAGGAAGCAGTCTGCGGACAGGATCGCCCCTTTGGTCTGAGCATTGGTAGAGGTAAAAGGTCTCTCTAGTGGTTGGCCACTAGATTCTTCAGCTTTCACTCCTGATAACTACCTTCAGTTTATTCTTATTAAGAACAATTAAAAGCCAGGTGGTAGTGATGCATGCCTTTAATCCCAGCACATGGGAGGAAGAAGCAGTCCGATCTCTGTGAGTTCGAGACCAGCCTGGTCTACAAGAGCTAGTTACAGGAGAGGCTGTGAAAGCTACAGAGAGCCAGGCAGTGGTGGCACAGGCCTTCAATCACAGCACTTGGGAGGTAGAGGCAGGTGGATCTCTGTGAGTTCGAGGCCAGCCTGAGGTAGAAGAGGTGGGTAAGAGAGGTGGGTAGGAGAGGTGGGTAGGAGAGGTGGGTAGGAGAGGTGGGTAGGAGAGGTGGGTAGGAGAGGTGGGTAGGAGAGGTGGGATTTCCAGTAATTGGAGCACTGTCTAATGTTTAGATTCTGCTAGAAAGAAGCTGAGTGTTGGCAGAGAGAGCCACTTGGCTTGCGGATGGACAATCAGTGCTTTGAATAGAGGCCAGCATTTCAGATGCAAGGTTACATCTGGGTGACCTAGCATGTGGGGTGTCTCCACATGAGAGCTATCGCTCTTAGCGGTGAGATGCTATTTTCCAGTAAGGTCATGTTACTAAGAGAGATGAAGTGGATTAGTCAGAGTGGCTTCATATTGCAATGCTCAACCAGGCTGTGATGTCACCTGGCTGTAATCCCTGGATTCAGGCAACTTGAACTGAAGGCTACATCCTATCAATAAAATAAAATGAAATTAAAATAAAAATAAAAAGAAGCAATGATAAGTTTGAAAAACCAACAAATGATAAGCTTAGTATTAAGAAAGCCTTGAGATGATTCAGGAACCATGTTAAAGACTTCGTGTATACCAGATCATCTGGTTAGCAAATAGTCCTCCAAGTGTGCACTTTTATGAGTCTTGCTTTCCAGGTAAAGAAACCGAGTCTTCATAGGACATAGCCTGAGTCTATGCTGATTTAGGGAGAGTCAGGCTCAGCCTAGTCACTCTTAGCTGATACATTGTGCCTGCCCCCTCCTGGTACAAAGATCCAACAAGGTGATTGCAGATTTTATGACTCTTTCCATACTCTGCCCACAAAAGAGAATTTCTGTTATGTGTGAAGAAACAATATTTCATTTGTAAAATCTGCCACTGAGTGTTTAGTAACCTGTGCTCCCACAGCTCCGAACCTGTGCTCCCACAACTCCGAACCTGTGCTCCCACAGTGGCTATTTTTACTCTCTGAATTGGGCTTGATGCAGCGGGAACTTCCATTTCCAGAAGCTGTGTAGATTTCTTGTCTCAATACTTTGTTAGGACCCAGCCTCCTATGAACACCAAACTTGACTTGAGAGTGGAGAATATCATTTCACAGTCAGTGTAGGAGAAAAGGCCATATATTAGCAAAACAATGAGAATATCAATTGTATTATAAACAATAGCAACAACAGAGTGTACCTTTGAAAAATATGTACATGGAATAAAACTTAAAATTAAATAGATTGCCTCTGTATCTTTATGTGAATCGAACTTTGCAACATCTCAGATTATGTTCCTATAATAAAAGGCATGTTAAAAAACATTAATTTTCTATTTTTAACCTATGAAACTAATGGGGAATTGTTTGTTTCTCTCGCAGCTGAATTTCTATTCCTCTTGTGGGGCATTTATCTCTGCTATGCAGTGCGAACAGTTCCTTCCGCATTTCACGAACCTCGCTACATGGCTGTCGCCGTACACAATGAGCTCATTATCACGGCTATATTCCACACAATTAGGTAAGTGATCTGTCTTAGTTAGGGCTTCTGGTGCTGCAATGAAACACCATGACAGAAAAGCAACTTCAAGAGGAGAGGGTTTATTTGAATTACATTTGAACATTGCTGTTCATCACTTAAGGATGTCAGGACAGGAATTCAAACAGAGCAAGAACCTGGCGGCATGATCTGGTGCAGAGGTCATGAAGGGGAGCTGCTTACTGGCTTGTTTCCTATGGCTTGCTCAGCCCACCTTCTTACAGAACCCAGAGACCATCCACCATTGGCTTGACCCTCCTCTATTGATCACTAAATGAGAAAATTTCTTACAAGTGAATCTCATTGAGACATTTTCTCTGATGACTCTAGCCTGTGTCAAGTTGGCACATAAAACCAGCCAGTACAACTGAGCCTTTGTCAATTTGACACACAAACACATCACTATTAAGCCACATCCCTTCCTTTCTTATTCATCCCCAAGATCTCACACTAAAATCATAATTTTTAATGATTTTGCCATACTCTTTACCAGTTCAGTCTTTAAAATTTCAGTCTCTTTAAAATATCCAATCTTTTTTTAAAGTTCAAATCTTTCATCTGTGGGATCTTATAAAAAAAATCAAAATTAAATTCCTTCTTCAAGAGGGAAGAACCAGGGAATCATCACAACCTGGACCAAGCCAAACCAAACTCCGACAGTATAAATAAAAAAGACAGTGTCCAATTATCTGGGCTCCACTCATAATCTTCTGGAGTCCTCCAAAGAGCCTGGGTCCCTTCTCTGGCTCCGCCCTCTGCAGCACACACAGCTTGTCTTCTAGGCTCCAGCTAGCTCCGCTCCACTGCTGCTGCTGTCCCTGGTGATCATCCCACAGTACTGGTGTCTCCAAGACACATGGGTCTCGGCTGCAACTGGGCTGCACTTTCACCAGTAGCCTCTCGGGTTCTCTTCGTGGTACCAAGCCTCAACTTCTTTGCTGTTTTAGGCATGGTCTCTGAGCCTAGAATTTATCAACTAGCCATTGTTCTGTGATTCTCCCATGAATCTGTCCAGCAGACAAGGAGAAGGAAGAGTAGAGAGATGAAACAATGTGCACCTGACTTGTGAGGCCTTTCCCATGCATCATAATAAAAATGAAGTGGAAATCTCAGGGGCCAGATAACAAAAGGAATCCTAGCATTTTCATAATAACAAAAAAGTAACCCAATTGCTTGAAAAATACTGAAAGGATACAATTAAAACTGTGATGAGAAAAGTTGAGTATTTTTTCCCTGATGAAAGGGTTAGGGGTCATTCCCCTGCTGACATCCATACTTCCCTGGAGTTGGAGAGGAACAGGAGGCTGGGGAAGGTGTGGCAGTTTCTCTGTGTGACTGCCTCTCAGAAAATACTGACTTCTACCTTTAGAAACCAGTAATGCCAGAGAGCAGTTGGGATTCCAGGAAGATACTTAAACTTTTAAACAAAAAAGGAGGTTATCTGTCATCCATTAGCCCTGGAAACCCCATCAGGTTAGGAGTCAGGGAACTGGCCCAGTTTTGTCTTGCGTCAGCTCAAGAGATGGAAAAATAAAGATGGGCAGAAAATAGAAGGTGTTGGAAATTTGAGAAGAATAGAGTATGGCATTAAAAGTAAAACAAAGAAGGGAGACTTCTTAAATCCACCTGGACTAGAGTCCCCAGATCTGACAGAGAATGACCTCGGTCTAGAATGTGGGAAAAGACAGAAGACTTTGTCATAGTCCCATGGAATAAAACTCAAGATTACCTTACAAGCGAAGTCACTTTTGTTACTAGTCTCCAGAAGGTCAAGAGTATAAGTTTTAAGATTTAACAAGCTTGCTTCTACCAACTACTGTTGAAGGAGGGAGGGCTGGCTTTTGGTCCCAGCAACCCAGCTAGTTTAACCCTTGAAATAATCACACAGAAACTGTATTCATTTAAATACTGCCTGACCCACTAGATCTAGCCTCTTATTGACTAACTCTCACATCTTGATTCAACCCATTTCTAATAATCTGTATGCCACCACGAGGTCATGTTTTACTGGGAAAGATTCAGCATGTCTGACCTGGCAGCTCCATGGCGGCTCTCTCACCCTGTTTTCTTCCTCTCAGAATTCAGTTCTGTCTCCCTGCCTACATAAATGCTGCCCTATCAAAAGGCCAAGGCAGTTTCTTTATTCAACCAATGGAAGCAACACATAGACAGAAGAACCTCCTACACCATTTTCCCTTTTCTGTTTAAACCAAAAAAGAAAGGCTTTCACTTTAACATAGTAAAATTACATATAACAAAACAGTTATCAAGCAAGAAATACAGTTACAATATTTATATTTACCTTTTTATTTTATCATAACTAAGGAAAACTATAACTATAAATTCTCCATCAAAGACTTCAGAAGGCTATAATATTACCTAAGTAAACAGGAAGTGCATTATAAGCAACTTCCAAAACTCTAGAAACTACAGAGACATCTTGCGCCTGTACAGTCACCCAAAGTTATTCTGTACTGTTGGGGCATCCATCTTCAGCCTACAGGCCCATAGTATCCTGCAGACTTTTCCATGAAGCAGAAAATTTCAAAGACAGTTCAGTCACTTTCTTCTGTATCCTGCAGAATGTCTCACAGACTCTTTCATGAATCAGGAACCCAGAAGAAACATCTCACCTTTAGGCAAGTTCAGCAGTCCTCTCTCTGCGGATTCTTTATGTCCAGTTTATGCAACAGTCCAGGCAAGATCAGTTTCTTGCCCAAATGGCTAACCAACACCATAAGGAGCCTCTTTGATGCCCATATTCCTCATGAAGTAGATTGTTGCTGCCAGGAACAGACGTGTTTTATTGTCGTGAAAAGCCCTAAGTTATTAAAACGTCTTAAATGCCATATTCTGTAGTCTTTGAAAGATATGAAGAATGGCTATCTAACTGAAATATATCTCTATATATCTAAAAAATCTAACATGACTACAAGCTTGACTATTATTGACAACCTATATTTCCTAATTATACAATACATTTTTAAATGAACTACACAATCACAATACCTTAATCAAGATCAGAAATACATATATATATATATAACAAAATTGACCTTAAACTTGTATCAATAAATCAAGATTTATACCAATGCAAATCATTCATATCTATATCATACCCCCTTTACATGTAAAAGAATATTTATAAACAATATTTGGGAATATGGGCATAGTTTTTTCTCTCCAAACTGCTTCGTGATGTATGGGGGCACTATTAATCAGGTCTTTTATGGTGTATCCTGTATGCTACGTTCATCTCAGTTGGCAGTTGAGCAAAGTAAGTTTTGAGGGTGTTCACAGCAATCTTTCATGACTGGTGGTCTGTCATACCATATTGGTCTAGAATCAATTCGCAGGGTCTCATTTTTTGTGAAAACAAAAGAAGAACCTCTTTTCCAAAGCATCATATCCTTAGACTCAATTCTGAAGTCAAGATACATTTATAATATACATGCTGGATTAGCTTAACAGCCCATACAATGAAAAGTCTCTCTGTATTTAGCTCCTTCACAGTCAAAAAAATTCAAAGAAAACACAATGATACACCAAATCCAGACTCTCTGTGAATTTTCCATTTTTACGTGGCTTTTTTTTTACTATATTACTTTATTCTGTCTTGTTAAAGACTTTACCCTTTTTTTAGGCATTAACTTTATTTTATGACTCTCTATACTCTTTTTCATTCCTTTTCCAAGCCTATGTACATTTATACAACACCGTGACCTATTTAAAGGTCTTTTATGTCTGAATCTTTCTTATTGCATTGTCTTTAATTCTCTACTGTCTTGAAGAGCTTTTAAAATGCTAAGCAGCTTGGTTGCAGCTGCTCTGGATGTTGGCTCTACCTTTCTCCAATTTCAAAATGGTGGACATACCATTTCTGCTAGCTCTGTGGCTGCCAGGTAGGAGCCGCATCCAGCACTTTAACTCTGAGAATGAGTGTGCAGCACATACACTCTTTTTATCTGAGCTACAGTCAAATCTGCCACGCAGAGCATTGCACAGCCTGGAAACACTCTGTGTATGGCAGCGGGAATCTGCCATGCTCTCCTGCCTGCCCAAGCCTGATCCTGCCTTCTGGAAGGAAGAGCTGAGCCATGGGCATGATCTCAGATACTTTGCTCCCGACCCTAAGTGGGCACACAAACACCTGGGCCCACAAATGCTCCATAGCTGGAGTTTGCACCGGCAGCAGGGCTCAGGAACCCTCCTTTTTAAAATGGTGCAGCCTTTTTTTTTTTTAAATTGCTGATTGAGGAAAATCTCTCTGTGGCACACTACCAGAAAATAGCAAAAAGTTGTGTTAAACTCTGTTTTTTTCTGTGTTTAAAATTAAGCTCTCAGGTTTTTAAGTGGATTTAGTCCATCACGTTGGGTGCTAAACTGTAGTAGGAGGTAACAAGCTGTTTCCCGCAGCCCGGCTAGCTTACACCCAAAATAACCACACAGAAATTATATTAATTAAATTATTGCCTGGTCCATTATCTCTAGCTTATTATTGGCTAACTCTCACATCTTGATTCAACCCATTTCTAATAATCTGTATAACACCATGAGGTCATGGCTTACCAGGAAAGATTCTAACAACTGTCAGTCTCAGGCAGGAGCTTCATGGTGTCTGCCACTCTGCCCTTCTTTCCAGCATTCAGTTCTGTCTTCCCTGCCTACCTAAGTTCCTACCCTATCAAAAGGCCAAGGTAGTTTCTTTATTCAACCAATGAAAGCAACACATAAACATAAGGACCTCCTACACCAAACTACAAAGTCAAATGTTCAGAAGCCACATAGCTGAAAATCTCCAAGGAGGCCCCTTGTGGGTGATTTACCAGCCCTGTTATTCTCACAATGGTACTGAGGAGTGAAAAAGCTTATTGCCCTACAATAAGCTGCCAGAATTCAGAAAAACAAATTGCCAAAATTAAAAAGTTCAAAGAAGTTGTATAAATGTACCTGTGTGCTTTAGATGTTCTCTGGTTGGTCCCATACTAAATATGATTTTTAATGGATTTGGAAATGGAAATTCACCCAGGTCCTTTCATCAACAGACATCTATATTGTTTCCTTGATAAAATTTCAAAGATATTTTAGTAATAAGGCAGCATATAATCACTACTGAAAAATCATAAAACAGTTAGGAAAGAATCAAACTGCTCATTCATCCTCCAAAGATAAGCACTGTCAACAGTAATGCATTCCTTTGGATATTTTTATGTATGTGTGTGCATTTGAAACATTAAAAATTTGGGAATCTGTATTGCCAGGAAGGACAAATGAATGAAATTTTAGTTTCACACAGTAGGTCTACAGAACACTGATTTAGAGCATGGGTGGAGGAAAGTAATAGAAATAATATTTTAAAATTAAGTATTTTCCAAACCTACTTACACATGGAATTAATAATTCTGAAGCTTATAAAGACCCAGAAAAAGAAGCAATAGCAATAATTTTAAATCAACAAGATCCACTTTAGTCCTTTTTTTTTCTTGAATAAAATACTGTTGACTAAGGTTCTAGAAATAGGGAGACGTGTATGACACACGTGTTCTTGCTTGTGGCTTCACATACGATATTCTATATATGTGCATATAGTACATGTGTATGAAAATTTACCATACATATATTTACTTTCTTTCTTATGTAATTGGGAGATTACACAAAAGCAAACCAAAATCCAAGAACTAACTCTGAAGAGATAATTGAGCAAAGGCCTTTCTTCCAGCCTGCTCTAATCCTTCACTGACTTTTAGAGAGAGCATAAAGAAACCGTTTAGGAATCTGCAAGATTTTTTTCATTGCTTTATTTTTGAACACACATTCTCAAATATTGCTATGCTCCTGGATTTTCAGTCTATTTTTGCAAAGCTAAAACACCGTTTTAAAACTGAAGCTTCAAAACAACTGCTTTAAAACCATTTTTCTCAAGATATTTCCAGCCAGAGCTGCAACCAGGCAGCAATTTAAGGCTGATTAAATTGAAAGTAATTAATGTCAGCATTATTTCAAAGTAATTTTCAGAAGGTCACAATTTTTACTTAAAGTATGTGGAACCACTCCCCCTAGATGTAGAAGGCAACTTCCTATGGAGAGTACATACTTGTGTTGGCATAGAAGATAGAATTTTCCATACAAGAGGGTGCTTGCAGACACAAATCCATTTTCACTCCTGTGCCTTTCTCTGCCAGGATTTGTAATGAACACTAAATAACTGGGTTTGTATCATTTTGTAGGGCACACCAATCATATATATCCATATATAATATTTATGTATGTATATGTACGTATATATGTGTGTGAATGTAAATGCGTGTGCATTGCATGCTTCAGAGACTGTCATCGGTTGCTCAGTATGGCAGTCCCATCACAACGGTTTAAGAAAATTTCACATGACTCAAGGAAACAGATCATGATATAAAGTTTATTGCCCTTGAATAAAGTACATGTTAAAAACATTCAAAGCCTAGGGAAGTCCACCTTTCCCACAAAGGAACTAGAGAAGGTGGCAGTCTAGAACAGCCATGTGACATGTGCGCTGTCATCAAAGTTCTGCACATTCCCGTATGCTGTGAGTCTTTTTTCACATCTTCAGAATCATGGAGAAATAGCTTTCCATTTTGGATGACCCCAAGCTTCTGTCTTTGCTCAGTGTTATAAAGGATGGAGGAGTGAGATGAGGACACAATACCCTTGGTGACACTTTTGCTTTACACATTAGCAAAAATTATAACGAATGTGGTACCTTGCAGACTTTAAATTTAGCTTAGTCAAGTTCAGCCATTACTATGTTTGCTCTGTAATTATAATGTGAACCCCCAGGAGAGATGTTTCAGTAGTTAAGAGCACTTGCTGTTCTTCCTGAGGAGCAGGGCTCTGTTTCCAGCATCCACACTGAGTAGTTACAGCTGCCCTGTAATTCCAGCTCTAGGGGAATACAGTGGATTCCTTCTGGGTTCCACACATTCCTGCACACATATGCCAATACTCACAAACAGACTCACACATACACATAATTAACAATTAAGTAAACCTTAATAATATGAAATTTATTAGTATGTTAACTTTTCAAATTTTATGTTAAATGACATTGGAACAAAATTCTAATTCTTCAACTTCTAAAGCAGTAAAATAGCATATTGAGCACTGGGAAATATACAGTGTATGGGGAAGTTAAAGGGGGATTATAATTACAATAAAACCTTTATAAATACAGCCCCTAGTTTGGGCATGGGGTTGAGTCCTTTTAAATGGCGCTCTCCTTGTGCGTTCACCCATGGGTTGACAGGAATTCCAGAGCAAACCAGTAGTAAATCCTCTTCGCCAGCTTGAAGAAGATCTTTATGAAAACTTTGATTGGAGATTATTCTAAATACTGTAAATTATTTAAGACAACTTGACAATTTTTGAAAAAACCAAAGCTTTATTTTAAAAGGTTCCTCTTGCTGGGCGTGCTGCTCAGAGGTGAAAAGTGTTCATACAAAACCACAAAGTGAGGATGAAAACAAAGGGCATCTCAAACATGTTAGCATATCCACTTCTCAACTGCATCACTTGCTCACTGTTGTAAGGTTTTGACACTATTCACAAAGACAAATAAGTAAGTAATTAACTTTTCTTTCCCTCCTTCATTTCCATTGATATTTTTTAAAACAAATAATGTTACAAGAAAATACTCAAACATGACATGCAACTAAATTTACCCAAGCTACCATTCTATAACTTCCATTTTGAACCTCTGTGCATTCTTGACTTTGTAGAATTGATTTATATATGTATATTATATCAATAAATGTCAACATAAAAGTATTAGCATGGCCTATATGTAGGTACAACCTTAAATAATAACTTTATAGTTCTGCCAACCTAAAAGTCATTTACACCTTTATTTTTCTGTGATGAAAATATATGCACAGAAGCAACTATTTTGTGTCTTTAAGTACATCGAGTGGAAATGTCTGCAAACATGCTGGATTTTGAAGCCGAAATTTCTGCCTTAACAGCTAACATGGAGACCTCTCTTTTCAGATTCGTGCTGGCCTCAAGACTTCAGTCTGACTGGATGCTGATGCTCTATTTTGCACACACTCACTTGACGGTGACAGTCACCATTGGGCTGCTTTTGATCCCAAAGGTATTCATCCAGTATTGCGTTTGTTCTTGCAGGGCAGTTGTCTGAGGCACATGGAGTTTTTACTTCTCTTAAAAGTACACATAACTATGGACAAAGGGAGTATGGGGATTTGCTTGATGCTCCAAAAGTTGCCTCTAACATTTCTTCCCAGGAAAGTGAGTGTCTGTTTTTTTGGGAAATTATTAAACATCTTAAATAAAATGTAAGGACCTTAATTTATACCAGATTCCACTATCTCTTTCAGTCCCTTTCCAAATATTTTTATTTCTACTTCACTCTTAGTCATTATGACTATTGCTGAAGCTGGCAATATTAGCAAGGTTGTTTTACTTTTGGTTGTGAGCCTAACCCTTAATGGCTGGGCAATCTCTCCTAACCACCAACGATTTTAAGGAACTGCCAAGCTAAACAACTTCTCTATATCTGCCTTCAGAGGAATCTTGTGTCAAAATTTCAGAGAATTTTTGCATAATAAAAATTAGTGAGTGTGCCGGGCGGTGGTGGCGCACGCCTTTAATCCCAGCACTCGGGAGGCAGAGGCAGGCGGATCTCTGTGAGTTCGAGGCCAGCCTGGTCTACAAGAGCTAGTTCCAGGACAGGAACCAAAAGCTACGGAGAAACCCTGTCTCGAAAAATCAAAAAAAAAAAAAAATTAGTGAGTGTGATATTGTGTATAGAGGAACCTCTATAATGGCATATTCTGGTTGCAATTTGCCTAGGATTAAAGGGGAAGTGAACTCAGCCGATGTAGATTCTGGATGGTTCTTACCTTTACCTGGCTGTGTATTGTAACAACGGCCAAGATTCTGATCTGAGTTTTAGTTTCCTCAGAAGTAAAACTTAGAATAAAATAAGATGACTTTGGAGTTTGGGCTAAAAGTAGATTATACAAGTTAGAGCATTGTAATTATTATCACAACTATTCTGATGTTTACAGAGAAACGTATCACAGCAGCTAAACCCACAGTTGTGATCTCTTGTCTTTCACACCTGTTTTAATCTCACTTATCACATATAACCGATAGGTTCAATCTGATTAAAAAGACTAAACAATTACAAACAGTAAAATATCAATTTTTCTGCCTCCCTGAGTAATGCTAACTGATCACAATATTTCCAGAGGTTACTTTGCTACTGTAGTTTATCTAAGCTCTTTAAAACTTTGTAATACAAATTACATATTTATTAGGTTAATAGAAACTCTGACTGTTCCTTCTTAAATTATTACTGAACTAGAAAGAAATTTAAATCTAATGTTCATGCAGAATCCTTATTCATGAATGCTCACAGCACTATTATTCATAAAAACCTAAATGTTTGTCAGCTGATAAATACATAAGTAAGACATAGTATATCTTTATTATGGAAGCAAGCTATTTGTTAATAAAATGCATTTAGTGCAGGCTAGGGAGATCATCAGTCAGTAATGCACTTGTTGTGCAACCATGAGAGAACTCTTTCTTAAACTTATACTGTGTCAACAATTGTGGTTGAAAATGATTCTGGCCGGGCGGTGGTGGCACATGCCTTTAATCCCAGCACTAGGGAGGCAGAGGCAGGTGGATCTCTGTGAGTTCGAGACCAGCCTGGTCTACAAGAGCTAGTTCCAGGACAGGCTCCAAAAACCACAGAGAAACCCTGTCTCAAAAAAACCAAAAAAGAAAAAAAAAAGAAAATGATTCTGTTCATGTAGGTGTCCTCCAGGTGCCATATAGACTTGGGACTCTACTATATTTAGCTCTCACATCTGGAAGTCTATGGTGCCTGTGGGTCTCACAGGAAAAGAGGAAAAGCAGGATTTAATCACCATGGTTTTTCAATAAGTGCTAAGTACAAAACACAGATTGTTGTTAAGTAGAAGATTTCTGCTTCCCGTGTTATTGTGTGCACATGGATAACTGGTGTTCTAGTTTTAACCCTGTCGCTATGATAAAACATGTTGAGGAAAGAAGGGATTTATTTGGTTTACAGTCCCAAGACATAGTCCACTGCAACCAAGGGGAAGTTGAGCAAGAACTTAATTGGGTATTCACATGACATCCACAGTCACGAGCAGAGAAAAATGGGCACCAGAACTGATCTGCTTGATTGCTTCATCCAACCTTGTTTCATCTTAAGTAGTTCAGGCCCCAATGCCTAGGGGATGGTGACACCCACAGTAGTAGAAACCTTCCTACATTAATTAACAACCAAGACGGACTTACACAGACACGATGAACCAACCTAATAAAGACAAATATTCAACTGAGGCTCCTTTCCTGAGTGATTCTAAATTGATGCAAGTTGACATTTAAAAAAAAAAAGCAGCACAGTTGACTAAGCTAGTCATTTAATGACAACTGCCTTTAAAAACCTTTGCATCATAAAAGAAATGATCTATTAAATTTTAAGTATAAATACACTCTGAAAATCACACAAGATTAAAGTCCCAATTAATACTGAACACACAGTTCATTGTGCACAAACCCAAGTTCCATTTTGCTTTCCTTTGCATCAATGTTTTCACTGTTGGTAACAGTTGACCAAGTCTGGTGGAGCTATCTCTGCAGGATCTACTAATTTTTAAAGAAATGTTTGAACTATTGTTAATCTGGGCCGAGAGAATATGTTTTCTAAACTGTTATCCCAATTTTCATAAAACGTTGTCTCCATATCGTTTAAGGCATGACCAGATTGTTCTTTCTTTCCTGCTTTCTGTCACTCACCCAACTCACTCTTCCTGACTTTGATACCTAAGAAAAACACAGACAAGCACACCAAACCAAACAACAGCACATGAGCAAAAACAAAATGTGAGAAAGGGGGAGCTTGATTAAAAATGATGTGCTTGAGGCAAAAACTCTAGTGTCAGTTAAATCTTCCACTTTAATTTAACTACCATCTGAGTGAGATGCCATTAAGCAAGGTGATACCGTGCTCTACAGGAGTCCCATGTCTTAGTCAAGAGTTCACTGATGGCCAGTGTGTGACTGGGATCACATATCCTGTCCACCGGGTTTTAGCTAAAGCCACATGCATAGTCACATCCCTGTCTCTAGGGTAATTATCTGTATAGATGAATAGATTCTCACTGAAGTAGAAATTATTGTATTATATAATACTATATCCAGACAGTTTTCATCCATGCATAAGTACATCAAATTCCTTCTCCTATGGAGGCTTTCTTATAATTCTTCTACCTATTTTTTTCAAAGAGCAAATATATTATGGAAAATGAGTAAAACCTAACTCTGGAATCCTAAGGAAGAAACAAGGGTAATGTTGAGGTGGAAGAGTGAACGGAGTGATGTTGCCTTCCAGTCAGCTCTAGCACATCCCAGGGAAAGCAAACCACAATCATAGCCACAAAGCATTGCTAAGTGTTGAGTGTGTGAATCCGTCTAGATGAAGAAATCAAGTTAGCCCCAGATGATGTGCTGTCTAACAAAGTGTTGATGGCTACAGTTAACACTGAATATCTATTGCAGTTTTCACATTCAAGCAATAATCCCCGTGATGACATTGCTACAGAAGCATATGAAGATGAGTTGGACATGGGTCGTTCTGGATCCTACCTGAACAGCAGTATCAATTCAGCCTGGAGTGAACACAGCCTAGATCCAGAAGACATACGGGTAAGGCCAGAGGGACTTTTTTTTTCTGTCAGATCAGTTCATACAGACAAGTGTGTGTGGATGGGGGCACATATGTAGGCTCAGGTTTCTGTCTGCTTTGAAGAAAAAGAGAATGTACGTTTGTGAGCCTGAAGGCATCTGGGAAGTAAGACTTCAATGTAGAATCATGGCATAATTGTGCTTCATAAAACTGCCTCAGCAGCCGGGTGGTGGTGGCACACGCCTTTAATCCCAGCACTTGGGAGTCAGAGGCAGGCGGATCTCTATGAGTTTGAGGCCAGCCTGGTCTACAAGAGCGAGATCCAGGACAGGCTCCAAAGCCACAGAGAAACCCTGTCTCAAAAATCAAAAACAAACAAACAAACAAACAAAAACCAACCAAACAAAAAAACCTGCCTCAGCTGTCCCACCTGCCTTGGTCACACTTCCTGTCTTGCCTGGTTTGTTGACATCTCATGATTTTAGCAAGGTAACAATCACCTGTAAGCAGAGAGACTGGCTTGTTTAATACAATGTGTGAAAATGGATCAGCCTCTGAAGGCAGATGCTTTGCACTGTTGTTGCCAGGTCCAGCTCGCACCAGTCATGGCTGTATCAGTGGCAACGCTGCTCCCAAGACCTCACAGGGTTGATGTGCAGCGGCTCTCGGGACATTGGGTTTTCTTATAGCTGGCCTCAGTCTTGATCACACGAGTTAAAAATTCCAAGTCTTTGCTCCATGAAGCAAAGTAAAACCGATAAATTTGTGTATTAAAGTTCAAAGTTTGTTTAAGGAGAAAAAAACCCAAAATTATTAGAAAGTTAAGAACAAGGAGAAATTGATGGGTGCAGTCATTACAATTGTCCGAGAAAGCTCAATCTCGTTTTCATTAGCACCAGTCAGGTATTCTTTGTCATAAAAGCTAAATCTAAATCTCTGCCTCTATGAATGTCTTCTTGTCCCGGCAGGATGAGCTGAAAAAACTCTATGCCCAGTTAGAAGTATACAAGCGCAAGAAAATGATCACAAACAACCCCCACCTACAGAAAAAGCGGTGCTCCAAGAAGGGCTTAGGCCGGTCCATCATGAGGCGTATCACCGAGATCCCAGAGACAGTCAGCAGGCAGTGTTCCAAGGAGGACAAGGAGGGTACGGATCATAGTGCGGCCAAGGGAGCAGGCCTTGTCCGGAAGAACCCCGCTGAGTCCTCAGCGAACACAGGGAGACCCAAGGAGGAGTCTCTGAAAAATCGAGTCTTTTCTCTCAAGAAATCCCATAGCACGTATGACCATGTGAGAGAGCAGACAGAAGAGTCCAGCAGCCTACCCACCGAGAGCCAGGAGGAGGAAGCCACAGAAAATTCGACCTTGGAGTCCCTGTCAAGTAAAAAACTGACACAAAAGCTCAAAGAAGACAGTGAAGCGGAGTCCACAGAGTCCGTGCCTTTGGTGTGCAAGTCAGCTAGCGCTCACAACCTCAGCTCCGAGAAGAAGCCTGGGCACCCGCGCACATCCATGTTACAGAAGTCGCTCAGTGTCATTGCAAGCGCCAAGGAGAAGACGCTTGGGCTGGCTGGAAAAAACCAGACTTTAGCTATGGAAGACCGATCTAAGTCCCAGAAACCTCTGCCAAAAGATAGAGAGTCAAACAGGAAGTACTCAAATCCGGATAACACAGACACGAAAGATTCCAGCCTCCAAAACTCCAATCATTTGGAGGAGCAAAGAAAGCCTCAGAAATCCGGGATTATGAAACCACAGAGGGTCAACCTCCCAACTGCCAATTCTGACCTGAGCCCCAGTACCAACCAGATAAAGGACAATTTTGACATTGGAGAAGTGTGCCCTTGGGAGGTTTATGATCTGACCCCTGGTCCTGTGCCTTCAGAACCAAAAGCTCAAAAACACGTATCAATTGCAGCTTCTGAACTGGAACAAAACCCAGTTTCTTCCTTGAAGGAGAAGGCCCACCTCAAGCCTAAGGCAGCTGACGGTCTTCACCAACTTAATCACAAGAGCTTAGACAAGACAGACGTGTGCCCCTGGGAGAGCCAAGGCCCGTCCCTTTTGGAAGACGAGAATCGACTGATTTCTAAGACTCCAGTTCTACCCGGAAGAGCTAGGGAGGAGAATGGAAGTCAGCTCTACACAGCCAGTGTGTGTGCTGGGCAATATGAAGAACTGCCCCCCAAAGCCTTGGCATCAAAGGTAGAAAAGGAAAAGCTCAACCAAACGGGAGACCAGGAGAAACAGACATCTGCCTCTGAGGGCACCATCCCTGGCTCCTGTAACTCAAGGAATCACTCCCAGCCACTTTTAACGTCGCGAGCAGAAGTGTGTCCTTGGGAATTTGAGATCCTAGATCAATCAAATGCTGAAAGAAGTGTAGCTTTACCCGCCTCCTCCGCTTTAAGCGCAAATAAGACAGCAGGGCCTCGGAAATAGGAGGTCTTGGGGGCACTTTCAGAGTGCTGCACCCTGGGAAGAAAAAGGATCAGCCACAGTGTGATAGAAAATAGACCTGAAAATCAAAAACTACCAAGATATTCTTGTCAGCTTGGGGAAATACGGCACACTGTGTGGTGAGGTAAAGGCGTGGGCTGGAGAAGGCTGGAAGCAGCTGTGTGTCACAAGGAAAAAGTCTGGCTCAGTCACGAAAAGTCATTCCCAGAGCAACAGTGGGGAGAGCTTGGATTTCAACCTGTTTCATGGACATTGCCCAGTCAGTCTTTACCCGTGGGATCCTATGCAAGTTTAACCAGGAGGCATGGATTTTAAGAAAGGGGAAGCTTAGATCTGTGTGACTGAAATTCTAAGTAGCCAATCAAAACACCTACTTTACCTATTTAACCTTGGTAGCACTGCTAACTTAATGCACCCCAATACCTTTTACATAAATGATTGCTCTCATTTTCTTAAAATGTATGTTTCAGTACATTGTTGTGTCTCATATTCAAGCATTCCAGATTGTGTAATTTTTGCAAATAACTTTGATATTATGTGACACAACACATTTATGCAATCAACAACTACTCAATTGTCATTGCAAACTACTGAATACCTGCTATCTATCAATCATAGTTGATTCTTGGATTACAGTAAGCTTTCTCTGGCTTAGGAAGCCATAACTGTTATGATGCAAACTTTTAGTTTGGACCGTGGTTTCTATAGCGTGAAGTTGGATTTGAGTCTATTATTTCCCATCATAGTTTGTTGTAATGTCTTAATTTTTAAAATAGAAGTTGAGTTTCTTGTTTGCACTTCTGGTAGGGGCTCCGAAGCTTTATTAGTCCTGGAGATCAAGTGGTCTCGCTTTGTCACATGTCTCAGTAAGTTAAGGACAACTTATCCATTGTTTGTTCCAAGTCAGAGCTAGCCCACCCCAACGCATTGTCCTTTTGAACTCTTTCAGTATTTGGTATTAGCCTTTCCTAAGGCAGAAGCCGAGAGAGGAAACTGTGCAGTGCATTGTTACCAAAGAAAGAGGGAAACTAGGAACGCTGTGAGAATGAGAGCATACTGCAGGGCCAGGAAATTGCCTTTCGCAACAAATACAGAAAGGTAGCTCCGAAAAGCACTTTCAAGGGATTATTTTTATAAAGAGAAAAATTAACGATCGCATCAAGATCATTATATGGATATATTTTTCTTATGCATACTGAATATATGATATTTTAAATTACCTTAAACTGTTTATTCTCATAAACTTTTATTTGTTGCTTCACCTAGGTGTAGAACTTGCTGGGCTCAAATCCCAAAGAGATTTTATAACCTGACTTACTCAAAGCCCATAATGTATCATGGGCTTTTAATTCTCTCCAGCACCAGAGCTTAGAAGTCCTGTAAACTACCATTGCGAGCCACCTAGCTCAAAATGCAAACATAAGATTTGTTTGGAACCCCCAAAGCATATCTTCTAAAACTTCCTGCATTCCATACCCACCTCCTAGCATGAGTGTCCTGAGTTGCTGACTTGGCTCTAAGAATGCTATCTTGAAATGAGATTCCAAAGTTCCATCACATTTTATGAAAAGATGAATCACTTACAACTGCATCCCAGGCTTGCATTTCTTCCTTCATAAACACTGAACTACTGCTTATTTGGCCAAGACATTTTCAGCCAAAGGAACCATTCTTTTATTTGATGAGCAACAAGGAGAATTTGCTAGGAAAATGGAAGATGGGGAGAAGGAATCAGAAGGTAGATACAAGGCTGTTTTTATTCTCAGTGGAACATATACAACAATTATCTATCATCAAACTTTTCTCAGTGTTATTTTTTTTTATTTAAAAGTAAGCAAGGCAGAACCATGTATAAATTGCCCTCACCCTTGTCTTGCTTCATGCATTACTCAGGTTGGCAGGGTAGGTTTGGAAAGCTATAGAAATTGTATTTTTAACCGCTGCCTTCATTAATTTTGATCATCCCCTTCTTTTCCAATCAGAACCTATCTGCTAGATGACTTTAGAGTATCTCAAGGAGCATTTGTGAGCTTGGTTTAGAGTTTCTAGACTCGCGTACCTGTTTCGCTTGTGTCTGAGATCCGTTAGCACTTGATTCACACTGAGAATTACATAGTCAACTGTCACTGATTTTTGCACTTCAGAATGATCCTGCTTGACAAATGGCTTACAGATATTCCAAATTATACCTTAGTGACAGTCTGCCCCCACCCCAGATTACTCTCCACTATCACAAATCAGGGCTGATGCCTAGGGTCTTCCCTAGCCTTTTGTCATCACTTATCACCAAAAGATATTGAACTGTCTCATTGTGGAAGCATTTCCCCCCCCCCCCGCCCCCCCCCCCGGCTGAGAACAATAGAAAGTGCATACAATGTGAAGGTTGCACAAACATTTGCTAGGTTGTCCTTTTCAATGCATGTACAGGCTGCATCCTGTCATTGTTTTAAGCCAGGGTTTATAAATAAGTAGATTTATATCAGTCTTAATAGAAGTGTATATTTTATGCAAGAATTAAATGCTTTACAACATAAATTATGTCCCCACCCCTTGTAAGCTTCGGTGGCAATACGGATTGAAACCCGACAGTTGTCTTGTATTTGCTTCCTAGGTTTCTGCATGCAAGCGGGGATAGGTAGGACTGACAACACACTGCCTTTGACTTCTAGCACTTAGCAGCCGGGAGTTGTAGAGTCAACAAAGCTGTAAGTCTCTTCACTTAACCTGTGGTTCCTCTAAAACTATTATCTGAATCTACAGCATCCCACCATGATATATTTGGTAAATTTATGTTGTGATGTGTTACAGCATGTAAATAACTATAACTTCTCTGCAATAAAACATTTATATGATAATGATTAGTGTGTTCATCTATCAAAAGTTGATTATATTTATTCAACTCATTCAAAGGAATTACAAGTAAATCTGTGCCTTTGGTTCAATGCATGTATGTGGTGTGTGTGTGTGTGTGTGTGTGTGTGTGTGTGTGTGTGTAAGAGAGATTTTCTTACTGCCTATCTTTGGCAATAAGTAATTAGCCAAGAGTAACTACAGATAAAAAGGTGATTATTTGGTACAAGTAAAACTCATGAGGCTAAAGGTTGTGAATTTTAAAAGTTTCTATTATTCAGTTAGACTTTTTTGTTTATTCAACACACAAACCAGTCAGTCTGCCAGTCTGCTAAGCTGTGATGGTATGATGGCAAGCAAGGTTCCTCATGATATCCAGTCTGCCCGTCTGCTAAGCTGTGATGGTATGATGGTAAGCAGGGTTTCTAATGATATCCAGTGTGCTAAGCTGTGATGGTATGATGGGAAGCAGGGTTTCTTATGATATCCAGTCTGCCCGTCTGCTAAGCTGTGATGGTATGATGGGAAGCAGGGTTCCTAATGATATCCAGTGTGCTAAGCTGTGATGGTATGATGGGAAGCAGGGTTCCTAATGATATCCAGTGTGCTAAGCTGTGATGGTATGATGGTAAGCAGGGTTTCTAATGATATCCAGTAATGCACAGACGACACCAATGGGCATCACTAAGTTAAGGAGTCAGGGAAAGGTCAACCAGAGAATTCAATTATAAATCCCAGAAAAATGTCAGGAATGAAAGGGATAATGTAAAGCTGAGCAGGTGACTGGGAATAGACCTGCAAGACATGTTTCAGTTCAATACTGCTTTATCCCATTGTTCTGGATGGTAACAAAAACTTTTAACAGGGTACGGTCAAGTCCTGGGATAAAGAATCATTAAGAACATCCAAGGAATGTACTGCAGTGAACAAAGAGAAAAGGGACCTGGACCATTTTGAGAAGTTGTGTGAGTCTTGGTAAGATGAGGGCCCAGGATGGAAACAGGAAGCCTGCTACTACATCAAAATGACATCTTCAGGTGGCCGTTTTGTTATCCTTATGTAAAGAAAGAATGCAAACAGTTAAACAGTTATGACAAATATCATATTTGTTGCTATTTGGGCTATCATCAGATGCTTTGCTTTCTCTCCCTAAGGGAAGCTGTTGGGTCTGCTATCCATGCTGTGGGGGTCTTGAAATACTAGGTTGGAAATGGACGCAGCAGCTCTGGGCTCATGTCAGAGCAGTCTGTTTCTTACTAGAAATACGAAGCAACTCCAGAAAAAGATGCAAGTGTCAAGAGGGCAGACCAGGGAGCTGCGCCCGCAGCTTAGTGCCAAGCTTCTTCCCTTAGATGAGAATCAGCTATTGCCTCTTCCCATCTGCTCACACTGTGAGCACTCCATATGGGATGCCCACTATGAATAGAGTCCTGGGAGTCTGTGACTACAGCTCTCTGAACACACCTATCAAGAGAGAACACAAAAATTAGCCAGAAATGAAAATCAATCCTACAGCACATTCTCTTATGATAAAGGAAATTATTTCAATATAGTCACAGGTGAAATTGCTCAGAAGATATCTGTGTTATTTTTATTTGTACATTCATAGTTCTGGTCCTGTTTTTTTTTTGTTCTAAATTTAGAGCCTGTTAAAAATTCTTCAGTAAAATATTTCTATCAGAAATGTATTTCATCACACATAACGAGTACAAGCTGGTCAAGATGTTATGTAGTATATGGCATTCTTTTCTCCAAAATATTTACAAAAACGGAAGTATCATTGCTTCAATTTTGGCTGTTTTTCTCCTCAAACATTTGTTTATAGAAATATACAAGACCAAGTTCAAGAACACTGTGTGCTCAAATTCAGCATCAACTGGGTAAAAGGTAGATAATGGAATGTCTAGGTGGATTTCTAACTTTTCTCTCTTCCTATGTGGTGTGAAAGTCACAAATTTCCAGAAATAAAACTGTCTGATCAAATGAAAATGGAAAATGGAAGATAAATATAGGATAAGCCTGTGCTACTCAACAGTCACACTCTAGAGAGAAAAATAAACAAGGCACAGATAAAATATCTGTGACAGTCTGTGTAGAACATACTACTATTTCAATTCAACCAGCAATGGGAAAGATAAATGTAGTTTGTTGTTGTTGTTGTTGTTGTTGTTGTTGTGGATAAAAGAGAAAAATCATACATTTTCCCCAGAATATTGTAGGAATTTAATTCTTCCATGATATTTGTCCTTTTCCCGTGACCCACTTCAAGTTCTCCCTTTTCTGTCTCAATATCTTTGTTTCAAGATGAGTGTGGCTTTTACCAGGCAATGAAAATAATTAGAATAAAATTACAGTATTTAAAAATCTTACCTGGCTAGTAATACACAGGGGCAATCCCAGGGTACTAGAAGTGCTTGCTTGCTGGCTGGCTGGTTGGCTGGCTGGCTGGCTGGCTTGTTTGCTTGCTCTGTTCAAGTACTAGCATCGATGTTTCTGGAGTCCTCTGTCCCTTCTAGGCTTATTTCAAGAAGTCACTTATGTCTCCGACTGCACTCGCTTGCCATTTCGCTGCACGCTGCTCTGAATCTTGTCTAAATTACGGACTCTAGAGTTTGTTTCATTCATTGCTGTATCCCCAATTCCCAGCAGTGTGCTTTTCCATGAATTCAATAAATACTTCCCAAATTAAAATATCTGATTTCTAATCAGTCTTCAAAATACATGCGAAAAGAAAGAGAGAACCTGAAGAAATTACGTGTTCAGCCTTAACAGATCTTCTATATACAGTCTACCAGTTTTAGATAATCCTCAGATTATAACTAAGCCAAAGGAATCCTACCTTTCTGGTTTTGTAAGTACTGGTTTCCCCACATATGAAAAAAGAAGGCGGGCTGGAGAGGTGGCTCAGTGGTTAAGAGCACTGGCCGCTCTTCCAGAGGTCCTGAGTTCAATTCCCAGCAACCACATGGTGGCTTACAACCACCTGTACTGAGATCTGGCGTCCTCCTCTGGTGTGCGGGCTTACATCGAGGCAGAATGTTGTATACATAATAAATAAATCTTTAAAAGAAAAAGAAGGCTAAATCTCAAGCCATGATCCATGTTTTTAGACTTATAAAAGTTATTTTTGTATGTCTTAAAAAGTAAAAAAAAAAAAAAACAACTCAGGCTGTAGGAACTAGCTGTTAACTGTTTGGTTGCATGAACACTGGAAATTGAGCCTTGGCTAGCTCTATACCGCCAAGACTCTCCTCCTAGGCAACAGATTTTCTGAGAAATGAGATAGCTAAACTAAACATTATTGATATTTGACTGACTAGAGTTTTCACCCATGTGTCTAAGCTTTGCTATACAAAATTTTATAGAGATGTAGTCATAACATGCATGCTAGATGACTATAAATAATGTGTGAAACAAAACACATAGATTACATATGTAAACATATATGCACACCCAACTTATTGGCAATAAGAAAAAATAGATTGAAAGCACAAAAATGTCCAACATGGTGAAGATATTAAAACATCAAGAGAAATATTTTTTTTCCTTTTCAATCTTAAAGACTAACAGATTTAAGCCCATATGGTGAATGATTTGACTTGTGAATCTGACTGTGCTTTTTCCAGTACTTGTTGCATACAGTAAGTTGAAGAATGAGGATCTATTTTGTGATCCTCAGACCAAATAGTACAAGAAAAATCTCAATAAATTGGAATAAAACCAGAGTTAAAGGATGCTCCAGAATGAAACACGAGAACATGTACCCTTGGTACATGAGAAAACTTGAAATAGTTGTTTAAGAATACCAAGTTAAGAGCTGGAAAGATGGCTCAGTGTTTGAGAGCTCTGGTTGTTCTTTGAGTGCTTGGATTCAATTCCCAGAACCCACATGGCAGCTTAAAATCATCTGTAACTGCAGTTCCAGGTGATCCAATGTTCTTGTCTGACCTCTTTGGGTAGTAGGCACAAACATGCTGCACAGACACACACACAAACACTCATACACATAAAAGAATAAAACAAACAAAAACAAAACACAAAGTTAAGGTACTCAATTTCTGGGCCACTCAATAAAAACCAGCCTGAACTTATTTTCTGGAACACTGGGAAGCTTGAAAGGCTGCATCTTGAACACACACAGGCTCTGTCATCTTGAACACACACAGGCTCTGTCATCCTGCCTCTGATAGTGTTCTGACTGTGTAATCACCTACAGCCATGTAACATACCCAAGGGTGAGGTCCCACAAAGCATGGAAAATAAGATCAAGGTTTACCTTTCCTCTTGCCCTCTATATCTACCTGCTATATTTTGGTTTCTATAGCTCTTAATGATTAACTTTGATGATAAATTTTAAAGCAAACAGAACTAAAACTTGCAATGTACTTTTTTGAAAAGTATACATAAGTTGGGATATATTTCAGAGTTAGTATTTAATGGATACAAATAGAAGTAAATACTGCTGAGACAAAACAGACTTATGAAAGTAATCAAGAGACCTGTATCTGTCTTTGGTATGCTTGACTGAGGAAGAATCCATCAATGTACTGTTTATGTTTGTCATCTGAACAAGAGAAGTAATGATATAACCTGAGGCCCCTTCTAGTTCTACAGTTGAGATCTTCTCTGTGTATGTGTATATACATGTGTATATACATATATATATATATATATATGTATATGTGTGTGTGTGTGTGTGTGTGTGTGTGTGTACTTGCATGCACAAGTGTGTATCAGTGTGTGTATGTGAAACTTCACTTCCGGCTATATGGCTTTGCTATAATGTATAGAGCTAAGTAACTCCTTCCTAATGGCCTCATAAATATTTGCAAATTCAAAATCATCTAAAACACACACAACCACACACATGAATTGGAGTAAAATTTGGTGAGCATTTTCTTGTCCCTCTGAATTTCTTTATACTTTATGACAAGAAATAATTATGGGGATCCGTGTGGTTTGGAAAAGGGAGAGAACCATGAGAAATTTGCTTCAAGAAGCAACATGAAGCTGGATCAGCCCGAAAAGGAAGCGGAGGAAGAGCAAGTTCTTTTCTTGATTCTATCTATTCATTACACTTTTCACAGTGGCTCAGTCTATGATGGAAATGGGCAGCTTCAGATGGAGCACTGAAAGCTAGGTGAAAAGACTGCTTAAGGCCAAGTTTTAAATGAAGTTCATTCCAGTTTGTCCTAAAGGTTAATGCAACAAGCAGTACACAGCTAAATGCAAATCTAGTTGCTCGTTTCTTTGTTCCATTTCTTAGAATGACTTTTCCATCATTTCCCCTAAGATGATATATAGTTGATTTTTTTAACTCTTTTTTTTATTGAGAAAAGGAAAAAAAAGTTTCAGCCTCCTCCCAGCCTCCCATTTCCCTCCCCCTCCTCCCACCCTTCTTCCCCTCCCCCCACTCCTCTCCCCCTCCCTCTCCAGTCCAAAGAGCAGTCAGGGTTCCCTGCCCTGTGGAAAGTCCAAGGTCCTACCCCCTCCGTCCATGTCTAGGAAGGTGAACATCCGAACTGGCTAGGCTCCCACAAAGCCAGAGCATGAAGTAGGATCAAAACCCCGTGCCATTGTCCTTGGCTTCTCATCAGCCCTCATTGTTCGCCATGTTCAGAGAGTCCGGTTTTATCCCATGCTTTTTCCATCATAGTCCAGCTGGCCTTGGTGAGCTCCCAATAGATCAGTCCCACTGTCTCAGTGGGTGGGTGTACCCCTCGTGGTCCTGACTTCCTTGCTCATGTTCTCCCTCCTTCTGCTCCTCATTGGGACCTTTGGAGCTCAGTCCAGTGCTCCAGTGTGGGTCTCTGTCTCTATCTCCATCCATCACCAGATGAAGGTTCTATGGTGATATGCAAGATATTCGTCAGTATTGCTATAGGATAGGGTCATTTCAGGTTCCCTATCCTCAGCTGCCCAAGGAACTAACTGGGGACATCGCCTTGGGCTCCTGGGAGCCACTCTAGGTTCAAGTCTCTTGCCAACCCTAAGGTGGCTACCTTAACTAAGAATTGTGCTTCCGTGCTCCCCTATCCAACCTTCCTTTATCCCAGTCATCCTGGGATGAAGAAAGTGTGGAATATATACACATTAGAGTACTATGCTGCGGTAAAAAACAATGACTTCTCGAATTTTGCATGCAAATGGATGGAAATAGAAAACACTATCCTGAGTGAGGTAACCCAGATCCAAAAAGATAAACATGGGATGTACTCACTCATAATTGGTTTCTAGCCATAAATAAGGGTCACAGAGTCTACAATTGGTGAACCTAAAGAAGCTAAATGAGAAGGTGAACCCAAGGAAATACATATAGTTATCCTCTTGGCTATGGGAAGTAGACAAAATTGCCGGGGGGGGGGGGGAATTGGGATCTTGGGGGTGGGGTGGGATGGGGGTAAGGGGAGATGGGGAGAGAAAAGTGAGAAGGGGAGGATGATTTTTTTAACTCTTTGAGGGCCTGCCACCTCTCAAATAAATACACAGAGATTTATTCTTAATTATAAATTCCCAGCCTTAGCTTGGCTTGTTTCTAGCCAACTTTCTAATTTAAATTGTCCCATTTCTCTTTAACTATGTTTCGCCTCTGAACGTTCACCTTTCTTTATTCTATATATCTCTTTCCTTCTTACTCTGTGGCTGGCTGTGTGGCTGAGTGACTGGCTCCCGGTGTCCTCCTCTCCTCCTTTCTTGCACCTCCCCCTTCTCTTTTTGAGCCTAGATTTCTCCTTCTATTTATTCTCTCTGCCTGCTAGGCTCACCTATTTCTATTTCCTGCCTAGCTATTGGCCATTCAGCTCATTATTAGACCAATCAGGTGTTTTAGATGGGGAAAGTAGCACAGCTTTACAGAATGCAACATAAAAGAATATAACATATCTTTGCATCATTAAACAAATATTACATCCATAAACAAATGTAACACATCTTAAACTAATATTTCATAACATTTCCCCTTTTGCCTAAATAAAAATAAAAGGCTTTAGCTTTAATATAGTAAAACTATATACAACAAAACAGTAATCAAATAAGAATTACATTTACAATATTCAGTCCATTTGCATTTAGGAAATTCAGAGAAAATACTCCATTATCTATATTAACTTAGTGTTTCCAATCTAATTTACTCTTCTGTCATAACTAAGGAAAACAATAACTCTATTTAGTTTCTAACTCCATCAAAGATCCCAGATGGCTGTAATATTAATTAACAACAGAAACCTCTGTAATATAGGGGCATTCACTTTCAGGTATAGAATATCTGGTAGACTTTTCAGTGAAGCAGGAAATTTGAAGGACTATCCCACCTTGTATTGGCAAAGTTCATTAATCAGTTTCCTCTGTGTCTTGAAGAACGTCTAGCAACTCTTCTGTAAAGCAGAAATCTTGAAGGACTGTCATGCCTTGTTTTTGGCAAAGTTCAATGGTCTTTTTCCTGTTTTTTGCTTGTCCAGTTTGCACACCATACTGTCAGCAATCAAAACAAGAACAACTTCTTGCCCAAATGGTTACATTGAAAGTAAACTCTGCATGAAGTTTCCTTGATGTCCATCATCCTTTTATGAAGTAAATTGGTACTGTCAGGAGCAAATGTGTCTTATTGTCATGAAAAAGCTTAGGTTATTAAACATCTTAAATGTCATATTCTGTAGGTTTTGAAGTGTTTGAAAATCATCTATCTGTCTAAAATATACCTATCTAGCCTTAAAAATACACCTAATGTGACCACAAGTTTGATTAGTATAGATTAACTACTAACCTCATTTGTTAATTATACATTGCATTTCTATATGAGCTACATAAGCACAATACCCCAAACAAGAATAACATATATACAGTAAACAAAAATAACTTTAAATTTGTATCAATATAACAAAATCCATGCTAATGCCAAATATCTGAGATTAATAGCTGTCTTTTAGCCTATGTTCTTATATTCCACTAAATGATAATAAACATCTATAAATCACCAAATAACCAACAACTTCTCACACCACCTCTTGAGAATGTAGGCATTGTATTCTCTAAATTGCTTCCTGTAAAGGCATCTTTAGTGGGTTTCTGAGAAAATTGAGATAATTGGCAGGTCCTTGGAAGACCAACTATAACCTTGGTTGATATATATTACCTTTCAAGATTCAAGAGGTCTCCTCTGAAAAAACCTTATACATATTAATCCTGAAGGTATCTGCAGCCTCTCGTTTCTTGTGGAAATGTACAACCTCTTCTCCAAAACTTTTTAACAGGCATTTGACAAATACATTTTTGACTTTCATTTCAAAGTTAAGGCATGCCTAAAGTATACAGGCTGGTATATTTCAGCTGTCCTTTTTCTTTTTTTTCTTTTTTTTGGTTTTTCGAGACAGGGTTTCTCTGTGGTTTTGGGCCTGTTCTGGAACTAGCCCTTGTAGACCAGCTGGTCTCGAACTCACAGAGATCCGCCTGCCTCTGCCTCCCGAGTGCTGGGATTAAAGGCGTGCGCCACCAGCGCCCGGCTTTCAGCTGTCCTTTTTCAATCCCATGTCTCTTAGCAGCTGTTAAAAAATTCAAAATCAGCACAATACTGCCTTGGATCCAGACCCCTGGGTACTTTCCATCTCTATGTGGCCTTTTCTTTTTTATTATTTTATTTTTATCTTTAAAGACTTTATTATTTTTAAACTATGCTTTTCTATGACTGTCTATCCCTTTCTATTTTCTTTCTTCAGCCTACACACATTGTTAAACACACTGGAGCCTGTCTGAATCTGCTTTTTTCCCCTTTGTCTGAATCTGCTTTACTCTATTTCTAGCTTTGGAGTCTGCAAGAGCAAAAACTCTGCTACAGTGGTGTGGCTGGGATCTCTTCCACAGCTCTGGTGGTTGCCTCTACCTGCTTCTTACATCTTTGAGAGTTAAGGCTACATCTTGCAGGCCCAGTCAGAGGTAGGTGACTAAGAATGGCATTCAACCCCCACAGCACTTGAATGCCAGTGCCCTGCACTGTGACAGACATTTTTACTTAGTATTTTTGTTTCTATTTAACATGAAAAAAGACTGTTTAAGTGCATTGTTATATGGATATGGCAGAGTTTCTTAAAGGAGCCATATCTTTCTTTTTCTTTTTTTTTTCTTTCTTTTTTCTATTTTTTTTTTTTGTTTTGTTTTAGCTTTCTTGGGCTCTATGTGGAAATTTGAGCCCCAACTTTGGCATCCAAATGTAGTTGGTCTTTTTATGTTTACCTGTTAGGGCTCTGTAACCCAGTTCTCAAATAAACACACAGAGACTTATTCTTACTTTTGAATTCACAACCTTAGCTTGACTTATTTAGAGCCAACTTTCTAGCTTGAATTATCCCTTTTCTTTTTAACTACATTTTGCCTCAAGGCTTTTAAGCTTTTTTATTCTGTTTATCTTTCTTTCCTTCTTACTCCATGGTTGACTCTGTGCCTGGCTGTGTGGCTGGGTCCTGGCATCCTCCTTTCCATCTCCTTTCTTGCTCCTGCCTCTTCTCTTTTTGAGCCTAGATTTCTCTTCCTATTTATTCTTTCTGCCTGCCGGCCCTGCCTGTTTTTCTCTCCTGCCTAACTATTGGCCATTCAGCTCTTTATTAGACCAATCAGGAGTTTTAGACATGGAAAGTAATTCAGCTTTATAGAGTTAAACAAATGTAACATAAAACAATGCTACTCAACGTTGCATAGTTAAATAAATATTACATAGCATAAACAAATGTAAAACATATTAACATAATATTCCACAATGGTGGTGTCTATCTTTGACAGCAAAGTGCATTTCTTGGGAATAACAAAAAGATGGATCCTGTTTTCTAGTCTAGTCTACTAGTCTCTCTTTTATTGGGAATTTGAGACTGTTAATATTTAGCATTATTTCTAACAATATGTATTATTTTATTGAATTTGCAGTATTTTCTCAGACATTCTTTGATTAGGTGTTCTAGTATTGTTTATTTATTCCTTGTAACCTCTTGGGTGTGTTTATTTAAAAAGTATTTCTTTAGTATCTTCTGTAGAGCTATCTGGTCATAAGTCTCCTTAATGTTTTTTTTTTTTATCATGGAAAGGTTTTATTTCTTCAGTTTTAAAATACAGCTTTGATAGTATTATAATGGTCAGGATGACAGTTGTGGTTCTGTGGAACTTGGTGTACATCTTCCTAGGGCCTTAAGATTTTGAACATTTCTATTGAATAAGCATGCATTATATCATAGGCCTGCCTTTAAAAGTGACCTGACCTTTTCTCTTCCAACTTTCAATATCCTCTCTTTATTCTGAGTTTTTAATGTTTTAATTATACTTTGCCATAGGGAGTTTCTTTTCTTGTCCTGTCTATTTGTCATTCTGTAGGTTTCTTCAACTTAACTGGACATCTATTTCTAGGTTTAAAATTTTTTCTTAAATTTTTTGTTTAAAATATTTTCTATGCTCCTGTTATATTTTTCCTTCTTAGATGCCTATAATCCAAAAAAGTTAGGTCTTGATGTAGTGTCCCAAATCTCTCCTATGTACCTCTCATATATTTGCAAAAATTTACCTTTGACCTCTAATGATTGATTCAATTACTTTATCTTGTCTTCCATCTCTGATAATCTGGTCACATGATTCACTCTTATGAGGCTTAATGAGTTTTTCATTTCCAGAATTATTTTGGCTTGGCTTTCCTTATGTAAGTATGTTTACTGAATTCCATTTTTATATATCATGTTGACTTTTTTTATTTCATTCAAGTCTCTGTGTTTGTTCTCTTGTATTATAATCATGATGTTGAGTTGGTTGAATGTGATTATAATCATTGTTTTGATTTTTGTCTGAAAGTTCTTTTACATCATTTTCATTAGGGTCTATTACTATGGTATTAGTAATTTTAGAAAAGATATATTGTCTTGGTTTTCAGTGTGTGTCTGTGTGTTGTTTGTGTTTCTGTGCTGGAATTTGAGTATCTAGAGTTAGTTGACTGGTGAAATCTTCCTCCCCTATTTTCTTTCTTTCTTTCTTTCTTTCTTTCTTTCTTCCTTCCTTCCTTTCTTTCTTTTTTCACTTCTTCCTTTCTTTATAAGTTACATTTTCTCTTTCAGTTTAAACATTTACAATATTCAGGAGGAGCACAAGCTGTAATAGAGTTGTGATATTTTTCTACCCTGTGAGACTAGTATTGAGAACCACAGGCTCTATCAGCCAAGCCTTTCTCTGAAAGTCAAGTACTTCCTGGTGCCTGCAGCCATTTGGGCCAGGTACCTGGAGCTAATTTCCTGAGGCATCTTAGGTGGTCCTAAATTTGAGAAGCTGGATCCTTTACCTGGTACCTGAGCCTGCGTGTTCTAGGCAAATAGAGTAGGTTTATTAAGTTTGACTTTCCAAAAAAAGAGAAGATAATTTGTTCTACAAAGCTAATATAAGAAGATCAAATTTAGAATGAAAGTTTTGCTTTTTTTCTCCACCAATGAAACTCAAGCTTCTGGACCATTTGTCATTGAACCCAAACACACATGTATCATCTATTAACTTGGCATTATTTTCAGAAATTAGGAGTTATCAGAGTTGGATTAGATGGATTCCTCTAGTAGACAATTGTGAAGGGCCAGAATTTATGTCTAAGTAGCTCATCTTTTCTCTTAAAGGGTATTGGTATTCACAGTTATCAGTAAGTACAACTAACAACAGGAAGATAAGGATGACAGAGTTAATATGAGGTAAAATAAATTAAATTTGACAAAAAAAATAGATGTACCAAACTGGAACTTATGTGTTGTCTCCAGTGGTCTTAGAAGCCAGTAAGTTTCCCTGTCTCTCTCAGACAGTGGCTTCTATGCTGCCACATATTATATGAGTTGTTTTGCTTCCCACTGGAGGGAGCAGGTTTGAGTTCAAAAGGCAGCCGATACAATTCAAGTTGTCACCATGGAAAAACTATATGGTTAAATAAACAAACAAACAAGCAAATAGAGGTTACTTAATTTCACCTAGTTTGGGGTTTTGAATTTTAGTTTCTGTCTTCCCATCTGACTGCATGGCAGGAATTGTGGGTTGTGCCCAGTTTTATTTTTAAGTTCTTGATAATTTAATCTTAGAAATTTAGTTGGACATAAAGTACCGTAAAACAAACACTGTAATTTTTTTCTGCTGGGTGTAGCCAGATGACTAAGTTCTACTAAGTACGATGGAAGCAAAAATACCTTTTGTGACTTCCAGGAAGAGTCCTTAAAGGTGGCCAAACATACCTATTATTCTACCTTTTCTTATAATTCCAGGAAACTAAAGTTCTAATGAAAATGACAAAAGGCATCTTTTGTCACCTGGTGCCTTATTGAAATCCCCTGAAATATTCTCCTGAACATTTTAAATCCATGGGAGATAAACAAAGAAAACAAATTGTGCTTTCAAATACCATGACTTTGCTTCAACTTTCTCCACTTTAAGCAAAACTTTAATTTTAATGAGTTCATCTGTATATGTAGCATTTACTGCGATCTTAGCTACACATCCTTCCTTCTGAACACTCTGCTTCTTATTTAGCAAAAGAGATTGTTCCTTTTATTTTCATTCTGACAGTGCATGTAAAGTCACATTTTTCTGTTCTTCTGTGTTCAGTAAACCTATGGAGAGTTTTAGAACTATGCTTTCAGATGGTCCGTTGAATAATGCATTGCATCTACCGAAAAATAACTCTACCATTTAGTTCCCCCAGCTGAGTTACTTAAGAGGGAAAGTGTTTAAGAGGGGAATATTAGATTCCTTTTATATTTCATTGAAGTTTCTGTAGTAGATATAACAATATGCACTATGGTTACCTTTAGGGACCACCCTTCTTGATGCTCCTCTTCTTGCCCTTTGCTGTGTGACTCAGGCTGCCTCTGGTCCTGAGAAAGGACAGAGGCTTCTCAGCACATAAAAATGTCCGTCCGTGTGGTTGTCTCTGAACAATGAAGTGTGATCCGTAATGACACTTCACCTGTCTGCGCAAAAGTTTTACTGGTTCTGTTGCCTTTATCACAAGAATGCAAGTCTGGAATAGTAGTCTATGGCCACTCTACAGTGCATAGATGTAAAATGAATTTACTCATATTTTCTCCTCTTCAGTATTGCCCCTCTAACGTGGATCCCAGTAGAGAAATTATAGTGGAGCCGAGCAGCATGACTGACGTGTGGCAGACAGAATGTAACCAAAGGAAAACCACTTTCACTGGAAGCCACGAGAATGCATGAGTAATGTTCACTATGCCATAACGCAAAGAAAACTGACTGATACAGAAATTAGGACCAGAAAGTGAGATACTGCTGTAACAGCCGTCAAAAATGCACACTGACTTGAGGGTTAGGCAGTAAATGGTCAAGAAATTGGGACAGAAGTTGACTAGTTTAAGTAGTAAAAATAGTGAAATTGTTGCCTGAAAAAAAACCCACTTGGTAGGCAGACAATACCTTTAATAACCTGTGAGTTGGAGCACACTCACAATCTATGGTTGGAGTTACAAGCTGTGAGTGAGTAGATGAATTTGACAAGATTCTACAATAAAGACATGGGCTCAGAAAAAAAAAATGGCTACTTTGAAGGCAATTAGAGGGAGGAGGACAAAGGACCCAGAAATTCTCAAATGCATAGCACTGTGAAGTGGAACTGTTTCTCAATTCCAACAGGTGAAGTAAAAAGGTTTAGGTCACAAGGCCAGTTCATGCTTATTTGGTGTGCAAAGATCTAACCTGAGTTCTCCCAATAAATCCCTTTAAATAAATGAAAAGGATTATGGGAAGGTAAATAAGGGCATAGCCTTCTAACAGAAGCCTAAGGATATCAGCATACCAGCCAATCTAAAGAACTAATGAGTGATTACTCAACCAGGGAAACAGCAGACATGAAGAACTGGAAAAGATAGTTTTGAAGAAGTAATACAAGATGAAAACTATTTTTCATAATGTATTAACTAGACTCTTAAGATAGGGAATGTCATTGCTAATTGTATTGGAGTAACAACCACAAACCAGAGCTTCATGGAGGTCTAGTCCGTATAATTTCCCGAAGTGAAAGACTGCATTGGCTTGAAGTGTCCAGTGGCCTTTGGGTCCTTAGCCTTTGATACCGAAGAATAAGTATCTGCCTCCCTGGAATTCACATTCTTTTCAAAGGTCATATTCAGATGTGGTCATGGAGGGTCACGAGAAAAGGACTGCCTAGAAAGTCAAAGGGCACAATGCAGGTGAGATGGGACGCCGCCTCTGGGTTCCAGTCTTTCATGCATGGGAAGATGGTATTCTTAACAGCTACCCAATGGCGTTTCATAGCTCCCTATGGCTAGTGCACCACACCTCACCAGCCCACTCTCCTGCACATCCTCCTTCTTTCAGGGTGGCCACCACTGTCCGTATGCTTTTCTTTTTTCCCCCCATGTTTCTAGTGTGAAAGCAGGAAAAAACAGTGATATGCCTTATTACTTCATAGAACTGAGTATTAAAAGCTGGCTCAGATAAAGTGACTATCATGAGAATCAGGCTTTGACCTTGAGCTTAACAAAGTGCTCCATAGTATTCATGGTGTCTTCCTGGGAGAAAAGTATTTTGTTTAATGAAGACAGAGAGAGGGGCTAAGCTGCACTCCTTCTAAAATCAACCTTCCCTTGTAGGATAATCATCTCTGCAGACTTGCTCATTGACATGTGACCTATGACAGTGCTGGGGAGGAAAACAATCCTTTCTCTACTGGCTCCAGGCTTACTTAGGTCCCACGAGCTCTTTAAGTCTTCATATGGCTGTGCCATAGTTGTTCTGCCTCTTCCATAAGAATAGCAAGTTGTAAATTGAAACTTCTGCTTTGACCTAGATCTGAGGATAAAAAAAGGCACAAAAGCAAACCCAGGCAGAGCCCAGCAAATGCACAGCTGCTCCACCTCCAATGCTAAACATTAGCAAAAAATAAAATTTTATTTGGGGCACCACCGAGAATTTACGATTCTTTATTTCTCTAGCATAGCCTGGTAAAAGCTGACCACTGCTGTGTTTATGCCCAATCTATTGGCAAAATTGGAGTTTTTGCATTAGCACTTACAGTCATGTGAAAAGTGGGGATAGCAATGCCATAAATAGAATAATTATTGCAAACACAACATGCCTTTGAAATATTAGCCTTCTAGCAGAAGAAACCACCCTGCTAATGTTACTCTACACTTTCAATACAATAAATCATAATTCCATCCCACCTACTGCTTAATAACCAGAGGGTGCATTTCCAGTACAGATGTTGTGTTTGCTCTTGTTTGGCATCAGTTGTTTCAGGTTCAATGGAGGTCAGAGATACAAGAAGAAGGGACCTCCTTCTGAGTGAGCCTTCTAAAGTGAGACTTTGGACTTGGAGAATGATTGGATTTTATAGGGACACGTTAGGAAAGGGTGAGTTACAAAATGTTGCAACTTGCTACTCCTGATGGCATTTATGTTGACACAATGCCCAGATTGCTGGACATTGAATAGAAAGTTCAAACTAGCTTTACCCAGTTTGCCTGACACCTACTCTCTCTTAAAGCCAATGGCATTGTATGATTATGGCTGTCTTAGCTTCTTTCCCTGCTCTTTTGATAAAATACTCTGATAAATGCAAATAAAGGAGGGGTAGTTCATTGTTTCTCAGGCTGGGGAACACAATGGGAAGGTCAAGAAAACAGCATCTTGAGATAGCTGCTCACAGGCATCCAAAATCCAGAAGCAGAGAGCAATGAGTTAATTGTGCTGTTCAGTTCCCCTTTCCTGTTAATGCAGTCCAGGATCCCAACCAGAGAATGGGTGTCACCCACAGTGGCCAGGCTTTCCACCTCAATTAATGTAATCAGGATGATTCTCCACAGGCGTATGTAGTGATGAGGTGAGCTGGCCTGCTTTTTGTCCCACTTGACTCCCACACGGCTAGCTTAGCCCTGGAAATAACAACACACAAATTGTATTCTTTTAAATACTGCCTGGCCCATTAGCTCTAGCCTCTTATTGGCTAATTCTCACATCTTGCTTAACCCATTTCTCATAATCTATGTAGCACCACAAAGTGGTGGCTTACCGGGAACGATTCAGCATGTCTGACCTGGTGGCTGGCTCCATGGCGTCTAACTCACTTCCCTTCTTCCCAGCATTCTGTTCTGTCTACTCAACTCACCTAAGGGCTGGCCTATCAAAGGCCAAACAGTTTCTTTATTAACCAATGAAAGTAACACATAGACAGATGACCCTCCTACATCAGGCATGCTTGAGGCCCCTCTCCCAGGTTATTCTCTACCTTGTCACATTGACAACTGGCACTAACCATCATATGCTGTAAAGATTGGGAAGTAAGCAAGTTTGAATACTAGCTTTCTGTGCTTCAGTGGGTTTTAAACCATCCATCCAAGATGATCACTGAGTGTTTAGGCTTTGTCATGAAGCAATGGTTAGCATGGCCACTTGAGGGAGAAAATAAAACATCTCTCTACCACCTCACTAGCAACTGATGACCTATGCTGCTGTTGCTTCTAAGAGGAAAGTTCCAGGAGTTTGTGATTTGTCAAGCAACTTGTTCTCAAATTTCTTTTGACTTACTCCTTTTGTAACTGTCACAATCAAGAATGTGAGGTGAGCTGGGTGTAGTGGTGCAAATCCGCAACCCCAACACTCAAAAGGTTGAGGCAGGAGGACAATGAGTTCAATGCCAGCCTGCACTATGTAATGAGGCCCTGTCTCAAATTGAACAAAAACAGTCTAAGCTGAAATCCGGAAGAAAACTGAGAAAAGTTTACTGTAATTATATAAAGGTATTTTCTCTAGGAATGGTTATTTAAGATTAATGCCTGAATTCGATAATCTCATGTTATCCAAGAGAGAGTCTACCCAATATTAAGTTCAGGCAATAAGGTACCAGTTTCCATTGTATTCCTGAGTACCCACTTTTCTGTAATTCCCAGTTCAGCTCTGTACTTGAGACTAACATTGCTTTCAAGCTTGGGCAGTCCAGCATACTTCCATAGTGCTGTCTTGGAATTGAGAAAAGGACTCTAAAACCTGAAATATGCCTTCTGAATCTGAAAGACCCTCGACGAGGACCTCTTTTCGGGAGGAGACCTCCCCAACACCAAGGAACAGGCCGAGACCGCACGGATGCAAATCGCAAGAGGTTTATTGAGTAGACACAGGTACCTGTGGGCAGCAAGATCTTTCGGAAGATTTGCGCACCTGCCAACTGGAGGGCGGGCTTTTTATAGGGAAGAGCAAAAAGCAAGTTTACAGAAGCAAAAGCGTGGTTATCGGTGGACCGGAATGAGGCGGGGGCATGAATGGTTTCCTCTCTCAGCATGGGTGTCAGCAAGAAGCATGTTTACAGAAGCAAAAGCGTGGTTATCGAAATGCGATGGGGGGGGCATGAGTGGTTTCCTCTCTCAGCATGGGTGCCTGGCAACAATCATCCTGTTCCTATCTTATAGCTAACCTGCTTTGTTGACATCCTATCTTATTGACATCTTGCCTTGCAGTCTTCCTATCTCTATCTCCTGCTCTCTCAGGCACATGGGATGTTCTTACGGGAGCAGGCTGGCTGCTGATCCGGAGAGTTTTTTAAAGCAAACAGGACATTCCCCCGGGATCATGCTAGCTGAGGGTTTTGATGAGGGGGTCTGTAGGGTCTTTCAAATCCAGGACCCAGGTGTGTGAAAAAGCAAAAGTATGTCTTGGAATGAGGATTTGATCCTCTAGAGATGGGGCTTATAAGTGCTAAAAATCCAATTGTGATATTAATATTTTGACACCAACTTTCAATTCTTGCCTAGTCCCTGGTAAGCTTTCTCCAAATGATGAGTGTGGCCCATGAAGTGCTAGAAACATTTGCTTTTCCTGGATCCTGCTATCACTGACTAATGCTTGACCTTTGGGGAGCATCTTCACTATGGTGGCTGTAGAAATAACCTGGCATTTACATAACACCTTTCTCACACTGTTTCACAGCTTGTTGTTTTAGAAATTCTCAGGGGCGTTTTATCCATCACGTCTCTTCCTGAAGGCACATTCTAAAACCTAATCTTACTTATTTCCTTGATGTATCAAGAATTTATAACCTTGTTTCTAAATTCACTTGAAACAGAAAAATCTAGAAAAACCATTCCATTCTAGGCATGCAGAGTCCAGAATCCAACTCCAAGCACACTGTTCAGTCTCTGGTACCACTTTGTAGTGTGGTTTTTCAATTTTAAAATTAAAAAAAAATCTCCTTTGAGCTTATCTGAGAAATATTTTAGTTCAATCTCATTGATATTCTTAGTGTTAAAATGTCCATAGTTTCCATACATAAGAAGTCTGATAGCCTCAGGTTCAGCAACATCCCCAAACTCATAAGCAAATGATGGCCTGTAGTTTGGATTTGAAATGTCCTCAGATGAGCATTTGGTCCCCAGTTGATGGTGGTGACTCAGAAGGCCTGGAACCCACAGGACATGGAGTCTTGTTGAGTGAAGTGTATGGCTGTGATGGACCTTGACATTTTATAACCCAGCCCCTCTTTTGTACCTAACTGATGACACAATGTGACCAGCCACCAGGCCTTGACTACACTGATGAGCTGTTATCCTCTCAAAGCCATAATATAAAAGAAAACCTGTTGGAAGAGACCGCTTGTTCTTTCCAGCCACCCGGCTAGCTTAGACCCAAAATAATCACACAGAAACTGTATTAATTAAATCACTGCTTGGCCCATTAGCTCTAGCTTCTTATTGTCTGACTCTTACATATTAATTTAAACCATCTCCATTAATCTGTGTATTGCCACGTGGCTGTGGCTTATTGGTTGAAATTCCAACATCTGTCTCCAGCCAGGCTACATGGTGTCTCTCTGACTCTGCCCTTCTTTCTCCCAGCATACAGCCAAGCTTTCCCTGCCTAGTTCTGTTCTTCCCTACCATAGACTCAAAACAGTTCTTTATTCATTAACCAATAAAAACAACACATGAACTGAAGGACTTCCCACACAATTTTCCCTTTTCTGTTTAAACAAAAAGGGAAGCTTTAACTTTAACATAGTAAAATTACATATAACAAAACAGATATCAAGCAAGAATTATAGTTACAATATTTATACCTACTTTATCTTTTATTATAACTATTCTTCAACTCCATCAAAGACTCCAGAAGGATATAATATTACCTATATAAAGAATAAGTAAGCAACTTCCAAAACTCTAGAACTTTTGACAGAGACCAAAGTTCTTCTGTACTATTGTGGCATCCATCTTCCACCTACTGGGCCATAGTTTCCAGCAGGTCCATGAAGCAGGAAATTTCAAAGACAGTTCTGCCTCTTTTGGCAGTTTGTCAGTCATTTTCTTCTGTGTCCTGCAGAATGTCTATTAGACTCTTTCATGAAGCAGGAACCCTAAAGGATCATCTCACCTTTAAGCAAGTTCAGCAGCCATTTCTCTGCAGGTCCTGCATGTCCAGTTAAGCAGTCCAGGAAAGAGTCTTGCACAAATAGCTAGCAAACTCCATAAAGATTCTCTTCAATCCCATCTTCCTTTTGAAGTAATTGGCACTGGCAGGAGAAGATATGTCTCTGTCATGAAAAGTCCTAAATTCTTAAAACATTTAAATGCCATATTCTGAAGGTCTTTGAAAGATTTGAAGAATACCTAACTGAAATATATCTTTATATATCTAGAAAACCTAACTAGCCTGACTACAAGCTTGACTATTTTAGATGACTATCTATTGCTCTATATTTCTTAATTATGCATTACATTTTTAAATGAACTACACAATTACACAATCATAATACCTTAATCAAGAGCAGAAATATACATATAACAAGATTGTCCTTAAATTTGCATCAATAAACCAAGATCCATACCAATGCATATCTCTACATAGCATATCCCCTTTAAATGTAATGAAACCTTTACAAACAATATTTGGGAATATGGATGCAGTTCTGTCCAAACTGCTTCCTGCTGTTTATTGGGTGAAGTAATTTTTTGAGGGTGTTCATGGGGATTGTGTTCTATCAAACCATATTAGCTTGGAATGAATCCATATGTTCTCATCCTTTGTGGGGACAAAAGAAGAACCTCTTTTCCAAAGCAACATATCCTTAGACCCAAAATTAGAAGTCAAGATACCTTTATAATATACATTCTGGTTTAGTTTAGTAGCCCATACAATGAAATGTCTCTCTGTACTTAACTCATTCACAGTCAAAAAATTCAAACACAATAATTTACAAAATCCAGACTCTTTGTGAATTCTCCATCTTTATGTGTCTTATTTTCTTTACTCCTTTTAATCTATGACTGTCTGTATTCTGTCTCTTTAAAGACTTTACCCTTTTTAACCATTTACTTATTTTTATAACTCTATATTCTTTTTCTTCTCTCTTCCAAGCCTACGTACAATTATCCAACACTGTGACCCATTTAGAGGTCTTTTATGTCTGAATCTGTCCTTATTGTGTTATCTGAAATTTTTTATTGTCTTGGAGCACTTCTTAAAATGCTAAGCACTTCTTAAAAACGTAAGCTGTGTCACTGTTAGGGGAAATACAACAGTGCCTGCTTGCCCCACCCAGTCTAGCATGGTGGAGCCGCTCACCGCCTCTGAGAGTCATACACACTGCCCCACTTCCAGGCACACAGCTGTTCCAAGTTGCCATCAAGCAGGCTTCAGCATGTTTCTCAGAAATCCTATCCAAATATTTTGTCTCCCAAAAGAGCTAGGGGTCACACTGGCAGCATAACTCAGAAAGCCTGCATTTCAAAATGGTGTGGCTTTTCTTTATTCTGCTGCTGAGTCAGGAAAACCTCTTTTAAAGGAGCTGTGGCATGCTGCCAGCAAACACCAAGAAGCTGTGAGAAGTATCAGGAAGGAAACAGAAGGAAACATGCATGCCATAGGAGAGAAAGGAAAGCCTTTAACAGGGAAGAAGGCTGAAGCTGCTGGTGGCAAGGACAATAACAGATTCACAGTAGAAAATTTTCCAGGTACATACCAAGTATGTTCAGCACTAAGTGGCCCCTACAATAGGGTAGACTAGGATCCCTTAGTATGCAAACAAAAAGGAAACAATTGTAGAGAAGGATGTCAATCATGATGCTATGACTCAGTGATTAGATACAGCTTGCATTGTGGTTACTATAAAAAGTGCCTGCTCACTGAAAGAATGAAGTGTTTATTTCTCTCCTTTCAGGATACAATTTGAGTGAAAATACCACTCATGAAAATATATTCCTAAGCTGTTCACTTAGTTTATAAATCTATTACTTTAGAAGGGTAATTAAGGCAGTTTCTATAAAAGTTCCTTTATAAAATGAAAATTAATCTCCCTGTTAATGTACTGATTTGAGTGGGAAAGGATTTGCTAGGTGAGAGGAGGCAGGGAGAGAGGTATAACTAACACTAAGGATTTTAGAAAAATGATAAAACAATCTAGCATTTTATAAGCTTACTAAAATTATATATTTAAAAATTAATTTAATTGGAGTCTGGTGTAGGAGGCCCTTCTGTTTATGTGTTGCTTTTATTGGTTAATCAATAAAGAAACTGCTTGGCCTGATAGGACAGCATTTCTGTAGGGAAAACAGAACTGAATGCTGGGAGAAGAAAGGCAGAGTAGGAGAGAGAAGCCATGGATCTTCTGCCTGAGATAGATGCTGGTTAGAATCTTGCTGGTAAGCCACAGTCATATGGCAATACACATATTAGTAGAACTAGAGCTAATGGGTCAAGCAGTGTTTTAATAAATACAGTTTCTGTGTGGTTATTTCAGGTATAAGCTAGTCAGGCGGCCAAGACAAACAAGAGACCTTCTCTTTACAACAGAGCTACCATAAATAGAGGAATAATGATCCTCTCAGAAACCACAGATTAGTAAATGGAAGCCTCCTGACAAATGTGGAATACTTCTCAAGTGAAGGATACTCCCCATATGTGGGATACTCCCCAAGTGTGAGATACTCACCTAGTGTGGGATACTCTGTGTCAAGTTGTTAGTCAGGAGAGTTCCAGAGAGCCCCTAAAGGAATTTTGGCTATTGCTCTTGACTGCCCACTAGAAATTGCTAATAACACCCTATTGTTAAAGAAACCAGACACTTTGGTCACTGTACATGAAAAATTACAAAAGTACCAACTAGGAGGCTTTCTCTCTGCTATTTAGATGTCTTGGTATCATCTTGTAATATGTAGTCAGCTAGAGATTTTTATTTGTTTGTTTGTTTGTTTTGTTTTTGCCATCAATGGTCTTATCCAGTGAACCTTGTGAAGTACAATGATCACAATAATGAGTGGCCCATAAAGAGTGGCACAAGGGTTGTGAAGGCAACCAACAGCTTTAAAATTGACTTAAGTCCTGCTCCACAGGAGGGGCCCATGACCAATACTGTAATCCTTACCGACAATCCATCGCTAGAGAGGTCATAGACTCTACTGCTATTATTTGGTGCTTGAAACAGAGTTATTAGAATTCTTTCAAAACATGTGTCTCTATATCCACAGATTAATACAGCACTAGGTCCTTCTCAGAGAGATGGTGGCTCAAACTGGTCAGAGACTCAAACTGATCAAAGTGAAGAGAATAAATAACTGTGAAGGGCTTAGTCCTAAATGGGATGTCTTTAAAAAACACTAGTCCAATGATCAGGGAGCATCACAAAAATGTAGAGTAGAAAGATGGTAAGAAGTAGAAGTTGGGGAGGATTTCTGGAAAATAATGTCTTCTTCACGTGATGGGGCCATTGTGCTCAGGAACTGTACACAATTCAAGATGAATCCAGCCAGCGTTCTAGCATGAATGAACGTTGAGATACACAGAAAATGTTTTTCCATCCTCTTTCACTTCTCACATTCTTCCTTGGTCTCCAGGAGACAGGAACAACTGAGATTTACCATTTATTAGGAAAATATTTGTGTTTCATCTCTTTTCTGCAGACATCTTTCTATTATAAGCATTAATTCTTTTTAGATACTTTGAAACTGTCTTTAATAAGATAAATCTATATATGAATTGTCATTTTTCATCCTTCTTTCCCCAGGCATTTAGGTGCAAGAGGTCTTCACTGGGTTCTCATGGTGCTGGAGGAAATCAGGGGTCTGTTTAACATACTCTGGGGCTTCAGAGTCACTATCCATCATGTGGCCTGGTTGGTTTGTTCAGGAGTGCATTTTGGGAGGTAATCAACCTCCATCTGCTGTTTTGTGATCTGAGTTGTTGCCATCTCTGGAGCCTGTTCTCCCAAAACTTTGGCCCATGTTTTAAATCCCTGGCACTATGCTCCAGTGCTACTCTTAGCAATGTCGCATCCCATCAGAGCACACAGTCACGTGGGTATCCCACTTACTGAGGATGAAGGACTGAGGGCCTTTCTCTGCTTCATCATGTGTGTGCCCCCACCATCTCACACCAGAGCTGCTCCCAGTTACTCACAGCCCTGTTTGCATCATTTCCCTTTGAGGAAGTGTGTCATGAATGCAAGTGTTCTTGGTCCTATGTCCCGCTGGTTTCTGAAAGCCAAGTTAGATTTGGCAAAGGGCTGGTGTCCTTAGTGTCCAACTTTGCTCTTCCTCTCTTCTTCTCATAGTCTCCTCAGACCAGAAGGACAGACTTCAACACTTTCCATCACCTACATCATACTTTCTTCACGCTCACTTTAAACACAAACTATTTTCTGTATTTGAGGATTAAACCAAGACTTTCCAGCCTAAAGTAATTTAGAAAACCCTCTTTTGATGTACAAAGTTAAGCATGCATTTGCTCTGAATCCCAGTGGGTAGTCCTCACCTAAACCCCAATTTTGACAAAAAGCTATACCAGAGTAACCAGGGAAATGATAACTTTCCAAATATAAAAAAGAGATATACACTAATTTGAAAATCCCCAAAACTCCATTACCTAAATATTGAAAGTATGCAAGATATATTCTAGTTAAGAACCCCCTTAATAGATGACCCTAACAGCATAGGTCTATAATTCCAGTCATTTAGGAGGCTGAATCAAGAGGATCTTACATTCAAGACCTGCTTAGATATTTTAGTAAGACTCTGTCTCAAAATAAAAATGTGGCCAAGATCTGTGTTGCCACCAAAGACCACACAAAAACCCTGGGTCAGGACCATGACTTGTAGCTGTGCTGGTGTTAGAGTTCCTTGGGCCATGCCCCCTCCAGAGTCATGTTGATCTGACTGGCCTATGCTGCCACCTGGAACCATGGTGTCCTCTGGACCCAAGCTGTTGCTGTGGGCCATGTCTGTGTCCATGGTCCTGTTGTAGCTGGGGTCTGTGTTGATGTTATGACCCGTGTTACCACAGAGGGCCAGAGAAATATTTGATGAAATCAGAGAGTCATGCTGAGCCAGTCCCACCCTTCTCTGGCCATAGTAAAGTTGGGCCAGCCTCTCATTGGACACTGCGGCAAAAAAGCAGTCTCTATCCCTCAAAAAAGAACTGCTTCCTGGGCTCAGAGAGATGGCTCACTCCTCACCACAGGCATAGGAAAACTGGACTTAATGACATGGGCATAGAAGAGTTCGCTTTGCCCACTCAGGCTCACATCTAAGGCCTTGGGTGAACTCACCCTAGCATCTACCCCATCTGTATCCTGCTGGGGTGCATGAAGGGTGCATGGAGTACATGACTAGCCCTAGGAACAATATTTGCAGAATCTCCACAACTCAGGGCAGTCACTAGATATCTGAGAGAAGCTTCAGGGAAGGTCCAGTGATAATGGTGTACCAGAAACCAGAGGCCTCAAACAAGACCATGACTCCCTGCAGTGAACATTTGTAAATAAGGTTGATTGAACAATGAGCTATATACTGTATGACATACTGTGCTCTTAATGCCACTAGGACAAATGAAGAGGTGTTGCAGAAGAGGGAAAGATGAAGAAAGAAGAGAGTTTTTTTTTTGTTTGTTTATTTGGTTGGTTGGTTTGGTTTGATTTTAACTTTTGGGGAGCAGGTGCCTCAAGGGTGTGGAGAGGACATGGAGGGACTGAGAGATGAGTACAGTTGCTGCGCATGATGTGAAATTCCTAAAGTATCAATAAGGCAATCATGTTTTAAAATGAAACATGAAAGGGGTAAGGGTACTGTTCTGTGGTAGAATGCCTGATTTGTGTTCATAAAACTCTTATGCTAGGTTCAGTTCCAGCCCTGAAGATAAAGTGAATGGGTGAATGGGGTTCAGGATTTACAGCCAAGCATAGCAATATTTAAGCAAAAAAACACAGGATAGCCAAAACAATCCCGGGAAATAAAAGGAAAAAAAAACTTCTGGAGGCATCACAATCCCTGACTTCAAACTCTACTACAGAGCTACAGTACTGAAAACAGCCTGGTATTGACATAAGAACAGACAGGAGGACCAATGGAACTGAATCAATGACCTGGATATTAATCCACACGCCTATGAATACCTGATTTTTGACAAAGAAACAAAAAATGAAACCGAATCAAAGACCTGGATATTAATTCACACATCTTCAAACACCTGAATTTTGACAAAGAAGCAAAAAATATCAAATGGAAAAAAGAAAGCATATTTAACAAATGGTTCTGGCATAACTGGATATCAACATGTAGAAGAATGAAAATAAACCCCTATCAATCACCACGCACAAAGTTTCTAGCCATAAATAAGGGTCACGGAGTCTACAATTGGTGATCCTAAAGAAGCTAAATAAGAAGGTGAACCCAAGGAAAAACATATAGTTGTCCTCTTGGCTATGGGAAGTAGACAAAATTGCCGGGGAGAAAATTGGGATCTTGGGGGAGGGGTGGGATGGGGGTAAGGGGAGATGGGGAGAGAAAAGGGAGAAGGGGAGGATGGGGGGAACTTGGGGTAAAAGGAAGATTGGGATAAAGGAAGATAGGATAGGGGAGCACGGAAGCACAATTCTTAGTTAAGGGAGCCACCTTAGGGTTGGCAAGAGACTTGAACCTAGAGTGACTCCCAGGAGCCCAAGCCGAGGTCTCCAGTTAGTTCCTTGGGCAGCTGAGGATAGGGAACCTGAAATGACCCTATCCTATAGCAATACTGACGAATATCTTGCATATCATCATAGAACCTTCATCTGGTGATGGATGGAGATAGAGACAGAGACCCACACTGGAGCACTGGACTGAGCTCCCAAGGTCCCAATGAGGAGCAGAAGGAGGGAGAACATGAGCAAAGAAGTCGGGACCACGAGGGGTGCACCCACCCATTGAGACAGTGGAGCTGATCTACTGGGAGCTCACCAAGGCCAGCTGGACTGTGACTGAAAAAGCATGGGTTAAAACTGGACTCTCTGAACATGGCGAACAATGAGGGCTGATGAGAAGCCAAGGACAATGGCACGGGGTTTTGATCCTACTTAATGTGCTGGCTTTGTGGGAGCCTAGCCAGTTTGGATGTTCACCTTCCTAGATATGGACAGAGGGGGAGGACCTAGGACTTACCACAGGGCAGGGAACCCTGACTGCTCTTTGGACTGGAGAGGGAGGGGGAGAGGAGTGGGAGGAGGGGGAGAAGGATGGGAGGAGGGGGAGAAGGGTGGGAGGAGGGGGAGGGAAATGGGAGGCTGGGAGGAGGTAGAAACTTGTTTTTTTTTCTTCCTTTTCTCAATAATAAAAAATAAAGAAAACTTGAAAAAAATACACATACATTTTAAAAATGAAAAAAAAAACACTCAAATCCAAATGTATCAAAGACCTCAACATAAAACCAGCCACACTGAACCTCATAGAAGAGAAAGTGGAAAGTACACTTGAATGCATTGATACAGGAGACCACTTCCTAAATATAACCCAGTAGCAGACACTGAGAGAAACAATTAATTAATGGGACCTCCTGAAACTGAAAAGCTTCTGTAAAGCAAAGGACACAGTCAACAAGACAAAATGACAACCTACAGAATGGTAAAAGATCTTCACTAACCCCACATCAGACAGAAGTCTGATCTCCAAAATATACAAAGAACTCAAGAAATTGGTCATCAAAAGAACAAATAATTTAATAAAAAAAATCGAGTACAGATCTAAACAGAGAACTCTCAACAGAGGAATCTAAAATGGCTGAAAGACACTTAAGGAAATGTTCAACATCTTTAGTCATAAGAGAAATACAAGTCAAAACAACTCTGAGATTCGAAATCTTATATCTGTAAGAATGGCCAAGATCAAAAACACTGATGGCAACTTATGCTGGAGAGGTTGTGGGTAAAGAGGGACACTCTGCATTGCTGGTGGGGGTGCAAGCTGGTACAGCCCCTTTGGATGTCAGTGTGGCAATTTTTCAGAAAATTAGGAAACAACCTTCCTCAAGACCCAGTAATACCACTTTTGAGTATATATCCAAAGGATGCTCAATTGTGCCACAAGGACATGTGCTCAACTGCGTTCATAGCAGCATTGTTTGCCATAGCCAGAATTTGGAAATAACCTAAATGCCCCTGGTCCAAAGAATGGATATGGAAAATCTGGTACATTTACACAATGGAGTCTATACAACAGAAAAAATAATATTGATATCTTAAATTTTGCAGGCAAATGCAAACATCATTTTGACTGAGGTAGCCCGGACACAGAAAGACAATTATCACATGTACTCATTCATAAGTAACTTTTAAACATAAAGCAAAGAAAATCAGCCTACAAACCACAATCCCAGAGAACTTAAACAACATTGAGGATACTAAGAGAGACATACACAGATTTAATCTACATGGGAAGTAGAAAAAGACAAGATCTTCTGGGTAAATTGGGAGCATGGGGACCTTGGGAGAGGGTTGAAGGAAACGGGGGAGGCAGAACGCAGAGCAGAAAAAAATATATAAAAATCAATAAAATTTTAAAAAGAAAAGAAAGGGATAGAAAAGGAGTGGAGCTCTTTGTCCTGATACCTAGGTCCTCTGCTTATGAAAGTCTGCTTGTGGTCCAGGATCCCTCTGTTTGGAGTGGGGGGATGACTTTGACATAGCCAGGCCTTCTGAAAATGCTTCCTCTTTTTTTTAAACCAGAGAAGTGCTGATCCTCTGCATGGTTCTCTCTTCTAAATATATATAAAAATCTCCATCTCTTGGCATATAAGTCCTTTGTTTGTGACCTGCTGCAAAATAGTTGGGTGGTATAGATAAAACAATGACATTCCCCCCCAAAATGTTCACACATCTGTCTTAAAAATCTGTGATTATGTTGAATTATATAACAATGAACTACCAGGAAATCTAATTAGAAACTGAGGTTTCTAATTAGATTTCACTAAAATAGAATCATTAGCTCCAAGTCTTCATATTTGAGTATAGAACATGGAATAACTACAAAACCCAGATAAGTAAGAGGGGACTGTTTTGAAGTGCTAAGAAGGAGAATAGCTGGGCAGAAATGATAAAAAGTGGGGAGTGAAAAAGGGGGCTTTAAGAAGGGAGGGGGAATGAGGACAATATGAGAAGAAGAATACATAACACTAAGGATGTTTGTAAAAGCCATAGGAAGTCATATTATTTTATACATACACACACTATATGTATATATATATATATATATATATATATCATATATCTATATATGACATATCTTTGTGTGTGTGTGTGTGTGTGTGTGTGTCACTTGGTGTAATAATGCTTTCTCAGGAACTATAGACTATTTAATAAAGCCCCCAATGCTCAGCATGGGAGCCCTTCCCTTTCAAGTTGTTGTTGTATTAATGGAGAACATTGAGAATGTGGGTAGGCTTCATGTAATCAGTCATTGGCCTCAGACAAAGGACCAGTCAGACGAATGATAGAGTGTTGCCTGCTTCCTCATAGACAGGCCACTCCATATTCCTTAAAATTAACCTCTTACCTTCTGTATTAATTCATTTTCTCTTTTGTTATTTGTCTATTGTGTTTTGGGGAGGTGGGTGTTGAGACTGGATCTCATATTCTAGTATTGGCTGACCTGGAACTCATGATGTAGCCAAGGATGGCCTTCATTGTTGTGATTCTCCTCCTTTAATATTCTGAGTACTACAATTACACGCATGATCTTAGCTATATCTGAAACCAAATTCATCATAATTATAAGTGCTAATGACCAAGACATCTGCTGTGAGATTGTGCCTTCTAGCTTCAATAGGGAAACTACTCCCATCTCAACAACAACAACATGACACCTAAAAATACCTGAACAATTCCAATACCAGTTGACATGCCAATGTGGATGGAGGAACTCTCACAGGGTTCCTCCTCTGCATAAAGAACTACAAGCATTTCCAATTGTGGAGAGAGGGAGAATGAGTCTTACCCAAAGAGAAGCCCCTAAATGACTATCCAATACCAAACTGCCATTCCTAAAAACATATACATACAGCCAACACATGAGTCTTTGGAGATAAATTATGTGCAAACCATAATACATCCTATACCTTGTATATTTGTCTACCTATCATCTTTCTATGTATCTTCTTGTTTCTGTTTCTCTGAAGAACTTTGATTATGGTTTAGATCTAAAAGTGTTCCTTGAGAAACAGAACACTGAGGATGAGTTTGCTGAACTGATTATAGGGATTCTGGGATTGATTTTTCTAATTAAAATAGATTTAAGACGCCCCAGAAAGGGAGCTCAGCTTGCCCCCAAGCACCCCTTCCTATCTATGGGGTTATAGGATCCCCCCAACTCAGCCTACTTCAGGGCTGAAGGTCTGGGGACAAAGTGGTGAGGTCAACTGCTGCAGGAGGTTCTCTGTCCCTCTGAGCCTGCACCCAGCAAGCGCACCCTCCCAAGGTCCAGTTGAAGAGCAGAAGGAGGGAAAGGAGGGAGAAGATGAGCAAGGAAGTCTGGACTGCGAGGGGTTGGTCCACCCACTGAGACAGTGTTCCTGTTCTAATGGGAGCTTATCAAATCCAGCTGGACTGGGACTGAATGAGCATGCGATCAAAGTGAACTCTGAATGTGGCTGACAATGGGGGCTGACTGAGAAGCCATTGATAAAGGCACTGGGACTTGTTTCTACTGCATGTACTGGCTTTTTGAGACCCTAGTCTATTTGGATGCAAAGTTTCCTAGGCCTGGATGTAGGGGGAGAGGGCTTTGGACTTCCCACAGGGCAGGGTTCCCTGTCTTCTCTTAAGGAGGAAGGGGGAGGGAGGAGAATGAGTGGGGGAGCAGGAGGGGAATGGAAGGAGGGGAGGAAGTTTAAATTTTTGAATGGAAAAAAATAAAAATAAAAACAATCTTCAATATGCTCAGCCAAGGGCAAAAATTAAATAGGAATTTTAAGTATGTATTTCCATAAAGCCTCAGATTAATATCAAAGGTACAGTAAAGAATGTGGGAACTTTCCAACACTCCCTAATAAGAGTTGGTCTTGACTACCAGATAGTGGTAGAGAATGGAGGGAGGTCTGAAAATTCTTTTCTATAATTTGGTTTGGAGTTGAGTTACCCTAACCCTAACCCACATTAATAAGCCTCACATGTGGACTTCATACTTTTCATGAGAAGGTAGACCTCTCTGGAGATGTGTTACACAAAACACCTAATAATACAGACTTGAGTGGATGTGTGTTAAGAAAGCCATGGTGAACATAAAGAATGATCTGACTAAACCTTTTCAAAAGAAAAAAAGTAAAATAGGTTTAAGGCAATGAATGAAAGGGGTGGAGCCAAAACTCCAGATGTGATGTGATTTACAAAATATCACAACAGAATGTTACAAGCAATTCATGAAGCGAGGTTCTTCAATAATATGTCCCATTAAATACCCTACAACATTTTGTCAAACTGTCACATACAATGAGGCTGGCTCTTCATTCATCACTACTCTGAACAAAACAAAGAAAGAAAAGTGTGAATTCAGAGATTCAAAATTTAAGATCCAGTTACTATATAAATAGCCAGAAATGCATTTATCTACCCCTAAGAACTCCTATATCTTGTATCCACAACATTAGTATTTATGAAAACCAAACTTGGAGTGTAACCCAGTATATCACAGAACTATAGTATGAATTAATTCTCAGAATATCGCAGAATTACAGTATACATTAATTCCCAGAATATCACAGAACTATAGTATACATTAATTCCCAGAATATCACAGAACTACAGTACACATTAACTACCAGAATATCGCAGAACTACAGTATACATTAATTCCCAGATTTACAAGGTGTCAAAGTAGCTTTGACTGGGAAGAAACGAGAGCCCAAAAATCAGAATAAGAAATGTCTAAGTAGACCCTAATGAATCTGGGAGCAGTGAGCTCATCTCGTAAGTTCTGTTGAGTCTTCTTTTGCAATGGAAGCAGACACTCCTCCCCAATCTGAGGAATTTGTCCTGCTTGCTCAATAAAATTGTTCTGGCATCTCCCGAGGAGACTTGTCTCTGGCTACCGTTCCTCCTGTCCTCACCACGAGCCGTGAAGCACTGAGTGTGAGTCCATGTTTGATGGGACACTGGAGTCTGCTGGCATGTGCAGGGACACAAAACCAAAACAAACAAAAGGCTCCTCTTCAGAGCAAACCCATCTCGCATGTACGAGCGGGCGTCCTTTCTCTTTCACAGTCAGTTCCAGGGGAGTCCCCAGCCTGGTGATGCTGCCTTCCATATTCACGACAAGACCCCCTCTCCTCACTTCTCAGTTTTCGGACCCACAGGCTAGTTGTCTTCAGAAACAACTGCTCAGACAAACCTGAAAGTATTTTTCACTAATATCCTAGGTGGTTTCTAGTCCAGTCAAGCTGACAATGAAGATTCCCTGCATTCTGCTCTTTTGTGTCTTTCTTTCTTTCTTTCTTTCTTTCTTTCCTTCCTTCTTTCTGTCTGTCTTTTTATCACTCCATGTACATGAGTATTTTCTACCGTGTAATGAAATTTATGCCCTGGCAATGCTGAAGCATGTATAGGCAGCCCATATATGGCGGTTCTGTTGAACTTGTCTGTAATGGGTTTCATGGTCTAAGTTGATGAGGATGACTGACCAGGTCTTTTCCTCAAGAGGGCACCAGATCTCATTACAGATGGTTGTGAGCCACCATGTGGTTGCTGGGAATTGAACTCAGGACCTTTGGGAGAGTAGGCAGTGCTCTTAAATGCTGAGCCATATGTACTATGCACACATACACATAATACATATATAATCTCATTGATTTTTTTGTCTAGGAAGCCCTGACTATCACAAATCATAACTTCACTTTGTTAGTTTGCTATAAGAATTAAACAAAACAAATAAATCTACTATGAAGGTTTTCCATTTCCATTCTCTAACCTTAGTTTTAACCAAGCATCAGCAAGAGTAAACAAAAGCCATTTCAGGTTCTTCCATCCCAACAGCCCCGATGAGAAAATGGTGATTTCTGAACTACAATCACATGGCTTCATAAAACAAGACCCATTATTTTACCTGTACAAAGATGGTTAAGGCACAGATATGGGGAAGGCGAATGAGGCAAGCCAGACAGTGGTGTGAGGGGTGACTGTGAAACACGCTTGCCTCAGGTCCCGGTACCATGGAGAACTGCAAGGGACGGTGCCGCACATATTACAAGGAGGTGCACACAGGGGAGAAAATCCACAATTGGAGCTCTACCGTGACCAGCTTCCTGTAGACAACAGAAACCACACTAGTAACTTGCACTGGGAAGTGTTAACGTAACAATTATTAACCGCTGGCAATTAATGAACTTGTGAGGGAGGAGAAGAGAATCCTGACCAGAAACAGTGCAGTTACTGCTCTTTGCTGTCGAGAAAGAATGGCCACAGGAAAGGCGTGCTCGTAAAGTCTCCAGCCAGTGTCTCTGGCAGTCAAGAACAGAGAAAGCTTCATGATCTGGTACTCCCCTCATGAGCTACACATACATCACCTTCCTGTCAGTGGGCATGGCAACCTGGAACCCTCACCTGCCCTAGGTAATGTGTATACCCCACCCTACACAATGCAGTGAACTATCCCTCCTGATAACCCTAAGGTAAGGCCCCATTTACATTTAAACATAACCTGAAACTATACGACCACTAAGTAAGGGCACAGGCCAGCCTAAACTGGCTTTGGGTTCATGCGCATAAAACAAACTATGTCCTCTGAGTGCACTTTTAGGGGGAACCCCTATTTATCCATCTTCTGCCTATGCACAGTTATGCATACATATGATTTGAAGTCACATGCATTGTGAGAAATGACGTTCACAGTAAAGTTTCCATATCCCACGTCTCACCAATACAAAGAGAGAATTGCTCATACTGCTCCCGTAACAGTCAGCCCCTCCTCCTCTTGAACCCCAACCAAAAGTGGTGCCCTTGAGAACTCTAACTTAAGGAACCCTCCACTCTCTCACCATGCATCTGGTCTGTATTATCATTTTGCTTCTGAATAAAGTCCCTTGTCACGTTGTAATCTGTGTGTGCTTCCTCGGTTCGTGGAAAAAGACTCCAAAAGCCTGGGAACACCTGGTCCTTCACTACAGATTCTCAACCCATTTGCCAGGAAGCTACCAGCTCACAGGCAAGTAACTCACTGGAAGCCATGACTGTGGGGTAAGACCAAAGGATGAGGCACCAGTGAGGCAAAGAAAAGTCCTTTGTCTTGCAGGGAATCCCTGTGCTCTTACACACCCCATGGCTCTGTGTACCTGCTGAGAGGACATGCTTCAGATCCATCTGCAGCAGCACAAAGCATGGCAGAGGGAAGGATTTGGAGCTGAGACACTGCTAAGTGCCACAGATACAAAGTAGATAAAACTGAAACTTTTACTGTCATGCTTCTGACTCCTACAGGGAATAGGGACTGCCTAGTGGGATAGGGTAGGTTTAATGCCTCTTGGAATGAACTGACTTGTAAGTCTGTAACTACAAGCTCTCCCGGGTTGGCCCTATCTGCCATCTAAAAGAAGCGCAGTGCTCGGGCACCCCATTTGTCTCAGCAAACTGGAGGACCTAATGAGATGCCTGCTACTTCCTGCCTGTTACTACTAACTTTTCAGAGCATAGGCTGGAACCGACAAAGGGAGATTTGGAGTAAACTTTGACTACAGAAGCAGAGAAACCCAATTTGAATATTTTAAATTTTAATTAACTGTTTGCATGAAATATGACTGAATTTCCCAAGTAATCCACTCAACAGTCTAAATGATTGCTGCAACTTGATTTTATTTCCCGATCTGCACTCATGTGATGAATACAGTTGAGAGACCTGCAAGATGCCAGGAAATTCTAGTCGATAAAATATTGAAGAGCAGAATTGTATCAAACGGTGTCTCAAAGGACTTAATTTAGGTGTAATACCTCCTTTTTTTCCTCTTTCTACTGCTGAAATGTAGGGAGTCTACTGTTGGCTAATTGGAGTTGCACACGGAGATCCACCCACATGACCAGAACAAGCCTCTAAATTAGGCTCAGGGCTAGACATGTCTCATTTATCAACTCTGGGGTTGGACTGGTCCTTTATTTATGGCCTGTAAGCTTATTTTCCTGAACCAAAGCATTATCCTACTGTGTATACAGCTCTGTGTGTGTGTGTGTGTGTGTGTGTGTGTGTGTTGTTTGTGGATATGTGTGTGCATAGCTCTGTGTGTCTGTGTGCATATGGGTGTGTATGTGTATTGTGTGTAGGTGCGTGTGTGCTTAACAGAAGCCTAAGGTTAACATTAGGTGTCTTCTCCATTGCTCATCACCTCTGAGGTGGGGTCTCTCAGTTAAAGCCAGATCTTGCTTCCTCCAGGAATCTTGTGGGGTCACCTTCTAAGCACAGGAATTATAAGAGGCTAATGTCATACCTGTTGTCGGGGTTTCTGTCCTGCCAGGTTCCTGCAGTTGTTAAGTCCCAAAGAAATCACACAGAGATCTACATTAACTATAAACTGACTGGCCCATTAGCTCAGGCTTCTTATTAACTCTTATAACTTATATAGCCCATTATTCTTATCTGTGTTAGCCATGTGGCTCAGTACCTTATTCAGCAGGGCAGCCACATCTTGCTTCTTCTGTGGCATGGTCACAACTGCAGAAAGGACTTTCTTCTTCCCAGAATTCTCTTGTTCTCGTTGACCCACCTCTACTTCCTGTCTGGTTGTCCCACTTATACTTCCTGCCTGGCTACTGGCCAAGCAGTATTTATTTAAAATATAATTGACAGAATACAGAATAATTGACCAATGTCCCACAGCACATACCCACCCAGTATTTTTGTGAATTTTAAACCCCAGTGCTCACACTTATGGGACCAGCACTTTTACCACTGGAACACCTTCACAGCCCTCAGTATTCAAAGGAGCCAGGTGGTGGTGGCACACACCTTTAAGACCAGTACTGGGGGCAGAGGCAGATCTCTGTGAGTTTGAGGCCAGCCTTGTCTACAAAGCAAGTTTCAAGACAGCCAAAACCCTGTTCCAGGACAGAAAAACTCTGTTTCAAAAAGAAAAAACAAACAAATAAATAAAAAACAGCAATAAAAAGTGTTCAAAGAAGAAATAATCTAACGAGTACATAAGAATATGCGAAGGTTACAAAGAACTAATGTGGGAGCCTTAGGGATATGGCTCATGTATCATGATAGGCTGGGCCTGCTAGTTGGGGTTTCTGTCCCGCCCAGTACCCCACAGCTAGCAAGCCCCAAATAAAATCACAGAGAGATCTCTATAAGTTATAAAGCTGATTGGCCCATTAGCTCAGGCTTCTTACTAGCTCTTATGATTTATATTAACCCATTATTCTGATCTATTTTTTGCCATATGGCTCGGTACCTTTTTCAGCTGGCAGGTCACATCCTGCTTCCTTGGTGGTCTGCGCAGTACTGGAAGGAATCAACTTTCTCCTTCCCAGAATTATCTTGTTCTCATTGTATCATTTCTACTTCCTGTCTGCTTTTCCCGCTCACATTTCCTGCGTAGCCAATCAGCATTTATTTAAAATATGATTGACAGAATACAGACAATTCTCCCTCACCAGACTCAGAGTTGAATCACAGGAGATATTTATAGAGAAGGAGAATCTGAGAGCCCCTGTAAACCTGGGCCTGGAGTCCTGCTGACATGTGTCACACACTGGAATGGAGTGGTGTTCACTTGCGGAGGAAAGGTGAGCTAACATAAATCCTAGGCCCAGTTTCTAGTTAGTTCCCTTTAACAGTTCTTTATCCTAAGACAAAACACTAACTAACCCACAGTCTCTATTGCAATGGCAATGATAAAGGAGGCTCTGCCCACCCCAAATGCAGCTAAGCAGGACTATTCCATCGTGTTTATTATTAGGAAGATGTACTTAAGACTCAGCATTTGGTCAGAATTGTGCTTTTCCTGGTTGTACCTTGTGAGGGTCACCTTTGAAATGAGTTGGGTTTTAATGAGTCTGAAAGGAAAACCGTTTTCATCTGTATAGTTCACCTGCATTAAGGCAGCTGCAGAGGAAGCAGTGCTGGGCTGCTACAATCGGGATTGTTGTTCTTTATTTTAAGCGTATTTAAAGAACATAGTGATTCTTTTCAGGCCATAAGTAGCCATGCCAAGTGCCCAGGTTGCTTCAGTGGATGAAAGCTGAGAGTCCAGAATGAGTTGAAGGCTCTATTTATAGTTTTTAGTTACAGGATAAAAATCAGACCTTCCTGTGAGAATCATCTATTCTGAGTCACACAATGCCACTGGGCCAGGACAAAATAGCTCTGCAATCCAAAGCTCTCATTACCTGGGAAACAAAGAAACAGAAGCGGTGACGACGACTCCTCAGAGTGTCTGTGGCATTCTGTGGGAAGAGTACTTTTGCCTCAGTCTGCACAAATGGGCCAAGAAGTGTATTCTGCAGATCAATGGGAAGAGAGGGAGTGTTCTTCAGCAGTTCAGTGTGACATAGAAATTAGAGATGACTCAAGCCCAAGCAAGGCCCGGACAAAAGCAGCTCGTCACTCTAAGTCTTATTCAGCAACTAGTTAAAAATACCCAAGCATTCTGCACAACGTGAAGTACAAAGTCTGTGTTTCTGTGGTCAAGGAGAAAACACAAAATGCTTTGTTGCTCTGAGAATATACAAGATGCCATCAGGGCAGACGATTGAGAGTTGTCCCGGCACCCAGTCCCATGGAGATATTATATGATGGGAATCTTGTTCTTCAGTTTGGAAATAAAGTGGCTGGGACACAGAATTGAGACAACTGCTCAACCAGCTAATTAGTCAGCAAGCAGGATCTAGAATGCACAGGCAGGGCAAAAATCCACAGACTGTGTACAATCAAGGTTCCTATTCCATCCAAATCAGGGGAAAGAGTACATTCCAAGAACTGTACAACAACACAGTGAAGGGCACTCAGCTTCACAGCTGGGCGGCACAGTAGAGAACATGGCTTCTGACTCACTCATGTCCCAGATGAAGCAGGATGTGCTGGAGTTGAGTGTTTGCCTTTCACCATCAGCTATCTAATGACAGAACAAGGCTACAACTTTAGACTCCTGATCTTTGCTCAGGAATCCACTTCAGTGGCATTGGAAGTCTTCTTGGGCAAAAATCTAGACTTCACTATTAAACAGAAGGTTTGGAGTGTTTTAAAAGAGAAGACAATTCTTATCAGGAAGGTTGGGTTCAATTAGAACAAACCATGCCAAGCTCATCTCATTTCTTGTCTTGATACATTTATAGACAATAGGACACACTAATGGTATTGCAACATGCCTCAATGGCAGGGCATCAGCAGATCACGGTAACCTCTGTTTTCTCAGACCATAGGTAGCAGATCTTGGCTTATATTTTCCTTCTTGCTTTCCTAAATATTCTCAATGTAAGATACTCTTGGAACCTAAGTACATCTGACATGCTTCAGCTTACTCTAGCTGTAGATGCTTGGTTTATGTAACTAAAGACTTTGTTGGTGATTACTACATGCTGGAGAAGACACATGCACATAGAATCACTAGTAGGAATATGCAGAGTTTGTGGTTCTCTGATGGTTTCCCAGGAGCTACTGGACAGGCACCACACATGGGAATGCTGAGAGTACAACAAAAGCTCGCATGGCTAGATGGGATGTGCAAAGATATACCTCAGTACCTCAGTTTATGAGGTACTTAATTAGTAAGCCTTTCTACTGATTATTCTGGCCTCTGTCATTATGTAACATTAAGGATAATTTAAAAATTTACAACAGAAGGAAGAGTTTTTACCTAATAAACACATGAAATCTCTACCTAGATGAACTTTCTAACAGTGCTGCCCACTTCTAGCAGGCTAGAGGTCAGCATGAACTTTCCAGAACTTGTAGATGAGTGAGGGTAACCAGGGGTGGTAGTAGATTACATACTTTAGCTCAACTTCTAAAATAAGATCTCTGTGGTCTCCTCAGTATGCATTGCAACCAACTTTCATGATATGGTATGCACCAACTAACAGTTCCCTGGTGAGCTCTGTGTCCTCTTCTTAACTTTTTAGAATTCAGGTGATCTGGATGGAAACTACACTATTTGCTAATGAAATAAGCAAATATTCCAGTTCGATTTCCTTACTAACAACTAATGTGTGCAAAGATTCTAAAGCCCTGGCAAGGAATTGGTTGGCACCATTGGTAGAGGTAGACAGAGACTAGGTGAAACCTGGTGGAGATGCTGACAAGGAGGTTTAACACACCTGTGAGGACTGTGTGCTAAATATTCAGTAAATTTCCTTTCCATTTTGTGAATCAGGCATTGCAAAGTGGAGTCTATGCACTCTGAAAGTCAAATGCCTACTATTTAGTAACAGTTATGGAAATAAATGCTTGTTTTCTGTCTGTTACCCTCTTGGTGCTTGCCTGGGCAAGGTAACACAGGCATATGTGCTTGGTATGCTCAAGGCCTAAATGAATAGCTCAGAGGAGCCAGGAGACTGTGGGAGCCTCTAGGTCCCATGGGTGACACTGAGTCACAGACAGGCTTAGAAATTATATTTTCACCACAATGTGAAAGCTGAGACCAGGAAAATGATCCAAGAGAAAATGACCTTCTAGCTTGTATACTCTGTCTGATGTCCTGTTAGTTCTTATGCTTTTGTCTAGCAAGCATATTGCTCAATGTTAGAAACTGAGCCTAAAATGCACTTTTGTTAAACCAACTCCTAAGGAGACACTTCCTGACCTGTTTTAGATGGAAATCTCCAGGATCCTTCCAGACAAAGACACAGTTAGGGAAACTCTCTTTTCATGTAGATTTTGTGAAGGAATCTAAGTGTGAATGGTGGATTCTGCTAGTCACACATGTGTGGCTTCTTGGAGGGTCAGAATCTTCATGTCAGCGTTAATCTCAATCATTCAGAAACTATTAAACATTTGCAATATCCTCCCAGCTTTCCAGTTTCATAGTAACATGATCAAGCACAATTAGAAGACATTGACTGTATCATTAATGTCCTAGCCATGACTGGAGAAATGTATATGAAAGGTAAGTTGACAAATGCTATGGACAAGTGAGGCAAGCAAGAACTTGAAAGAATGGGGTTCCACCCAGGCTCTGTTCTGTCTTAGCTGTGGCTTTTTTTCTGAGCCCCACACTCTCCATGAAACTTTATTTGCAGGGAAGGATTCTTGAAGGTTGAAATATTTGAACCTAAGCCTGAAAGGTGCCAAGAATTTAGCCATATGAACAGGTGTTTTGGAAAAGGCTGCAGCAGGTGCAAGGATCCCCAGGGAAGGCAGAGTCTGAGCTTCTGTCCAAGGAGCTTAAAAGAGGCTGGCATGGTTGTGAGTGAAAGGAACAGGAAGATAGATGAGTCTGAAGGAACCAGATCATGCACAACCTTTGTGCTATAATAAAGTATATTTCAAGGACTCTGGAAAACAATAAAGAATTGAACTAGCCGTTCAGTGAGTGATCTCTTTTAAAGCTTCCTAAGGTCATCAAATGAAGAATAGGTTGTCCACAGTATGGTGAGTGCAATACATTGTAGGGCTGCTGCTCTGATGACAAGTGAAATTGTCTAGGCAGGAATGGTAATGGTTTCAAATGGATGGAGTGGCTGAGGGGTATTTGGAAGTGTATATGAGAGGATTTATAGCTAACGGCTGAGGTGGTGCCATATCGGATATCCTACTGTTTATGTAGCAATGCCAATCCTGAGTGGGATTCAGACCATGAAATCTACACCTGAACACAGAGGAAAGTCTCATATATAGACATTTATCCACTAGGAAGCTGAAGGGTTCAATGAGTCCTCTTGGTGGACAGCCTAGTGACCAGTGACTCAGGTACTTCCCGCTGGAATTCATCTATCACTCCCAGATCAGAGTTCTTCCTCTTGATATGAAGTCATTCTCCTACCCCAGGGCATCATCTTGAACTTGACAATACCATACAAGTCCATGGCAGCTTTCAAGAATGACTCTCTTGCCATCTGCCTAGAGATGCCAGTACAACATCCGTGATAGCCTTCCTAGTTTTACAGGGCATTAGGGACTGCAAAAGATGCAGTCACAAAGTAAAGATGGTCATGTGACTAAATTACTTCTTCATTGCTGTGACCAAACACCCAAAGTGGAACAACTTAGTGAAGGAAGAGCTTGCTTGACTTGTAGTGTGGGGGTTCAGCTCATCAAGAAAGAAAGGCATGGAGAGCCAAGCAGCTCTCAGCTGTGCCAGCCCGAGCTTGGGCTGTTTGCTTATAACCCAATGGACAGGAAGTTGAGGAAGCAATGGTGGCACTTGACTGGCTTTCTCCTTTTCCCCTTTTCAGTCAGTCTGGGATCCCATCCACATTCAAAATGACTCTTCTTTCTCAGTTTATCTTCCTTAGATATGTCCTCACAGACACAACCAAAGTGGAAACTCACTAATACCTTAATTGGTTCTTCAAATTATTCACCAAGCAAGAAAGCCTAAAATCAAAATTGTGACATTATATAGAAAAAATTAATGGTTTATTGACTGAATATTTTATGTTTTGGCTGTGAGTATGGCTGCTTTTTAGACATATCACTTTTCCATAAAGGGTTTAGGGCCACCCTAACTCTGAAAGATGCTATATAAAGCTTGATTCTATTTCCAAAGCTGCCATCGAGCCAAAATAAGTCCTGGCAGTCTGTACATTCGTTTATACATATATACTGTACCTTCCATAACAGAAAAGAGTTCACAGCACAGATTGAATTCAATATGCTTTCCCTGAAGATGTTATTTTGAAGAACAGAAGTGCTATTACCTAAAATTAAAACAGATAAGAATATTAATTGCATGGTGATTTCATTGCTACCATGTTATCTCCACTGATGAGTCTCTTAGCCTTTCCAATTATAACCCCATCCAAATTAAGTATGTTAGTTTAATTAGAAAATATGTGGTCAAGTCTTTATTTGGGAAGGTTGTATCCCCAAATCAGAATGTGACAGCTATTGTCTAGGGAAAGCTTCTTTGAGGGTATTCTAAGGCTACTTGGGCTTGATATTTTCTTCAGAGAAAATGCAAAGCAGAAAACAGAAGCTGGCATGAAGAGGGCAAGATGGCATTCCTTCCACTTTGCACAGTGATATTATTCTGTTAAATTAAAAGAAATGATTTGAAACGATTTTGTTAAAGCTGGCAATTACTGGAAGCATTACAGTCATCACAGTCCTTGGAAGGAATCGAGCAGTGCAGACCAAAAACAGTGAAAGCTTCAGACCTTCCCGTCTGCAAGAGGGTTCATCGGGTAGAGAAACATTTGTCACTGGTAACCCGAGTCAGATTCCCAGGACACACATGGTGAGAGAATTAACTGCACACACACACACATACCCACACACACACACACAAAAAAAATCAAAACTGTTCACACTTATCAAATAGTGTTACTTTCAATACGATATGGTAAAAAGGTAAAATCATCATCTAATAAAATATTCTACTGTATTCAGAAAACAATTCATATCATTATTCACAAATTCACATTATTGGAAGAAATATATATATCCAACGATGAGGAAGTGATCAAATTATTGAGCAGCTACACAGCTAATATTCATGACACTTAAAAATTATGGTTTAAAGCCTACATTCTAGCATGAATAGTGTTAAGTATAGGATATTTAGTAATGAATTAGGCTTTATGATTATTTGACTAAGTGAGTGTCTCATGTAAAATCATTAATTAGTCTGACAAACAGAACCCAAAGAAGTAATGCAGACTGAAGGGCTGACTTGACTGCTTTGTGACGGCTCTGGCTGTCTATGCAGTGCCGCTGTCCCTACACTCTCGCTGCACCTAAGCCTTTCCAGAAGGGCCTGACCAGAAACTGACAAATGGAAGCTGATGCACTGAGGACCTGAGGGCAGGGTGGAGGAGACCGACAGAAAACACCAGTGCTACGGATTGGCCTCCTGTCTCCCGCAGTATAACAGACAATAGTGAATCTATCTTGGCTTTGCAACGAGCCAGCTTGTTTGGTGCAAACACAGTCCTGGAGCCATCTTGCAATAAAACTATGGAACTGAATGATTGACAGCCCACTCCATAGACAGATAGGCAGGAGCTTAGGTGAACTGGGAAAAACAAAAGGACCACACACTGAGAAACTATATGGAGGAAAATATAAGAATAGAGACAGTGAGGAGCTTTAGGTTAATAACTTTGAGGGTTTGGAATAACTCATTATTGTTGAGAAACTTGAGGATGCGTCAAAAAGTGGAGAAGGCTTTCTCCACTCCAAGAAGATTATAAAATACAAACTCTAAGTCTTTGGTAAGGAGTTAAAAATTCTTCATTCCGTCCCAAGATAGGTATGAAGCTATGTTTTCGAGTATGAACATATCAAGGCTAAGCATGAACGGTTATGGCTCAGCCTGCTCGGCTAACATGCCTTCACTTCACGCCTACATGGAAACCCCAAGACAAGAAAATAGAACAGAGGAGCTTGAGAAAGCCAAAGTAGTGTGTCTGCTATGGCTTTCCACTGTCACATCTGGCTGCAAATGACCTATAACAGACGTTTGTGCCTCTAACACATAACCCTATAGAATTCGTCATCTGTCACATCCATCAGTTTGTGGCAATGGCCTGTTACTCTGTCTTGAAGTGATCTTATGAGTGGTCCTCAAGGACTTGGTCTCTATCCAGCAGCCAGCCTCCCCAAGGCATCCTTATTCCCTAAGTCTCTTTCCTAGAGCATGCTCTTCCTTGTAGTATCAGCTTTTCGACCAATGTCAGACCTATGACCTCTGTCTGTGCACCCCTGCCTTGTGCCTGTCCCGTCTGGAGAACTAAGGCTGGGGTGTAAGTGAAGCCAGGGATTTTCTGGAGTATTGTTGTTATTGTGAACAACTAAAGTTGTTACATTTTTTACAACATGTCTTGTTATGAAAAAATACTGGTGGGAGCTGGGCATGCCCTTAATCCCAGAACTCAGGAGGCAGAGGCAGGTGTGTCTCTGTGAGTTCAAGGCCAGTCTGGTTTACAGAACAAGTTTCAGGACAGCCAAAATTGTTACACAGAGAAACCCTATCTCGCAAAAAACGGGGGGCGGGAGGAGGGCTAGTGGAAGCTTGCTTTAAGGCAATAGAATTAAAGAAAGAAATGAGCAAATCAGAACAAAGGAAAACAAGTAGATGCTAGAGTGAGGATGGTGTAGTTCTAATGTCCTGAGAAAAAGTCATTCTTCTGACTTAGCTACCACAGCACAGATGGAGAACTGAGGGTCAGCACTAACATTTCTCACTTACAGAGAAATGGGGAGGGTTTAATGGGATATGGTGTCAGAGGGGCAAAGCTGTCTTACCACTGCTCATCACTCAAATTCAATTACACCGAGGCTTGGTATATGAAGATAGATTGAGGAAGTTTTTCCTTGGGTATTAGCTCCAATAATATGTGTGACCAAGTAGGGATAAAATTAATTATTGGTTGTGATGGTCAGTGCTGACTGTCAATTTGAACAGGATCTAGAATCACCCAGGAGACAAACCTCCAGTTACATAAGAGGTATGATCTAGGGTTAGCTTCGCTAACCTCTGAGCATGCTTTTGAAAGACCACCCTATTAGGATTAATTAAGATGTGAAAACCTATCCACTGTGAGGGCCTCCATTCCCTGGGCCTGAATCCGGATGGTAAAACAGGAGAAGACACACTGAACTCAAGCCCTCGTTGCCATCTGCTTCCTGACTATGAATGGGATGTGATCAGCCACTTCAAACTCCTATTGCTGCCATGTCCTCACTACAATGGCCTGTCCTTTCAATCTGAGGGCCAAACAAAAATCCTGCTTCTGAAGTCCCTTTTAGCAGGGTATTTTACCACAGCAGCAGGAGAGCTGATAACACCCCAGCTTGGAACATTTCTGTTGATGTCAGTGTCCTTCAGAACACAGGTTAAAATAAGCCTCCTTACAGGCCTACTTTTACACTGATAAACCCGCTCAGTGAAGTAAGTGTCCACAAATGTTCCCAAGAACCATTCTGCGTTATGCCTCTTGGTCATACAGGAACATTTAAAGGTAAGAGGAGGCTTCAAGATCACAATGTTCCAGCTGGTTAATAAGCTAACATCACTGGCACCGCAGATTGTGTTTAAGAATAGCTGTTGGCTTCTTCTGAGTCATAGACTGCACATTATGGGGGTTTAGCGGATGTAATAAACTGGCCATATTTGTATTGCCCTGTCGATGAGTTTTGACTTACCTGTCCTCAGTGGGAGATATATTGGCAGTGTGGAGGACAGAGCCTGAGGTCAAGAGCTGGAGTCCCAGCTTCTGCAGTCAATAGGGAAGCCTTGGCCATCTTGACTCTCTGTCTCCTCGTTCACACCCTATCTTTGTTGCTTACACACTTCTGGTTTTGGTGCCTACACATGAATGGGTGAGCACACATGCATGCAGAGGCCAAGGGAGCATGCCAAGTGTCTTCCCCTATTGTTCTTTGCCCCATTCCTTTGAAACAGGCTCTCTCACTAAACCAGACACCACCTCAGCAAGCTCCTAGGATCTACCTGTCCCATCTCCCCAGTCCTGGGATTACAGGCATGAGTAATTTTAAAGTGGGTGATAAGGATTCGAACTCAGGTCCTGCTGCTTGCACAGCAAATACTTTTACCCACAGAACCATCTCCTCTGATTTAACCTGCCTGTATCTATCATATAAGAAATAACTTATTTTCAAGAGTCAAATCCGTTGTAACATCAGGTTTTTGTCATTGATGTTTAGACTCTTGTCTCATGATTCTGTCACTTCTGAGTCTCTTAAGGGTCCCTTAAGGCTCAGCAGGTGACTGCATCCCTGGATTTGGGACTGAGATGGAGATATAACAAGGCCAACTTTTCAGATGAGAAGGGAGCATTCAGAATGGGGAGGAGAAGAAAGGGTATAGTAGTTGGGCCCCTTCAGAGCAGAGTGCTGCAGAGGAAAATAGTGTGGCAAGGGTACGATGTACAGAGGATGCTGGGAAGGAGTGCCATACAATAAGAGAGGTGCATGCTGGGAAAAGAGAGGATGAAGAGAAACAAAAGACAAAACACGGCAGGAGAAGAGCTTCTGCCCGGAAGATGCGGCACGACTTTTATGGTGAAGAAACTCAAGGTCATTGAAAAGGTTTCCCCACAAAGCCCCAAACGCTGTTGCTGCAGACACAGTAGTGGTTTCTCCTATGTCAGGGCCAGAGACCAAGAAGGACCTTTCTGTCCCAGCACAACGGACTGCTGTTTCTGTCTGGTTCTCTGAACCTGAGTCTGCAGGGCTGAGTTGGCAGCTGGAAGGGAGTAGCTGGAGGGCTGTCTCTGGAGCAAGAGTTTCCAGTCAGACTCCAGCCCACGGATCACAGTAAGGTGGGTTTATTGGTAAGAACAGGCAATTTCAGAATGTCCTATAGGGAGGCAGCGGCTGCAGCTCTGCAGCTCTCCCCCTTCCGCAGACTTTACGGAGTTCCTGATGATTCAAAGTCTGACAAGTGGATGCTATTCCAAAAACTACACGAGGAAAAAGCCCCAGATAATTCAGACAGGACAGACGACCCCGCTTACAACAGGACCTAATTTTACGTTTAATAAAGATGGGCTCCCTAGGTACACTCCCATGCCGCCACAACCAAATCACGGTGGTAGAATGTGCCTCACCCTCCATCCACACCGTTATTTCCCTTCATAATAACCTCTCTCCACGGACATATCTAGGTAAGTCCTGATCTTCTTCCTGTCACTGAAGGTTAGCGTTGCCTTTGCTAGAATCTTACATGAGCAAAATTATATAACACTTTTAAAAAATTCAGCTGTTTTTAAGAATCAGTCAGTAGCCAGTGCTTTATTTTCATGGCTGAGTAGTAGTTCATTATATAATATGCCTCCAGGGTTTATCCATGGATATCTGAATTGTTTCTGCTTTAAGCTATTACGAATAAAGATGTTGTTGACATTAGTCCTGATGTAGTTTGGGTCACTATTTCTGTGAGGGAACACAAGATGAAAAGCAACTTGGGGAGAAAACTTGGCTGATACTTCCATGTGATTGATCGTCACTGAAGGAAGTCAGAAAAGAGGCTCACACACGGCAGGAGGCAGGAACTATGCAGAGGCCCTGGAGGGCGGATATGGCTTGCTCCTTGTAGCTTTGCTCAACCCAGAGCCACCAGCCCAGAGACCAGCCTCACGTAAAATCAATCACTAGTAAGAAAACGCCCTACAGCTCCATCTTCAGAGGCATTTTCTCAATTGAAGTTCCCTCCTTTCAGAAGACTCCAGCTTGTATCAATCTGACATGAAACTAGCCAGGACAGTGCCCAAGTCTTTTTGTGTACATCCAGTCTTTTTTTTTTTCTGGTTAAACATAGAGAGTGGAACTTTAATTTTAGCTTCATAAGCAACAGCCCACTACTTTCCTTTATGGCTTTACCTCTTCATTTCTTCAGCAGCAACTCCTAAGGTGTCCAGGTATCCCACAGAGAGCCACTGGAATAGTGGGGAATGGTGTCTGTTGACCTTAAATGCACTTTCCTAATGATTAGGAATGGATAATACTCCTGTGCTTTGTGAATCAGTAATATTCTCTTCATAAAAATTTACTAGGAGTCCCAAGTGAAGCCATCAGGGTGTGACATTGTCTCTAACAGACATTAAGACATTTTTTTAACTTTCCTGTGTCTTCTTTAATTAAAGATTTTGTTTGTTTATTCATTCTTTAGTCATTCACTGAGCAAGCTCTGAAGTCGCAGCTACTGCTGCCCACGCTTGCCCATGAACACCAAGGCCAAAGGCTGCAGGTAGCCATGAGCAAAGATTCCCAGCTACGGGCCATTCAGAGGAGCCTCTGCTGCCTGTCTGATGGTGGACACCATCTCTGTTCCCACTGCTAATCTTCTGGGTTGAGGAGAATAACATCTTCTAGGAAGGCTTCTCCTGGTGTGAGCTGTGACCAGTGTCAGCTTCTGTCTTCCTCCAACCCTGCAGACCTGGGTCAAGGTCCAGATGTGTTGATTTGGGACCACCCTGGGGGATCAGGTTCTGTGCTGGACACACATTGGCTGGGATCACCCCCTGGGGAATCAGGTCCTATGCTGGACACACATTGGCCGGGACCACCCTGGGGAGTCAGGTCCTGTGCTGGAGACACATTGGCCAGGACCGCCCTGGGGAGTCAGGTCCTGTGCTGGACACACATTGGCCGGGACCGTCCTGGGGAGTCAGGTCCTGTGCTGGACACACATTGGCCGGGACCGCCCTGGGGAGTCAGGTCCTGTGCTGGACACACATTGGCCAGGACCGCCCTGGGGAGTCAGGTCCTGTGCTGGACACACATTGGCCGGGCAGTCAGTAAAGGTACAAGGATGGAGTCAGCCTTGATCATCTATTGAAGAAAACTTCTATTCAACCTGAGCTGTCAGCTTCATTAATATGAAGTTCTTTCTACTCCACATAATAAAACAGGCGCGCAGTGAGGGGCGCAGTCTTTGCTAGTCCTCGTCACTTCAGCTGTAAACTCTGTGCACACTGACTCAGCACATTTCCATTCAGTGACACTGCCATGTTTCACTGGCTTCCGGTGATTGCCATTGCCCTCCCCTTCCATGCAGCTTAATGCTGCTGGTGTAAACGTGACTCTGCAGACAGCTGTGCTCGAGTTTGTTTCTAGCTGAACACCCAGGCAGGGACTGCAGTCTCTTTTCCAGTGTGGCTGTGGAGCTTCAGATTGCCCAGGGACAGCTGCATCCTGCAGTTTCAGATCTTCCCTTCCCTTATATTTATCAATTCAAAGTGCTTTCGAAATTCTCTTTTGGTTGCTTCTTTAGCCCGTGAATCCAACTTTGAATTTTCAAGAGATACTTCCATTTCTGACTTCTGGTTGTCATCAGTGAGTATGCTTGCAATTGTTTAAAATTTCCATATTCACATTAAGGTTCTTTTTTATCACTGAGTGGGTGGCTTACCCCAGTCAGTATTTTAGGTGCACTTTGAGAACACAGGTTTCTGATTTTGTTCATTAGTTTTGACTGAAATTTTGTTCTAGGCATCTATCTATTCATTTTCTAATGTCTTAACATTCAGGATGGCCGAGATGCGTTTCTCTGCCCTCTCGGTTCTATTCATTTTCTCTGAATGTATTTGAAGCCCTACTTTCCTGGCATGAACACTTGCAAAGGGGATATCCCTCTACCTCCTTTGGAGGTCAGCATTTTTCTCCCACCACTGGTTTCAGCCCAGGGTCTAGGACTGACACTGACTTTTGCATTATACATGTTTGCATGGTAAATATTTATGATCCTTTTCTTTTCTCCTATCTGTGTCTTTATTTCAAGTTCATTTCCTATAGCCTGCATCTGAGTTTTCTTTCTTTCTATAGACTGACAATGTCTGCTTTTCCGTGAGCTCTTAGATCCATTTCTAGCTACCGAGCGTCCTACAGTGTCGCCTCCCTATGCATGTTTTATTAAATTCTAATTTCAAATCATTGTAGGCTGCCAACTGTGTAACACAACAGACTTACAAAACAATATCCCAGTTTCTTCTGACCTCTGCTTTGTCACACATCTTATTTTGATATATTACAAAATTAATAAACCTGTGTTCATATTTTGTGTAAAATATTCAATATCTTAAAATCACAAAAAAAAGACTAAAAGATGACACCAACTACATTTTAAAAGGCAGGATCCCATTAAGCAGCCCAGGCTCACCTGAAATTCTCACGATCCTCCTGCCTCAGACTCCCTAGTGCAGGGACTACAGGCATGGCCACAAAACTCGGCATTGTTTTTGATGATTTTTTTCCACTGGTTATGAAGCTGTTGGGTGAGAGTTGCATTTTAATTTCTTTGTGTATTCATGTTTCTCCATACTTGAAGACATGCTCCATTGTTTCCGGGCTTGTGTGGAGGTGGCCATTACTGCTTTTACCTGTGTGATCTCCTCCAGCCCCAGAAAATACTGAACTGATTTCCTCCTACTGTTTTTGTTTTTAAACAATGTTACTGTGACATGCAATTGTGCAATTTGAAACAGTGTTACTGTTACTGTGACATGTACAGCTTTCAGTGGGTCTTCCATATGCATAAGGTTTGGTTAGCTCCATACATGCTGCAAACCAAATTTGAATATTCTCAGATTTTTTTTTAGATTTCTTCTTTTTTATTTTACGTTTTTTTATTGATTATACTGAGCTCCCATCATTTTTCTCTGCTCCCATCCCTGTCTCTCCCCACCCCTTTAGCCCTCTCCCAAGGTCCCCATGCTCCCAATTTACTCATGAGATCTTGTCTTTTTCTACTTCCCATGCAGATTAGATCCATGTATGTATCTTTTAGGGTTGTCTAGCTTCTCTGAGATTGTGATTTGTAAGCTGGTTTTCTTTGCTTTATGTTTAAAAAACACTTATGAGTGAGTACATGGGATAATTGTGTTTCTGTGTCTGGGTTACCTTATTCAAAATGCTGTTTTCTAGCTCCATCCATTTGCCTATGACATTCAAGATGTCATTATTTTTTTCTGCTGTGTAGTACTCCATTGTGTAAATGCACCACATTTTCCTTATCCATTCTTTGTTCGATGGGCATTTAGGTTGTTTCCAGGTTCAGCCTATGACAAACAACGCTGTTATGAACATAGTTGAGCACACGTCTTTGTGACACAATTGAGCACCCTTCGGATATATACCCAAAATGGTATTACTAGGTCTTGAGGAAGTTATTTGCTAATTTTCTGAGCAATTGCCACACTGGCATCCAAAGGGGCTGTACCAATTTGTACTCCCACCATCAATGCAGGAGTGTTCCCTTTACCTCACAACCTCTCCAGCATAGGGGTAAGATGGAATCTCAGAGTTGTTTGATTTTCATTTCTCTAATGACTAAGGATGTTAAGAATTTCCTTAAGTGTCTTTCAGCCATCTTAGATTCTTCCGTTAAGAGTTCTCTTTTTAGGTCTGAACTCCATTTTCTGTTGGATTATTTGTTCTTTTGATGACCAATTTCTTGAGTTCTTTGTATATTTTAAAGATTAGTCCTCTGTCTGATATGGGGTTGGTGTAGATCTTTTCCCATTCTGTAGGCTGCCATTTTGTCTTGTTGACCATGTCCTTTGCTTTACAGAAGCTTTTCAGTTTCAGGGGGTCCCATTCATTAATTGTCTGTGCTATTGGGATTATATTTAGGAAGTGGTTTTCTGTGTCAATGCGTTCAAATATACTTCCCACTTTCTCATCAATGAGGTTCAATATGGTTGAATCTACATTGAGGTCTTTGATCCATTTGTACATGAGTTTTGTGCATGGTGAGAGATATGGATCTATTTTCATTCTTCTCCATATTGATATCCAGTTATGCCATCACCATTTGTTGAATATGCTTTCTTTTTTCATTTTTATATTTTTTATTTCTTTATCAAAAATCAGGTATTTGTAGGTGTGTGCATTAATATCTGGGTCGTTGATTCAGTTCCATTAGCTTTTATGCTAATATCAGTCTGTTTTCAATACTGTAGCTCTGTAGTAGAATTTAAAGTCAGGGATTGTGATGCCTCCAGGAGCTTTTTTTATTGTACAGGATTGTTTTGGCTATCCTGGGTTTTTTTGTTTTTTCATGTGAAATTGAGTAGCATTCTTTCAAGGTCTATGAAGAATTTTGCTGGGATTTTAATGGGCATTGCATTGAATCTGTAGATTGCTTTTGGTAAGATTGACATTTTTACTATGTTAATTCTACCTATCCTAGAGCATGGGAGATATTTCCACTCTCTGGTGTCTTTTTCAATTTCTTTCTTCAAAGATTTAAAGTTCTTGTCATACAAGTCTTCCACTTATTTGGTTAGAGTTACTCTGAGATATTCTATGCTATTTGTGGTTATTGTGAAGGGTGATGCTTCTGGTTTCTTTTTTAGCCCCTTTATCATCTGTGTAAAGGAGGTTATTGATTTCTTTGAGTTAATCTTGTATCCTGCTACATTACTAAAAGTGTTTATGAGTTGTTGAAGTTCCTTGGTGGAATTTTTGGGGTGACTTATGTAAACATTCATATCATCATTAAATAGTGAGAATTTGACTTCTTCTTTTCTGATTTGTATCCACTTGATATCCTTTTCTTGTCTTATTGCTCTACCTAGGATGTCAAGAACTATATTGAATAGATATGGAGATAGTGGACAAACTTACCTTGCTCCTGATTTCAGTGGGATTGCTTTGAGTTTCTCTCCATTTAGTTTGATGTTGTCTGTTGGCTTGCTGTATATTACCTTTATTATGTTTAGGTATGTTTCTTATATCCCTGGTCTCTCCAAGACCATTATCATGAAGGGATGTTGTATTTTGTCAAAGGCTTTTTTGCATCCATTGAGATGATCATGTGGGTTTTATTTTTTAGTTTGCTTATATGACGGATTACATTGACAGAATTTTTTATGTTGAAATATCCCTGGATCTCTGGGATGAAGCAGACTTGATCATGGTGGGTGATGGTTCTGATGTGTTCTTGGATTTGATTTGTCAGTATTTTATTGAGTATTTTTGCATCAATGTTCATGAGTGAAATTGGTTTGTAATTCTCTTTCTTAGTAATGTCTTTATGTGGTTTGGGTATCAGGGTAATTGTAGCCTCATAAAAAGAGTTTGGCAAAGTTCCTTCTGTTTCTATTGTGTGGAACAATTTGTTAAGTATTGATATTAGTTCTTCTTTGAAAATCCTGTAGAATTCTGAGCTGTAACCATCTGGTCCTGGGGGGAGGGGCGGTTGGTTAGAAGACATTTGATGACTGTTTCTATTTCTTTGGCAGTTCTGGGTTTATATAATTTGCTTATCTGGTCTAGATTTAATTTTGTTAAGTGATATTTATCCAGAAAATTGTCCATTTTGTTTAAGTTTTCCAACTTAGTGGAGTACAGGTTTTCAGAATATGACCTGATGATCCTCTGTATTTCCTCTGTGTCTGTTGTTATATCTCCCTTTTCATTTCTGATTTTGTTAATTTTGATAGTCTCCCTCTGCCTTTTGGTTAGTTTAGATAAAAGTTTGTTTTGTTGATTTTCTTGAAGAACCAACTCTTTGTCTCATTGATTCTTTGTGTGGCTTTCTTTGTTTCTATTTTCTTGATTTCAGCTCTCAAATTGATTGTTTCCTGCCATCTAGTTCTCTTGGCTGAGTTTGCTTCTTTTTTGTTCTAAAGTTTTCAAATGTTCTGTTAATTCACTAGTGTGGGATTTTTCCAGCTTCTTTCTGAAGGCATTTAGTGCAATGAACTTTCTTCTTAACACTGCTTTCATTGTTTACTCCCATAAATTTGGGTATGTTGTGTGATTATTTTCATCGAATTTTAGGAAGTCTTTAATTTCTCTCTTCATTTCTTCCTTGACCCATTGATGCTTCTGGTGTGTTTTGTTTAATTTCTATGTGTTAGTGAGTTTGCTGGAATTAGTATTACTGTTGAATTCTAATCTTAAGCCATGATGATCCAATAAGATACATGGGCTATTCCAAGTTTTTGTATCTGTTGAGGTTTGTTTTGTTACTTAGTATGTGGTCAGTTTTTGAGAAAGTTCCATGAGGTGCTGAGAAGAAGGTATATTCTTTTATGTTTGTATGGAATGTTCTATAAATGTTTGTTAAGTCCATTTGAGTCATAACATTTGTTAGTTCCCTTATTTCTCTGTTCATTTTTTGTCTGACCTGTCCAGTAGTGAGAATGGAGTGTTAAAGTCTCTTACTATTAGTGTGTGGAGTCTAATGTATGATTTAGCTTTAGAAGTGTTTCTTTTACATTTAAGAGTGTCCTTATATTTGGAGAACAGATGTTCACTATTGAGATTTCCTCTTGATGGATTTTTCCTGTGACTAATATGAAATGTCCTTCTTTGTCTCTTTTGATTGATCTTAGTTTGAAGTTTATTTTGTTAGATATTAGGATAGCTACACCAGTTTGTTTCTTAGGTCCATTTGATTGGAAAATTTTTTCCCAACCCTTTACTCTGAGGCAATGTCTGTCTTTTAGGTTGAGTTGTGTTTCTCGTATGCAGCAGAAGGATGGATTCTGTTTTCATACCAATATGTTAGTTTGTGTCTTTTTATAGGTGAGTTGAGTCCATTTATATTAAGGGATATTAATGACCAGCTATTGATAGATCTCCTGTTAATTTAGTTTTTGTTGTTGGTAATGTTATTTTGTGTGTTTTCCCCTTCTTTAGGATTTGCTGCTGTGAGATCATTAATTGTGTTTTTGTTGATGTAACCAACTTCTTGGGTTGGACTTTTCCTTCTAGTGCTTTGTGTAGGGCTGGGTTTGTGGCTAGGTATTTATTGAAAGTTTTTCTGGGTATAGTAGTCTGGGGTGGCATCCATGGTCTCTTAATACTTGACCAGGACCTTCTGGCTTTCATTGTCTCCATTGAGAAGTCAGATATAATTCTGACAGGTCTGCCTTTATATGTTACTTGGCCTTTTTTTCCTTTTCAGTCCTTAATATTCTTTCTTTATTCTGTATGTTTAGTGTTTTGACTATTATGTGGTGAGGGGACTTTATTTTTGATCCAGTCTATTTGGTGTTCTGTAAGCTTCTTGTATCTTCATAGGTATATCTTTCTTTAAGTTGGGGAAGTTTTCTTCTATAATTTTGTTAAGTATATTTTCTGTGCTTTTGAGTTGAACTTCTCCTTCTTCTATCCCTATTATTCTTAGGTTTGGTCTTTTCATGGTGTCCCATATTTCCTAGATATTTTGTGTTAAGTTTTTGTTTGATTTAATGTTTTCTTTGACTGATGAGTCTATTTCCTCTGTTGTATCTTCATCACTTGAGATTCTCTTCCATCTCTTGTATTCTGCTGCTTATGCTTGCATTTGTGGTTCCTGATTGTTTGTTCTTGATTTCTATTTCTATAATTCCCTCAGCTTGTATTTTCCTTATTGTCTCTATTTCAGTTTTCAAGTTGAATAGTCAGTTTCTTTCACATCTGATTGCTTTTTCTTGGTTTTCTTTAAAATATTTTTTGATGTCTTCCAATTTTTTTGTTTGTCTTTTTCTCCATTTCTTTAAGGGAATTTTTCTTTTCCTCTTTAAGGGCCTCAAATATTCTCCTAACGTTATTTTTAGGTCATTTTCTTATGCTTTAATCTATATTTGGTTGTTCAAGTCTTGCTGTTGTAGGGCCACTAGTTTTTATTGGTATTGTGTTGCTCTTTGTGGTGTTGTATGTGTTCTTACCTTTTCTATCCATCTTTTCCTCTGATTGGTGTAGTTGGGACTGTCTGTGACTCTGGCGATCAGTCTTCCAGGTGCCAGTGGATTCAAGGCTCAGATAGTTGCTCCTCATGTTGCAGTTAGTGCCATGGTTCCACTCACCCTGTTGGTCACTCTGTGTTCCTGGAGGTCACTTGGTACTCCTGGGGTTTGCTCTGCTCCTGGGAAGTTCACTATCTCAGGCATGCTCTGGCCTAGGTTGCTGGCTCAGTCCTGTTTCTGTAAATGTACCTGTTCTGGATCTGCTCTTACAGAGGTCCCAGAATTGGGGGTGGTCCTGCAAAAGTCTCTGGCTCTGACCTACTACTCCCTTGGAGGTCCCAGACTCATGTATGCCCAGACCTGCACAGGTCCTGGCTCAGGCCTACTACCTCAGAGGTCCCAGACCCACACCAAGACAAGCAGAAGTTTCTGGTTCCTGCCCACTACCTCAGAGGTCCCAGACTCATGCCCAGACCCACAGAGATCTCTGGCTCTGGCCCAATTCCTCATGTTTCTCCCCTATACCTGCTCCTATGGAGTTTGTTGTCTCAGGCCTGCTCTTGCCTAGGTTGCTGGCTCAGTCCTGTTTCTGTAAATCAGATATAATATTTTATCTTTCTCTTTCATTCTCTGTTTTATGAATATGAAATCAAATATTTTCACTACTTAACATTGTCCCTCAGGCACTGAGACTCTTGCTCCCCTCCATTTTTTACCTTCTCATTCTCTACAGAGTTCTATCTGGGTAGATTCTAAAGCTTTGTGTTCAACTTCTCTGCCCTTTCTAGTCTTTGTATTGTGTTGAAATAATTTTATCTAAAAATCTGATTTTTTTCATTAACTAAAAATTGAATTAGATTATTTTAAAATGTATTTTACATTTTACCTCATGATGCTTGTGTTTTACTATAAATCCTTTCATGAATTTATTATAAATAATTTAATTTTTTATTACCAGCTTTATCTTTTCTCCTTTGGGGGATCTGATATGTTCTTTCTAAATGACAAATGTGCTGTGCTATCCCTTTGTGAACTTGAGTTTTCAGAGGGAATGAAACCACACCTACTAAGGTTGTTGATTGGCATTCCCTTGATTTTTGGAGAGCTGGAGTGTTGGCAGGATCCATGGGAAATTTTCCTGGGCTACCTTTTTCACTGAAGCGCATGGCCCACCTGTGACTGACCCAGCATCTTTCTCACCATCAGATGGATTGTGCTAACCCATCACTAACTTCTCTCCACTCAAAAGCGAAGGCTGTCATCGGAGAACATTGATACTTGTGGCAGAGACCCCAGCGCTTCACTGCAGCAATGACTTTGACAGAAACCTTGCTTTGTGACTCTTTTTGTGCTGTTACTATAAACACTGCACTAAATGGTTTCCATCTTGAAACACGGTTTTTGGTTGACCTGAGTCCATGTTTTGGGGGCCACAGTCACTCATATTTCATTCCAGAACAAGCATTCTCTTATCCTGTCTCCTGTGACACCGTCATCTACATCCATTAGAAGCAGGGCTGTAATTAGTCTGATGCTTGAGTACTAGGTTCTGCTTTTTTGAACAGGTCTGGCTTTGTTCTCAAATATGCTAAACTATGTGAGAATCATCTGAACCTTTGGGACCTTGGTTTAATCCAAGTTTAAGCACATAGAATATTATCTTTGCTTTGTGTATAGCTTTTACCAAAGACTAACCTATGACCTCTCAAGCTATCTGCTCACACCATTCTTGCTGAGAGCTGACCACTCTCAGCCTTGTGAACTGGGGCTGTTACCCAGCACCTCGTACCCATCTTCCGCGAGTTTCATGGAATTTTACTCTCCATGTATAGGAGTGGTACTTCCTTAATTCCAAGGTGACCTCCATCTGCACACCTACGAAGATCTATCTTCTAACACATACCTCCTCCTCTCTGGAACTCTACTCGTTCCAACCACCTCAAACCCTGCTGGATTGGATATTCATCTCAAAACAGGGATCTTCTCAGCTTTCTCCTGCCTGCATGGCTGCCCAGACAAATGCACAAGGCAAGGTTGGGAGTGGGCCTCACTTTCTGTTTTTCTTTTCTTTCAGGGAGTCAGTCTTATATTTTGTTTTATCTCAAGTCTGGAAACTGTTTTCTGTTTGTGGCAGGGCATCAAATCCTGTGCTTTCATCATGTTTTGAGTGAAGTATCCTTCAAAAAACAATAAAAATATTAAGTTACATACTCATACTTGATAGCATAGCCAATGTAGTTTGTAACCACTTGTACTCTTTCCAGTTTAACCATAGTATTAAAGCTGATTTTTATCCTACAACTTTGTATTTCTGCAAATACACTTTTCAGTAGACTTTCCCTCCAAATATGGGCAAAGGAATTAATTAAGTAATATTAATGGAAGTTAAACATATTTCTATTGAAATTTTACATTTGAGTATTTTTAACTTAAGAAAATTTATGTTGTTATAAGGTATTGTGTCCCTTAAGGACACATTTTATTGTTCTATTTTGTAATGGACAGAAGAGCACTGAGCCCCTAGAAGATGGTTATAAGGAGCAAGCTCCTGCTCTATCTTTGTCTCTTTCCTTTCCATTTGATTGATCCTTAATGAGTATTTCAAGGTCCAACTCAAACCCACTTCTCCTGGGAATCTTATCCAACAAATTCATCCTTATTTTAGTTATGATGAAGCTAAACAACTGCCAAGAAGAAGACCATAAAAGGTAGAGCCTTGAAGCAAAAGGAAATTCTCTCTCAGCTAGAAGTTTCAAATAAAGCAGGGCAGTTCCTCCCAAGGTTTCTTTCATCTTTGGGTCAAGAACCCTTATGCATCCTCTGAGTGGTCCAAGCTGGGTTCCCACCACTGTCTGTTCTAGGAGAAAGTTCATGTAGGTGTGTTAGTCACAAACCCACATGGTCTTTGTTATGATAATAGAGGCTGGAGTGTGCAGTCTAACTGGACAGCAGGGCTGTGGGAGAATGAAGGAGGGTATTTGGTGACTAGCTAGCATTTCACTGATTCAGCCTTCCTGTCTCAGAACTCAACTCTGTTTTCAGATCTAGTAATGCAGTCGGCCTGGTTCTCAGACAGGACAGAAGAGACTCAAAGTTTCGTGTGCTTTTTTGACAGACAAAGAGAAATATTGCTCACCCTTGCTTCCAGACTTGCTTTCCAAACAGTGCTCTGCACTCTTACTTGGGTGTTTTCATGACTCCCCACTGATGAAAGTCATTGGATTTGATACTGAGACTTCCTCCAGTCCAGTTTCTGTTGGAGCTCACGTCACCACAGCTTTGGATGCTCCACCAGGGCCAGGTGGAAATCTAGCTTTGTGACTTCAGGGAGTTAGTTAACTCCTCTGAACTTTGGTTGTGTGTGTGTGTGTGTGTGTGTGTACACACATTAGTGTTTGCCCACAAGTGTGTCTGTATGTTAACTGGAGTTAGCCAGTTGTGAGCTTCCACGGAGTTGTCAGGTCCTCTGGAAGAGCAGCCAATGCTTTTAACTGCTGAGCCCTCTCTCCAGCCCCTAGTTTTGGTCTTCTAGAAGAGTAATAGCACATGCTTTTCAAACAGGCACCACTGTAAATACTGGTCTGAGAGGCAGCCTACTGCCTGAGAAACTCCAAAAGCTCCCCCTTGTTTCCACTCTCTTTTCCTTTTTCACATTTCCCAATAAAATCCCAACCCTCAAAAATCTGTTCCTACAAGGCATAGTTGCGCAAAAGAATAGAATTCTAATCTGGAACAGCAGTTCCTCCAAGGGCATTCCCAACATTCCACTGGGAAACAACCATTGGCTACACTTAGAAAACTCAGCCATGACAGTCAGAAAAGAATATTGATTATTTTACCTTTAGTCTTTTTTTTTTTTAAGTGTAAGAATCTACCTAGGAATCCAGGAAAATTGGTAAGGTCATCTGTCTGGACATCTCCATGTCTAAATTTCCTCACAGATGTCCATGAGGTCTTGAATAAAGTACCCAGTCGTCAGCATCTTTAAAAACTGATCATCACAGCCTGTGGGCACGCCTGTGCCTGGGACCACACTAGGAGTGCGTGTTTCATTTCCTAATTGAGGTTGGAAGAACATCAGTGGTTTGTCTAAGACTTCTGAGAACTGAAGCAGTTTTAATCCCAACCTATTTTATATTTAAATCTTGCTCTTGACTTAATCTGGAGACCAGACTGGCCTATCATTCATGCTGGTTAGAGATCTAAGATTCAAAGATTATGAATCTGGGTCAAGGGAAAGTCAAAGCAAAATCAGTTACCTCGAAGATACCACACTGGTAGATACTCTTTGAAATGAGCACATGTGCAGCTCGTCTGTGCTACTTAACACTTTTGAAGATGTAGAAATCTGAAATAGCACACATACACACACATGCATGCACACATGCATGTCCACACACATACACATTCATGCACATACACACACACACACACACACACACACACACACACAAATACAGACAGGCAGATGACAGACTACAGAGAACTGTTTCCTTTGCCTTACACTCACAGCCCAGGATGCTTGGGAGCACGCGAAGATTCCATGGCAGGGCCATGATTTGGGGATCCCAGCAGAACTTCCCTTTCCATCATGCTCCCGCTGTCTAAGACGGCACCATTAAGGCACATTTGCTAGTATACCAGGTTACATTCTTGTCCATCATCTTCCTTCTCCTGTGAGAGGGGCCCATGGTCTTTAGTCCTCTCCTAGGCCAACATTGCAGACTTCCTTCTTGATTTATGTCTCCTCCACCCATACATACCCACCAGGTACTGCTCCGGCATCATCACTGACGCCCACATTACAGCCCTGCATTTTATTTGAGCATGTGCTTGTGTTTTATCATAAATATTCTCAGAAAGACAGCACTAGTCCACACACATCACACCAAACACTGACTCCTCGTCTGTGCTCAGCTAACAGTCTACTGTGCTGTTGTTTATTTTACTTCCACATTTCTGTGTACCAGAAAGTGTGCTGTGGCTTTACATTTTTGTGTGTCCTGTTGATCCTTGGAAGAACGGGATGCACTATGTGTTACCTGCTCTGGGGAATGTTTTGCTTCCTTTATGTCCATCGTGGACTTACTTGCCACCTGTTTCAAAGCTTTTAAGATTTGGGGGCAGCAAAATGACTCATTGAGTAAAGGTACTTTCCACCAAGCCTGATGATTTGTGTTCAATACCTGAGACCTAAGGAGTGAAAAAAAAAAAAAAAGAAACAATGCCTGACTATTGTCCTCTGCTTTCCAACTGTGTGCATGGCATGAGTACACACACACACACACACACACACACACACACGCACACACACAGTCACACCAAAATGTAATTTAAGTTGTTTTTAAAAGCTTTTAAGATTTTAACTTTCATTTGACTTGCAATGTAAACTCAATTGGTGAAAACCCAAATGGGTTTAAATCTTATAATAACAGCATAAGGGAAAAAAACAACATGAAAAAAAAAAAAAAACAAGCTGACATTTCTGTCCCTTCAGAACCTAAAGAAAGAAAGAAAGGGACTTACTTGGAGCTTCGACTCTAAGGCAACTCATTTGTTTAATTCTGTTTTATCACTGACACACTGACCTATGAGGCATGAATCCCAAGTGTGATTGTCTTGATGTCTAACATGCAGGAGTTGGTGTGTGAGATTTTTTAATTGCACAATTAGCATGTGTCCCCCCCTTAACTCTAAAGCTGTGTCTGTACCCCCCTTGGCTTTTCCAATACCTAAGCCCTAGGGAGGAGAATATCTATGTAGCATGGTGGTTCAATACTAAGTACAGTATCCAGAGCCTAAATGTAGGAAAAGATAGCAATAACTAAAGATGAGCTGTAAGGAAAGTGAGACCTGTGCCATCAAGCATGTTAATGAAGCCATCATTTGGAGGACTTGCTGCTCAGAAAAACTGCAGCTCTGAGCTGAGTCTCAGGAGGATACACGTGGCCGTGTGGAGCACATGGACAGACAGGAGCCATCATGAGCTCCATCACTGAATGCTACTTCAAATTTGCCTAGTCGGTGCTTTCTAGTTTATGAAATATATCCACTTTCAGTCTCGAATATATTTCATGCACTTAGCCCCATCTGTCACAAAAGGAAGAGGGCTCTGCTCGTGGCCATCAGGAAACCCAATATTATAATAATGCAGTGATCATTAAAACTCTTAGCAGTAAAAACATCATCCATGTGAGTAAAGTTAACTGAGAAGTGGTGTCAGCGAGAACAGAGAATTGTGACTGTTAAAGTCACACAGGCTATAGGAAGCTGAACCAAAACTTCCTGAGTTTTAAAACATCCAGCACCTAGGTTCTCTCTATGTTCAAATTTACCTATCTAATATCCAATTGCACAAAAGCTTTTGATAAATACACTGTCCAGTGATAAATAGAAAAATATAACTCAATTAGATTGGAGAGAATGGCCATGAAGAAGCAGGTTGAAGATCCGACCAGATCTATGATACTTAGTAAACACAGAAAGCCAAAGGAAATTATTTGTGTACCTTGAGACTTGAAATGTCTTTCTCAGATGAAACTTAAAATATAGAACACTGAGTGGCTTATTAATCACTTCCTTCCATCAATACAATGGCCAAAGTATGAGTTCTTGCTTCTACAACCCAGGGCCTCCAAAGGCCTGGTATTCAAGGCTTCATCCCCAGCCCCTGGGTCTATCAGAAGGTGCTAGAAACACTGCTTTGGGCCTAGTAGGAGTCCTTCTGGTCATAGAGCCACACCATCAGAAAAGCCTATGGGCCCCAGCCTTTCATCTTCCTTTTCTTCCCATGTGGTGGCCTTCAGAAGCCTAAAATGAAGAGGCTAACCAGTAATGAACTGAAGGCAACATTGAGAGATTAAATTGGCCTTTTCTCTTTACAGATCGATTGTCCTAAGTGTTTTGCTATAGCAATGGGAAATCACCTAACATAGCCTGAAAGAAAGCCAGAGTCCTATTGCCAAACTTAAAGTAGATAGGCTGAGAAGTCACTGCCCTTTTGGCTGGAGGTCTCTCGTTTTCAGTTTTACATAGGGGCGGATTGTAGTGTTCCTGGGCACATTGTGCTTCTCAACTTACCTAAACAACAGAACCTTCTTTGGAGACATGACGGAAAACTGAGCTGTTGACAGGTCAAGACTCCTTGGCTGGGAAAGGTGGAGATGTGTGATAAACACATGGAAGCATGAGCTTTTAAGGCAGCGCCATCTGACAATAGCACACTTGGAGAAATCAGGGGCTGCTAACCAGACTTGTAAAGTGAACAGACAGCTGCATTCATCTCATGTCCCTACCAAAGCCACTTGGAGAACATGCACAGACACCATGTGAAAGACGGGGTCCTGGAGCTGACACGTGCCACTTTGACATCAGAAGTGAAAGCCTTCTACAGTGGAACTATTTCTTCTCCTTCCTTTGATTCTGTAGGTTGGGGCTGTGATAGCTAGTCTTGACTGAGTCTAGATTCAACCAAGAGACAAGCTTCTAGACACACCTATGAGGGGTTTTATGGATGGGACTATTTGATGTGGTGTCTTCCCACAGCAGGCAGGAGGAGGTTTGAAAAGAAAGCTGTGTTTCCTCCTCTACTGCCTTCACCTCTAACAGTTCATTTACTCGTTGCTGCTGCTGCTATCCAAATGTAGAAAGAGGCCAACAGCCTGCTAAAGCCAGTTGGGACTGACTGGAAGAAAACCTCCTCGAGACCAGTCAAGCTCATGCATTGGTAACTTGCACATGGCTCCCCTTGAGTCAATTGGGAGCCTGCTGTGGAACCCAGAGACAGATGACGCCATGACATCAGATGGTCAGAGACAATCAAGAAGAGACAACGCAGGATTCCAGATGACAACGCCCCCTGGGTCCCTGGAGGGGTTATGGGCATGAAGGTTTGCCTAACTCCCGCAATAAATGAGTCTGCTCTGCCACTTAACTGACTCTTGGAGTCTGTGCCATTGACTCTGTGCTATCTTACCCCACCCCAGGGTGTGGTAGCGGGAAGCAAGTGACAACTGGCATGGAATCCTGGGGCTCCCAGACCCATGATGGCCTGGACTTGGACCCAGTGTGAGTCAAGGTCTTGTTTTTGTTGGCTTTGATCATATTCTGGGCCCTGATTTTTGACCTTTTCCACTGTTGTACCTGATGGTCCTAGCAGGTTCACTTTGTTCCTGCAGCCAATAGTCACCCCTCTTCTTGCAATACAGTTTAGTGTCCCCCTTCAGTGTTTTCTTGGTAGGTTGGCCCTTTTAAGTTTCATGTTCTTTGCCCCTTAGGAGGTAAGTGAGGAGGCCCCTTTTCCATTTTCGGTGTCTGTCTTGTCTGTGGCTAGTGAGGAACACCTCTGATTTTTGGTTTGTCTGGTGTCTCTATGTAAGGGCTGACCCTCCAGGGGGTGGAACCCAGGTGCAACCCCTGACTGCTGCTCCTCATCCAGAGACACTGTGAGGGCATACAGCCATGACCTACATTCTTCCTGTCTCTCTCTGTCCTCTTCTCTTTGTCTGAGACCCCACCTTTGTCACAGATATTTTTCCCACTTTATTGTTAGGGCATCTACCATTCCCTCCTTCTGGTGGAGAATGGGCAATCTACTTTTCCATATTAAGGGTCCCCAAATAAGAGCATGAAAATCCCTCTATATCAGTCCCACACACTAACTTTAACCTGGTTTGACACCATTCTTGGCAATTGGAATCACTGTGACCCTACTAATTGCATGGTCATGTGATCCCTCCCTTTGTCTGAGGGAGATGCCCCTTTAATGACACCTTTTTCTGTATGTATCTGCTGCCCCTTCTTCTTTCTGCTAACCAGCATTACTGTCTCCAGCAGTGATCTAATTGTCCTGTCATTTGGCAGCCTGCTGGTTTGGCTCCATCTTGGTGCACAGCCATTTGGGTACCTGTTGTCAGTGCCGCCCACTTTTATTCTATGACCATCATTGCACAGGCCCCATTACAACCATTGAGTTGAATCAAGCATAATTTAAGTATAACCACCACCGTTGTCACAGTCATCTGTTGGAGAAGCTGAGCTGCTTGGTCATTTCTGGCCACTTAGCCTCGAAATAATCACACAGAAACTATTAATTAAATCCCTGCTTAGCCCATTAGCTCTAGCTTCTTTTTTTTTTTACACATTTTTTTATTGAAAAAAGGAGAAAAAAAAAAGTTTCCACCTCCTCCCAGCCTCCCATTTCCCTCCCCCTCCTCCCCCCCTACGCCCCCTCCTCCCACCCTTCTCCCCCTCCCCCCACTCCTTTCCCCCTCCCTCTCCAGTCCAAAGAGCAGTCAGGGTTTTCTGCCCTGTGTTAAGACCTAGGACCTCCCACCTCCGTCCATATCTAGGAAGGTGAACATCCAAACTGGCTGGGCTCCCACAAAGCCATCACATTACGTAGGATCAAACCCCCGTGCCATTGTCCTTTGCGTCTCATCAGCCCTCATAGTTCGCCATGTTCAGAGAGTCCAGTTTTATCCCATGCTTTTTTCAGTCACAGTCCAGCTGGTCTTGGTGAGCTCTCAATAGATCAGCTCCACTGTCTCAGTGGGTGGGTGCATCCCTCGTGGTCCCGACTTCTTTGCTCATGTTCTCCCTCCTTCTGCTCCTCATTGGGACTTTGGGAGCTCAGTCCAGTGCTCCAGTGTGGGTCTCTGTCTCTATCTCCATCCATCACCAGATGAAGGTTCTATGATGATATGCAAGATATTCGTCAGTATTGCTCAAGGATAGGGTCATTTCAGGTTCCCTATTCTCAACTGCCCAAGGAACTAACTGGGGACCTCAGCTTGGTCACCTGGGAGCCCCTCTAGGGTCAGGTCTCTTGCCAACCCTAAAGTGGTTCCCTTAACTAAGAATTGTGGTTCCGTGCTCCCCTGTCCAACCTTCCTTTATCCCAATCCTCCTGCTTTCCCAAGGCCCGACCTCCTTCCCTTCTAACTTTTCTCTCCCCATCTCCCCTTACCCCCAACATTTCTTAGGAAATTCGGGATCAACCTACCCCTGGACCCAGCAATACCACTCTTGGGAATATACCCAAGAAATGCCCTATCATATGACAAAAGCATTTGTTCAACTATGTTCATAGCAGTATTATTTGTAATAGCCAGAACCTGGAAACAACCTAGATGCCCTTCAATGGAAGAATGGATGAAGAAAGTATGGAATATCTACACATTAGAGTACTACTCAGCGGTAAAAAACAATGACTTCTCGAATTTTGCATGCAAATGGATGGAAATAGAAAACACTATCCTGAGTGAGGTATCCCAGACCCAAAAAGATGAACATGGGATGTACTCACTCATAATTGGTTTCTAGCCATAAATAAGGGTCACGGAGTCTACAATAGGTGAATCTAAAGAAGCTAAGTAAGAAGGGGAACCCAAGGAAAAACATATAGTTATCCTCTTGGCTAAGGGAAGTAGACAAAATTGCCGGGGAGAAAATTAGCTCTAGCTTCTTAATGACTAACTCTTACATATGAATTTAACCCATTTCTATTAATCTGTGTATCACCATGTGGCAGTGGCTTACCAACAAAGTTTCAGCATGTCTGTCTCCAGTGACGGTGGCTCCATGGTGTCTCTCTGATTCTGCCCTTCCTTCTCCCAGCATTCAACTTAGCTTTCCCTGCCTACTTAAGTTCTGCCTTGCTATGGGTCCAAAGAAGTTTCTTTATTCATTAATGGTAATCATAGCACACAGAGGGAATTCCCACATCACCTCCCCCTTTCTGTTTAAATAAAAATGAAGGATTTAACCTTAACATAGTAAAATTACATATAGCAAAACAGGTATCAAGCAAGAATTAATTACAATATTTATGTCTACTTTATCTTTTATCAGAACTAAGAAAAACTATAGTTTCTTCAACTCCAATAAAGACTACAGAAGGATACAATATTACCTAAGTAAACAGGAAGCTCATTGTAAGCTACTTCTAGAACTCTAGAATTTAACATCCCCCTGCCTGGACAGTCACCCAAAGTTCTTCTGTAATGTTGGTGTATCCATCTTCAGCCTCCAGGTCCATAGTATCCAGCAGACTTTTCATGAAGCAGGAAATCTCAAAGACAGTTCCACCTACATTGGCAATTTGTTAGTCATTTTTCTCTGTGTCCTGCAGAACATCTGGTAGACTCTTTGATGAAATAGGAACCCCGAAGGATCATCTCACCTTCAGGCAAGTTCAGCAGTCATTTCTCTGTGGGTCCTGCATGTTCAGTTCATCAGTCGAGGCAGGAGCAGTTTCTTGCACAAATGGCTAGCAAACTCCATAAGGAGCCTCTTCAATACCCACCTTCCTCTTGAAGTAGCTTGCGCTGCCAGGAGCAGATGTGTCTCATTATCATAAAAAGTCCTAAGTTATTAAAACATTTTAAATGCCATATTCTGAAGGTCTCTGAAAGTTTTGAAGAATACCTATCTAACTAAAAAATGTCTCTATATATCTAGAACAATCTAACTAACATGACTACAAACTTGATTATTATAGATGATTATCTATTAACCGATATTTCTTAATTATACATTATATTTTTAAATGAGCTACACAAACACAATACCTTAATCAAGATCAGAAATAAATATACATATAACAAAATTGACCTTAAATTTGTATCAATAAACCAAGATCCATACCAATGCAAATTATTCATATCTATATCAGCCAGCATTGCCAGCATTTCTGGGGCCACTATGGCCACTGTTGCTCTGACACAAACAATTACTACTGCAGAAATGCTCGACAAGGTGGTTTCATGGTCCATGGAGACTTAACAAGCTCAAGAACTCTTTATATCAAGCCATTCATATTCACCAACACCAGATTGATCTGTTGACTGAGGGACTAGATATGGTCCAGGATATGATGCTATTGGCAAGTGATCTCTGCTTTAGATCTGTAGGCCTGGCCCTCTACAAGATCAATACTATCTCCTAGGCAAGGACACAGCTTGCCCAATATGTTAAAGGTCCCTGGCCAGATAAATATTTAACTCTGTGTACAGATTTCTTACCTTAACATAATGAGGGTGTCTGTGATAGTTTTTGAAATTTGGAAAAAAAATTAAGAGACTAAGTATCCTTCTTAAGTGTTTCCCATAGCACATCAGACAACAGGCAGCCACTATGGTGACTTTTCAGGTTCTAATGGCTCTTAGACAACTCCCTAATGGCTCACGGAGATTTGAAAGTTGTCCTCTTAATATGGCCCTCCTGCTGGGTGGGTGTGATGCACGCCTTTAATCTCAGCACTCAGGAGGCAGAGGCAGGCAGATCTCTGTGAGTTCAAGGTCAGAGGCCAGCCTGGTATACAAAAGCTAGTTCCAGTACAGCCAGGGCTGTTACACAGAGAAATACTGTCTAAATATATATTTAGACAGTACATATATATATAATATATATATATATATATTGTTATATATATAACAAAACAAACAAACAAAAGATGGCCCTTCTTCCACCCAGGAATGCTCTCCAAGAAGGACATCCTTTGAGGGCTGATAGTCAATGATGGGTAAGATTTTGGCAAGCCAACGTTAAGACAGGCACAGTACAGTTGCTGGGTACCCCCTGAGTTCGGGACAACAAGGCCAGAGCAACGGAACTCCAACTCAAAAGGAAATTAAAAGAGTAGGTGTGTAGGAGGAGGCCAACAGCCAGCTAAAACTGGCTGTGCTGCACAGGAGGAAACCTCTTCTGGGACAGTCAAGCATGTGAATTGTTAACTTCCTCTTGGGACAATCAGAAGCCTGCTGCAGAGCCTGGAGACTGATGATGCCATGACATCTGATGACTAGAGCCAATGAAGGAGAGACAGCACAGCGTTCTAGATGACACTGCTTCCTGGATTCTGGGAGGGGATATAACATCCACAATAAACAAGCCTGCTCTGCCACTTTCCTGACTCCTGAAGTGTATGCCATTGGTCTTACCACCACCTCCAGGGTGTGGTAGCAAGAAGCAAGTGACATCTGAACCCTGCTTTTTCAAGCTTGCAACACCAAATGAAGATCAATGACCCTCTAGAAATCATCCAGGGCTTTAGTACCAAGTTAGGACTGCTGAGATACCTGGCTGTGTAGGCTGAGCCACAACCAGCTTGTTGGTCTCTGGTGTGAGTAAAGCCACTGATGGACTGCCCAGATTATATTGTGTAAGCCATTGTAATAAATCCCTATTTGACATAAAGTCATTATATCGGTTTTCTTCCTGTGAAGAATCCTGACTCATACAGGGTTCTGTATCAAGCAAGAGTTATCAGAAAAGGGACCAGTCACAGCTCCTGCTCTGTTCCCTATCAGTCTATGTAATTCTTCCAGCACACCAGTTATATCTTCCTGCAGGCACCAAACACATTCCACCTCGTGATATAATAAAGTCCATCTCCCAAGGCCCTTAATTCTTCAATCTCTTCCCAAGAGCAGCCTTGGACTGAGTTTCATGACCCCAAAGTTAGATCCTTGAACATAAAAAATCAAATTGGTTGCCTTCTTTACCTGCCAGAAGGCATTTGCGAACAGAAACAATATCTGACCTTCCATGGTTCTGACTTCATTCTCCTCTGTCATTCCCACCTAAGGTAAAGAGGTGGACTAGGAAGGCTCTAATACTTTTTACTATGCTTGATATTTCCCTTCATCTTTCACTTTTCTTTTTCTCTAATATCTCCATGCTTTTCTGTGTAACTTATTTTTTGTTAATAAAGGCAGTATCTTCTTCCATTGTTTTAGTTCTGGTGATAAAAAAGTCTTTTTTACCTATTAATGTGTTTTCAGAGTCTGAGAATTGGAACACCTGCATCAGAATCCCCTAGAATCCTTGAGAAAATGTGGATTCTTAAAACACATCTATCAGAGTATCTGAATGCAGTCCTTGACCTTGGCATTTCTAACATCCTCTTGGTGATGCTGTGATACTTTGAAGATGCTGGCCAGGACACTGCAACACGAGAGTAGCTATGTCAGTGTGTGGGTTTCATCTTTGTGTCCATTCCTAACATACATTAAGTGAGACACAATTAAAGAGCCCTGGTAGGTTAGCAGCCAAAAGACAGCAGCCGTGTGCTGTAATTGCTGCTCCTGGCTTAATGGGCCACTTAGTCTTTGTTCACTAGTAGAGATTCTTATTGTCTTATACTCTCCCACCTAACATAGCTGCATGTCTAAAAATAGATCCCACCTGCACACAGCATCGCTAAATGGGGCCGTTGCCTTCTTTCTGGTGCTAGGATCCAGGGACATTGTACTAGAACATTTGTTGTCAGCTGTCTTTATTGTGAAGTGACACATGGGTTCAGACAACACTGTGACCTCCTTTTTGGTGAAAGAATTTATGTGGGGGAAAAACAGCCAATTTGTATTTGTAACCACACTCCTTGCTATTGTATGTAAATTAACTGAGAGATTTACAAATGTCACTATGTCATGGCATATTTGATTTTCTACTTTATTGAAATATTTAGTTTGATAATCTATGCAAAATACTTTTATAATTATTAATTATTGCTGAATTTATACACAGACCCCCCCCAACAGATTTGACCTCTGTATGCACCCTCTGGCATGCCCTCCCCCACCAAATAAACAACTAAATGTGATAAAATGTAGATTCTCAGGATCTACCGTTTATTATTTTGTCAGGTCTTTGGAATGAAATCCAACAATATTTCCTGGAATAAAATTCATAGAATATGTTAAGACGTATATACTTTCCTGAAGCCCTGTATATTAGCTAATTTAATCCTTTGAACAATATTACTAGATGCATGCTGTTATGATACCATTTCACACAGGGAGACTTCTAAACAGAGTGTTAAAATAATTTATCCGAGACTATAAAGTTATTTCTATATGAAAACTTGCCTAGGTCATGGGGTAAACTACAGGAAGTGGATTCATAGACTCCACATGTATCTGTACAATTTCTTAAAAAGATATTTTCTAAGGAAGTATGCATTAATGATAATAATAAGATTTTTAATGAGAATAAAAAAATGGCAATTGCCTTTCATGCAGTCCCTCAACCAGCTGCAGTTCCAATAAACGCAATTTTTTATGCTCTACCTCACAAGTGAGACCCCAAAGCTCATATATACCAAAATTCCTGTTTTAAAGTTTAATTTTATTTTCATTAATGCTTACATTACCCAAGTACATCCAATGCCTATGTACATATAGGGATGATACCATTGAAGCTGAGAAATTTGGAAAATACTACAATGACTTCCAAGTAACACATTTGCAACTAGTAAATTCCCATATAAAGATCAATAACTAAAAAAAAGTGGCCTTGGGCCAGCAAGACGGCTCATCAGGTGAAGCAGACTGCCACCACACCTGACAATTGGACCCACATGATCGGAGGGGAGAACTGACTCCTGAAAGTTGTCATCTGACATCTACATACACGATGTGGTATGTGTGTGAATATATAGGTGTGTATACCCATAAACAAATGTGTGTGCACATATACAAATGTGTATGTGTGTGTGCAGAAATACATGAATAAGGAATTAGAAGAATAAAAAAGAAATTGTCTTTTTTTCAAGTTTGGAAAACAAATGACCATCCATTAGAAGCTCGGAAGTGTGGTATAGAGTCTCAAAGGTCACAGGCATTTTAGGTTAAATTGCTTCCTTGGAGCATAAAATAAAATTAAAACCAATTACTCAGTCTGAGCTCAGCTGCAATTGACTTCTCTTTCTGTTTCTCCTTAAGATGCTTTTATAATAAAACTACTTGATGAGGGACTTGAGTGTATTTTCGGGAGGCAAAGTTGATTTCCCCTCTGCCTTGGGAGATGACTCAACAAAAGAGAATGTGGGATAGGAAAAAGTTAAATAGGAAACAGATAAAAAAAAAATTGTTGCGATCGATGCCTCACTGCAAGTGGAAAAGAATTCTTGCAGACCAAATGCTTTTGAAAAGCCTTTACCACTGTGTGTAGTTCTCTGCAATTGTATCAGGGGACCCTTTCATTTTGAACTGAATTCAAGTTCATCATCAGGGGAGCACCAACTTCCAGTCTCACACTGTGAAGAGGACAGGCCAGAGAGGATGCCTGTGCCTCTCATATTCTCTGGTAGAACAAATACCTTGTATCCACACTGCTTAGACATTTAGGGAACAGGTAAGCTACCCTAGACCTCAGCTTTCGAATTTGCATTCCATGACATTTACTGAGAATTCTAGGCATGCTCTGAATTTCTGAACTTCTAAGTACTTTGTGTACTTTCTATTGCCCTGGTATTACCTCTAGCCACAGTTACCTGCCTATCAAAATCAAATATTGGTTCATGGCTTATAATTACAAGCAAAAGCCTAAGGCAGCAGAGCTTAAAATTAAGTTTAAGCACATGAATTGCCAGTTTTAGAAACCAGAAATGGTATTTTGTTTAAGTCAGGTCTTGGAGCTGGGGAGATAACTCAGGGGAGCACTCTCCTTGCAGTCAGCCTGCTTGCCGATTTGGCAAGTTCCAAGCTAGGAAGAGATCCTGTCTCACCAGAAAAGAAAGAAAGTAGACAGCACCTGTGCACCAAGGCCATCTTCTATGCCCACATGCATGCACACATGCAAGGCCATCCTCTGTGTTCACACGCATGCACACATGCAAGGCCATCCTCTGTGCCCACATGCATGCACACATGCAAGGCCATCCTCTGTGCTCACACGCATGCACACATGCAAGGCCATCCTCTGTGCTCACACGCATGCACACATGCAAGGCCATCCTCTGTGCTCACACGCATGCACACATGCTAGGCCATCCTCTGTGCTCACATGCATGCACAGATGCAAGGCCATCCTCTGTGCTCACACGCATGCACAGATGCAAGGCCATCCTCTGTGCTCACATGCATGCACAGATGCAAGGCCATCCTCTGTGCTCACACGCATGCACACATGCAAGGCCATCCTCTGTGCTTACACGCATGCACACATGCTAGGCCATCCTCTGTGCTCACATGCATGCACACATGCAAGGCCATCCTCTGTGCTCACATGCATGCACACATGCAAGGCCATCCTCTGTGCTCACACGCATGCACACATGCAAGGTCATCCTCTGTGCTCACACGCATGCACAGATGCAAGGCCATCCTCTGTGCTCACATGCATGCACACATGCAAGGTCATCCTCTGTGCTCACATGCACACACACATGCAAGTGCATTCTCTGTGCTCACACATATGCACACACACAAGGCCATCCTCTGTGCTCACATGCACACACACATGCAAGTGCATTCTCTGTGCTCACACATATGCACACATGCAAGTGCAGCCACATAGGTGTTGTATCTACACACACGTGCAAATTTTAAAACAAAATGAAATAAAAGAGAAAAAAATCAAGTTAAGGCAAGCAGTTATGACTTGTGTTTGACTTCCAATGCTGGGCAGTGGCCCTGATTGGATCCAGTACCCTGAGTCCCTCCACCCTGAGGGTCACACCTCATACACACATACATATCCTCATCCTCAGGATACCTCCGGTGCTGAACTGTATCACAGAAGAAATATCTGCAGGAGGAATGTGAGCCCAGCCTTTTAAATCTTTTATATAAGGCATATTCACTTCCAGCAGAGATCTCTGCTTATTGAGGTTCAGAAATTTGTGAATTTGGGGAAATTAAATAGATGAAGAGATGAACTTCAGTATTATCACACTGAAGAGCTCCTCTAGACGGCCTCTGCAGGAGCCTATGTGTTCACTCCCCATACCGGTTATTATCTAAAATATGGCTGCAACAATTGTTGACACAATCCTGCAAAGACATTGACAAGTATACCCTCAAAAACTGACAGCCATGCCTCAGAAACCTACCCTCAGGGGATCAACTACTCCAATACTGTCTATACCAGCTGCTCCATCTGTCTTGATGGTGATGAAGCCTTGAGAAGAATGTCCCTTCTGCTAAGTACAAAGGAAAAATTCCTAGAGAAACTTTGGGGTGAATCCCAAGAGTATTTATATATAGATTACTTCAGAAGTACAATTATGACTGAAAGTATTTACCAATAATCTGGAAGAGAAATGGAAATATTCTGTGGGTGTAATTAGATTTGGGTATTTGTGTTTTCCCCATACTGTTGCCTAAGAAACACTTAAATCCTATTGTGTGGTTTTGTAGACATTCTCGAAAGTCTGAACTTGAAAGGGTGAAAAGTCATTTAGATCTTTTCCATCTAAAGGATGGTGAGAAGTGCCCTTCCACAGGTACCTGCCAAGAAACATAAGGTGAATCCTTCAAGACCAAGAGCATAAGACACAGACTATCACCAATACACCAGAGCTTCTGGCATGATTCCCATGAAGTTAGCATGCAACCCAGGATCTCAGTGTCTTCCTACATGATTTCCTTGAAGTTAGATTGCAACCCAGGATCTTAGTGTCTTCCTACATGATTCCTATGAAGTAACATGCAATCTGGGAGCTCAGTGTCAGAAACTGGAGTTGGCTTTTTTTGGAATTGCTTCTTACTGACAGCCATCTGTTTGGAACAATCTCCATGCAAATAACAGTCTCCTGATTATGTCTTTTGAGGACCTTCAAATTAAGCACAGGCCAATTAGATTTAGTGTCATTTTTAAAAACAATAATTTTATTTATTCTTTGAAAAATTCAGACATATATACAGTGTATCTTGATCATATCTACCCCAAACCCTCCAACTCTGCCTACCCCAACACACCTCCCTCACACCTTCATTTCTTCTTTTATGTTATATAAAGCACTGAGTCTAATTAGTTACACCTATGTGTGCATGGGTACTGGACCAGCCACTGGGGCATGAGAAACCTAGCAATGTCTACATTCCCAAGGGCGATTCTTCATGCCTCATCAACCACCAACTTTCAGTAGCTTCTCAGCTAGGGGTGTGACCTCAGGAGTCCAACCCTGTCTACACTGAAATTTTAACTGGCTGGTCTTGTGCAGGTAACCACAGCTGCATAAGTAAATTCATGAGTGCAACAGCCACAACGTATCTAGAAGAGAGCACTCCTCCCTACCACCCAGATCTTAAATTCTTTCTCCTAGCCCTCTTCCGCAATGTTTCAGGAGTCATATAGTAGAAGAAGTGATATAAATGCCCCATCTATGGAGGGGATATAAATGCCCCATCATCTATGACTGAGTACCCATAGTAGGTTATTCTCAGCAGTTTGACTGGATATGAGTCTCTGCATTTACACAAAAGCAGGCCCTCTAACCAAGGGTGGGCATGAATCTACATGTATAAACATAAATATAAACATTTAGCAAACTAACAATAGTGGGCTTTCTCCCTAGGAGTTATGACCTCCCCAGCTGTAGGCCATGTTTATAGTACCAACATGAGTTTTATTCTATGGAACAGGCCTCAGATCCAATCAGAAAGTGACTGGTTACCTCTATAGCACCAGTGGGTATATATACCTTTCCTGTCAGGCTGTAATTGCAGAATACAGGGATCAGTGCTCGGTAAGATCACTGATGCATTTTCTCACCCAGCAGCATGCAGAGCAACTTTTAGCACTGTGGCAGCTACATTGCAGGAAGGGAGATTCTTTTCAGTTCTAGCTTGATTTCTCTATGACCTAAAACTAGCATATGTGGTGTCTCACTTTATAAGAGCAATGGCAAGGGCTTGGGTTGTTTTGGAGGCTGCTGGGGCTTCATAGGGAAGTAACCTATGCCCTGCACTGAAATTTTCATTTAATAATCACATAATCTTTGGGAAGCATTGTCCACCCATATAGGGCACCTCTGCTCAAACTCCCTTTTGAAATTGGTTTACAAACTAGTAAATTTTCATAGGCTTCTTCAGATACCCTTGGTTTTGTTTAACCACTACCTTCCTTAATATTGGGGATTGAGTGTAGTATTGGCTTTTTTTTAAGCTGGAATAAACAAGAGATCCATAAGTTTCATGGTATAGCCCTGTTCTTGGAGAACGTCTTTTGTTCCTGGCCACATACCTTAGAAATTATGAGATGACCTCGCTCGCTCTCTCTCTCTCTCTCTCTCTCTCTCTCTGTCTCTGTCTGTCTGTCTCTCTCTCTCTCTCTCTCTCTGGCAACATGCTCTGATTATTGAGAGCAAGAAAGATGAGATGGGAGCTGGTAGGTCAGCAAATGTGCCCAGAACGCACATCTCTTGAAAGCATGGTGCCAATACCGAGAGCACACTTACAGATGGATGCACCTCACCTGGAGATGCTATCAAATAAAAAATGCAATTGATACCAAATTTACTGTGTTTAGAGGACATGAAATGAGATGATGCTGGGGTTGGAGGGCAAGTTGCTCTAAGAATGCAAGAAGTGGCTGTCCTGGATTGCTTTAGGGCCATGCACAGGCATTGGCAGGCCAAAGATAAATGCTGGTGAGTTCCTGATCACATCCTGCTGTCTAAGGCTCATCTTCCTCTGCCTTGGTGTTGTGAGGACTTTTATCCCCTCCACCGACTCTTGACAAACATTGATGGTAGCAAGAGGTCTCTGGTTGAAACGCTTGTGCAAGGAGCACTTCACCCACTAACAGGTCTTGCCAGCCCAAGGTCCTGTTCTTGAACACTAAAATCCCAACCACAGTCAAGTGGCTCCCTGCTTCATCTGGACATCAGGAAGCTTCCTGTGGTGAGGAGGAAACAGAGAAAAGACCATTCGGTTCTCTTGGCCATGGATGACTATAACACCTTTTGTAATGACTGTAAATAATGCACTTTAAGCGGCATTTTGAGATCAAATAGGTTTACCTTTGAAAGCATTTTTCTTCTCTGCTAGGTTTGGGGCCAATCTTTGGCGCAAGATCTATGCTGTTATGATACTGCAATCATCTAGTATAAAAATAACTTATGATGTCAAACCATTGGCCCAGGAGTGCTGCCCTCAAGAGAGGAGCATCGGAGGGCCCAGAGCCCACGAGGCAGAGGGGGCCAGGCTCAGAGCTCCACAGAGGCAAAAATAGAGCGCTAATGGCCTGCAGTGACATGGGAGAGTGTGGGAAGCAGACAGCTATATTTATAAAGGAAAACGCTGGGATCATCTACTAAGTCCCCATTCTTTTCTTTCTTCTTCTTTTTTTTTTTCTTCAAGGTCTATTTCTGGCTGGTTTCCTAGCATAGGCAGCTCCTCCAAATGAAGAGCCTTCTTCCTGCCTTGCCCTGACCTCCAGTCGGGCTCTGAGAGGCCAGCAGAGAATGATTGCTCTGAGTCTTGCATTCTAATTGAACCCCACCCCCGCCCCTCCAGGAAAGACCCATGGAGGGCATGATCTCATCTGCTCTTTCCCAACTTTCAGTTTTGTTTCTACACGGTAGAACTCTGTGCAGGAGCGTCGCCTAGTGGCATTATCTTAGAACTGCAAGGGAACATGGCCTGACTAACAAAAGCAGAGGCCTGAGGAACCTTTGCCTTAGTCCTTTCTGGTCAAGGTAGTTGTAACTAGTTTATCTGTTTTGTGTTGCTCTCTAAACCAAAAGTTGTCAGAGTACTCTGGGTCATGGTGTGACATCATTTGAGTGTCCCATGATATAACTGAATGAAAAGAAGTAGAAAAGGAAAGGACGTGACTGTTCCTAGGTATGGCGGAGGAGCAAGTTCACTACGGATAAAAGGGAGGACATAACCAGAGACAGAGACGTCGGAGCGAGTCTAGAGCGGCTGTGTGAGGAGAGGAGGGAGGGGAGAGCGGAGAGCTACTAGACCAAGAGGCCAGGAAGGTAAAGGGTCATCCAAACCGGCCCAAAAGGACCGGCACAGCAAAATGGATGGGTTATATCGGGAAGAGCAGCCCAGCCTCTGGTCCGGAGAAGTTTAGGGTAGGGGGTATGCATGCTATCTATACCCTATAACAGGTAGGGCCTGGGAGTGCAGGGAGAACCTGACAGCCAGCATGGGTTTGATATGTTAAATAGGCATCTCAGCCATCTAGCCTGGGTATAAGACCTAACAGTAATCAATATCCACCAGGGGATTAAATACTGCCCGTGATTTTGCAACTTCTGTCCAGAAGTAAAAAAATGGAACGAGGGTTGGAGAGATGGCTCAGAGGTTAAGAGCATTGCCGGCTCTTCCAAAGGTCCTGAGTTCAATTCCCAGCAACCACGTGGTGGCTCACAACCATCTGTAATGAGGTCTGGTGCCCTCTTCTGGCCTGCAGACATACACACAGACAGAATATTGTATACATAATAAATAAATAAATATTTTTAAAAAATGGAACGAACACAGTATTTCTAAGCTTTTCAAAACTAGCCTCAGCTCCTTCTTTCGCAGGTGTTTTTGAGACAGTGTCTTGTTAAAGTGGCTCAGCCTGGACTTGAACTTAAGCCTGCCAGGCATCCAGGATTAGAGACCTACATCACCTGACTCAGCTCAGGAAAGACTTTTACAAAGTAGACTTTATCTGGAAAATATGCTAATAAGATGATTTTGTGTTCACAGTGCATGACTGTACTTACAGACACTTCCTAATCATTATAATCTATCACTCTAAAGATCTCAGAGTAAACTCATCAATCAAGATTCGAGATCTCCTCATTCTTCAACTGAATTTCCAATGAGCAAATATGAGATCACAGAAACCATGTTTGACTGTGAATCTGCCTGTTGTGGCTGACATGTGAAATATGCTGGAGACTCCACTCTCTGTTCTTACTCTAAATCTTTAAGCAGTCAGCAGAAGGGGAGGCTGGTTTCTCCTCCCGACACACACATGGCACACCTGTCTCAGCCCTGCGCATTGCAAGCTGCGACACATCTGTCCTGAAGACTCTTTGTCTGTTGGACACGTGGAGACTGATATGCAATCCAGATCTCCAGATGTACATAGGAAATCGGAGCCTGCAAGAAACGGCTCCAGCAGCAGCAGAGGAAGCCGGGAGACATGACATGAAGTTTAAATCCACCTCTACAGAGTCTCTGCTGCCAGAGGAATAAATGTCCTGCTAGGTTTTGTGTCTGAAAATTCGAATATCTGACACTGTGCAGTTTATTTTTTTAAAGAATTATTTTATCTTTTTAGTCATGTGTATGTGTACATCTGTGTGGATATATGCCACTTGCGGCGGGCTACCCACAGAGGCCAGAAGCCTTGAAATTGGAGCAACAGGCAGAGTGGGCTACCTGGTGCAGAAATCAAACTCATTTCTTCTGGAAGAGTAGAACAAGCTCTTACCGTATCCATCTTCCTTCCCACAGCTGGCCATTTATGATGAAAAGAGACCTGTTAGCTCACAGTTCTAGAGGCTGGGGAGTCTCATGTCAAGGAACCCAACAAAGGCCTTGATACTGTGGCGGTTTGGATAGGGATGTCCCCATAGACTCCTGTGTTTGGATGCTTGGTCCAGAGGGAGTGGCGCTATTAGGAGGTGTGACCTTGTTGGAGGAAGTGTGTCACTGTGGAAGAGGGCTTTGAGGTCTCGTATATGCTCAAGTCACTCCCAGTGTGGCAACTGCTGCCTTCAGGTCAGGATATGGAACCCTCAGCTCCTTCTCCAGCACCATGTCTGCTTGCACGCTGCCATGCTTCCCACCATGATGATAATGGACTAAACCTCTGAAACTGTAAGTCAGCCCCAAGTGAATGTTTTCCTTTATAAGAGCTGCCGTGGTCATGGTGTCTCTTCACAGCAACAGAAACCCTAAAACTAAGACAGATACTTTATGCATCATTGTATGGCAGAAAACAGAAGAACGACAGCAGGGAAGAGGGGACCAGACCCATCTATGAGCATAGGACCCTCCTGGTCCAGTCACCCCATAAACATATACATCTTAATCCTGTTACCATGACAACAAAATTTCAGCAGAAATTTTTCAAAGCAGCAATAAGGAAGAGGATGCCCGTCAAGGAGAAGAGGGGAATATTTACAATTCATGTTCTCAACTCTTCCAGTTGAAATCAACATGCCGAACTTGCTGTTGATTAAAGAATAAACTGAAAGAAGCTATGAAGGCCTCTCCTAGTGGCGACTGAAGTGACTCTAAAATATCCCAGCCTGTCAAATTTTAATCCTATAATCCTAGCGCTTGGGAGGCTGAGGTAGGAGATAATGAATTCTAAGCCAATTTAAGTTACATAGCAAATTATGGGTCAGCATAATATGATATGGTCTATCAAAATACTGTCTCAAAAACAGTGTGTGTATGAACATATTTACATACTTTGTGTTTGTGTGTGTAACTGTGTATATATGCTGGCATTGTATGAATCTGTGTGGTTGTGCATGCCTAGTGTGGGTTCACACGTGTGTATACATTCATTGTGTGTTCATGTGTGTGTGTGTGTACATGCGCGCCTAGATCCCAGAGATCTTCTGTCTCTCAGAGCAGATATATCCACAGAATTTGGGACACCAATCTCAAGATGTACAGAACTGAAAATGCACAGTTAGAAAAAGAAACTGCTAAAAATGAACCTGAAATGTTCTTTCTACCTTTTCCCTATTCGCAGGGAAGCTACACGGAAAGGAAAAAGGAATTACAATGAGAAAATAATTTGATACCCACAGAGTGAAAATGTTGGGCCAGGGTAGGAGCTGGAGAGCTCTGAATGGCTCCTTAAAATCACTGAGTGGTGATAGCCTGACTCGCCCATCCTGGATTAGTTGCCCATCTGGACTGGTTGCTCCTAGACACTCTGGATGACTTCTGTCTAAGGTCCGGTTTCCCTGAAGCAGACAGACTTGGAGGCTAGCATCTGTATGAAGGTGACTTTGTTTTTCTATAGAATGTATTTATAAGGAAACCTGTGGTGCTGGCTAGTTTATTGTCACCTTGACACCGGCTAGAGTCATCTGAGAGGAAGGAACCTCAAGTGAGGAAATGTCTCCATAAGATCAGGCTGTAGGCAAAGCTGTAGGGCATTTCCTTAATTTGATTGATGGGGGATGGCCCAGACCATCGTGGATAGTACCACCCTGGACTGGTGGTCCTCAGTGCTTTAAGAAAGCAGTCTGAGTAAGCCATGAAGAGTAAGCCAGTAAGCATCACCCTTCCATAGCCTCTGCATCAGCTCTTGCTCCCAGGCTCCTCCCCTGTTTGACTTCCTGTCCTGACTTTCTTCAGTGATGAGCAGCAATGCTGAAATGTAAGCCAAGAAAACCCTTTGCTCCGAAGTCGTTTTTAGTCATTTTTTTTTAATCAAAGCAATAGTAATCCCAGCTAAGACACTGGACAAGTGAGAAAGTGGAGCACATATGAAAGGTTGAGAAGTAAGCTAAGCCAGGCTGAGCTGCTAAGTACAGGCTCAGCTACTGTGTCAAGCTATACCAAACACCTTTACCCACGAGATGAGAAAACTGGAGTGCTCAAACACCTCCACCCTGCGGCTCTGACTAAGACAAGCCACCAGTGTAGCAAAGCACCCACCAGCCTGAGCAGATGCCATCCTTGGCCTAGGGTCAGTGTCCGCAGTGGCCGGCCAGCTGTTGGAAGCAGAAGTGACTGGAGATTGAGCAGGCAGAGGGGAATGAGGCTCCAAGAGTGTAGCACTGCCATGGTTGACTGATACTCTCCCCTCCCTCAAGGCCTGGGCACTTGCCTCCAGACTGTGGAGGGGAACGGTGCTGCCTCCCAGGCTTACTCTTGGATGTTCCAAATGACATTCTCTCCCTTACACATGCCTTGAGCTCTAAATTTAGGAAACCACACCTATATCCATTATTTGATCAAATTTAAATTGAGGTGATCTTATCTACATATAGTTCAGGCATTTGTTCTTTGTGTATTTGTATACTTTTACTCCATCCCAAGAAGAAAACCTAATGTCAGTTGCTGTGTCTGCATGAGGGTTTCCAGATAGGCCTGTGTGTTAAAGGCTTGGTTCCCAGCATGATGCAATTGGGAGACGGTAGAATATTAAGAGGCAGAACCTCCTGGTAGTTCCAACAGCCCTTGGTGGGGTGCTCTCAGAAAGTGACATGTGGAATCCAGAATTGCCTCTTTCTTTCTGGTTCACGTGGCAAGAATTGGCTCTACCAGGATGTGCTTCATCAACCAGAGGCCCAAAGAAATGGAGACACTCAATCTCAGACTAAGCCTCCAAAACCAACATCCACTGTTCACTGATAGCCTGTGCTGTATAAAGTGGGTGGAAGGTAAGGAATGACTCAATCAACAAAGGCTGTATCAGACCTTACCACGCTGTAATTTTTGAATTATGTGATCAGGGTTGATAGTCATCAGACTGAAGAAGCCAAAATATGTCATGTGTATTTCCCCTCTCTTGGAAGACAGACACTTCCTGATTCCAAACTGTTTATCTTTGCCTTTGATAGACCATGAAGGAAACTATTACCAAGATAAAACCTATGCAAGGCCAGAGCTAATGATGTGGAACTTCCCTAAAAACCCTCTGTTTGTGTGTGTCAGGGCTTGAAGCCTTATATCAATAGACTCACATTTGTCAAATTTCTTTTTCTTCAGCCTCAGATTCCGAGCATAACTGTGTCTATAATATTTCACCCACTACATTTCCTTTCCAATGTGTTTATTTAGCTACTCTGGAGCTCCCCCAACCCCAAACATTCCCTGTCTCCACTCCACATCTACTTTCTCTGCTTGTATAATTCTGTTATTTTAGTTTCAGGAAAAAATGTTCTCTTTAATGAGTGTCAAGTTGAAGTCGCTATTCTTTCTGTTGGAAGAACAAGTTTTCTCAACCCAGCTATTCCTAACACTCTTCTGTCGGGGGTGGAAAGTCACTTAACTGTGAGTCTTATACAGTGAATTCCTACCCAGCTTCCAGAAAGCCAGGGGCAGAACCGAACTGTTATCCCAAGACATGGTGCTCCTATGTTCAGTTAGAAGATGAAGTTAGGAGAAAAGGAAAACAAGCTGATTATGAGTTTCCATGCTTGAGGGTAAATCAACTGTCCAAATAGGCTACAGTGCCACTGGGGCCCTCTGCACTGACCTCTGAGTCCTGCACTTTCTCTTTCCCACTTCTCAGGAGACTTAGAGGCACCACTGTCTGGGTACATGCAAAATGGAACTGCACAGAATGATTCCGTGTAAACTCTGCTGATGGGTAAATGTTTGGATAGTATATGGTTTTTACTTTTTACTGAAATATGATTCCTATACTATGTAGTCAGTGCCTCAGGGATTTGGGTGTGGAGGAGGCCAATTATTCCTATGGTTGGACAGACCAACTCAGTATTAAAGGGGAGACTCTCCTCCAGCAAAGTGTGCCATTCCTGAAAACCCTTGTGAATCTTGGTGAGGATGAGTGTTCAGATCCTAGTAACCACTAGGTTCTAGTGGAGAGGATATCCTGCCAGCAGAGTTCCACCCTCCTCTCCCAGCCCACTATTCATCACACTCTATCACCAAGTCCTTAATTCATGTGAAATAGTTCATACCCAACTCAAATATTCACCCCTCCATAATTTTCCTATTGCAAACTTTTTTTTATTCTTGAACCCACAGTAACTTAAAGTGATTTTCTACATTTTTTCTGTTATTTATCTATACTGACTCAGAATGTAAATACAAACCTTCCTACAATGGGATAATGCTCTTGTACACTGGAAAGATTTGTCACTCATATTGGTTTAATTAAATACTGATTGGTCAGTAGCCAGGCAGAAATTATGGGAAGATTGACCAGACTAAGAAATCTGGGAAGAGGAAAAGAAGAGATGGAATAACCAGCCAGACACAGAAAAAGCAAGATGAGACTGCCTTACTAAGAAAAGACACCAAGCCAAATGGCTAAATATAGATAAGAATTATGGGTTAATTTAAGTTGTAAGAGCTAGTCAATAATAAGCCTGAGCAATAGGCCAAAGAGTTTATAAATAAGCCTCTGTGTATTTATTTAGGACTGAATGACTGCAAGGACAGAAACTTTTGTCAACACCTTTCTTTGCCCCTTGTTCATCTGTACATTCAGTTGATAATACAGTACACATTCCACTGAGTTGCAGTATGTGATAATGAGATAAATGTACATGGGGTTGAAACAGATTTGTCAGATTGAGAACTGCCTGTGATCATGAGGCAGACCTCTGGGTGTGTCTAAGACAATCACATCCCAGTGTTGTGAATGGCTGCTCTATTGGAAGATTCCAAGTTTGAATAGATTATTGGGTGGTAGTAGAACTCTGGAAGGTGGGTCTGACTGGAGGAAGTACTTCATCAGGGCATATCATGTAGAGTTGTATCCTGCCTGGCCTCTTCCTGTTACTCCTCAGAACTACTTCTCATCAGCTGTGACATGAGGTGCTTCTTCCTGCTACCTGTCCACCCTGAGATAAAAGAACTCTGGTGTGGGAGAATTGTCTGTATTCTGTCAATCATGTTTTAAATAAATACTGATTGGTCAGGCAGGAAGTATAGATGGGTCAATCAGACAGGAAGTAGAGGCAGGGCAATGAGAACAGGAGAATTCTAGGAAGGAGAAAACACATTCCTCCCCAGTCCTGCCCAGACCACTGAAGAAGCAGGATGTGGCCTGCCCTGCTGAAAAAGGTACTGAGTCATGGGGCTAACATAGATAAGAATAATGGGTTTATATAAGTGATAAGAGCTAATAAGAAGACTGAGCTAATGGGCCAATCAGTCTATAACCTAATATAGACTCTCTGTGCGATTTTCTTTGGGGGCTTACTGGCTGTGGGGACTGGGCAGGACATAAACCCCAACAAGATGGTGTTCATGTTACAGAACTCCTCAGCAACACACCCTGCTGCCACAGTGTTCTTCCCAAATGCACAAGAGCTGAAACACATCCTTCAACTTTTAAGCTGTTTGTGTCAGGAATTGGTCACAAAGATGAGAAGAAGCTAATTGAATCATGATATGTATAAAAGAGAATTAGGTATTTAGTAAGTGCTCAAATGTCTTGCGATCATGATGACAGTGCTTATTGTTATCAATAATGACCTGGTATAGTCTTGCAAAGTGTTTTGGAGTAAATTCACAGGGACAAAGAGCCATCGGGTTCCCTAAGTATAGGTGACTCTAAAACCCAGTCCCAAACCCAGGTTCTTTAAGAACCACCTGTAATCATCGGCTTTTAATGAAGAGTCAGGATCATCTCATTAGAATATGCTCTGGGCTATAAGACTTACACAGCATTTGGACAAAACTCCAACATAAAGCTAAATTAGAGACTCAAGGACAGCGAATTCTCAGAAGGGAGGAGGCAGTTGACAGCCTTACTGGGTTTTGTTTCATTCTTGGTTTCTGGTGCAGTGGATGTTTTTCAAATGATCTAAATTTGAAAAATCATAGAATTGACCAGAAGTTTCCACTCCCTGTCAGCTAGGAAGATAAGGAAGCTCTTGCGTTTTCCTGCAGAGGTCATCATCAGCCTTCACCTCTTTTGGGTTCTATTTGAACAGCCATCACTGGGCTTGGTGATTTTCCCCATATATTCTTTTACATGTTGTCTGTCCAAAGAAGGCAATAAACTTAGAGAAGAACATAGCCTGACATTCTTTTTGGAGCCCATTTCCAAGACCTTCAAACTCAAGGTTCCCACTGTAAACAGGTCTCTCATTGATCTGAAGCAGGCATCCCCTGGTCCTCCCATTTAGGAACACTGTCCTCTGCAGGCATGAGGAATTTGAAGACACGGCTAGATTTGAATATAATTAAGCCTCCCTGACTCTCTGGCATCCTATTTTTAGGTTTCTGAGAGGACATCACACTGTTTTCCATAATGGTTCTACCCACCCACCTTCCCGGCCACAATGTCCAAGTACTCCCATTCCTCTAGGTACTCATCAACACTTGTTATCTCTGGCCATCCTAATCATAATTGTTTTAATGGCGACATAACAGCTCATGGTTTTGGCTTGCATTTCCTTGATAATTAAAAATGAACATTTTGTCCCATGTCTATTGGCCATTCCTGTCTTACCTGGAAAAAAATGCCTATTCATGACCTTTGCTTACTTTTTTAGTCAAATTTTTTATTTTTGTTATTTAGTTGTAAGATGAAGTGATTCTTTTGGGAGAGTGATTGGAGGATCAACCACTGATCTGAGGAAGAATCTGCAAGAAGGAGTTGTCAGGTCCCAGAGCTGGGGTGGGGGAGGCTTTGAGTGAACAATAGTAACAGTTTTTGTGTTCCTGAATTTGGAAGACTTTAAGCGGTGAAGAGCAACAAAGGGCTCACATGGTTCTCATACTGTAAGTTTTCAAGGAGGTGATGGAGGCAAAATCAGAGAGATGACAGGGGCAGATCCTGATGCATAGGCCATGATGGACTCCCAACAGAGTAACCACAGTGCTAGAGCAATGGAGCCATTCAGTGAGTTAACAGACCTTAATGTCTAAAAGAAAAATAGGCAAAAAACCACAAAGCACCCTGGCGGTATCCTCAAAATATCAAAGAATGTGAACAAATGCCTACTCACCTCATTCCCAAAGAAAAATAAAGGAAAATAAAGTCTTATATGTAGGGGGTGGAGATGCTTGGAGAGCACATATTAAGGATGAGGTGAAGATTAATTATAACATCAAAGTGGATTTTAAATCCATTACTAAGCTAAAATCTGCATCAAAACTCTTGTGTGCCATGCTTGCCCTTCAGTAGGGAAGAGGTTTTATTAATGTGTGAACAGAACACATGGATAGACAGACATGGCCACCTGCTGGCTCACCCTGACATTCAGCCTTCACCCTTTGGGGCTAGTCTTGGTTAGCCATAGCCTGGTGGGATGGTCACAAAGTCTGTGTCTCTGTCTTCTCTGTCTCTCTCCCTTAGTCTGCTTTCCTCACTCTTTCTCATAAACTCCCTATTATTTGTGGGGGGAGACACCCTCTGAAGAATCAAAACATTCTACAAAGTGCTAATGAACACCTCATTTTTAAGACATATAAAAACAATTACTACCAGATAAAAACAAGTATTATCAGCTCTGAACACACAGACAGGTGGTTGCTTCTGATCCTGCAGGGCATGGGTCTGGGTATGATAAGGGCTTATTTACCTGAAATCATGGTGTGTCCAGGGCTAGAGTCCCTGCTGGAGACAAGGAAACACTGTTTTCTTGCTTTTTCTAGAGGCCTCCTACTTTCCTTGGGTTATGATTTCTTCCTCTGTCTTCAAAGCCAGACACAGTATCTCTCTGACAAGGATCTAAGTCACATCTCTCTCTGTCTGGAGGATACTTGATGGAAGAAGTATCTTGTAAAGACCTGCAGTGTATTGAACACACCCCAGTAATCAGGAAAATATGCTCAATGCCAAATCCTCAATCTTACATCTTTCCGTAAATTATGACGGTGACAAGTTTTGGGACTCAGGACACTGGAAGCAGAAAACATTCTGTCTACAACTTAAAACAATTTTATAAAACTGCAATATACTATGAGAAAGTTTTCAGGGCTGGAGAAATGGTGCAGTGGTTAAGAGCACTTACTGTTCTTGCAAAGAACCCAAGTTTGGTTCTTAGCACTCATATCAGATGGCTCACAACTGCTTGCAGTTCTAGTTCGAGAGGATCAGCATGCCTGGCTTCTACAGGCACTTCCTCTTACACAATGTGCACAAGCTCACACAGGCGCACATACTTACAGACACACACACACCATACACACACACACACATGCACATATATACACACACGCACACATACATACATACACATAGACACATGCACACAAACACACACAAACATACACACACACACGAACACACACACACACACACACACACACATCTGTTCTAAATGTTCCAGCTTCACTCCTAACCGTCATGTTTCAGAAGTATGGCAGCATGACCCCTACAATCTCACTGTTGTATCGCCCTTCCTTCGGAGAAACGAGCAAATATCTATTTGTCTCAGATAAGGAACCAACATCATACCAAAGCAACGATTCCACCCCAGCCAGGCTTGGTGAGCCAGTGAGCATACTGGGCTTACTAACGGAAGTATGAAAGAGGGGTTACTTACAGGAGTTTGGGGGAATGAAAAGTATCTGCATCACCAAAAAAGTCCCACCCCACCCTATCCCACAACCTAAAGGAATCTTATCATAGAGTCTCACTATCAGTGAATATCTGCCTCCTATACACTCTAGTCTAGAACCTCCCAAAATCCCTTGCAACTGAGGGACATGAAGGATTAAAGATTGTAATACCAGGGAAGGGTCCGCTGATGCCCCTGTTGTTGTTCTTATTTTGCTGGCTTTCTTGTCTGTGGGGTTAAAGGGTAAAGACGTTATGTGGGGAAAGAAGACACAGACACGCAGCGGTCCCACGTGGGTGCACTTTAATGGGGGAGGGGTAACGGCAGGTAGGTACAGGTGTACAAAACGAAAGGAGAAGCGGGGGGGGAAGGGGAGGGGGGGTCGTGGCAACTCTCGCCTTTTAACGAGGAATGCAAAGGCTTCTGGGAAATGTGTCCTGCGTTTGCGCATGCTGGTATCCATAGTCCAGGGGAATGCTGGGAGCTGTAGTTTCGCAAAGGAACAACATTTTACCCTTTTGGTTTGATTAAAAAAATTGGGGGACCTTAAAGGGTAAGTAATGGGGGCATAGCCCGGTCTCTCATGACTGCTTCCTGCTGGCTTTGGGCATCGAGGGATCCAGGGAGTGTCCGATTATTCTGGTGATGTCCCGCTGGTGTTTGAGGTCATGGCTGGTGTCCAGTCTGCTGGCATCTGAGGTGGCTGATTGAAGACATCGCATCTGTCTGGCTTTTTCTGAGTAGCTGGGTCATCGTTAAGATGCTGGAAGACAAAAGTCACATTAGAGAGGAGGTTAAAGGGGAGATCTAGGGTGGGATTACAGGGGAGATCCAGGGTGGGGAAGTCTTAGAAGGTCTGGGGTTAAGAATGATAAAAAAAAATTAAATGATACTTATTCTGTTAATGATCCGCTTGTGTTTGATTTCTTTAGGTAGGTCGGGCTGGCATCCTGGAGCTTAAAGAAAGTGTCTTAAAAGAAATAGATTTTAACCGTATATTCCTTAACATTTCCGGGGCTACTGCTGCAGTCAGCAGCTAACCTGTTATGTCAAGGAACTCTGTTGAGAATCTGCTTACCGCCTGAGCCCTTGACTCCATATTTGATGATGGTATCTGTAACGACAGCTGGATGGTTATTTATAAATTTAAAGAAGGGAGGGTGTGTTATCACAACGACAGATAGGACCACTGTTTTCCTTAGACTGGGGTAGTGGGGGTTGAATCTGGTGTCTTTAAGCTTGGCAGCTTATCTCCTCGGCTGGCCAGGCGGGTGCAGTTACCATGTGGCAGCGGTTTTGGGTCTTGTCGTTTCTCGTGTGGTACACCTTGAAAGCCACCTCCAGGATCTGTGCCTGTGGGGTTAGGGGACCCTTCTCCAAACGTCTGAGCTTTGCCTTGATGTCTGAGTAGCATTGGTTGACAAAGTGGGTCATCAGGAGCTGTCTGCCCTCCGTGGATTCTGGATCCATGTTTGTGAACTGTAACATAGTTTTAGTAAGACGGTCAAGAAATGCAGAGGGATTTTCCTTAGTGTCTTGGAAAATTTCTGCGAGTTTAGAATAGTTTACTGGTTTGAGAGCAGCTTTACGAAGCCCCACCATGAGGCAAGTTAGGAACCGGTCCCTGGCCAGAATGCCCCCGGGAGAGTTATAAACCCAGTGGGGTTCCTGGTCTGGCACCGCCTCTGCCCCCGGAGGATGGGGAGGCCAGGGTTTGGTGAACTTCATCAGCGTGCAGCCTAGCCTGTTCCCAGACACTCCTGTGCTCCTCGGGAAGTAAGTTATTACAGAGAAACATATAAATATCATGGTAAGTTAGGTTGTAAGGTTGGGTTAAATATTGAAACTCTTTTGTGAAATTAGTGGGGTCAGCTGTGTACGACCCGAGTAACTTAGAAATATGTGGAAGTTCCGATAAGGTGAAAGGAACGTGGACTTTCATCAGGCCCTCCGCGCCAGCCACCTCCCGCAGGGGCAGGATGGTGGCCGGCTTGACTTGATCAGGGCCAGAGTCCGCTGCTGCAGCATGCGAGCACATGAGGGGACGGGTGAAGGAAGGCTCAAGGTGGCAGGTGGGGTTAGAGCCTGAGAGGGTTTTGGAAGATCAAGGGGGCGGGGTAGGGCGGGGAAGTGACCCAGAGGAATCCGAAGACACATCCGACAGTCTGCGTGTCCTGTGGCGAGAGGAAATTTTTAGCTGTTTGCGTGACCTGCTGAGGGAAAAGTGGGGTGAGGTTGGGTCGGAGAGGGAGCGGGTAGGTGACCCAGAAAAATACTTATGCGGGACTCCTGGAGACCTAGGAATGAAACATTTAGAGGCATCATGGGGGGAAGGTGCAGGCGAGTCCTTTCTGTTCCTAGAAGAAACCTTGGAGGAAAGAGGAATGGGTGAGCCATCGCTGTTGTTCAACTGGGCGGAGCGAGAGCGAGTGGCCCCTTGAGGCCGGGGGGGGGGGGTAAATGCCAGGGGGGTGGAGGTTTGTCCGCGGGATCCATGGCAGGAGCAGAGGGTCCCTGGAGGGATGGCATTGATAAGAACATGTGAGCAGGTGAACGGAGGGGTCAATCTTAATGGCCATATAAAAGAATGCCATAATGTACATAATTTCTTTCCATTTAGCTGACCGGTGACAGAAATTGGCCAATTCCATAGAATGTCGGGGTCAAATGAACCCTGAGAAGGCCAATGGAAGGAACTCTGTAAATTGTACTTTGGCCAAGTCTTAGAACATAGGTGGATTAACGTAGGTAGTTTTACGGAGGGAATCAGGGCATGAGGTTTGAGAGCTTCCAGAAGCTTCCCGAGAGGAGAGGATGGGGGAATTGTCTTAGACGGCTTGGAGCCCATGGCTAAAAATGTGAGCCTGTCCGCAAAAGGTACCGGGGTACCACGAACACGGCAGCCCTGAGTATAGGCGTCCGTGTACCCAGGGGACGTGCTATTGCTCAATCGACCCGAGCCCAGCTACCGACGGGGAAAGCCCCAGCTGGGAGGAGACAATTAAGCTTTTGGGGGGCTGACCGTACAGCCCGGAGGCAGTAGAGAGGACAGAAAAAGATTAGAAAAAGAGAGGGAGAAGCTGGAAGCACCGAGCTTCCAGGCATGGACGGAGGCAGGTTTTAGCCGAGGGTGGAAGGCTGGGGGGAAGGGGGAGGGGAGTCGGCAACCTTGCCCAGGACGTGCCAAAGAGAGCCAGCGGGCAGTCTCTGAGCATCCAGGAGGAAGGAAGCCAACTCAGGTGAACTCATGAATCAGTCGGTGTTAGATGGCCGTGGTAAACAGGTGGAGGCAGTTGGGTTGTTGGTTCAAACCTTGTCCCGGTGAGGCCCGAGCTCCGGGAGGCGCCGGGAAGCCCAGAGGCCAGGGCCCCAGGTACCGGGACTGAAAGGTTACGGAGTCGACGGCAGCACCAATTGTTGTTCTTATTTCTGGCTTTCTTGTCTGTGGGGTTAAAGGGTAAAGACGTTACGTGGGGAAAGGAGACACAGACACGTGGCGGTCCCACGTGGGTGCACTTTAATGGGGGAGGGGTAACGGCAGGTAGGTACAGGTGTGCAAAACGAAAGGAGAAGCGGGGGGGAGGGGAGGGGGTCGTGGCGACCCTCGCCTTTTAATGAGGAATGCAAAGGCTTCTGGGAAATGTGTCCTGCGCTTGCGCGCACTGGTATCCATAGTCCAGGGGAATGCTGGGAGCTGTAGTTTCGCAAAGGAACAACACCTGTCCCTAATACAACCTTGTTGTTTTTGCTATTGACCTAGCTATGACTATGTTGGTACATTTGTTTCATTGTTGTGATTACTGAGGCCAAAGCTACATATGATCCATGATAGTGATGGGCTGGTTATGATTTGTGCAGAGGAAAAGCTGACCTACAATACCAGCTATTAGCAGCAGACACAATTACAGAGGATTGATGAGAGGCCAAACTTCTGCAGGGCAACTAACAATGTTTTCAAACCCTATTCATCAATGACTTAAATCGGCGAGACTTGAACTCCCACTGGGGCAACGACAGAGATGGCTTTGTGTCTTCCTGAGTCAGGAACTCAACCGTTTCATGGGTTTCCTCTCTAACAAAGTATGTGGCATTAAAAAACAAATAAATAAACAGGATGTCCTTATTTGAAATAGCCACTACTAGTTTATTTAAATGAATGTTTTCTTTTATCTCTGGGCCTTATCATCTCTGCCCACTACAAACAAGGACAAGTTGTCGTCATCACTTAAACCTGATGGAAATGGAAAGGAGTTGGGATAAATGCAAGTGTGCGAGTAATAATACCCGCTCCTGCCAGTTTGTCTTTTCACTTCCTTCCTCCCCTTGGCAAAGTCTCCCTAAACAAAAGGGAAGGCTCTGTCAGCCCAGCCCCAGCCCAGCTCCCAGTCTGCAGCCTGCAGCCAGCAGGGACGTCCCACAGCAGGCAGACAGGCAGCTCAGGCAGCTCATTTTGAACCTCCCAGATATTTCAGGACTCCAGCCAACCATGTGAAACAGAAGGGCCAGCGGTGAGACTTTGTATATTGTTACTGACTCATGCCATCGAGCTAGCATGTGTTTTGCCATGTGTACCAGGCTTTTTCTTTTTTGGGGCCACCAACCAGCTCCTAAATAATGACATGGATACTTCTTATTCGTTATGAATGCTTGGCCTATCTTAGGTTCATTTCAGGATGGCTCTTTTAACTTAAATTAACCTGTTTCTCTTTATCTACCTTTTGCCCTGGGGTTTTTTACTTTTCTTTCTATATAACTTACTTTCACTATTATTTTGTATCTGGTTAGCTGGAGGCTGCCTGGCTTCTGGCCCCTGGGTGTATCCCTCTCTCCCACTTTCTCTTCTTCTCCCTCTTTCTCCTCATCCTCCTCATCCTCCTCGTCCTCCTCTTCTTCCTCCTCCCCCTCCTCCTCCTTCTTCCTTATTTTCCTCTCTCTCTCTCCTCTCTCTCTCTCTCTCTCTCTCCCTCTCTCTCTCCCATCTCTCTCTCTCTCTCTCTCTCTCTCTCTCTCTCACATACACACACACACACACACACACACACACATACACACATGCCTAGATTTATCCTCCTATTTATTCTCTCTGCCTACCAGTCCACCTATTCTTTCTCTGCCTAGCTACTGGCTGTTCAGCTTTTTATTAGACCAATCAGGTACCTTAGTCAGACTGGCGGGGGGAATGACACAAATGCAACGTAAGCAAAAGTAACACACCCTTACACAGTTCAAGTAATATTCTGCTGCATAAACAAATGTAGCACATCTTTGCCCAGCTAAAATAATATTCCACAGCAGCCATGCATCAGTGAAACAAGCAAAACAGCACAAAGATGTTTGTGGAAATCAAACCTACAGTTAGTATGAAGAAGCAACCTCAGCTCTGTGGGCTGCCCTAATATTGGTGGACACTACCTCCCATCATGACTAATTATCAGATCAAGGGAGAGGATTAGAAAGCCAACCTGAACTCCAACCACAGACCTTCAAAAGAAACAGTATGTGAGATCACCGTGGCTTCCAGCCAGTGTGAGATTGGCAGGAGGGACAGCCCTCATCGGCTGGCTCACTTCTAAAATGACCTTTGACTATGCTACATGGGAATGCCACCACAATGGACGCTGTCTGGATTGTGACGACCCAAAAATGTGAGCCTATTCCACCTCGTCTGAAGGTCATAGAGTTTGAGCTTATTTTTTCTCTCTCAGGTTGTTGACAACAAGCGTGGCTACACACCCTGACCTAGGGTGTGGTTACTTGGTGTTTTGGACATTAAGATGGCTCATAGAGGTGGATCTGCTCTGCACTGACCAAAGATTAGAGAATTCAATCACACTTCTGCTCCTTCTTTTGAAATAAGAGGTTTGACTTAGGGAGTGGCTGCCTGCAGGACACTTGGTTTGGGTGTTTCCACTTTCCTAAGCATCAAATGCTTCTCTCAAGAATTAGTGGACCCTGTCTCAGAAAAACAAAACAAAACAAAACAAAAAACAACAACAAAAAACAAAACAAAAAAAAGAATTAGTGGCTTGATGTGTCAAGTATTGGGGGGAAAATCCCTGTTCTGGTTGTCCTTTATATCATGTTAGAACAATCTTCTACCTTTGTCCCCTTTTTGTATTGGGACATAAAAGTGTGCGGAAAATAAACACAGGTGAATTCAGCATTTAGTATTCGCTGAGTTGCCCTTCCGTTAGTATTCTCTGTCTCTCTGTCTTTCTTATCTGTTTCTCCTCCTTACCATTTTCTAATCTTCACACTCCTACCCTGGAGAGTATGAACCCACCGTGGCTAGGATTATGGCAGAAGTCACCCCTAAAAAGTGACTCCCAACACACTGCAGCTCAACGTGGCATGGCTTGAGACACTGGAAGAGTTCTGTTACTGGTTTTATGATCTTTAGTCTTCTCCAGGGACAAGCTTAGAGGTCCTTCTGAGAAAGGAACAGAGTTGAATTCATTAGTTGGTTAGTCACAACAACCACATTTCTGATTTCTATGACCACTTCAGAGGAAATCAAAGATACTGAGAATCAGCAGAGGCCTGGGAAGCTGTATGCCCAGAGAATGGTGGAGAAATGCCAGCAACTCTGTCAAAGGAACAATGATGGTCAATGAGACAAGTCTGGAGGGACTTTTGAAACAGCAAGTTGACACACAAATGACCAAAGAGAATCACACCTACCACGTGACCAGGTGGTCTCTTAATTCTCCACAGTCACCCCCATCCCCACCCCCAGCAATGTGGAGCCTGAGCAGGTGGAAACTCTCCTCTCATGAAATCAGAGCTAATATCCCCATAGTTGGCTTGCACCGACTCCCACAGCCCTTCCAAACCTCTCACAGCACACCTGGGCTTCAGCAGATCTAAGACCTAGATCTTTGCTGCAGAATCCACTATTAGCCTGAGATGCCAAGTGCAATTTGAGGTGACACTCCTGGGTTGGCTTGTCCTCGTCCAAGAATTCGGCCTTTTTATGCCTCTGATCTCAAAGTCCTCACTGCTGAGCCCTTTCTGAAGGGTGTCACCTGCAGACTCAGATAATCAGTCAGCTCCTGCTGTGCCTGCAGGAGGACAAAGCTGGGACCTCTCAGCGAGGACCTAGAACAGAGCCAAAGCTTCCCTGATGTAGACCCATCTCCCGAAGCCAGCGTCCAAATGGTCTGTGTCCTCAGCAACTCCCTGCCATTTCCAGTGTGACGGTTTTGCAACTGCAATGAAGCCCCCAAGACAATCAGTTTACAAAGAGGAAAGACTCATTTGGGGCCACAGTTAGTGAAGGGAATTTCAGTACATTGTTGCTTTGGGACTGTGACTTCACAGGACAGTGTGGTGGGGGCATATGGCAGAGGAAGTTACTTTTCTCTTGACAGCCAGGAAGTGAAGAGGGAGATCAGGAGGAAAGGGCTGGGATCCCTTCCAAGACCCCATCTCCAGGAGTCAACTTCCTCCCTCTAGACTCTACCTCTTAAAGGTTCTACCAACTTCCAGTAGCACTACAGGGGGTGACTGAGCCCTTATAAGTTCTGTGGAGAGTAAGGGCCTCAAGAAGGGGGCAACTCAATTGCTATGGAATCTGTGAAGAATCACAAAGCTTTGAAAGTAATAAGCATGAGCTACAAAATAATTCTCTTTGGTCGTCCTTGACCAACTGCCTCTTTCAGGAGATGTTTAGACTTGGCTGTCAACTTAATAAGATTTAGAATTGCCACAGAAACACATCTCTGGCCACATCTGCGAGGGAGTGTCTATCTAGTTAAGTTTCTATGAGTTAATTGAGGTAGGAATACCCACCCTAAATGTGAGCAGTAGCCTTCTGGGAGATGAGGTCTTGGACTTTAGAGAGGAGGGAAATCAAGCTGACAGCCAGCCTTCACCTCTCTTTCTCCTCACTGCAGATGGAGTGTGACCAACTCCCTCATGCTTTAACCACCATGCTTTCTCTGATACGACGGACTGTACACTCAAGCTGTGAGCTAAAACACTCATTTCTTAAGCTGTTTTTGTGAGGTACTTTGTCACATCAATGGAAAAAAATAACAAATAAATGTGTCTACACAACAGTAGGTGGCCCAAGAAAGAAGGCAAACAGAGTAAAGAAGTTAAGGTGATGGTATATGTGTTCACTTCTTCCTGTCTTCAGTTTGGGACATTTCTCGTGAGTAACTTACCCTAGTTAGTGATCCTGTTTTAAACAGCATCAGATAGGCAGGCATTAACTGCATGAATTGAGTCCCTGTCTTAGTTAGGGTTTCTGTTGCTGTGGAGAGACACACTGACCATGGCAACATTATTATCATGGTCAGACATGGCAGGAGCGGGCAGACATGGTGCTAGAGAAGGAGCTGACAGTCCTACATCTTGACCTGCATGCAAAAGGAAGTAAGTTGTAATACTGGGCAGAGCTTGAATATAGGAGACCTTAAAACTCACCTCCACAGTGACACACTTCCTCCAACAAGACAACACCTCCTAATAGTTCTACTCCCTATGATCTTCTGGGGGCCAATTACATTCAAACTGCCACATTCCCACTCCTTGCCCCCCATAAGATTGTGACAATACCATAAAGCAAAATGCACTTAATCCAACTTCAAAAGATTTCATGGTCTATCACAGTCTCAACAATATTTAAAAGTTCAAAGTCTCTTCTGAGATTCATGCAATCTCTTAACTGTAATCCCTTATAAAATAAAAATTAAAAAAAACAAATCACATACTTTCAACATATAATTGCACATAATATATATTACCATTTCTAAACATAGGGAAGAGAGCATAGCTGGACCAAAGCAAGACTGAAAACCATCCGCGCAAACTCCAAACTCTGCATCCCAATGACTGATGTCAAAACTCTCTTCAGTTCTCTAACTTCTTTCAGTTTTGTTGACTGTAACACATTTCTCTCTCTTGGGCTGGTTCCACTCCCTGTCAGCAGATCTTTTTGGCAGGTATCCCATGGCTCTGGCATCTTCAGTATTTGGGGGTCTCCAATGCAATCCAGGTTTTATTTTTACAGCTTCAGGCAATGACTTCTCTAGGACTCCATCCGGGGACACCCCTGACACACTCCTGGCCTCAGTAGCTTTCCTTAATCTCTCTTTGACTCTAAAACCAGAACCACGTGGGTGAAGCTGCCAAATTCTGCTTGCTGAAGCTGGAACATATTCCCCTTGTTCAATTACATCTTTCCCTGCTGTAGAATATTATTTTAAGATGTGTTACATTTTTTATGCTGTGGAACATTTGTTTTAATGATGCAAAGATGTGTTGCATTCTTTTATGTTATGTTTGTTTACTCTGTGAAGTTGTGTACCTGTCTATAAAACCTGATTGGCCTAATAAAGAGCTGAGTGGCCAATAACAAGGCAGGAGAAAGGATAGGAAGTGCTGGCACGCAGAGAGAATAAATACAAGGAGAAAATTGAAGATAGTAAGAACAAGGAGAGGAAGGTGCTACGGGCCAGCCACCCAGCCAAACAGCCAGTCACAGAGTAAGAGTAAGACTTAGAGAAGTAAGAAAAGGAAAAAATGCAGAGACAGAAAGTTGATGAAATAATTGAAAGTCAAGAGAAGCTGACAAGAAACAAGTCAAGCTAAGGCCAGCCTCTGCCTTCTGAGTGCTGGGATTAAAGGTGTGCCCCACACCCAGTTCTAAGTTTTTCTTTGACTCCTTTTCACGAGTTGAAAACTTAGCTGGGTGGGATCATATCCTAAGACTGTGATTCCACTCACCACTGTCCATATTGTATTTCTTACTCTATTTATCTCCTTGAACACAGGGCTTAGTTCCATTCCATTTCCTGGTGCTCTTTTTGTTCCTCAAATTGCACATTTTTCACTTTTCCTTGCTCAATTTGCTCCCTTTTACTATAAATCTTTACAAGCATGAACACTAGTAACCACATAACAGAGTCTACACTAAGATATTGTGAAATTTCCTCTGCCAATGGAATTAACCCAAATTTCTTCATTTTAGCCCCAGGCATACTGTTTGGACAAGGACAAATAGCAGTCACATTATTTACCAAAATATCACAAGAATGATAGCTAGGCCACATATTAATATTCTTCTCCTCTGAAACCTCTTGAGGCAGGCCCCCACTGTCTTCCATGCCCCTACTAGTATGGCACATTAAGCAGCACTTAAAGCATTCAACTGCTTTTCTAACCCACAGCCCCAAGGCCCATATTCATTCAAACAAAAGTGTGGTCAGGCCTATCACAACAATACCCCAGTCCCTGGTACCAATTTCTATGAAGAGACACTATGACGACAGCAACTCTTATAAAAGAAAACACTTAAATAGGGTGGCTTATATTTTCAAAGGTTTAGTCCACTATTATCATGGTGTAACATGTTGTCATGCAGACAGACATGGTAATGGAGAAGGAGCTGGGAATTCTACATCTTGATACCTTAATCTACAGGCAACAGAAATTAAACTGAGATATTGGGCATTGTCTCAGTATATAAGAGCTCTCAAAGTCCTTCCCCACAGTGACACTCTTCCTCCAACAAGGAAATACCTACTCCAACAAGCCACACCCTCTGATAGTCCACTCCCTATTGGTGTGGGATTCCCCTCCATATGCTGTGAATACGTTTTATTACCATTAGTTAATAAAGAAGTTGCTTCAGCCCATGGCTGGGCAGAATAAAGCCAAGCAGAAGATCCAAACAGAGATATATAGAGTAGGTATGGTCAAGCCATGTAGCTGATGAAGAAGAAAGACAGCAAAAAGACTTACGGGTAGGCCAGAGCTTTGTGGTGATTGATTAATGGAAATGGGTTAATTTAAGATATGAGTTAGCCAGGAATATGCCTGAATTATTGACCAAGCAATGTTTAATTAATATAGTTTCTGTGTGATTTTTTTCTTTCTTTCTTTCTTTATTTATTAAGGATTTCTGCCTCCTCCCCGCAACCGCTTCCCATTTCCCTCACCCTCCCCCGATCAACTGCCCCTCACTCCTCAGCCCAAAGAGCAATCAGGGTTCCCTGACCTGTGGGAAGCCCAAGGACCGCCCACCTCTATCCAGGTCTCCTAAGGTGAGCATCCAAACTGCCTAGGCTCCCCCAAAGCCAGTACGTGCAGTAGGATCAAAAACCCACTGAGATTGATCTTGAGTTCTCAGTGTTCCTCATTGTCCACTATGTTCAGCGAGTCCAGATTTATCCCATGCTTTTTCAGACCTAGGCCAGCTGGCCTTGGTGAGTTCCCGATAGAACATCCCCATTGACTCAGTGTGTGGGTGCACCCCTTGTGGTCCTGAGTTCCTTGCTCGTGCTCCATCTCCGTCTGCTCCTGATTTGGACCTTGAGATTTCTGTCCCGTGCTCCCATGTGGGTCTCTGTCTCTGTCTCCTTTCATCGCCTGATGAAGGTTAATATTCATGAGGATGCCTATGTGTTTGTCTTTGGATTCACCTTCTTATTCAGCTTCTCTAAGAACATGAATTATAAGCTCAATGTCCTTTATTTATGGCTAAAAACCAAATATGAGTGAGTACATCCCATGCTCCCCTTTTTGGGTCTGGCTAACCTCACTCAGGATAGTGTTTTCTATTTCCATCCATTTGTATGCAAAATTCAAGAAGTCCTTGTTTTTTACTGCTGAGTAATACTCTAATATGTATATATTCCATACTTTCTTCATCCATTCTTCCATTGAAGGGCATCTAGGTTGTTTCCAGGTTCTGGCTATTACAAACAATGCTGCCATGAACATAGTTGAGCATATACTTTTGTTGTATGATAGGGCCTCTCTTGGGTATATTCCCAAGAGTGGTATTGCTGGATCCAGGGGTAGGTTGATCCCGAATTTCCTGAGAAACCGCCACACTGCTTTCCAAAGTGGTTGCACAAGTTTGCATTCGCACCAGCAATGGGTGAGTGTACCCCTTTCTCCACAACCTCTCCAGCAAAGGCTATCATTGGTGTTTTTTATTTTAGCCATTCTGACAGGTGTAAGATGGTATCTTAAAGTTGTCTTGATTTGCATTTCCCTGATCACTAAGGAAGTTGAGCATGACCTTGAGTGTCTTTTGGCCATTTGAAGTTCTTCTGTTGAGAATTCTCTGTTCAGCTCAATGCCCCATTTTATAATTGGGTTGATTAGCCTTTTACGGTCTAGTTTCTTGATTTCTTTATATATTTTGGAGATCAGACCTTTGTAAGTTGCGGGGTTGGTGAAAATCTTCTCCCAGTAAGTGGGTTGCCTCTTTGTCTTAGTGACAGTGTCCTTTGCTTTACAGAAGCTTCTCAGCCTCAGGAGGTCCCATTTATTCAATGAGGCCCTTAGTGTCTGTGCTGCTGTTGTTATATGTAGGAAGTGGTCTCCTGTACCCATGTGCTGTAGAGTACTTCCCACTTTCTCTTCTATCAGGTTCAGTGTGTTTGGACTGATATTGAGGTCTTTAATCCATTTGGACTTGAGTTTTGTGCATGGTGATAGATATGGATCTATTTTCATTCTTCTACATATTGACATCCAGTTTTGCCAGCACAATTTGTTGAAGATGCTCTCTTTTTTCCATTGTATACTTTTAGCTCCTTTATCGAAAATCGGGTGTTCATAGGTTTGTGGGTTAAAGTCAGGGTCTTCTATTCGATTCCATTGGTTGACTTCTCTGTTTTTATGCCAATACCAAGCTGTTTTCAATACTGTAGCTCTGTAATAGATTTAGAAGTCAGGGATGGTAATGCCTCCAGACAATCCTTTATTGTATAAGATTGTTTTGGCTATCCTGGGTTTTTTGTTTTTCCATATAAAGTTGATTATTGTCTTCTCCAGATCTGTGAAGAGTTTTGATGGGATTTTGATGGGGATTGCATTGAATCTATAGATTGCTTTTGGTAGAATTGCCATTTTTACTATGTTGATCCTCCCAATCCAAAAGCAAGGGAGGTCCTTCCATTTTCTGGTGTCTTCTTCAATTTCTTTCTTCAAAAACTTATAGTTCTTGTCAAATAGATCTTTCACTTCCTTGGTCAGAGTTACCCCAAGATATTTTATGCTATTTGTGACTATCGTGAAAGGTGAAGCTTCTCTGATTTCCCTCTCTGCCTCCTTATCCTTAGTGTATAGGAAGGCAACTGATTTTTTGGAGTTGATCTTGTATCCTGCCACATTACTAAAGGTGTTTATCAGCTGTAGGAGTTCTTTGGTAGAATTTTTGGGGTCGCTTATGTATACTATCATATCATCTGCAAATAACGAAAGCTTAACTTCTTCCTTTCCAATACGATTCCCCTTGATCTCCTTATGTTGTCTTATTGCTATTGCTAGAACTTCAAGCACTATATTGAAGAGGTATGGAGAGAGTGGACATCCTTGTTGTGTTCCTGATTTTAGTGGGATGGCTTTGAGTTTTTCTCTGTTTATTTTAATGTTAGCTGTTGGCTTGCTGTAAATAGCTTTTATTATATTTAGGTATGACCCTTGTATCCCTATTCTCTCCAAGACCTTTATCATAAAGGGGTGTTGAATTTTGTTGAATGCTTTTTCAGCATCTAATGAAATGATCATATGTTTTTTTTCTTTCAGTTTATTTATATGGTGGATTACATTGTTAGATTTGCGTATGTTGAACCAGCCCTGCATCTCTGGGATGAAGCCTACTTGATCATAATGGATAATTTTTCTAATGTGTTCTTGGATTGGGTTTGCCAGTATTTTATTGAGAATTTTTGCGTTGATGTTCATGAGTGAGATAGGTCTGTAATTCTCTTTCTTGGTTGGGTCTTTGTGTGGTTTTGGTTTCAGGGTAACTGTAGCTTCATAAAAGGAATTTGGCAATGACTCTTCTGTTTCTATATTGTGAAATACATTAAGGAGTATAGGTATTAGTTCTTCTTGGAAGTTCTGGTAGAATTCTGCATTGAAACCATCTGGTCCTGGGCATTTTTTCGAAGGGAGATTTTTGATAACCGTTTCTAATTCTTCGCAAGTAACCGGTCTATTTAGATCATTCACCTGGTCTTGGTTTAGCTTTAGTATATGGTACTTATTTAAAAAATGTCCATTTCTTTTGTATTTTCCAGTTTTGTGGCATACAGGCTTTTGTAGTAAGATCTAATGATTCTTTGAATTTCCTCTGTGTCTGTGGTTATGTCCCCCTTTTCATTTCTGATCTTATTTATTTGCGTGTTCTCTCTCTGTTGTTTAATTAGTTTGGATAGGGGTTTGTCGATCTTGTTGATTTTCTCCAAGAACCAGCTTTTTGTTTCATTGATTCTTTGGACTGTTTTCTGTGCTTCTATTTTGTTGATTTCAGCCCTCAGTTTTATTATTTCCAGTCTTCTACTTCTCCTGGGCGCGTCTGCTTCTTTTTTTTTCCTAGAGCTTTCAGGTGTGTTGTTAAGTCCCCAATGTATGCATTCTCCGTTTTCTTTAAGTGGGCACTTAGTGCTATGAACTTTCCTCTTAGCACTGCTTTCATTGTGTCCCATAGGTTTGAGTATGTTTTCCCTTTATTTTCATTAAATTCAAGGAAGACTTTAATTTCTTTCTTGATTTCTTCCTTGACCCAGTTGTGGTTCAGTAGTTGACTGTTCAGTTTCCATGAGTTTGTCGGTTTTTTGGGGGGTAGCATGGTTGTTGCCTTCTAACTTTAATCCGTGGTGATCTGATAAGACACAGGTGGACACTGGTATTTTTTTGTATCTGTGGAGGTTTCCTTTGTCCGAGTATGTGGTCAATTTTTGAGAAGGTTCCATGAGCTGCAGAGAAGAAGGTATATTCTTTCCTATTTGGATGGAATGTTCTATAGATGTCTGTTAAGTTCATTTGCTTCATTACCTCCAATAATTCTCTTAATTCTCTATTAGATTTCTTTCTGATTGACCGGTCTCTTGGAGAGAGAGGTGTGTTGAAGTCTCCTACTACTAGTGTGTGTGGTTTGATGTCTGCCTTGAGTTCTAGTAATATTTCTTTTACATAAGTAGGTGCTTTTATATTGGGGGCATAGATATTCAGGATTGAGACGTCATCCTGATGAATTGTTCCTGTTATGAGTATAAAGTGACCATCTCGGTCTCTTCTGATTGATTTTAATTTGAAGTCAGTTTTGTTAGAAATTAGTATGGCCACACCTGCTTTTTTCTTAGGACCATTTGCTTGAAACACCTTTTCCCAACCCTTTACTCTGAGTAGGTGCCTGTCTTTGTGGTTGAGATGTGTTTCTTGCAAACAGCAGAATGTTGGATCCTGTTTTCATATCCAATCTTTTAGCCTGTGCCTTTTGATAGGTGAATTGAGCCCATTAATATTAAGTGATATTAATTACCAGTGGTTGTTTACTCCGGTTATTCTTATTGCTGTTGGTAGTAGAGATTGTGTGTCTCCCTTTTTTGAGATATGCTGGTGAAGGGTCACTAGATGCCTGGGTTATTGTAGGCAGTATTGACAGTGTTGGATTCCTTGGGTTGCGATTTTCCTTCTATTACTTTCTGTAGGGCTAGATTTGTGGCTACATATTGTTTAAATTTGTTCTTATCCTGCAATGTCTTGTTTTCTCCATTGATAATGAACGATAGCTTGGCTGGGTATAGTAGTTTGGGTTTGCATCGATGGTCTCTTAGCTTCTGCAGTACATCTATCCAGGACCTTCTGGCTTTCATAGTTTCCATAGAGAAGTCAGGTGTAAGTCTGATCGGTTTACCTTTATAAGTTACTTGCCCTCTTTCCTTTGCAGCTCTTAATATTCTTTCTTTAACCTGAATATTTTGTGTTTTGATTATTATATGGCGAGGAGATGTTTTTCTTTGATCCAGTCTGTTTGGTGTTCTGTATGCTTCTTGAATATTTAAATGAATATCTTTCTTTAAGTTGGGAAAGTTTTCTTCCATAATTTTGTTGAAAATATTTTCTGGGCCATTGAGCTGTGACTCTTCTCCTTCTTCTATTCCTATTATTCTTAGGTTTGGTTTTTTTATTGTGTCCCATATTTCCTGAATGTTTTGTGTTGAGAATTTGTTGGCTTTGCTGTTTTCTTTGATCTGTTTGTTTATTTTCTCTATGGTGTCCTCAGCATCTGAGATTCTTTCTTCTAGCTCTTGTATTCTATTGATTATGCTTGTTTCTGTAGACTCTGTTCGTTGACCTAGATTTTCCATATCCAGCTGGTCCTCAGTTTGTATTTTCTTCCTTGCCTTCATTTCAGTTTTCAATTCTTGAACTGTTTCCATTACCCGTTTGATCGTTTTTTCTTGGTTTCCCAGGGTATCATGTATGTATTTACTCATTTCTTCAAACTTTTTATTATACTTCTCATCCATTTCTATAAGGGCATTTTTTACATGTTGTTTAAGGGACTCTATTGCCTTCATAAAGTCAATTTTTTCCACTTCTTCTGTGTTAGGTTGTTCAAATACTTCTGTTGTAAGATCATTGGGTTCTGGTGTTTTCATGTTGTTTTTCAGATTATTGGGTGAATTCTTGCCTTGGCGCCTGCCCATCTCCTCCTATTGATCCTATCTAATGGGTCTTTTAAAAACCGGATCAGGTTTCCCTGCTGGCCAAGGGATCCGCTTACAAAATGCCCTCGCTCTGTTTCCTGGTTCCTGCCGCAGGCCAAGAACCCTCTCACCCCTCCGAAGGGTCTTCAGGACAGGACCAGGCTCCCTGTGTGCCAGTGACCTGGCCCACCAAAGGCAAACCTCTTTGATTTAATTGTAGTAGGGCGATCTGCTCTCCTTATTGCACGCTTTTCCCCGCCGCTTGGGTCTGCCGCTGCGCTGGTCCCCCAAAGCCTCTTCCTGAATGCAGTGTTGCTCCGCAGCCGCGCAGCCTCGTCTGGCCACCGTGCCTGGCCGCCACGCCACCGCGCCTGGCCGGCACGTCTGGCTGCTAGCCACCTCTGTGCGTCTGGCCGCCGCGCCGCCTCTGTGCCAGTTTCTGTGTGATTATTTCAGGTCTTAGTGACCGGGAAATGAATGATCAGTCTCCACCTACACCCTATGAGTTTATGGGGCCAATTACATTCAGACTACCACAGTCCCTCACTGTTACATTGGACTCCTTTATACTTCAGCACATCAGAATATTACTGGATTTAAAGATGTATGAGAATGGATGCCAACCCAACATGACTGGTGTCCCATTAGAAAAGAGAGACCACAGAATTGTGTATGCACCGGGAAAAGACTGTGTGAGGTTTTGGTGAGAAAAATAGGTTCCTGAACCCATGGAGAGAAATCTCAGGAGACACAACACCTGCCAATATCTTTCTCTTGGTGTTGCAGCTTCCAGAGCTGTGAGATCACAAGTTTCTGTTTTACCCCTGTCTGTAGCATTTAATTACCAGTCTTTATAGGTAAAGCACACACATTCTGAGAGCCAGTGGAGTCTGCCTGACTGTTCAGTGTGGGGTGATTGTTTGGGAGGGAATGGACATCGGTGTGATGGTCGACCTCTCTACAACAGATCAGGAAGACAACGAAGGTATTGTATTATGTAAATTACTTGAAGGATGAATCATTGGAAACTGTTCAAGAGTTTTAGTACCTTGACATCACAAACTCCTTGAAAATAAGAAACATAACTACAAAATTAATTTAGTTCATTTTTAATGACACACATCCCTCTGTTTCCTCAGCAATGTGAACAAGAGGCAGGCGGCACAGAGTGAACTTCAAACAGAGGATGAGAACATTGCACAGAGACAATAAATGTACTTGGCAGATGAATGATTAAAGGATGGACACAATTAAAGGAGCGTTAAGAAAGGGAGGGGTAAAGGTGTTCCCAGCCCCCATTCCCCACATCCTGCCTCCTCCACATCCGTACTTTCAGTAAATGAGGCTAACAGGGCCTTTGGGGCCATTGGATTAGCCTTCCAGCTTCTCACCAAGAGGCAAAGAGCTTAGGAGGCTGAGGTGCCCACATTTCCCAGATCCCATGCGCCTCTTTCCCATTCCCCTCTGGCACCTGGGGCCATCCAGTTGCCCACTCTCCCTGCCTCCTCTTAGTGTGTAAAGTGAAGCTAGGAACCAGGAGAGGGAAGAGAAGGTGCTGGGTGGCTGAGGGCCCAGAGCTGGCCCTCCTTGCAGATTGGGATCCTGTCACTTAATATCATAGAAATGCTGTTCTGAATCCAAGCCTAACATTCCATATGTGTAGTAAGCTGTGCTTGTCAAAGTAGGAGGAGAGTATTTATTTCACGTGAGGCAGTGTGCTTGACTTATAACGTCCCATACTGGATGCAAAGTAACATGAATCCCTGCACTAACCAGCTTTCTGAAGCGATGGAAAAATACTCAAGAAAAAAATTAGAAAGATTTATTTTATCTCATAATTTCAGGAGATTTGGTCCATAGTTACCTGGCCAGGATACTTTGGGCCTTTAGTAGCACAGCGCAGTGTGGATGGGATCACGTGATTAAGAGGTCTGTTCACTTGGTGACAGCTAGGGAACAAAGAGGGCACAAGAGTGTTATGACCTTATTTAGCTTCTCTAGGATCACTAATTATAGGCTCATTGTCCTTTGTTTGTGGCTAGAAACCAAATATGAGTGAGTACATCCCATGTTCCTCTTTTTGGGTCTGGCTTACCTCACTCAGGATAGTGTTTTCTATTTCCATCCGTTTGTATGCAAAATTCAAGAAGTCCTTGTTTTTTACTGCGGAGTAGTACTCTAATATGTATACATTCCATACTTTCTTCATCCATTCTTCCATTGAAGGGCATCTAGGTTGTTTCCAAGTTCTGGCTATTACAAACAATGGTGCACCCACACACTGAGACAATGGGGATGTTCTATCAGGAACTCACCAAGGCCAGCTGGCCTGGGTCTGAAAAAACCTGGGATAAAACCCGACTCTCTGAACATAGCAGACAATGAGGACTACTGAGAACTCAAGAACAATGGCAATGGGTTTCTGATCCTACTGCACGTACTGGCTTTGTGGGAGCCTAGGCAGTTTGGATGCTCACCTTACTAGACCTGGATGGAGGTGGGTGGTCCTTGGACTTCCCACAGGGCAGGGAACCCTGATAGCCCTATGGGCTGACAAGGGAGGGGAACTTGATTGGGGGAGGGAAATGGGAGGTGGTGGCGGAGAAGAGACAGAAATTTTTAATAAATAAATAAATGGGAAAAAAAGAGTGTTCTGACCTCCCAATATCACCTTCAAGGACAGTCTCCAGTGGCTTACAGTCTTCTTCGGCTCTGCCCCTATCTCTTGAAGGTTTCAGCACCTCTAGTAGTAGCCTTGTAGGCCGGCAACCAAGGCTTTGGGAAACATTCAAAACTCAAAACCTAACAAGATTTACTGTACAGGCTCACGGCCAGGCTGCCTTTCCCCAGGCCTCTTTCTTCAGCCACTGCCTCTGAGGAAACCAAGGCCTTTTAGTGAATCTGAAGCTAATTGTCTGTGTATTCGCTGCCCCTTGATTTTTGGTCCTTTTGCCTACATTTGCCATTTTATCCTGAAAGCATTTTACAAAGATATGCTCAATAAAGTGTCTATAACTAAATTGAGATTTGCAATATTTGTGCTTGATTCACATGTAAAAAGAGGAAAATGACCTGTCTTCCTGTTACTGATTCAACAGTGTGACATCTGTGGTCTTGTTTTCTATTTTTCCAATAGTTTATCAAGCCACACTTTTACTTTGGTTTTCTTCCACTCCCAGCTGCCATGAAAGCGGTGTTTAAGTGGAAACATCTGTATTAGCCTCAATTAACTCAGTGGCCTTAGACACAGGCTGTCTCTGTCATTTTCTCAGCGCTGTCATTGTTTGGAATTTTATGTGCAGAGAATAAGGTTTTCCAGCAGGTGGCAGCAGACGTCTTGTAAGTTATTTAGATCCCATTAAGTAGTCAGAAAAAGCAGGAGGGGAAAAAAAAAACAGAAAAAGCACAAGGCAGTGGAGCTGGTGGGCTCTATAAAACACTGCACTTCTTGAAAGGGAGGGGAACGCATGCCTCTTACAGGGTCTCTCTCGTCTCATGTACAATGTCGGGAGAAACTGTTTATATAATGTGTTACATCAATGGCACATGTATAAGATGGGTGCGGGGGGGGGGGGGGGGGGGCGATGGTGGCTGGAGGACCAGGAGTCAGTCCTGACTCTAACAACCCTGGGAAGGCCTGGATGGCTGCAGCTGCATGACCCTGGCCCCTTCCCACTCTCCTCTCTGACCTGATTTCAAAGACACCCACTTGCCTGCTCCTCCAGGCTGTTCTGTATGCACCGCGCATCCCGGTCTGGCTCCAGGCTCCAAAACTGGACACCCTCCCCCCCCCCCCCCCCCACCCCGGTTCCCCAGGCAGCCAATTTAGCCTGCTTGTCCTCCTTGCCTTTCTGGGTTGGCGGTTGCCATGGCAACTGTAAGGCTCTTCAGGCTTTCTTAGTGACTGACCAGGCCTGGAAAACCATTTTGGAATCCACAGCACTGTATTTGTGGGAAATTTTAATGAAAGAGCTGCCTGACCCAGCTTCAGTGCTGCACCGCGAAAATGGCAGGGACGTGAGGTGCTGCTGCACTGGAAGGGGCAGCAGCTGCCAGAAAGACAGACGACTTGGGAGACACTGGAGGGGAGGCAGAACAATGCCCTTGCCCCTTGCTATTGCCTCATCTTCAGGGAGAAGAGCTCCCTGTCGCAGCTGGTGGAGTGACTCCAACACGGGGGGAGGGGGGGGGGCGGGGGTGAGCATGTCAGGCCATGCAGACATAGGCGGTTCTCCCAGGGTTTAATAAAGGTGAAACTTTAAGCTTATTTTCATTCATAAAAAGAGGAAAGGAAAGCAAAAAAAAAAAATGAAATGCATTTCTCACAGGTAAATGTGGGCAAATAGCTCTGACAATTGAGACTTGAAGTTCACCTCTATTGCTCATTTTTGATTTTTCCAATTTCCAACGGTTCAGAGGCGGGCAGCCTCAAAGACACCCTCCATGAATTCTGCCCTGACTATGCCTGCCTGATGAGTCTCTTTCCTGTCAACACAACCTGGACTCATCAGCCTGCTTCTGCTGACCAGAATACAGCAGAAATTATGGGATGCCTCATCAGGAAGGAGGTGGGGAGAAAGTGGGTTTTGTCTTTGGTGCCTCCCTGTCACTAAAAGCCCTTGCTGTCACAGCATGAAGCAGCTTCGGAATTACATACATGGCAAGAACCGAAAGGGGAAACTCTGATTCCAATTTTGTCTTGGGATGACCCAGTTTCTCTGGGAACAAGAGCCAGAGGACCCAGCTAAGCTGGGGTTGGAGCCTCAATCCACAGAAATGGCTAGAAAATCAATTGTCATCTCAGCAAGAGCATCTTGGGGGTCTACGCTAAACAGAAATGGGTAATGATTAGCGCCATGTGTTTTTGATTTCACTCCATGATTTGGACTGTTAGGAGTGCTCTTGGAACCTCTCTGCTTGTGTTTAATGCCATGCTCATCCCTAGCATCTCTAAGAGACATAAGGTTCTTAAATTTTGAGACACCAGCTCTCAAATTTTCAGTGTCCTTTAAGAATAAAGATCAAGTACGTTGATAACAGTTGTCCCTCGGTATCTGTGATTCTCCCAAGATCCTCCTACGCAGTGTAAAGGCATGATGCTCAAGCACCTTGCATAAATGGAATCGCATTGGCATATAAGATGTGCAGATTTACACATGTGCTTTAAATCAGCTCCATGATTGTTTATAATAGTCAATATGATGGGAATTTTGCATCAGTAGTTACCAGACAAAATTGTTTAGGGAATAGTGACAAGAAATCTGCACATGCTCACTACAAATGCAATTTTTGTTTAAATTTTCTTTTCTTTATTTGAGTGGATTCATGGATGCAGAACACAGACACTGCAATCAAGTTATACTTGTAAAGGTCATTGAACACAAAGTGAATAGAAAATGGTTGATAAGCTAGATATAATCACTAACGAACACAAACCATTCACATTTCCATGTACAGCTTTTTCTGTAAGCTTACGTCAATCATCGGTCTCCAAGAACTGGGTTGTTGACTAAATCAACATCATATATATACATATATATATATGTGTGTGTGTGTGTATGTATATATATACATATATATATTCCATTGAATATATATTCTAAAGAGAAGCCATGTAGACACATGAACTGGTTCTTTTACAAAGATACTGTGATCCTTGAATGTCTTAACTCTGTAAAATCTGTCTACAGAGGCTGTGTACTAAGAAGGTCAATACCTGGGTAGCCAGGATGGCCTCCAAGCACCAGGAAGAGACTTCAAGAATGCTGGCTATTCTAGGAATAGGCAAGATAACTATGTCCCTGACGAGCTTGCAGTGAATGAGGGACCTGTATAAAGCCATGAACACTGGCTGATACCTGCTGTTGGAATGTAGATTGCACCCTACACAGATGGCAGCCCTATGGGTTCGGCATTGTGATCCTCTTCAACCTATAAGGAGAAGTGGGGAAGTCTGAAGAAATCTCCAGGGAACTAAGAAATGGTGGTACTTGTGGTGCTTTCTCCAGGATGTGGACACAGTCAAGACTGACATAAATATAAACAAATATAAGTTGACTAGCTCACTCTTTTTATGCATGAATGTGGTGTGTGTATGTCTGTGTTTGTGTGCCCCCGTGTGTGTGTGTGTGTGTGTGTGTGTGTGTGTGAACTCGCGTACACTCACAGACTAGAAAGAATGTCAGATACCCTGGAACTGGAGTTACCTGCTCTTGTGGGTGCTGGAAACCATACTCGAATCCTTTGGACAAGCAGCAAGAACTCTTGACCACTATGCCATCAGTCCACAACCTGTTTACTATTTGTCTCTCAATGTTTGTATGGTGGCTAGTAAAATTTAAGTACTTAATATTTTCCACATGAATAAAACTAAAAATATATGGAAGTCAAACCACCTTAGACAGAACTGGGAAGTGAGTTCTGCAAATCAGGCAATGGAGCCTGCGTTCTTATTCACTGCAGGAGACAACTCTCCGGGACATTTGGTAGTCCCCAAGCTCGTATACTGCTGTGCTGCCAAAGCTTACCTCAGCCAAGGGAAGTATGGCACCACAATCATCACGCTGTGTTTTAGTCCACTCAGAGCCTAAGCAGTGTGCTGACATCCAGGTGCTGTGATGACTCTGGTTTGGGACATCAAACCACACAGCCATAGCTACTTTGTTCCTATAAGTTCTGAACAGGCCTTACTTGCACCAAGGTCCCTTTGCCTCTTAGACTCTGGAGACCGTAATTACCTTGCAGACTCCACAGCCTGATCTGCGCCCTCCTCAGCAATCCATAGGCAATGGCTTTGGGGAAACCAGACTTCAAAGACCGTGTTTTGCTGTCCTCACTTGGCTGCATGGAAGCAGCTAGGTGGGATCATGGCGGAGTACCATTGGTTTCCAGAGCCTAGGCTCTGCATGCTTTAATGGCCACTGCCCTCACATCCAGATACATACAGAGAAAGCTACCATTTCCTGGAATTCCATTTAAACATCGAGGACAGCCTCACAAGGCCTCTACTAAAACTTCCTTCAGACAGTCCAGTCTATGACCAGTTCAAAGAAAACATTGTTGAAAGCCTTTTTTTTTGTATAAATACTCTGATGATCATGGGTAATCAGAATATTTTAAATCGAAAATACATTTTTTGTTCGATTGTTTGTTTATAACAGTCTCACTTTGTAGCCCTGACTGGCCTGAAACTCATGATCCTCCTGCCTCAGCCTCTCAACTAGGATTACAGCCCTGCTCAGCCCCACCTTTAAACCTGAAATACTTTGAGAGGTAACAATTTGCTTGAAAGAGAAAAGAAAGTAATGAGCAAGTGATAACAAAGAAAGAAAAAATAAAAGGGAGAAGAAAGGGCTGTTAGAGAACCACGCAGCTGCTGTTGCTTTATTGGCTTATGGGGACCAACATCATCACCATCACCTCATTACCATGTACTGCCTGCATCCTCTGAGACAACATCCTCTGCATCAGACACTGAGTCCTGGGAACTGCAGACAGCATCTCCAGGAACACACTTAGATGTCAGCAACTGGTAGCCCAAGGGGGCATACGCATTCCAGAGCAGGAAGTAACCAGCTTACACACTTAGAGTCCCTGGTTCGTCAGGCAGGTCCAAGCGAAGTGCTATCTGATACCCTTAGGATGCCGTCTCATGCACCTGTTGCTGATGCACCTCTATCCAAGAAGTTTCAAACAGGAGTTGTCAGAGCTCACTAGGCAGAGCTTAGTGGTCATACTGACTCAACTGTTTTACCCTCAGCTAACTCAACCCTCTCTCCACTCCTGACCACAACTCTCCAACGGGCTGACAGAGTGGTCAGATTGCTCTCCCCACATTGTCACCTCACAGGTATCCAAAATCAAAGCAGCGAGATTCCTTGCTCTTTTTCCTAAGCTTCCAATCCAAGGTTTTGAAAAAGCAAAGGGAAAAAAAAGGCTTGTAAAATATGTTCCTAATGAAGTAATTCTTTTATGCACTGGCAGTCACTAGTGGATCATTATGAATTAATTTGCGAAATTAATTAATCGATTTAGTCATATAATCGGATCAAGTAGATCACAGGCCAGCCTGCTCTGGTTTGAGTAATGAGATGACTTGAAAGATCAGACAATTAGATCTCACTAATCGCATGCTTTTTACACTCATTTCCCAAAGGGAAACTAAAAGCCTTCTGCAGAGCACTTTGGACCAGGCTGCGTATGCACGTAAGCCTGCGGGCTGGGGCTCTAGCCTGACTCTGGGTTTAAAAGTTGACAATCTTCGAGACCAGCCTGGTCTACAAGAGCTAGTTCCAGGACAGGCTCCAAAACCACAGAGAAACCCTGTCTCGAAAAACCAAAAAAAAAAAAAAAAAAAAAGTTGACAATCTGAGATACAGGATTTGGTGAACAAATAATTTCAAAATGGTTTAAAATGTCACAAGTTTGTATTACATTTCTTTATGGGGCTGATGTCAGATTGTTCATAGAATGTAATCCCTTCTGGAGACACTGGGGAGGATTCTGAGCTACCCGTATTCACTGGTTCACAGTCTCATCCTCTATTCCCGGCTTTTGTCATCTGTCACAATTTCCCATGCTAGCACTTTTCTGTCCCCCCTCTTCCTCTTACAGGGTGCTTGTGATCATACTAGACCTACCCAGATAATCAGGACAGCTCTCCTCTCAAGTCCCTGCCTCTGCAAAACCCCTTCTGGCTTGTCAAAGAACCTTCCAAAAGCACCAAAATTAAGATATGAACATGTTTGGGGGTCATTATAACACCCTCCACATCACCAAGGTCATGACTAGATTTCAGAGACTGCAGTGCGCATATGTCCCTTTCAGATAGCCCCATGTTCAGAACACTGGAAGGTCCCCTATTCACTCACCCCAAATTCTGCCATGTCTCCCACAGCTCTTAGAATTAAAGTAAATCTCTGCAATATAGGTCAGTGTTGCAGTAGGAGCGGCGAGGCTGCGTCCCCGCCACCCAGCTGCGCGCACGGCTAGCTTATGCTCCGAAATAATTACATGGGTACTGTATTCTTTTAAACACTGCCTGGCCCATTAGTTCCAGCCTCTTATTGTCTAGCTCTTACATATCGATCTAACCCATTTCTAACATCCCTGTAACACCACGAGGTGTCTTACCAGGGAAGATCTCAACCTGTGTCTGTGTCTGGTAGGAGAATCATGGCGACTCCTTGACTCAGCTTCTTTCTCCCAGCATTCTGTTCTGTTTACTCCACCTACCTAATTTTATGTCCTATTAAAGGGCCAAGGCAGTCTCTTTATTTAACCAATGAAATGATCACAAGCCAGAAGACTCTCCCCCATCATTTCCCCTTTCTCTGTTTAAACAAAAAAGAAAGGCCGGGTGATGGTGGCGCACGCCTTTAATCCCAGCACTCGGGAGGCAGAGGCAGGCGGATCTCTGTGAGTTCGAGACCAGCCTGGTCTACAGAGCTAGTTCCAGGACAGGCTCCAAAGCCACAGAGAAACCCTGTTTCGAAAAACCAAAAAAAAAAAAAAAAAAAAGAAAGGCTTTCATTTTAACATAGTAAGATTACATATAACAAAACAGATATTAAGCAAGAATTACAGTTACAATATTTATATCTATTTTATCTTTTATCATAACTAAGGTAAACTATAACTATAATAACTATTCTTCAACTCCATCAAAGACTCCAGAAGGATATAATATTACCAAGCAAACATGAAGTCCAAAACTCTAGAAATGACAGAGACATCTCGCTGTCTGGACAGTCACCCAAAATTCCTCTGTACCGTTGGGGCATCCATCTTCGGCCTTCAGGCCCATGGTATCCAGCAGACATTTTCATGAAGCAGGAAATTCCAAAGACAGTTCAGTCACTTTCTGCTGTGTCCTGCAGAATGTCTCACAGACTCTTTCATGAATCAGGAACCCCGAAAGACCATCTCACCTTTAGGCAAGTTCAGCAGTCCTCTCTCTGCGGGTTCTTTATGTCCAGTTCATGTAACAGTCCAGGCAAGAGCAGTTTCTTGCCCAAATGGCTTTCAAACTCCATAAGGATCCTCTTCGATGCCCATCTTCCTCTCGAAGTAGATTGGTGCTGCCAGGAGCAGACGTGTCTCATTGTCATGAAAAGCCCTAAATTATTAAAACATTTAAATGCCATATTCTGTAGTCTTTGAAAGATATGAACAATGCCTATCTAATTGAAATATATCTCTATATATTTAGAAAATCTAACTAACATGACTACAAGCTTTACTATTATCGATGATTATCCATTAACAACCTATATTTCCTATTATACATTACATTTTAAATGAAGTACACAATCACAATACCTTAATCAATATCAGAAATACATATACATATAACAAAATTGACTTTAAAATCCATACCAATGTAAATTATTCATATCTATATCATATCCCCCTTTAAATGTAAAAGAACATTTATAAACAATATTTGGGAATATGGGCGCAGTTATTTCTCTCCAAACTGCTTCCTGCTGAATAGGGGCGCTGTTATTTAGGTCTTTCATGGTATAAACTGTGTGCTAGTTTCATCTCAGTTGGCAGTTGAGTGAAACAATTTTCTGAAGGTGTTCACAGCAACCCTTCAGGAGGGTGTGGTCCATCATACCATATTGGAATAAAAACAATCCAAAGACTCTCACCCTCTGTGAAAACAAAATAAGAAACTCCTTTCCAAAGCATCATGTCCTTAGATCAAAATTTCAAAGTCAAGGCATTTTCAAAATATCTATGTTGGATTAGTTCAGCAGCATTTATAAACAAATATCTTTTAGCAGCTGTTGCTCTTTTCTCAGCATTCAAACAATTCAAACAGAGCATAATAGCATACAGTATCAAGATTCTCTGTGTATTTTCCATCTTTGTGTGGCTTTATTTTAACTCTATTTTGTATATTTTTACTTTTATTTTAAATTCTTTGTATATCTTTGTCCTGGAATAACTCTGTAGACCAGGCTGTCCTTGAAATCTCAGAGATCCTTCTGTCTCTGCCTCCCAGGCATTGGGATTAAAGGTGTATGCTACTACACCTTGAACTCACAGAGATCTGTTTGTCTCTGCCTTCTAGGCACTGGGATTAAAGGCGTGTGCTACCATATCTTGAAGTCACAGAGGTCAGTCTCCCTCTGCCTCCCAAGTGTTGGGATTAAAGGTGTGTCCTACCACACCCAACTACTCTTTTTCTTCCTTTTTTTTTACTTTAAGAATTTCAACTTTTAGCCTGCACATATTTTTAACACACAGTAAACCATTTTGAAATTTTCTTTGTCTTTGAATCTCTCTTTACTGTATATCTCTCTTTTTCTGACCACACGAGCCTTTAAACTACTGAACAATATGGGTGGAATTAAAGCCGTGGCTTTGGCAGCTAGATCCAGCCCATTCCTTAGCTTTCCAGCCTCATGGCTGAGGTACTGATTGTAGCCATGTTTATTGCCATAACTCTATGGCATTTCAAGGTCCTTGCCAGCAAACAAGCTACAACACTCAAATGCTCTCTCTCTGTAGCTGACCTCCTGCCTCAAAGAGTCAGAGTTTGCCCTGGCAGGATGGGCCAGAAAGCCGGCATTTTAAAACAACATAGGTTCTTTTCCCTGCTGCTGAGTCAGGAAAATTTCAAAATGGAGGACGTACCATTTTGTGCTAGCTCTAGGGCCCCCAGGTAGGAGCAGCACTCAGCACTTTAATTCTGAGACTGAGCGTGCAGCACAGAAATTCTTTTCATCCAAGTTACATCCAAATCTGACATGCAGAGCACTGTGCAGTCTAAAAATATGTCTCTGTATGGCGGCAAGAATCCGCCATGCTCTCCCTGATTCGGCCGTCTGCCCAGGTACAGGTGGGGAGCGCTGAGCCATCATCACAGTCTCAAAGCACTCTCCTTCTGATCCCAAGTGGGAACACAAACATCCAGTCCCATAAAAGCCATTGAAATGCTTTAAATCCAGAGTTCACGTTGGCAGCACAGCCCCAAGAAGCTGCACTTTAAAATGACAAAGCATTTTTTCTGCTGCTGTTGCCAAATCAGGAAATCTCTCTACAGCATGCCACCAACAAACAGCAAAAATCTGTGTTAAACTCTCTCTCCCTTATTTTTAAGCCTTCTCAGGTTTTTAAGTGGATTTAGTCCATCACGTCTGGGCGCCGCTCTGTAGTAGGGAGCTGTGGGCCTGCTTTTCGTCCCACCTGGCTCCCGCATGGCTAGCTTTACACCAGAAATAACAACACACAAACTGTATTCTTTTAAACACTGCTGGCCCATTAGTTCCAGCCTCTTATTGGCTAGCTCTTACATATTGATCTAACCCATTTCTAATATCCCTGTAATACCACGAGGTGTCTTACCAGGGAAGATCTTAACCTGTGTCTGTGTCCGGTAGGAGAATCATGGCGACTCCTTGACTCAGTTTCTTTCTCCCAGCATTCTGTTCTGTTTACTCGGCCTACCTAATTTTATATCCTATTAAAGGGCCAAGGCAGTCTCTTTATTTAACCAACGAAATTAACACAAGCCAGAAGACTCTCCCCAATCAGGTCAGCCTCCAGAAAATCCCTGCTACCATAGAAATAAATAACCTGAGAGAATCAACCTGTCTTATTAACAGCCATAAACTACATATTAATTATATTGTTAATTTAACTATAGTTAATTGTATGTAAGAAGATTAGATAATAATACTTAGAGCTCAGGACTCTAGACCCAGTTCCTGATTTCAGAAAAAAAGATTTTAAAAATATCTTTTGCTGTAAAATATGGTCATGGTCTAAATACTGATCAGGAATATCAAAGTGTGTTTGAGTGTGTGTGTGTGTGTGTGTGTGTAACACACATTATCTTTTAGATTATTTACTCTTACTGCAATAGAGCAGTTAATAGGCTTCTCTCTGGGAACTAGGGCTGAAGTCTGTAGGAATGAGACTACGAGAGGTTAATACATGTGTTAGTGAGTAGAGGAGGTGCCAGTTAGGTGTTGGCTGGGTCTTCTCTGAGGTTGTGCCCTCTCTTTATAATCACAGAGTACCACAGACCAGGTGGCCTGAGATCACTGAGGTTAACTCCCTCACAGCTCTGGAGGTAAGGGAAATGACAGGCCTGGCCCTTCTAATGGTCTCTCCCTGCAGTTTATCTGCATTTATCTTCACATGACCTTTCTTTGTGTCCACTCATTCTCCACTTGCTTTAAAGATGCCAACCCTCTTGGCTCAGCACCACTCTAATGATTTCGGTTTTGCTAATTACTCCTTTAAAAGTCCTGTCTCCAAATGCAGTTATACCTTGTGGTGCTGAGAATTAGCCTATGGATTTGAAGGTCAAAATTCAATCCGTAATGGAGGTTCGAGCAAAGCAAAGAGAAGGTGACAGCGTGTGGAAGAGCAGTAATGTATACCTTTGCAGTAGGGAAGGGGCAAGAGGGGCTGGAGATGGCACAAAACCATTTTGTTTTCCAGTGGTTCTAAAGAAAGATGCAACACAAAGGTAGTAAGGAGACTCCCAGGCATGCCCTAGGCACATCTGGGTCACATCTGTGTGACTCATCAGGAAGCCTTAGTTTCAAGGCTGGGGGGGGGCTCTTTCATCATCTTTCCATCAAGTGTTATGTCGGTACTTTGATTGCCAAGCACATGACTGTTTAAAACTGGTTCAGACTCCATCTTCCACCTTTTCTCTGCAGACAGAGATTCAAAATGAAGGAATTATGCAATCTTCTCCACTCTGCCTCCTTGGAGATAAAAAATTCTGACAGAGGATTGCCCCAAAAACCTCTCAGCCATAATTTCCTCATATCTTTTGTTAAAAAAGAAGACATCCAGTATGATTCTAAGATGTATTATTTAGTGAGACTAGAAACACAAATCTACTTATGAAGCTAGAGAAAATTTCTTAATTTGTACTGCCCAGGGAAATATTACATTTTAGTTATGGTTACATAATAACTAAATATCAAATGAAAATGCATATCAATAAAGAAAAACATTTTTCAGAACAAGCAATTGATATGCTATCTTTATTTTATTATTTCAGCATTAATCACTTCCTTAAGGCAAACTACCGCCTGTATTAGATTTCTGGGAATGTTATAATACTGCCCAACATTGGATGGCTTAACTAGCAAAAACACATTGTCTCATGGTTCTAGAGATTGAAGCGTGGCAAAGGTTGGCTCCTTCTGAGGACCTGGGAAAGAAGTGACTTCTGCTGGTTTCCTGGCTTCTGGCGGAGCCATTTGTCTCCCTGAGGTACTTAGCCTATGCAGGTGGCTGGGTCCACAGGTTGCACCACACAGTGGGTTAAGGACCCATCTATTCGTGTGTTCTTCCCATAAGCAATCATAGCTGCAGGAGCCTGTCTTAATTTGTTTTCTCTTGCTGTCGTAAAACACCATGACTCAGAGCAACTTGAGAAGGGAAGAATTTATACCACTTCATGGCTTATTGTCCGTCATGAAAGGTGGTCAGGGAAAGAACCTCAGGCAGTAACCTGGAGTCAGGAACTGAAGCAGAGGTCACAGAGGATCAATGCTTGCTGGTTTGCTCATCAAGGCTTGTTCATCTTGCCAGGACCACCAGACCAGGACAGCACTACTCCCGTGGGCCGGGTCCTGCCACATCCTTTATTAAACGAGGGGCAAGATTTTCACTAACACCCCACTCTGTCTAGTGAGTGGAGTTGGATAGTGATAGTAACCTTTGCTATAGTGCGATAGTAATAAAAAGAAAAAAAAACAAGAAATTGCCCTACAGAATTGTCTATAGGCAGTCTGATAGAGACATTCACCACTTGAAGAAGTTTCTCTTCCCAGATAACTCAAGCATGTTTCAAATTGAAGAAAAAATTAACCAGGATAGAACCTATTTCTAAATTAAGTCATCTTCCAAAGCAGTTAAGGTTGGGACCTCAGTATATGAACTTGATAGGTGACATACATTCACCCATCACACTGACAACTGGTAGATTTTAAAATTAGTATAGATATTTAACTCCACTACCTTATTCATTCCAAAAGAGAAATTCAAGATTAATCAGCATGAACATTTATTTTCTTTGCTGACAATTAAAAATCAAGTCAGGCATAGTGGCGCATGCCTTAAATTCCAGCACTTGGTAAACAGACACAGGTAGATCTCTGTGAATTCAAGACCAGCCTGGACTATATGGTGAGTTCTAGAACAGCCAGAATTACAATGAGACCTTGTCTCCAAAACACACACACACACACACACACACACACACACACACCATAAAAAAATTAAATCAAAAACAATTTTAAAAGAAAACTAAATCCTTCTGTACCTAACCTCTTTGGTTCTACTAATTTTAGATTGGTTATCACTTATATAATGCCAAAGATCCACATATAAGTGGGTCTGTACTGTGTTTATTTTTCTGGGTCTGGGTTACCTCACTCAGGATTATTTTTTTCTAGTTCCATCCATTTGCCTTCAAATTTCATAATGTCATTTTTAATAGCTGAATAATGCTCCATTGTGTACATGTACACATTGTCTTTATTCATTCTTTTGTTGAGGGGCATCTAAGTTGTTTCCAGTTTCTAGCTATTATGAATAGCAATGAACATGGTTGAGCAAGGGTCCTTGTGGTAAGATGAAGCATCCTTTGGGTATATGCTCAAGAGTGGTATAGCAAGATCATGAGATAGATTTCCAACTTTCTGAGGAAAGCTGATTTCCATAGTGGCTGTACACATTTGCACTTCCATCAGCAATGGATGAGTGTTCCCCTTACTCCACATCCTTGCCAGCCTGGGCTGTCACTTGTGTTGTTGACTTTAGCCATTCTGAGCCATAAGATGGAATCTCAAAGCAGTTTTGATTCTCTGATGGCCAAGAAGGCTGAACATTTAAGTGTTCCTCAGTCATCTGAGTTTTCTCTATGGATTTCTCTGGGAGGGGAAATAGAATACAAATTTTATGGGTGGACTGGGAACAGGTGGGCACAGAAACAAAACTGGGTGGGGAGATAGGATTGAAGGACAAAATGCATATAGAGACAGCTGGGACATTTGAGGGATGATATGGAAACCTATAGCAGTGGGAACTTCCTAAAATATGTGAAGCTATCCTAATGAAGTCTCCTAATAATGGGGAATACAAAGTCCCAACTGGCCATCTTTTGTTACCAAATGAGGCTTCCAATAGCAGGTCTGGGTTGCATTCCTTTGAGTTGTTGACCAAGTGGGATTCCCTGGAAATTCCCAAACAACCCAGCCTGTTTTTAAAACAATGAATTGCTCTCTGTAAATTAACAGCAGAAGCACTATTGGTGAGGACGAGCCCACAGAACTCACTGAACATGAGACGTCCAGCTGGTGCTTGCCCAGAGCTTCCTCAATCCTGCTAGTTAGTGTCTTTGGTGCAGGAAGGTACTCTGCAGGCTATCAAGAGAAATGGAAACACCGACTCAGCCACAAAACCCTTGACCTACAATCTATGCTGCCTGCAAGGTACGCTAGAGTGGCAATGGCACAGAACTTGTAGGAGTAACCAATGGTTGTCTCATTTGACTGAAGACCCCTCCATGAGTCAGAGCCCCACAGAAAATGTGGAGGTACTCACAGGAACATAGATGACCCCAAGGTCCCATGCTAGCATGGGTGACAACTCATGGAAGCTACCTCGGTGGAATCTCAAACTGCCCCCCATCAACCTTTTACCTCTCATACCCCTGACACCTGCAACTGGGAGGGAGTTGAGGAGAGAGTGGGGGGTGATTCATGGAGAGTCCCCCCTTTTTATGAAGTTCTATTAGTAGCTTCCTTATAATTACCATAGGCCCCACTATTGCTTTATCATTTCTGGGTATTTTGTTGCCATTACTATAGGGTCAGAGAATGTTTGACCTTTTGTCCTTATGTTTGTGTGTCAGTCATACCCAGAGAAGAGTGTTTATTACAACAACATCATGTTGGCCTCATGTCACGTACTATAGCTAATCTAGCGGTGATTTAACATATACAGAAAGATATACATAAATTATATGGAAACAGTTTGTCCTTTTTGCAAAGGATATGAACATCTTCGAATATGGGTATCTGTGAGGTTGAGAGGGTACAGAACCCGTCTCCCAGGGACACTAAGGGGTATCTATGCACTTCGGGCCCCAGTGACGATTAAAGTATTTATCCGATACCTGGAAGAAAACTAGTTGCTGCTGATGCCTGAGAGAAACCTCTATTTAGATGTGTGTGGAAATCTGAGGGAAGAGGGTCTCCCAATTCCAGGCTTCTGAGCGCGTGCTTTACAGCAGAAAAAGGTACATTCTTTTCCTTTTTGTCTTGTGGGTTGACATTAACAAGATTAACAAGGTATACATGTTTTTTTTTTACTTTTAGCTTTTAAAGACAATAATATTATACACATGGTATATTGAAGTGGTGGCATTTTCTGATAACTTAAGAATTCAAGGTGGCCTCAAGGACTTCCACAATGCAGAAACAGCCGAGTTTTAAGAGATACCAGCACATTTAACATTTGGAAATACCCCTTTAAGTCTAGTTTGAAGGTCTGCTCCTCTGAACATTTAATATCTGATTTCTTAAGGGCATAACATTTTAAAACCAGATTTAGAACAAAGATCTCATTAAACATTATCTGGTTAACATTCTCAAAGCAAATCAAATAAAGTGAAAATGTCTGAGGATCTAAAGATATTTCCTAGAACTTGGGGGACACCTTGTGGCCAATATTATTAAATATTTTTAAATGTATTTTTTTCCCTGATTCAGTAAATACATTTACTGCCTGCACTGTTGGTAACTAGGTTATAAGCAGGGATTATAAAGACACATAAAGCATCAACTCTGTTTAGAAGGAGCTATCAGAGCAAAAAAGACAGGGAGCTACTTAACATGGTCAGATCTCCTTTATTTATTTATACTTTGAAAGTCTAGGTGTTGTAATAAAGGGATAAAGTGTAGTTGGAAAGGCCTAGAGTTCTATCCCAAGTACCAGTGGGAAAATACTGACAGGGGTGGGTACTGATGGAACAGACCCTGGCTGGAGCACTGCACACGCCACAAACTTCTGTACCTCATCCCAGTCTTCCTTGGCAGAATGCTTCCCCTCACTCTTCATCCAGTTCAGGGTAGATTTTGGATCCAAATCCCTCTCATCTTCACATCTGTCATGGGAGGTGAATCTAAATTAAGTCAAGAGACTTTGGAGCTGGAACTTTCTGTTATCTAGCGTATGAGAAACAATCTTCTTCCTCAGGTTCATGGTCAGCTGCAGGCTGACAGAGTGGAGGGACAGTACATGCTAGCACGAGAATGCTGGGAGAAGCTGGCTGTGTCCCACCATAGGATCTGAGCACCTGAATGCAGACACATCACCACAGAACATTCAGTAGAAAAGGCTGGCACTGCAGCAAGAGGGAGGAAATTAATCCCTAAAAAGTAAACCAAACAAAACCAAGAGTATGAGAAACCATCAGGTGATGGAAAAGTGTTTCCAACATTCATATGTAAATGCATATACCCTTATATACAAGCATATCAACATTTATACAAATAGGTAATAAATGTACAAAATACATTATGAAAAGTTTCAACAAGAATAAATGTCACCCTGCCTTTGTTCATAGAGCACCATAATTGATACACCAATCCTTATTTGTTGGACACTTTGAGTATTTAATCCATTAGCAACTCTTCCATGAACAAACAATCCAGCAATTATTCATGCTTTCATGAAAAACTGTCATATTAGTCCCTTAATATTATAGGTGTTTGAAAATCTCCGTCTTTATTTTATCCAATTATATTTGAGCAAAAATAAAAATTATATAACCAGATGATTTCATTGCCAGATGCAAGGACCATTACTAGCATTGATTCTGGATCAGAGAAACCATTCCCAAAGCACAGGACCAGAGCTTTTGAATGGCTGGCATTCAGACACATTTAAGCACCTTAAAAGTCATCATATAATAACTTTTTACAATGTACATTGTGAAATAAAAATGTAATCACTATCACAACAAAGATTCTTCAAGTTATTAACATCAGAGACACTTTCCAGAGCACGTGCTGAGGAGGACAACCACTGGAGCACTCAGGATTGTCTGATGGGGTGGAGAAAACCACCGGAGCACTCAGGGCCAGGGTGGAGGACAACCACTGGAGCACTTGGGATTGGCTGATGGGGTGGAGGACAACCACTGGAGCACTCAGGACCAGGGTGGAGGACAACCACTGGAGCACTCAGGACCAGGGTGGAGGACAACCACTGGAGCACTCGGGATTGGCTGATGGGGTGGAGGACAACCACTGGAGCACTCAGGACCAGGGTGGAGGACAACCACTGGAGCACTCGGGATTGGCTGATGGGGTGGAGGACAACCACTGGAGCACTCAAGACCAGCTGACAGGGTGGAAAGCGGTGCCATTTGTTTAGAGATATGGTGGTTTCATACATAGTTTATCCTCATGGTGGATCCCAGACATCTCATGCATATGAACTAAGTCAACAAATAAACCTGGTTTTCCCCACAAAGACTTGTATGTGAAGCAGATTTATATGTTAACCCACATAATGAAATATGACTCAGCAGTGAAAAACACACAAATGGGGCAGATGTCTAAATTACTGCTCTCAGTGAAGTAACTATGCAAAGAAGAGCCAAAGGAGGCCAGGGCATACAATTTCACTATAGAAGGTTTCAGAAAATGAAAGTCCAGAGTGACAGAAATAGGTCATTTGCTCTGTAGGCTTTCGGGGAGATTGACTCGAATGTGACATAAGGAAAATTTAAAATTCTTCTGATTGTCAATTATGATCCCGTGTGAGTGTGGAATGTGACAGGGTGTTGAGTGTGAGGTGTGTGTGTGTGTGTGTGTGTGTGTGTGTGTGTGTAAATCTACTCAAGTGTAACTGTGAAATGGAGACAGATAATCATATATTTGCCTCATTAAACCATAAAGACTCAGATGCTGCCTATGAGATATGTTTCAAGGATATATATAATTCTGAAAGTAAAAGCATAAAGGATTTTTTTTTACAGAAACACTTACCAAAAGAAAACAGACATAACAAAATATGGGCTTTAGGACAGGAAGCACAATTAAGATAGAAGACTTGGTATTCCAGGAAGCTGTAATTGTAAATCAATATTATTACCTACTACTATATCCTCAAATAGAATTTAAAGATGAGGTACTCAAATTTGCAATCATACATAAAGATTTTTAACAACACTTTACTCAGTAAGTGATTCAACAAGCAAATAAAAAATGAGTGGAACATCAGAGCAAAATTATTACAATAAGTGGTTTAAAGCTAAATGTGGAGCACTGTACCAGAAATGTTCATCATTGCCATTTGTGCCAAGACCATTTTTAAAATCGGCTATTTGCTAAAGCACAGGACAAGTTCCAGGATATATCAATGAATTAAAATCATGGAGTGTATTTATCTGCCCTCAGTTGAATTAAGCTTGAATTATATATTACAAAAATATCACTAGGCTATCTCCAAATGCTTAAACTTGATAAAGTATTTATAATTAATTCATGTCAAACAATAAATAATAATGACATTAAACATAAGTGAGGGGGAATGTTGATATAGGGTTTCACTATGTAGCCTAGTTGGCCTGAAACAATCTGTGTAGAACAGGCTGGTCTTGAACTAAAATAACTAAAATGAGCACAGCTAAACTCTAACTAATTAAAGTTGAAGATCTTGAAATAACCAAAATAGTACATTCTAGGTGGGTGACCCAGTTAAATGTCTTTAAAGGGATTAAAATATTTGTATTATAAAAAAGAAAGAGCCAGGTAATGGTGGTGCACACCTTTAATCCCAGCACTAAAGAGGCAGAGGCAGACTGATCTCTGTGAGTTCGAGGCCAGCCTGGTGGACAAAGTAAGTTCCAAGACAGCCAGGGCTACAAAGAGAAACCCTGTAAGTGGATTTTTTGGGGGGTACCAGCACTCTCTCTCTCTCTCTCTCTCTCTCTCTCTCTCTCTCTCTCTCTCTCACACACACACACACACACACACACACACACACGACATAGAGTCTTATTAATTATGAAAGCCTGGCCTATAGCTTAAGCTTGTTCTACTAGCTCTTATAACTTAAATTAACCCATTTTTATTTATGTGCATGTTGCCACATGACTTGTGCTTTTTACCTCTCCTCCTGCATGTCTTGTGTTCTCTCTTTCCCTCTCTTTGTGTGTGTGTGTGTGTGTGTGTGTGTGTGTTAGTGTCTGACTGTAGACTCTACTTTTTTTCTTTCCACAGCCCTCTCTGTCCAGAAGTCCCTGCTATATTTTCTGCCTAGCTATTGGCCATTTAGCTTTCTATTAAACCAATCCCAGTGATGCATCTTCACCGTGTAAAAGAATATTTCACAACAACAAGACTTGAACCCCCTTCCCAAACAAAAAAAGAAGAAGAAAAAAAAATGAGATTTAATTATTTGGGAAATTCAATCTTTCTTCTAAACTTTAGTTTTTAATTGCAAATAAAAAAGCATATAATAAAATTAATTAGGCCCAATGCAGTGAACTTCCATACAGCTAGCACAGGTGAGGCTCTGAGTATCTGTGTAGCTTCACATTAGACACTGCACTTTCACTATCAAATACAGTTTAGTGTACTTGTCAAGTATTTAATATTAAAAGGTAAAACAATATCAGCAAATTAAAACCAAAAGCCATAAAAGGCAGGAAAGCCATAGAGAAAAGAGTTAGCTATAAAGATGACAAGCATCCAGAAGCAAATATTATTACTAGCACAGAAAGTCAATTTGTTGGGAAGACTAGTAAAATTGACAAATTCCTTGAAAATACTACTTTCTTATTAAGAAGCAACAAATTATTAACACCTGGAATGAAAAAATATAGCAATAAAGATTATAAATTTATTAAAAACCTGAAAATATCAGGCCATATACAAAAGTTAATACAGAATGTCTATGAGAAAATTATAAATTTGAGCTCTAAGCATTGAATAATGTTTTAGGGACTATTATAAGAGATAACACTGGGACTCAGGATTCCCACTGATGACCTACTAAATTTAATGATTTGTATATTGTATTATGAACTAGATCTAGGAAAAGAACAGAGGGGATAAAAAGAAACTAAGAGAGAGGGGCATTCAGAACTACTTTTGGCAGCTCTGTAGAGTGGTTTGAGGTCTCCAGTGACCTTCCCTGCAGTAAATAAACTGACAAGTGCTGTGTTTATCCTCAGCAAGCCAAGGTGTCAAGTGTCCTCATAAGATTCCTATACCCAATGTGACAAGATAGAACACTGGAGGTCTTATTGCCTCAAGGCTTTATAACTGTCTATATTCTTTTTCCTCTCTCTCCAAAGCCTACATACATTTTTTAAACACACTGTGTCTCATTTGGAGGTCTTCTATGTCTGAATCTGTCTTATTGTAAATCTGAAATCCTTTTCTGACAAGGAGCTGCCCTGGATGCTGGTTCCACCTCTCTTGGCCTTTTAACATGGAAAAGGTATGTTCACTGCCTCTGCAAGCCATGCTCACTGCCCCAGCTCTAGGGATGCAGTGGGTCTTTGTTGCCATTAAGCAAGTTGTAGCACTCTGCTCACTATCCCATTTAAATTCTCTGTAGCCAGACCTCCTGAAAAAGCTAGAGCCATTAATGCCAGTGTGAATCAGAAAGTCATTTTTAAAAGGAGCCACACATCCGTTCACCACAAACAGAGCCTATCTGAAAAAAAAATTGTAGCTACCAAGAAGCTCCAATTGACTCCCTTTTTTGTGGGTCTAGAAGCTTTTTTAAGTTTTCTGAGGCTTTATGTGACTGTATATTGCTGAACATTTGGGAGCCATTTTGTAAACAGAGATAGTGCTTTGCTTCCTGGCCGACCAGACCTAAATGATCACACTGAAACTATATTAATTACAACACTGTTTGGTCAATGACTCAGGCATATTCCTAGATAGCTCTTACATCTTAAATTAATCCATTTTTATTAATCTCTGTATTGCCATGAGGCTGTGGCTTACCAGGTAATTTTCTGGAAGTCTGTCTCTTTCAGCAGCTACATGGCATCACTCAGATTCTGCCCACTCTCTCTCTCTCATTTCCTACTTGGCTTTACTATGCTAAACCATTGGACAAAACAGACTTATTCATTAACCAAAAAAGCTACACTTATACAGAAGGACATCCCACATCAGACCACAAGTTTTCTCCTCAGTGGTAGAGGTTCCTACTCTGCTCTTACCTCATGTTCTTAACAGCTGGCCTTTGACTCTTGCTGGTTAATAGGCATCAATCAGCCTCCCATGACAAAAGCTTTCCTCACATCTATGCCTTCGACAGAACAGTTTAGTAATGTCACCTCCCTTTGTTGGTTAAAGACCCTTTGACAAAAATAGAGATCCAATTATCTTCAGCCTCTATAGAATTCCACAATAATAGCCATGTTCATTTTCAAAGGGACAGACAATGATTCAGAGATTACATGCAGTGTTGGTTAATCTTCATTGTCACCATGCCTGGATTTAATATCACTGTGGAATTACACCTTTGCGTGTGTCTATGAGATGTTTCCAAAGAGGTTTGACTCAAGAGGGAAGGCCCACTGTGAATGTGGGCAGCACCTTCCCATAGTCCTTCTGACTTAGTAAAAAGGATGAAGTGAGTTGAGCACCAGCCTCTGCTTACCTCTGCCTCCTTCTGTGGATGTAAGAGGCCAGCTGCCTCCTGCTCCTGCCACTGTGTCTTCCCTGCCACGATCTTCCAAGTATGACTCAAAACAAACCCTTCCATCATTGTTGTCTTTGTCGGGTACTTTCTTACAGCAAGGAATAAAGTAATAATATTACACAAACCTTCCTGATAGCATCATTCCCCATGGAGCAGGGTGGAGTAATCACAACCGTACCAACTGTAATCAGACTCAAGGACTCTCATTCCTTTCAGGAGTCCCTCAGTCACACCCTTTTCTATGATCTGATCTGTTCTTAGATGGTGAATCTTGATCCTTAGGCCAAGTTTGTCTCTAGACTTCCATGAACTCTAACAAGACATCAAAGAATATGAATTACAGAGATTTCCTAACCCATCAAGAAAATGGTAGCTGGTAGCAGGAATGGGAATCTAAGGCTACTTTCTTGAACCACAAACCTAAAATAAAGGAAGTGAATGAGAAATGCTGACATTCTTTAAACTCTCAAACCGTGCCTTACATGGACTTCCTCCAACAAGGTCGTATCTTCTAGGCCTTCTCAAATGGGGACCAAGTATTCAAATGCCACAGACTATGGGCATTCAAAACACCACACCCTGCTTCTTGGGAACCTCTAAAACTTGAACTTGCTGCAGCCTCTTAATCATTGACAGCCCTTCTGTGACATACATGTATTGATATATACATGTTATATAAATATATAGCTATTGTATGTATGCAATATCTAACTTGAGAGTTAATGTTAGTGATTAGTATAGGAATAAACTATTATGTGTTTTTCTTAGCCAAAGCTATCAACAAAAGCCAAAATAGTTGGCAAATTGCTGTCGTTGAACGTGTTATACCTAGGAGTAGTGAGATGGCTCAATGGACAAAGGCTTGCTCCCAAGCCTGATGACATGCATACAGTCCCCCAAACCCACATTGTGGAAGGAGAGAGCTGACTCCTACATGTTGTCCTCTGACTCCCACATGCACACAGTGATGAGTGCATGACCACATACATGTACATACAAGTAAGGACCATGACCTGTGAATTTGTTATTCCATTAATTCTGCCATTGCATAAAGACACAAATGTGTTCATCTGCTTTTTTGATACATCACTCCCATGATGCTATCACAGCATGTAGCTGGCACAGCGTTCCTTTGGGGACCATCCTTCTGTGAGAGTGCTTTGCTCTGCAGTGGTCTCTTTGGCCATTGCCCACTTTCATAAAGAATTCTATCTTCTGCGCTGAAATAAACTTTATAACTGTTAGAAAATTAAGAAGAAAGATCACAATAAAGGCAAGAAAAGTAAAACTTTGTTAATAACATTTAGGAAATAATGACAACATCCTTTTGCCCTCTGCTTAACTAGGTGAGCTTTCAAAGGGATCCATGATGAAAATACCCATTTACATCTAGAAGTTAAAAAACAGTATGTGTGTGTGTGTGTGTCTGTGTGTGTGTGTGTGTGTGTGTGTAGGATGCAAACAACAGCAACAAGAAAATACTGACCAAGCTCACCTACAGAGTATCTTCAGACATGTGTGTGTATGCTCCAGTCACAATGGAAGGAAACCAATAAAAGATGTAAAATTCAGGGTTAGAGCGGTGAGGCAGGGGTTAGGAGCAGGTGGCACACACCTTCAATTCTAGCATTAGAGAGGCAGAGACAGGTGGAGCTCTACTAGTCTGAGGCCAGCCTGATTTAAATACTGGATTCTAAGCTAGTCAAGGGAAGATAGCTAGATCTTGTCTCAAAAAGACAAAACAAACAAGAAGTCCAGTCGTCACTTGGTCTCCTATGGGCTCTTGTGTCTCCCATGCATTTTGAATGATAAATTTTACCACCGCGGTTTTAAACTGTGTCCCAGAAATGGTTCTCCAATAACTGAGGTGAAGGAGCTCTGTGCTCCTCTTTTGCTATGGAATTTGCTCTCATATTTTATTGTCTCTAACATGAGGCCAACTTTTTTCATGATCACTAGATGGCGATCTGTTCAAAACCTCTCACTTAGCTTGTCTTCCACCAAGCAAAATGTTTGCTCTGTAATAACCTCCCAAAATGCAATAAGACCACATGATTAATACATGAACAGAACAATATTTTAAGCAAAGGAACATTGTTGCACCAGGCCGAGCAAGGGTCCTAGACATAAGTTCGATAGAAGAGTAAAAGCTGCCATTTCTTTGCTTGCCTTCCTAGGGCTCCCTCCCCACTCCTTGCTGGAGTCAGAATAATGCAAAACTGAATAACCCCCTCCCTCTCTGTCTCCCAATCCCAATCCTCCTCCCCTTCTTTCCCTCCTCTTTCCTCTCATCTCTGTCTCCCAGACTCCCTCCGCCCCTCTCCCTCCTCTTTCTACTTGTTTCTTTCCTCCTTTTCTCCCTCCCTCTCTACCTTCCTTCTTTCCTCCCTTGCTTTTTCCGTCCCTTTCTTCTTTTCTTTCCTTCTCTTTGATATTGTCACAGAACAAGTTACATAACAAATCTGTAGTGCAGGTTTTTCCTTTTTTAAATTTCTTCAATTTTTTTTTGTTGTTGTTGTTTACTTTTGTTTGTGGGCAGTGTTGAGAATAAAACCTCCATCATTTAGCTCCCCCAGCCACAGTGTCATGATTTCTTATCTACAGAAAGACAATTTTAGCCAGCTCAGTTTTTAAGTGTTAAATTGTGAGGATATTTACAGTCACACCTGAAATATGGTGTGTGGTAAATAAATGTTAGTACCAATAGTTTCTGTCATCATGAACAGTAGCAAACATGGCACTAAAGAGATTCAACCAGGGGATGCCTGATCTATGATTGTTCTTTATCTAGAAGCTTCCTCTTAAGATCTGTTTGGATTGAGAACTAGGCTCTTCCATGAATACACAGACCTGTGTCCAGATTTTCAGCATCTGTGTAGGTACTTTCCACAACCCACTGCAAGTTTCCTTGCTACAAACAGGAGGAGAGAAGCAGGCTGTATGCTTGTAAATTCCTTGGAAACTGGTTCCCAAGTTCAGGACTGTCACACAGAGGGATGCATCTAAAGTGGTGGGCTTTGAGCCCATCAACTTATGACAATGACTTCATAAATTCAACCCCTGCCATGAAGAAAAAGGGGTGTACTAAGAGCTCATCTTTGCCATGCTGGCTTGCCTGCTTCATTTTGTCTCTGAAGGACCTGCTGCCCTTGTCTGAAAATTTGGACAATTTTTACCTTGGGATAACAGCATCTTTCCCCTTCTAAGAGAGTGTGACTGCAAATGAAGCCATCATAACTGTGCCTGAACTGGCCTTATTACTAGTTCCAACAATAGAAGCATAAGTAAAATATGTCTTAGTTGGTATGCTGTGCTTTCCTGAGTTCTGTGGGAATGTAGAGGTTGCTTCCTGAGTTCTTCCAGCTTCTTCATCCTCCTCTTCCTCCTCACTTTTTTTCTCTGCCTACACAAAGTCTCAAGTAACCCAGGCTGATCGTAGTCTTCATTTCAGAACTTACAGGCATTTATCACCTGCCTGGGTTAATGAGCCATTCTTCCAGTGTTCTATTTCCCCATGTACAGTTTCTCATGATCTGGGTCTCCAGATGCAAGCACCAACAAACTCCTGACTGTAGGTATGATGTGCCCAGTCATCTCATGTCCAGGCTGTCACAGCTGGAGCCACACAAGCACTGTACTCTCTCCACCATGACAATCTCTACCCTTGAGCTGTGAGTCACAAACACTTCCCTTCTTTTGAGTTGTTTTGCCAAGCATTTTGTCACAGCAGCAAGGAAAGTAACTAACACCCATTAACCATTAACAATACCCATTTCCTGGTAATTTTATCTTCTCAGGAATTTTTCATTTCACTTTATCTAGTATGTTGAAGCACAATAGTCATAATAATCCCTCACAATAATTTCTGCTTCTGTAATACCAATAGTGATATACACTTTCATCCCTAATTTCAGTTTTATCACTTTCTTTTTTCTTTTATTTATTCAACTTAATGAAACATTCATCAATTTTGTTGATCCTTTAAAAGAGTCAAGATTTATTTTTAACAATTTTCCAAACTATCCTAAGAGAAAAATAGACATTTCCAAAGATACATAGGGGCTGAAGAGACGGGAGAGATGGCTCAGTGGTTAAGAGCTTGTACTGTTCTTGCAGAGGACCTGGATTTCATTCCTAGCACTCACATTAGATGACTCATAATTGCTTGAACCTCCAGTTTTGCGGGTACTCAAAACCCTCTTCTAGTCTCTGAAGGCATTGCATTCATGTCTACATACCCGTCTAGAGAAAAGCACATGCACAGTAAATACATATTTCTAAATGAGCTATATAAAGTAGCAGAATTAAAATTGTTACTAAAATTTTGCTGCCATGTCATGCTGACAGTGCATGGTGTCATTAGTGGATTTCACCAGATATGTCAAGATGACACACTTCCAAAACACAGAGGCACAGAAGAATATGGAACATTTCCTAGCTTGTTCAAAAGTGTTAATATTAATCCTACTTAAAGCCAGACCACAACACCATAAAAAGGAAATTATATACTGATATCCCTTTGAATGATACACATATCCTTAGAAAAGGTAGCAGACTAAATCCAACCACACATGCTAAGGGTTGATGTTATCTACCAACAGTAGAATATTATCTGCTATGAATAGAAATTAAATTAAATTCTGGAATATTTATATGCTGCAGTATAAGAGAAGTTAGAATTATATAATGTTATAGAAGCAAGAGACCAAAGATTATTGCATGGTTCCATTTAAAGAAAATATCCAGAAGATGTAAATAAGCAGAAATAGAAGACACACTGTTTGTCATTATTAGGGAATAGCAGTAAAAATATCAGTGATTGCTAAGAACTGAAGACATGCTAGCAAGGCTAAATAAGTAACAAGAATTTTCAGAATGGTGAAACTATGTTACTTTATTGATGAACATATGACTTGTATTTGTTAAAACTTGTATAACTTTATATAACCAAGAATGAACCTAATGTTTTCACATAAAAAATGTATTTAAATCCTAGGATTGAGTGCAGAATGTGACTGAAGAATCTAATTCTATTGCAAATATATGGAAAAAAACTTACTGAAAGTGATTGGGGAAAGGAAGTGACTAAAGTTATTTTGAAAATATGAGTAGAGCCTATAACCCAATGCAAAAGCATATTAACACTGTAGTATCTTTGATAGACTTTTTCACTTTGGAATATACCTTCAGAATTCTGAAAACATTATGCATGTTTATTAAAAACAGAAATAATGAATGTGGTTGGTGAGTAACTGGGAAGACAAACTTCTTTCTGTTCAAGAGAAGGTTCCAAGAGAAATGATATCAACTGAAGAGATCAATAGAAACACATGTTTAACATAACACCATTACTGATGCTTACATACAAAAACCTTTATTGATTCCTGTTTGAATGTGGGATAATATGCACACATGCATTTTCTCGCATTGCTCCAGAACAACTTGAAGCAATATCAACTTATACTGAGTACATCTTACTCCCAGATCTTGGTTTCTAATAACCATGAAAACGTACAAGATCCTTCCACTGTAGAAATGTAATGTAAATTTAGAGATGAGCTGGAGCAACAAGTGGTGGGGATGTGTCAGAGGGACACAAGAGTCACCTGAAGGAGAGCATGGACAGCTAAATAAAACTCATAATGAAGTACTGGCATGTAGCTCAAAATGAAAGTGAATATCCATGAGCCTCTGTTAGACAACATGAAAAAATAACCCCATACTAGCTCAAATTGAGTATAATAAAGGCTCCTTTATTTAGGAGGAACTCAAAGATCACAGTCCTCTGCATGAGTAGGTAACTGGAAAACTGGAACCGAATCCAGCAGCAGCAGGAGAGAGAGAGAGAGAGAGAGAGAGAGAGAGAACCCTTTCAGTTACTTCCTGCAGGTAGTGGTGTTTGATTATAGAAAGAGAAGTAGGACATCTCTTTATAATCTCCTTAGCTTGTTGCCATGTAACAGAAAAACTCTGTTTTTAAACCTTTGCTATTGACATGATGTTTTCTATGAAATTCTGATGGCTTCAGCACATTTCCAATCAATAATCGATTAATTTCTGCATTACCTTGTGCTAGAGGACCTGGTAGACCCATATGGGATCCGATGTGTGTTCTGTATATGGGATAAAGCCTATGCATGATTATAGCTTAATCCTGAATAGATAATAAAGTTAATTATTTATCATCTGGTATAAATTCAGTGATTTCAATATGCAAAACAACTCTTTCTGCATATTGTGAATCTATATTGAGAGGTTTTTTAAAATCCCTTAGTACCACGAGAATAACATATAATTCTGCCTTTGTACAGAATTATAAGGGCTTTGTTCCATCTTACTTAAATCTTCTGATTTGTAACCCCCCCTTTCCTGATTTATTTGCATCAGTATAGAATGTATGGACTCCAATTATTGGTGTGTGACATACAATGCAGGAGAGGGTCCAAGTAGTTTTCTTTATAAGGTTAATTTTATCACTTTTGAAATAATTGCTATTAATCACTTCTTAAAAACTCTCCCAAGTTCTTTGCCAGGGTTCATTGTCTTCCCATATTTTTTTTTAATTTCATCAGTAGTAAAAGGCACTATAATCTCTGCTGGGTCTATTTCTGCTAGTTGACAAAGTCTCAATTTTTCTTTTATAATTAATTCAGAGACCTTTTCCACACTAGCTCAGAATTGAGTATAATGAAGAATTCTTTATTTAGGGGGAACTCATAGATAACACTCCTCTGCACGAGTAGGTAACAAGAACTGAATCCAGCAGCTGAGAGAGAGCGAGCATGAAAGCTTTACAGCTGCATTTATAGTATAAGAGACCATGCCCAAGTGGGCTGGTATCTTAAAGGCTATTGGCTGAAGGAGTACCTAAAGCAAGCCTCTGCTGATATAAATTATTAGGAGGAGATAGAAAACTTTCTCATTCCTGATTATTTGTATAGTTATAATTTCCTAAGAAGGTGCCTACAATATAATAATAAATGATAAGGAGGGAGAATGAGCACCTTCATGATGGATAAACCTGATGGGTTCTACCTCAGGTAGATCAATGCCAACATCATCAGAGATATGCTCATAGGACAGCATGCTACCTTCACATTCTTCCTCCATAAAAGCTACAACCTGATAAATGATGAGAGAACATAAGGCAAACTGAAATCCAAAGTGGATCTAAGATGCAATCATTAACTATTCCTCCTGAGGTCAGGGTCATCCTATCAAGGAAAATCTGGAAATACTGGAGGAATACAGTGAAATCGAGGAAAACCTGAAGACTAACAATGTGATGCTGGATACTAGGCAGGGTCTTGAGACGGAGAAAAGACAAGTGGGTAAACACAATGGGACTATGTATAAAGAATGGACCTTGGACATTAACATCATGATGTTTCATTAACCATGACGAATGTGCTGTGGTAGGATGTCAATAACAAGGGGAGTTATGTGGGTCACACGGGATATGCACACTAGCTTCAAAGTTCTTCCACAAATCTAAAATTTCTAGATAACCTTTCTAAAATTAAGAGTGTGTTTTTCAGAAAACATGTGGAGTAGAAACCATGTCCATTAGCAGTCATGCCAGACTGGCTGATTTTCCACATGACTGACTTGATAGAAATGTGAACCGGTAGCGAAACTCCACTAGAGATTGCATACATCATAGGCATTAGTAAAAAGGGAATTATAATGTGGAGCTAGCTAACTGCACAACAATTGAGACCTAAATGATACCCAGAAATGAACTTGAGCATCATGCTTCACATGGAGATGGAGAACTGAGAAGTTGAGATGACATGACCTCTAACACATCACCCTTGAGAATTACTTGCCCAGCTTGTGAGGAGGAGCAAAGTGGTGGGCGTGACGTTATAGGCAGCACTTTCAGAACTCTGGGACAGTGATGTTGTGCGCTCCAGCTGTGACACAGCTGGAGTGTTGCTTTTGGTGTAGCCTGTAAAAGCAGGTGGTATAGATGACTCCCCTGCAAGGTCAGAGCAGAAGAAACATTTTCAAATGTAAATTTAAATTTGTCATGGGGAGTCACTAGTGTGTTTCCTTTGTGTGTCTATGTGAACGTCATTAATTTCACAGGCAATTTGACAATGTTTAATTTCGGAGATGAATTCAAACAGTACTTTCTTCCTGCACATTTCTCCTTGGGAACTATGCAATGTTTTTTTCTTCTAATTTAAATGCTAATAACCTGGGCACTGTTGAAAATGTATAATAACCGATTTAATTTTGTATCATCATAATAAATATTCAAATTTTATCCACTGTGTAACACATCATATCAAATATACCTGAAGCCAGCCCTCCTTGCCTTCCCATCTATTGCAGTGGTTCTCAACCTGGGTCGCATATCAGATATCTTATGTATTGTATATTTACATCACAAGTCATAACAGTAGCAAAATTACAGTTATAAAGTAGCAATGAAATCATTTCATGGTAGGTTATCACCACAACATGAGGAGCTGTATTAAAGGGTGCAGCATTAGGAAGGCTGAGAACCACTGCTCTATTGCCTTATAGAGGAGACATCAGCAGAAAGCCGTACAGTTTTCTAATCATGATTCAGAGTTAACTCCTATTGATAGAAAAACCAAGTATTTCTAATATGTTTTCATTGTATGTGTCAGTGTAATATTGAATTATTAGAAGTGATTTAGTATCTAAATGCTTCTACTGTTCCAGATATTATTGGGACTATAATTTGTGAACATTGGGATTATAATTCTTAAAAGGATATTTTGGTCCTAATAAGCACAACTTGATACCTGTGAGTACATTGTTTCTATCTAACTTTCAGCTCAACTGCCTGGATACACAAAGCTACTGAAGTTTCTGTCAGAAATCCATTAGTATCAGCAATTTCGTGGTTTGTTACTAATACTGAAACAAATATAATTTCTTTTTAACACAGAACTTTGATTTATAGATCAAAAGTTAAGGTAATTTTCAAAATAAAAGTGTTGTTAGAAAATTATAAGTGAATTTTTGTGCCAACTTATTATTTTTAACTTAGCTGAAGATCATGGTTAAATATGTGTTCTTCTGATAAATAATTAGGGACAGAATCAACAAAATCCATCATTAGGAGGAATAGACAAGTATTATCAGCTGCTTGGTCACATGTTTTAGCATATCCTGTTGTTGAAATGCCCAACTTAATTTAGATGCCTTTGGACCTCAAAATGTTTATAAAAAGAAAGTTGTGACAAGCACTGGGGAATTGTGTGGAAGAAGCTGAAGTGGAGATGCATGGCTCATTGTGAAGCGATGGGGACCCAGGGAAAGCAGTTTGCTTCTGGACATGTTTGATTTAAGGATTGAGTGATTTTCACCAGATTTAAGACCTGAGCATGATGCCGAGTGCTTAATTCCAAAGCTAAAATAGGCTCTTAGTTCATAGATGGTTTGTAGAAGTGGCTCATGAGCCATGAAGATGACTGGTGGTTTAAATTACAAAAGCACAATTTAGAGCTCCGATTAAACAAGGACAAGTACAACTCACCATTAATTACCTCTGCTCACTTTTATCCATCCTTTCTGATATCAGCCATCCAGTGAAGCTGGAGAATAGACTTGCAAGGAAATCTAAACACTCAGCATCTCCTGTTGGAAAGTTGGGCCACAGAGAAATTAGCAGGGTTGAAGGCAAACATAGTCTGATTCCAGTTGCTGTAACTGAATTCCACATTCTGAACAACTTTGAACGAACTAGGGTTTATTTAACTCACAGCCTTGAAAGTTTGAAAAGTAGATCTGTTTTGCCTCTATAGGAAAGCTTCTTGTTCTACAGCCAAATGGTCAGACAGAGCAAGTAAGCCAAAGAGAGCTTGTATTTGAAACATAAACATTCCTAAGATAACATATTATGCCACTAACCCATAGAATCGGAATCTGCCACTCATAAGAACAGAACAGCTCAGGACTATCACTGCTCAAAGGCTGTGACTGGAAAGACAGTCAGCACGAGAGGGACCCACCTGAGTGCTCATAGGCAACAGATGGCTTAGAAACAGACAGACCCAACCAGAGGCCGCTGCTCTGCCTCCCCTCTTGTCCTACCATCAAGCTAAGAAAATGACTGAAAATTTACAGGCAGTGGAAGCAAACATGAAGTTAAAACAGGCAGACATGGTGATGTGAAACGTGTCTACTAAACGTCCCTTCTTGTCTTCCTCTGAGAAACTGATATTTCCGATGTAGAAGTGCGGTGAGGGAAGCTAGTCAGTCTCTTCTTTCTTGCTTGCTTTCTTTTCTAATGAAACATTATTTCCGAGAAACTGAAGAGATATTGTTCTGAAAGTAATTTGCTGAATCAGCCTGCATGGCTCTGAGTGCTCAGAGACCAAAGTGTGCAGAGAAATAGAGTAATCCCTAAGGAAGGATGCTTGAATCCTGGCTACCAGTGAAAGGAAAAAATTTGAAAGGAACAACAGTCTGGGTGAAGATAGCATTGGCAAGGCTCAGAGAAAAGGGCAGGGAGAACAATGTCCAGACATCAAATTTTTAAATTTAGGCTTGTCACATATTCAAGGAATGATGAAAATCTGCCCCCCACCTCCCTGCATCCCCACCCCTTCCTGCCTCTTCCCTATTCCCCTTCTCTTTTCATTTTCAATATTGATCCTTCGATGTCGGCCCAATCAGTTTTGTTATGGATGAAATAAACAGCCATCTCATCTAGAATCATAAAGTAAAACTTTGGTGGGAAAATAGGTTTTGAGTTTCAAAGAAGTAACATGAGGGAACTTAAGCCCACGCTCCATGACGAGAGTGGGTGGGACTGACGGCTCAGCTCTCTCACAAGAAACTGAATTGTTTTCCTCCTTAGTGACTAATGGTGCCAAAGCAGGTCGCCTGTTCCGTACAATGGCCACTTTTGAGCTGGCATTCTGTTACTGGAGATGAGTGAATGACTCACAGAACCTGCGTCAGGGAAGAAGGAGGAGGTGGCATCAGGAACAAAATGTACTTTTCGGGTTTCAAAGGCAAACGCTAAGAGAAATATCAGCAGACCCGAGAGGAGTGCACCTTTTCCTCAGCCCCAGGATTGAGTGTCCACACCTTCAACAGTCATGACTCATCTGTTCTTACTGGATTTTCATTTCAGTCAGCAGAACAGGGGTGGTTTTAGAGCTGTTGACACTGCTGGTTTGTTTTTCATCAATCTGAACTGAAGCTTAACTTAAAACTTTCATATTTAGTTTTTGATGTTTTTATTTATTTTCATTGTTTTTATTGAGCTATATATTTTTTCCATTCCCCTCCCTTCCTCCCCCCTCCCCTCTACCCTCTCCCATGATCCCCAAGCTCCCAATTTACTCAGGAGATCTTGTCTTTTTCTCCTTCCTATGTAGATCCATGTATGTCTCTCTCAGGGTCCTCTTTGTTGTCTAGGTTCTCTGGGATGTGAATTGCAGGCAGGTTTTTCTTTTCTTTATGTCTGAAAGCCAATTATGAGTGAGTACATTTTATATTTGTCTTCCTGGGTCTGGGTTCCCTCACTCAACATGATGTTTTCTAGATCCATCCATTTGCCTGCAAATTTCAAGATGTTATTTTTTTTCTACTGTGTAGTACTCCACTGGGTAAATGTACCACATTTAAAAAAATAAGACAAAACAAAACAGAATTTAACCAACATGTCTTAAAACTGTTTTTAAAATTCTATTATACATTGACTATTCAAAAGATAGTAAAATATAGTTGTAATGCATGTGTGACCAGAAAGAAAGAAAGAGTAAGATTCTCAGGTAAATGGATTAAACTAGAAAAAATAATTATCTTGAATGAAATAACTCTGATCCAGAAAAACAAATATATCATGTATATGTGGATGTTAACTATTTAATGATACTCAAGCTACAATCTGTAGAACCACAGAGATTAGGTGTAGAGTAAAATACTAGGGAGATCAGACAGAACCCCCCAGGAAAAGGAAATACATACAATAGAGAGTTATAGATGAATGGGATAGTGGTGGTGATTTAGAAGGGGAGGAACAAGTGGGGAGGAACAGAAGAGAGAAAGACGAGGGAGAAAATACTGGGAGAGACAGCTAAAATTAAGGAATATCTGAGAGATAGTATGGAAACTTAATACACTATAAGTTTCCTAAAATGTATATATATATATATATGAAAGGTATCTAAATGAAATCACCGAAACAGGGGAGACAGAGCCCACACTGGCCATATCCTGGTATCAAACGAAGCTTCCCGTACCAGGATTGAGTTATAACTAACCCAGGCTGTTGCCAAGACTCTAAAGTGCTCTCACCAAACTGACAGCAAGGCCCCATTGCTGAAGGCAATACCTACACAACTCATTGAACATAGAGAAGTCAAGCTGGTGCCGACTTTGCCCCTATGTTCTGGCATCTTTGGTACAGGAAAGTACTCTGCATGCTACCCAGAGATAAACATAAACACCAACACAGCCACAAACCCTTTGTTCTACAATGGTGTCCTGCCTATAAGACATGCTAGGGCAGAGGTGGCACAAAGCTTCTGGAAGTAACCAATCAATATCTGGTTTGACTTAAGGCCCACTCCAGCAGATAGAACTCAAACCTGATACCGCTTGGATGACCAAGAACCTAACGCTAGGTAACCCAGGGACCCAGGGGGAAACCAAATACCACTGTTCTAAAAGAACAACCAATCAAGCAAACAAACAAGCAGGAAATCCACAGCATCAAATGACTCCTTAATGGTATTCTGCTATAGTCATAGATTAGGGCCTCATTCAGCTGTCATCAGACAAGCTTCCTCCTCCTCAGTCAAATATTATTCAGATAATGAGAGACCATGAAACACTCAGCCCTAAATGAGATGTCTTCATCAAATCCCTCCCCTCGAGGCTCAGAGTACCCTATGGAAGAAGAAGCAGTAAGTGTATAAGAGCCAGAGGGGATGGAGGGCATGAAGAAACCAAGGTCCTCTAAATAAATCAGCATGATCAAAACTCACATGGACTACCAGAGACTGAAGCAGCAAGCACAGGCCTATGTCAGGTCCTTTGTATGCGCTATGGCTTCCAGTTTAGTGTTTTTGTGGGATTCCTGATTGTTCGAAAGAGTGGGTCTCTGATTCTTGTGCCTTCTCTTGGGCTCTTTTCCTTCCATTTATTCTTTTATCCAATTCTGATGTGATAGTTTTTGTTATGTCTTATTATATTTTGCTATATTTTAACTTTATCTTTTAAAAGTCTGTTCTTTTCTAATGAGAGACAGAGGAGAGAGGATCCAGATGGGAGGGAATGTGGGGAGGAGTAGAAGGAGGAAAAACTGTAATCAGAAATACTATGTTAAAAAACTATTTTCAATAAAAGGAAAAATTTGAAAAAACCTTGCATATTTAAAATTATGATACTCAGTTAATTGAATAAAGTAAAAATTAATATCAACAAAGAGAATAAACCACAAAAACAGTTCATTGGTTTCTTTAAGTAAAAACAAGACAAATATCACAGAATAGTCAAGTCCTTAGATTAGGATCGTCTGTTGTTTGTTTCTTAAAATGAGATGGGTAGTCGCTGATGGTAATGTTATAAATTATATTAATAAAAACTCTTGTTGCCAGAGATAGTGGCTCATGCCTGCAAACCCAACACTCAGGAGGCTGAGGCAGGAAGACTACCATGAGTTTGAGCTAAGCCTGGTCTACAGAACTTACCTTAATTATACAAAATGATGATGATGATGATGACGACGACGATGACGATGACGACGACGACGATGATGATGATGATGATGATGATGATGATGATCATGCCTGCTGGCTGGAATATTTTTTAGTCTAATCAGATACCTGAGGCTTATGGCAACCTAGGGCCAACTCAGTAAACAGGTGGGTATGTGGTCAATAGATGATGATCTTCAAAGCTACCAAACAGAGCTTTAAAATAAAAGTGATTACCATGAAATGGGTGTTTGTTGAATCTATCTATAGTGAGGCAGCTTGTATTGCTAGTGTGTGAGAAAATAGTGATCACAGTTGCCAGTTTACTCACTAATAAAGATCTGCTGACGCCCCATGTTTATTATTACGCTGGTGTGAGCAATGCCAAAATAGTTACCTATACTATGTACATATGGCACAAATTATAAGGAATTGTATAGCATATTGTCATGTATATTATAAAATAGGTCATGATATTATGAAGGCTGAGAATAACCAAAGTATTCATTCAACAAACTGGAGATGCCGAAGCACCGATGGGGCAGATAGAACACATACCAGGCTGAGTCCCAATTTACACACCAGGCTGAGTCCCAGTTTACACACCAGGCTGAGTACCAGTCTACACACCAGGATAAGTAGCAGTCTACACACCAGGATGAGCCCCAGCCTACACACCAGGCTGAGTCCCAGTCTATACACCAGGATGAGTCCCAGTCTGAAAGAGAACATTGATGTCTCCGTGTGAGTATAGTCATACAGAGGGAAGAAAATAATTGTCTTTTGCTTTGTCTTTTATGCAGTTTACATCCAGGCACACTGGAGAGAGTCATTCCAATCTACTGACTCATCCAACCTCACAGACACAGCCATGTCTGGGCCTTTGGAAGCCCTGTCATGGCCAAGCTGATGTATACTACACATTCAAAAGGAGACTGTAGGACATGGTTCTAGGGTTAGAAAAGGCATCTGGGCTGGGATTTGAATTTTGGAAGCACCAATTTAGTGATGAGACTGCAGTGTCTGTGATGTTGATGGAGAGGTCATCTGCAGCCTGAGTCCTGGAGAGTTCCGGTAAGAAAGCAGAATCCAGAAAAGAGGATAAAAGACTGAAAAGAAATAGTTTTTGTGGTCAGGGGATGAGATGGTGCTGAGCTGCGGAAACCAGATGAAGAGGATGACTCAAGGAGAGGATGCTTGCTGAGCCAAATGGTCCTGCAATACATAGGAGAAATGTCTTGGAGTGCTATGGTGGTTTGAATAAAGATGGTCCCCATAGGCTAATAGGCAGTGGTACTAGTAGGAAGTGTGGGTTGTGTTGAAGTGGGTGTGACCCTGTTGGGGGAAGAGTAATACTTGGAGGTGGACTTTGAAGTTTCAGATGCTCAAGCCAAGTCCAGTGACTTTTGCTCTCTCTGCCTACTGATTAAGATATAGAACTCTCAGCTACATGTTTGCCTATGTGTCTCTGTGCTTCCTGCCATGATGATAATGAACTAAACCTCTGTATGAAACCAGGTCCATGTTAAATGTTTTCCTTTATAAGAGTTGGGTTGTCATGGTGTAACTTCACAGCAGTGGCACTTTGAGACGAAGGTCAAGTTGGAAGCAATGGGTTTGTATTCAAGGCAGTGTGAGAAGTGAACGTTATTCAGGTTTGTGTTACAATAACAAAACAACCAAGACAACTAACTTGAAAAGAGAAAACGTCTACTTGGCTTGCAGTTGGGGACATTCAAAGGTACCGTACTTATATTGTCTGAGTTATATCAAGGGTAACAGATGGGGCACTTAATGGACTGTCTGTGCCCAACAATGAACATTCATCCATGAACACCTGGAGAGAGCCAAACTGGTCTCCAGATTATAGGGACAAGGAGGGGTTAAGAACAGGCAGGAAAAAAAGTGTCTTTTCTTTACAGAAAAAGTAAAGGGAAACAAATTTGATGGAACAGTAGTATAAGTGGGAGGGGAGAGGAGGAAGGCCTTCCATTAATTTCTTGGAAGGTGAATCACATCTGAAGAAGTAAGATGAGATCCAGTGCACAGTATAATTAATGATGGACCTGAGGGACAATTGTGGACAGTGTATCCATTGCCATGGCAACAAGGCAGAGGAGCAGCAAGTTAGCCAGAGGCACCCAATTAACAGATTTAAAGGGAGGAAGGGGAGAAAGTTCACTTATGCCCTCCAGGAAAGGGGAGGGGAGGAGCTTGACCAGAGGAGAGAGGAACATCTGAGAGAGAAGTGACCAGAGTCTCTGGATAATCCTGAGGCCACTTGGAATTGTGACTGGAGAATTCACTACGCTTATACAGTAGGACGGTTGTGGACTTGGGCTCCTTCAATACAAGAGTGAGTGCTGTGGGAAGAGGAGCGAACTGAGCCCGCATCATAGCATCCTTGGAGTGTGTATGGGGAAACGGGGGCAGCTCACCATTTGGTCCTGCATGCAGGGAAGATGGGATGATGCTCACAGAATCCAGTCTGAGTTAGAAGAGAAATGAGCACTGGAGGGAGATGCAGACAGTGTAAGGACATGGAGAGATTGGGACTCTTCCACTGGAATCTCACAAATTACACAGGGATGTTTAAATGCAAAAGGAGCATTAATATTACAATCTTCCTTTAGGGTAAGGGGAAAAGACAAAAAATTGCCTTTCTCCTTCCTTTTTTCCCCTCCTCCATTTCTTCTTCCTCCTCATTTCCTTTTAGAAATTTCATATGCACTAATACATGTTCTCTGAAAAGACTGCCTCTGAGAAAAGCATGAACCCTTCAAGTGAAGCTCTCTAGCAAATGCCCGTGACCTCAGCCAGACTACAGAGAATATTTAACTGGGTGATGTTTTGAAATAAAAGTCATTCTAAAGGGGTAAAATTAATTGTAAAAAACACAGTCAAATCACACTGGAGTAATATTGAGTCTACTGTTGGCTACAGTTTTCAGCAAAAGGAGAGATTCATTGAGGCAAAAGCACCCCATGAGTCAAGAGCAGATGACCAAACTGCTTAAATTCATTTCCATCTCCACATGCAGGAGCAACCCAAGTCACAGCTCAGTCCTAAACTGGGTGCTTATGGAGGCAAATTAACTGGCTCGGGTCAGCAGGGTACTACTGTATAGACAGCCAAAGTAATTCTAAAAGTGCTAAAATTATACAGCATTGCAGCATGTTTCCGAAGCCAGAAGGAACTTGCCATGATATAAATCGGGCCCAGTAGTACCCTGTTAAATCAGCTGCACCTTAGGAAATGTTAGGATAAAACAACATGCTGATCATCTAGCTGTGCCTAGATATGACTTGATTTTTATACATGGTTAGAGATGTTCACACATGTAGCGGTACACCTGATGAGGAGTGGCCTTTTTTTTTTTAAATCATTCTTTTTATCTTTTACACTCATCTTGTGTATTTAACTCAGCTAAGTTTTCTGGACTGAAGGAACCAGATCAGAGACATTTATGGGAGGGAAGTAATACACGCTAAGCTGGTATTTCAAAGTATGAACTGTATTATTTATAATGTAGCATTCCCCAGTAGCCCATGTATGTCATAAATACTCTCCTTCTAGGAAAATAGACATTCTCTTTGCCCTGCTTGGATTATTGTGCACGTGTGTGTAAGACCCACATTGTACCCCATAAACTTGTGTAGCTATTATATGCTGAGATTTTAACAAATTAACCATGGCACTAGGTGCTAGGGAATTGGGTAGGCTGACTGCAGATCTTCACCCCTCCCCCGTTCCACTATCTCCAGTCCCCTAGTCTTAACCCTAGCTCTGTAGTCAACCTTCTGCTATGGCCTGTCCTTACCTTCTGCCACCATTCCCAGTCGGTAGAGCCCTCTGCTTTCCTCCCTCCTGTGAACCCCCATCTGACTAGCCCATCCCCATTCCTAAGTGTCTGCTCTCAAAATCAAGAAACACTAGGATTCCCACAGTGGCCACAAATATCAGGACCCCCGAAGAATTTCTTAACAGGCAACACACAACTGCTGTACTCCCCTAAGAATCAGAGAGAGCAACAGAGACCAAGGAGCAAAACACTCAAACAACAAAGATGAGACCAAATATTAGCACAAAGAACTGCAGTTTTCAAAATCCCAGATGCCAACGTAAAAACACAATCAGTAGATGTTAGGGCAATATGTCTTCACTAGAGCCCATAAACTCCATCATAGCAGGCCCTAAGTATTTCAACATAGTTGAAACACAAGAAAAAAATAAACATTAAAAGAGCCTTTATGAATGCAATGGGGGTCCTTAAAGAGGAAATGAATAGGTACCTTAAATAAATCTATGAAAACAAAACAATGGGAGGAAGTGAACACAACAGTTCAAGACTCAAAAGCAAAAATGAGTAAGAAACCATAACAGAGGGAAACCTGAAAAACTTAGGAATTAGAGCAGGGATACAGAGATAGAAGAGAGAATCTCAAGCATTGAAGACATGTTGACAGAAGTTTCTGTCCTGTCCAGTCCCACAGCCATTCAGTCCCCCACACACAAAAAAAAAAACACACAGAGGCCTATATTAATTATAAACTGGTTGGTCTATTAGCACAGGCTTCTTATTAACTCTTATATTTTATATTAACCCATATTTATTGTCTGTTTAGCCATGCAGCTTGTACCTTTTATCAATGAGGCATTCTCATCCTGCTTCCTCTGTGTCTGGGTGATGACTGCAGTCTGAATCTTTTCTCTTCCCAGAATTCTCCTGTTCTGCTCACCCTACCTATACTTATTGTCTGGCTACTGGTCAATCAGTGCTTTATTAAACCAATACAAGTGGCAAATCTTTATAGTTTACAAGACATTGTCTCACAACAAAGATACAATAGAAAGAAATTAATACATTGATAAAAAATTTTACATCAAAAACAAAGCTCCTGGCACAAAACATTCATGAAATATGGGGCACTATGAAAGAACTAAATCTAAGAATAATAGGAATACAGGAAAATGAAGAAACCCATGTCAAATGTGTGGGTCATTGGCTACCATGAGGGCAAAGGGAGCAGAAGCCGCAAGCAGGGTTTGGACAGCCTTGAACAAGACTGAAAGAACTTCCAGGAGTCAGCTTCAGAGAGACAGCTCTTTTTATTGTTCTGGAGGGGTAAGGTATATAAGAGTTCTTAGAGATATGGACAGGAAGAGCTGACTGGTCACAACACAGCACCCAACTATCATTCAGCTGGAGGAACGAGCAGGGCTAGTGTGCTGAGTCAAGTGTTTTCAGGGTTAGGCATCTAACTGAAATAAGATTAGGCATCTAAGCTTAGAGACACTCTCCAAATAAGACTAGACAGAGATGAGAAAGCCCCGCTAAAATAGGGAGTCCTCCATTTTTCACCAAGCTCAGAGAGTTAGCTAGACATGATAGACTATAACCTTAAATGCAGGGTTCTCCAACACAAAAGCATAGAAAGTATTTTTAACAAAATCATAGAAGAAAATTTCCCTAACCTAAAGAAGGAAATACTTATTAAGGCACAGAACATCAAATAAATTGGACTAGAAATAAATCCAACTCAGCACATAATAATCAAAACACTATGTACAGGACAAAGAAAAATATTAAAAGCTGCAAGAGAAAGACCAAGTAGCATATAAAGTCAGACCCATTAGTATAACACCTGACTTCTCACTGGGTACTTTAAAAGCCAACGTGACTAGACAGATGTTCTACAAACTCCACTAGACCACGGATGCGAGCCCAGATGACTATACCCAGCAAAAATTTCAATCACAATAGATGGAAAAAGACTATAAATATACATACACAAATCTACTATTTACAAATCTATCTTTGAGTGTTTATATATGTATGTATGTATAATCTATCTAGAAATTTATTTCTACAGAAAGAACTAGAAGGAAAACGTCAATGTGTAGAGGTTAACTACACCCAAGAAAACACAAGGAGTAAATAATCAGAGACCAGCAAATAAAGAGGGGGGGCACCACATGAGCAAAATAATGGGAATCAACAAACAGAGCTCAGTGATACCTTTTAATACCAATGGTCTCAATTCTGTAACAAAAAGGCTAACAGTACAGATAAGAAAATAGGGTTCATCCTTCTGCTGTATACAAGAAACACACCTTAACATCAAGGACAGATATCACCTCAGTGTAAAAGAATGAGAAGTTTTATTACTAGCAAATGGACCTATGAAGCAAGCTTGTGTCGCCATTTTAATCCCGCCATACATAAGGGGAATCTAGGTTTAAAATGCCGTTCAACTCACATACGTAGCAAACAGCTGAGCTAGGATTCAAACCCAACTCAGACATCTGACTCTTTGAACTCAGACCTCAGGGTCGTTTATCAAAGAATCCAAGTTTGTCACTTTGGAAGTTCTGGCCATCCTAGACTCATCTCTATTTTTGACAAAGCTTTCTGAGGTTTGTAGTCTTGAATTATGTGATCTTCCAAGCTCAGATGCTTGGGAAAAGTGAGGCCATCTTGCCTCTCTTCACAGTGCACCCCCCCACCCAACCCCCTCACCTCCCGCCACCACTGCCCGAGCATCCTAAAGCTATGAAGCAGCTCAGCTAAGATGAAAGGGGTCGGGGTCAGAGAACCACAAGAAGACTCAGAGAATTCAGTTACACCATGGCTGTGTGACCATGTTCTCAACTAAAAAATTCAGTTTCTTTCAGGGGAAAGCCAGGAAAAAGACACTCTTCCATTTTTTTTCTCAGATACAGCATGCCTGGATGGGACAAGAAATGGAAAGTCAACACCGTACCTAGAAAATGCTACTGTGTGTTGTGCCTATCAATGTCAAGTATATAGATTAGATAGTTTTGTGATCTTAATAGTTCATGGAAAACTCTCCGTAAATGTCTATTAATTATCATTTGCTTAACCATTTATCGGATCTTTCTGGCTCGACTGTAAAAGCCTTAACAGCAGAACCCTTGGAGCTTCCATCGCTTTCCGTTCTGAATTCTCCACACATCACACAGACGCTGCAAAAGCATCTCTTGAATTCATTTTGTTTCATAACATATTCTCTGTGAATATCAGTTCAAGGTGAGCAGTGGATTTTGGTAAGAGCTCCTTTCTGGTGATCAGCGACTCTTTGTCTTGTTTTGTCCTTCTGTGCTACCTAGAGATGACCACTTGGGGGCAGCATTGAGTTGACTTACACTAAACTACTGTCAACAAGAAATCTGAAGGAAGGGGCTGACAGAAAATGAATAATTCTCTGTGTAAGTCGCTGGCTGGAAAAAGACTGCGGGTTTTGCCACAGAAATCTATTTAAAAGCAGCATGTTTATGTGTGTGCCTCGTGGGACTTTTGAGGCTAAGTGACTTGCTTTTGATAATCCTGGGCAGCAAAGTGTGGACCATTTAAACATTTACTCATAGCAAAATGGAGTCAATGTGTGACCCACACTAGGAAGTCATACTTGCATAGCATCGTTCATGATGTGGAAAGACACATCTGCTCGCAAAATGTTTCCTCAGTCCTTGGGACTCCCTAACTCAGTTCAGTGAAACTGAAGGAATGCTCTGTCACCGAATTCCTCCGCACCACGTTAGTAGCAGTGTTTTGTTTAGTGAGGTAATGTCCTTTTTAGCCCAGTGCACTGTGTAGATGCTATACAGTTTCCTAAGGCTCTAGCAATAGCTGCAAATACAGGCTTAGAAGCTATGCCTCTTCAGGAGCCTGACAGTCAAAACAGGAATCCAAATGCTCTGACAAACAAAGTGGATCCAGATATTTCAAAAGCTTGCAGAGACCCAGAAACAGCTCACAAAGGGACACTGTTCTTCAGGAACTTAGCCTTCCTTGTCTCTGCTTTTCACCCGAGTCTTAAAAATAGAGTGTGTTTTTATTCCAGTTGCCTTTCCACGAGAATCCAACGGAAAGTATGATGGGGCACGTGAGTTTCTCGGTCGTCTTCGTTCTGTTCACCTGCTCTCTTGTTTATAATAGGGCTGTTTGCATCCATTTGCTTTTTCAGCAGACATTCTTTAATACCTACCATGTGGTCAGCACAGAAGAGAGAAGAATGAAAGCTGCATTGTGGATATGTATTAAAGCGGTTCACAGTCCAGGGAAAACAACCTGCCAGCGTGCTGGTTTCTCGGGCTTCCATACCATTATCCTTCCATAGTGTAACTAAATTATGATTTGGAGTGTAATCTCAGAGAAAAGAGGCTTAATTTTTTGAGTGAGAAAAGTGAGTTCCAGAGCATAAAGGATGTGGCCACACAGATGGTCAATACAGAAGCCACCCAAAGGAGTTTGTTCCTTTCCACTAAAGATGATATCATTCCAGAACGCTGCAGTGGCACACTGTAGCCTGTGTTACCCTGTGCATTCTAGGTGCCCAGTAGAAACCTTTAGCAGACATCTGTTTGCTGACCTTATTGTAAGATCTCTCATGGCTGCCTTTGTCTGGACATAATTCTCACAAATATACATGTCCTCCATGGTCCAGCCAACACTGTTTAGTCTCTGAGATGCTTAGTGGGCCGTAGTGGGACTTTTCACTGGCTTTCTGTTTCCTAAGCCTTGGCTCTGGGAATTGGTTGAGGACAGATTAGTGATTCTGAATTTGACTTTGCATAGTTTGCTTCCCTGCTATGCCTGACCAACACCATTTCCCTATCTTACCTTTAACAGCATTTTCCAAACCTAGTAAGAAAGCTCGTACCTCCTGCCAGAGAAGGTTAATAGCAGCACTTGCCAGTTTCCACACTGGAAACACTTTCACCACAGGGGACTTCAGGTTACTGGGGTTTTGATGCACCCCAAGCTGTGCCAGGGAAACATGCAGTCTGCTCTGAACAGGCAGTACCCAGGAGCTCCAGCAGACTGCTGAAGTAGGAGACTCGGCAATGGTCTGCCCCTGATTCATCCCCCATAGGCACACCTGTCTTTGGTGATGTGGAGAAGTACCAGGCTCACTTGCAGGTTTGGGAAGAATAGCCAATATTGGGCTAGCCTTAGTAGGAATAGAGAGAGGAAACAACACATTATGAAACTTAGCCTATTAAAGTAATGACGACACAAAAGAAAGGAGGGAAAAAACTGTATCACCAGGTAAATGTTATCATTCCGACATGCCTGCTCACCTCCAGACATAGTTGTGAGCATAATGGCAGAACTATTGGGTAAGGTTACCGGTGAAGTTGTGACTGACAACCCATAGATCTGATACTACAAACTCTGCTCCTTAGACCATGTTTAGGGGGGTAAGCAGAGGAGTTGTCCTTCTAAAATTCATTTGTGAAAACCCTAAGTTCCAGTTGATAGTATTAGGGGTTGGGGTCTTTATGGTCAAGTTTTAAGAGTGGAGCTCCCACAAGAGGGGTTAGTGTCCTTATTAGAGAGAGCAGGAAGGAAGGGGAGAGAAAAAAGAGGGGATTTGTATTCTGGCTTCCATGTGAAAATACTTCAGAAAGACCCCAATCTACAAGTCAGGAAGAGCTCCCCAAGTGTGCCTTGATCCTGACCTAGAACCCAGAAGTGTGAGGAGTCAATGTTTACTGTTGAAGGCTTTGGTAATTTATTACAGCAACCCAAGCAAAGACAGTAAGTACTGACTGAGTATCCACTTCTAGGTTTCTACTTATTTAGAATTCAAGGAAAAGGACAATATAAAATTTGAAACCAAAGTTTTTCTATGCAAAATTATGCAGTAATGTCAATATTCTTGTCTTAGTTAGGATTCCTATTGCTGCAACAAAACACCATGACCAAAAAGCAAATTGGGGAGCAAAGGGTTTATTTGGCTTACACTTGAGCATTGCTGTTCATCACTGAAGGAAATCAGGACAGGAACTCAAACAGGGCAGGATCATGGAGGCAGGAGCTGATTCAGAGGTCATGGAGGGATGCTACTTACTGGCTTGCTTCCCATGGTTTGCTCAACTTCCTTTCTATAGAACCCAGGACCAGCAGCTTAGGGATGGCACCGCCCACCATGGCCTGGGCTGCCCCCCATTGACCACTAAATGAGAAAATACATTATAGCTGGATCTCATCAAAGCATTTCCTCAACTGAGGCTTCTTCCTCTCTGATGACTCTAGCTTGTGACAAGTTGACACACAAACCACTTCGTATAGCTCTGCTTTATTTCCTGGTGGTGACTCTGAGGCTGCAGAAAGAGCAAAGGGAACATTATATACTTGGGTCAAATCTAATGCCAGCCCTCAGCAGGATCTGCTATTCCAGGATAAGGATCCTTTGACACTTCCCAGAGGAGATTCTAACAGTAACAGATCACAGCCTACCCCCAGTCATCTGAGAAACCCCAGTTCACAGACAGACACCAGGCATGGGCTTACTTCTAGTAACTTCTTTATGGAGAATTCATATCTGGTAGCATCCCTCAGGAGGCGTATGTATGCAAAGTCCATACATCCTCTGTGTTCAAAGTCACATGATGACTGCTCATTACTTCCTGAATAACTTGAGAAATTGTGTTTACATTTAAGTTACATTTCTAAACAGAGCTGCCTGACTTTTCCTTTTCTTCATATTTTTTAGTCTGTCATTTGAACTTCATTATAAAATGCATGTGTTATGTAGACTACATATACATATGTCTGTGGTAGAATAAGGTCCTCATCCTTTGACTCCTAAACAGCCTATATTAGCAACCTCACATAGTGTGATATAAGGAGGTTTGGCTTGTCCGACCTGCCCAGTCTGGATAGGATATGGCCCCCAATAGGCAGCTAGGTTTGGCATGGCTTAAATGTGTTCATGCACTGAATGCTTGGCTCCCTTGTGGAAGTGGTGATGTACTGGGGAAGGACACTTAAAAGAAATCCCACAGTAGCTCAGAACTGAGAATAATAGATGGTTATTTATTTAGGGGTAGACTCACAAATCAATATCCTCTGCTGGAACGGAGAACAGCAACAGAATCCCGCAGCCAGAAAAGAGGCTGGACGCACACTTTACATAGTACAAGAGGCCACACCCCAGTGGCCAGGTAACATAAAGACTACTGGTTGTAGGATTTCCTACAGCTCCTTCCCCTTTTGTTTAAATAAGAGAGCTCTAAGTCTATTATAAAATTATATACAATAAGAACAAATATACTCAATAATTATCCTGTTCTAATGAGTTTAAGTCCTGTATAGTAAATAACTTGGCCAAGTCATGAGAGGAAAGTAACTATAACTATCTAGTCTTCAACCCCATTGAAGATCTGAGAAGAGAAATAATATTACTTGAGTAAGCAGGAAGTGCAATCAAGCAACTTCCAAAATGTGCTACAAATGACAGAGACAACTGGCTACCTGGGCAGTGACCCAAAGTCTCATTTTGCTACATTGAAGCAACCAACTTTGGCTAAGGCCTAGAGTAACTGACAGACCATTTTCAGAGGCAGGAAATTTTTCAAAACTGTCTTGCTCTGCCTTGGCAAGACTTGACAGTCCTTTTCCTTGTGTCCTGCTTAACCATTTCCGGATACCATGTATCTTGTCAGTGATTGAGCATGGGAAGTTCCTTGCCCAAAGGCCCGTTTTGCCAAGAAGAAAACAAGCCTCAAGTGGAGTGTCTTTGGTGCTCAACATTCTCTCAGGAACAGATCAATGCTGCCAGGAGCAATCATGTCTCACTTCAACAGAACCCTAAGTTATTTTAAATGCCATATTCTACAGCTCTTTGAAGTGGTTGAAGATTACCTACCTATGCAGAATACAATCTCCATGTATCTAAAGAACCTGATTAGTCTAACTGTAAGTATGACAAACATAGATTATTGATCTATAATTCTTATTATCTATATAACCTAAAGAGTAAGACTTCATATTAAAATATTATACAATAAACAACTGTGCAACAAATGAGGACAATGACCTCAAAATGTAAATAATGAATAAGTAACTTGATCAGAGGTAGGAATGTACATTGCATTATGATAAATATATCCTAAAATTGTATCAATCTACAAAAATGTTTTAAGCAAAGGTAGAAGCATGCATGCATACAATATGACAAAATAACTTTGCCTAAGTATACAAATATGGAAGACATATTCAATGTAATTTATGTTTTATCAATATACAAGAATTTATACCAATGTAAATTGTCTATAAATAATAGCTCACAAGTATTCACTCACTATTATTATTAGTGTGAGTAAGGTCACACTAATCTATTATCCTGTCCAATTTTCCAGAGCCTACAAAATTTCCCCCCAACCCCTTACCCTATGCCAATTATAATCAACCCCTAAATGATGTCACTAATCCTGAGGATAAACTTTGTTGGGAGAGGGGATGTTGTCTTCTAGAATTGCTTCCAGCTGTCTTGGGGGTCGTTGTTCTTTCTATGGGATCCTGTGAAAGTAAAATTGATGGTTAAGTTCCAAGATTACTGTCTGGTATAATTGCAAATAGTCTCTGGGTATTTAGTAGGGTTTTTCTGAGATTTCTGTTTGGAGTTCTGGCCAGAATGTTGTAAAAAAAAAAATGCACCATTTTGGCTAACCAAGTTGGAACCATCTTGAGCAGCTGGTACCCAAAACAGGTCTTATAGTAGCGCTATCAACATCATGATGACATATCAACCAGGTGGAGTTGTGGGTTCCTATCTTCTTCCTGGAAACTTCAAAGATTACTGCAGGAAAATTCATTGTTCATTGTGGAAAACTTAAACATTATTTATATAGACATATACAGACATATATATTCAAGGAAAGGTACGATAGAGACAAAAATAGGTATGAAGAAAAGTAAAATTTTTTCTTAATTCTTTTTTCTTTATGTCTCATATATTACACACGAGGTAATTAATTAGTCATGGAGTATCTTCCTTGGGTGATACCAACATTGTTCTCACAGGATTAAGCTAGCTCCCACTGGAATATACTGCCTTTAGGAAACCAGGCACTTCCCTGAATCTAGCTGGGTTCTTGTCAAGCAATTTCTTCGTCTTACAGTTGCTCCTATCATAATGCATTCTGCCACACAGTGATATAGCTAGAATACCTTCACGAATGGAGGAACTCAATCCCGAGCTTCCAGCCTCTAAAACTGTGCAATAAGAAACCTCTTTTGTAGGTTTTGCAGGATGGCTCAATGGACAAACCTGATGACCTGAGTTGATCCCCAGGACACACATGGTAGAAAATCATAAAATCCCTTCAAGTTGTCCTCTAATCTACACACACATACATACATACATACACACACACACACACACACACAATAAAACTTTTAAAAAGAAACCTCTTTCCTACATAAAGTGCTCACTCATTTGTTCTGTTACAACACCACCAAACAGACCAGGGCACCAAGTATTCTGGATTATGGACTATGCCAGGTTCTAGCTTGTAAGTGGATATTCTGGTTCACATTGTAAGGATGGGGGCAGGAGAGAAACTCCTCTTTACATAGAGGGAGCTAGTGAGAATTAGCACTTGCTCAGTGTTTATGTTGGGCGGGGGGGGGTGTTGGTAACCTCACAGAGGGATTGGTGAGAGGGTTGTGGCTCAAAGCATGTACCCCTTGATATTCCCATTGCCTTGGGTTTCCTGCAGGCTCAGAGCTGTCGCCAAACAATAACTCTCTAGTGTGGAAGGCAGTTGACTAGAGATGGCACCTGTCAATATATGGGGCAATCTCCCTCTCCATCCTCCAGGAAAGGGTAGAGAAGGGTCAGAACTTTCACCTGAGTGGGTTTAAGAATTGTGGAATCAGTTCCGGGGGACCCATCAGAGGGAACCTTCATCTGGCGATGGACGGAGAAAGAGACAGAGACCCACATTGGAGCACTGAACTGAGATCCCAAGGTCCAAATGAGGAGCAGAAGGAGGGAGAACATGAGCAAGGAAGTCAGGACCTCGAGGGGCGCACCCACCCACTGAGACAGTGGGGCTGAGCTCACCAGGGCCAGTTGGACTGGGACTGAAAAAGCATGGGATAAAACCGGACTCTCTGAACATGGCGGACAATGAGGGCTGATGAGAAGCCAAGGACAATGGCACTGGGTTTTGATCCTACTGCATGTACTGGCTTTTTGGGAGCCTAGCCTGTTTGGATGCACACCTTCCTGCACCTTCCTAGACCTGGATGGAGAGAAGAGGACCTTGGACTTCAGGGAAGCAGGCAGGGAACCCTGACTGCTCTTCAGACTGGAGAGGGAGGGGAAGGGGAGTGGGGGGAGGGGGACGGGAGATGAGGAGGAGGTAGAAATTTTTAATAAAAAAAAAGAATTGAGGAATCAGATTTGGAATTGGATGACAGAGAACAGAATGAGATGTTGAGGTAGATTGGCAGAAACTGCTGGGCTGGATAGAAGAAAAATCTAGAAAAAAATATGTAATATATGTCACCTACATAAACACATGTACACACACACGAATGGAATGAAAGACTGAGACTATCTTATCATGGAAATAAGCAGAACAGTTCTCCCCACATCTGAGGCTTGTGTACTATGACCATGATGCCATGTGTCTATCACACAAATAGCCCACTTTGAACTTAAATTAGTTGCTTAGTACCCTGTTGTCCCCAGGAGCCTGTCTTACAGCTCCACCTCTGAATGAGTTTTAGCTGAGGACTGAATCTGTTCTCAATCATTTGATGACTGTTGGTGTTCAAGTTGTCAAAAATATTCATTGTTTACTATGCTCCAATTAGTTCTGACACCTTCCAATAGATGCTAATTCTGAATGTAAATGTGGAGAAAAATGTTTGTTAAAACATATTCATTTCTGAAACCTCAGCTGCGAAGGGGTTAACAAGTCACTTTATATGATTATTAGCAAATATGCATTTAAATTCATCCCATTAGGGACTCTCAAATCTCCATTTAGATTATCTTCTGCAGTAGATAGAAAACACCCAGGGACAGGAAGGTTGCCTGTGTGCTGAGGGGTGCAGTAATTACTGCACGCATGGCTTTAAAATGGAACCGGATGTTTGCCTTTGTAAGAGGTCTTTCATAGACTGAGCGCGCGAGCGTGCACAGACACACACACACACACACACACACACACACACACACACACGGGGCGGGGTGGAAGATGTGGTCATCTCAACCGTTCAAAATAACGCTTAAAATCTTTCTGATTTGAAAGCCTTCTTCCCGATAATCTGTACATTTAGAATATCTATTTTTAGTATTGCCACATCCAAATTAAAAGCCTATGTCAATTCTTTGTTGAAACACGGTGCCGTCTGCACTTTGCAGAAGATCTGACGTCAACACTAGTTCGGTGTCAGCATTCATCCGCATCACAACTGCGTCTCAATTATTAAATCATTGCAGTTACGCCTTTCATCATCTTCCTTTAAAAGAGCGTGACGTCGAGAGCAAGGCAGGAGTACAACCTCCTCCTCCATCTATCCTGTATTATCCCACTCCACCCCGTCCCCACCAAAGAGGGATAGGTCTGTAGGACCTCACCCCCATGCCAGGCCTCCCTACTGCGCCCTAAACGCTCTGTCTGTAACCGATTGTTCCTGCTGAATAACAATGCGAGCTGCAGGGCTCCTTTCCCGCTGCAAACAGATTAGGCTGCTCCCATTTATGTGTGCAAAGACATTACCCAGAAGCCCCCGGGATTCCATTATCAGCGGCCAACAGATGGAGCCTATCAGCACGCTGTCAATCATGCCCCACCTGTGGCTTTCGCAGCCCAGCCAAAAAATTAATTGCTTAGGAAGTGTAAAGCCAGTATTTTCTGATCGGAAAGGATTAAGGAAGGGACGGTTAAGCAAGGGAGCCCTGCTGCTTGGAGAGCCTTATTGAGCCGGGGCCTTATCTAACTCTGTGACATTTTCAGCATTTGATTGCGTTTTCAAACGCAGGAAAGACAGCAGAATTAGAACTAGAAATGTTTGGAAATAAGAAAGGTAGTTTACAAGAAAGACCACTCCTTCACTCCAGGCGGTTCCCGGATATTGGAAGAAAATACTGATAATCTTTTCCAGCATATATAATGTATATGTATGTATATTTGTATATAATATATCAATAGATAATTGTATACTAGTAATTCCACATTTAATCTGTTGGTTTTTATTCACTGCCCACATACTTCATTTGTTGTGGTTTTCAGTACCAGCTGGAAGGGGAGGTTTTCTTTTACATGAAGGTGTCATGGGACTATTTCTTTCCTTCTTACTTTCTTATTCTCCTTGATGGGAATAGAAAAAAAAATTAAAAATTAGTTCTAATGTCATCGAAAACCTTGTTCCTCACAATGAGGCCTTTAGACTAACCTTTTTCACACTTCAGTTACCTGTGGAAATGCAGCTTGGCTGTTTTGATCCCTTGCATCATATGGACTGCGAGCATGGAAACAGGGGTGTGGATAAAGTCTTCTGTCCAGCGGCCACTGCCACAGTTTCCCTCTGAACATCTAAGTCAGTATTACCAAGGTCGGGGCAAGCAGCACTGAAGGTCTGATTTTGATCCAATGGTCGAGGATATTGTTACCAATTTGTTAAAATTAGATAAAATTGAAGTGTTTTGTCCTGTGTCAGCTTTAAAATAAATGTATCTTTGATTCTGGTATTGCAAAGCACTGTATATTGTACATCCAAGTTTTTCAAAAAAGATATTTTTCTACTAATAGACATTTAAGGGCAGCTTAATTCAATTAACAATGAGCTAATTCAACAAGCACATTTAGTACATGTTCACTTTCAACGTCTGCTGGACATAAGACAATGCCTCTCCTCGTGGTGTCTAAGACCAGTAGCTTGAATAAAAACCACTGCTAGACTAAAACAGTACCAGTTATTGGGCACATGTTGTATGCATTCAGTCACGTGCTCCATATCTAAGACACCTGACTCTTTAAACATTGCTACCAAGTCTTCAGAGATGAAAACAGAGACCAATCAAGTTAAATGACTTTCCAAATGCAAACGGCAGAAAGGCATTCATTTCTGAATGTAGAATCTGGTCACTGGCACATTGCCCGTTACATCACAGTGTATATATATATATAATGCTTGTAAGAGAGAATTGAACGGAGCTTGCGAGTGGGCGAAGGGTCAGTGTGGTGGGCATTCGGAGAAGGAAAGCTGCTGACTTGGAAAAGGAATTTGAGCCAATTTTTACTTCTGAGCATCCCTCAACTAAGCCAGATCCTTGCCAACCATGCACCATTATGGACTTTCTATTCCCTGCTCCCCAGCACACTCTCCAGATTTGCCATCCCTGTGCTTCAACTATCCCTGAATCACCCACAAGTCAAACTTTCAAAAACAGAGCGATTGTCTCACAGGAGTGGCCACATCACATCATGTCACTGCTCCCAACCGTCTGAGACTGTCTGTATGGTTGTCAGTGTTCCCTGGGTACCACACACAACAGCCAATATTTCTATTTCATAACTGTTATTCCTTCAAAGTAAACATTTCTAGAAACTTGTATTTCTCCTGTTGTCTTGTACTTTGTCATATTTGTCTGATGTTAACAATTGGGGAAGGCTGCAAAGAACCCAGGGAGTTACTGCTTCTCCCTGTTAGTACACCATCATGGCCGTAGTTACATACTCATTCACCCTTGCCTATGGCCCTTGGTTGAGAGGGACAAGAAAAATGTAACTATTACCTAACTTTGGGGATACATTAACATCCTGTGTTTATTATGGTTTCATCATTGTAAAGGATTTACATGATCCCAAGGAACTTTCTTAGTGACCTAGTTGGAGAATTAATCACCCACTACTTGATGGTACCTTTAAAGTGTAAAGAGCTAGGGACAATGACAGAATTAACCAGTACTATCAGTTCAGTAACTGGCCATCATTGTTATTGTCAGAAGTACATTTTCCTCTCCTCTACAGAGGAAATTACTCCTAAAGGAAGAACTTGTGATGATTCCCCTGTGCATTCCTCTGCTTTCCCCAGGTGATTAGCACAATAAGTCCCCCAATTAAATGTGTCTTCCTATGGAAAATTAAGGGTGCTAACGATCTCATCAAGACAGACACCCCACACTGCTCAGCAGTGAACAACACCAAACATTACCTGCTCAAGAGCATGCATCTGTGTGTGCTGTATAGACCTCAAGACTGGGCAACAGAAAGGGAGAGTCTCCAAAAAGCCATGTTCAGGACTTTGCTGGGGAAAAGTCCCAACTGGACTGGAGATATGGCATTATGGAGTGCTCACGTGGTGTGCACAAAGGACGGGTCCCACTCCTAGTACTGAAGCAAACAATCCGCAAACAAAGCTCTAGCCATTCATGCTTCATATTACTAAAACCAAGAAGAGGAGCAAGGCTGTGTATGTTAAAATTCTGGTTCTGCCTTAGTCAACTCTACTGTTTTCTGCTTCTGTTTCTTCACTTATGAAATAAGAAAAATGACTAAATCTACCTCGGGACATTGTCATAGAGATCTAATGTGGAGTTATGCAAAGCACTAACATGGCGAAAGTTAGCTATTTTCATAAATGTTTTATGCCTGGATACACCTTTAAGTCTTATATATACCTCTATACTCTTTATAGATGTTTTTAGATATGTTTGACTATAATACCTGAGCATGACATAGCTTCTATTGTATTCTTTTGTGTTGTTGGAGGCACGGGCTGCATCCCACTGCCCAGCTAGCTTATACCCAAAATAACCACACAGAAATTGCATTAATTAAATTACTGCCTGGCCCATTATATCTAGCCTCTTCTTGGCCAACTCTCACATCTTGATTTAACCCATTTCTAATAAATATGTGTATCACCATGAGATTGTGGCTTACCGGCAAGATTCTAACCTACGTCCGTCTCAGACTGGAGATTCATGGTGTCTGCCACACTGCCTTCTTCCTCCCAGAATTCAGTTCTGTCTTCTCCGCCTATCTAAGTTCTGCCCTATCAGGCCAAGCAGTTTCTTTACTGATTAACCAATGAAAGCAACACAAATACTGAAAGACCTCCTACACCACTTTTGTACTACATCTATTGATTTATTTTTGTTTGTTTATTCAGTATGTGTGTATACCATGTGGGGGGCAAAAGAAAACGTGAGTGAGTCAGGTCTCTCCTACCATGTGCAGCCCAGGACCAAACTCATTTTACCAAGTTTGGCAGCAAACCTATTTATCAGATGAGCCTTCTTGCCATCCCCTTGTGTTTTGTGCTTTTTAATCTTTTATACTAGGCTACAAAATTTATATGTAATAAACATTTGATAATTATAAAAGGTCTGCAACATTCAGCTGGAAAAGTCATTCTTTTTCTATATATTGTTTCTTAAAATACATCCAGAATTTTCTGGCAAGAGTGTATTCTGGAAAAATGATGGCCTGTATGTCTTTTTATAATTAACTCGAAAAGTGTTTTACAATGTTAGAAGTGAAAATAATCTTCCAGCATGAAAAACGAAAAGCACATCACTCCGAATGATGGTGTCTTACAGAGGTGCTATTTACCGTAACTGTCACCTGGGATCATTTCCTGTGCTCAATGAGGCCATTCTAAGACTAGATACATAAATAAAATGGATTGGATGAGACATTTTACACTGGGAAACAGTATATTGTAGTTGAATGAAAATGGTCTGGAAGTCAGAAGAGCCGTGTCCTCCTCTGACCTGCTGTAAGTGGTGTGATCAGGGTAGAGCTCGTCACCGTGGTACCATGGTACCATCTGCCTCCTTCCCTGTGAATGATGCTGATGTGAGACAGGTGGTAAAAGTCTCTGCTTCTGTGATTTTCTGCTTTAGACCTATCCGCTATCATCAGTCTCGGTGGCACCTGGATTTAATGAAGCTGAGAGGACAAGCAACCCAAGTTGCTTTATTATTAGAATAATATGTCTGGGTTGATCTCTTCCTCCCTCCCTCTGCCAGGAGCTTTAAGTGCTGCCTTCTACAGTTTCATGAGTTGGAGATCAGGTCTATGAGAAGAAATGTACATATTTTTCATTATTTAATTCTTTATATGACTATCACAAATGACAGATCCTGGCATCCTAAAGAACTTTTAATTTTAAGAAACCCCCAGAACAGTCAGCATCACCAGTCTTGCACAGAAAAATATTGGACATCAGCAGGGGCAGCAGAAGCAGCTTCCTAACAAACTAAAGCTATTTTCTTAATATTGAGAATTCTCAGGGTCGTGATTAATCCAGACTGATCTCAAACTTGCTATTAAAGTGAGGATGGCCTTGAACTTCCAGTCCTTCTGCCTTCACCTAAATGCTGGGGGTCACAGGTGTGTACCGCCACGCATAGTTTAGGCTCTGTTGGGGACTGATCCCAGTCCTTTATGTGTGTTAGGCAAGAATTCAACCAACTGAGCTTCACCCTCAACCCCAAGCATCTCAAGGTCTTAAAAAGGTGTTTTATGGCAAGTTTCAAAGCCTGTATAAAATTTAGGAACCTCTTTCTGCAGGAGAGATCTTCTGACATCTCAGTGACAGCCATTCCTTCCTGAAAGGCACAAAACAAGAAATAAGCTACCTGGAAATCCAGGAGTCACCAGGAACAGGTCCTTCTCAAGATAGAAGTCTGTCTCCCTCCCACCATGTTGCTTCCTCCCTCGTCCTGAGGCTTTGCACAGGACCTGGCTTCATAACTAATCCACATCCAAGCCCTTAGGCTGTTATTCTTCTCCTAGTTCCATAGTGATAGCTTCACCCTTTCAATAAAATTTTTGTTGTTGTTTTGTAATACTGGGAATTGATCAAGGGCCTTTGTATATTCTAGTCAAGATGTTACCACTGGTCTATACCCCCAGTTCATTTTCTACTTTGTATATTGATTAAGGTCTTACTAAGTTTCTCAAGCTGGCCTTGAAGTTACTGTGTACCTGACTCAGGCTTTGAACTTGTAGTCTTCCTGTTTTGTCCTCCACAGTAGCCACGAGACAGCCCTGAGCTACCAGGATAGCTATAAGATTTTAATTTTTTTTTGAGACAGGGTTTCTCAGTAGTTATGGAGCCAGTCCTGGAACTCACTCTTTAGACCAGGCTGGCCTCAAACCCCCAGAGATTCCCCCTGCCTCTGCCTCCCAAGTGCTGGGATTAAAGGCTTGTGACACCACTGCCCAGTAATATTTTAATTTTTAAAAATTCAGTCGGTAATTTTGGCTCAAGTAGGTGACTCAACAATTTTCCTGACAAACTGACAAATTTGATTAGATGCATTCACAGACTAATCTAAGGACTCCTCGCTCTTTCATTTTAACCACCTAAGACAAGCACTATATTATACCTCAAACTGGAATTGTAAAACTGTCACTTTTCAGGTTCACAGAAGCTTGCTTGTAGCCTGTAACATAGGCTTCAATGCAACAGTGTGACTCATCAAGAGACATTGCATTAAAAAAATAAGAATATTCCTTACTTTATTTTTAATTACTCAAGCAGAATATCAAGTGGGGTCATATTGTAAGAAAAATCATGTGTGCAAATAAAACATTTAGTTGATGAAGGTCCAATCCTTGCAGTGGCTGTCTGAGTCTTTTTAATTTTTTAAAATTTGCTTTCAGGGCTGAAGAGATGGCTCAGTCATTAAAGGATAGACTCACAACCAAAATTTAAAATTTGTTTACCAAGACATATTGTTTCTTTAAACTAATATATCTTTAAATAGCCAACACTTGACATGTGTTTGTGTGTTCACATGTGTGAGTGCATGTGAGTGTGTATGGTGCACATGCACATGTCTCTATCATGAGTGGAGACCTGACATTGGTGGCTGGTGTCTTCTTTGATCACTCTCTGCCTAATATTTTAAAGTGAGGTCTCTTTCTTGGATCCTGAGCTCCTGGATTCAGCTAGTCTAATCAGTGCTTCCTACTCATGTTGTTTACAGGCAGGCTACCATGCTCACCTGTATTTATGTGGGTGCTGGGGATCCAAACACCTCCTGTCTTTCCAATTGTATGGCGGTTTCTGTAGCCTCTGACCAGCTGCCTCACCCCATCTTATTTCAATACATATTTCAATGATGCTATTACCCAAAACACCTGGAGTTTACAGCTTACTAGTCTATGCCTTTCAAATAGGGTAAGGCCTAGCCTGGGTCTCTTTTTGTCTTCTATAATTTTCCTCCAAAGATTACTGCATAGTCTGCACGTCTAGATTAGCTTCGTCAGAAAATATCTTCTTATTTAGTCACCCGCAATTTCTCCACAAGCTGTGTGTCATCATTTCAACGCCCATGATTTATCGTGATTATTACTATGATTAGAAGTCTCTGGCTTTCGTATTTTGGGCACACACATTCTCTGTTCAGGGCATATCTGCACAGTGCTCATCCAGGGTACATTCTTTTCCTCGTGTACCTCTTTCTCCTGCTTCACTTGAAGCAACAGAGCAAGGTATAAACTAGAAACCCAGCAATGAAGCTCGATGAATTAAAAAACTGCAGGGACCCAAGATTGTTTTATTCTGGCAATTCCATTTTAGTTAATTGTTAATGTATATGCTTTGATTTGTGATTAAATTGTTATTAAAATTTCTATTTGAGCTGAGGCAGATACATAAATATTGGGTATGAATAAACCCATTGTTGATAATGTGGCTCTGGATACTGATATATGCATAGCTGAGGAAGATTCCACTGTGTGCATGTGAATACTGGTGAATACATCATTTCCAGGGGAGGCCGGCATATCTCACTCACAGGATATGTTCTCATGATCAATTCTCAGTCCAGCATCATCAATGCCACTAGTTATGCAAGGACAAAAACAACTGGGTTAATTAAGCAAATTCTGTATGTATGACTTATTTTAAGGGGTAGTAAGCTAATTCACTAAATGTACTCATTAAGTCATTAATCCTCTGATGCATTTCCTGTTAAAGGAAAATTTTTATTAAATTAAACAATACAAATAGCTATTAAAAGAGACAACAGCATGCCAGTGAGATACCTTAGCAGATAAAGGTGTTTGCTACCAAAGCTAATCATCTGAGTTCAGTACCCAGAATGCACACAGGAGATGGAGAACACCTCCTCCCAAGTCTTCTGGCCTCTCAGTGTATATGTGCACAAATGTGCCAGCCCCCCCCCCACACACAGGTGATATAGAAATAAAGCACTTTTAAAACTTACAATAACCTATCCCTGCATACTCTAGTGGATGAGTTCTGTAATTCCAGATACTAGAGATGCTGGGGTAGATGGATAAAGGGCGAAAGTTTGAAAGTTCAAGACTGTCTCAAAACTTAAAGGAAAAAACTTTTAAAGAAGGGCTAGAGATATGGCTAGTTGGTAGAGGAGTTCCCTAACATGTACAGTTCCTAGGTTCAACCCCCATTATTGCCAAAAGAAAAAAAATAGAGTGGATTTAAATTACTCCAATCACACTAATTTGTATGGCCCCTTCTTAGTTTCTGCTGCAGCATCTGACCTTTAAGACAAACTGTGTGAGCTCAAGTTTCCTTGTCTCTGATAACCAGAGTGATAGCAATGCAACTCAGAAACACTTAGATATTCACCAACTGTTTGGTCCTTTTCCATTTGGTTTCAAATCAAATCTTGGCACCAGATACTGTGGGGCTGTGCCTATCACAGGCTAGCTCCTGACAAGCCTTCCGTGAAGAACAGACGGCAGCTGGCTGGCTGAGAGGGGAGCTCTGTCTTGCTGCTAGTTGCTACCATCCCCAGAACATCAAGAATGCAGTAAGTGCCTACTCAAGGCTTAGAATCCCAAACGTGAAGCCTGCATTCACCAGTTGTCCAGGACTCTCCTTTGTTTTCATGGCTGTTATTCAGGTCTCTGTAAGTAGCCTCAGGTGACCACTGATAGTGCCTGAGATAGTTTTCTGTTTCCCAGTTTTTATTGCTCATTATAAGCAAGCCACCATTTACCCCAGTGAGCTCTACATACCAGTAAGCCTGTGAATTAAATTTTGGAGTCTTATAAACCTCATTGTGTGAATTCCTATATGATCTGTATAGCGTTATTATTTATATGCTTGGAAACAAGTCTGATTTCATTCCTCTTTGGGACTTAGCTAGGGTCTCGGTGGCAGTGGCTTTGTAGTGGTTTGATTAAGAAGTGTCCCCCATAGACTCCTCTGTTTGAACATTTAGTCCTTGTTGGTGGTGTTAGTTGGGGTTATTATGAAATATAACCTTGCTGGAGGAAGTATATCACTGGGCATCACTTTGAGGTTTTATAGCCTCACTCAACTCCCTGATCTCTCTCCCTACTTCCTGTATGTACTCAAAGAATTGATCAGTCAGCTTCCTGATCCTACCGCCCTACCATGCCTTCCTGGCCATTAGGACTCTTGCTACAGAATCCTAAGTCCAAACAAACTCTCCTCTAAGCATCTTTGGGCCATGGCAACAGCAGAAACATTGCTAACACAGGCTGCTAATCCCCCCACCCCACCCCAGGTGCATTGCTGTTTCCTATTGCCTCTTCAAGAGCAAAGCTAGCTCAGGGAAGCTTCAGTGTTTTTCTTTGCAGAGGGGGAAGGATGGCTGTGCCGTTTCTAATAGTCTCCTATCTAGGAAGGACTGACTGGCCTCATGGCCTTGAATCACTTCATAGGCTGTACCCTCTATCAAGTTGACCTTTTTAAAGACACATTATTTATGCCTGGCTGTGGCTGTATTGATTTCTGAAGCCTTCCCAGACAGTACCTGCAGATCTCCTTGAATCAAACACAATTACTTGATACAAAATAAGATAAAGCCACACGATACATATTCTGAGCCTTCTGTGAAACAAGCGATAGTCTCTGGAACAAAAGGTAATCAACTGTTTATTACAGTAATTATTAATTGTGTGGGAGGGTTGTGCATGTGTAGCGGTCAGGGGACAACTTGGGATAGTTGGGTCTTTCCTTCCACCAAGTGGGTTCCAAATTAGAAGCAAATGCCTTGACCCACTGAGAAATCTAGTGGGCCCCAGTTCATTACTTAAATGGAAAACTGTGGGGGCAGGAGAGCCTAGTTTCAGGTATTGACCTGGGATCCTGTGTGGGCTGCTGACAGCCTCTGCACTTGCACCCATGGCTGTATTTAGAGTCAGGGCGTTTGTTGGCAGGTACTTTTCTCTCTCTTTTTTTTTTCTTGGGAAGACAGATCACTTAATGTTTCCAATCTGCATTATTCAAAATAAGGAAGGGACTTGAAAAGGTACTTGTTTTCGAAAAAGTAATCCAAACACTAGGAGGCATCAAGAATAAAACAAGACTAATAAAGTGTAATTCACAGACCCTGTTCCAGCTACTTTTGATCATTCACCAGGACACCAAGTACCAGACGGTCCTGATGCAAGCAATTCTGCGTGCTTTATTCTGAGAAACAAATAAAGTTTAGAATGCTGTGTGGTGTTCCAGAACCTCTCTTCCCAGGTAGAGGTCTCATAGATTCAAGGGAACAGAAATAAAGGAAGGATGTATTCATATACTCATTTGGAGGATATGGTGCCTGAAAAGGCCATTTTCTGTAACCCAAGAAGGCTTCCAATGGTGGAACTGGGATGTTGTAGGAGCTGCGGGCTGTGTTCTGCCACCCAGCTCCCTCCACCGGCTAGCTTTACCCAAAATAACAACACACAAACTATATTCTTTTAAACACTGCTTGGCCCATTATATCTAGCTTCTTCTAGGCTAATTCTCACGTATTAATTTAGCCCATTTCTAATAATCTGTATAGCACCGCTAGGTGTGCTTACCGAGAAAGATTCAGCATGTCTGACCTGGCGGCTTGCTTCATCGCATCTGGCCAGGAGAGGGGAGCATGGCCTCTGAGCTCACTTCCTCTTCCTCCCAGCATTCTGTTCTGTTTACTCCTCCCACCTATGTTTTAACCTATGAGGCCAAGCAGTTTTCTTTATTACTTAACCAATGACCTTCCTCCATCACTGGGACACCAACCCAGCCACAAAACTTTTGACTCTAGAGCATCTGTCCTGCCCACAAAATGTGCCATGGTGACACAGAACTTGTGGGAGTGGCCATCCAATGACTGGTCTAATTTGAAGCCCATGCTGTGAAAGGGAGCCCATGCCCAACATTGCCTGGATGATCAGGAACCCAAGGGTAGAATCAAACATTACTGAAAAAGAAAGCCAATGAAACCATTCCTAATGACGGTTTGCTCTACTCGTTGATCCGAACCTAGCCCAGCCATCATCAAAAAGGGGAATGGAACTGGGGGCAGATCCAGAGACCCACAGTCAAGCATTAGTTGAAGAAAGAGCCCAGGTTGGATGTCACTATACCATTCTTTCCCTCTGAGCTCAGGGAACCCCACAGAAGAGAGGGAGGAGAAACTGTGTGAGACAGAGTGCTTGAAGAACCTGGGAGAGCAGATCCACAGAGTCAATCAAGCAGAGACTAAGGCAGCAATCACAAGCCTATATGGGTCTGCACTAGGTCCTCCGAGTGTATGTTACAACTGTTGGCTTGGTGTTTGTGGGGACTTTTAACTGCGTTGGGAACTCTTTTTCTCCTACTGAGTTGCCTCACCCAACCTTGATGTGAATGTTTGTGCCTGGCCTTACTGTATTTTGATGTGCCTTATTTGGTTGACATCCCTGGGATGCCTGCTCTTTTCTAGAGAAGAGGGTGAGAGAAGGGTGGATCTGGGGAAGAGGGAGATGGGGGGAAGCAGCTGGGAGGAAAGGAGGGAGATTTCTTGGGACAATTTCAAACACTGACAATTTCATCAAGATAGAATTTTAAAATATAGAATCTTACCTCTTTGGAGAGAGAGAGAGAAAGAGAGAGAGAGAGAGAGAGAGAGAGAGAGAGAGAGAGAGGTATATTTAAGCTTTGGTTACATCACACACCTAGTGCATTGGAAGGTCTGCCTGAGCTCAAGCCTGTTACTTCCAGATGCTAAATCTCTTCCTTCTATAGAGTAGATCCTGTCTAATGGCAAATAATCACTCTGAGGTTAAATAAATGGTTTTAAATTTTTAATTATATCCTGTGATTCTTTCATTTGACATTCAAAGATGGCTTAATATGCCAGAATCAAAGCATTACCACCTACTGTGGATGAAAAGACAAGATTTTTTTTTTTCCAGGCAGGCATGGTGGTGCATGCTTATAATCCAGGATTTAAAAGGCTGAATCAGGAGACTACACATTTGAGGTAAATCTGAGCTACATAGTGAGTTCAAGTCCAGATTGAATTAAATATGGAGATTCTGTCTCAAAGGAACAAACCAAATAAGCAAAAAAAGCAAAAAAAAAAAAGTCTTTGCCTTTAAAAGTATTTACTAAAAGCAAATAAATAAATTAGAGAGTGAACAATGTGGAAAACTGAATTCAATAGTTTCTCTCTTTTAAAAAGTATGACCTGTTTTCTAGATGTCTTCCTTCTAAGCTATCTGGCCCTACCTAGGGGTGGGGAGAGAAAGAGCAGCCAGTGAAATGCTTAGTTTGCAATGTGAGGACCTGAGTTTTATCCTTAAAACCCACATTCTAAAGACAAAACAAAACAACAAAATTCTAACATAGTGGTGTGAGCTTGTAAGTCAAGTACTGAGGACAGGGAGATAGGCAGATCCTGGGGCTAGCTTGCAGATGACCTACCCTATGGGGCGAGAGACAATCTCTACATAAATAAATAAAAAGAGATAGGTAGTTGGCACCTGAGGTTTGAGGCTGTCCTCTGACCTCCATACACAGGTGTACACACACACATACACACACACACACACACACACACGAGCATACATCCTCAGATACACACATGCATACAAAAGTTTTGGCCATAGCGGTATGTAATAGGAATAGTCACTTCAGGCTTAGCTACTTTCTCTTTGTATCCCACCCTTTCCAGACAAAAGAACATATATGTTTTATACTGTCAAGTTGTAAAGAGTTGGAATGGGCATGGGTAGCTGTCAGCTTTGCTTTAGAGCTTAAATCTTTCTCAAAGACCCAAGGCGAGCTGTGGATACCAGGAGACTGCAGGATCTTTACTAGGTGGGTCCACGGGGAGGTCTTTGGGACACCCATAGAGAAGACTTTAATGAGGTGTAGGCCTCCAGCCAGCCCTTCTCTCACTTCTTTTTCTTTGTCACATAGTGTGCTACTTTGCCATATAACAGAAACAATGAAACCAACCAATTGTCAACTGTGAGCCAAAATAAATATACTCTCTTTATAAGCTGGCTTTCTTGGGTATTTTGCTATAGTGACTAACATAGTGCACAATGCCCCACATCAGTAAGTTTGGATGGTCAGAAACCATACGACCATCCTTTCAATAGTTTAAACTATGGGATCATATGTCATAATCATAAATTAAAGATCAACATAACAAGTACAACCACTTAAAAAAGGAGTCAAAGCCAAAGAAAATGCAGAAGTCAATTTGGAGAGGTGACAGTGTAGAGGAGGTACAGGGAAAAAGAAGCCAGAGTGTGTATGGTCAGTGCCAGCTTTCCACAGCGAGGCAGAAGGCAAGGCTGGGAGGAGAGTGGGCAGGGAGAAGGGTGCGGGATGAGGCAGGAGCAAGGGCATGCAGTGAAACTTAGTCATTGAATTCACAGATATTAACTACCATTTTCCATGAAATTTGTCTTTATTTTTGCTCCTTCCATTGTTTCAGTAGCCTCCTTATGCTCACTGCATTAGTGCACCCTCTCTTACTTCCTTACACCCAGAACTTCCACTAGAGCAGTGTATCTTAAAGTTTAAAACCAAACTGTCTTCTTTATCAAAGTCAAATAAAGACAGCACTTTACGCTTTAACTTTGTCTTAGGCAGATAATTGTAATTAGGAACTTTACGTCAGTGGCAGCCGTGGGCTATTGCTGGTTCTCACTGTCATCTAGGGCAGCTGGTTCTCAGACAGAGGATACATCCTATTGCCTTGTCGACTATATATTTGAATTGATTTCCAGAGAATTCTGGCACTTTGAATGAGTATTTTTAATAGATGCAAAGCATTTGAGGAAAAAAAAATGTTCAATTTCTGCGAGAATGAGGAAACATTTGGTTTCTTTGAACATGATAAGTGACTAACTTGCTAGCAATGGCTACTGTCACTGGACGTATACATGGATGAGTGATTACCTCCCTTAGTTCTTCAGACAGTTTGTCTTTTGCTAATGCAACTGTGATTTATCATATTAATGCTCCTGACATAGCTATTCCAATGCAAGCTATATACTTGACATGCAGTATGGAAAACTATTGTTTTCTCTAACACACACACACATACACACACACACCCTTCTAGGTCTAGAGGACCATGATCTGCTGGAAAAAGAAGATTCAGACAAGTACAAACATTTACACTCTATTTATGTGTTCACTCTGCTTATCAGATAAAAGTAGATAAATGGGTGAACGGGTGAAGAAATGAACTAGCAAGGCCATAAGTTTAAAAATGTTGCGCATAAAACTTGGTGTGCCTGGGGTAACAGCAAACCCTGACAGGTAAATATCTGTGTTTTCTGGTGGTCTTAGGTGATCCTGTGAAAGGGCCATTTGACCCCCATAGAGGTCACGACCCACAGGTTACGAACCACTGCTCCTTGGTAAAATGAACTAAACTGGGCCACTGTCTGCATCTTAGAGGATCAGTTCATACAGAGATCTTACCAATGTCCTGTGTGTTTCATATCCCTGTCCATTCCCATTAACACTTACACCAGGGAGAGACACAAGGCCTGGCTGGATGTTCTCCAGCTCTGCCCATTGTCTGCTGTGCATTTAGACCTCTGGCAGAGAGAAGTTCAAGCTAGGAAAGAATTACCTAGCACAGACTTTTGTGACTTTCCTGTCACACAAACTGAAAGCATACTGGCATGAAGTCATCAGAAAAGATGGTTTAGTCCTGTCCAAATGGTAGGACTAATGCTAATACTACCATTTTATAATGGTAGTTATTTTTGACAAACATTTTAACTTGAATAAATCCAAAGTTAAAGTTTTAGAGTTGAAATTCTGTATCATTGACGAATTTTGAGTTGAACTTTACATTTCATCTTTGGAATAGCACGCCTACACTTCCTGGTCATCCTACAGGGGCTATACTGCCCGATACCTCCTCTCTCTTCCTATCCCACCCAGCTCACATCCAGAACCCCCTACCCCCTGTCTCCCTCCCTCCCTCCCCTCTTTGATGGCATAGCACCTCCCAGCTCAGCCTGCTCGGGCACTGAGACCGAACCCGAATCGGGAGGGCAAAAGGGAGGGCAGTAGTTCCTTTGTCTCCTTAGCCTGCCTGCAGCAAGCAGGGTGGGCCCTTTGTTTGCAAGCTACGCAAGCAGCACGGAAATCTGATCTGGACACCAGGAGAACCATCACTGGGGAGTGACATCACTGGGAAGGTACATCAGTGGGCAAGAAGACCTGATCCTGTAAAAGAAGATCCATAAAGGAGTATTCGGAGTAAGAGATGGGCAGGTGCCAATGCAAGAATTCACCCAATAATCTGAAAAACAACATGAAACCACCAGAACCCAGCGACCTCACAACAGGAGGACATGAACACCTTAATCAAGAAGAAGTAGAAAAAACTGACTTTATGAAAGTGATAGAGGCCCTTAAACAGCATATAAAAAACGCCCTTATAGAAATGGATAAGAAGTATAACAGAAAGTTTGAGGAATTGAGTAAATCAGTGAATGATACCCTAGGAAACCAAGGAAAGACAATCAAGCAGATAATGGAAACAGTTCAAGACTTGAAAACTGAAATGGAGGCAAAGAAGAAAACACAAACAGAGGGCCGGCTGGACATGGAAAATCTAGGTAAACAAATAGAGACTACAGAAACAAGCATAACCAGCAGAATACAAGAGATAGAAGAAAGAATCTCAGATTCTGAAGATAACATAGAGAAAATAAACGCACTGATCAAAGAAAACAGCAAGTCCAACAAACTCTCATCACAAAACATTCAGGAAATATGGGACACAATAAAAAGACCAAACCTAAGAATAATAGGAGTAGAAGAAAAAGAAGAAGTGCAGTTCAATGGTCCAGAAAATATAGTTAATAAAATAATAGAAGAAAACTTTCCCAACCTGAAGAAGATATACCTATGAAGGTTCAAGAAGCATACAGAACACCAAATAGGCTGGATCAAAAAAAAAAATCCCCTCGCCATATAATAATCAAAACACAAAGTATACAGAATAAAGAAAGAATATTAAGAGCCGCAAAGGAAAAAGGCCAAGTTACTTATAAAGGTAAACCTATCAGACTTACACCTGACTTCTCTATGGAAACCATGAAAGCCAGAAGGTCCTGGATAAATGTACTGCAAAAACTAAGAGACCATGGATGCAAGCCCAGACTACAATACCCAGCCAAGCTTTCGTTCACTATAAATGGAGAAAATAAGATTTTCCAGGATAAAAACAAATTTAAACAATACGTAGTCACAAATCCAGCCTTACAGAAAATAATAGAAGGAAAATCATTAACCAACGAGTCCAACAATGACCACAATAACACAGACATCTAGAGACCCTTCACCAGAGCAACTCAAAGAAGGGAAACACACAAACCCTACTACTAAAAACGTGACCAGAGAACAACCACTGGTCATTAATATCACTTAATGTCAATGGACTCAACTCACCTATAAAAAGGCACAGGCTAAGAGATTGGATACGAAAACAGGATCCAACATTCTGCTGTTTACAAGAAACACACCTCAACCACAAAGACAGGCACCTACTCAGAGTAAAGTGCTGGGAAAAGGCTTATCAAGCAAATGGACCTAAGAAACAAGCAGGTGTGGCCATACTAATTTCTAACAAAGTTGACTTCAAACTTAAATCAATCAGAAGAGATGGAGAGGGACATTTTATACTCATAACAGGAACAATTCATCAGGATGAAGTCTCAATCCTGAATATCTATGCCCCTAATATAAAAGCACCCATGTACGTAAAAGAAACATTACTAAAACTCAAGGCAGCCATCAAACCGCACACACTAATAGAAGGAGACTTCAACACTCCTCTCTCACCAATGGACCGGTCAATCAGACAGAAACCTAACAGACAAATTAGAGAGTTAATGGAGGTAATGAATCAAATGGACTTAACAGACTTCTATAGATTATTCCACCCAAAGAGGAAAGAATATACCTTCTTCTCTGCAGCTCATGGAACCTTCTCGAAAATTGACCACATACTTGGTAACAAAGCTAACTTACACAGTTACAAAAAAAATATTAGTAACCACCTGTGTCTTATCAGATCACCATGGATTAAAGTTATAATTCAACAACAATGCTACCCCCAGAAAGCCTACAAACTAATGGAAACTGAACTACTGAAACATACCTGGATTAAGGAAAAAATAAAGAAAGAAATTAAAGTCTTCCTTGAATTCAATGAAAATAAAAAAAACAACATACTTGAACTTATGGGAAACTATGAAAGCAGTCCTAAGAGGAAAGTTCATAGCACTAAGTGCCCACTTAGAGAAAACAGAGAAAGCACATATTGGAGACTTAACAGCCCACCTGAAAGCTCTTGAAAAAAAAGAAGCAGACTCACCTAGGAGGAGTAGAAGACTAGAAATAATCAAACTGGGGGCTGAAATCAACAAAATAGAAACACAGAAAACAATCCAAAGAATCAATGAAACAAAAAGCTGGTTCCTGGAGAAAATCAACAAGATTGATGAACCCCTATCCAAACTAATCAAACAGCAAAGAGAGAATACGCAAATTAATAAGATCAGAAATGAAAAGGGGGACATAAGCACAGACACAGAGGAAATTCAGAGAATCATTAGATCTTACTACAAAAGCCTGTATACCACAAAACTGGAAAATGTAAAAGAAATGGACACTTTTTTAGATAAATACCATATACCAAAGTTAAACCAGGACCAGATGAACAATATAAACAGACCTGTTAGTTGCGAAGAATTAGAAGCTGTCATCAAAAACCTCCCTACCAAAAAAAGTCCAGGACCAGATGGTTTCAATGCAGAATTCTACCAGAACTTCCAAGAAGACCTAATACCTATACTCCTTAATGTATTCCACAATATAAAAACAGAAGGGTCATTACCAAATTCCATTTATGAAGCTACAGTTACTCTGATACCAAAACCACACAAAGACTCAACCAGGAAAGAGAATTACAGGCCAATCTCACTCATGAACATGGACGCAAAAATTTTCAACAAAATACTAGCAAACCAAATCCAAGAACACATTAGAAAAATTATCCATTATGATCAAGTAGGCTTCATCCCAGAGATGCAGGGCTGGTTCAACATACAAAAATCTATCAATGTAATCAATCCATCATATAAATAAACTGAAAGAAAAAAACCATATGATCATTTCATTAGTTGCTGAAAAAGCATTTGACAAAATTCAACATCCCTTTATGATAAAAGTATTGGAGCGATTAGGGATACAAGGGTCATACCTAAATATAATAAAAGCTATATACAGGAAGCCGACAGCTAACATCAAATTAAACGGAGAGAAACTCAAAGCTCTCCAGTAAAACTCAGGAACATGACAAGGCTGTCCACTCTCGCCATACCTCTTCAATATAGTGCTTGAAGTTCTAGCAATAGCAATAAGACAACATAAGGGGATGAAGGGGATTCGAATTGGAAAGGAAGAAGTGAAACTTTCGTTATTTGCAGATGATATGATAGTATATATATAAGCAACCCCCAAAACTCCACCAAAGAACTTTTACGGCTGATAAACAGCTATAGTAATGTGGCAGGATACAAGATCAACTCCAAAAAATCAGTCACCCTCTTATACACAAAGGATATAAAAGCAGAGAGGGAAATAAGAGAAGCTTCACCTTTCACGATAGCCACAAACAGCATAAAATATCTTGGGGTAAATCTAACCAAGGAAGTGAAAGATCTATTTGACAAGAACTACAAGGCATTGAAGAAAGAAGTTGAAGAGGATACCTGAAAATGGAAGGATCTCCCTTGCTCTTGGATTGGGAGGATCAACATAGTAAAAATGGCAATTCTACCAAAGGTGTTTTATAGATTCAATGCAATCCCCACCAAGATTCCATCAAAATTCTTCACAGATCTGGAGAGGACAATAATCAACTTTATATGGAAAAACAAAAAACCCAAGATAGCCAAAACAATCCTATACAATAAAGGATCTTCTGGAGGCATTACCATCCCTAACCTCAAACTCTATTACAGAGCTACAGTATTGAAAACAGTGTGGTACTGACATAAAAACAGAGAAGTTGACCAATGGAATCATATAGAAGACCCGGATTTTAAACCACAAACCTATGAACACCTCATTTTCGATAAAGGAGCTAAAAGTATACAATGGAAGAAAGAAAGTATCTTCAACAAATGGTGCTGGCACAACTGGATGTCAACCTGTAGAAGAATGAAAATAGACCCATATCTATCACCATGCACAAAACTCAAGTCCAAATGGATTAAAGACCTCAATATCAGCCTGAACACACTGAACCTGATAGAAGAGAAAGTGGGAAATACCCTATAACAGATGGGCACAGGAGATCGCTTCCTATGTATATGCCCAGCAGCACAGACATTAAGGGCAACATTGAATAAATGGGACCTACTAAAACTGAGAAGCTTCTGTAAAGCAAAGACACTGTCACTAAGACAAAAAGGCAACCTACTGACTGGGTGAAGATCTTCACCAACCCCGCAACAGACAAATGTCTGATCTCCAAAATATATAGAGAACACAAGAAACTAGACTTTAAAATGCTGATTAACCCAATTAAAAAAATGGGGCACTGAAATGAACAGAGAATTCTCAACAGAAGAAGTTCAAATGGCCAAAAGATACTTAAGGTCATGCTCAACTTCCTTAGCAATCAGGGAATGCAAATCAAAACAACTTTGAGATATCATCTTATACCTGTCAGAATGGCTAAAATAAAAAACACCAATGATAGCCTGTGCTGGAGAGGCTGTGGAGGAACGGGTTCCCTCATCCATTTCTGGTGGGAATGCAATCTTGTGCAACCACTTTGGAAATCAGTGTTTCGGTGTCTCAGGAAATTCGGGATCAACCTACCCCTGGATCCAGCAATACCACTCTTGGGAATATACCCAAGAGATGCCCGATCATATGACAAAAGCATTTGTTCAACTATGTTCATAGCAGTATTATTTGTAATAGCCAGAACCTGGAAACAACCTAGATGTCCTTCAATGGAAGAATGGATGAAGAAAGTATGGAATATATACACATTAGAGTACTACACTGCGGTAAAAAACAATGACTTCTCGAATTTTGCAGGCAAATGGATGGAAATAGAAAACACTATCCTGAGTGAGGTATCCCAGACCCAAAAAGATGAACATGGGATGTACTCACTCATAATTGGTTTCTAGCCATAAATAAGGGTGAACCTAAAGAAGCTAAATAAGAAGGTGAACCCAAGGAAAAACATACAGTTATTCTCTTGGCTCTGGGAAGTAGACAAAATTGCCGGGGAGAAAATTGGGATCTTGGGGGTGGGGTGGGATGGGGGTAAGGGGAGATGGGGAGAGAAAAGGGAGAAGGGAAACAGGGGGGGATCTTGGGGGAAAAGGAGGATTGGGATAAAGGAAGGTTGGACAGGGGAGCACGGAAGCACAATTCTTAGTTAAGGGATCTACCTTAGGGTTGACAAGAGACTTGACCCTAAAGTGGCTCCCAGGAGCCCATGGTGATGTCCCCAGTTAGTCCCTTGGGCAGCTGAGGATAGGGAACCTGAAATGATCCTATCCTATAGCAATACTGACGAATATCTTGCATATCACCACAGAACCTTCATCTGGTGATGGATGGACATAGAGACAGAGACCCACACTGGAGCACTGGACTGAGCTCCCAAGGTCCCAGTGAGGAGCGGAAGGAGGGAGAAGATGAGCAATGAAGTCAGGACCATGAGGGGTGCACCCACCAACTGAGACAATGGGGCTGATCTATTGGGAGCTCACCAAGGCCAGCTGGACTGTGACTGAAAAAGCATGGGATAAAACCGGACTCTCTGAACATGGCGAACAATGAGGACTGATGAGAAGCCAAGGACAATAGCACGGGATTTTGACCCTACTTTATGTTCTGGCTTTGTGAGAGCCTAGCCAATTTGGGTGTTCACCTTCCTAGACATGGACGGAGGGGGGCGGATCTTGGACTTTCCACAGGGCAGGGAACCCTGACTGCTCTTTGGACTGGAGAGGGAGGGGGAAAGGTGTTTGGGGGAGGAGGAGAAGGGTGGGAGGAGGGGGAGGGAAATGGGAGGCTGGGAGGAGGGGGATCCTTTTTTTCCTTTTCTCAATAAAAAAAAAAAAAGAACTTAAAAAAAAAGATTGACATCACCTTAAGGTGTGTGACCAAGCCCTGATGTCAAACCCCAGGGGAACAGGAAGTTTCCACTGCTTGCATGAATCCAGTCTCACAGACATTAGCCACGTTCAGGGTTAGAAGTTTGGCTGTGAATACTTTGGTTATTTTGAAAACTTGCTGTGGTTTCTTGTTTGGTTCGGTTTTTGTGCAAAACCTGAGAGACCCACAAGCAGGAAAATTTTCTTCTAGAGAAAAGAGGGAAAAAATTTCAGATGCTGTTGTAAACCTTAATTAAATTATTGATTAAACATATTTTTAAAGTGGCTATAGCACACCATACCCTGATAGTGTCTGAAAAAGTCTTGTGATACCTTAATGCAAAAAATAAAACAAGTCAAATTCCCAGAGAGTAATAAGGAGCTAGGATTTCAAACTAGGTTTCTTGTCCTTCCATGCTGCTACCATTTGCTGAGTTTTGTCTTTGGTCTGAAAGCAACAAATCTATTCTCTGTGGAGCCTAAACTTAAAACCCCCTTGTTTGAAAAGAGAAGTTCATATTTTGTTAATACTACATATCATCTGCTAATTACTTTACTTCTGGTAGCCTGGCTATAAGATTCTTTTTAGCGCACATACACTGCTGAGTTTAATTGAGGACTCGTGGTTTTCTTAAACTCATATGCTGTATTTTAATAGCCTTTTAGATTAGTCTCAATATTCAAACCCAGCTTTTCAAATGTCAGGTTATTCATTATGACCAAGGACCCTCTCCAAAATTAAAGATTCATTTTATTAGATGTGCCAAGGCAAAAAGGGTATATGAACAAAATCCATGAACCATAACATTTACCAAGAATGTGATGTTTTCTTGTAACAATGTACCAGTTCGAAGACTTCTGAATGCTCTGTAGACTGTGCTGGAAATAGAAATGGCCTTGTAAAATGCAGAAAGCACAATGCATTTGAACTATAACCCCAAGGGTCAAAAGAGTCTCTCTTGAACAGGAATCTTTAATTGCATTTGATACTTTCTCCTGGACGGAGCTCATTGTGTCAGAAGTCTCCAGCTGCCACACTCTTCAGATTGTCAGCAGACATATAATTGACAAGGCATCTACTCGATGATCATTGGGATGAGTGTTGTAATTTGCTGCCCTGCCCTGTCACCTGGGTACCCTGTCCCTTTAAGAGATAAGACTGCCAACTCCCAACCTCCCCACCTCCTCTCTAGTGTCTCTCTCTCTCTCTCTCCTCCCCCTATTCCCACCCCTTCCTCTTCTTCCTTCCCTCCCCACCCCAACCCATTAAATAAACTCTGTAACCCAGCTTTCTCTGCATGGCATGTCTGTCTGACTCCAGCAAGGCCTCAGGCAACCGACCAGGGGACCCTGCCACCATCCCTGGTGGGACCAGCCTGGAAATGCAGCCTACTTTTTCTATGTTTTTCTCTCTGCTTTTAGTTCCCTGTGTGTAATCAAACCCATGCTAACTGTCCCTCTGCTGCCAGGCCCTGTTCTGTCCATCAGGCTCAGCTCTGGCTCCCGGCTTGGCCGTGTAGTGGGCACTCTGTCCCGTTGGTGCCCCCAGCACCACCACCCTGCAGCAGCAGAATCAGTCTCTCTTCCATTCGTGGAGTGCTGTTTCTGTCACTGCTGCACAGCGGGCAAAAATCCTAAACCTGGACCTTCTACCAGCCTGCTGGGACAATTGATAAGATCACCTCTGCCATTTCCCACAAGCAAGGTTCTCTGGCTCTGCCCTAGCACTGCAATCACTGAGCCGTGCATTCGTTTTTTAGGGTCAGGTCCCTCTGATCTACTGATCCTTTTTGGGATACTTTTTCCTTCTGGCCTAGTGCCTCTGGGGCAACTGCCATTTCTTGGGCCTCCTTATCTTGTGGATGAATAGATAACAGCCTGAACCAGTCGTTTATTTTTCTGCCTCACCTGTGAGAAACAGGCTGACATTTCTAACTTCTATTAGCATATGGTTAGATTTAAAGAGTTACACCACGTGGACAACCATGGCTGCCACCATTTTCTTTGAGCTTAACAAACAAGGAGCCAGAGACTAGTGGGTTCTGCCCCTGGCTGAAGAGTCCTGGCAGCAGGTCCTCCACATTAGGCTCCTCCCCTAGCGGGACAGTATTTCTTACAAAAATACTGTATATGTAATGCAACCCTGCTTTAGGGTATGTTGAGCTGTTCTCCACTATTGTCAGTTCTATTATTAACCTTCTATTGCAAGCAGTTTTTTCTTCTTTGTCTTTCACAAGTATAAATCTCACCTGTTAAATTAAAAACCAGTACAGTCAAGCTTGGACTCAGCTCTCCAGGTAGATTCTATACAGTAATCATAACTTATCCATACCCAATAAACATCCCTCAATTACTCATAGATATGGGAAATATGACATTTAAGTGTGTAATTATTAAAAGACTTTTCACAACAGAGAGACAGGTTTGTTGTCTGAGTTTCCAGTCCTGCCCAGTTCCCACAATCATTAAGTCCCAAAGAAGTCACACAGAAAGCCTCCATTAGTTATAAACTGATTGGCCCATTAGCTCAGGCTTCTTATTAACTAGTTCTTATAACTTATATTAGCCCATTATTCTTGTCTATGTTAGCCACGTGGCTCGGTACCTTATTCAGCGAGGCAGTCACATCTTCCTTCTTCTGAGGCTGGAATAGGACAGCAGAATAAGCTTTCCTCTTCCCAGAATTTTCCTGTTCTTGTTGCCCTACCTATACTTCCTGCCTGACTACTGGCCAATCAGCATTTTAATAAAATATGATTGACAGAATACAGAATTGTCCCACACCACAGCTTGGCTCCTAGCAACCACACCCCTTCTCCTCCAAAGAAGACAAATGGGCACAGAACAACATCCATCTGCAATTCACTTTATCAAGTGAAAGCACTGACCACTGGGAAAAACTTCCTTTCATCTTAACTGAAGATCTTCAGATGTGAACAAAGAATCAAACGGAATCTGAGTTCCTTGCTCATGCTCTCTCTCCTTCTGCTCCTGATTTGGACCTTGAGATTTCAGTCCGGTGCTCCTATGTGGGTCTCTGTCTCTGTCTCCTTTCATTGCCTGATGAAGGTTAATATTCAGGAGGATGCCTATATGTTTGTCTTTGGATTCACCTTCTTATTTAGCTTCTCTAGGATCGCGAATTATAGGCTCAATGTCCTTTATTTATGGCTAGAAACCAAATATGAGTGAGTACATCCCATGTTCCTCTTTTTTGGGTCAGGACCGCAAGGGGTGCACCCACACACTGAAACAATGGGGTGGTTCTATCGGGAACTTACCAAGGCCAGCTGCCCCGGGTCTGAAAAAGCATGGATAAAACCGGACTTCCTAAACATAGTGGACAATGAGGACTACTGAGAACTCAAGAACAATGACAATGGGTTTTTGATCCCACTGCACATACTGGCTTTGGGGGAGCCTAGGCAGTTTGGATGCTCACCTTACTAGACCTGGATGGAGGTGGGTGGTCCTTGGACTTCCCACAGATCAGGGAACCCTGATTTCTCTTCGAGCTGATGAGGGAGGGGGACTTGATCGGGGGAGGGAGAGGGAAATGGGAGGCGGTGGCGGGGAGGAGGCAGAAATCTTTAATAAATAAATAAATTTAAAAAAAAGAATCAAACGTAATCAACTGCCTAGCTGCTCAGGCGGAGGTAGGCTTGTCTTCCTACAGTTTTCCTAACACACAGGGTCTTCTAAAATCTGACAGGCCTGTGCTAGAGAACAAAAGGCAAATACGACCCTCAATGACCATAGAAGACCCTAAAAAGAGGCTCTAGGTAGATAACCAAGTAAGTTCTCTGTCGTTTTTTAATCAATAACATCTCAAGTGAAATGTTATCCTTCTCAAAGATCTCTGATGCAGTTTGACAGCTTAGAGGTTTTGTCAGTTTAAAAGGACAACCAAACAAATTTCAGTATAACTTCTTAACATGTTCTAAATAAAGGGTGTTTTAAGACACACAAATACAAGTTATTAAAATGTATACCTACAAGTTATAAAGGTGTGAGGACAAATGCAGTTTATAAAATTTCTCTGTCCTGCTGCCTTTCATAGCCTTTATCTACTGATGTAACTCTGGCAGAGTACTGTTCTAAAGATACTTTCCATAGTGCAAAAGCATCTGTCACAGTTATTCTGACATAAATATGCTGCTGTTTATACAATGTATATATCTGAAACATATGAATTCTTGTGAGTTTCAGGGAGCCGAATTAAAGGATTTGCCTCAAACAGGTCAGATACACCCTTCTCAATCCCCTGGTCCTGAAAAAAATTTTTTTCTTCCTAAACTTAATTTTGTCCTCTGCTCTGCCAAAACCTTGCCAGGTCCAGGAACACCTTGGACAGTTCCACACCACAAATACTGGATAGGAGTAAAACAACCAGCTACCCCAGGATGTGATCAGCACCCAGATTTCTCAGCCCTCCCCCTCCAAGAAAGACTTCTATGCTCACAAAGAAGCAGGAAGCAGTCTTCAGGATCTGCCGTCCCATTTCCTCCAACTGCTATGCCTAACTCCCCGCCTTTTTATTATAAGAAAAAGATGGGCCTAGTTGTTTAGTTATATAAGTAGGAACTATTTTACCATTGGATGACTTTCAGATCTTTAAATTATTGTTTGTAATTCATAGAATGGACAGAATAGGGGGCAAATTATTTGGCGGCAGGTTATTAGTATGCTACAGTGCAGTTTTGATAAGCCCAGTGCCTGCCATAGAAGTGTGCTGTCTCATGGGGCTGGAGGTTCATGGAATAGTGAGATTGTCTTTTAGGGGACAGTCTACTCTTTTCCAACTGAAGAGCTTTCGAATCCCATTTCCTGAGTTATTTTCCATGAGAACTTTTTCTATGTATCCTGGTGAAATCTTTGTCAACTAAAATCCTAGAGAACGTTTCTCTGCACAACAAACAGATGCTTAAGCCTACTTGTTTGCTCAAAAGTAGATGCATGTATAAGGGAATCTGGAGGCACAGGAACACACAGAGAAAGTAATGAGAAGCTGTGCATTTATAAAAACAAGCTTGTGTTTGGAGTTTGAACAAGTTTGTATTAAACAGTGGACTAAATATTACCTGCAGTGGATCCTTTAGGAAGATATCAAACTTGTGTCAAACAGAAGGCAGCTGTTCTATGATTGAAGGACACACGCAGAGATATATTGTCGGTGTGAATCTATTGGACTCTTTCTTCAAAATTAAAAGTTGAGTAGCTGTGACAACAGGACAGTGCTAATAAGATTCCATTCAAAGTCGAATCATATTTTCTGTCAATCATTTGCTACCTTCTGAGTTAAGTACATAGATGCCCAGATCAAAAGTAATGAAATCTGGAGTTGGAAAAGACCCCTCTCATCCTTTTTACTTCTATTTTCCTCCTCTTCCTCGGACACCACTTCTCTGCCATTTATGTTGTGTTTCAGTCTCTGACATTTCTCTCACAACCTTAAAGAACCACAAGCAGCATTGCTGTCTATCCCTTGCACAATGGTTTCTTCAAATGGCACAACCTTTGGGTTTTCAATTCTTCCACTTACTTACATGTAGCTTGGTTTTCATCATCTCAAGTAGTCTTTTTGTTTAGATTCTGTGAAGAGAAGGGAATTTGTTGTTAGTTGATGTTGTTTTAAGGTATTTCAAGTCTTGAGGTTGGAGAGATGGCCCAGTAGTTAAGAGAATTGGCTGCTCTTGCAGAAGATCTGGTTTTGATTGCTAGAACCCACATAGCTTCTCACAACCATCTGTGATTCAAGTTCCAGGAGAATCTGACACCTTCTGTCCTCTGTGGACATTTCACACACAAGAAGTTTATACACATACATGTAGGCAAAAATAAATATACATTAAGACATAAATATCTTAAAGATATTTGGAGATTTAATATAAAAATTATAGTGGTATATATCTTAGTTTATGTTCTGTTGCTGGGAAGAGACACCATGACCAAGGCAACTCCTATAAAAGAAAACGTTTATTTATTTGTTTGTTTGTTTAGTTATGCATGTTATTTTTTGAGAAAGGGTCTCTACATAGTTGTGACTGTACTGGAACTCACTATGTATGTAGACCAGGCTGGCCTTAAACACAGACATTTGCTGGTTCTGCCTTCCATGTATTCGGATTAAAGGTGTGAGCCACCATATCAAGCTAGGAAAGCAATTGATAGGTGACTTGCTTACCGTTTTAGAGGGTAGCCCATGATCATTGCGGTGAGAGCAAACAGGCATGATGATGAGGCAGGGACTAAGAGCTTTATATCCTGATCCACAAAGCAACAGGCAGAGAAAGACTGACTGGGCCTGGCATGGGTTTTTGAGACTTCACAGCCCACATCCAATGACATAACTCTTCCAACAAGGCTGCACCTCCTAATTCTTTCCAAATAGGTCCACTAACTGGGACCATTTATTCAAATATAGGAGCCTACGGGGGTCAATTTTAGTCAAACTACCACAGTATCTAAAGTAGCTATAGAGTCAGAAGGCCAGCTCAATGGATAAAAGTGCTCAATGCTAAGCCTGACAGACTGATGTTGATTCCCAGGGCCCTCACAAGGTAAGCAAAGGATTGTCTCTTATAAGTTGTCCTCCCACCACTACACATATACTGTGGCATGCACCAATTTGCATACATACAAATAGATAAAATTTTAAGTGGCTATAGTTATGAATATTTTGTTACATACAAGCTAAGATTCTGCACGCTCTCTTTGGCCATATTTAAACCCAGCTCAGGGACTCTTAGATATTAGTAATGATTTGTGTCAGTTAATTACCTACACAAAGACTTGAAATGCTACTCAAGGTCATGTGCAGATACAGTGTATCTCAGATAGGTTACTGACTTGGCGCTGAAAGTCTCCTGATCTGATAATGGTACCATGGACAGAAAAGTTAATTAACAAAAGTAGCTTTATAGATCATGGAATTTATAGTTTTAAATGCAGGGATCTCAAAATTTACCATTTGGGAGAAGCTTGTCCTATAACACTTGGGAGAAATCCCTCCTTAAGTAGGTGGACTGGGCATTATTTAAGCTTTTGATGATGGTTCATTATCAACACTGTGAACATGGGTCTATTGTGTACTGGCTAATAATATAACAGTTTTGTCAAGGTCTACTGGAGTATATAAAACTATTTTTTTTATTAAAGTTAGAGTTTGTGCTCCCAAAGGGCCCCATTTTAGGTTTTCTATGATGAACTCATGTTAGTCAGTGCACTTTCATTTCCAGTACTCTCAGCCCATTCCTCTGAAGTGAGGGAACTCACACCTTTTCTAAAGCATGTAGACCTGGTCAAACACACTTCTTAAAGGAGTACGGATAAGAGAAATGACATGGGAGCCTCCAGCAAATCAGCCCTCATGAAAACTTCCATCAAGATATGATGATGGACACTATAAAATAGTCCCACACTAGTTCAGAATTGAATATAATAAAGGGTTATTTTTTAGGGGTAGAGTCATAGTCTTCTGTACAAACAGGGAATAGGAACCTAATCCAGAAGCCAGAAGAGAGAGAGCAAGGGCATTTACTTTGGCATTTATAGGATAAGAGGCCACACCCAAGTGGGTTGGTATATTAAAGGCTACTGGATGAAGGAGTTCCCACAGCAAAGATACTTGATGATGGGAAATCATCAAGGAGAAAGAATTTTTTGAAAGACCTTCAAAATGTCTGGGTGATATTTTTGGGTATAATATTAATTCTGCCCTCTTGTGAGCCTCCTACCAGGGTGTGCCATAGGTTTACTACACTCTTCTGTCAGGCACAGGATCCTGTCCTACCAGGGTGTGCCATAGGTTTGCCACACTCTTCTGTCAGGCACAGGATCCTGTCCTACCAGGGTGTGCCATAGGTTTGCCACACTCTTCTGCCAGGCACAGGATCCTGTCCTACCAGGGTGTGCCATAGGTTTGCCACACTCTTCTGCCAGGCACAGAATCCTGTCACTCCCATTTTCCATAAGTCCTTCATCCTAAGTGACTGAACTAGCCAACAACTGACACACATTAGTAACAAATATATCTTAGAATTTTAAAGTTATGTGAGAAGAATTTTTTAGTTATTTATGACTTTTAAAAAGCAAAGCTAGCAAGAGTTAGAATGTCAAATGTTATCTGTAATTATTCAATTTGATCTTTTCATTAAGGGTGTTTAGTGCATACATTAGTGAACAAATAAAATAGCTTTTTAAAATTTATATTCAATTTATGGACCACTTTATTGTAGAATTATTGATATATAAAAGCTGTACATGTTAAAGAATACAACTTGATGAGCCTTGGGGTCAAGCGGACACCAAGGACCCCCATCTCCATAATCCACTCCATAAATCTACTCGTCCCATTGAAATGTTTCCTCTGTTTTTGTAACACTTATTATCTTCTTTGAGCAAAGTTTTAAGTACACAATGAAGGACAGTTAACTGTGATTGTTGTGCTGTGGAGTAGGTCTCTAGGACTATCTCTCTTGTGTGAATGGAACTTTATGCCTTTTGACCAATACCTCTCTCTGTCTATCCCTCTCCCTTCAGTCTTGTCAGTTACCGTCTATGATCCACACCTCTGTAGTTGATGGATTTAGATGCTTCTTATGAAAGGGTTTCTGTCATATATTCTATGCTAGCTATGAACTTAGTCTAAAGCCCTCCTTATCCAGCCAAAATCATATTTTAGCAAGGACTTTATGAGGCAGCCACAAACTGAGGAATTTCATCATACAATATTCTGAAAGACATTCTTGAAGCAGAAGAAAAGTTACACAGGTCAGAAATTTGGTAGTATGTAAGAATCCAAACACACACACATATACACTAAAGATGAAGTCAAATTCCTATTAATCTTAATCTGTTTCAGTTGATGACATAGACACTCCAGCCAAGCTGAGCCATCTGCAGGCCCACAGATGCCTTCTGCAACTGTTCTCTAGATCCAGGTGGTTTCCTTAGCACAGACAGCTCTCCTTACTGACCCCTTCACTGCTCAGTATCGCCTCTCGTCCTGATTGACATAACACCCTAACTTCTATACTTGCACCTTTTTTAATGGTCCTTTGCCTTTTAGTTTGCAGGTACAGACTCAAATGCTATTGTGTGTTCAGAAGAGTAGACAAGTATTGAGTCTCAGGGGATGTTGCGAATACAGTCTCCCTTTATAGAAGAAGAAAAATGCAAGCTGCTGTTTTCCCAGCTTCCCTTACAAGCTTTGTTTACCTTGTGCATGGCCCTATGTGACTGCGACTGAGGTAAATTGAATCATAGGGTAAAGGATAGGGATCTGACAAGGATAGCAGTGACAGCCACTGGGGCCACTGGCTTGGGATGCTTGTAGCCAAGCTGTAGTTGACATTTTTTGCTGCTGATGCTAGGGGTACCATCTGTGTTTTGTGGGATGCTTGGATAAAGAAACAAATGAATGGAGCAGCTTTGCTTGGCATTGGAAATGCTGTCTCCCTAGCTAAAGAAAATTTTGAGTCAGATTTGAATCATAATTCTTGAGGCTTCCTCTCTTCACGCCCAAGCTTTTAAATAGTAGACCAACAATGCCAAATCGCTGAGGAAGTGGTGCATGATACACAAGAACTGAACAAGAAAAGTACAGAGAAGAGAAAAATGGAAGAAGGGGACAATTATTAAGGTTGGCTAATTTAAGGGACAGAAAAGAATTTGAACAAGATGATGATGTTAGTGTTTGAAAGAGAGGTAAGGATGTAGCTCAGTAGCAGAGCACCCTCTTGGTATGTACAATGACCAGGGTCCAATGACCAGCACTACAGTAATTCTAGCATATGAACAGAAGCAAAGAAAAGGATGTACATGAAAGAGAGCGGGTTGGATGATTCTAACAGGAGTAACAGTCTGAGCCAAACACGGGGATGTATGCACTACAGACCAAAGGAGGTGTGAGGTTTCAGAGCAGAGTTCAGAGACTGAGTCCAAGTTAAAAGTCAGGAGAGGCAATTTGGAGAATCTGGGGGACTATTACGAATTTTAAGCTAGAAGACAGTGTGATTTTTGTTTTAACTTGTTTTAACAATAAAAATAAAGTGAAAGCAGTATAGAAAATAGCCTGGGATTGAAGCTTAAAATGAGAGATATCAGTTTAGAGGTTGAGAGACCACATTCAGGCCAGGGCTGTAGACAGTCTACCACATGTGATACCAGGAACCCAGAGGGAGAATGTGTATCAGGGTGCAAAAAAAAAAACAAGGTGTTTGGTTTAGAAGTGTGGGAAAGAAGATGATCTTAGGATAACACTGGGGATCTGGATTGTGAAACAAACTATTTGTATAGGATGCTGTCGTCCAGACATGACATTCAGTCCCCCCACCCCCACACCCCAGTCCTGTACTAGAATTTGTTATTACTGACAGGAGACCTGTGAAACTGGGCCTATTTACTATCCTTCATGCAGTCAGGAGGCCCTTCTTCTCCCAGAGGATTTTCAGGCAGCAAATGATGAGAGTGAGCGCCATTTTCCTTAATGGTGTAGCCACTCCTGAGTTGTCCATGTTCCTGTAAGTGACCCTAGTTAAACACAGGCTCACTAAGCTCGGCTGGGATAGAATTTATTATTTGTTCGTTTGCTTGATCATTGTCTGTAGTTGGATTGTGTCTGGGCACCTATCTCCCTAGGAGAAGTTTGTACAACATTGGTCAAAACCGAAGGCATGAGAAGGAAAATGCTAAGTTTTATATTATGAATAATATAGAATGAGTATATGTGGCCATATAGGAAGCCTGTTCAGTCCTGTTGGAAACACAGGTGCCCATGGAAGTAAGACTATGGCTGATCATGGGGACCAGGCAGGACATGAATGGGTAACAAAACAATGACAAGGGCATATATTTTCTGAACCTATAATTAGACTGCATATTCTTCTTACTAATTAATCAATTTACATGTGTGTATGTGTCTGATGCATGCATACACTTGTGTGTCTACATGTGTAAATATGTAACATGTGTCTTAGAGGTCAGAGGGGAAGTCTGGTATCCTTCTCTATCATGCTCAACCTTATTCTCTTGAGACAGTCACTCACTGAGGATGGAACTGTCTGCTAGCTGGTGAACCCCAGTGATCTTCCTGTCTCTGTAACCCACAGAGCTGGGGTTACCCATGTTTGTTTGGTCAAAGTTGACTTTTTATGTAGATGCTGGGGATTTGAACTCAGGTACTTGTGCTTGCATAGTCACCGCTCATATACATCTCCCAAGTAGAATGAGACAAACCAGGAACTTATTGGGCATATGACTGCTTTCTAAGGGAGAAAATTAAGTGGCCAGAGCAGCCGGAATAAGTGTGTCATTGGGATTTCTCTGGGCTAGGAAGGATTTAGAATTGTTCACCTCTGTACTCATGAAGGCACGGGCAGGAAGGCCCCCAGATCTGTTTCCCATTGTCTGCACTCACTGCACTCTACCCTACAGAAGGTGGCAATTGACACACAGCCTACTTGACCTGCCTATAGTCGTGACTGTAGCTAATCTTCTGATTCTGTCTTAATTCTTGGGGATCCTGCTGAATGGTTGGACAGTTCGGCACAAGGGACCATCTTGAGTGATGATGACATATTTCCCTGGTATAGACAACTCTTTTACATTTTAAAATCTTCATGGCGGGTGGTGGGGGGCTCCTCCACTCTATTTTGGGCAAAAATTCTGCTTTCTTATCTTTTTCCTTTGACTTGGGATTTTTTATTTGTTATGACACCTGATATAGGTTTTGGGGAAAACAGGCTTTGGATACAGAGGCTGCTGCTGCAGCATTTTCCGGAAGCTTCTGTTGGGGCTGCTTGGTTTTAACTGTGCAATGGTTGTCTTTGTAGGGGAGTGCTCTAACAATGAGCATGGCCAGTGACAGCCCGCTTGAACTGAAAACACCAGCCCCTTGCCAGTGCCCCCTCCAGCCTTTTCTGAGACCATCCTGTGTACTTTGTCAGATTCGCAGCCAGAGACATGCTAAACCTGGATTCTGTTTTCATGTGAAGGGGCTTTGTCCAGCTGCAGGCTCCCTAAGAGAGGGTTTATTTTGCTTTCGGTTATTACAAAATAAAAATGTCAGAAATGTTTCAGCCACATTCAGAGGTTGGGGAGAACTAGTCATGAATGCAGAGAGGAAATTAATATTCTACACACGGACTGCAAGCAGTTTATTCTGAAGTTCATTCTGAGGAGGTAATGACTAGGAAAATGACAAAGAAAACTGTTACTGACCATTAGTGAGCAATCACCCTGTCATATTACGGAGATAATTTAGATAAATGTGGGGTTTTGCTGTCTCCCAGGGAGACAAGCTGCTGACGTCTTTGATAATGGCAACCTACTTAAGACTGCTTTTGACAAAAGTGTCACTTTATCACACAGATGTGAAACAGACATGCCCATGCCTGCTTGTTGGACACAGTAACAGCACCCACCCCTTTTCCCTCTCCCAAGTTTTTCAAGAAGGCTGTCAATCGTGCTCTCAGGGACAGGAGCTGCACCGCCCCCAGGAAGGCTTTACATCCGCTGTGAAGCAGAGTTTGGAAACAGAAGGTAGTTAACACATGACTGCCGTGCATACCATATTTTTGTTCAATTGACTTCTATTATCTTAGCAGCTGCTAATTACACACTGTGGAAATTTGGAGGTCGGGAACAGACTCTCTGTTCCATCTGGGCACTCGGTTTTCCAGAATGGACTGTCCCCCAGTCTGATGTTAGGACCTAGGGTACCTCATGAAGAGGACGATAGTCTCATCCAAATGAAAGGGTTCACTGGAAAGAGTTTTCAAGGAGGAAGATCAATTTCCTTCAGGTAGTCACAATTTTTTTCTCCCTTTTTTTACATGTGCAGCGCTGAGAATCAAATCCAGGGTTTTCTACACACTGGCAAGTACTCTACCACTGCTTTCCAACCCCGCCCCTATTTTATCTTTGATGTTTCTGGTGCCGTCTATGTCATTTAATTTCAAGAGAAAAATGGGAGCTTCTATGCTCATTTGCAGCAAGGATAATGGGTGTGTGAGTTCTGAGACTATTTTATCTTGAGAAAATATGGAACAAGGATGACTATGATTCATCTGCATCACAGTTTAAGCAGCTCCAAGAAATGATTGGGTGTAATAGTCAAACGGGCTAAGGCTGGGAGAATGGGTGAGAGCCTCCACCTTTAAGTCAGAGGCGAGGCTCAGCGCTGGAAGCTGCACTGCTGTAGCTGTGCGGGTGGGTGTGGAACTGGCCTTCATCAGAGGTAAAGGGGCGATAGCATCAAAATTTTCAGACTGTTATGATAATGTGAGAGATAAAGAACATGAAGCTGTAGTGTGATGATTATGATTAGTAACGACAATTCTAAGAGCTACAGACCTCGTTTTGAAATGACCAAACAATATGTTATATTTATTTGAGGGAAAGCAGTCAGGTTCTCTTTTGCTCCTCGTCCAAATGGACAGTAAAACGGTATGTAGAAATGACACAGTAGGCTAAGAAAATTGACTTCACATGATCTGCAGCACAGTTTGGTGCTGACCAGAGACAAGAACAACTTACTGTTATATCTAAAAACAGCTAGAAGAAAAGATTTTTACGGCTCCCAACACAAGGAAAGGACCGTGGTTTGAGGTAATGAATATGCTAATTATCCTGATTTGATGGCGGTGCATTGTTTTCAGGTTTAAAAAAGCTGCTGTGCACCCCTGAGTGAGTATAGTCATTATGTTCCAATTAATGAAGAAGCCTAATTGTCACCTATTGTTTTGCACAATTTGCTTTTTAATATGCTCTTATTTTAATGTGGCTAATTAATTAGGGACTTCCCAAGAAGATGAGTGGCCTCACACAGGGACCTGGAAAAGAGCAGGGTTTGGTATGGTCAGCCCACTACAAAGGTAAGCTCTATGGCCATAAAAAAGAAATCATTTCTTAGTGACAATTCAATGTCCGCTTTTACAAACTACTAACAAACAATAAATTAAATAAAAAAATGAGGAATTTCCATAGTCCAGCATGTTTGAAGTAGAGATCTCATTTACACAGAAAATATTAGATGTTCATAGTTTAGTGCTTTGCTGGTTTCAGGCTCTCTCTGCTTCCTTTTCTACCAAGATATAAGAAGGCAAGGAATCCAAGCATCATGCTTTTGCTGTCACAGAGACAGGCCTAGCTATGTATTCTCCACCGTGATGAATTGTATCTTACTGAAACTCAAGCTGAAATAAAGCATACCTCCTTTTAGTTGCTTCTTGACAAGTGCTTGGTCCGGGTAAGGAGAAAAGTAACTAATATAGACAATTGGTTCTGGGAAGTGGGGTCATTGCTGTTGCCATGAGTAACCTGATTGCGTGGTTCTTAGGCTTTTTTGAACTAGTTGATGGGAGGAATGTGGAAGAGTTTGGGACTGGGGACTAGAGGACCCCAGAATGCTTTAAGTGCACACAGCTCAACAGACTATTCAGGTGCAAGTTTGGAAGACAGAATGCCACTAAAACGGAGAAAACAAAAGGGCTATGCTAATGAGGCTTCAGCTGGGAACAAGGAAGATACCAGGAATTTGACTAGTGGCCATTCCTGAAAAGAATATGGCTTCATTTGTTATTGAACTGTGTCCTGGGAACTTGAGGGAAGCTAAAGTAAAATGGTGAAAGGAATGGACTTCGTTGATTAGGAGAGAAAATTTGGTCAAGGCAGAATATCCACGCTGCGACATAGTCACTACTCACTCACTTCTTTTAATGGAATTTACCAAGACAGAGGGAAGTGGGGGAAAAAAGAGGGCAGAAAGGAGGGAGGGGAGATCATAAATATATGAAAATTGTGCAAAGAAAGAGCATGAGCATAGTTAAGGTTGCATACAAGGTAGATTTAGTGGGGATAATTGTGGAAAAGTTAGAGATATTGAGAGAAAACAGAGTGCTTTGACCTAGGGCAATAGGAAAGTTGCCCTTAGAGTAAGAACTACCCATGGGGAGGAATAACAACAAACATCCATTTGAAAAGTTTTCTCATGAAAGGTGAAAGCCTGAGCAAAGAGACCCTCCAGAATATTCTACTTGGGCAGAGCTGTCTAAGGCAAGGTTTTCTCAGATTCAGGTAGGCAAGTAGCCAGAGGCCATGCAGCTGGATTTCAGTTTAAGTCTATACTTCTTGCTATCAGCAGAACGTGGGAGCATCATCCACACAGTTCTTGTTCTGCAGGTGTACAGGATACAAAAATGACAGGGTCACTGAGGTCTATACCAAGTGCTCAAAAAGCCAATGAGCTCTGGCAACCTGTGTCTAACATTGGATTCCCTGTACAGAGATTCTGAGCAGATATTACATGTTGCTATAAAGGTGAAACCCAAGTTACCATGGAGACCTAGGATATTAAAGATGCCATCAATGCAGGGTATTCCGTGAGGTGAGCTTCTGGTACTAACTAGAAATGGCCCAAGAGAAAGGCCACCATTACTGCTTGTAACAGAACTGAAGGAATGGGGCCACCCAAATCTACCAGACTCAAATGCCATCCTGAATCCTAAATGTCAATAGGAAACTTGAGGAAGTAGTCTTTACCTTGCTGGGTTTTGACCTTGTTTTAGCGACATCTTTATTTGCTGTGCTCCTTTCTCTCCATTTTGAAATAGGGATACTTGCCCCGAGTCCTTGCATATTAGAAGCACCTGACTTGTTTTGTTTTAATTTCAGAAGGACTCGCAGTTGACAGGTTGAAGGGTTGAAGTTTAGACGATACTATGAACTTAAGCAGAGTTAGGCCTATTAAAGCTCAGAGGACTCCTAGACAGAGAAACACAATTAATAATAACTCAGAGAGAGAAATTGGGATTCAACCTGAATGTTCGAAAAGCAAACCAGCCAGTCACTGGCTCTTAACCCTACCTCAGTCTGGTTATCCTGCCTCCAGGAATCTTAGAATAAGACTGTGACTAAGAATTGTTTCCTCCTGTTTTATAATGCTCTCTAGGGCTGGGATTAAAGGTGTGCATCACTGGGATTAAAGACATGCACTGCCTGGTTTCTATGACAACTAATGTAGCTATGGGGATTAAATGTGTGTGTTAACCACTGCCTGGTCTGTAAGGTTGACCAGTGCGGCTGTTTTACTCCCTGATCTTCAGGCAAGCTTTATTTATTAAGAAATGAATGAAAGGCTACTACAAGCCAGACAAAATGCAATTTTCACTAAGAGATGGCCTCAAGACCATAGGGCTCCAAAACATTAGTGGTTTGAATGTGAAATTTCCCCCATAGGCTTATATTTTTGCACGCTTCTTCTTTCCCCTGCTGGTGGCTCTGTTTGGGAAGGCCAAGTACCCTTGAGCAAGTGGGATCTAGCTGACAGAAGTGCATTGTTGGCGTAGGAGGGATTGAGGCTTGTAGCTCAACTCTGCTTCCATCCCCAGTTTCTATATCCTGTTCAGTATGTTGGGAAGAGATGAAGAATCCCAGCTAGATGCTTCCACAGGTTTGGAGCTACTTGCTGCCATGCTGTGGTAGGCCCAATAGACTGAGTCCTCTCAAAACAGGAGTCACAATAAACCCTTTGCAATTGTTTCTTACCAGGCAAGTTGGTCACAGTGAAAAAGAGCTAATACAGGCATTATGATTGACAGTTATTGTCTGTTTCAAAATAACTAATGAGATTTTGAATGCTCCCCAAAGAAATGATAGAAGTTGGGTGTCATAATATGCCAGGTATACTGATGGCAAACTATGTGAGCATGTGCAGGAATCTCACACTCAGCCCCCTAAATGTGAGCAGTGACAATGTATGTATTTGTCCATTAAAATTTTAAATAAAATTAAATTTAAAAGCATATAATGCAAATTTCATCAATCGTGGTGCCACAGGTTTATTTTTTTTCCTGTGGTTTTTTTTTTTTTTGTTTGTTTGTTTGCTTCTGCTTTCTAAAGGCAGTCTTGATCTCTTTTCAAGGTCGCTCTGAGGACAACTTCCTGACAACATTAGTAGGCTGGAAAAGTACCCCACGGGCTCTAGTTCATTATCAGGATTGATGGCTTATTCAGTGATTTCCACCTCCATCCCAGCTGCATTAAGACCAACACTTAATTTTTATGAAAATAATGAAATCACAACACAATAAAAAGAATTACACAAGCATTCCGTGAAGGCAGCAACACTGCTGAAACGGAATGATCAGCCTGCACAATTGTCACCTAAAATGATCCCGGTCACAGGTGAATGGAAGATTAATTCTTTTTATGATAGCCTCAAAACACCAATGGCTCCCACCTTACTAAGAATAAAAGGTAAGCTTCCTGCAGTAGACCATGAGATCTATGTCCTTTTTCTTTTATGTCTCTGAAAAAATCAACTCTTCTCTGCCTTATTCACCTCTACCACACGTATTCCTCCCTCTCTTCAGGGTAAAGAGCATGTGTGCTCCTACCTGTCAGCCTTTTTATTAACCATCCCCACCCCTCTTCCTAGAATGGTCTATGTCAGATACCCAAGTGACCAGAGTCCCACCCCATCCTTCCAGATTTTTCTTTTCTTCTTCTTCAAGTGATACATTTGCAACCAGAGCTCCTCCAATTCTCCACCTAGAGGTTTAAATCCATACCCTCTGATCCTCTACCCTAGATTGCCCTAGTGGATTTTTTCCACCTACAGAGTTTTTCATTTTCCTGTATACTATATAAATTCTTCCATTATTATGTTAATTGTTAATGACTTAGGTTCCTACTTCTGTTAGGCATGTTCCAAAAACATAAGGATCTTGATTGTGTATTTTCCCGGTACATTTCACTCCCACCTTTGGGACAGGAGATTAAGGTCTTGTGAACTGTCCAGCTCCTTTGTATGTTTTAGGATAACTTTGAACTTCAGATAATTCTATCTCCTCTCCTCTATGTCCCTTCCCCTCCCCCTCCCTCTCCTTAGTGCTGGGATTATAGGTATCTACATTATACCCAGTTTATGATCCTGGGAATGGAACCCAGGGTTTCTTTATACTCTGCAAACATTATACTAACTGGGATAGGTGTGTGTGTGTGTGTGTGTGTGTGTGTGTGTGTGTGTGTGTGTTAGTATACACATATATTCTCAACCCTCAGTTGTCTTCCATGCACTTAGCAAACAGTAACCACTCAATACATTGTTTTTAAATGAATAAATGAAATACCTCTATGGCCTTTTGACAAGTCCATCCTATAATTATTTTAGGTTTCTGGAACCCTAACCTCTAGTGCACCGTATCCCTGTTCTCTAAGCCTGTTAGGCAGGCATGGAGGACAGATCAGAGTGCACAGCCAGTACTACTCTGTTTCTCCTATTTCATTGCTAATACAGAAATTAAGGAAAAACAAACTAAATTACCACTGACAGATGGAAATCATTAGGTCCACGGTATTTTAAGATATCCCATAATTCTCAGTTGCTTGGTTGTGATCTGTCTTATGTCTTGGATTTTGCTTTTTCCGGCAGAGAAAAATCTTCCTTTATGGAAAAATCTTTTTAAGTCTTAAGAGGTAGAAAACAGCAATGACTTGATGTTACTCAGCATTTCATTTGTAGCTCTCATTTCAACATTATTCCAGGCAAAAAAATCCCCATTAAAAGATTTATTAAAATATTAAAATATTTCTTTTGGTTGCAGTGGTCCATACTCGTGACCTCCAGAGGCAGAACTGTGAGGATTGTGAGTCTAGACCAGCTGGGGCTGCATGACATGATCTTAGAGAAGCAAGGAAGGGGTGGATTTCTGATCTTCATTTTAACCCAGATGTGATGGAGGCAGAACTCAGCATTAGCATCAGCCTTCATGCCCATCACTTTGAGTTAACAGCTCTTGCCTCACCTTTACCTCCTAGCCCACATTCATCCCAAGGAAGTAGCCCCATAGATTTAAAGCAGAGAAATCTGCCCTCTTGGGTGAGTAAAGCCTACCTTGAATGTTTGTCTTGTTTGTTTTCCTTTTTCTCATCAACAGCATGAGGGAGGGAAAATGATATCGGAAAATCAGTTGGCTTTTTCTGGAGCTTTCTAATTTCAGTATGTGTTTTTAGGAGGAAAAAGCTGTCATATAAACCCATCATCAGCAATAAGAATAATAGAGGTGAGATTGTAGCCAAGGTGAATGGCTTCGAGTGTGTACAGTCTTTACTGCCCTAAATTCGGCACTTTATAGAAACCTTTTAGTGAAATTGCAAAGCTTTCATGTTGCCCTCCCTTATTTGTCTGTATATAAAAGAAGAGAGAGGAAAATTATGAGTAGCTATGAGATATTGACTTTTCAATCTCTGGGTTTCTGGAGAGGTTTTCCTCTCCCTCTCTTTCTTTCATGTATTTTATTTGCCTGTACTCCTCATATTTCACCTAATTTGCTGGAAGTGGCTACTCAGAGAATGATGAGAAGACTAGGAAGGCAGAAAGCACTCTTCTTATCAATGGAATGGAAATGAAGATGAGCCCCATTATCTGTGCAATAGCCCCTGGGAAGATCTGGCTCTTGGCGGAGTGGTAACAGCTGGGTGGGCAGGACTCTGAGAGAAGTAGAGGTCACACCACATGTGGCTCTGGAAGGCTAGCACACAAATGGGCAACGAGTGCCTTCAGCTGTTGCCTTGGCATGTGGTAGGGAAGCCACCCAGCTGCTCAGATTGCAAAGGGAGCTTGAAATCAGTCAACTAATATATATACAGATGGGAGGGTCTTGTTCTTTAGGAGCAGTGATTGGGACCCACTTCTCCCATTTTCCAGTGACATCTGAAAGCCCTTGTGATCAATAAGAATCTTGCCAGTGAGCCTGGGACGTGTTGTTCTCCCATCATGAGTCTATTCCTCAGTGGGCTGCTTTTTTTTTTTATGCCAGGGTAGGAATCTTACTGCACTTGAATTAGAGCCAGTTTCAAAGATTGACTTCAAACCATGTTGTTTGTTATTATTCCTTCTCAGAGAGTTGTTAATGATCCACTCTCTCGCCATGTCACTGCACAGCCAGTAAAGGATGTTGCACATGAGGAAGTCTCTGATTATGTCTCTTGAGTCATTACTATACAGCATCATCTGCTTATCCTGTAATGGAAGCCACAAAGCATCGATTGAATCTGTCACTAGATAAAGTCTTCTGTTAATCTCTAAAGCCCTGCAGGTGTTTCCTTTGCTACCTCAGTATCCAAGCAGGTCACATGGTGCCTGAACATAAAGATCTCACCAGATGGTTTCAGGGGACAAGAATCATGACAAAAATTCTTCATTCAAGGTAATAGGAAAGTTCAGTGCCTGACAATCATACCTTTGGCTGGCCTCAAGCTCTGAGGAGAGAGGTTTAAGGACCTGCAGTACCTTTGAAGAATATCATAGCTAATTTCATATGATACTTGCTGTAGGAGGAAAACAATGGAAGCTGAATTCAATTATCAATTTACTGTTGAGAAAATGAAGGTTGGAGGAACAAGATCCAGACGTATGTATTGGAGCCAAGTGAAGATGTGGACACCAAACACTTTGGTTCTGTTTCTTCTTCAGAATGGTGTTGGCCCTTAGTGTGCACTATCCCTACAGAGAAATCAGCTTCATTATTCTGCATTGGAGGAGAGTTCTCAGGTAGGGACAGAGCTACATTATCCACCAGTACCTAGTCACACACCAAGACCTGATAGTCTGGGTCTGCCAGAGAACTCTTCACACAAACAACCACACATTAGAAAATAAGGCTCTTAGGGAAGAAAGCATTTGGCCTCATAACATACAACTAAGAAAATAATAGTTCTAATAAGTAAGTAAACTTTCTGTTTATCTGTGACCATTGTTTTGCTCTATTTCTATGAATTTGTCCTTAAGTCTTAAGAAGGCAATTTAATTTCTCTAAGAATTAACTTAATTAAGGGCAAATTTTCAGGTAGAAATATGTCTTCACTTTACGCCACATTGTCACTGGCCTGTCATAAGCCAAAGGCCTTGGGTAGAAAGCACCACCATTATGCATTATCTTGTAGGCTACCCAGACCTAAATAATAACACAGAAACTATGTTAATTACAACACTGTTTGGCCAATAGCTTAATCATATTTCTAACTAATTCTTCCATCTTAAATTAACCCATTCTTATTATTTTATATTTTACCATGAGGCTCATGGTTTACTGGTAAGTTTCCACGGCATCTGTCTCCTTCAGCAGCTACATGGTTTCTCTCTGACTCCACCTACTCTCTCCCAACATTCAGTTTAGTTTTCCCGCCTAGTTCTATTCTGCCCTTCCTTGGGCCAAATCAGCTTTATTCATTAACCAATAAAAGCAACACATCTACAGAAGGACTTCCCACACCATTATCTGGTCTTAGTTTATAGGAATTTGCTACCATGTGGAGTTTTTTTGATGCACAACCCATGCAGCCAAGCTGTGCAAAGGTCCTTGTGTAGGACACTTAACTTGACCCAAGGCATCAAACTTGTTTCAATCCCTACTGATGGAGAAACCTTGGTAAGCTACCCTCATTTCCTCATCTCTAAAGGGAGAGGTTGGCAATGCATTCTCTGGAGCTAAGACTATATGACAGCTACTCTTTCTTTCATATGAATGAGGAAGAGGTGAGTACATAGGAAATGGATCTTCTGGCAACTTTTTTTCCACCCATCCCTGGAACTTTCTAATCACAAATTTTATTGTTTTTCAGGGAGACAATCCCTAAGACTATGCACCATTTTGCACATTGTCCACAACAGCCAAGCAAATGGCTCATCTGCCGTCACTAACAGACTCCTGATGAGCACCCAGGGACCCGGGGAGTCACGAGCTGAGGCTGAGTCAGCCTGTCTCCTTCTAAATACAGTCTGGTCGTGTCTGCAGCCTGACAGGAGCCCTCCCCCTGGCTTCAGAGGAGTGATCTCTGCAGGAGATGAGCACCAGGGAACTGCCTGGTTGATCACAGGCTGCATCCACATCAAGAAACAGTGAGCAGGTGTTTCTGAGTTGACATCGCCTGACCTGTTGTCTGGTGGTTTCTCCAATGTGTTGTCACAGCAGCATAGCTCAGCGAGGAAACGCCACAGGAGTCTAGTGCACATACCTTTCCACTTTGGAAATGAGTCATATTCTCAGAGACGGATTAGGGATATTAGGAGGAAGAAAGACAAGGCGAATCATTTCATATTTTCAACCAGGAGATTCTAGACTGCATAGAAAACAACTTAGATTTTATGAACCCAGAATAAAAGGAAAAGAGTACAAACTGCAGGCAAAAAGGAAAACAAAAACAAACTCTCACTTATTAATTAACATCAAAGGGAAAAGTTTACATAAATAAATAAATGAATAAATAAATAAATAAACCCTCTGAGTAGAATTTATCAGTAAATGGAAAGTATTGTACTCCAGGGCAAACAGGGTTTGCCACAGCAGATGGAGCAGTACTTGGCACAGATTGTGTGCATGAATGCTGGCTTCCAGATCATGATCTTAGACAAGCCACTAACGCTCTCTGATTCTACTTCCTCATCTGTAGTATAGGACAATTATATTCCTTACCTGTTTCAAGTCCTATGTGAAGTAATCTAATTAGCTCACCATAGATTAAGAAGTGATAATAGGCATGCGGCAAGTTAGCTTTTATCACTGCTACTGTTTTTCAGAAATATGATCTGTAAGAAATATGACTCAGATATTTTTCTTAAATAGAATGACAAATTTGTTCAAAAATAATCTATAAAATAATGGTTTACTTTCTGATTTATGTCAAATAACAGACTTTCATGTATTTTAAACTTCATAGTTCCTCCTAGATTTTCCATTTCCTCACATTTATTTGAAATTATATTTAAAAATGCTAATACAATATTTAATGCATATATTCATTTTTATATTTGAGAATCTCATACATACAATAAAATGTGGTCATATCTTCTCCTATTTCCTTCTTCCAACTCCATGTACCTCCTAACAAGTTCCTCCCATTTTCATCTCTCTCTCTCTCTCTCTGAGAGCCCACTAAGTCCTTAGTATTTAGTGCTATCCATATGTGCATGGGTATGGGGCCATCCACTGAAGCATGAGAAACCTATTGTTGGGATCTTTTTGTACACTGCGTGAAGATGTTACTATTTAACCTCATCTGCCTAAGGCACCTTCTACTGGTTTACTAGAGAGTTTAATAGCCAATACCTCTGCAGGAGAGTATAGATGGGACTTTTAGGCAGAGATAGGAACTCTAGAAAAGAATTGGAAAAACGAAAGATTTGCCAGCCAGCTGAGAGGAAATTGGAATACGGTACTGAGAAGAGATAATGAGCCATGTGGTAGATTAATAAAAACAGGTTAATTTAAATTTTAAGAGATAGTTGGGAACAAGCCTAATCTAAGGTCAAGCTTTCATAATTAATAAAAAAATTGTTTGTGTTATTATTTGGGAACTGGTGGTCCAAAGAAAGACCTGCTACAACCTAGTAGTGGCTGCATCCTCAATAAAGTATGGTTATCATTCCCATTCTACTGCCAATAGTTCTGTAGTAAGGGTTGGCTCTTGAGGAATTCACCTACCCCTACTATGTGGGGAGTATGTCTGGTCTCATGCAGGTCTTGTGCCGATAACAGTAACTGTTGGGGGTCATTACTGTGATAGTCTTGTCATGTCACATCCCAGCAATCCTCCCCACCCTCACTTCTCACATTCTTACACCCTTTTCCTTTGTGTCCTGAGCCTTGATGGTGGTCGTGGACTAATACAGCCTTCCCACGTAGGGTGGAGCTCTTCTTCTTGGCACTTCAACATTTATATCTCTCCATTGACTGCTGCCTACTGCAAGTCCAATCTTCTGATCAATGCTGAGAGCAGCTGATCTATAAGTATCAGCTTAAAATGCATTTTTAATTTGTGTTTTAGGAACTTGTACAATTGGTCCTCATTGTTATTTGTTCTAAATGATATTGATCATTTAGCTTTGGTGTGTTGTCAACAGAGCAAAAAGGAAGGCTACAAGTCAGTATCACCAGTGTCTGCATAAAAGCTTGAAATAAAATAATAGTGCAGACATATTGGATGCTATAATTCCTCTAAAATTAAAAACATTTTAATGATTTTCTAAAAAAATCTGTATGAATTGAATTTCTTAAATCTCAGGTTTCATAGTCCATCTATGTAAATTAATAAACATTTCGGTGAGAAACATCTTGCTAACAGTATATGCTGGAAATTCTTTTTAAGTTCAGAATTTAAAAGCAGAGTTGCTGCAATCCCTGTCAGGAAAGATGAAGTGATCTTTACAGCAGAGATTCAAAGTCTACTCACACACATTTCCCCAACTGCAGGCATACGATGAAGTGTTGGTTTTATCATGATTAGGGGTATAAAGAGGTCATTCTCTTCAGGAATCATTATTTTCAGCATTTTTGTTTTTAATATATAAATGTGTTCAGTACAAATCCTCAGTTCTTTGTCACAGTGAAGAATTTTCTATTTTGATGAATTATTTTTGGAAGTATTCATAATATTTAGTCTCTACCATATTCCAGGAAAATTATGTGCTTCGTAGCATCCCCAAATATTCTTTTAATTACCTCAGCATGTTTGAAGTTTTCTTTTTTTTTTTTTTTTGATTTTTCGAGACAGGGTTTCTCTGTGGTTTTGGAGCCTGTCCTGGAACTAGCTCTTGTAGACCAGGCTGGTCTCGAACTCACAGAGATCCGCCTGCCTCTGCCTCCCGAGTGCTGGGATTAAAGGCGTGAGCCACCACCACCCGGCTGAAGTTTTCTTTTAATAGCTCTTCTTTCTTTGTTGTTAGATTGATGTGTTGTTTGGTTGCTTTACAGAATTAGCACTTTTTCTGTCTTCTATGTTCCAAGTGGCATGAAAACATGCTGGAAACTGGTCATCAATACTAAATATTTATTTATATTTTTTAATAAGCAATTTTTAAAAATATTTATTATTTTGTATACAATATTCTGTCTGTATATATACCTGCAGGCCAGAAAAGGGCACCAGACCTCATTACAGATGGTTGTGAGCCACCATGTGGTTGCTGGGAATTGAACTCAGGACCTTTGGAAGAGCAGGCAATGCTCTTAACTAGTGAGCCATCTCTCCAGCCCCGAAATATTTATCTTTAAAATACATGTCTCTCTCATTTTTTTAAACTCTTGTATGTTTTTCTCCTTGAGTTGTTTTTTGGGGAGGCAGGGCTTTTCTGGACCATCACATCTCCATATCATTGGAAATACAGAGGAAATGTTCTAAGGTTTGCACTAAGCTTATACTCTGTACCTGGAGCTAGCCTCCCTTAAACTGAGCTACCATTTATCTCTCTACATAGTCAGGCCACATAAACATACCACGTTCATGAAAGCACACATGGGCCATCATTGGCTGAGTGCTTATTCTTGACTTAGTAGATGCTGAGCAGCTCTCATAATCATAGGAACCAAGTAGTTGGCACAGCCAGAATCATATGCCAGGTTAAGATAATGTTCAACCTATAAAGTAGAGACTATTTGGTGCTGTAAAGTATAGAAAACTTGGAGACCTCCTCAGCACTCTATAGCAGATGTCAACATCCACTCTCTCAAGCGTAATGTCTGCATGTGGGCATACACTGCTATGGAAAAATGAATGAATACTCTGAACAGTTTGTTTATATTTATGCAACAACTATGTAAGTTATCTGTACATTAAAGCAAATGCTTGTCAAAGATTTTAAAATAATTTATGGCTCCTTATCTATTTCAATCTCCTCTCCACCCAATTGAATCTCAGAGTATGCAAGTTACTAGTAATTTTTTACATTTTCATTGCTTTAGCCTTTAGTAGTATAGATCATAAACATCTATTTATATAGACAAAATAATTTCTATCAGAGCTTCAAATAAAATAATCTGCAAGTCAGTAGACATTAGCCAAAGGCCATTTTCCCCAAATACTTTCTGCCTCAAAAGAAATGTTTGGTTATAGGTCTTGCTAAACAAAAACTCAGTCCACTATTTTTTTCCCAAAACTGTTCTTTACATAATGTCTTACAAATTCAGTTCTAGACAAATGTCTTAGAAATTTTACCAATAAAAAAATTAATGATGACAAAGAATTAGGTATTAACTATATGAGTCAATCCCTTGGGAGGAGGCATGGTGTCTGCCAAGTCTCTTAGTCTTTGCTTTCTCTGATCAGTGCACATCTGATGTAAACAGCAAGCCTCGTGAAGATTTCATCCTCAAAAGTCAATATCCAAGGGCATATTTTGAATTAATCAAACCTGTTTCTGAGAGATAAGCTAAATTGGTTCTTTAGAAGGAGGATGTGAAATGAAAACTCATGAATTTGTCATTATATTTAGCCTCTAGTAATAGCCTTACATAACCCCATCGTGGACTTAAAGGCTGACGGAATCTCAGCTTCAGGGTTGAAGCGTGTCTAAAAATTCTTACAAGAATATGCGCCACAGTTTTCTGAAGTCATATGTTACCCTCAGTATGTTTCTGATTGTTTTGTGCATTTGCATAATTAAAATTGTGACATGGAAACTCGGTTAAAACAATCTCTATTTTTAAAGTGCCCCTTTGTGGAAAGAGATAAGGTGTATGAACTACACAGCCTGTCTCTACAGGGAGTAAAGTCTTACCAAGAAGAAAGGTTGATTTAGATACATGTAAATAGAGATCAACACAAGCATATGTAAAATGCCCAATACTCATGATTTCCCAAATCTGGGATATCTCATATACACTCTTTGCTTTGGTCATATTCTGAAACTTAGCTCCTAGCAATGCAACTCCTGCCTGTAGAAACCTTACAGAGGGTGAGTAGTGCAGTTCAGTAACAAAGCCCTTGCCCTAGCCTATTCTAACATATCAGAAGCCCTAGGTTCAATCCCCACCCCTGCAGGGGAGGAAAAAGGAGAAAAGGAAGGAGAAGGAGGCGAAAGAGGAGAGAGGAGAAAGAAAGGAAAAACGAGAATAAGAAAGTAACAAAATTTCACTTCTTCATCTTTGTTCATTGGGAATTCACCATAATTTTTAATTTGGGAGTAATTTTAATAAGCCCTAAATAGCCTATTAAGAAGAAACTTCTATGAAAACGGGACAACAGCTGGAGCCATTTAAATAGGTAATAAATTTCCATTAGAAATATGCCGAAATCTTGAATCCCCATTGAATTCCTAACTGGTAGGTACCAGAGACTTCAAAACTGTCATTTTTTAAGGAAGAAAATTGTGCATCAGTTTTGGTAAACCCAACAGTATTTCACACACATTAGACTCTCAATATCCCCTTCTTGCTTGGTTTTAAAACAGTGAGCTTGTCTACCTTGTAGGTCTTAAAATACAAACCAATTGACATAGCCCAAATTGGGATGAAGCATCCAAATGAACAAAAATCTCAATTTGAAACAGCAACCTGCATTACCTCCATGATTGCTTTTGGTAGTCGGCCACACCATAATCATCAAATGGGAAAAGAGCAGGGCAGCAGTGATGGATGGTAGCTTGCTCATTGCTGTCCCCAAATGTGAAAAAGAACTTGGTCTCCAGCCTGTGGCAGCACTAGGACAGTCTGTGTAAGCACATGAAGTCACTGTGGTTAAGCCCTTGAATCCTCAAATGCCTGTGGGAGCCCTTAGCTAATCCTTCCTCTCTGCTTTCTCCTCCCAACTAGATGAGGTGGGCTGTTTCTGGCCACTCCCTGCTGCTCCCTGGTGTGACATTACTAGAGGAACAAAGGCAACAGTCCTAAGTGAGCAGAGGCTGAAACTTCTGAAATCATGAGCAAGAATAGATTTTTCTCCCTTCCAAGTGGATTTTCTGAGGAATTTCTTCCCACAGCAATAGCAAGATGGCTGACATACTGCTGTACTCTTTTTGGTTACTTATACATAAAATGTGGAGGTATATATGTGTATATAGCTGGTGTCATTGCTATTGGGGTGTTAATCTCCAGAGTTATAGACTCTTGTGTATAGAACCTGTGGTTGGTAATCAAATAAATGTCATTGTAAAATTAATCATTGAAATACCACTGGTAAATTCCAATATCTTACTGTTGGGAAAAAAAAAAAGAAAGAAAACCAATAGCAGTCCCGACAAGAGAGCAAGCTTTGCCTCACAGAGTGGAAATGACCCCAGAGTCTCATTTATCAAGAGAAATCGAGAGATCAATTAATGGTTGCACATACAAATGGATTCCTAACTACATCGAGGTGAGTGTGGGCAGCCCCTCTCTGATCCTACAAACAGAGGATCAGGACATCAGGAGCAGATTTTCTGCTGCGGCATCTCTGCAAGCATGAGCTGCCCTTACATAATCAGAGCGACCCTCTCACAAAGAAACCCAGCCAACCCCTCTGCCGATGAGTCAGTAGTACCTGCAAAACCCACAAGCAATTGCCCACCTGGCTGCCTGGAGATTCAGAAAGAGCATCATTACAAGATTCATTGGAGGTTGCTATGGTTTCTGGCTGCACTTTTCTCTTCTCGCTATAGTTGGGTGATTTTAGTTAATCAATGGCTAGTCAGGGTGTAATCATTTTCTCTTCAGAAAACACAAGGGAAAGAAAGAAGTAGCCTGGAGTCTCTGGCTCCGTGTCACTGAGGCCAGTTCTTTTGTGACAGCCCAAGACTGACCTATTTGATATTCAATGTAAAGGAGGAAAGGAAAGTCACTAGAAAACTGCAAGCAGTTTGCGTGTGGGGGCACCTTTAGAGACTGTCAGCAGGGTCGCCTGCACAAATGACTCTTAGACTATGTTATTTTTTTAAGTTCCTTATCTCAAAACAATATGAAGGAGAAACAGTCCCTATCTAGAAAGAATTTTGCAATATTATTACCTTATGGATATAAGGTATCTAAATATTGAGATTCTATAGTGAGGGATTAATGTTATTCTGTCTAAAGTTAACTGTTGTAGTCTTCTGTAAATTTTTTTTAACATTTGAATTTATTACTGAGAATAAAAGATACCAGGGACTGGAGAGATAGTTCTGACATTAGGAGCATTTGCTGCTTTTGCAGAAGACCCTGGTGGTTGAGCTTCTACCCATATGACAGTTCACAAACACCTGTAACTCCAGTTCCAGGCTACCTGGTGTCCTCTGCTGGCTTGTACGGGCACTAGGTACACACGTGGTGTACATACATACATGCTAGTAAATACTTATACACACAAAATGAAAATGACGTTTATAAAAAACAATTTTATAAATCACCAAGTTATAATAAAAACAATGAGAACTCATCCTAGTAAAAGAGCAGAAAATACAGAATTATAAGCAAACCATGAATTTGGCATAGTTTAAGGATCTCACAGTCATTAGATTGCTGATAGGTTTTGGACAGAGGTTGAGTAAGAGGATTATGAACATGCAAACTTTGGCCCTCTTCATAGATTCTTCTCCATCACCTCTCACTTCAGACAATGGGAGCCATATGTGCAAGGAGACAAAACACAGAGCTCTTGGCCGTTGTTATAGTTTGAATCTAAACTGTCTCCCGCAGGCCTCTGTTTTGAATAATTTCTCCTTGGCTGGCTGATTGGTGTAACTAAGGTGCTAGGAGCAAGCGTGGTTTCTGCGTTTTCTGCCCTCACAGGCTCCACCACCACACACTGAGCCCCTCTGCTCTGCCCTTCCCATTATGATGGACTGAGAACTAAGTCAGTCTCCTTCTCTGTTGGCTGTCCTGTCACTGCCACACAAGAGTAGCTACTGTGGAGGTGCTCAGGGCTTCTTGATGTCAACATCAAAGAGCAACTGTGGGGCAATCACTGGGAGGCTGCCTAGCGCTTTGTGTTCCCGGAAGCTGTGCTTTGTGCGTGGAAATTATCAGCCACTGGATGATCTGGAGAATCTGAAAAAACAACAGAAAATTGGATTTCTATTTTTAAATGCGTTGCTTTGTATAGAAAAGTCACATCACCCCCAACTGATTTTGGTTTAAAAAGATGTGTTTACATCATTCAGTATGACATTTGTTCCTTGTATAAACACGCCCCTAAAGAGCAGCTCTCTACAAGAGCTGTGATCCTTGACTGCACACGGAGAAGGGCCAAGTCTTTGTGTGTGCTGCTGGGAATAAAAGTGAAACAATGGTTATGTAAGATTTACAGCAGTGACATTTGAAAAGATGGATCTGGAGTATTAATTTTTCCTTAATTCCTATTTAAGACAAAAAAGTAAAGTATATGTAATTAGGATAGTCAGAGATTTCACAAATACCCAGAGGGTTTTTTGTTGTTGTTATTTTACTGATAAATAAATATTGCTTCTTATACTACTGGGTATGAATTTAACCATGTACTTCTTACATACTTCATATATATATATATATATTTTTTTTTCAGATAATAATTATAATGTTGAAATTCTCAGTGTTGCTCTCCTAGCTTGCCATCTGAGGACAACACACAGCCCAGAGATTACGCATCCGCAGGAAGTAGTAGTTTGCACCATTGTTCTCTGGAAATCAGCCACTTGACTTTTATAGTCCAGAGGTTTGGTTTGCATTTAGTAAGTTCTCCATAGCTCAGTCATAGGAAACATCTTCATATCTGGTTACTGAGTGATGTCAATGAGAAAGCAGCTGCAAACCATCTCCCAACGCATAGAAACCAGTACAAAATGATTCATTTTTTTTTAACTTTTTTTTTATTGAGAAAAGGAGAAAAAAAAAACCAAATTTCCTCCTCCTCCCAGCCTCCCATTTCCCTCCCCCTCCTCCCACCCTTCTCCCCCTCCTCCCACCCTTCTCCCCCTCCTCCCACCCTTCTCCCCCTCCTCCCACCCTTCTCCCCCTCCTCCCACCCTTCTCCCCCTCCCCTCACTCCTCTCCCCCTCCCTCTACAGCCCAAAGAGCAGTCAGGGTTCCCTGCCCTGTGGTAAGTCCTAGGTCCTCCCCCCTCCGTCCATTTCTAGGAAGGTGAACATCCAAACTGGCTAGGCTCCCACAAAGCCAGCACATTACGTAGGTTCAAAACCCCGTGCCATTGTCCTTGGGTTCTCATCAGCCCTCATTGTTCGCCATGCTCAGAGAGTCCAGTTTTATCCCATGCTTTTTCAGTCACAGTCCAGCTGGCCTTGGTGAGCTCCCAATAGATCAGCTCCACTGTCTCAGTGGGTGGGTGCACCCCTCGTGGTCCCGACTTCTTTGCTCATGTTCTCCCTCCTTCTGCTCCTCATTGGGACCTTGGGAGCTCAGTCCAGTGCTCCAGTGTGGGTCTCTGTCTCTGTCTCCATCCATCACCAGATGAAGGTTCTATGATGATATGCAAGATATTTGTCAGTATTGCTATAGGATAGGGTCATTTCAGTGATGGAGGAAGGTCATTGGCTAATAAAGGAACTGCCCTGGCCCATTTTATTGGTTAGAGGATAGGTGGGAGGAGTAAACAGAACAGAACTTCTGGGAGGAAGAGGAAGTGAGCTCAGAGACTCCACAGCTCTGCTCTCCTGAGCAGATGCCTCAGCAGAGACGCCATGCCCCACTCCCGGGATGAAGCTCTGACCCAGGATGGACTAGGCTAAAATCTCCCCGGTAAGCGCGCCTTGGGGTGCTACACACAGATGATTAGAAATGGGCTAAATTAATATGTGAGAATTAGCCTAGAAGAGAATGGGCCAAGCAGTGTTTAAATGAATACAGTTTGTGTGTTGTTATTTCGGGCATAAGCTAGCCGGGCAGGCGGCTGGGGTGTTGGGGACGCAGCCCTGCAGCCGCCCTTATTACTTCATTTCAGGTTCCCTATCCTCAGCTGAAAATGATTCATTTTTAAATGGTAATCAATACAATTCTTTATGGTAAATGAGATTCTGAAATTGATTATAAATCAAACTAAAATGAGTTGATCCTCTGTCCTGCCATGGGAGAGTGCCCACACTATCCTGCTATGGGAGAGTGCCCACACTGCCCTGCTATGGGAGAGTACCCCACACTGTCCTGCTATGGGAGAGTGCCCACACTGCCCTGCTATGGGAGAGTACCCCACACTGCCCTGCTATGGGAGAGTGCCCCACACTGACCTGCTATGGGAGAGTGCCCCACACTGCCCTGCTATGGGAGAGTGCCCACACTGTCCTGCTATGGGAGAGTGCCCACACTGTCCTGCTATGGGAGAGTGCCCTCACACTGTCCTGCTATGGGAGAGTACCCCACACTGTCCTGCTATGGGAGAGTGCCCACACTGTCCTGCTATGGGAGAATGCCCACACTGTCCTGCCATGCACCATAAGTACAAAAGCTTTGGTTTTCTTGTCATAGGCTTCTATCACTATAGCCAAATCTCTGTGGCACTTTATTAAAGCTGAACTTTTAAAAAACTTCCAAGTGCTAGGTCTCTACTATTTTTATTCCCTTGGCCTTTCTCAAATTGTAACGACTAACATAGAAGTTCTGTGACTGGGTCTAGTCTTTCTCGGCAGTTAAGAACATGTTTCTGTTCTTGCAGACGACCTTGTTTCAACTTCCAGGATGACTAACAACCACTCGTTAACATTCAGGGAATTCATACCCTCTTCTGAACTCTGTGAGCACCAGGCATGTACATGGTGCACATACATACATTCAGGGAAAATGTTCATACACACAAAGTAAAATTAATAACTTTAAAGGAATTAAATTTTTTTCCATGACAACAGACACGTGTATTATCCAGTTTATAAAAGACGGATATTATCATATCAAAAAGTAATGAACTTGTTAGGAACAAAAGATATTCTTGGCACCAGTTAGCATGTTTATAAGCCTACTTAGTAATATATATTTAAATATATAATACATATATTTATATCAACAAATATAAGATGAGCAGATAATATATGTCTTAGATAGCAGTGAGTCTATCTAAGAAAGAAAGAAAAATGAGACAAGGAAGAAGAAACAAAGTTTTTGTGTAACTTACAAAAAAAAGTAAGAAAGAGTAGCTAATGCCAAGGACTGATGAGTGTGGAACTAGGAAATATAATAGACTTGGGGCACAAAATGATACTGTCTTTTAGCTCATTTATGCCAGATGTCTGAGAGGGAGAAGCAATTTTCTGCTGATGCCATTTCTGCTTTTTATAATCTGACAAAATTGCATGGGAGTCTAAAGATCTTCATGGACTCAGCCTGAAAAATATTTTGGCCATGCAATGTGATGATGGACTGAAATATCACACTGAGTGAATAAGATTCTGGTAATATGTTGGCATCTTTTGATCTCATTTTTCATGTTGTATCTACCATCCTTCAATATATTCTAACACTGGCATTGTAGATAATATTGATAAGGAATTATTGACATTTTTTCATATATAATAGTAATTTTTATAATTAATAATAACTAATATTGATAAGAAATGTTGATAGGTTAAAAGACCTATGCTGAAGTGACTTTAAATATTGGGAGTGTTCATGTAGATTCTATTGCTATATATACCAGGGAGAGATGCTTCAACAGGAAGGGTTAATTAGTTATGATAAAGCTATAGCAAAGACCAGAGCAAACTCTATTATGCAAGAAAGCATTTATCTTATCTTTGCCCCTAAATCTTAACAGATCAATTAGAATTACCCTAGTTATAAACATATATTTGTTATGCTGGAGCCCCTCAGATTCTGCCTGGGTTTTTATCAGTGAAAACTGGAAGCTATCAACCATGCTGCTACCTCTAACTTTGTAATTACAGGATTGTGACTTTGATCTACATGGTATCAGACTACCCTTTCAACTCCCAGGGAAAGGAAGGAGCTGGAAATTAAATTCAGCCCTGTAGCCCAATGGATAAAACAATCATGCCATTATTATAACCGCCCCCCCCCCCAAAAAAAAAACCTCTGAACTTCAAGGCTCAGGGGACCTCCCTGTATGGTAAATGCATCAGGTTATGAGTGAAAATGTGTTATGTTCTAATTCCATAGGAAGATAGCAGAGCTCTGCGTTTGGGCTCTCCTTATCTTCAAACTGTCTCCCGACCTTCATTCTACCAGTCTAGATTTGTATCCTTCAGAATGAGACCATCATTTTGACTGTGATTATTCAATAGACATGAAAAGCCATGGGGACCTCTGAATTTGTAGCCAGAAATTAGTCTGGGTTTTTACTGCTGTGATAAAACACCGTGTGCCCAAGAGCAACTTGGAGGAATAAAGGATTCCTTTATCACCAAGAAGCCAGGGCAGAAACTGGAGGTAGGAACTGATGCAGAGGCAATGGAGGAGGGCCACTTACTGGCTTACATGGCTTGTTAGACTTACGCCTGGGGTAGCACCACTACGATGGGCTGGGCCTTTCCACATCAATTACTAATTAAGAAAATATCCCCACAGTCTTGACTACAGGCATCTGATGGAGGTATTTTCTCAGTTGAGAGTCCTCTTCCCAGTTACGTCTAGGTTTGTGTTGAGTTGACAAAAATCAACCAGCACAGCCAAAGACTTCAAATCTTACAATTGGTGCAGGAAATTAAGGCAGTCGTGCTGATAATTCTGTCCTTCAGTTGTGTAGTATGTGCTAACTCTGGATGGTCAGCAATAAAATTTTGTTATGCCATTGAAAATAAATTGAGTAAATCTTGTGCCCATATACAAGGAAGAAGATGCAATTCTGAGGCCCAGAAACAAACCATGCCTGAAGTACGCAATGAAACTAGAGGGCTACTCTGACTAGATCTGAGTTGACTTGGGCCCAGTTGATGCCAGTCCTTCCTTGTATTCCCACTCAGCCCCTCACCATAGTCATGGAAAAGTCAATGTGCTCATGGGTTTGTAGCTACCAGAATGCCCACAGGATTTTGGTTCCAAGCACATCTCAGTGCGACTGCTTTCTTCCCTCAGATGAAGACAGCCAGTACTCAGAACTCCACCTTGCTGTGCTCATGAGAACCCTCGTGTTTTCAGATCTATTCTTCTCTATGGAAGGGAGGAACTTTGCTTCTGTGCCCTGATGATACTGTACCATTCAGTGCTGCATTACACATGGCATCATTTTCATCCTTATGGCCCCAGTGGAAATATCCCTGGCTTTCTAATTTTACATTTGCCTAATTATCTCACCTCTCCTGCTCTCAGCCACCCTTCCAATAGTCCCTCTACTGTATTTTTGGTTTTTTGTTTTGTTTTGTTTGTATTGTATTTTATTTTTTTATGAGCTCTGCCTGCCATTTGACGTTTTCCTTGCTGACTCTTTATATTACACAGTGGCAGGGTAAGATACTGCTTAGCTTTTTCCTGGAAGAGAACAAAAATGTTTGTAGTTTCTTCTTTCTCTCCAGTCTGGAAGAACAATGGAGAAATGTCTCTGGAAGACATCTCTCAAATGTCTTTCATTTAAGGTGCATTTAGAGGTTTTTAAGGAAGAGGAACTACCATCATCAAATTTTCCAGTTAAAGCCCCTGAAATCTAAGGCCACTAGAAATAGTTTCCTTTCCCATTCCGAGTCCTTCAGCAGGGGAAGTTTCTATTTAGAGGATAAAAGGAAAAGGCTATGCTAGGTCATCTAACTCACTCTGTCTACAGAAAATCCATGGTTTTATACAGTGATAACTAATTCACATAAAATATTTCTAGTCAAGATAAGTGTGGTAAATATGTGGATTAATAAATAAATAACAAAAATCTTAGGAGCTTGCTAGATTGCTTTCCTTATGGCTGTGTAAGGTTAAGAAGACAGCATTCAACTCTCAGCTTACATTCTCTGATTCTTTTATGTCTAATTACCATGAACCTAGTCAAATGCAGAAGCCATTTCAAGTGTTTCCAGATATGCGGATTTAATTTGGTTTCCATAATTAGACATATATCTTAAGTAAAAATATATTAATATAAGGTATTTCAAGCATTACAATCTATAAATGATTTTAACAATTTAAAATAATTAATGACAATATTATGTACATTTATAAGTATGAAAATTCTTCAATATCAGTAGAATACTCTAGAAATCCTAGAATAGTTTTTGTTTATACAATATTAAGTCAGTGCTTCAGCTCTGACAGAAAATAATATAAAGTCACTGATCTAGCAGTTAGCTATTACCAGTCCCTGTCTTTGAAACATTCATTTCCAGCCTTTAATCATAAGGGCTTCTATCTTCCTGAAAACAAGCATCTCCGCAAACCCAGCTTCCTACAATCAAATGATTTTCAATAAGAGTGTCAGGAATCCACAAAGGGAAAAGATACTTTCTCCAATAAATGATGTTGAGAAAACTGAATTTTCGTGAGCAGAAGATTGAACAAAGAGACTTTTCTTGCACTGTAATGTAAGAAATCCATTTAAAATGCACGGAAGACTTAAACATAACAACTAAAACCATAAAAGTACTAAAGAAAGTGTAAGGGAAAGCTTCTTGAAATAGCTTTTGGCAATGATTTTTGGCTATGACAGCAAAGCATAAACTATAAAGCAAATGTGGGTGAGGGGTTGAATTAAACTGAAGAGTTTCGGAAGAGCGAAGTGAACAACCAACAAAATGAAAAGAAACCGTGGAATAGGAAAAAATACATTAAAACCATATGCCTTAGAAAGGATTATTATGCAAAATATATTAGAAATCCCTATCACTACACACACACACACACACACACACACACACACACACACAGAGGCACACATGCAATGAATTGAATATGCATTTCTCCAAAGATGACATACAAATGGCCAACAGTTATATAAGTGTAAAACGGGCTCAACATCACTTATCAGGAAATGTTAGCATGGCTGTTATAAAAAGGATGAAAAGTGACTCTTGGGAAGGATGAGAAAATAGAACCCTTGCACACTGTTGATGGAACTGTAATTAGTGCAGCCATTACAGAAAATAGTATGAGGTTCTTTGAAAAACAGAACCAATATTAATTCTGAGTGTATTTTCAAAGGAATGAGGATCTGGATCTAGTCAAGACGTCTGTGCTTACTTTCATCTGCGGTGGCCTTTTCCATGGTTGCCAGGAGAGGTTTATAAGCAAATGGATAAAGAAAAGATGGTGCGGCACCAGCCAGGGAAGGAAGTAGACTTACTGCAGACATTTACCTCTCCTCCAAACCCAATCCCCCAGGCTCAGCCTCCAGTTCTGCAGCAGACCACCTCCTGCAGCCCCTCTGTCCTCTTCACCCCCGTTTCAGCAGATCTCAGGGATCTTTTCTTTCGCCTTCCCTCCCTAGTCATCCCTTTGCCTCAGGCCCCCAACTGTAGCAGATATTCCCTTGGAACCTAGCATCCATGCTAGCCAGAGAAGCAAGTAGGCCAACAAGGCAGGGAGGCTAGCTTCAGCTCTTCACTCTCTCTCCTCTTCTCTAGCTAATCTATGTCTCATGCCCCACTCTGGAGCAGAATACCTGATGCAGTCTCTTCTCACTCTACCCCCCCCCCCATTCCAAAGGACTAAACAAATCCTGATGGAAAACCCTGCTTTCCTCCCACCTGTTGACTTACTCAAAACACCAATTATAGACCATCCCAACTCTTAAATATCAGCTCCCTATGCCTAAACACACATTATACCTGGAACACTCAGAGGCCACAGCTAGCAGGATTCCAGAAACTATCCATACCAGGACCACACTCTCCTCGGAATTAAAGAAGGCAACAAAAATCAAGGTTAAAAAAATACGCACCCTGTAGTAATTATAAATCTGTTGGCCTCCCCCGTCACCTGGGTATTCAGTCTTTTTAAGAGACAAACTCGATCATAATGGATAATTTTTCGGATGTGTTCTTGGATTCGATTTGCCAGTATTTTGTTGAGGATTTTTGCGTCGATATTCATGAGTGAGATTGGCCTGTAGTTCTCTTTCCTGGTTGAGTCTTTGAGTGGTTTTGGTATCAGAGTAATTGTGGCTTCATAAAAGGAGTTTGGTAATGACCCTTCTGTTTCTATCTTGTGGAATACATTAAGGAGTATAGGTATTAGATCTTCTTGGAAGATCTGGTAGAATTCCGCATTGAAACCATGTGGTCCTGGGCTTTTTTTGGTAGGGAGGTTTTTGATAACCTCTTCTAATTCTTCGCGACTAACAGGTCTATTTAGATTGTTCACCAGGTCCTGATTTAACTTTGGTATATGATATTTATCTAAAAAAGTATCCATTTCCTTTACATTTTCCAATTTTGTGGCATATAGGCTTTTGTAGTAAGATCTAATGATTCTCTGAATTTCCTCTGTGTCTGTGGTTATGTCCCCCTTTTTATTTCTGATCTTATTAATTTGCAAATTCTCTCTCTGCCGTTTGATTAGCTTGGATAGTGGTTTGTCAATCTTGTTGATTTTCTCCAGGAACCAGCTTTTTGTTTCATTGATTTTTTGTATTGTTTTCTGTGTTTCTATTTTGTTGATTTCAGCCCTCATTTTGATTATTTCCAGTCTTCTACTCCTCCTAGGTGAGTCTGCTTCTTTTTTTTCTAGAGCTTTCAGGTGGGCTGTTAAGTCTCCAATGTGAGCTTTCTCTGTTTTCTTTAAGTGGGCACTTAGTGCTATGAACTTTCCTCTTAGGACTGCTTTCATAGTGTCCCATAAGTTTGGGTATGTTGTTTCTTTATTTTCATTGAATTCCAGGAAGACTTTAATTTCTTTCTTTATTTCTTCCTTAATCCAGGTATGGTTCAATAGTTGACTGTTCAGTTTCCATGACTTTGTATGGTTTCTGGGGGTAGCATTATTGTTGAATTCTAACTTTAATCCATGGTGATCTGATAAGACACAGGTGGTTACTAATATTTTTTTTGTAACTGTGGATGTTTGCTTTGTTACCGACTATGTGGTCGATTTTCGAGAAGGTTCCATGAGCTGCAGAGAAGAAGGTATATTCTTTCCTATTTGGATGGAATGTTCTATAGATGTCTGTTAAGTCCATTTGATTCATTACCTCCATTAATTCTGGTGAACCCAAGGAAAAACATATAGTTATCCTCTTGGCTAAGGGAAGTAGACCAAATTGCCAGGGAGAAAATTAGGATCTTGGGGGTGGGGTGGGATGGGGGTAAGGGGAGATGGGGAGAGAAAAGGTAGAAGGGAAGGAGGGGGGACTTGGGGAATCAGGAGAATTGGGATAAAGGAAAGGTGGATAGGGGAGCACGGAACCACAATTCTTAGTTAAGGGAACCACTTTAGGGTGAGCAAGAGATTTGACCCTAGAGGGGCTCCCAAGTGCCCAACATGAGGTTCCCAGTTAGTTCCTTGGGCAGCTGAGGATTGGGAACCTGAAATGACCCTATCCTAGAGCAATACTGACGAATATCTTGCATATCATCATAGAACCTTCATCTGGTGGTGGATAGAGATAGAGACAGAGACCCACACATGAGCACTGGACTGAACTCCCAAGGTCCCAATGAGGAGCAGAAGGAGGGAGAACATGAGCAAAGAAGTCGGGACCACGAGGCGTGCACCCACCCACTGAGACAGTGGAGCTGATCTACTGGGAGCTCACCAAGGCCAGCTGGACTGTGACCGAAAAAGCATGGGATAAAACCGGACTCTCTGAACATGGCGAACAATGAGGGCTGATGAGACGCCAAGGACAATGGCACGGGGTTTTGATCCTACTTAATGTGCTGGCTTTGTGGAAGCCTAGCCAGTTTGGATGTTCACCTTCCTAGATATGGACGGAGGGGGGAGGACCTAGGACTTACCACAGGGCAGGGAACCCGGACTGCTCTGTGGACTGGAGAGAGAGGGGGAGAGGAGTGGGGGGAGGGAGAGAAGGGTGGGAGGAGGGGGAGGGAAATGGGAGGCTGGGAGGAGGTGGAAACTTGTTTTTTGTTTATGTTTTTTTTCTTCTTTTCTTAATAAAAAAAAAATAAAATAAAAAAAAAAGAGACAAACTCCATCCACCCACAATCTCCCCCATCACACCAGGGAAAACTGATCCCAAGCCTCCTCTCCATCTCTCCTCTTCATCTTTCCTCTCTCTCTCTCTCTCTCTCTCTCTCTCTCTCTCTCTCTCTCTCTCTCCTCCCCTCCATAACCCCTTACCCTTATACCCAATACCCACTAAATAAACTCTATACCCAAGCTCTCACTGCATGGCATATCTGTCTGTCTCCCACCCGCCAGAAGACCTGCTGGGGTCGCTGCCATGAATCATAACACAGCCAACAGAATAAATGCCAGATATTAGCACCTAGAATCACAATCATTTCAAATCCTGATGCCTAGATGCCAGCATAAAAACACAGTTAATAATGGACAGGAAGTATGTACCAACTAAACTATAATAGGTTCTGAAAAATACAAAAGAGCTGAGGTACAAGAAAAGAATTTAAACAGCCTTTATGAATGTGATCTTAACAGGTCCTTAAAGAGGAAACGAATAAATTCCTTTCACTGTAAATACAAACAGTGGAAGGAAATGAATAAAACATTTTAAAACCTGAAAGTGAAAATCAAGTCAATAAATAAGACCCAAACTGAGACAAATTTGGAAAAGAAAAATTTAGGATCTTAAACAGGAAACTCAGAGGCAAGCATCACCAACAGAATAGATGAGATGAAGGAGAGAGTTTCAGGCATTGAAGATAAGATAGAAAAAAAATAGGTACATTGGTCAAAGAAAATGATAAATCTAAGAAATGATAAACCTATGAGACATCTGGAAAATTTGGGATACTATGAAAAGACTAATTCTATAAGGAATAGAACTAGAGAAAGGAGAAACAAAAACAGACCAAAGACATGGAAAATATTTTCAACAAAATCATAGAAGAAAATTTCCCTAACCCAAAGAAGAAGGTGTTATTAAGGTACAAGAAGCATACAAAACACCAAACAGACCGAACATAAAATAAACTCATCTCAGCACATAATAATCAAACACTAAGTTTACAGAACAAAGAAAGAATATTAAAAGCTCTAAGGGAAAAAAAAACATATGAGGTAACGTACAAAGACAGACCTATTAAATTAACACCTGAGTTCTCACTGGAGAATCTAAAAGCCAGAGGGCCTGAAAAGATGTTCTACAAACTCCAAAAAAAAAAAAAAAAAACAATAAAACAAAAACAAAACAAAACAAAAAGAAAAAAACCATAGATGCTAGGCAGACTAGTTAACCCAGCAGTAATTTCCTTTTTTTCTTAAGGCTCAAACATTTTTTTATTGTTTTCATTTCAATCATAATAGAAAGATACTCCAAGATAAAACCAAATTTAAGCAATATCTATTTAAAAATCCAGCCCTACACAAAGCACATGAAGAAAAACTTCAACTTGCAGAGGATAATCATGCCAAAAAACCACCAAGAATAAATAATCCCAGACCAGAAAATCAAAAAGGGGAAATAAACAACAGCAAAAAGCCACCCAAGAGCAAAATAATAGGATTCAACAACATTCCCTGCTCATGATAACTCTCAAGCCAAAGGTTTCATTCCCCAAAAAAAAAAAAAAAACACAGACTAACAAAGTAACTACTAAACGGAATCTATCTTTTCTCTGCATCCAAGAAACACACATTAATATCAAGGACATGCATCACCTCAGGATAAACAGGTGACAAAAGATATCCTAAGGATCCACAAAAAAAAGCTGGCATAGACGTTTTAATATGATAGACTTCAAACCAAAGCTAATCAGAAGATATAGGTGTAGGAGGGAGGTTGCTAGTTAGTTCCTGGCCACCCGGCTAGCTTAGACCCGAAGACAGAAAAAACAGAAACTGTATTAATTAAATCACTGCTTGGCCTATTAGCTCTAGCTTCTTATTGGCTAACTCTTACATGTTAATTTTACCTGTTTCCATTAATCTGTGCATCACCTACCAGCAAAGTTTCAGCACATCTCTCTCCAGAGTCAGCTCTATGACTTCTCTTCTAACTCCACCCTTCTTCCTCCCAGCATACAGCCTAGCTTTCCCCACTTAGTTCTGTTCTACCCTTACTATAGGCTCAAAGTAGTTCTGCATTCATTAACCAATAAAAGCAACACATAGACAGAAGGACCTCCCACACCAGCTAGAGAAGAATTCTACATACTGATCAAAGGAAAAATCAACCAAGAGGACATGTCAATTCTTACTACCTATACATCAAACACAGGGCCACTCAATTTTATAAAAGAAACACTACTACAGCTTAAATCATGCACGTATCTTCACACACTGATATTAGAAAACTTCAATAGACCACACTCTCACCAACAGACAGTTCATCCAGACAAAAGCTAAACACAGAAATGCTGGAGCTCACTGATGTCATAGTCCAAAATTGACCACATAATCAAACACAAAGCAAGTCTCAACAGATACAAGAAAATTATAATAACACCCTATATCCTATCAGATTGCCACGGATTAAAGTTGGCTATCAACAGCATGAGAAACAACAGAAACTTTCAAATTTGTGGAAACTGAACAATTCACGACTGGATGTAAAATTGGCCAAAGCAGAAATTAAGAAAGACTGTCTAGAATTGATTGAAAATGAATATACAACATACCCGAACTTATGGGACACTTGTGGTGGTTCTAAGAGGAAAGTTCATAGCACCAAGTGCCTATATTAAAAAAAGAAAAAGGGATAGAGGGATTTCATACTAGCTACTTAACAGAACACCTAAAAGTTCTAGAATAAAAAGAAGAAATCACACCCAAAAAAAGTAGGCAGCATGAAATAATCCAACTCAGGGCTGAAGTCAATAAAACAGAAACAAATGGAATAATAAGAATCAATGAAAAAAAAGAGATGATTCTTTCTTTGAGAAAATCAGTAAGATTGACAAACTCTTATCAAAATTAACTAAAAGACAGAGAGAAATATCCAAATCAACAAAATCAGAAACAAAAAGGGGGACATAACAAGAGTTGCTGAGGAAATCCAAAGAATCATAAGTGTTAGTATTTAAGCATTTGTACTGGCCTGCCCTTGAGGTTCTGACAGGACATGACCTCAGCTACTGTCACTAAGAGCACCAGCTGTGCACAGTTGATACATTCCCTTTTAAACAGTGGCCCTTGCTCACTTCCTCTCTCTCTCTCTCTCCTTCTCTGTTTTTGTCTTTATCTGTCTGTCTCTGTCTCTCTCTCTCTGCCTCCCTCTCTTCTTCTTCTCCTGTCCCCAGAAGCCTGTCTTCCCTCCCCATTTTTCCATTCACTTTTCCCCAGTAAAAAACCTCTCTACCTGAGCTCTGTCACATGGCCTGTTTCTCTCACATGCATCTTCTTTTTTAAATTACAACAATAAAGACATTCTTTAAAAATCTATACTCCAATAAATTGGAAAATTAAAAATGGACAACTTTTTAAATGCATATCACCTACCAAAGTTAAACCAAATCAGATAAGCACTTTAAACCCGTGCGAAATAGAAGCAGTCATTAAAAGTCTATCAACCAAAAAAAGCCAATAGCCTGGTGGTTTTAGTGCAGAAGTCTACCAGACTTTCAAAAAGGTAATGCAAACACTCCTCAAATTAATTCACAAACTAGAAATAGAAGAAACATTGCCCAATTTATTTTATAAATAACCTTATGCCTAGACCATCCAAAGACCCACAAAGAAAGAGAATTATAGAGCAATTTCCCTTTTGAACATATGCTGTGTGACATTTTGATTGTGTCTTGACAAATAACGTTTGCTTGGAGCCAGAGAAGCAGGGCAGCAGCCACCAATGACTTCATACATAGATGCAAAATTTCTCACCCAAATACTTACAGAGTTCAAGAACACATCAAAAGATAATCCACCATCATCAACTAGGCCCATCCCAGAGACGCAAGGATGATTCAACATAAATAAATCAATGAATGTGATCCATTATATAAATAATCTGAAAAAACAAAATTCGCACAATCATCTCATTAGATGCAGAAAAAGTCTGACAAAATCCAACCACACTTCATGATAAAAAGTCCTAGAGAGATTATTGCATGCCATCTAGGTGTAAAACTTGCTCTTGTATTAGACTATAAAGTAAGATCCAGTAAATTGGAAGGACTGACATATAAAACCAATGTTTTATAAACATAACGCAATACTTTCCTAAATAATAATTGTGAAAAAAATGTACAGTAGTAGCAAGAGGTGGGATTGGGGAGGGTAGTGGGAAGTGAATTAATTTTGTTTACTCAAAAATAATTATATGTAAAAGTACATGCACACACATATATAATAAAGTTCCTCTACTTTGGGTGATAATGCCCCCCAAAAGCCACAGACTAATGAAAATCTCCATGCCAAGCATGGAAAATCCTGCTTCAAGTTGTTGGTCAGGGAAGTACAAAAGCAAGGGTAGGTTGTTGCCATTGGCTCTGGTACCTGCCAGAGCATATAGGTGAATTCCTATTGCTGAAGACAGCACATATTTCAGGCACAGAACTTAAAAAAATTGGGCTGGAACTGACCTGAAAGTCCCCTCCACAAGGACTAGCTCTCATAGTTTCTGAGGTGCTGTAGCACCTTGTATACAATCTGCCAAAGGCAATCCATAGCCCTACTCAGCTGTAAAACCTACAAACCACAATGACCAGTATGAATGATATCACTAAACATACAATAGTCACACATATTTTGGAGCAACCAGCAGCTACCTAATTAGACTTAAGTACCACTTCATTAGAAGGAATTTATGTTTGGTACTGTAAACTTAGCCAACTACTAGGGGCTGCTAAGCTCATGGGTCTTGGAGGAGAATCCACTACTGCTATATTCCCAAACTAGTGTAATTCTAATTGCATTACAAATGCTTACCATTGTCTCCACAGACAAGGGTGTATCTCACCCTTTGTCAAAGACTTTTCTTTTAGCAGCAGGTGAAGAACATTTCAGAAACCCACAACTGGTAAAATTGAGAGAACAACTGACCTTGGGGGTACCTAGACCCTACTGATATATCTACAACTCAACCCCAAACCTTAAGCTCAGGGATTATCAAAAGAGGAGGCAGAAAGATTTTAAGAACCAGCATACCAGGAGGTTTACTGGGAGATAGTGTCTTCTGGGTATGGCTGGAAAGCTACCTCATGAAATCTCAGAAATATCATCACCTAAACAAGTCTCATACAATTACAACGCCAGTTGACATATCAGCGTGGATGAGAGAAAATTTTACAAGACCCTATCTGTAAATGCAGAGCTATGGGCTACTACTGGCTACCAAGAGAGGGAGATTTCATCTTCTTAGGGGAGAGAGCCTGATAAATGATCCAAGTGGTCAACCTTAAACATATACACATAAGAGCAACACTCAATTATACCAGCAGGTTGTACTCACATACATGTGTGTGCATATAATAAAGAAGAGATCATGAATTTGAGAAGGGAGTATGGTGGAATGGGGTTGAGCGAGACACAGAGAGGGATAGAAATGACTTAAATGCAATACTCATGTATGTAATTTTATTATACACACACACATACATATACAAAGTGTAATGATGTATGTTTGAAGACATATTCAGTTTCACCAAGATCATCTCAGGATGTACTAGATCCTTGTGGCACCAAACTTCCATCCATTGGAAGTCATTCTAACAAGTATGTTCCAATAGTCTGTGAGGGAGCACTCAGGAAAAGTGACTGTAAGCACAAAGTAGGAAAGCAGTTTAAAAGGGGGTTCTTCTGTTCTTATGAGATCAAGCCACATCCACCGGAGAATCCCCTGCTTTAATGTTATAGGAATGATAAAAGTTTAATAACAAGTGTTTATGAAGTATACAGCAAAATCAAGTCATATATATGTATATTCATAAAATTGTCATATATACGTATACTCAATATTAATTTATTTCAAAATAGTTTGTAAACTATATCTCGTTAAATTCTATCACTCTTACTTGAAGAGAGACATCTAAAAAATTGGAATGATATTTTCTTCTAATTTATAATGAGTATTTAAAATTAGACATTGCCACAGATAATTTTCTAGGAAAATTACACAGATTTTTAACTTTGGGTCTATTTTAATAGAATATGGTGGTCTCATTTGAATCTGGACCTAAAGACATGTGTGTGTGTGTTTATGTGTGTGTGTTGAAGCATTAACATGTTCAATATTTAATATAAATGGAATTTAATATATAAGTATATAAGAAGAATCTCAGTAGTATCTCTAATGGCAGGTCTTAGAATAGAAATTAAATGCCACTGTTTCTTTGTTTCGTTTATGGTTGTCATTTTAGCAGTTCCCGTTATGTCAATCTGTCTTCCCCCTCCTCCACTGAAACTCTGCATGGTGCGTGAACGTCAGCAAGGAACGTTTTGTGGCTTATGTGAACACCGTGAATGCGTAAACGATGAAACCAACTCTTTCAAAAGCAGCTTGAAATTTCAAAAACCCTGTGAAACTGAAGAGAATGCCCTGCAGGGAAGAGTGGTCCTTCTTAGGTATCAGTCAGCTGTGACTTAGCCACTGGCACCAACGGTGGCTCTGGAAGCCCGGGCTGACGACCCCACTGGCACGCTGTGTCAACTAGCCAAAGGTCCTCCACAAATCATCCGTGCCCTCTCCTCACATCGAAAGCCCGTGCATCTGGCACCGTTATGCTTGGCTGGTGCTAGCTTGTGGCCTACGAACAGCTGAAGAATAAATTTAAGGACATTATTAACCATGACCAGAATGTGCTGCTCTGTTTCACAAGTTTGAAACAACAGCTCCTGCCGCCCTGAAGTGCAGTCATTTTCATATTCTAGGATGTTCTTTTCAGCGAAGATGTGGTAGCTAGCACGCTCATAAACAGACATTGGGAGTATTGGGAGTGTGTGTGCCTATTTTCCACTGCATGAACATGGTCCATTTCTCTCCAAATTTAAATGTGCAGTGGTTTGTGATGATGTGAAGTTAAAACCCTCTAAGAACCGGTTTGAACCAGAGGCTTTCCAGGTGCTGATACCATTTACGTCCTGAGGCAGCCAGAGACACAAACTCTCAGTTGTTCTCCCAATGGGAGCATCGAAGAAAAGGATATTAACCCATGAAACCAAGCTTTGTCTAGGGTTAAGCAAACAGGAACTGTGCCTCCAAGGAGAAGGTCATTCTCTACTGAACTTTGCACATGAATTTATAGTTTTGCACTATGTTGATGTATATTACAAAATATGTTTTGGAGGTGAAATGTATCTGTGGCCTATTTTGGAAATTTATCACCTCTACTGCTGATGTTATTCATTTTCCAAATTACCCTATCTCTGTTCAATCTCTGTGAACCCTGAGAGTCTTTTTGGGACTCTCAGCCTTCTCCGTGTCGGGATAATAGTCATAAACCAACATCTTTATTTCCAGAAATGCGTATTTTAACTGTGTATGATATATCAAGATGGGAGTAGTTAAAGATGAATCAGTCAGACGTGTATTTCAAATCACCATATTTCTCTGATTTGTTAGACATGGTTCAAGAAATTATAGATCTTAAAAACAACACTTATTCTACCATTGCATAAAAACTGTACTCAAAAGATGGCTATAAAATGTGTCAAATATTAATTACTAGAGAACAATGTTTTCTCCAAAGAGCTCAGCCTAGAGTGGAGATTTGAGTATGATCCTGGTATACCCTTCCTATATGTATGCCTAAAGAGAATGAAGTGGGCATGCAATAAAGATGTATGACCATGCCAACAATGGCACCACTAACAGCCCAAGTAATGGAATCTGCCTAGATCTTGTCAGTAAATAATTGAGTAAACAGAAATGATTTCTCATTTATTCATTCATACTCAAATCTCCAGAATCCGAGGTACTTTTGTCAGTCATCCTATTTTCCTAGACTCTCAGTAACATTTCTCAGGGTGAATACCTAGTTGTTTGTGGCATATGCATACTTTTAATTTCAGCAACCTATAAAAAAGAAATGAAAGCATGATAATAAATGTGGCGGCAGCACTAAGAACTGTCAGAGAGAACCACGCGGAAACTCTCTGCTGCCTCCAAGAATGTTCACAGCATCCCTGGGTCATGGTACTGATGTAATCATCATTTTATCAAGACACAAGAAGCTCAAGAAAATTATCAGAAGTCAAATTTGTAGGTGGCATTCTATATATTAAATGACACTATCTTCAGATATTGTCAGCTCTTCTCCAGAATGATGTTTGAGAAGCCAAAACACTTGAATAATTTCTTGGAAGTCAAGAAATTAAAAGACCCTTTTTCTCTAGAACAGCAGTTCCCAAACTGTGGGTCACAACTCCTTTGGGGGTCACATATTAGATATCCTGAATATCAGATATTTGCATTAAGACTCATAACAGTAGCAAAATTACAGTTATGAAGTAGCAATGAAATAAGTTTATATTTGGGGGTCACCACAATATGATGAACTGTATTAAGGGATTCCAGCATTAGGAAGGTTGAGAACCACTCACTGCACTAGAATGAGGACAATGGCATTGTGGGAGACATCTGCTCCTCAGAAGTACTAGGCACTCATAGGACTCTGCTGTAATAAATAAATACATTGTGCTAATCTATTTGTCATTAATGGAGACATAAGAAAAAACAAAAGCATGTTAATGGAATAGGGTACCAACAATTAATGCATTTGGGGATTAGCAGCTGCTCCTAGCAGCCAGCTGACTGCAGACATTTACACACAAGCAGGCCTCAGGAAAGTGAGCCTGGCTGCTGGTCAACAGCCTGCGTGTAAGTATGCATGTTTGTGTGTGTGAGTTTGTCCATGTGTACATGTTCACTGCATACATTTATAGAGGCCAGGGATTAACACTGGGTGTCTTCCTCTATTGTTCCCCACTTTATATTCTGAGGCAGATACCCCACTGGGACCCAGGCCTTATCTCTTAGACTGTCTCAGCCAGTCAGCTTGTTCTGGGGATCATCTCAGAATGCTCCCCACATGCTTGCTACCCCAGCACTTAGGTGGGTTCTGGGGAATCTGAACCCTGCTCTTCAGGGTTTGGCATGGCATGCACCTTGTCTGCTGAGCCATCTCCCCAGCCAAACTCATTCTCACAGTCCCCTTGAATTGGACAAATAGTTAACAGGAACAAAGCCAGAATTCTAGATTCCATCCTTTCGGCGACACCAACAATCTCTCCCTGAACCCCATATTCCAAATACCCAAAGCATTAGAATCACACTGGGCCAGAGCCAGTTTTCTGTCTGAGCAGGAAGACACTGACTGGAAAATACGAAACAGTAAGAGATGAAGTGAGACTAAGATTCAGATTGATTATTGGATCTGAGCCCATTTCCAATAAGAGCTGTTTGGTGTTGCAGCAATAAAACCATAAAGTAATTGATATTCAAATGTACTTTAGGTTTGCATTCTTCAGTGCTATGATGATTAACAATTGACAACCTGCCAGGATCTGGATTTCCAGAGGAGTCAAGTCTTTGGGCATGCCTACAAGGGATCTTGAGACTAGGCTAACTGAGGTGGGACAGCCCACCTATTGTGGGTGGAGTCATTTCCTGAGCTGAGGTCCAAGAGAGAATAAATCATGAACTTAACTGTGTTCACTTAGTTATACTTAGAACTATCTGGCATTGTTTTTGTTCCTTTTTTGTGACAGGGTCTTACTATATGGCCCAGACTGGCCTGGAACTGTCAGTCTTCCTGCTCTATGTGCTGAAATTATATTCACCACCAGACCCAGCAAAGATTACTTATTATTTAGTTTGTAACTAAATACATTTTCTAATTTATTTATATAATGTGGATGGAGGTTCCTTTGCCTCTAAAAGTAAGGCTAAGTTGTGCAATTGTTAGTTATATCAGTGTGCACACACACTGCAGACATAGCAGTCTGCTCTTCATCAGGTTTGAATTCATCTCAGAAATATGATCAAGCCAACCATGTAGGGTTTGTGTTTAATATCACATTTTATATCATGTGATTGAGAAGCCAAAACACTTGATTAATTTCTTGGAAGTCAAGTAAATCTGCACTTGGATTTGCCAAAATTCAGAACAAAGTTCTCTTCCACCTACTAGGTAAGCTAGTGTTTTTAACTATGGATTTTGCTGTTGAAGGGTCTTTTCTCACAATAGAGTAGGAAAAAATCCTATCCATCCCAAACCATGACTTGCTGAACTCTCCACACCTGGGCCTCTTGAGTTAGTCAAGTAATTCTGAACTTGACTAAAGAATAGAGCACACTGCTCTTGAGTAATCCCACAGAGGTCCAGGTCCTGTAAGCCTGTGCTCATGTGTTCTCAGCAATCCCAGGGCTTCCCTGCCCACATTTGGCCTCATAATCACAATTTACTTGATATTTTTGCAATAAACAATCTTCAAACTCATTACTCTGAGCCTTCAACTAGACCTTGTCTTTCGTCTTTATCAATGATTAATGATCCACATGAGCTTGCCTTTGACTCCTTTCATTTTTTCACTCATCACATTTTATAATACACATAGCCTTAGGCAATAAAGGCTTATCCAAGGGAAAATTATTGGCTATTCATCTTCTGACCACCCATAAATCTTCTGCATGTTTCTAGCTGCTGTTTTATTTGCTTTTAACTTTAACTGTCTTCCTAACACCTATCCCACACCCTCACCCCATCTTTTCCTTCTCTGGAGTCTGAGCTTAGCCAGTTTGCTCATCTTGGTATTACTGGGAATGTTTAAGGACATAATCAGGACTTATTTGAATATCTGCAGCACAGGGCAAGGTAAGCACAGATGTGTTCTTTCATTTCAAAGCTTCCCTTCAGCTACACTTAACGATTTGAAGCATATAGAAATAGTCTAGGAGTAATGCAAGCTAGTCATTGTAGTTCTGTCCAGAATTCTTGTGTTTCTCCATGGATTAAATTCACGGGTTTATTTCAGATCCACAACACTGTACCAAAAAGTACAAATACATAAATACACAAGGCACAATCTAAACAAATGGTAAGACTATAGATTCCTAAGTGTTTCATGTTAAGCATTCTTGGCTTTCGCACTAGGCAGACCCTGAAAATTGCTGTTAGTAGCATTTCTGACCCCAAAGCTTGCTACAGCTCCCTCTTGTTTACTTGTGTGGTTTGACCTCTGACCTCTGATCTGATGCATTGCTTTATCACTAGTATTATTGATAATCACTTATACATTTTGATAGTTAATATTGATTGTCAATTTGACAGGATCTAAAATCATCTAAAAGGCAAAAATCTGTACCTGTCTGTGAGGGAGTTTCTAGATTTGGTTAGTTGAAATTGGAAGGGTCACTGTTAATGTGAGCACCCCATCCATGGGCTGTGGGTAGTCCCAGACTAAAGAAATAGGAGAGAAGCAGGCTGGGGAGGCGGCTCGGTGGAGAAAGTGCTTGAAGCCTAGAACCTGCTTAAAAGCCCAATGCAGTAGCACAAATGACTGTAACCCCAATACCCCTTCATAAGAATATGGTACAGGAGAATCATGGGAAGCTCTGGCCCAGTAGAACGGCATTCCTAGCAGTGAACAAGATAGACATTTTCTCAAAGAAGGTAGACAATGAGGACCAACACCTTTTGTCCTCTGACCTCCATGCAGATGTGATAGCATATGTGAACACACACATACACAAGAAGAGAGTCGATTGCCAGCATTAATCTTTATTTGAGCAGTGCCCCTACACTCCTGTGACCGTGACCTCCCCACCACTATGAATGCATCTCCGTACAGTTTTTGCTACTTCTTTGATCACAAAATGACAAAAGTAACAATACACATATTAACTGTATAAATTTCTGGTCATCTTTTCTTCACCTCCCCACTTTCCACACTTAAGAGAAAACATGTGATACTTGTCTTTCTGCATCTGACTTGCTTCACTTAACACTCATTTTCCATGGCCAAACAATACTCTATTATATGGACCCACTGTTGTAATAGGAGTGGCGGGGCTGCGTCCCTGCCACCCGGCTGCCCGCACGGCTAGCTTTACCCGAAATAATTACACACAAACTGTATTCTTTTAAACACTGCCTGGCCCATTAGTTCCAGCCTCTTATTGGCTAGCTCTTACATGTCGATCTAACCCATTTCAAATATCCCTGTAACACCACGAGGTGTCTTACCAGGGAAGATCTTAACCTGCATCTGTGTCCGGTAGGAGAATCATGGCGACTCCTTGACTCAGCTTCTTTCTCCCAGAATTCTGTTCTGTTTACTCTGCCTACCTAATTTTATGTCCTATTAAAGGGCCAAGGCAGTCTCTTTATTTAACCAATGAAATTAACACAAGCCAGAAGACTCTCCCCCATCAACCCACGTCACATAAAGCTTCTTTTACATGACCTGATTATGCTTTCATATGTTTGTCTTTTATTAAAAAGGTATCAGACTTTGTAACTTAATAGAGTGTATTACTATATCCCCATGTTATAGCTCTTGAATCTGTTTTTTCTTTCGGTTTTGAGATTATAATATAATTACATCCTTTTCCTTTCCTTTTCTTCCCTCCAAACTCTTCCATGTATCCCTGTCTGCTCTGTTTCAAATTCACATCCTCTTCTTTTCATTAATTGTTCTTAGATGCATATGCATGCATACGTGTATCTACATATATATATATATATATATATATATATATATATATATATATTTATACACATAACCTGCTAAGTCTGTATAATGTTTTATATTTTTTAAGGCTAACTATCTGGTAGTGGATAACTAGTTGGCAAGCAGGGGAAGACTACTTTTTCTACTCTCAGTACTCTTTAGTTACCTGTAGTTCTTTATATAGGGTTGAGGCCTCATGGGTGTTCCATGATCTAGTTAGATACAATATATGGATACCATTGCAGAAAACAACAACCAATCAAAATGTACAGTTGTAGACCTCAGTCCCAGTGGATACATCAACAAACCTCTCCCACACCTGGGGCTCAGGAAACATTTCTAATCAGGGGGAGAAGGCAGAAAGATTGTAAGAGGCAGAGGATCAGGGAGTTTGTTGTGATAATTTGTCTTGGTAACATCAGAAACTATACCATAAGTTTTGGCAAACATCACTGCCTAAACATGAGCTGAATCTAAGTTTTAAAAAGTCCTCTTCTAGTAACTCATGATTTATTCTTGCTTAGAAAGCACTGGACCAGTGTGGATTTGAATTTTGTTTGAATTCAACAAAATTTAATTTTGTTTTCAGGCGGCTTAACAAACACATTTCTGACATTATAAGTAAAGTTCAGGTTTGTTTATAACATTTTCAGAATTGCTTCTGAGTGATAGAACCCACATTGGCATTATATGAAGGTTCTCCTTTGCCTGAGCTTTGGATGCATAGACAAGAGCAATTGCACAAGTGTAGAGTTAAACAATATAACAAATTAAGTAGCTACTTGAGAAACAGAAAATGACTCTTTCAGTCTGCCGTTCAAGGCTTAGTGAGGATCTGAAGGCCTGATAAGAAGGTAGAGCAGAGAAACTAGGGATGGTGATCACTCATGCCTGTCATCTTGCTGAGAATCGTGGCAAAAAGCACACAGATCCTGCAAGTGGACTTCAGTCCTCTATCCAGTTCAGATTGCTAATAAATTACCCAACTTGCTTCAACTATTGAAGCTTCATTTGTCCACTCCCTCAATAAATGAAAACAAACTTAGTCATTTAATTTCACAGAAGCATCTTGTTCTGGTGTCCTCAATTCCCTCCAGTTCTTACACTCTTTCCACTCCTCTTCCAAAGGTTCTCCGAAGGGAAGAATATGATGGAGAGATCCCATTTAAAACAGTGTGTTGCAAGGTCTCTCTCTCTGCATAACGTACTGCTTGGGTCTCTGTATTTGTTCCCATCTGCTACAGGAGGAAGCTTTACTTATGAAGACTGAATGAGGCAAAAATCTGTGAGTATAGTAGAGTATTATTTGGAGTCTCCTTCTTTTCTTCCTTCCTTCCTCCCTCCCTCTCTCTCTCTCTTTCTTTCTTTCTTTCTTTCTTTCTTTCTTTCTTCTAGAAGACCACTGGTGTTTGGTTTTACTATAGGTCTCTGGGATATCTAGTCTCTGGTTGTTGGTCATCTAAGCTGTGTTAGGTATGGTTCCCATCTTGTGGAGTGGGCCTTAAGTCAAATCAGACATTGCTTGGTTATTCCTACATACTTTGTGCCAACATTGCCCTCGCATATTTTGTGGCAGGTCAGCATTGAAGGTCAAAGGGTTTGTATCTGGGTTGGTGTTTACATTTCTCTTTTGATATACTGCAGAGTACTTTCCTGTACCAAAGATACTAGAAAGTAGGGGAGAAGGTTTTGTGTAGACACCAGCTAGGCTTCTTCATATTCAATAAGTTGTGTGGGTGCTATCTTCTGCAATAGAGTCTTGCTGTCAATGTGTGGAGAGCAACCTTTTGTCTTGACAACAGCCTGGGTTGTTTGGGAATTTCCATGGTACCCCTTCAGCAAACAACTCAATTTGATGTAACCCAATCCTGGTACTGAAAGCTTCATTTTATGCTAAGATATTGTCAGTTGTGACTCAATCTCCCCCATTATTTGGAGAATTCATTAGGATACTTTTATATATTTTAGGAAGTTCCACTGCTCTAGGTTTCCATACAACTTCTCAAATATCCTTCAATTCTAGCTGTCACTTTAAGTCCCCCTACATCAACTCAGGGTCATATGAACTCACAGAGATCGGAGCACAAAGTGCAGGGCCTGTGTGGGTCTGCACCAGGTCAGCTGTGTATGTATTACTCATTGAAATTTAGTTTTTTAATGGGATTTCTAAGAGTGGATCTATAAGTCTTGTATTTTCTCTTGGGCTCTTTTTCAACTTTAGTGTGATGTTTTTTGTTTTATCTTATATTTTATTTTGTTAGGGTGGGTTTTTAAAAATTATCTCTTAAGACCCTGCTTTTCTAATGAAAGACCGAAACAGAGTAGATTCAGATGGGAAAGGATACAGAGAGGAACTTGAAGGAGTAAAGGGAGAGTAAAGTATGATTAGGATATATATTATGGGAAAAAATCTATTTTCAATAAAAGGGTAAAATTCTTACTGAACATAGAAAAATGTTTCTGTACATTTTAAAGAGAGTTTCTGAATAAAATAAAATTAAGCACCAGTTAAGCTCAAAATGTGAAAAAATAAATTCATAGGAACATTAAAGGAAACATGCAATTCATTCAGTAAACAATATCTGTGTTAATACCAAATATCTATATCACAGACCCTTGATATTATGCACAGTGGTCTGAATCTTCTTATAGTCTAGTGTAAAAAGCCACCAATCATGCATGGTTAATAGCATGAAAACCATGCTAGAGGGAGAGCAGATAGTTCCACAGGGAGCAAGTTAGAGGGCAGAACACTGACAAGCAAAGGTAGATTCCAGAATAGCACTGAATCCAAGACCTGAAACAATGGCAACTGATCTTTATAACCTAAGAGCAAAGGTCTGGAAAGCAAAGCCACAGGTACAGAATCCTCTTGGTGGAACATGCAAGCTGAAAGACATGTTGCTAGAGGCAAAGAAAATATCTTGAAATAAGAATGAAAAAAAAATGTGCAAAAGTACAAGATAATTCCCATAGTTTGCCTAAATGGTACTACATATTCTCTGTATGACTAGAAACGCATCTCAAACAGTATATGATTGACTGAGGACCTACAGCTACTGGATGCTGACTCTGTATACAGGAACCAGGGCTATCTGGCTCTTCCCAGCATGTTCCCCTGCAATCACTCTCTCAGTCATAGAAGATAAAGTCTGTACTTGTGAGGGTATCTAGAGATGAGACTAGATGCCCAATTTGATTTGATTTCATGCAGGATGACAACTCTCATTGGAGCAGAATCTCTATATAGCCCTTAGGTCTTAGTTCTTAGTTCAGTGTTCTTAGTGTCGAGAGATCGCATAGTAAATGGATTGTTGAGGCTAGTGATCCACAAAAAAAATTTTCTGGAATAAAAGGAAAGGAAAATATGAGAGATTTTAATGACTCCATTTTCCTGGAACTGGGAATAAAGCCAACCATGTCTGTTATTTCACGTCATTTGATTAGGATAAAAGGTCATCATGTTGACTCCAATTCATACATCATCTAAGTGGGCTTTCCCACCTGAGGACCTGGCCAGTTGTCCTCTCCTTTCATCTGGTATCAAAATGTATCTGAGGAAGGAGCTTCTTAGAAACCCCACCCCTTGTGGGTTTGAGATAAATCTGGTGGAAACAAGAAAGCTAGGCACTACTGTGAAGGTACAAACAGTAGATTCCAATAAGGTGAGTTTGATGGGTCACTAGATTGCCTTGAAATGGTAACTTAAGAAATGTTTGTTGCCGGGCGGTGGTGGTGCATGCTTTTAGTCCCAGCACTCAGGAGGCAGAGGCAGGCGGATCTCTGTGAGTTCGAGGTCAGCCTGGTCTGCAAGAGCTAGTTCCAGGATAGGTTCCAAAGCTACAGAAAAACCCTGTTTCAAAAAAACCAAAAGAAGAAAGAAAGAAAGAAAGAAAGAAAGAAAGAAAGAAAGAAAGAAAGGTTTGTTAAGGACAGAACACAACATAGAACATGCACAAACAGAAATAAAATTACCTCCCCAGAAAAGAAATGAGAAAATGGCTGGGTAAACATATGAAATTAGGATGAGTGATATATATATATTCAAGGCCTTGTTTATAGTAGCGGCTCCTGTGTGCCAGAAGACGAGGAGTTCAGATGAGAAAGAGAAGCCTTATCACATAACATTGTGATGATGGCCATGCTGCCATCAGGAAAGGAAATTATATCCCATTGAAATACGTTTCTGAATATATCAAATGTGCCCTTGTGGGAGCTCATTTTCCTTTCTGTTAGTGATGCATAATTGTCTTGTCTTTATTTTACAAACTTACTCTTCCATAGGTTTCCAAGAAAGCAGCTTTAAAATGACTATTGTTTCTCCTACTCACAAAAATAGAAATGATTACAGTCCATGCAGAAAGTCCAAATATAAGATAACACATCGCAATAGTTTGCATTTCTGTTGATTGACTAGAAATTTATGGTAGAAAAGTCTCTTAAAATAAAAACAACTCTCCATGTTTTTCAGTTGGCAGGATTCAATGAGCCCACATTCCTCTGCTGGATATAATTAGATGTCCTAGGCTCTTCATAGCCTTTATTTAATTTCTTTCTTTCACATTCAAAATGTGCTCCACCCATGAGTTACATGCCAGCACCAAGAGGGAACATTTTTATTTAGAGCACGGGGTTTTCATTATAGGAATGAAGAGGCATGTCAGAGGCCAAATCACCCAAGACCTTGTGAAACAATTTATCATTCCATCATGACCTGAAAACTTTGTGTTTCAATTTCTCATCAGACTGAAAGGAACTTTTCTCAGTCTAAGTTGGCAATTTGGAGTGTAGAGTTCTTAAGGTTACTGGAATAATGGAGAAAAATGAAAAGAGAAAGTTTTTCCTAAGAGGTATGCTATTCCATGTGTCAAAGAAAGACACTGGCTTGAGCAGAAGAAATGAGAGACATTGGAAAGAATTCAGGACACCAGACACCCCAAGTAGAATGAAAATCAGCATGTTTCGTTTTATCGCTATACTGAGATACCTGAGGTAATGATCTGAGAGAGAAAAGGGCCATCAGCCAACAGTTGTGAGTGTTCCAGTTCACAAGTAGATGGACCCTTTGCTTTACGCCTCTTTTCTGGGTACCAGACAACAATGATGAGGAACACGTGACAAAGTAAACTGCTCAGCTCAGTGAGGCAAGGACAAAGAAAAAGATTCCACAGTCCCTAGGCAGACAGGGCCCCAATAACCTAAGGACTTCCTGTACGGTCTAGAAAAGAACCTGCCACAAAGTAAGTGATACAGCAATAGGAAGGGAAGAAGGAAAGGAAATCCTCATTAGATCCAGATTTTCTTGATGGACAAGTACAATCCTAACTGTTGCTTGGACGACTTCTGCTGAGACAGTCATAGCATGTAAATGCAAGTAAAGAAGTTAAGGGATTCATCCTAACTCTGCCCAGTTTGGGGTAGAGACCCAGGAGATTTTAACCTTAGGTGATTTCTGAAATGGAAGCCTGTCTGAGTGATTTCAAGACTGTCTCTCCACTTGCTTACTTTGGGTCAGGGATGGCAGATGCTGTGGCCTAGGGCTGGATTGCTGCAAGCTGAGAGCCACATAGACACAGCTTACCATGATCTCACAAAACTAACTGAAACTATAAGGAAGGGGTGAAGGCTGAGGTAAGAATTACCTAAAAATCAAAGCATCAGAACAAGACAGGCAAAGATCACACAAGAATTTGGACACTGCACAGTGGTCCTTTCAGAGGCAGTTCCCTTGTTGGGCAGATTGATCTTGCCCCTCTTCCAGCTATAGAGGATTAGAGTTACAAAAGGCTCAGAATAACAGAAACGATTCCAAATCTCCTTTGTAATCTAGTTTTTTTCTTTTTCTTATCAGATTCTTGAGCCTGAATAGTCTTCAGCCACATTTTATGACTCAGAAGAAATGAGACCCCAATCACCATCCCTCTCAGTTTGATTTGAGAGATGTCAAAGGTAAGAATGGGATGAAGCAGCCAAGAGATGAGGCCAGTTGGGTCTAGCATCTCTGGTCCTTGTGAAATCAAGCCTATACATTTCTGATGAAATGGAAAATTTTTGTTTTAGTCTCTTACCAGGGACTCCCCCAATATAAGGGTAGCCATTTGATGTATGGATCTATTGTTATTTTAGTAGAGGCAAAAAGAGAAAGCAAGAAATGGCTTGATAAAACCAAGTATGTTTGTCACTATCAAAGATCTGTTAGAAGTTTTGATGTCCTCATGACCCTTGAACTCTACATTGTCTTGATTCAAAGACAGGTTAAGATTTTGCTTTACCAGACTTCCAGACTTTTAAAACTTCAAGCACCCTATGTAAGAAAGCAATAAACAAGGGAATGGAAGTAGGTTTTGCCTCTGAGACAGATAATATAATGAGTCACTCTTTAAATGAGTCCATGGAGCTTTACAAAGTCTTTTAAAGGACCATTTAATTGTGTACACTGCATTCTTAAGTTTATAGTGTCTGAGAGAAATGGCTGTTGTGAAATGGCAGGAGGCAAATGTGTTCACGTGATATTGAAAGGAGAACAATCACTCAGACTGTGAGGAGGAAATTGGTATTGGATTCTGCAATAAGTTGCAGGCACTTTTCTGTGCCGAGAACAAGGTGTCAGCAGTGAGAATGGCAAGTGCAATTGAGGGGATATGGGCGGATCCTTTTCCTTTGGAGGGACACATCTTGACTAGAACACCCTGGGTACAGAATCAATAGGAACGACCTATCCTCACCTGCTTTCTTCTCTGTATCTTTGTTTCACTAAAAGGGAACTGTTTTTTTCAACTCGTAGGCAAACTACAGGGGGGAAAAAAAAAGAGGAATTGTGGATTTATGATGGCAATTTCTTCTTCCCCCCCCCCATTTAGAAATAAAATCATTGTTTTTGCACACAAACATATCCTAATTATGGTTTCCCCTCCCTCTACTCTTTCCAGCCCTCGCCCCCACCTACTTCATATCTGGACCCATTCCTCTTCTGTCTCTCACAATTAAACAAACAGGCTTCTAAAGGAATATCATTACTAAAACTAAGCTGGAAACCATAATATATACTGAAAGGACCTATAGGGTAAAAAAGAGAAAAAGTGTACTCAAAATAAAAATTAAAAATTAGATTAATTTTTAAAGCCCTGACACACCGTTATGAGATAAGGAGCATCCAAAGATGCCTCTGAGTTGGTTTTCTGTTTGCCATCTACTTTTGGGCATGCAGCTACCCTTAAGAGCAGTTTGCCAGTGAGATTGCCTTGAAGAAAACTAAGTTTTCATTTGCAAGTGGTTATCAACTGGAGATAGCTTCTGGGTTAGGAATGGGATATGTGTCTACTTCTCCTTTCAGCTCTAGTACCCCATCTGGTACAGGCCCTCTGCATGCTGCCTCAGTCTTTGTGAGCTCATATGTGGGCCTTGTTTCTTTGATATCTTCCATTTCTCTGGCTCTTACATTCTTTCTATCTTCTCTTCTGCAGGGTTTCCTGAGCACTAAGGGGAGGGATTTGATAGTGACATCCCACTTAAGCCTAAGTATAACAAGGTCTCTCTCTCTTTCATGTCCGGCTGTGGGTCTCTGTATTTGTTTTCATCTGCTGCAAGAGGAAGCTTCTCTAATGATGGCTGAACATAGCACTGATCTATGGGTATAGCAGAATGTCATTGGAGTCATTTTATTGCTGGATTCCTTTAGTAGGATAGGAGCATTTGGTTTTCCCCTAGGTTTATGGCCTATCTAGTGTTGAGGGAATGTAGCATAAAATAATGTGGTAGATTGGTGTATGTACTTGTAAACTATTTTAGTAACTATTAGTTTTAGAAAATTTACATTGATAGATTATTATATATTGATATATATGTAAGACTATTTTTGTATTCTTATCTAAGATAGTTTGTATATTGATACAAAATCAGAAATAGAAATATATAGTGCAACATGACAAAAAATATTCTTTATTGTATCAATATACAAAGTATCTTAAGCAGAAGTGAAAACATATATACAGTATGAAAATGATAATTTTACATTTCTGTATAAAATATTATAAACAGAAATGGAAAATATACATTATGACAAATATAATTTTGAATAAGATTATATATTGTTACCATATTTATATCATTGTCCTTATGCTGCACACATGTTTGTAGATTATTTATATTTATAATGTGAACCTTAGTCCTCATGCTATATAGGTTACTAAGAATTACAGGTTAATAGTCACCCATTCTTGTCATACTTATGTTAGCTAGGTCCTTGAGATCCACAGATATATTATGTATAGATAATTAATCTTCAAATACTTTAAAGACCCACAAAATATGGTATTTAAATGTTTTAATAACTTATAATTCTTTTGAAGTGAGACATGACTGTTCTGGCAGTACTGATCTACTCCCAAGAAAATGTTAGGCACTGAAGGCACTCCATATGGAGTTTTTTTCTTGACAAAACTGACCTATTGGGCAAAGAACTGTCCTTGCCTTGAATGATGACAGTAAGCATACAGTCAAACCTAGAAATACAGATTACAAGGATAAGTGACTGCAGAACCTTACCAAGACAGGGTATGACAGTCTTTCCAATATTCCTGCTTCTGAAAATGGTCTGTCAGATATTCTAGGCCTATAGCCAAAGTTGATTGTCCCAATGTTGGATGACTGTCCAGGCAGCCAATTGTCTCTGTCATTTCTTGCATATTTTGGAGGTCACTTGCTTGCACTCATTGCTTACTGGAATATTTCAGGCAATAATATTTTCCTTATCAGGTCTTGAAGGGGTTAAAGACTAGATAGTCACAGTCACCATCCTTTCATATCTTAGATAAAGCATTTTAGGTACAAAATTTAGATCCTTCAGGATAGGACAGCTATCAGAATAATCTCTATAGCCTGAACATTTTGTATTGTTTCTTGCTCAATGCTGTTCTTGCTGGTTATAGTTTCATTTTTGTGTATGTTATTACCATTTCTTTCTTCTGGACAATACTTGATAATTGTTCTTAGAATATATAGTTTTATGTTAGGATTAGAGCCTTCTTATTTAAGCAAAAAGAGGAGGTGTTGTGAGAATTCATTCTGCCATAGCTTTGGAGTACCCGCCTTTAAAGTGTGACTTCTTGTTTGTGGACAGTCACCCAAAGTTATTCTTTACCATTGGGGCATCCATCTTCAGCCTACTGGCCCATAGTATCTGGAAGACTTTTCCGTAAAGCAGGAAATTTCAAAGACAGTTCCACCTGTATTGGCAGTTTGTCAGTCACTTTCTTCTGTGTCCTGCAGAATGTCTAGCAGACTCTTTCATGAAGCAGGAACCCTGAACGACCATCTCACCTTTAGGAAAGTTCAGCAGTCATTTATCTGTGGGTTCTGCATATCCAGTTCGCCAAGCAGTACAGGCAAGAGCAGTTTCTTGCCTAAATGGCTAACCAACTCTATAAGGAGCCTCTTTGATGTCCATCTTCCTCTTGAAGTAATTGATGCTGCAGATGTGTCTCATTATCATGAAAAGGCCTAAGTTTTTAAAACATTTTAGTTGCCATATTTTGAAGGTCTTTGAAAGACTTGAAGAATACTTATCCATCTGAAATATATTTCTATATATCTAGAAAACCTAACTAACATGACTAAAAGCTTTATTATCCCTCATCCTCTTCTCACCTACCATCCCCACATGATCCTTTCATCCATTCATAAATACATATTTTATTTTATTTTCCTAGGAAGACTTATCTGTCCTTTTCTAGTACCTTACTCTATACATAACCTCTGTGGTTCTATGGATTGTAGCTTGGTTACCATTAATTTAACAGCTAATATCAACTTTAAACAGAAACATACCATATTTGTTTTTCTGGGTCTGAGTTACCTCACTCAGGATGATTTTTTTCTAATTCCATCCATTTACCTGTAAGTTTCATGATTTTATTCTTTTTACTGACTGAGCAATGTTCCTTTCTGTAAATGTACCATGTTTTCTTTATCCATCCATCTCTTGATAGACAACTATATTGTTTTGTATTTCTACCTACTATTAACAGAGCAGCAGTGAACATGGTTGAGCAAGTGCCTCTGAGGTAGGATGAGGCATTCCTTGGATAGATACCCAAGGGTAAAGTTAGATCTTGAGGTAGATTGATTCCCTTCTTTCTTTCTTTCTTTCTTTCTTTCTTTCTTTCTTTCTTTAAGATTTCTGTCACCTCCCCACCACTGCCTCCTATTTCCCTCCCTCAATCAACTCCTCCTCCCTCATCAGCCGGAAGAGCAGTCAGGGTTCCCTGCCCTATGGGAAGTCCAAGGACCTCCCACCTCCTTTCTGGACCCAGCAATACTACTCTTGGCAATATACCCAAGAGATGCCCTATCATACAACAAAAGTGTATGCTCAACTATGTTCATAGCAGCATTGTTTGTAATAGCCAGAACCTGGAAACAACCTAGATGCCCTTCAATGGAAGAATGGATGAAGAAAGTATAGAATATATGCATATTAGAGTACTACTCAGCAGTAAAAAAACAATGACTTCTTGAATTTTGCATGCAAATGGACAGAAATAGAAAACACTATCCTGAGTGAGGTAAGCCAGACCCCAAAAGAGGAACATCTGATGTACTCACTCATAATTGATTCCCATCTTTCTAAAGAACCACCACACTGATTTCCACAGTGGTGGTACAAGTTTTAGTCCCACCAGCAGCGGATAAGTTTCCCCCTTACTCTACATCCTTACCAACATGAACTGTCACTGTTTTGTTGATCTTAGTCATTCATTCTGACTTTTCATTGTTCTTAGCCATTCTGACTGGTATAAGATGAAACCTTGAAGCGGTTTTGATTAACATCTCCTCGATGACTAAGAATGTTGAAGATTTCTTTGAGTGAATCTTAGTTATTTGAGTTCCCTTTGAAAATTCTCTGTTTAGGTCTGTACCCATTTTTTTAATTGGGTTGTTTTCTTGGCATCTAGTTTTCTGAGTTCCCTGTATATTTTGGATATTAGTTCTCTATCAGACATAGAGTTGGTAAAAATCTTTTCCCACACTGTAGGCTGCCTCTTTGTCTGAATGGGAATGTCCTTTGCCTTGCAGAACCTTTTCATTTCATAAGGTCCCATTTGTTAGTTGTTGATCTTATCACCTGTGTTAATAGTATTTTGTTAAGAATGCTTTTTGCTGTGCCAATGAGTTCAAGGCTGTTCCCCACTTTCACTTCCATCAGGTTCAGTGTATCTGGCTTTATGTTGAGGTCTTTGATCCAGTGAAGTTGAGTATAGTGACTTTTTGTTTGTGTTTTAACAAATAAAGTTTGCCTGAAGATCAGAGTGTAGAGCTAAGCCATTAGAGGTCATGCAGTTGTACCTCACACCTTTAATCCCAGTACTTGGAAGCCACACACCTTTAATACCAGCACTAGGGAAGTGGAGACAGGAATGAATATGGCTGGTCAGAGAAAGGAATATAAGGTAGGAGGAGACAGGAGCTCAGCTGCAGTCTGAAGTTTGGTGGAGACAGTTGCAGTCTGGAGATGCAGTCTGGAGGTGCAGTCTGAAGCAGTCAGTCAGAGGATGAAGTCTGAGGAGACAGTATGAGGATAGGATCACCCCCTCGGCCTGGGCATTTGTAAAGGGAAAAAGTCTCTCTAGTGGCTGGCCGCTCTGCTTCTCTGATCTCTCAGCTTTCACCCTCTGAGTATTTACTGTGAGCAGTTAAATTTTGTGTTACAGTTGAGTTTTGTGAAGGGTGGTAAATATGGATCTATTTGCATTTTTCTACATGTAGCCAGTATGACCTACCTCATTTGTTGAAGATGATATATTTTTTCCTGTGTGTTTTTCCAGTCTGTTCCTTTATCAAAAATCAGATATCCATAGGTGTTTGAATTTATGTCTGGGTCTTCAATTTTATTCCATTGAGTAACGTGTCTGATTTTGTGTCTGGACCATGCTGTTTTTATTATTATAGCTCCGAGGAAAAAATCTGATGTCAGGAAAGGTGGTACTTCCTATAGTTCTATTATTCATAATTGTTTTAGATATTCTGAGTATTTTGTATTTCCATACAAAGCTGAATATTGTCTTTCAAGATCTGTGAAAAATTATGTTGAAATTAGACAGGAATTGTATTGAATCTGGAGATTTGGTTTTGGTATGGTGGCCATTTTTGTTATATCAATCCTGCTGATCCATGAGCATGGGAAATCTTTCCATCCTCTGCAACTTCTTTTCCTCAATGTCCTAAAAGTTTTTATCATACAAGTATCTTACTTTCTTGGTTAGAGTTATCTGAAGATATTTTATACTATTTTAGGCTATTGTGAAGGGTATTGTTTCCCTGGTTTCTTTCTCAGTCTCTGATTTATTTCCCAGTTGTCATTTATATCTACTGATTTTTGTGATTTAATTTTGTATCCTGCTACCTTGCTGAAAGTGCTTATCCGCTGCAGGAGTTTTTCAGTGGAACATTTAGAGTTACTTATGTATACCATAATGCTGTCTACAAACAAAGATACTTTGACTTCTTTCATTCCAATGACCGTGATTTTTAACCATAGATTTCATACCAGTCCTATTCCCAGGGCACCCTTAGCAGTCTCTGGAGGCATTTTGGTTTGTCTCATCCAAAAGGCACTGTTACCACCAGCACATTGTCCTAGCTGACTGTTATTGTTTTGATAAATGTCTAGACTCAAAACCACTTTGGGAGGAAAGGATTTATTTACCGAACAGCTTACAGTACATCAAGAAGGAAAGTGAGGGCAGAAACTCAAAGCAGAATCCTGGGGGTGGGAATCAAAACAGAGACCATGGAGGGATGCTGCTTATTGCCTTGCTCCAATGGTTTGCTCTTCTGCCTTTCTTACACAATCCAGAATCACCTGCCATTGCATGGCATTGCTCACAGTGGGCTGGGCACTCCTACACCAAACATAAATCAAGAAAACATCCCTCCCACACACACACACAGACTTGCCCACAAGCTGATCTGATGGAGGCGGCTTCTCAACAGAGGTTCCTCCTTCTCTCTCTAGGTTATATCAAGTTGGCAAAAACCCAACCAGCACACAAATCGATGTCAAGATACTGTGTAACAGCCTGCATTACATGGGACAACTTGCCACTTGCACCCCAAAAGAGAAGCACACAGCACCATATTTCAGTGGTGTTGAGATTGAAAAGTCCTGGTTTCAGATTAATACTGACTTTTACTTTTCCAGTTGTTCATGGGAGTCTTATTTATAATGACTTCCAAGATTAAAACCAATGTGTTACATTCAGGTAATTAACACCTGCAATATCTATTTCTTGCAAATTTATGAGGAATATATTTACTCCCTTAAATAAAAAGTCACATGTTGTTGCTATTTATTTCAGAAAATTTTCCGAGAAAATAAGCAACTCGATTTAAATAAAGTCATCATAGCAAATCTTTATAGTCAACTAAAGTTTCTGAAAGATAACAAAGCAGAAATAAATAGCCAGGCACAACAAAAGATTAATATATTCAGTATCATTGCTGAGCATCTTGGATATATGTCAAGCCTCAGTGAGATGAATGTATTTTATTATTACAAGAATAGTAATGACCACAAAAAAATAGTGTCAGTCTCAGAGAAAATTGCCTCAATTCATGTAAGATCTTTTTGTCAAGATAAATAAAAATAGTTCTTTCTTGTTTACTAGTTTCTTTCTTCTGTATTTTTCATGATTTATTTTATTTAATACTTACAAGCATCCTTCAAACTGTATAATTATTATCCTTACTTGGGAAAATGTGCTGCCATTGGCAACAAAGAAAAAATTTCAAATAACGGAGGAAATCCAAATATCATACTTGTTTTCTTCCCACCCTTGGACCCCTTTGAATGTCTGATTATTGATAACTAGGACATAACTGAAGGAGTTTTGAAGGATTAGAGCCTGCAGCAGAGAAAGAAATCTATCTTATCATAACTTCAGCAATCAACTTGGCACATACCTGGAGTTAAGGGAAAAGAGAATCTCAACTGAAAACTGCGTGGATCAGATTTACCTGTGGGCGTGTATTTGAGGCATTTTCTTAATTGCTAATTGATATAAAATGGACCAACCTACAGTGTGCAGTGCCATCACTAGGAAGGCAGGTCTGGGCTGTATCTCAAAGTAATTGAGCCAACCAGAGGGGTCAAGCCAGTAAGCAGTGTCCTCTATGTTCTTTGCTTCAGTTCTCTTCGTTCTCTTCCTCAGGTTTCTGTCTCAGCTCCTCCTCTGGTTTCCTTAAATGATGGACTGTAAGCTAAAGCTGAAATAAACTCTTTCTTCACCAAAATGATTTTGAGAATACTGTTTATCACAGTAACAGAAAGAAAACTAGAACAGCATCTTAGCAAAGAAGATGACTTTGTTGCACTATAAGAGACATTTTGTGTTTTCTCAGCTTACAGATGAGAAACCTTTTTCTCCTCTGGCCACAAATAAAAGCTGAAGTTAGTGAAATTAAATGACCACAGCCCACAGTCCCTGGGAACCTGCTAGCTACAGAGGACAATGAGAGGTATATTCTGGAGATAGCTACAGAGAACAGAAAGCCAAATGCCATAGAGAAAGGGTACCCAGGGACAAGACGGCCAAGGAAAATCATTTGAAAACTCCCTACCAAATGGGAGAGAAATGGCCACATGGGCATCCTTTAAGACAAAAAGTGTGACTGTAGATTCAGGTATCCTTACGCTTTTGACTTTGAAGAGATGGAGGAGTAAAATACGAGGCTCCTGAACTCTGGCTTCACCTGCTCTGGGGAACATGCCAGTGTCATCATTTAGCGAATATGTAAACTTGGTGAGGTAATTGACTCCCTTGTGTCTTGGATTGTTCTCCTTCGCTCAGACTGTGTTGATCCCCTTTCATTTCGTTGATATACGGAGACTCATTTAGACAATCCTTAATAGTCATCCAGCCTGTAATAGATCCAGGAATCACCTCTATGCCTTTTAACTAAATGTCTCAGTGTTTATTACTTGCCATAAAATGCTCCTCACAAAGACAGGCTGATCATTGACTCTACAGAAAGTGGCAGGTAGGAGGAGATGAATGGAATGGAAAAAGAGAAAAAGAGAGGTGAAACAAACGGAGGAAAATTGGAAGAAAGGAGTAATATGAACATGGACAGAAGAAGTGGTTGGTGGTTAAAGACATAATATATATGTATCTTAGTGATGGGGGAAATGGACCCTGTGAATTACAATATTTCTAATTGAAACAACAATTTCCAAGCTATAAATGTTATAATGAGTGTAATTTTCTCAACTTATGTTAATAGTATAAAGTAAGACATGGTGTTGGCCATTAAGAGATCCTTTGTTGATTTACAAATGTGTAATTAATTTTAACTGGACCAAAATCAATTCAAAGACAAATAATGTTATTGAATTTACAATTCAGGAAAAAATGCTTCCAATAAGCCTAAGGCATTATTTTTTCTACAAATGCATTGGTATCCGCACTTGAAGTATAAAACCAGGGTCATTGTTTAAAAATAAAAGTGGTTGAAGAAAAATGACAAATTCAATACTTGGTGTTGATTAGATCTAGACTGAAAGATAGCTAAAACTGATATTATTGGAATAAAGAATACATACATAGTTTCAAGAATATCCCAAATATTATCAGATAATGTTATATCAAACCAAAAATAGTAATATTTTGGTTTGCTAATCAACAAGTTTACTCTGTGAAGTTACATACTGAAGAACTTAAAACTAATATCCCATGAACTCTGCAGATTCTATGCATCTTTTAAATGGTGCAATAAAAACGAAACAAATCAGATGTATATACACAGAAGGGTGCAAATGTGGTAAAAAGTCAGTAATTGTTGAATTTAGGTTGATAATATGTGGCTGTTTGTGGGAATTTTTATTTATATTTTCTAATTATTAAAATTGAACTTATTTATTTATTTAACATCCTGAAATCAGGTTTCCCTTTCTCCTATCCTCCTATTCTTTCCTCCCACCTCCCCTATGCTCTCACCCTGCCCCCATCCACTCCTCCTGCATTTCTGTTCAGAAAATAGCAAGTCTTCCATGGGTATCAACAAAACATGGTATATCAAGTTACAGTATGACTAATCACTCACTTGCTCTTGTATTAAGGCTGGCAAGGCAATCCACTGTGAGAGATAGGTTAGGGACAGCCCCAGCTACCACTGTTAGGAGTCCCACAATAAGGCCAAGCTACACAACTGTCATATATATGTAGAGGGCCCAGGTCAGTCTCATGCAGGTGCCCTGGTTGTTGGTTCAGACTCTGAGCTTCTATGAGCCCAGGTTATTTGATTCTTTGGGCTTTCTTGTAATGTCCTTGACCCCTCTGTCTCCTACAATTCTTCCTCCCTCTTATCAGCAGGATTACCAGAGGTTGGCCAAATATTTGGCTGTGGGTCTCTGCACCCATTTACATCAGTAGCTGGATGAAGCTTCTCTGATGACAGTTAGGGTAGGTGCCAATCTATGGGTATAGCAGAATATCATTAGGCATTATTGCCTTGACATTTTTTTCCCCAATCATGTTTGGTTCTTGATGGAGGAAGGTCTTTAGTTAATTAATAAAGAAACTGCTTGGCCCTGATAGGTTAGAACATAGGTGGGTGGAATAAACAGAACAGAATGCTGGGACGAAGAGGAAGTGAGCTCAGACGCCATGCTCCCCTCTCCTGGGCAGATGCGATGAAGCTCAGACCCAGGATGGACGTAGGCTAAAATCTTCCTGGTAAGCACACCTTGGGGTGCTACACACATTATTAGAAATGGGCTAGTCCAGGTGTGAGAGCCGAGAAAAGGCTAGATATAATGGGCCAAGCAGTGTTTAAAAGAATACAATTTGTCTGTTGTTATTTCGGGGCATAAGCTAGCCAGGCTGCCGGGAGCCAGGGTGACAGGAACACAGCCCACAGCTCCGTCAACGGATTCTATCCTAGGTCCCTGGGCCATCCAGCCTGTGGGTTCTGGCACTCCAGGCAGTGTCAGAGGTGGGTTCATTTTCATGACATGGGTCTTAGAAAGAACCAGTCATTGGTTGGCCACTCCCACAATCTCTGAGCCACTCTTCATCCAGCACATCCCAATTACAGGACAGGGTGTCCCAATCCCTCCATTGAGATTTTTGACTGGTCACAGGAGATGGCCAGTTTGGGCACATATCTGGCATTGCTAGGAGTCTTAGTTTGGTCATCTCTGTAGATACATGGGAGTTTCCCTTGCACCAGTTTCTACCTCACTTGTCAAAGTCCCCCTTTCTGGTCATCTATTTCAGCACTCTCCCCATCCATCCACCAACCTGATCCCTCAGGTTCCCATCTCTTACTACCTCCAGTCTACCTACAAGATCTCTTCTGCTTCCCCTTCCAAGGGAGACCTGGTCTTCCCCCCTTGACACCTCCTTGTTATCTAGTCTCTCTAGGTTTGAATTATAGCATAATTATCCTTTACTTAACAGCTAATATCCACTTATAAGTGAGTACATGCCATGCTTGTCCTTCTGGGTTACTTCACTCAGGATGATTTTTTTTCTAGTTCCGTCCATCTGCCTTTAAATTCAATATGTAATTGCTTTTAATACCTGAGTAGTACTCCATTGCATAAATGTACAACTTTTTAAAATCTAGTCTTTGGTTTAGAGATATCTAGGTTGTTTCCAGGTTCTATTATACATAAAGCTGCTATTATTATAGTTGTACACATGTCCTTGTGGTATGATTGAGCATACTTTAGATATATACCCAAGAGTGGTATAGCTGGGTATTGAGTTAGATTGATTCCCAGTTTCCTTATAAACCATTGTATTGATTTCCAAAGTAGTTATACATGTTTGCACTTCTTCCAGAAATGGAGGAGTCTTCCCCTTGTTCCACAGCCTCTCTAGCATAAGCTGTCACTTGTGTTTTGATCTTGGCCATTCTTACAGGTGTAAGATGGAATCTCAGAGTCATTTTGGTTTGCATTAAAGTTGTTGAATAGTTCTTTAAGTGTTTCTTAGCCATTTAATGTTCCTGTTGAGAATTCTGTTTAGATCTGTACCCTATTTATTTATTTATTTATTTATTTATTTTGAGGTCTATGTTCTTGATTTATTTTTTTTCTGGAGATCAGCCTTCTGTCAGATGTGGGGTTGGTGAAGATCTTTTTCCATTCTGTAGGTGTCATTTTGTCCTACAAACAGAGTCATTTGCCTTACAGAAGTTTTTCAGTTTTATGAGGTCCCATTTATTAACTATTGATCTTTGTAGAAGGAACTGCAGGACGCTTTCCTTCTCCCAGCTTCAGGACACCAGCTAGCTTTACCCAAAATAACTACACGGAAACTGTATTCTTTTAACCACTGCTTGGCCCATTAGTTCTAGCCTCTTATTGGCTAATTCTCACATCTTGATTAACCCATATTTATTAATCTGTGTAGCACCATGCGGTGGTGGCTTACTGGGAAGGATCTTAACCTGCATCCATCTTGGAGAACAGAGCTATGGCGTGTGCCTCACTGCTTTCTCCCTCCCAGTATCCTGTTCTGTCTACTCCACCCACCTAATTTTCTGTCCTATCAAAGGGCCAAGGCAGTTTCTTTATTAACCAATGAAAGTAACACATAGACAGATGACCCTCCTCCATCAGATCTTAATGTTTGTGCTATTGATGTTTTACTCAGCAAGTTGTCTCCTGTGCCAATGTATTAAAAGTTACTTCCTACTTTCTCTTCTATCAGGTTCAGTTTAACTGGATTTATGTTCAGGTCTTTGGTCCATTTGGACTTGGTGAAAACAAAATATTTTTTGTTTTCTGTTTGTTTTGTTTTGTTTTTCAAAACAGGGTTTCTCTGTGTAGCTTTGGAGCCTGTCCTGGAACTAGCTCTTATAGACCAGGCTGGCCTTGAACTCATAGAGATCTGTCTGCCTCTGTCTCCCAAGTGCTAGGACTAAATATGTGTGCCACCACTGTCTGACATCCTATAGCCTTTTATATCTTTTTAGTTGAAAAATTGGAAAAGTAGATCAACTTTTCTTTCCCACCTTCCAGTTCCCAAATAACTGACACAGAGACTCAGTGTTAATTATAAAATCTCAGCCAATAGCTCAGGTTTAATACTAGCTAACCTATACAACTTAAATTGAACCATTTATATTAATCTACATTAGGTCACATGGTGTTACCTCTCTTTCATCTTGCACCTCCTGTTTCCTTTTTGAATCTCACTGATGACTTTTCTGACTTTGTCCACCTTCTTCCCAGCGTCCTTAGTCTGGTTCTCCCCATAACAGTATCCTGTACAGCTATTGGCCAGTCTTTATTAACCCAACCACAATGGCATATATTCACACACTGTAAAGGAACATTCCACAGAGAAATATATAGTTTTGATGTTTGTATATAGCCATGATTGCAGAGTTGTCAGTGGAGTGCTTGCTTAGGATATACAAGGGCTCTGGGTTTAGTCCCTAGAAGCACACACACACACACACACACACACACACACACACACACACAAAGGTGTGATGAACAGAGAAGTGCAGATAAAAGTGACTGGTTCAGTGAGGAAGCCACATTGTAAATAATGTAGCTGCTGCAGATTCAAAACATCTAGATCTCTATGCCCGCAGAAAAGAGTAGTATGTCCACTGTTGCACTGGTCAAGCAATTGGATGACTGTTGGAATCAAGCTGATAGTTTCTGAAATTATTAGACACATTGGAGAGGAATAGAAGTAGAAATGAGGAAAACTTTTCTTATCTTTTTATGGACCTATTTTATGGACTCAGAAATAAAAGTGGTCATAAATGTAGGATATTATCATCAAAAGCACATTGTATGTTATTAGAGAGACCACACACTCACCCTTCAGCACCAGAATGTGAAAGGAAATTACTGAAGAAGGCAAGAAGCCTTAATTTACCCCATACAAGGGTATTCCAGGATGCATACCTTCCACACCCATCCTCAACTAAAGATTCCTCCCAGCCAATCTGTTGTCTTCTGAACAGCACTTTCACCCTTTGCTCTCACACCATTCATACCTTCTATTGACTCTTCTTGGGTGGGGGGATGTGCAAAGTGCATGGTAGCCCACCAAAAAATATCAAAGGTAAGCAGAGCAAGAGGCCTGGCAGTGAAGAGAGTTGAAGTGCCTGTGAGCACTGCAAACAGACACTGAAGAGGTAATGGCAATGATAATTTGTTATTTGAAGTTAATGCAATTAAGACAAGCTACGGCTAAAGTACAGAACAAGGACTGGTATGTGGTGTGGTTGAAGTTATAGTACACCAAGATCCCAACGTGGGACAAGAAGGATCCTGAATAATGCAGTCATTGACAAAGGTGAAGCTTAAAATTCCAGAGGGATGATCAAAAAAGACAACTCTTCTAAAACCAGTGCAGGGGTGTAGAAATGGGTTAGCAGAGCTAAGAATCAAGGAAAGAAAATAAAAAAGAGGCATTTTATTACGATCATAAACATCTAAAAGCATAGATGGTAACCACTGTTTATAGCTGCTTTCAGAGACTTGGGGGCATCGGGGTGTTGCTCACTATTCTATATCTAGTCCACACGGTTCTTGGCGAAAAGAAAGTGCTCACTGAGTCTCTGTGTATAAAAAGGATGAATGAGTGGATGTACCAAGAGTCTGAGGAATAAATAAAAGAAAGATTCAATGTAAAATTCTTCCACTAAATACGATTTATGTGTCCAAAACTGCCCTAAAAGAAAATCAAAAAAATTTTTGTTGAGGAACTAGTGTGATGGTTAGGTTTTCTGTCAACTTGATGCAAGCTAGGGTTATTTGGGAAGAAGAAACCCTACCTGAGAAAATGTTCCCATCAGATTATCTTATGGACAAACCCTGGGCAGGTAGGTTGTCTAGGATGGTACAAAAAATCAAAATAAACAAGCAATGGAGATCAATTTAGTAATCAGTACTCTTCCACAGCTTCTGCTTAAATTTCTGCCTCCAGGTTCCTGCTTTGAGTTCCTGGATGACTCCCCTTCATAGTGGACTATAGCTGTAACCCGAAACAAACTCTTTCCTCCCTATGTTGTTTCTGATAAGGGTGTTTATTACAGCAATAGAAAGCAAACTAAGACAACAAACGTCTTTAAAGCAATGCAGATTCTTCGTTTTGTGAAAAAAAATAACATTTAGTTTCTAATTTTTAACTTTTATAAAGACCCAGAAATTTACATTCTTATATATGTAACATCATTATTTACACAAAGAAGGAGCCTACAGACTGAGAAAAGATTTTTTTAACATCTCTGCACCCAATAGAAGGCTAATATTCAAAATATATAAAGAACTCAAAAAACTAAATATCAAGAAAGAAAATAACCCAATTAAAAATGGTATAAAGATTTAAACAGAATCCTCAAAAGTGGAAATTCAAATGGCTAAGAAGCATTTAAAGAAATATCCAACATCCTATGCATCAGAGAAATTCAAATCAAAACTGCTTTGAGATTTCATCTTACACTCATAAGAATGACTAAGATCAATAAAGGAAATGACAGCTCATTCTGGCAGGATGTGAAGGGAATGAAGCACTCATGCATTGCTGGCAGGAGTACAAAGTTGCACAGTCACTATAGAAATCAATGTGTTGATTCCTCAAGAAAATGAGAAATAATCCACCTCTAGATACAGCTAGACCACTCTTAGGCATGTATCCAAAGAATGCCCCATCCTAACACAGAGACACTTGCTCAACCATGTTCACTTTTGGCCTATGCATAATAGCCAGGAATTAGAAACAACCTAGATGTCCATCAACAGATGAACGAATAAAAAAAATGTGGTACATTTATACAATGGTGTATTAGTCAGCTCCTAAAAAATGAAATCTTGATATTCACAGATAATTAAAGGAAACTAGAAAAAGTCATCCTGAGTGAAGTAACCCAGACTCCAAAGGACAACTATGGTATACATTCACTTACATGCAAATATTAGTTGCGAAGTCAATGATAACCAAGTTATAATCCATAAAACCATAGAAGTTAGGTATAAAGTAAAGGATTTGGGGTAGGGTTAGTTAGATATCCCTAGAAAGGAGAAATAGAATGGATGGATTGGGGGGAACTGCTTTGGAGAATCAGTTTGGAAGGGAATGGGAAGGGGTGAATAAAGGATGGACTATGGAAAGACATGGCTAAAATTAAGGGCCATTTAAGGGGTACACCAGAATAGTTTCCTTTAATTATCTGTGAATATCAAGATTTCATTTTTTAGGAGCTGACTAATACACCATTGTATAAATGTACCACATTTTTTTATTCGTTTATCTGTTGATGGACATCTAGGTTGTTTCTAATTCCTGGCTATTATGCATAGGCCAAAAGTGAACATGGTTGAGCAAGTGTCTCTGTGTTAGGATGGGGCATGGAGCCCAAATACAATAAAAAATTTTTAACAAATAAATATATGTGTGTGTGTGCTATCTAAGGGAAATTGCCCATATATCTATAGATGATGGTTTCAGATAGATAGATAGATAGATAGATAGATAGATAGATAGATAGATAGACAAACAGACATTCTAAAGGAAACTGTCAAATAATGGTGCAGGCTAGGTTCCCCCTGGACATCTCCTACCACTAAATGAAGCTTCTAGTACCAGGAATAGGTTACATTTAATTGAGTTGTTGCCTTAAGGGATCTCATGGGAACTCCCCAAAAGACCCAGGCTGTTGCCAAGAGTGTAGATTTCTTTCCACTAACTGACAGCAAGGACCTACTTCTGAAGACAACACTTCGGTACCAGAAGATACCCTGCATGCTACCAAAGGAGAAATGGAGACACCAACCCAGCTACACACATTTTGATCTACAATACTTTTTGTCCTGCAAGACATGATAAGGCAATAGTGGCATAAAGTTTGTGAAAGTAACCAGCCAATATCTGATTTGACTTAAGGCCTGTTCCACAAGATGGAATCCATACGTGACACTGTAAACCTAAGACCAGACAACTCAGAGACCAAAGAAAAACCAAAGACTATTGTTCTACTGAAAGAACATAACAATAAAATGACTCTGTATGACATTCTGCTGTACTCATGGATCAGTGCCTTGCTCAGCCATCATCAGAGAAGCTTCTTCTTGCAGTAGATGGGAACAAATATAGAGATCCACAGCTAGACAATGTGCAGATAGGGAGAAATCTTGGAAAAGTCAGCCCTAAAAGGGACGTTTCCATAAACTCTCTCACCTCAGTGCTCAGAAGACCCCATGGAAGAGAGGCAGAAAGAGTGTAAGCCAGAGAGGATGGAGGACACCAAGGAAACAAGAAGGGATGCGCATGTGACCCCAGAGAGACTGAGGCATTGTGCACAGGCATGCAAGGTCCTTCAGTAAATATTCTGGCTTCCAGTGCAGTGTTTTTATTCTTGAATGTCTGAATGAGTGGGTCTCTGCATCTATATCTAGTTCTTGTGCCTTTTCTTAGTCTCTTTCCCTTCTGTTAGTTTATTTTGTACTATTCTTGTGTACTAGTTTTTGTTTGTTTTATTTTTTATTGTCTCTTAGAATCCTGCTTGTTTGTAATGAGAGACAGAAGAGGAGTCGAGCTGAATGAAAGTGGAGGCAGGGAGGAACCAGGAGGAACAGAAAGAGGGGAAATCCTAATCAGGATATATTATATGAGAAAAAAATCTATTTTTAATAAGGGGGAAGATATCATTCTTAAGTAATAATTTTCTTCATTAGTTCTTCATTCTCAGTAAGCTTATTTCTAAGTATTTTGTGGATTATTAGAACAAGGGCCAGGGGGTCAGTCTTCTCCCAAATATATTTCTTAGTTACTAATATATGTTGCTATTCTCCATGCATCTTAGAGGCATCACCAAATCTCAGATAAAAGTATAAAAATCTGATGGGAAAACATAAATTTAGTGAAATTATTCCTAAATGTGCAAAGAGATACGTTTTATAATAAAACATGTTTGATTATTGCTAACTATCATAATTTTTTTAAAAAAATAGCTATGTAAAAGTTTGACTCTGAAATTCCCACATAGGCACACATATGTGAGCACACAATGCCCAGGCGCTGATGCTGCTTTTGGAGGAAGTGGTACCCACCTTTTAGTGCTAGGTGGAAGAAATAGCCACTAAGGATGGACATATAGCAGCTTCAGCTTCTTCTTTCTATTCACAGTGGCTATTCACAGTCCACCAATCAGACTTCTGTTTCCAGTGAACCACACCATTACTGCCACAATGGACTGTACCCTCTGCAACCATGAGCCAAAATGAACCTGCTTACTCCCCTTAAATTTCTTGGGCATTTTGCCCTAGGCATCAAGAAACAATGCAGCCTATATCTAGAATAATTTTGCAAGAGTAGAAAAAATACTTGAAGTTCCAGAAAACTCTCAACCTCTTAACCAAGAAATAAAGGCCTCTCTGACTTCATACTTCCTCATCAATAAGATCTGAGCTGGAGGATGAGGAAAAAAGCCTTAGTCTGTGAGGGAATGACTGTGAGTCACTTACAATCAAGTGTAAGGGCCAAATACAGGAATGTTCTGAAAATAAGTTAAGGCTGAAAAGGTTGAAACTGAATGTATTTGGAAGTGCAATGAAAACAAGCTATAGGAGTTCTGACAAAATAAACTTTGTTCTACACATCTTCCCTCTGCTAATAAAAAGTAAAATAAATGTATGGAAGTTTAAACTGGAAAAATCATCATGATGAGAATAAGAGATTATCTTTGGATAATCTTAATGAAGATGGGGAAATAGGTGTTGCTTAGCAGAAAACACAGCGGGATAAGTCATGCCATATAGAAACATGGAAAACAATAAGGCCAATGCACTTACCCACCCTGCGGAGGGTAGGGAAATAAAGGCCACCAGTAGCAAAAAGGAATGAGTTAAAATATGGAGCTGGGTTCAGAAAACAGTTGAAACACACACACACACACACACACACACACACACACACACACTGACTGTCCATGTGAATGGAACACAAACACCCATATGGTTTCAGGTAAAGGTTCAGAGACTTTGAGGGCACTTAGCTTGGTCACACCTGGGAAATTAGAGTCCAAATGATGCTCCAGAATTATCAACACAGAATTTCAAGTCAGCTTTTCATTACTCTGTCTTCAACATCACAAGATACATGAAGAGACACTTTATTAATTTTTCGTGTGTATGGGTGTATTGTCTACATGCATTTTGTGTAACCCTTACATGTCTGAGGCCATGAGGACTTAGAACTGAAGTTACAGATGGTTGTGAGCTCCCACATGGGACTTGGGAATGGAACCCATGTCTATCTGGAAGAGGAGCCATGGCTTTTAATTGCTAATCTATATCTCTAGCCCTCAAAGAGACATTTTTTTTTTTTTGTGACACAGTCTCACTCTGTAGCCTTAGTTGGCTTGGAAATTGCTGTGTAGATGAAGCTGAAGATTTCTTTCTTTTTCTCTTTCTTATTTTTATTAAGAATTTTTTAGGGCTGGAGAGATGGCTTAGTGGTTAAGAGCACCGCCTGCTCTTCCAAAGGTCCTGAGTTCAATTCCCAGCAACCACATGGTGGCTCACAACCATTTGTAATGAGATCTGATGCCCTCTTCTGGCCTGCAGGCAGAGTACTGAGAATACTGTATACATAATAAATAAATAAATATTTTAAAAAAAAGAATTTTTTAGTACAATCTTTTCTCATTTTACATAGCTATTTTTACATAGCTACTCCCTCTTCTACTCCTAACTCACCCCTCCTACCCCACATCCACATCCACATCCCATGGGTAGTCAACAAAGTCTGGCACATCATTTAAATTTTTTAAATAACAGGAAATAATTTTAAATTTAAGGAAATTTCTCAAAATGAAAAATCAGAAAGGGTAGCCACTACAGGATGTGAAAGGATGTCCAGCCTTTATATGAAATAACCAAATTCCCCCATGTTAAGAAAGGATACCAAGTAAAAACGGATAAATTTAAAAATGCTGAAGATTTTGAGTTAATTTTCAATACAAAACTAAAATGAGTTTAAAGAGTCCCTTCTGCAGAGTAGATCCGAAGGTATAGCCAGAAATAGTGCAGTGATGTTTAAAATGTTATGCATTATTCTTAAAACTCATTTTTTGCCTTAAAATGGCTATGTCAAAAGTAATCTATAGAGTCAGTTCAATCTCTGTCAAAATTCCAATGACATTCATCACAGAACTAGAAAAAGAAAACCAAATAATTCTTAAGAAAATGCAAAAGACCATGAAGAGCTAAATAAATCCTAAGTAGAAAGTACACTGCTGGTCTTATAAGACTAGAAGACGTTAAACTACACTATAGAGCTATAGTGACAAAGACAGAATGGTTCTAACATGAAAACAGACATGCAGACTGAAGGAACAAATGTGGGATTACAGTGTATTAGAATAAGTGTGTTCAGGAAATGGTGATGGTAAACTGCATATCTACCTTCAAAAGAATGAAATTAGATCTGCATTTCTTGCCTTACACAAAAAGATTATTTGAAAGTAGATCAGTGACCTTAATTTAAAACCCCAAACTCAGGAAGAAAAAGAATACAGCTTAAGGTACAGGTGTAGACAAGAACATTCTGAACAGGTCTCTGATAACGCAGAAAATAATCCCAAAGAAATACAAAGAAAACATGAAATCTAGAACTTTATACACAGCCAAGGTAAATATCAGCAGGGTCAACAGCCAGCCCACAGAATAGAAGAAAACATCTCCAGTTATACTTTAGACATGGGTTGATATCTAGAATGTAAAGAGAACCTACAAAAATATAATGTTCTCACAGACCCTCCTGGTGCCAAGTGGCCCCGGACTGGTGGCTGCCATTCAATGAACAGGTATGCAGTGGAGGAACTGGGAGAGAAGTAGTTTGTGATGATATGAGTGGCCTACTGTACCACATGGTAACATGTGATGTCCTGATCTATGCGTCTTTCAAAGGCCATGTCTGGGTCTGCAGCCTTACCCCTGCTTAGGTATGTGTTGATGTCTTATGGTCATGCCAATGTCCATGGTCTGGGCTCCAACCTGAGGCCATGTTTATGTCTGAGGGTCATGCTGCCACTGGGCCCATATTGATCCCAGTGGTTCACATTGCCACCTGAGGCCATGGTGATACTCAGGCCTACACTGCAGGCAAAGGCCGTGCCTGAGTCTGTGGCCGTACTACAGCCTGGGTCTATGTTGATGTCTGTGATCCATGTTATCAATGGAGCCATTGGAGAGCTGGCCCTGCTGACCTGAGCACCAGAGATCTGGTCCCACCCATCACTAGCCTCCGCAGTAGACCAGTTGCCATCCCCACTTCAGAAAACTCGCTCCAGTGATGTAGGCATGGCAGAGCTGGTCTCAGTCTTCCAAGGCCAGAACTGCCCTCCACCTTCATGGCCACCAAAGTGAAAGAGCTGGCCCTGAAAACAGAAAAGTTGGTCCCACCCCTCCCTGTTCACACACCAAAAATCTGTCCCTGAAGGCGTGAATGTAGGATATCTGGCTCTCACCCTTGCCTAAAGGGCGTGGTCCTGATGAAAGCCCGGACTGACCAATTCAGCTACCACCCAGGCCCACATCCAGGGCTTTGAGTTGACATACATTAACATCTACCCCATCTATGGCCTGCTGGAACGGGTGAGGGAACCTGTTCTGTGGGACCAGAGTCTCAGGATTTCCATGACTTGGGGCAACAACAGGATGTCAGAGAGGAGTTTCAGTGAGGGTTCAGTATGTACCAGAACCCGGAGGCCTTGAACCAGCGCACAAACTCATTGCAATAAATATTTTCAAGTAAAGGTCTGGGCAAGAGAGTCTACCATGTGACACATCGCTTCCAAGGCCACTGTGACAAATGAAAATGTGATGGAGAGGCTGGAAAAATGGGGGATGAAGTGTTTTCTTGTGTTATTTTCTTATTTTTAATTATTCTTTTTTCATTTTCTTTTTAAGATTAGGGGGAGGCTACAAGGGTGGAGGGCAGACATGGAAAGACTAGGAAATTAGTGGAATTAGAGTGATGATGAGACATTCTCAAGAATCAATAAAATTATGTTAACATGAAAATATAACGTCCTCAAAATAAAACTTTCCATCAGTAAAGGGGTTAATGAGATGAACACAAGAAATACAAATTTGAGCAATCAATATTTTTAAAAATGTTTGACATCCTTAGTCATGAGGAAATATAAATTAAAACCACAGTGAGTTATCTCACCTCAGTCAGAATGGTGACAGCCATCAAAAATGGTGATAAAGACTTGGGAATAATGAACCCCCACTCACTGCTGGTAGGAGTATAATCCAGCATAGGCAATATGGAGAACAATATGGAAAGTAGGAAGGCTAACTCTGGAAGTAGAAAGGTACAGAGCAGGGAAAGGCAGAAAGAAGAAGCAACAAAAACAAATTTCTCTCAAAAATTGTCCTAATTAAATAAAAGATTTGGTGTGCTTGTAAGAATATCTTAAAACTCTACATCACTTTAACAAAGTAATTTAAGTAATTTTAAAAATTAAACAGGCAATCCTGAAGTAAATTCATCAGAAACCGAGCGTTACACTCTTGTAATCTCAGCTGCTCAGGAGGCTGAGGCAGGAGGATCACCTGAGTTCTGAGCTAGCTACATTATGTCATGTGATGCTCCAAACCCAGCTCAGGTGAGAAGGGAGTAATTGGTCCTGGGAGAGAGTAAGTCCTGATGGCTAAGAGAGGATATTTTCAAAGAGAAAGTAGGTTTAGTGCAGTAGACATGACAAGGATACTGGTTTGTCTCAGTGATAGGATGGCAATGTATAAAAAGATTGGAAAGATTAAAAACAACCAAGAAATGTAAACAAAAACTAAACAAGAAAAAATGTGAACTAAAATTGGTTAAACCAAAATGTGAATTATAGAGCTGAGATGGAATCAAAACTTCAATTTGATCTTGAGCTTGATATGTGGTGCGTTCGCTCTCGATAGACCTTGATGTTTAGGGACAAAATCATACTGGTCACTTCTTATGAGATCAGGTTCTGCACTGGAGAAGCTGGTGTAAGAATTAATCATCATTTTCTTGACGCCGTCTTTAGACTCTGAACAATAGTGCTGAAAAGAAAGACTTTTTATCAGTTCGAGGACTGTCTTCAAAATTGTCTGTAGTGAGATGAGCCCTTTTCTCCCGACCTTGGTAGAATTCTTTCACCATCCTCTCTTTGGCAGAGAGTGTGAAATCCTATAAGGACCAGAGCTAGAGGATGGGTAAGGAATTTAGTCAGAAACGTGTTAAAAAAAATAGTTGGAAAAATAGCAAGAAAAAGTGAAAAGTAATGTGGGTTCTCCACAGGAGAATTATATTAAAAATGGAATGCATATGAGAAAATTTAGGCAAAAGAGCCTATATACAAGATAATGAGATTAATGAGAATCCTCAACAATAGTTAAAACAACATCAATAATAATAATAACTTCTTTTAGTTATTGTTTATTATTTATTGCAGTAAATATTTCGCATTTGTTGGGTTGTTTTGTTCTTATCATGATACCATAGTGTAAGCATCATTATAAATGCTTTATGGGAGAAAATTTGAGCCTCTACTAGGGATGGAGAAAATCAGTTGTAGCTAAGGTAGTGTGGCTCCACACTCATATTTTTAATGACTTACACTGTAAAGTTTACAGAGTGCAGGAAATCTGAGTTGCCATCGAGTCTACTGTCCAATGAGACTGCTCTTTTCTGAACTGCCACTGTATAGAGATTCGGGAAACAAGGAGCCATCGAGCTACACAAGGACAAGGTGGCTGGGTTATGAAATTATAGGCAGATGGATGGAATCCAGGACCATTTTCAGAACAATTACATAGGATTTCATGGTGACTAAAATCAAATGAAAAAAAAATGAGTCAACTGTGACTCAGAAAGATAGGCTTTTCTGTGTAGAAAATGATGGTGTTATTGACAGCTAGTGGAAATGAATCAGTAAATGAGTTGGTGGGCGGAAGGTGATGATGACTTCAGCTTTAATAGTCCAAGAGGAAAGTGCTACAGACATTTAGTAATAAATCCTGCAGGAAGACTGAACATGGAACAGGAGTTTCTGGAAATAGTAGCAGAGATGAAACTATTTAGCTATTTCTTTTTATCTTGTCCTTAGTCAGTGACAAACTGAGTTAATGCTTAACCCATGCTTCAGCCATGGAAAAACCAAAAGCTTCTTTGGACCAAATGACATTCATTTTAAAGTTTTTTGTTGTGTTGTTTTTTTTTATAGTTATCAAAACTGGAGTCATATGATGTTTTGTCTTGCCTTCCTTTGTTTGAGGGTCTAAATGTTAAAAAAATGTAATTCTTTTTGATATTCATGTTTCAAATGGTGTATGTACATATATTTTCCTCAGAATGTAAAATATTTCATTTTCTTTCCTATTAGAATACAGAAACAATGGTTATTTAAAAATAATATTTAATCACAAGTTTTGAAATAAGTTTTTCTCCTCCAGTATCTAGAAAACTAAATAAATAGGCACAGATATAGTTTTGACTTAAGTAATCATAATTATAATGCTTAAATGAAGTAAGAAAACACTAAATAAAAGTAAACAATAATTTTCATTCTTTTTCAGTTAACATTTAGTTTAAGAACATTTTAATCTGGATTTTTAAAATTCTTTCCTAGGACAGTATTGAACTGCTGGTAAGCCCATGAAGGGTTGTCCTGTAACTACATGGCACCTACTGCCTCCCTGAGCAACTCTGCCTTCATCCTCAGCACCGCCAGTGGTGCATCTCAGCTTGCTTAGTGTACGTTAAGCTTTCCTTGAAGGTTCATTACCTTAGTTCGTACAGAGATGAATCTGAGCTTGGGCAGTTTGTAACAATGGATTAGGCATAGTCCTAGCTAGCTCTTACATCTTAAAGGAACCCATTTCTATCAATCTATGTATCGCCACAAGGCTGTGGTTGACGGGTAATGTTCTGGAATCTGTCTCCTTTCTCAGCTACATGATCTCCCTTAACTCCACCTACTTTTTCTCTATATCTCCTTTCGAATTTCCCTCCTGGCTTTACTCTGCTAAGTCATTGGCAGAAACAGCTTTATTCATCAACCAATATACAGAAGAGCATCCAACACAAACATGTGTTTTCACTATCCTATCCCTCCCCTCTACTCTCCATGACTGCTTTCTTGCTTCCTGGCCTCTACAGACACTTGCTCCAGGTTAAACACAGAAACCTAATCATCCTAAGCTAGGATGAGAGATATTTGATGTTAGAGGCTAGAGCATTTTCCCATTTTCAGTAAAATATTTTCCAGCTTCATCCCTTCACTTGCAAACTTTATAATTTCACTCTTCTCATACATGATTCCATTGTTCATAAATGGCTTATGTTATATATTCATTGTTTACAGCAATCTAGGGAAATTCTTATTTTATACAGAATCAGAATGCTGAGGTGCTACATGGCTACATGTGCTTTTTGTTTCTCTTTTTCCAAAATGCTATGAACAAAGCTGCTATGGGAGTATAATATTGGACATTGTCTCCCACCACACCTGTTTTCTAACTTTCTATACAGATGTCTAGACCCCATCCTGCCTTGAAAGGGGAGCTCCACAGCTGGCTCTGGCCAGTGAAAGTGATTAGGAACGACAAAGTTGCGGGCATTCACTTGTTAGTGCAAAACCCATCGCATTCCTCTAAATCACAGTGGCAGGCAGCAGTACCGCTCATCTCAGAACCCAGAGGGAAAAGGGAAATCTGTAACCCGGAAAAGAAACTAAGCATTGTTGTAAGCTTCTGAGATTTTTTGATATTTTTACCACAGCTTGTCATGGTCTACTACAGTCGGTATAAATGTGTGCAGCAGAGCACACTGCCCATTGATATAAGGATTCTCCGTCACTATTTTATACGGCATAGAACATAATTTAATTTCTGGGTCAGTTTGTCTCTCGTTGCTTTATTTTTCACTATTCAACAATCTGATATTTCTACTTTTATGGTATTTCACGTATTCTGATGAAACTTTAGAAAATAGATAAGAGTGACAAAACAATGGGTTTGTGTGAACACCGAGAAAACGTGTATCTAAGAGTCAGTTATGCCAGATAAACTGAAATTATCTTTTGATGAGAAAGAACGCTTACGTAAGAGTCTAGTAGCTGCGTTTCCAGAGAGGATCACCAGAGGGCGCATGGAGTTTAACGTGGAGTGATGATGACTTGGACCACACAGTATGGGGGTGGGGGGAGTACTCATTTTTCTGTTTATTGCACTAAGATTTTTCTCAGAGTTTTCTTTGCCTGTTCTCTCAAATTTAGGATTTTTGAAATTATATTCATTGGCTTCCTTTTTCTTCAAGGTCTATTCTAATTGTTTTTTAAATTTTTGCTGATTTATATTACTTCATGCTAAAATCTCAGAATTCAAGGTCATCTAAGCAGGGATTTATGGGAGCTCACACAAGATTTTTAAGGTGTGGTGATCACAGGGGCACATACTAATCGAGTGTCCTGTCACTGAGCTGCATCCCCCAGCACATAGGATTGCTCCCAGCCAAACATGCTCAATGCTTTTCAATTTTTTATGACCACTGTTCTCAAAAGTAACATTTCTTGACTTCCACCCCCTGTGCTGGCTAGTCTTGTGTTAACTTGACTCAAGCTAGAATTATCCTGATGGAGGGGCCCTCAATTGAGAAATGGCTCCATATGATCTGGCTATAGGGCATTTCCTTATTTTTCAATTGACATGGAAAGGCCCATTGTGGGTGGTGCCATCCTGGGCTGGTGGCCTTGGCTTTTATAACAAAGCAAGGTGACCAAGCCATGAAGAGCAAACCAGTAAGCAGGACCCCTCCATGCCTCTGCATCAGCTCCTGCCTATAGTCTCCCACCCTGTTTGAGTGTCTGTCCTGACTTCCTTCAGTCATGAACAGTGATGTAAGCCAAGTAAATTCTTTCCTCCCTAAGTTTCCTTTTGGTATTGGCATTTGATTGCAGCAATATAAACCCTAAGAAAAAATGGTACCAGGATTAGGGGGTACTGTTATGACAGACCTGCTCGGGTTTTTTGGGGAGGAGTGGGGAAGGACTTTGGAACTTTGTGCAAGGAAAGACATTGAATGTTCAATGGTTGGTGAGTTGTTCTGTAGGAACTTGAAAGATAGAAATGTTGAGAGCAATGCAGATGATGGAGACCTCACTTCTGAAGTTTCAGAGGAACATTAAAAGACTTTATAGGAGCCATGTGTTATTCTGAATTAAGATGCTGCACTTCAGGTTAGCTGGTGCTGAAGAAGCAGCCATGGTTAACAAGAGACTGGCACCACTGAAGTGAAGCCTTTGTGTTCCTGTAACAATCGATGCTGATCAGCTGGAGCTGAGATGTCAGTGGTGATTGAGAAGAGAGCAGCATCAGTGAGGAGGAATCTTCTGGAAAGTGTTTCCTCGGGGTCAGCACACACAGCTATGACCGAGGTTGTATCTTGTCCTGGCAGCCAAACTTGGTAGTGTAAGAGACACCCAGGTGGTACTGGTTTTGGAGGCATGAAGGGGTCATGGAGGGCAGCTGAGGCTTGGCACTGTGAGGGGCCAGAAGAGGCCATGACTGATGCGCAGCCTCAGACAGCTGAAGGGGTCTTGTGTAGTAATATGGGCGGCAGGGCTGCATTCCCAGCACCCCGGCTGCCTGGCTAGCTTATGCCCAAAATAACAACACACAAACTGTATTCATTTAATCACTGCTTGGCCCATTTCTATCTAGCCTCTTCTAGGCTAATTCTCACATATTAATTTAGCCCATTTCTAATCATCTGTGTAGTGCCCCTAGGTGCACTTACCGGGAAGATTCTAGCCTATGTCCATCCTGGGTCGGAGCTTCATCGTGTGTGTGCATCTGCCTGGGAGCTGGGAGCTGGGAGCATGGCGTCTCCCTGAGGCGTTTGCTCCCGAGAGGAGAGCTGTGGAGTCTGAGTTCACTTCCTCTTCCTCCCAGCGTTCTGTTCTGTTTACTCCTCCCACCTATCTTCTAACCAATGAGGGCCAAGCAGTTTCTTTTTATTTAACCAATGACCTTCCTCCATCATTTCCCCTAAAAAAGGCTTTAACTTTAACATAGCAAAATTACATATAACGAAACAGTTATCAAGTAAAAGTTACAATAATCTTTATCATAACTAAGGAAAACTATAACTATAACTAACTGTTCTTAACTCCATCAAAGACTCCAGAAAGATACAATACTACCTAAGCAAATAAGAAAAAAGCAACTTTTAAAACTCTAGAAATGACAGAGACATCTCGCTGCCTGGACAGTCACCCAAAGTTCCTCTGTACTGTTGGGGCATCCATCTTCAGCCTTCAGGCCCATGGTATCCAGCAGACATTTCCATAAAGCAGGAAAATTCAAAGTCAGTTCAGTCACTATCTGTTGTGTCCTGCAGAATGTCTCGCAGACTCTTTCATGAATCAGGAACCCCGAAAGATCATCTCACCTTAGGCAAGTTCAGTAGTCCTCTCTCTGTGGGTTCTCTGTGTCCAGTTTATGCAATAGTCCAGGTAAGAGCAGTTTCTTGCCCAAATGGCTATCAAACTCCATAACGATCCTCTTCGATGCCCATCTTCCTCTTGAAGTAGATTGGTGCTGCCAGGAGCAGAGTGTCTCATTGTCATGAAAAGTCCTAAGTTATTAAAACATTTAAAATGCCATATTCTATAATCTTTGAAAAATATGAAGAATATATCTACACACATCTAGAAAATATTAACTAACATGACTACAAACTTGACTTTTATTTATGATTATCCATCAACAACCTATATTTCCTAATTATACATTACATTTTAATAATGAACTACACAATCACAATACCTCAATCAATATCAGAAATACATATACATATAACAAAATTGACCGTAAATCTCTATCAATAAAGCAAAATCTATACTAATGCAAATTATTCATACCTATATCATATCCCCCTTTAAATGTGAAAGAACATTTATAAACGTTTTTTGGGAATATGGGCGCAGTTATTTCTCTCCAAACTGCTTCCTGCTGAATGGGGGCGTCATTAATTAGGTCTTTCATGGTATAACCTGTGTGCTAGTTTCATCTCAGTTGGCAGTTGAGCGAAGCAATTTTCTGAAGGTGTTCACACCAACCCTTCAGGAGGGCGTGGTCCATCATACCAAATCGGAATAGAAGAAATGAACAGGGTCTCATCCTCTGTGAAAACAAAATAAGAAACTCCTTTCCAAAGCATCATGTCCTTAGATCCAAATTTCAAATTCAAGGCATTTTCAAAATATATATGTTGGATTAGTTCAGCAGCATTTATAAACAAGTATCTTTTAGTGGTTTTTGCTCTTTCCTCAGCATTCAAACAATTCAAAGAGAGCATAGTAGCATACAGTATCAAAAGTCTCTGTGTATTTTTCATCATCGTGCGGCTTTATTTTAATCTCTATTTCATTTCTTTTTGCTTCTATTTTATATTCTCTGTATATCTTTGACTGGGAATAACTCTGTAGATCAGGCTGTCCTTAAACTCTCAGATATCAGCCTGTCTCTGCCTCCCAGGCATTGGGATTAAAGGTGTACACTACTACACCTTGAACTCACAGAGATCTGTTTGCCTCTGCCTTCTAGGCACTGGGGTTAAAGGTGTGTGCTACCACACCTTGAAGTCACAGAGGTCAATCTCCCTCTGCCTCCCAAGTGTTGGGATTAAAGGTGTGTACTACCACACACAACAACTCTCTTCCTTTTTTTTTTGTTTTTTACTTTAAGAATTTTAACTTTTAGTCTGCATATATTTTTAACACGCTGTAAATCATTTAAAAATTTTCTTTGTCTTTGAATCTCTCTTTACTCTATATCTCTCTTTTTCTGACTACATGAGTCTTTAATTTTCCAAGCAATATCAGTAGGACTAAAGCCGTGGCTTTGACGGCTGGATCCAGCCCATTCCTTAGCTTTCCAGCCTCATGGCTGAGGTACTGGCTGTAGCCATGTTTACTGCCACAACTCTATGGCATTTCAAGATCCCTGCCAGCAAGGGAGCTTCAGCAGCCTGTGCTTGCAAACCACATGAACCGCCTGCGTAAAAGAGTCAGAGTTTGCCCTGGCAGGACAGCCCAGAAAGCTGGCATTTTTAAATGGCGCAGCTTTTTTCCTGCTATGGCTGAAAACCGAAAAGCATGTGTTCAGCTTTTCGTCAACACCGTTTAAGTGTTTCATGGCAGGACCTCTTAATGAGCTGCAGGGTTTTGCAGCTAAAGCTGAGTCAGGAAGCTTCTCTTAGATGAGAGCGCTTGCTTGCCTCTAGCAAGCAGAGTGCCACAAATGCTTTAAAGCCAGAGTTCACACTGGCAGCACAGCCCCAAGAAGCTGTGCTTTAAAATGACACAACGTTTTTTCTGCTGCTGTTGCTGAATCAGGAAATCTCTCTATAGCACGCCACCAAGAAACAGCAAAAATCTGTGTTAAACTCTCTCTCCCTTATTTTTAAGCTTTCTCAGGTTTTTTAAGTGGGTTTAGTACATCACGTCGGGCGCCATTTGTAGTAATAGGAGCGGCGGGGCTGTGTCCCCAGCACCCTGGCTGCCTGGCTAGCTTATGCCCAAAATAACAACACACAAACTGTATTCATTTAATCACTGCTTGGCCCATTTCTATCTGGCCTCTTCTAGGCTAATTCTCACATATTAATTTAACCCATTTCTAATCATCTGTGTAGCGCCCCTAGGTGCACTTACCGGGAAGATTCTAGCCTATGTCCATCCTGGATCGGAGCTTCATCGTGTGTGTGCATCTGCCTGGGAGCTGAGAGCATGGCGTCTCTCTGAGGCATCTGCTCCCGAGAGGAGAGCTGTGGAGTCTGAGTTCACTTCCTCTTCCTCCCAGCGTTCTGTTCTGTTTACTCCTCCCACCTATCTTCTAACCAATGAGGGCCAAGCAGTTTCTTTTTATTTAACCAATGACCTTCCTCCATCAGTCTTGCAAAGAAGCTGACTTAGCACCATGAAGAGACCTAAGATAGGCTATTGCAAAAGTGAAGCCCACTTCCTGCAGAAGACCCAGTGTTTGGGAGATGCCAGTGCTATGGAATGACCAAGAGCTGTAGTGGAATGGAGCCAGCAAGAGCATAAAAGATAAGCTGTGTGGGCTGCAGAGGGCAAAGCCAGGGAAGTGATCCGAGCCCCTTAAAGGAGCCCCAATGGTGAGTGAAACCCAGCCATTGAATGCTAAGTTATTTGCACTTGGGGAGTTTGCTTTTGCTCTGATTTGATTATGACTGTGCCCTGGTTCTTCCCTCTTTAAGTTAGAAAGTATTTAATTTCTTTTTGATTTTACAGGATTCCATAGTTGAGAGACTTTGAATTTCCAAAGAACTTGGAATTTAAAGAGACTGGTATTTTAAAGAGACTGAATTATTTAAGTGTTTGAATTAAGACTGTGGGACTTTTAAAACTTGGAATGTTTATATTGAATATTGATATTAATGTGTAATGTTGGAGAAGAACAAGAAAGAAATGGTTGTCTTAACTTAGTTGTGTTTGTGATTCAAGTTGAAAAGTGGTCAACTGTGCTGGCTAGTTATATATCAAATTGACCCAAGCTGGAGAAGGGAACTTCAATTGAGAAAATGCCTCCATAAGATCCACCTAAAAGACATTGTCTTAGAGATTGATGGGGGAGGCCCAGCCCATTGTGAGTGGTGACATCCCTGGACTGGTGGTCTTGGGTTCTGTAACAAAGCAGACTGAGCAAGTCATAATGAACAAGCCAGTAAGCAGCACCCCTCCATGGCCTCTGCATCAGCTCCTGTCTCCAAGCTCCTGCCCTGTTGAGATCCTGTCCTGACTTCCTTTGATGATGAACAGTGGTGTGGCTTTGTAAGCCAAATAAACCCTTTCCTCCCCAAGTTGCTTTTTGGTCATTGTGTTTCATAACAGCAAGTTAACCCCTAAGACAAAGCTGTAAGCATCTCTAGGGAGATGGTCCTGTGTCAAATGAGAAAGCTGGCTAAGCATGAACCTATGCATGAGTCAGAAAACTAACTCAGCGAGCATCATTCATCCACAATTTATATTTGAGTTCCTGTTTCAGTTCCTGCCCTGCCTTCCCTCAGTGATGGACTGTGACCTGGAAGTTAAGCCAAATAAATCCTTTCCTTCCTTTAGCTATTTTTGTTCATCACGGCACCAGAAAGCAAACCAGAAAAGAAGTTGACGTTAATAAAGCCTATTGCTCCAGGCTTCATGTTAAACCTGCTAGAGACTTAAGGCATGTGACCTTGCAGGGTCCTGCTGATAGGTCAGTAGAAAACACTTCAGTGATGGTTTCTAGCACCTCACATAAGCCTCCCTCCCTGTCTTGTCTACCTGTAACACACATGAGTCACAAAAGGAAACAAATTTAATTTAAGAAAAGCAAGGTAGTATGAATCTTGCTTGCATTGTTAAGACAGCCTCTAAGAGTTTATTCTTCTTCCGTTGTTTAGTTGGTTTTTGCAGTTTTAGAGATGGGTCCAGACCATCATGCATGTTAGGAAAGTGTTCTGCCACCAAGCTACAGCCCTAAGGTTCATCTTTTCAATTAGCTTTGTCAATCCAAAAATTAGGTCTTCTGAACAAAAAAAATCCCCCAAGGTCCTGTATTATCTTAGTGTTTGTCCAAATAACTGTAAAACATTAGATTCATTGACTGTGAATTCTATTTGCAAATTATCTAATTATGTTCCTGTTATTTTTAAACCAGTTAAAGTAATATTAAAACTTTCCAAATAAAAATGATATGTCAATATAGAAGAACCGTGTACCTTTGAAAAGGCTACCTCAGAAAGAAAGAAGTGACTACCGATATGTTAGTGGTTCTAACCGCAGGTCTTTTGTGGAGTGTGCGTGTGTGTCTGTGTATGTGTGTCTATGTGTGTGTCGCTGTATGTGTCTATGTATCTGTGTCTCTGTGTGTGTGTGTCTGTGTGTTTATGTGTGTCTGTGTGTTTGTGTCTGTATCTGTGTGTGTACTTGTGCATGGGGAGGATACATGCATACCTGTTGCACAATGATAGCCGTGGGGACATTGAATATCTTCTACCCTTATTGTCTCTTTGTTCTCTTGAGACAGATCTCTCACTGAATTTGCCCAACTTTTATGTGGGTGCCAGGGATTGAATCCAGGTCCTCATGCTTGCCCAGCACACACCCTTCCCGCTCAACCAACTCCCCCATCCCTAACATCAACTCTTATTTGCAAAGTGAACTCAAAGGGAAGCATACAATTCCACAAAATGCCTGACTCTACTCTCCATGGCCATTATTTTTTTGATGCAGAATGAATGCTAAGTAGTCTAGGCTAACCTCAAACTCAACAATCCTCCTGCCTCAGCCTCCTGAGTGCTAGGATTATAAGTGTGTACTACTGCATCACTTTTAGACTTAGACTCTGTCGGTCCTTCACTTGATCCTTGCCACTCTTCTCTCTCAGTTTTTCGTATTTCCATTCAATTCCTGGAGCTGGTGGTAATTACACTCCAGGGTGGGTGGTGCACAGTTGTTTCTGCTGAGTCTGAAGATCACTCTGAGAAATGAATTTTTGCATCTCCTTCCTATTAGAGAGACAAGCAATCTGAGCAAAGGATGAACTTCCGTGACTATCCAATTACAACATCCTGTTTGAACCAGGTACCGTGGTCAGGACTGATTGATCTACAGCGACCACATGGCCCCTCTGGGACTTCACTATGATGCATAATTTTGTGCATGTCAAATCTACTTAGCTAAGATTTTATAGCTAAATTCCGAGCCCTTCTCTGCCTGTCTGATCATTTTGAATCATGGACATTGTTAAATAATGTTAGATGGAATTGCTTCTGGGGTGTGACTCCACTGTTTCTAGTTTCTGCTCTTCCATTTCCCCGAGGAAGTAAAATCTGGATCCCCTACTCCAGTGAATCAGTCTCCCCTCTTATCCCATCACGATATGCCACTCTTCCCCTTTAGCTGTGGGGAAATAACCAGAACTGCTTTTCCTTGTCCCGGTTTTTCCTTCTTATTCGTTTGATTTTCCTTTTGGGGGAGAGTGTTGTGGGGTTTGATGTTTTTGAGACAAGGGCTGGTTGTGTAGCCCGGAGGAGGCTGGAACTCAACATTCTCCTACCTGAGCTGCCTGAGCGCTGGGTTCCAGGTGTGCGACAGCACTCCCACGCTGTTCCTTTAAATATATGATATAAGTAAATCATGTGATATAGGAACAAGAGAGAGAACCCTGAAGATGGAGTCAGTCATGGGGAAGCAAGGAGGGACTAAGTAAGGGTCAGAAGATCATGGAAACAGAAAGAAAGGACAAATGTGGGGTCAATTTCTCAGCAAACCAAGTTGGAAATGAGAAAAAGGATGGCAGAAGCTCAGAAGGTTGCTCCCATCACTAGACATAGAGCTGAGAACTCTGTGAGGTTCAGGATTTAGGCGGAATCTGAAAGAGAATTGCTGCCTAGCTCAATCTTCTCACACGTCAGTTGGCTTTATTACTGTGAAAGACAACAAATAATGTTTTTCAGAAAAACAAACAGAGATGCCCATGAGACTGATTCCGAAATACTTAGAATCCTCCAGTACTTGCTAGGACCTAGTTCCTCCCTCTGTACACTCATGCAAAGACCTATCTGGGTATACATTAGTGGATGGGACCAGAGAGGACTAAACAATAATTTTACTGCTCTGCTTTTGAGTGAAATCTGAGGAAAAGCTGTCTTGTGAATAAGTTCTGGGAATGAGGTTGGGGCTCAGAAGGGCATCTCGTTGACAGTGAAAGCGCTAAGGAGACAAGGAAGGAAACTTTGGAGGGTGCAATGCAAGGAGAAATCCCTGCTGACAATATCTGTACTGCTTCTGCTAAGAGGAATCAAGGCCTTCTGCTGAGAATCAAGCACAAGTAGTCTAAGGGCTTGACAAGACTAATGATCTTCTATAATTATTAGCATATCACATCAGTGAAAATCTACACACATTTTAACTACATGCAAAATAGCAGTCCTTCACTCTGTGCTGGGGTGGTGGGTCACAACAAATTAGGCAAGCTCAGAGACTTGTGTGACCATGCTGACACTATCCATTCAAAAGGGAATGACAAGAGAAGCATGATCCATTTTAAAGAAGACCAAATAGGGTTACAATATTGATCAATATCATGGAACCAAGTGCCAGAAAAGGTAAGAGGTCACTATAGATTTTCCAAACTCAAGCCAAGAAGCAATGCGGCACAGTATTAAGATGAAAGCATCTACTTCTAGAACAGGTGGGTTTGCCTGTCTGTTTCCCACCAGCTAAAGGAGACTAAATGGAAAACTCTGGATACACAGTTTCAGTGAACTTGCTTCTGCATTGTGGAAAGACTTTCAAGCTGATCTGCTTCGCATTGACTTAAGAAAGCAGAAAAATAAAAGGAGACACAAACTACCACGTTACTACCAACTACACCACTCAGAACATCTTACTTTTTTCTAATCTAATTGCTGTAATTAGTCATGATGGAAAGTATTCTAGGATGTGATTCAGGCCCCAGGGAGCCAAACACTAAGCTCACAACCTCCAGCAAACAGCCTAGACTGCTCCTATCTGCTTCTTCATTAACGATAGCACCAGTTCTGGTCTTCCTGGGGGACTGGCGCATCCTCAGGCCTCTGCCTTGCCTTCCCTTTCACAATGGGGTGAATGAAATTACAAAGCTGACCTTTGTTGCTAAGAAGCACCCTCAAATTCGTGGACAAAGACTTCTGGGGATAGGCCCCGAGAGACTGGAATTGATGTTCTGGGGGACTTTGGAGATTCCGAATATTAAAGTGAATAGGGAATTAAGAGGGCAGCTGAGTGAAACAGTGCGTAAGGCCTAAGGGTCTCCTTAACCCAGCTATATTATTATGTTTGACCCTTAATTATCCAATAGTGAGAATATTTCTCATTAAATGGCATAGCCATAAGAGTAAGGAGGAAGTGGGACATCTTGTTTCACTTGCTAATGCAGCAATGATCCTCAGTCACGTGCACGACAAATGAGATCAAGATAAGCAGACGAAAGAGCTGGGTAAAAAGCTATTAATACAATTCATTGGCTGGAGTTCCTGTTACATTAAACACAAATATTTACTATTTTAAAAATCATTTTCTTTAAAATGAACATAAAATCGTGCAAGTTGGTGGTACGTGCTTCCAAAAATAGCATTGATAATAATCTAGAAGAAAGGCCAAAGAATCTAGAACAAGTAACGTCAAATAAAGTGCGGTTGTCAGTATGGCCCAGTAACTTCCTGGGCGTTACCCTCTGCACTCTCTCGCTTCATTATCAGCACAGATAAGTGGAGAAGAATTAACTTCCTCAAACTTCAAGCAAGGAAAGTCATTTGTACATCTGTGTTCTTCTCACCACTGCTCACCCAGGATATCAAATTTTATTCTAGTCAATTACACACAATGTATTTTTAAATTATATACCTAGAGTAGGAGAGAGTGTAGTGGTAAAGAGCACTTCGTTGCTCTTGCAGAGGGCCAAGTTTTGGTTCCCAGAACACAACTGGCAACTTATAGCCATCCATAACTTCAGTTGCTGGGGTTCTGGCATCCTCTTCTGGCCTATGTGTGCACCAGGGACACACATAGTACCCCCACACACATGCAGACTAAATAGTCACAAAATAAGAAGGAGTAAAACACTTTTAAAACCTATGCACCACAGAGCACACAGTTTTTCATTTTCTAGAAGCAAATCACTTCACTTTGATTAATCCAAAAACAATGAACATCATAAGCATTCACCTGAGGAGCTCATACAAGCCTGACTCTGCCCCAGCCCCACATCCTCACACCCATCCCCACCCAGTAAAAACAACCTCTCAACAGTGTGGCCAGGAAGCCAAGAAACAGCGCTGTTGGGTCTCGTCTGCTGGGTCTATGCTTTATTGTCTCATTATCAATTGTAATTTCATGCTAAATTACCCCAGTCGTGAGGGCAGATTTCCCATTTCTTCGGCTTCATTGTCTTGGTCAGGCCACTCCGTGTACAATCCTGCGGGCTGCAGCACTCACCAGAACGCGCAAGACGCTCAGGTTCACTGAGCTGAGCGCATTTGTTGGCGAAGGTTAAAGGATGCTGGCATGTGGGCAAGCCTCTCCAAAGTTCCAAACAAAGGGCTCCTGTGAGGACCCAGCTTTTACTGCCTCGGCTGAAGCTCCTTGAACTGGCATGGCCAAGGGCACATGAACCGCGAATCCAAAGGTACACTGCGATACTGCCCCCCTCCTCTGGCTTGCAGGGGAGCTCATTCAGGCCATGCAGCTGCCTCAGCATTTCAGCTTTCAGAAGTACAAACTGTTTGTCTTTCAAGCATCATCTGTCACATCATCTCTGATATAAAACATATTGATTAATTTTTATGATGCTAAGCACGTCGGAAAGACACCAGAGAGAGCCTTTCCTGTTTAGTTCGTCTTAGAGAAGTCATTCCACAGTCTAGTTGGAGATTTTAGGTAAAATGTCAATCGTGCCTTTTAAACAGGTTTCAAAATAAGTGGAGTTGGGGCTGGAACTCAATGATAGTGCACTTGCCATACAGCTGCCTCAAATAATCTGACTCAGAAAATCCCCAACAGAATGTTAGGTTTTAGATGATTCCAGACATAGTCCAGTTGAAAATCAGGATTAGCCTTCACAGGTATTTTTATTGCGCCTCTTGCACTGCTTTCTCTTATGCTTATTGTCTATACTTTACTACCATTTATTTTATTCTGTTTTATATGTAGCAGGAGCTGTATTTTCAGGCATGTCTCTACAGATCATGAGGTTGGATATACACAATGAGCACTCCAGCATCAAGTCCCTGAGTAAGGTAATGAAAATTGTCCATGGTCCCCACAGCTTCCACACTTCCTTCTCTCAAGTAACCAGTGCCTCTAGCATCATAGAAAGTTCCCTACCACAGTGGGCAGGCGGGACTTCACACTTGATCTAAAGATGGCTTCACATGAACTACAGACACTTTCCAGAAGTGGACAACTGCAGTTCTATAGTTATTTTCTAGAAAGTTCCTGAAGTACAATGAAACAAATTTCTTCTAATGGGCAGAACTAGTGTGCCTGATTCAATGTGCTAGGAAGGAAGGATACTTAGAAATAGCTACATGTCAGTTATGAGCTGTGCAGGACTGTCATGGATTTGGAAGAAGTGTGATTAGAAGATAAGATGGGTGACAAAGAGATCATGAGAGCTGGGTGTAGTGGCTCACACCTTTGATCCTAGCACTTGGGAGGCAGAGGCAGCCATCTCTATGAGTTTCAGGCTGGACAGGGCTATACAGTGAGATCCTGTCTCAAAATAAAATAAAATAAAATAAAATAAAATAAAATAAAATAGAGGTCATGGAAAACGGTATGTGGTAAACTTATCAGGATGGGCAAAATAACAAGGTATTTGTGTCCCATGTGAGTGTTCCAAAAAGTGATCTCAACAGAAAAGGAAGTTAAGAACCAAAAAGGTAGGATGAAGCATTCAGTGAATACCAATCCACCTTTCCCCTGGCCATCCTTGCCATCACCCAGTGGACTCCTGAACAAGGTATCCATCACACCAAGGGTAGAGTTTACACATAAGCTCCCCACATGGACCTCTGCTCAACCAGATTGATCTGGTTTCAACCATTGTTGAATACTGAACCGCTTGTAGCAGGGATCAACACAGAGTGTCTGGGATAACCACATTTCCCATGTGACTAGCCAGTGATTGAAGACAGATTGATTACAATGAGTCAGTTCTATCATAGAAGGGGAAGTGCTTTATTCTTACTGGGGTAGATAATTTGCTCAGAAAACCTGTTTGTTTAGACTTCCTATAGCCTTTCCATAAAAGTTATCATTCATATACTTAAAGAACGTCTTATCTACTACCATAGAGTCTCCCACCTGGCTTTGCTTCTGATCTAATATCTCAGTTCACAAACAGAAATTCAGCAATGAGCCCATGCTCCTGGAATGCAGAAGTTTTTACTCTGTTCTCTACTTTCATATTGTAATTGCAATAGTCCACTGGCCTTTCGTAGGATTCAGTTATAAAGACAGCACAGCAACAATATTTGAAGGCCAGAAATTAGTTCATTCCCAGCATCTATGAAAAATAAATTGGTATTACTTCTCTTAAAACCAGATTTCCAGTTCCAGGAATCCAGAGGTAGAATTAGACTTTGTTTTCTATTTTTCTTGCCCTGTTGTCTTTATGAATGTCTCTCATGCACTAAGTACAAAGATTAGGGCATGAACTGAATTAATTTCATTGTGAATCCAGTTCTTATCAATAAGAAAAACTCTTTTTTATTATGAGTATCGGTGAGAATTCTATGATACTTTAATTACCTTATTATGTAATATTTTTAGAGTATCAATATATAAGGAAAAGCATAGTAAAATAAATCACTCTTGTGGTTGACTTTTGTTCTTAAATTATACTGATGTCCTTTTCATGTCTGTATTTTTTATATTAGAAACATCAAGAAAAACATTAACACTTTTTCTGACCTGCTCTTCATTTATAGACATTAGCCATATCAGATATTTTCTAAACAATGCTATCTGCACTGCACACGCATGCTTAATCTCTTGCAAAAAGCCCTACAGTGACACAAGTTCTTATTTATCACAACACTGCCTGCTAATCATTCACGCTGCTCAACCCCATCAGAGGTCTTTCCATCAGAGTGTGTCTCCATAGTAACACAAACCAGATTTGGTTATTTGGTAACTGCTTCGAACATAAAGGTCACTCGGAGGTTTGTGACATTTGGATCTTGGAGCACATTTCCCAAACTACAGATTCGACGTGGTTTTGACATTTGGACCTACCCTATCGACAGCACTTTCCCCTTGGCATCCATATATGTTTCAATTTGAAGGATGTTTATTTATTGGAAATGAAAGAAACCACTGTAATCAATGCTAATAAAACTCATTTTCCCTTCTTGCCTTTCTTTCCAGAAAATAATATTTTGTACTCAAAAACTTCAGCATATGAAAGTTATTATACTGAGATTGCTAAAACTGCTTCAGCCATCAAAACTGGAAATATGATTATCAGCCTCTTACTTCATAAAATAATTTCATTTTAAAATATGATTGAAGTATGATAAAATAAGTTAGCTTGCCTTGTTATCTTTTTGTGTCTCTTTAGGGGAGGGTGTAAAGAACAAATGTGTTTCATGGAAACATACATTTGCGTCAAAGATTACATGAGGCTTACGACTTTAAGACAGTATTTCAATACGTTAGAATGACAGCAGAAATTTAAATGAGCAGACTTTGTGGCCAAGGAGGATTGCTATCCGACACAATGTTCTACAAATATCTGTTTAAAACAACAATGGTTAGTATGCCGCGGATGTGCCTGATTCTCTTCTAAAAGCCCCATTGTATTCATTTCTTTTATTCTCCCAGCCCCCAGGATGGACGCCATCGCAACCTCCATTCTATCGACTACAAGATGGTACACAAAGGACACAGGGATTGGATGTGCTGGGCAAAGGTTTTACCATTGAGCGACAGTCCAAGCCCTTGGCTTTTTTGTTTGATGTTGTTGTTGTTTTGTCATATATATATATATGAAAAATATATGTGTGTATACATACATATGCATGTACTACACACACACACATATATATGTACACACATATATATATATATATATGTACGTATGTATGTATACACACATACACATAGCAGTCTCTGGCTGGCCTTCAAATTCCAATACTCTTGCTTCTGCTTCCCAAGTCAGGGATTATAGGTATTTGTCAGAAAGCTTGGCATGGTCTCCTTTTTTTTTTAAGGTCAATTGAAGATTCTAGGATTTTCAAATTATATCATATGTAAAACTATTTCATGTCAAATACATTTTATAATTACATTGTAGATATGTCCATTATTATTAAAATTAAAGGAATTTATTTATGGTCACTTTATTGTGCATTTGTTCAGATTTGTGTTTTGTTTCAAGGAACTGAAGATGCTGGAACTGAAGATGCTAGCTAGCACTCTGAGTAGAGTGACCTCATCAGTGGCACAATGGCCATGCGACATCTCTGCTGTCTCTTTGGCTTGAGTTTACAATAAGATAGATTAGTTACCTATACTAGGTGAGGACAGGTTACAAGTTACTGCCTCTTGGACTGTCTGAGTTTTAACCATGAGATGACGCAGGCTTAGAAACAAACTCCCATGTTAATGCACCTTCTGAGTGTTGAAATCCTGTCTCGTGCCAGGCCTTCATCATTGTATCCACTCCCACCCACTCCCTGCTAAAACTTTGTGAAGAAAGCTGAGCATGCCCAGAGGCATCCCTGGCTTCTTTCTTTCTTTCTTTCTTTCTTTCTTTCTTTCTTTCTTAAAATTTATTTTCTGTGTATGTGTATTTTTCCTACAGGCATGTCTGGTTACCAGATAGAAACCTGGTGCCCATAGAGGCCAAAGAGGCTGTCAGATGCCCTAAGACTAGAATTACGTATAGTTGTGAGCCTGCCATGTGGGTGCTGGGAACCAAACCAGCTCCTTTGGAAGAGCAGTCAGTGCTCCTAACTGCTGAGCCATCTCTCCAGGCCCCTAGTTGCCAGATTTATGATGTTTAATTTTTAGTGAGCATACCTCACAGTATCCCTAAGCTTTACTTTAACCTTTCAAACTCCATGACCTTAAGTTAAGCAGGCTCCCAAAAATGTGTCAGCTAACTTTCCCCCTTAAACAATAGCTGTACACTGAACATGTTTAAGAATGCACACCTAACCATGCTCAACTGCTTTCACATATGGATATGCACATAATAGTCTCCAAAATTACTGCATTTGAAAGGCACATTGCTTTGCAGCTGCCATTCTCCTGGCCTGCTTTGTGCAATTCCGCCCACTCTACACATTCATTTCTTTTTTTTTTTTTTTTTTTGATTTTTCGAGACAGGGTTTCTCTGTGGCTTTGGAGCCTACCCTGGAACTAGCTCTGTAGACCAGGCTGGTCTCGAACTCACAGAGATCCGCCTGCCTCTGCCTCCCGAGTGCTGGGATTAAAGGCGTGCGCCACCATCGCCCGGCTTACACATTCATTTCTTGACTGTGCTTGCTCTCTGTAAGGCGTGAACTTACTGTAACAACAGAGCTGGTGCAAAAGACGTGAAGCTCCCTGTATGCAACTGAAATGGTGGTAGAGAGGGGGCACTCTAGGAATGCATGTAGAAGAGAAGTGGATTCCAGCCTTGTGCAATCTGGTGAACAGAGGGAGAAGGCACTAAATGGTTCTCAGAGCACAGAAAGGCTGAAGGATTCAGAATGAAGATGAAGATGTTAGTCTCTGAGGCAAGGCTTGAAGAGCAGCGTGACTGATATTCCAGAAAGACAATGGGTATTTGGACAGAGGTAAGAGAACACTGAAGATATGGGTGGCACCTATCACGGGAGTCTCCAGTCAGGGCCTCAGACTGTCAGGTTGAACACCCCTAACGTTTGGTCTCCAGTGTAACGTGATCTTGAGAGTGAAAATCAACAGGGAGAGAAGTCTTTGCAGGATCCAGGATGACCAGCCTGCCTGCCCTATGCCTATGTGTTTAATCCTTAGGACAAGATTTGGGGTCTCTAAAGGACCTTTTTAAGACGACAAATCTTATAAGAGAGGTGACACATTAAGCCCCTAAGGCACCCATCATTAACACGGTCTATTAGATTAGCTGCCAGTTTCAAATGGATATGATAAGGTCCCAAGGGATGAAATTCAGACTATTAGATTAAAAGGTGATTTGAAGAGAAACAGAGTTCCTGTGCAGAAAATCTCCTACACATTGGTAATTGAGGAGGGATTCGTTTTATGTTCCTCATTTCACATTGCCCTCTAGCCCGTATGCACTCACTTCGGGAGCGTTTCAGGCATACTTATTTATCTAATACCCAGTCATATAGATGTGCTTCATAATTTCCACTTTAGAAACAGAAACTCTAGGAATCAATACACTCCCTAGGATTACATCTCTGGCAAGTGACAAACCCACCTGCAAACTCATTTGGGTGTTTTCAGAGCTGTTAGGTTCGAGCCTGACAGCCCTAACAAGCTCTATCCAGCACCTTATCCTCAGTAGGGCAATTAATAAGACGAATAGCAGTCAAGAGCATCAAACAGGAATTCATTTAATGCAACACAGGAAGAGGAACAAAAAGTCCACAAACTTCCCCGCCCCATGCCTGCACACACACCAAGTCCATCTTCATGCCCTGACCTGAGGGTCAGGTTGTAATAGAAGGCTGGAGACTTAGGCATAGATGAGTGGTCCTGGTCAAGGTGTAGCCCCTCACATCACTGTCTCAACTCCAGCCTCCTGCAGAGTGTCCCCACAGATTGTCCGATGCTATAAAATCTCTTCCCCTTCTGCTTGGCCCAGGCTCCACCATTCTCATCTTCTCCCTCAAGACCTCTAGAGAAATTCTAATTCATCCAGACTATTGTTTGAATACTCTGATAGCCAAAGGAAGGAGGACATGAGGGTCTCTTTGGAATATCTACATTCCTGCCAGGATTGTACATTTGTCTGGAAATCCAAATATTCTTACGGGAAGGAGCCTTACAATCCAACTGAGAGCTATTGGTAATTTCATTAGCTGGGTTGTTGGGAATCACAGGACAAGAGTGGATAAAAACTAAATATCTTACAGAACATACCTATAGTTATTTTGTTTGTCATTCACTTCACGTCTTGCAATGGGTACTAAGAATACAGATAAAGTAGAAATGTGACATCTTGAACTATACCAAACTGGGTGTGGTTATTTCATACCAAAGCTACTTGAACTTGGACTTTAGAAAGGGTCATGCTGACTGACTTTTCCTGCACATGCAAGCCATAAACCTTACTTTGAAAGAAATGTCCTTCATATACCAACACTGGACAGCAGCCTTGACCACCTACACTGGTAGTGGGTCTTCCCCAAATGTGAATGAGTAAATTCCAGCTAACCCCAATCGTTCACGAGCTTCTTGTCTCTCTATATTTTTAAATGGTTTCCCTAGAATTTTCCTACTTTGCTCAGAGATTCGTTTATTTTGTCAATCTTTTTGCGAATTTGTCATTCCTTATCTGAAAACATTAACATATCATGTTTGGGTAATTCTTCTAGCTTTTCTCTCCTGTGCAGGCCCCTATGCACATTTAAAGCTACAAAGCTTTTCTTGCTGTTTTATTCTTGCTAGTTCGCATATTAATTGGATTTCTAGAATTAGATCACTTAAAACATGCAGATACACAGGGTTCTCTTTCCCCACACAGATATGACTCAGACTTCTTGGACTCATATTTTTATAGGAAATAGACTTTCAATCCAAAGAGGCTTAAAATAAAACAGCAAATAAATTGAGTTTATATTTAACTGTTCAAGGGTTGGAAATAGAGGTGCTAGGTAAGGTCCAATAATGAAACCAGGAATTTTGTTTAGTTAACTGTCATAATGATGCAAATATTTCTAATGGTAAAAAATGGAATTAGAACAATCGGGAGGAAGAATAGTTTGAGGTGGGAGGAAGAATACATTGAGCTGATTTTAAGATCTGATAGATTTAGGATGGGTTCAAATATTCACAGATAGCATCTTCCCAACAACTGGAGATTCAAGGACAAGAGACGTAACCATAAGCCCTGAAGAATCGCTTTACATGCAACCATACTACATCCATTGAAGAAGGGAGCTCAAGGTGGTCCCTTGCTCAGTCTTCTGTGTGCACTCATGTCTAGGGATGCCCTGTGGCAGGAGGGGAAAGAGAGGTCAAAGGAACCCAAGAGGCAACAGCGACTGACAACTGGCACTTAATGCTACATATAAGACCACATTCCCACTTCTTCCTCCTCCTTCTCCTTTTCTTCTTTCTCTACTTTTTCCTGCTGTTTGTTCTCCTCCTTCTTTTCCTCCTCCTCTTTCTTCTTGAAATAAGTTCTTACTATGCAGCCTTGGCTTATCTAGAACTTTCTATATAGAAATTGGTGTCTGAATTCACAATAACAGATCCAGTTGCCTGTGTCCCAAGTTCTGAGATTAAAGGTAACATGCCCAGTTAAGTCCATCTTTTTAACTAACAAACTGAGTTAGTTTTGTGGTTGGGTCTGTCTGTCTGAAGCACCATTGTTATCAGTGGGAACAGTATGACAACGGAGGTTAGATGAGGATAATTCCCTAAGTAACAGCACTGTTTGAATCCAAGACTCTGACACAGGCTGGGCTTTCACAGGGGCTACAGATGGAGGAAGGAAGGAAGAGTGAGGGTTTTGTTTTTTGTTTTGTTTTGTTTTTTGCTGTTTGTCACATCCTGAGAAAAGAGGAGAATCAGCATCCTTATTTCCTCTCGCAAAGACAAATGCATAACTTTGTGCAGCGATGTTGTGAGGGGGCACACATAGTACCCTGCCTTCCCCAAAGTTCAGAAGTATCTTCAGTACATGTAGCCCTATCCTAATACTCCCTTCTAATAGAGAGGATAGGCTGCTCCATTAGGGGTTCACACTGAAGCTCTTCTTCTATCTTCTGCCAGGGGAGATTTGAAGATGAGAGGAAGTGCATTGGGACAGAAAAGCACTGGAGAATATTTAATACTGGAAAAATCGGCTTATCAAGAAACTCCAGTGTCCTTAGAAGTCTATGGGAAACTGCCAAGACAGCCAACATAGCAGGAAAGACTTATTCCTCTTAGCAATTGCCTATCATAACTGTGGGGACATTTAATGGCCAGTTCAACCTCTGTTCCCTTTTGTGGTTACAGGACAACCAAAAGAGCTTCTCTTGGAAAAATTTAGTGAAATAATGCTTATGAGCCTTTGACACAGCATATGATGCTAAATAATGCCCCAGTATATTCTACCTCCTAAAATATGAGGTGATAAGTATGAAAATATTTTTAATAATTCATTTATTTTTATTTTATGTGCTTTGGTATTTTACCTACATGTATGTCTGTGTGAAGGTGTCAGATCTTAGGGTTACAGACAGTTGTAAGCTGCCATGTGGGGGCTGGGAATTGAACCCAGGGCCTCTGGAAGAACAGCCAGTGCTCTTAACTGCTGAGCCATCTCTCCAGCCCCATGAAAAATTCTATTAGTTCAAAGTGCTATGTAAGAGTGACTAATGTTTTAAGGATGTAGACAGAAAGTAAAGGCAATGCACTGTGACTCTGTGGGCACCTGCGAAGCGCTGTTCTTACTGAAATCCTGATAGGGATTTTCTGTGGTCCATTTCTGTTCAGTTAACCTAATGTTTTAGTATCTGATGGCCACTTAACATCTTCTGGATAATGGTACCTTTGCAGAACCAAATAATAACAGCACCTTGGAAAGCAATATGAAACATTTAACTATCAATGACCCAGCATTCTCATCTAGCATTCTGACTGTTATCTCCAACATCAGTGTTTCCATTGTAACTCGGCTGTTTCAGATAACAATGCTTTCTGGACATTTGCCTGATGACCATTTAAGAGATTGGGGGCTTTTTTTCTCCATTAGTCTACCACTGTGTTGATCTCAGCTCTACAGTAACCATTTGTTAGTCAGTGGAGCATGAAATTAAGTAGGCACTGGCACCCTGACTGTGAATGGCAATAAAGATGAGGGGAGGCACTGCCTTTCAGCCTGCTGCACAGGTACCAAAACAAGAGTAAGCACAACTCTCTCAACCACAAGAAAAACAAAAACAACAGCAACAGCAAAAAAAACCAACAGACAAAACAAACACATTAAGGATAGAAGACAGCCATTTCGTAGATTTTACCATGTGGAAATAGACCTGTGTTTTATATTTTAAGCCTAAGGCTAATTTGGCTAGGCTTTTCTGTTACCTGTGGTGCTTATTTGGCTTGACTTTGGAGTACAAATTGATTCACGCAAATGTCACCTAGCAATTAAGAAACCAAAGAAGGGGGTAAGAAAGTCATTAAATGGCATTAAATGTAAGTAACTCGGCTTTCCTTTGAGGTTGGAAGGGACATTTACCTTCCCTGCTCCTTATCCATGTCTCTACTGTTGGTGTGAACTCTAGAAAGAAACCATGATTTCTGCTCAGGAGAGATGTTCTGCACAATTGCTCCTCTGTAACCTTCAAAAGTCTGAAAATCAAGGGATTATGGTGAACTATTGAAATGTTGTAGCTTCATAGACACCATAGCAACACAACAACTGGATGCAAGGTAATTTTGGACTACATTTTCATGTAAATGATATTCCTAGGACAACTGAGAAATTGAAATGGGGTAAAGTTTATGGGATATTCTCTCTCATAGGAAAATATTACATTTAATTTTTCCATATGTACATATGTATATATATATATATATATATATATATATATATGGAGCGGTTAAGTCATGAAACTAGAAAGAGGATCATGAGTAGGGGTTTTAAAAGGTCTTAAGAAAGGGTGTTGTCTTGTAACATCTTCTCAGTTAAAACAGTTCTCGGAGGAAGGCAGAAGCTGGTGAGACTTGGAGCAAACAAACTGAAAGGCTGATAAAACACTTGCCACACAAGCCTGATGGCCTGCCCTCGTCCCTGGAGGACACGGTAGAAAGAGAAAACTGACTACCAAAAGCTGTCTTCCGACCTGGTCATGTGCACCATGCCATGCTTGTACCCACGCTCACACACATACATAATCAATAATAAATAAGTGAATAAAAAGAAAATTAAGAAAGCCAAAATAGTATATAAAAATTAGTGTTTCTATATAGAGATATATAAATATGTAAGTACATTTTGATAATGATTATATGTGGGTAACATAAATATGGATGACTTATTTTATTTTGCTATATAAAACATAATTTGTATCAATGTTTAGAATATCTTTAATAGTGAAAATTGAATCACAGCAGAGGAATGAGAGGAAAGCATATGAGCAGAAAGATGTCCCAAGACATGGAAGCTGCTGGCTATGTCAAGGCAGCCGTCGCAGTAAAGGATGCATTGGCAACCCAGCATTTTGCCCTAGAAGGAGCCTCTCCCTGGGTTGTGACTCAGCAGTCTATTTCTGTGACTTTGTGAAAATACAGCTTTAATCCTTGAATCTCTCCAAAGCACAGCAGAAGGGAGTTGAAGGGAGCTGGGACCGAGCCTAGATAATGGTCTGTTTCTATTCCGTGGTGGTGTCTGGTGCTACCGCCCTTGTATTTGTCCAAGTCACACCTCTGCTGGTACAGGGGAACCTGAATTGCCCAACATGAACATGTCCAGGGAAGGCTACTAAGAGTGGGTCCCCATGGCACATATCCTAGCAGACATCAAATCCTTCGTTTTAAATCCGAAGAACCTGTTTCGTACCACAGAACATCAGTGTAGCTACCAACCTTTCTGATCAGAAGCTAGGTACAGAACCCTCCAGGAAAGCATCCCGCTTGATTTGACTGTAGCATACCTGCAGCCACCCAGCATCTTTCTACTGATACAAAATATTTACAAACTTTCATCTACTGATGCTAAATTACACACATGACATATGGCAAGGAACTACCGTATGACATATGGCTGAAGCTACCATATGACACTCGGAAGGAAATGAGTTTCTACTCAGACATATTTGCAAGTGTCATAAAAACAACAAAATAAATTAACACCACCCAAGGCTTAAGCTCAGCAAGTAGAAAAACTGTACCAGCTTTGACACTGGTTGGGCTGATGCTCCACAGATAGATGGTAGCAAGGCAGACACATAATGTGGGTTGAAATCCATGGGCTTTGCTTTCCCTTTGCTGAAAATGGAAACAGCCTCTTGGGGTTACGGTCAAGATTCAATGTGATGTGTACAGATAGCAGTAGAAGAGTCCCTAGACTTTATAGCTAACACTCACTAAAAGTTGTCATATTGATGGGATGGGGCTAAATCTAGTGCTAGAATATTAGTCCAACATAACTAAAACTTTAGATCCAGTCCCCAGCACAGAAACAGCAGCAAAGAGTTAGTGTATCATTTTAATCTTTGGATAATTAATGTACTTGTATTGAATGTAATTAACACCTACACGGCTTGAAAGACTGCATGGGCTTGCAAAGAGAGAACATGAGGGAAGGAATGGGAAATAAGAACTTACCTATCCCCCGCCACATAAAAACCCCACTACTCTCACTGTTCCCTAGTTACCAACGGACAATTAAACCTACCTAGTTAGTGGAGGCAAGTACTTAGGATCCACTGCTCACAGCTCTGTTCCCTCACTGGGTGTCCACCCCTTTACCTGATTCCATCCTTTCTAATATCCCCAGCATTTATAACAGCTTCTGAAATCTCCTAGCTTCCACTTGGAATCCTTCCTTGTCCTTTGCACACACAAAGTCAGAACCATCTTCTAAAACTGCAAGTGAAACCCCCTGTCTCGTTGTCTGGAAGCCCTTGAGTGACTTCGCTGTGTTTCGGAAGATGTGTGAAGTATGATGAGTTATCTGACTCCCACTCCAGAGGATCTGCTGGACACCGCATCCCATCAATCCTTTCTTCACTACCACTCAGTCCCTTGGAGAAGCCATTTTCCTGTCAGGTGTGACTGTGCAAACCTGTAAGTAATTCCAGCACTTGGGAAATTGATGCCATAGGATGGGGGAGTTCCAGGCCAGCTTGAACTAAACAGCAAGCCCCTGACTCCAAAAATAAATAAATAAATAAATAAAATAAAAAGAAAGATACACCTTTTACTATTCCATATGCTTCACAGATACTGTTCTCTTAGACTAAGGCAACTCTTCCTTTGCTTTACAAATATCTGGCCATTCCTAAACTTCAAGTCAGAATTTCAAGGTCCTTTTTTCAGAGGATCCCTGCCAGTGCTACAGGGAAGCAGTCAGTCTCACCAGCAACAGGTATCCATCAGTACCCCATCTAACAGATAAAAAAAACTTCTTTGTTTTTTAAATCTGTGTTTTATTTTTCTCCTCACCTGCCTCTTTGAGCAATTACACAAAGTCAGGGCATACTTATTTTTAATTTTTGCTTTCATGGTGTTCTGCATTACCCATAGTGCTGGGTACAGGGAAGACATTTAACAAACAGTTGCTGATAAAGAAAAGTAGTTCACTTAAGTGTTTATGTTAAAATAGCTTCCAGGAAAAACATTTATTTCACTCTTGACTAAAACATCTGAGAGAAAAAAAAAGGCAAGACAAAAATTTTAAATGTGTCTATCTACACTAAAAAGGTTAAGAATATCTGACTTTATTTGGACCAGTTTTTTAAGAGTTCATTATGACTTAGAAAGAGGTCATGGCAAAGAAGCAAATCCAAGTTCAGGAGCTTTGCTGATTGCAGTTAATTGACACTTTTAGGACCATTGTACCACATGAGTCATCTCTAAAATTCTCTTTCCAACTCAATATATTATAGTCATGTGCTTCTCGGGATTTGCCCTCCCTTGATCAAGGGCAATTGAAGGATTTTTGTTTTGTTTTGGGGGTTATTTTGGTTCGCTTTTTTCAGATGAGTATTTCTTATTTGATGCCTTGCTATCTCAAAGGGCACAAGCAGATCGTCTTCTTTAGAATCTGGCCTATATTATAAAGGTGACAACACTGAATTCCTTCGCAGACATTAAATCAAACCTGCTGGGTCTGAGGACCTCCTTCCAAAGGCTAGAAAATTGTTCAAGGTCATGTCTTAGCCCAAGAAATTGTCCTCATTTTTTGCTGGCCTTGGCCTTGCGTGGATAGAGGATGTGGGAGACTATTCTAAGGGGTTGTTCCAGCCAGTGAGTGCTATGAGGTAACTGTAGCTTGTGTGCCTCGGCTTCTGTAGAACTGCTATTGGCTATGTTGAGTTTAGCTGTTCCTTCTGCCCCAATGCTTCTTTCTCTATTTCGCACTCTTATTAATCCAGAAAATATATTTTCCAATCTCTCTCCTTGTTCTTCTAAAAAAGAACCCCTGTGGGTCGAGGAGATGGTTCAGTGGGTAAAAGCAGTGACTGCGCTTCCAGAGGACTCAGCACCCACAGAGTAGCTGGCAATCACCTGTAGCTCCAGTTACAGAGGTTCCAGTGACCTCTTCTGGCCTCCTTGGGTACTTCATTCATGTGGTGCACAGACATGCATGCAGACAAAATACTCATAAATAAAAAATAAAATACGCAAAAAAATACCCCTGGGAAAGGGGTGGATCAAGTGTCCATGGCGCAACTCTGGCAGGAGACATTTGACTTCTTCGGGGGGCAATGCCTAAGAATGGCAGGAATGGCTCTCCTGTTGGCAAGACCCTGGAGACCCTGGCCATTGTGAACAGTTTGCTGCCTAATTCTGAACATGATCCCAGGAGAACTTCTACCCAGAAATGAGTAGAGGCTGATGACAGGTTAGAAATGATGCTGCCCAGTCTCTGGCTGGTCCACTGTTGAGCATAAGCATCATTCACTTCCTTCTCTATGTCATGGTGTCTCCCCAGTACAAAGAACAATGTAAGAGGGATTACTCACTAATCCACGAGACTACTGTAAATAATATAAAATTTGACAGGAGCTATGAGTTGGAGAGTTTCTTTCTTTCTCTCTCTCTCTCTCTCTCTCTCTCTCTCTCTCTCTCTCTCTCTCTGTGTGTGTGTGTGTGTGTGTGTGTGTGTGTGTGTGTGTGTGTCTGTGTCTGTGTGTCTGTGTCTGTATCCACACAACCAAGTTCCTATGTTGGAGTCCAAACTCCCAGCTCTTCATGTGAGCATATCTGGTTATTAGGTCAAGATGAGAATACACTGGTCCCCCTGGTGTCACATACTGCTGAGCTCATTAGAAGAAGAGGCAAAGTCACAGACACACAGGGGAAGCCTCTGTGGGAACCCAAACAGAAAGCAGGCATCCATTCACCAGGGAAAGGAGTCTGAGGAGAAATAGGCCTTCCTTGATCTTCAGCTCCTAGACTTTAGAACTGTAAGAAAATTAATTTATGTTGTGTAGGGGTTCAGTCCTGCAGTCCCCTGTTACTGTCATCAAGACTGTGGGTTTCGTCCGATGCTCTGTAAATGCTCTTACTATGTCTGAGGACTTGAGCCAGCATTTCTTGCAGAGATCAGAATTGAGTTTGCACTTCCAGTTCTCAAATTCTTCAGGCTGTGACCAGTTGTTTCCAGGCCATCTTTTGTTTCCATAACTTCATTTCTGCTCAGTGTGAGTCCCTTGAACTGCCTTTAGTGTCTCCTCCAACCCAGTCTTTCACTCCCATGAACTTGTTTTTATGCTACTCTTGGGGTGATTCTTTATGCTGTACCCTGAAACCCAAGATCCAGGAAGCTATCCTTGCTAGATTGTCACTAAACTAGGCTTTCTTGAAACAGAGAATGATCTGGATACCACAAGAGACACGCATGTCTTAGACAGCCTGGATTGCTGACTAAGCACTAATCTTTTCACTTACGTCTAGGGCAGGCATGGTTACAGACCTGGATCAGGAATTCAGAGTTATCCTCAGCTACACAGCACACTTGATATCAGCATGGGGTACAAAAGACACTGTCAAAAATACAAAAAGAAAAAAGTAATAATTCATTTTTTTCTGATTCCCATTTTGAAATTTAGAAGGTATATCTTATTGGACAACCCAGTGTTTCCTAGATGTGAGCACTTGACTATAATGTGTCAAAACTACTTGATTAAGAAAAAGAAAAAAATTTAACATATTTCAATTTTTAATTTGAAAAATTAGGTACACAAACATATTTTTTCCCAAGACAGAATATTTATTTGATCCTTTAGGTCACCCTTCTCCAGTCATATTGTTTCGGAGGCATTTGAATGTCTCATGGAACCATCATCCTTCTGCCATCCCAGTCCTGGACCACCACAGATGCTTAGGTACCCTTGAGGCCTTAGGACTCTGCTTTGGCCTACAGAATAGAGAGACTACAGAGTAGGGTGGACCCTGTGCAAACACTCTTACAGAACATCAGATCTGAGCTTGCCGCCCGAAGACATTGGTGTTACATTTATTTAGTTGCTTTCCTTCCAGCATTCTCTGATGCCCTTGGATGTAGTCAAGGTTCCAGAATTGAGTGACAAGCGCTGCTCTGTACTCTGATGACTAAGGCATTGTTTCTGGGTCAAGCTTATCACGACTTCTTTTTCCCCTGGGGAAGTGCTCTTCTAGTACAATCCTCAGCAAAGCATGGAGAGCCTCCGGTAAGCTTCCTGCAGCTCCCCAAAAGTGCTTCAGACAGCTGAATTGCTGTCTCAGAAAAAGCAAGAGCCTCCTGCCTCAGCAGCTCCTGTACCTCCCTCCCTATGCATTGCTGGAGAGCCTTCTATAGGAAGAATGTAGGAAAAAATGTGATTGCTCCTCAGGGAAACTGAAAATGCTGGCTTCGTTCTTCTCTGCATGTACTATGTTGCCATCATTGCTGTCAGGTCTCATTTAGGACACCCCATTTCTGCAAGTGATTATCACAGATGAGATTTTAGTTTGATTTTACCAGAGTAACCATGAGAGATCCCAGTTCTGTCTCCTAAATGCCCTGGGCCTGTAGATTCCTGTCAACTGAGACTACCTTGCAAGATCTTTATGATGCTGTTTCTACTGGTTTCAAAATCCACTCAGTGAACCCTGACACTGGAGTGTTTTGAGGACTTTTGTGGTAACCATAGCATTTTCCTGGCCAGAGCTTTCATTAAAGATGAGCACACTTAGCAGGGCAGTGGTGGCACACATCGGGAGGCAGAGGCAGGTGGATCTCTGTGAGTTTGAGGCCAGCCTGGTCTACAGAGCAAGTTCCAGGAAGAGCCTCAAAGGTACAAAGAAACTCTGTCTCAAAAAACAAAACAAAACAAAAGAAACCAACAAAAAAGTGACCACGCCTAAATGCTTCAATTTAAAATCTCATGGGGACCTTGACAGATGGTTGAAGGGAAGGGGAGAGGCAGGGAGGGAAGCAGAAAAAAATGTGAAGTTCAATAAAAATATTTTTAAAAAGAATGTGAAATGAAAAGTTGTTAGATATACCCAAATAACTTTCCACATTAAAACTGCTGTTTGAAGAAAAATAAATAAATAAATAGATAGATAGATAAATCAATCAATCAGTCAATCAATCAAATCTCAGGTCTGGTTTTCCATGAAAGTTAATTAAATGAAAACACACAGAGGTTAAACTAAGGTAGTAAGGGTTTTTCATAGCAGATTCTTCCTGTGTAGGCCAGCCTGGTATGATCTAGGCTTGCTTCTTTTGTAGAATGCAAATAACCACAAGAATTAGGCTGTCCCTGTGATCAAAGTCACACGTAAGAGCTGAGGTATCACTAGAAGACCAAACAATATGAACCCAAAAAAGAAAGGGGAAAAAGGTTCTTTACCTATATGTGCACCAGGCAGAATACTCCTGTACCTGAGAAATGCTATCAGCAGGTCTTATGATGTGCCCAGATAAACCGTCAGCTAAAAACAATATGATGAACAAGGAAGGAGTTCTCACTTGTTGAACTGAATTACCTACATTCCAACTCCACTGTTGCACTTCTAACCATAAATTCCTTGCCCTTAACTCTCCATTAATATGTGTACTTTTTATTGCTAGGACATTTTGAGACGACATCTCATGCAGATCTATAATTTACGCAGATACCTGATAAGATAAGGTATGTAAGTATATTGGATTTTCAGCAGCCCGTGTCAATTACTGATTCATTTTGATCAAATATGTCCTGACTAATGTAAACTCCATTTCTGTTTAACATGAGACAACAAGCATGTCACCCCAAAGTCCCCCCATCATGGGGTGCTGGGCCATGGTGGCTGCTGCACTTTCAGAAGAGGCCAATGCTGTGATGCTTCCCCTGAAGTTTCTCCCAGCAGAAGAATGGCACATGAGACAGATTAACTGAGTTCCACTTCTTGTTTCAAGGAAGAGGCAGGCTCTGAATTAGATACCTACCTCAACATAAGCTGGATCTTCTGGCTGCTAGCCTGAAGTCAAAGGCCAAGGTCACATGACAGGCAGTGGGGACAGACAGAGACCCTGAAGGGAATCGAAGTCTGGTCATGTGGCACACCTTCCAAGCAGGCCAAACAAAGGCAGAAAACTAAAGTGACAGTAAAATGTGAAGATGAACTTACATATCCATGACTGGAGGAGATGTAGCGGATAAATGGTCAATGATCCATGACACTGAGAGGGGAACTTTGGAACAAGGGTTGAACAAGTTGCCATTCAGTTTAAATCTAGGCTCAACTGTTAGAAACTGTAAAATTCTTCTTAGGTTTAAATATTGCCTCAAGATGCAGAACAGCTGGGAGGCACTTGGTGGCCAGTGATCGTAGAAAGCCTCAACCAAGAAAAACTGCTATTTTTTTTTTTAAAAAAATTTAGTTAGGACAAAAACTTTTTATGGTAAATGATTAACAAATAAACAAAAATTTGACCCAGACTTTATCTTGAAATATAAAAATAAATCTATTTTATAGATAGCCAGATTTAGATTATATGGCTAACAAATCCTTGCTCAGATTCCCTTTGTAAGTAGCTCAGACCTAGAGATTAGAAACATCAGACGTCCTAGTAGGCATGCCCAACTTGCATTTTAAGGTCACATGTGCCTCTGGATTATAATCAATCTAGCTCAATCAGAAATATAATCTTACAGGATTCTTTTGAGATTTCTTTTCTTTTCCTTTTCCTCCCTCCCTCCCTTCCTTCCTTTCTTCTTTACTTCCTTCCTTCCTCCCTCCCTTCCTCCCTCCCTTCCTTCCTCCCTCGCTCCCTCCCTTCCTTTCATTTTCTTTCTTTTTTGTTTGTAGCTCTATCCTGCAGCTCTTAAGGACAAATGTAGCTGACAGGGTCACTTCTCAGTGCCGAAGACCCTGCATAAGTCAAACCCACCTAGGACAAAGGAGTAGACTCTGTTTTTCCTTCACATTCCTCCAACAAGCAACACTGACATTAGATCAAGGTGTGAATAGGCACCCACCTACTTGATATCTACCTTACATTATGCAGCAGCCAACAGAGGAAGCAATGCATCAATAGTTTCGAGAACCATCCTCAAATTCTTCCTCCCCTGCCCTCATTACCAGTATAACTAATCTACCCTGATTCATCCTCATATTTTCCTCTAAAATGGAACCAAATAGACACACAGCTCTGCCTGCAGTAACTTAACTCCTTTTCCTGTGGGTTTCCTAATTTCAATGTAACTAACATTAAGAAGGAGGACCATTTTCAGAGCAGCAAGGCAGGAGTACATGTATCTGAGCTTTAGCTAACCTCCCACTTCATCAGGTCAGTCTCTAGGTGTCTTAAGGATTTTGAATGTCTAGTGTCATCCAAGATGGCATTGACCAATTTACTGCACCAGATAAAACCTGACATCACAGCTTGTTCCTATTGGTTTTCCCTCCTTTATATTCTGACTCTGGTGTAAGTCTGGGTCAGATGGCAAGAACACTAGGAAAACCTGGAGAAGCCCTCTCAACTGTAGACAAAGACCAGGAAAGAAGGCTAAGAGACACTATGTCTTACACAGGAAGAGTCTTGAAGGCTATCTTCTTTTCTTATACCATCCTCTGATGGAGGAAGGTCATTGGTTAAATAAAAAGAAACTGCTTGGCCCTCATTGGTTAGAAGATAGGTGGGAGGAGTAAACAGAACAGAACGCTGGGAGGAAGAGGAAGTGAGCTCAGACTTCACAGCTCTCCTCTCAGGAGCAGATGCCTCAGAGAGATGCCATTCTCCGCTCTTCCGGGCAGACGCAATTCAGCTCCGACCCAGGATGGACCTAGAATCTTCCCGGTAAGACCGGTGCTCACAGATTATTAGAGATGGGTTGATTGGGATATCAGAATTAGCCAGTAAGGGCTAGAGCTAAAGGGCCAAGCAGTGTTTAAATGAATACAGTTTGTGTGTTGTTATTTCGGGTAAAGCTAGCCGTGCGGGCGGCTGGGGTGCTGGGGACGCAGCCCCACCGCCAGTATTTACTACAATCCTCCACCCCCACCCATCCTCCCTCTACCTTTGTTTCAGCAGCCTAGGCTGGGGAACTACTTTGCTATGTTAGCAAATCTGATTTGTTAAAAACAATAAAGAGTTGGGCTGTGGTGGTGTACACTTTTAATCCCAGCACTTGGGAAGCAGAGTTTGAGGCCAGCCTGGTGTACAAAGTTAGTTCCAGAACAGTCAAGGCTACATAGAGAAACCCTGCCTCAAAAAACTAAACCAAAATAAAACAAAAACAACAACAACAAAAAGAAAGCAGCCAAAGTGGTAACACCAATTTCAAATCCTAATGTTTGTGAGGATGTCAATGGAGAAAGTGAGTTGGGAGCTAGCCTGGGATACATAGCCTGATTCCCAAACATTTAAAAAAACAAAAACAAAAACCCTGGTGGAGAGTTTAGTTCTGAAGCCAGAGGAAGAGTGGAAGGGGTGCTTGAGAGGCAGAAAGTAGAGGAAATGAGACAAGATCTATTTATTGTGCCAGCTAAGTACTGGATATGGTACCGAGAGAAGTATATGCTAAACAGGTATATACCTCAAGAAGCTGGGTAGACACTTGACAGTCTGAATTATGATAAAAACCACCATTCCAACCCCAGGCTTCCTTGATTGCACCATGCATCAGGCAGACCCAAACACCAAATGAAGGTGAAGACTGGAGTGATGTTAATATCTCCCCCAAATAGAAGGCCTCTTTCTATGGGGAGCTATCTGTAATAATGCCCACAAACAGATCAGCACAAAACACTATCAAGCGCAACAATATCATTATCTCGGGTGTTCACACTTGCTGTCTAGAAAGTCCGTTGATCCTGGAGAATTTTTTCTGGATAGACTGAGGTGGAATAGATGGATTTTGAGATTTATAGAAGGAATTATTTTCAGGTTTCAAACATTAAAAATAATAATTATATGATTATAGTTTGATCTGGTTAGTTTTTGTCAATGACACAAACCAGAGTCATCTGGAAAGAAGAAACCTCAATCAAAGAATTTTCTCCATCAGATTGACATGTGAGTACATTTATCAGGAATTTTTTGATTAATTATTGATATGGGAGGACCCAACCTGAGTAGTAGCACCATGGACAGGCATCCTGAGTTTATTAAATAACAAAAAAGAGCAACCCAATAAACAACATGCTCTGTGGTTTCTGCCTCTGCTGCTACTGGAGTTCCTGTCCTGATCTACCTCAGGGATGAGCAGTGGTCTGGACATGTAAGCTGAATAAGCCCTTCCCTTTCTAAGTTGCTTTAGGTCAGCACTTACCACCTCAGCAGAGAAGCAAGATAGAGCATACTTGTGGGCACATTTACCCTGTGACTTAGAGAATAATATTATATAGGCTATTACAAGTCACCTACAAGACAAAATAATAGTTGTGGGTTTACAGGTAAGGAATATGGCTGTTTTCTAATTCACAGAGTGAACCCTTAGTCCTGAAAATACACAGTTAAAAATAACCGATGCTGGCAGAGTCTGAGCTGTGTCAGTGCACGTCATGGGTAGACAAGCTTTTAAGTGTCTTCTACTCTTTGACAGAGGATTGGTTGAAAGGAGTGCCACCGAAACTGTAGCCAAAGGTGGCATGATGCTTTCAGAAAAGTCTCAAGGAAAAGCATTGCAAGAAGCAACAGTAGTGATTGTGGGGTCAGGCGCTAAAGGAAAGTGTGGAGAGATTCAGTCAGTGTGAAAGCTGGAGACGAAGTTCTTGTCCCAGAATACGAAGGCACCAAAGTGGTTCCAGATGACAATGGCTATTCCTTATATAGAGAAGGCAACTGTAGTGGTTTGAAAGAAAAATGGTTCCCAAAGGGAGTACCACTTTTAGGAGGTGTGGCTTCATTGAAGGAAGTGTGTCACTGTGAGGGAAGGCATTCAGCTCCCGTTTTCTCAAGCTTCCCTCGGTATGACAGTCAGTGGACTTCCTGTTGCCTGCAAGATGTAGCGCTCTCAGCTACTCTAGTACCACATCTGCCTGCACATCACCATGCTTCCCTTCGCGATCATAAAGGGCTGAACCTCGGAAACTGCAAGCCAGCCACCCCAATAAAATGTTTTCTTATGTGTTGCCGTGGCCATGGTGTCTCTCCAGAGCAGAAAAAAAAAAAAAAAAAAAACCAAAAAACATGAGACAGTGACCTTCTTAGAAAATCTGTGGACTGAAATCCCTGTTGAAATGGTGTCATATGAAGCTGCCCATTCAGCTGACATTCTGAACTATTTCATCATATAATTTCCATGCCTCCCTTTTATATTAAGCAGATGATACCTAAAAGTTAACAATTACCACTGTTTAATAGAAAACATGAAAGGATTTAGACTCCAGGCAACTCAATTTGAATCCTATTTCCACCAAGGAATCTATTTCTACCATGGATCTTTAGAAGGGAAAAGATAACAAACTATGAGAATCCACTTAACTAACAATAAACAAGAGCTATTAGGTTTTTGTGACATGCTATTGAATTTGACAGCTAACTATTAAGTACTCAAAGACTATTGTCATTTCATCCATTTTTGATTACATATAGAATCTAACACAGTGTTTAAGATGTATGTAATATTTATAGAGAATAAATAGATACAGTTGCCCATAGAAAATAATATTAATGAGACAATTAGATATTTTAAGAAAAGCTATTCAATAAAAATTGAAGAAGAAAAAACATATACATGGAGAGTGGCCCTGCCAATTACTTATGAAATGCTTTTTTTTTGTCTTCTGATCCAATGAATTTTTTTTTTCTCAGATGCCTGCTCACTCTTACTGATGGGCCAAATCTCTTGGTATTAGGTGGCTGCTAGCAAAAAAAAAAAATGTTAAGAGAAAAAAATGGACTGTGATGTACTGGATCAAAGTGTTAAGTTTCATGAAAGTGTTTTCAGAAATATTTAATATATGCAGGATTTACATGTCAAGGAAATGATTCACAATAATACACATGGAAGAAATAATATGCCACTTCAGACAAACGCATTCTATCTTAATGTCATTATCTGGAGGGCATCCCTGTTGAGTGCCCAAACCTCCAGTGCAGAGAGTGGGCAGTTCAAATTCTAGTACAAGTAGTAATGTTTGAAGGTCATATTTCTTTATAACTCTTCTCTATACTTCACTCCACAGAGATGTGTGCAGCTTCTTTGCTACAGGTTTCCTAGTTCTCAAAACTCAGGGACCATCGATGGATGGAGGGAGTGGTTTGCAGGACTTATTCTGTGTGTCAGCCTCCCTCTCAAGACTGCCTGTGCTGCCCTTATATTGCCTATGTCTTGGGTTGGGAAAAGCAGCTCCATGATCAAAAAGACAACTCCTTAGGATAGGAGTGCATGTGTAAAGGAATCAGCTAGCCTTTGGGAAGGCTCTGGCCCCTTCTACAAGAGAACACAACACTGAATATTTATAGCCTTGGTCTAGGGTTTTTCCTTACATTAATACAAAATAAAGAAAGAGAGAAAGAATATTATTCCGTTTTAGTTAGTTTTTCTGTCTTTCCATCTCCCAACACTGGATTCTAGAATCCAGTTTCTTTTTTCTTTTTCAAGACAGGGTTTCTATACATAGCCTTGGCTATACTGGAACTTGCTCTATAGACCAGGCTGGCTTTGAACTCACAGAGATTCACCTGCCTCGGCCTCCCAAGTGCTGGGAGTAACGGTGGGCACTACCACTGCCTGGCTAGAACCCAGTTCTGTATGTCGTGTACCAGTGTACCACAACTCCATGTTGGGGTCACATAACTGAATGTGGGCATTGTGAAAGTTATTGTGATAGTAAAAACTTTTTGAACAGTAACAAAATAAGAGTTGCAGAATGATAAACCATACATATACAAAGTCATTTTATGATTAATTATGAGTAAATACTCAATTTATATGCCTAGTTTATATACCTGAGATCCCACGTCTTTAAACATGTCTTTAAAGAGAAGGCATCCCAAATGGATCAAACTTAAGAAGCTTCCTCTAGTCTGGCATGAGATCCCTACTTGTCACCAATCTGCCCTAGCATCTGCCCTTGACTGTCAGTCACCTTCACGCCTGCCCTGGACTGTCACCTTCATGTCTGCCCTTGACTGTCACCTTCGCATCTGCCCTTCACTGTCACCTTCACGTCTGCCCTTGACTGTCACCGTCCCTGTTGTCAGTCCCCAGCCTTGAGTTGTTCCCTAAGTAGTTTCTCCCATTTCCATCCTTGAATTGCCAACACCTGAGGGAGAGAAACATTTCTCCCCATAGTCAGGTGTATCCGCTGTCCTTCCTCATCTCACCGGCACCATTTCTCATCAGCTACACGGTTTTTCCATTTCTTTCATTACACAATTTCCTTTGTCCAGAGGTGCCCTCCCTGCTCTCTGCATAATCTCTCCCTATCCCTGTTCCCTTCCTTCCTCTTCCTCTTCCTCTTTCCTTCCCTCTGTGGAACAGCACTTCATTACCTGGTCCAATTGCCTTAGTATTAATTTATCTACTTAAAAATCCCCCCTTTTCCCCTGTGTCTCTGCAGACTGACAGAGTTTTTAGTGTCAACTAAGAAATACTTTGAAATGGATAGGAACTACAAAAATATTAAGGATATCTGTTTATGTTGGATGATTCTAAAATTACTTTTACTCCTGTCTTATTTAGGGTTTCTATTGCTGTGAAGAGACATCAAGACCACAATAACCCTTATAAGGAAAACATCTAATTGGGATGGCTTACATTTTCAGAGGTTCAGTCTGTTATCATCATGGCATGACATGGTGGTATGCAGGCAGACATGGCGTTGGAGAAGTAACCGAGTGTCCTAATCTTGGCTTGCAAGCAACAAGGAGTGATCTGTCTCACTGGGCATGGCTTGAGCATATATGAGACCTTAAAGCCCACCTCCACAGTGACACACTTCCTCCAACAAAAACACACCTACTCCAACAAAACCACATCTCCATTTGGGGATCATTTTCTTTCAAACCACCACAACAATCATGTATTTTTCTATTTTTTTTATGCTTCAAACTTAATCTTATTTCCAAATTCAATGTACTATTGCTCTCATCTTCCAAAACATTTAGTGAACAAAGTTGTCCAGTGACTAAATGATTATTGTATTTAAAGGTTCCCAATATCAGTTAATCAAATAATGACAAATGGGTGGGGTAAGGATGTCTGGTCAAGTATTTCCTTTCTGTCAACTGTATCTTAGAATGCTGATTTTCAAGTGGTTCTAGAAGATTCACTATCAGAATGCCAGACATTGTTAAAAACTTACTTTTAAAATGAATGGTATCCTCAGTAATTCCATAGCTACAAAAATTTCTGGAATAGAATTTAATATTTTCACTTACAGAGATTCATTTAAACATCTAAGTTCCATGTAGAAAGTAGAGGATGTTTGATATTCCATCATCCTCAAAATTATACTAAGCAAACAGAATATAGGAAGTATATTACCCAGAGAAACTTGGAAAATGTCAAAGCTACAATATGCAGATATAGATGCAGATATTTTGGTTTCTCCTGGAAAAGGTAAGTGATCTCCAGTTTGAGCTATAAATTTGAGATGGGAGAAAGCAGTCTTGCCCATTCTACAACTTTTGGTTACTATAGCAGATTCCTGAGGCAAATGAACTTTTACCAAGGAGAATTTATTTGGGGGTATGATTTCAGAGATTTCAGTACCTGGTCAAGTTGCCCCCTTACTTACTATTGGGCCTGTGGTGATACACAACATTGGGAGAGTGGACAGGGGATTAAAGTCACTCACCCACAACAACTGAAGGAAAGTGAGAAAGAGGACCAAAGTAAGGTCCCAGCATTTCCATCAAAGGTGCTCCTCCATTGACCTAACTTCTTCCAGGGAGCCTTTACCCCCAGTAGTGTCACTACTGGCTACCAGGCCTTTAACACACAAGACTCTGAAGAGGAAATGATTTAGATTTGAGCTGAGCATCTACATGTGTCAGCAACAGATGCCTAAGAACACCAGGTGGTTTTCATCAGTGTAATGATATGGGTGCTTGCTTTATCTAATTCTCAATGTTGTGACTTTAGAATCTTTTTACTGCTGACACCAACACTTTTTAATTCATTTACTAACAAATCCAAAACCCAAACCAAGTAATGCCACACCCCATATTCCCTCCAGGTCTGGTCTATGTACAGCAATCCAGTAATCTGCAACCAAGTAGTTCCACCTTGGCTGATTGCCCAACTGCCTTCGGTTTCATGGAATAATCTAGCATGTGGTGCCAGAGGACCTGGATTTAGATCTCCTAACTCTGTAATAATCTGGATGATAAAAGGGTTCCCATGCAGCTGTTGGAAGAATTACATATATGCAATGAGAATTGCCCAACTGGTATTAATTAATAATTAATACTTGCTTTCCTGAGAGTTTTGAGCTGCTCACATATCATTGCAGAGAAATTTAGACTTAGTGATAAGTGAATTCAAAATTATTTAGAATAGATACATATTTTCTCTATGTTTACCCATTAGAAAGGAACTGCTTCCCCGTCACCCAGGTTTGTAAAGAGACTTACTATGGTGGTTAGTGGATTGGCAAACTGGATGGGATTGAGAATTGACATAGAAATAAGTCTCTGGGCATGTCTGTGAGGGATTTTCTAGTTTAGGCTAAACGAGGACTCCCATAGAATGTGGGCCATGCCATCCCTGACTTGGGATCCTGAAGACCATAAAGTGATGGAGGAGTTAATTTCATTGGTTAATAAAGAAACTGCCTTGGCCCATTTGATAGGCCAGCCCTTAGGTGGGTGGAGAAGACAGAGCAGAATGCTGGGAGAAAGAAGCTGAGTCAGTAAGTCGCCATGATTCTCCAACCCCAGACGGATGTCCTTCCTGGTAAGACACCATCTCGTGGTGCTACACAGATTATTAGAAATGGGTTAATCGAGATGTGAGAATTAGTCAATAAGAGGCTACAGATAACGGGCCAGGCAATGTTTAAAAGAATACAGTTTCCGTGTGATTATTTCAAGTAAAGCTAGCCAGTGGCCGGGAGCTGAGCAGTGGAAAGCAGTCCGCAGCTCTTTACAACAATAAAGAAGAAGTCAAGCTGAGCACTATATTCAACTCTCTCTGCTTCCTGTCTATGAATGCAATGTTAGCAGCCTAGAGCTCCTAACACCATCTCTGATTCTACCATGATGCATCTTTAGAACTGGAAGGCAAATGAGCCCTCCCTCCCTCAAACTGCTTTTGTCCAGTATTTTGTCACACCATAGAGACAAATTACTAATACAGTGACTATAAAGAATAAAAATAAGAGGCATAAATGAGAATGAGGAGAAACAGTTGTTCTTGTGTACTGCTTATAGGGAGTGTGAGCTGGCACACCCACTACAGCCAATTGTGTGTTCATTCCTTCAGAATTTGGAAGCAGAACTGACATTTGGCCTAATAATCCTACTCCAGGTGCTGCCCCACATAACTGAAAGAAGAATCTTGAAGAGGTATTGGTACACACAGGTTAACAGCAGATTTCTGTAACATCCAATAGAGAAAACGACTCAAATGTCTGTGGATGGATTAATGTGTACACAAAATGTGAATCTTGATTTGCACTTAGAATACAAATATGCAATGGAATATTATTCTATCTTAAAGAAGAAGATAATTATAATAGATGCACAACAAGTATGAACCTTGAGGATGTTATGACAAACGAAATATGGCAGTTACAAAAGGACTTAGGATCCCACTTATATGAGATGCTTAGAGTGATCAAATTCATAGGCCAGAGACTACAATAGTGGCAGGGAGTTATTGTCTATCAGGAACAATTTTAACAGACAGGATGAAGATGTTTGTGGATGATGGTGGGGGGGGTGGTGATACAACAATATACGTGTGTGTAGAAACACTAAATTTGAACTAAAGTTACTTAAGATGGGATTATGTGTATTTTACCACAATTATTTGTAAAAGCAATTGATCTGGCATATTAATATCCTTCAAATATTATTAGAACAATGCTCTGAAAAATGGATGTTTTGTTTTATTCTAGTGATTTCATGAAGCAAGTCTTCTGTGCATAGTGCACTCTGTAAAGTACACTTTATATCAATTACACTCACTGCCTGGCACCACAAGTTGTAGGTGGAACTACAAGCCTTGTTTTGCCAAGCTGTTAGACGGAAGTTTCTGTCTAATAAGGTCCCCATGATTATTAAATTAAATGATGCGTGCAAATATACTGGGAGGCTTGTGCCACAGATGAGCATCTGATGTGCTTTCTTCCTTCTGCAGATAGACTCATTGACTTGATAATGAATTCTATTTTCAGCATACAATCAACTATGATCGGGGAGAGACACTGGAAACTGAGTAAGGTGGCCCCTTTTCCCCGAGGATGTGGGGGCTTACAGCTTCACAGCACACAGGTTCACACTTTGATATCAACTATTTGGCACCACAGGGAGCAAGAGCTCTCAGTATTCACCTGCCCACCCATCCATCTAATCTGGACTCTTTCCAAACCAATGACAGGGTCAACCCTTCATCAGAATGCTCCCGTCTGCTCCTATGTGCATAGCTTCAGAAGTGTCTCTGCACGTTTCTAAGTCCCATACAACAAATTCTCAAGGATATATAAACACTGCATTCTTCGGGGGGCTCATGCATATAAAAGAAAAAAGAAAACAAAAACAACACGATGGATTCAGAAGAGACTTCGTAACTTCTTTCCAAAGGTGACTTGTTCTTCACTTGTTACCTTTGTTCAGATAGTTTTGCTGCTTTTCCAAGCTATCTCATACAGAATCTTCTCTTTCCCATTACACTAATTGGCAATGTAAATATTTTAACAAACACTGTGGGATTACTTTCCCTCCGCTTTAGGTAAATGTGTAATTTAACACGATCACGACAACTTGCATCAGCCCATCATCTGATGCCACTCAGCCTCCAATGAATTAATTACATGGCAAAGAAGTTTGTGAGAACTCTAAATCAGAAATGAACTTGTTTGGGGACTGTCAAGACATGTCTTCATGTCAGCCCAGGACCTTCCCCAAAGAGCATGCGTTAAGAGTTTTGTTGGCATTTGTTTCAGTCAAAGAGAACAAACTTCTATGGACAAACATGTTCTGAACTTTCAGCCTATTAATTATCTCTTGTAATTAGAGAGATGGCTAATTATACTGCTAATTTGTAGAAGTTCACCCTGAATGGAGTTTGCCCTAAAAGCTCTTTTTCATATTCGTTAAATCGCATTTGTACAATCTCTCCACACGCTTTTCATGGTGTGGAGAATGCTTGTTTTGGATCAGGATACATAACATTTTTCTTTCTTGATTTTCCCTTCTCTTCTTCATCCTATTATTTCTGCCTCCAGAGTTTCATAGTTAGAAAAACCTGTTTTAGCAGTCTTGAGCTAACTAATAAATAAGGACAAACATGACAAGAAGCTGATTCTTCAGAAAGGCTCTTTCCATGTGTCCTACTATCCACTTGCAATTGACCAGACAGCCAGGTCAGTTTTGGAATGAAAGGTTCCAACCTTCTTTTTTGGTTATAATGGCATCAGTCCTATAAAACCCAATGCATCCACTCAGCTCACGTCCTCCCAGTGTTGGCACCATGGCTCATTTTGGTAGCATTTGATTTTCAGATATTCTCCAGTGACAGTACTGGACCTCTTGGAGAGTTGGTGTTGGAAAAGAGCAAGGACATTGTTACACATGTCTTTCATCCTGCTACCTCTAGTCACCCACTTTAGAAGGATCCCAATACCTCGTGTGCTAATTTAGAATCTTAAGTTTTCTTTTACTAAAAGAATGTGGATTTTTCTCTATAAAATATATTCTAATTATATTTTCATTTACCCCACTCCTCCCAGTTCCTCAATACTTCCTCCCCCATCTGAATCAACACTCTCTGTCTCATTAGAAAACAAACAGGCATCTAAGGGTTGTAATAAAATAAAACAAAATACATGAAGATAAATCAAAAACAAACAAACCAGAATTGGAGAAAACAACAAAACAAGAAAAAGAGCCAAAGAAAAGGCATGAGAAATGCACATAGATGCAGAGACACCTATGTACATACACAGGAATTCCATAGAAACACAAAACTAGAAGCCATAATATATACACAGAAGACCTTTAATGTTAAAAAAAATGTCCTAACTTAACATTATGGGAAATAGAATCTCCAAAAATACCGCTAAATTCATTTTTATTGGTCATCTACTGGGCATGGGTCCTATCCTCAAAAGGGATTATTTTCTCCAATAAGACACCCATGGAGAAAGCTAATTTTTCTCCTAACTAAGTGGCTATCAATTAAAGATAACTTCTGGATTAAGGATGGGGGCATGTGTCCCCTTCAAACCAATATCCAATGCTGCTTGGATGGCCACAAACCTGAGAGCAGATAGATCAGTGATGCAGAGGAAAACCAAATACTATTGTTCTGCTAAAGGAGCATAGCAGTAAAATGACTCTGTCTGACATTCTGTTGTACTCATAGATCATTACCTTGCTCAACCATCATCAGAGAAGCTTCCTCCTGCAGGAGAGGGAAAAAAGTACAGAAACTATAGCCAGACAATATGCAGAAAATGAGAGATCTTGAAACACTCAACCATACATGGGATGGCCACCAAATCCTTCCCCTCAGTGCTCAGAGAACCCTGCAGTAGAGGAGGTAGAAAGAGTGTAAAAGCCAGAGGGGATGGAGGACACTCAGGAAACAGGCCTTACAAACACAGCAGGATAGATGCGCATGCAAACTCATAGAGACTGTGGCAGCATGATCTGTACCAGATGACTTACTGGAGCTTGAAGACTCACAATTTTAAAATAAAAAATAAATAAAATACAGTTTAAGGCATAAAACATTGAGAATATAGTATTTTTAAAACGTTAATAAAAAACATGGAGATAAGCAAGACAATGGGTTCTCAGAAACCACGGGGCTGTCTAGCTTTCTACAGAATACTTAATACACAATATATTCTATTTTTTGTTATATATAGTGGAAAAAGTGAATCATCAAGAAATTTTAGTAGTATGTTTTTAAAGACTATTTTAAAGATGTGATACTTTTTAAGATGCTAGAAATAATAATTCATGCCAGGCAATGGTGGCGCACACTTTTAATCCCAGCACTTGAGAGGCAGAAGCAGGTGACTCTTCTGAGTTAGAGGCCAGACTGGTCTACATAGAAAGTTCCAGGAATCTGCACGCCAGTCTTTGGTTTAACCATGAATTCAGGCTTCTCAAGAACAAGATGTTGCCTTTCCAATGCACCTTGTGACTAGCCTGAAAAAGTCATGGAAGTTCATGACAATATTACAAATTTGCATAACTGTTCTAAAGAGGATGATTTTAACTACAAAGAATCTTGGAGAAATTCTAATAAATATATAAAGTTAACATAAACAGTCTAAGAACAAGGAATGGGGCAGAATCATAGAAACCCACAATGCTCTCATTTCTAATTGTTGAGCCAATACTGTAGGAAGTTAAGAGAAGAAGGACATAAGAAGAAGAGATAAGCCATGCCACTTATTAAGAGTAAACTTTTAAGTTATGTGTTTTATAGGATGATAGGAAAAAACCTGGTATATTCCACATAGGAGATAGAGTAGTATAGAATGAAGAACAAATTAATTCAGCCTTGGTTGATTAGTTGATTGTGAGAACTTAGATTTCAAATGGTAAATATTAATCATTAGAGACAAAATTTTCTTTCACTTTGCATGATGCTGTAACTGCAAATGCTACCAACTGGACACACTCTTCTACCTATCGGTGTGCCTAGTTAGAAAACTTCCTTTGTTGTTTGTAATACTGCTTATGCTTTTAATATTAGAAATATCAATCAAGTAGGTAATAGTTACTGGAAGGAAAGATGAGAGATGGAAGGGGAATGAGGTAAAGGAACAAACTGGCAATTATTTTAATCATTATTAAAAACACACGAAAACAAACTTGATTGTAACTCTGTTCATGCAAGCCATTGAAATTGTATAAATAAAAATGGACTAGAAATGGTATGGTTTTTCAAAGGGTGTTAAGCAGTCTTCTATTTTGGCTAACAGTCTAGATACTTTGGGGATCCCTCCTACCTGCAGCCTGAGTTGCTATGGAAGGCTACAAAGACACAGATATTCCCTTAACATTTGCTGTAGCTTTGAACTGGCTAACGTATGTGTATTAACTGACCACCTCGTAGGAACCTTTTACAAATGCCTCAGAAAACAGTGGGAAAAATATATATATGCTCAACTTTACAATATACAAAGGAATCTAAGTTAGAAATCATGCTGGCTCTGAGAATAGGAAAGGTTTCTAGGAGGGAAGGAGGTGTGGCATCCCTTGTTTTTCTACTGATCTAGGTCAAGTTTTCATTCTTAATTAAAAAACAAAAGATCAACTAATTTTTTTCTTTCTTACTTTGAAATGTGTAAGTTTTGATCAAAGTTTACTCTGATGTGTTAATAATGTAGTCGAATATTTACTGAAAGGCAAAATAGAGTATTTGAATGTTATACCTGCACTTTTTAAAGAACGTTCTTTGCATCTAACTGCCAGTGCCATTGTCAAACTTGTTTTCAAAACTGTACATTTTATTAAAGAAAGTAATTAATTTTAAAGCATTATGTTGCCATCTTATAGAGTATAAAATGTATTCTTGTCAATTCATTGTAACTTACTTATTTTTAAATAAAAGTATAAGAATACTTTTTGATTAAAGAAATTTGTTATTAAAAAAAAGTTCCAGGACAACCAGGGCTATGCCGAGGAACCCTGTATCAAAAAACCAAAAGGGAAAAAAAGATAATGCATTTATACAAACAAAGGTAATACAATAGTAAATGTTGTGTAAACTAAAAGAGCATAATTAAAATTGCAAATTATACTCTTTGCCTCTTTGTAGAAGCAACTGAACTTCTTGGTGAAATTCTCCCACTTTCCTGTGAAGACTGCAAGCAAAGCCTCGCCCCAGTCAGTTATATTCATAGTGGGAGATGCTGAGAATTTTCGTATTTCTTATCTGTTTGTTGTAACTTCAGCATTCTCTGTCATTGAAGATAACAGAAATCTTATTCACAGGAATATTTAGTTTTCTTAAAGTGTGTCCTAAACATCTTTTAACGTTTGAGTCACACGTATTGCATATCCTCAAAGAAAAAGGCTTCACAATGAAGTGTGAGATATTTTTGAATACTGCCTATAACTGTATAACTAACCAAAGGAACCCAGTAGGGAAGGCATGACGTCCTGAATAAATGCTTATTATTGACATGGATACCACAATGCCAAGGATCCCAATGCTTCAGACCATGGGAAGGGCAGTGCTTTCTCTAGTCAGGCTCAGGGGAATGGGTGCAACCCAAGACTGCTCCCCAGCAGAAACATGCTACCAAGATCAGCTAACCTGTCCCCTGCCACCTCAGAGACAGTGAATTTTCCAGGTTATTGGTGGTGCCTCTCCATCAGAGCACACAGCCCAGCTTTCATGTACATGTCTCTTGTTTCTTCATCCCCTGCCATTACTCCAGTTAAGTCATTTCCTCAAGTCATGCAGGCCACCCCCCCACACACATTTTCCTGCTAACTCTAGTTTAGTGTAGTGACCTCATTCTTTTTTTTCCTTTTTTTTATTTTGCCATTCAAAAAATTTACACTTCCTCCCCTTCTCCCATTCCCCTCCCGCTCCCCCACTCCCCCTCCCTCCTTAAGAGGGAGGCAGGGAACCCTGCCCTGTGAGAAGTCCAAGCCTCTCCTATCCAGTCCTAGGAAGCTTTGCATCCAAATAGACAAATAGACTAGGGTCCCAAAAAGCCAGTACATGCAGTAGAAACAAGTCCCAGTGCCTTTATCAATGGCTTCTCAGTCAGCCCCCATTTTCAGCCACATTCAAGAGAGTCCGGTTTGATCAATGCTCATTCAGTCCCGGTCCTGCTGGCTTTGGTGAGCTCCCATTAGAACAGGCACACAGTCACAGTGGGAGGACCAACCCCTCTCAGTCCAGACTTCCTTGCTCGTCTTCTCCCTCCTTCTGCCCTTCAACTGGACCTTGGGGGCTCAGTCCCTTGCTCTGATGAGGGACTTTGTCTCTATCTCCATCCATCACCGGACAAAGACTCTTTCCGATGGGTCTTCTGGTCGTGACCTCATTCTTAAGAGCTGTTTTCTAATTCTTATTATAGTACCAGCTGACTGCATACACTCCATTGCTTCAACTATTGGACATTGTGTGTGTTATCAGAAATAACCTTACATCACAAGGAGAAGATCTGAATGCAATAGCAAGAGCTCTCATTGAAGAGAGCCTAGCAGTACCTCCAGGTTGTGTGCACAGATAGTTCTGATTGGTGGAGCAAAGCCTTGAGACCGAGAGGCTGAAGCCCATGTGCCACTGTCTTCCCTAGCAGTGTTGTCGATACATGGTTTTACCTCAGTCACGATAGATTCTCCAGGACTGCTCCAATCTTTCAGTCACTCTTCCCTGCAGTTTGCACTGATAACAAGTATGTACCCAATCGCCTGCTTAAGACACCACAAACTTTCAGGTATTTCTATATTGTGTACATTAAGAAGCCACTTAAGGAAACTCAAACACAGTCACCTAATAGTTTTTGAAGTAGTTTTCAGAAATAAAAGAATTGCCTGAGCTTAAAAGGATTTAATTCACAGGAAAAAACTTATGTTTGACCCTTACTTTCTGGGAACACAGTTGCTCTATACCAGAATTAATTACTTCCAGAAGATTCTTCTATAGTAAGATGTTTGCCAGCCTTTCTGAAATTAAAATTTTTGATTCAAATTCTGGACTGGAAATGTCCTCATATATATTTAACAGTTTATGGGACTCCTCTTCTTTTTAGTTGGAACAATTGGTTGGCAGGTAAACCGTCTTTGAATAAAGGTGATCTCACTTCCATCACATCTACTAAAGGGTCATTCATTGATTGAGAACACGGCATCAGTGGAGTTGGAGAAGTCTCCATTGAGGCTCTATAGTGTTAGACTGTAGGGGAATAGTTTAACTAGCTAGGGAGGAATTTTTAATTCAGCAAAGTGCTAGGCCCTTCCATATGTTCTTGTTCAATATACATAATATCTCTAAATTTGAGTATTCTTATTTCTATGAAGGGATTAAGGGTATCTTGTTGTACTACTGAGAAAAAATATAGGCTTAGGCTTAGGGAATTTAAGAAATGTGTGAAATTCATATAGATTCTAGTAAATGAATCTCAATGATAATGAGCCGCTCTCCACACGGCCATCAGTTTTTATGATTAAAATAATGGGCGTATGGGGAAAAAGAGAAACAGTTCAGTGGTAAGAGTTCTAAATTCTTTTGTGGAGGAATGATAATTACAATGAAGACAGCACAGTAGTAATAATATTAACCAATATATACTAATTAAATATTGTATATCTTGTATTGTCCTGACTCCCTATAATGATAATTTTATGAAATCCTCTAAATAACTCTGTGGTGCAGACAGTATTCCCATTATTTACTATTTTCTGGAGAAGTAAGTTAAGGCTTGGTTGTCTAAAAATATTCTCTCTCATTCATTCTAATGTAGCTAAATAGTACATAGTGGAGACACAGGGTCTGACAATAAATAAAGCTAAATAGTTAATCCCATTGCTTTTCAAGCGCCAGTTAAAAGTGTGAGTTCACAGTAAATTTCTACATGTCAACTTGTTTGGGCGAAGGGGGTTTAGACATCTGGTAAACTTAAATAGCGTTATTTCTTTGTGTATCTGTATGGAAACTTCTGGAGGAGATTCATCTACAACTTAGAGACTAAGTAGAAAAGATCCACCTCACCAATTTTGTCAGGCATTACCCAACCTGTTAAGGCCCTTTGTAGAATAAAAATGTGATCAAGTGTGGATTCCATGTCTCTTTTGGATCTAGGACATTCATTATTCCTGACATCAAATTTCAAGTCTCCTGGTTCTTTTTGATTGCTTCTTGGTTGGTTGCTTTGATTTGTTTTATTTTGTTTTCAGACAAAGTTTCTCTGTGTAGCCCTGGCTGTCCTGGAACTCAAGTCTGTAAATCAGGCTGGGCTTAAACTCAGAGATCCACCTGCCTTTTCCTGGGATTAAAAGTGTACACCACCACCACCCAGTGGTCTCCTGGTTATTAAGCTTGGAATTTATGCCATTGACTCCCCTGAACATTAGACCTTTGGATTTGAATTCAGACTATTGACCCATTTCCCCTATAGGGCTCTAGCCATCATATGTCAGATAAAGAACTTCTATCTTCTGTAATGGCATATCTTTCATAGTTATCTATCTATCTATCTATCTATCTATCTATCTATCATCAACTATCAGTTTATTATCTGTCATTCATATATCTATACATCCATATCTATCCATTATCATCTACCTATCTACCTACTTACCTGTGTATTTATCCATCCATCCTATTGGTTCTGTTTTCTGAACAATGTTGAATAATACATGTTTCCTAGGGAGTGATAAACTAAAACTCTGTGGAAAGTATGGTGACACAGAAGGAACTAGACATCTAAGACATGGTGTGTACTGTACTGTAAGAGTGGTCTGAAACTGCACTTAGGAGTCACACAGCCGCAACCTCTTCACAGCCCTAGGAGAGTCTGTATTTTACTCCTTCTCATGTTTTCTCTGAAATAGCATCTGCTGAAGAGTCCCACACTTTCCTGATTTTGCCCACCAAGTTCAGGATTCCTTAGATATTGTCTATAATACTACATTGCCAATAATATATAATAATCCAGGAACATTTTGATCATGAAGCTCCTTATGCATATGGATAACAATATAATTCATATAAATGTATGTATATATAAATAATATATATGAATATATGCATGTATAGGAATTAATGTGTTTCCTTTCTTTGTGTGGCAAAATACCAGAAAAAAATCACCTTAAATGATGAAATGCTAGTTTAACTTCCTAATTTCAGACGATGGTTGATTTTCCCTTTGCTTTGGGCCCTGATAGGCAGAACATTAGGGTGGGAAGCTGTGGTGAAATAAAGCTATGTCTTCATGTCATGTAGGAAGTGTGAGAGAAAGACACTGGGGAACTAGCTCCCAATATCTCTACAAATTCTTTATCCCCAAAGCCTATTTCGAACCCCATCTCCCAAAAGTTTTTTCACTTCCTAACAGCACGTCAGGCTGGAAAGCAAATCTCTAGTGTATGGGCTGTTAGAAGACTCTGAAAAGCCAGTGTCATGTAGAAAGTTTATATAATTCTTGCTAATTGAAGGGGGCAAAAATGATCTTTGCTGTATGTTTCCAGTTTGCTTCCTTTTTTTCTTCCTTCTTTCCTTTTTCCCTTCCTCCCTTGCTTTCTTCCTTCCTTCCTTTCTTTTGTTTGTTTCTTTGTTTTGTTTTCCAAGATAGAGTATCTCTGTAGCACTGCCTGTCCTGGAACTCACTCTGTGGACCCAGCTGGCCTTGAACTCAGAGATCCACTTGCCTCTGCCTCCCAAGTGCTGGGATTAAATGCGTGCACCACTACCACTTGGCTACGGGCTTTCTTTCTCCTTCCTAACCAGCTACAGGAAGAAAGGATTTCCGATCACAGGGTTAATCCCAAAATGGCTCCTGAGATTCTTCAGCCTTGGGAGGACTCAGCCCCAGCTGGCCACCCAAAGAGGCTGCACTATATTTGACCTATTCCCTCAGATTACATCAATGTGTGTGTGAATAAAATGTGGTCCCTCCGGGGCTGGAGAGATGGCTCAGTGGTTAAGAGCATTCCCTGCTCTTCCAAAGGTCCTGAGTTCAATTCCCGGCAACCACATGGTGGCTCATAACCATCTGTAATGAGGTCTGGTGCCCTCTTCTAGCCTGCAGACATACACACAGACAGAATATTGTACACAAAATAAATAAATAAATAGATAGATAGATAAATATTAAACAATTTGTTTATTTAAAAAAAATGTGGTCCTTCCTGCATGAGAGCATCATGTCAAAGCAGTGACTTAAGAGCAATTCTTTGAAACATCAAGCATGTGACAGTACTCAAAATGGGGAATAGTTTACGAATGACTCCCCTGTCTCTTGTACTCCTTCTGCCTGGACAGATGTAACTAAAAAATTTTTTCTTATGTGTTTGAATTTTAAATTGTTGTATGTTATCAATATTTACACACCCCTAGAGCTAGAAAATTGGCTGTAAAGAAACAACTACAACAAAATTTCCAAAACACCTAACAGGACCATACCTGGGCTATTTGTTCTAATAAGTTGGAAATGCAAATGGTATGTTAGAAGTTTCAGTAGCGAAAGAATATATTGGTCTCAATTCACTGTATCTTCTGTATTTTTGTAGGTTTCTGTATCAGTTCACGGAATTACAGTCACATATGGCAAGTGGAATTTCAAATCCAAAGATGAAAATATTTCACACATCTAAAGCCATTCAGTAAATACTTATTAAATGTTGGCTAAAAACGGAGGGATGGAATTCCCGTAGGATGCCTCCTGTGTCTGTCATGCTGGGCCTCGGAATGCTCTTTCCTAGGAAATATAGCAGCTTGGTGAGGATAGAAGAGAAAGGGTAGTTGACAGAATGGAAAAGTCCCAAGGTCTCTAAACCATAGCAAAATCTAAGCCCAATCTCTTCCATCTTTGGAAAGCTACTAAAGGACGCTAGATGACATGGACCAACGTCACCCTTGATTCTTCTGTGAGGATAGAATCGCAGCAAAGTTCAGTGGGTAGTGTGGCATTGTTTTACACTCTGACAAACTCCTTTACTGTCTGGCGTAATAGGAGACATATCTTGCATCGGGTAGCTTGGTCCTGGAAACCTGGCTGGACTGGAGATTAAGAAAGACAGACACAAGTAATGTAAAGCTAAGATTGAGTGGGACAGTTGCTGGATGGAGACACACCAGCAGCCTGGACACTCAGCACATTTGTTATACACAGCATAAATGAAGAGGCAAGTTAGCTAATCTCAGTAGGGGAGGGGTCTCTGTAAGAGAGCAGTCACAAGGGGCGTGATCATGCACTCGTCACAGATGATGGAGTGTCCAGACTTTTTCATCACGGTTAAAGGTCAACCTGTTTACCAACATCTGTACACAGACTAGGAGAAGGCTTTGACATTCCCATGAGTCTGAGGAACTGATACTCTTGGCATGTCTATGCGCATGGCGTAAGTGCCCATTCGTACAGGGGTATATTCGCGCCCGGCAGTCTTGCAATCCACTGTGGTGTCATATGTTATTATGTAGCTACTAGAAAACTTCACTGTACCCTTATGAAAGAATGCTAGTAAAGTTCCACTATGAAAGTAGTTTTGACATGGGGCAACTCTATTAACTCACAGACCACACTGAGAGAGCCACTGGTCTTAGCTCTTCTAGACTATGATTTTTCAGGTGAAGTCTATGATAAAGTTGACTGCTGATTCTATAGTCAAGCCCTGCACACCAGGATGTGAGCTGCTAGAATCACTTGCACACGGTTTGTTGTTGTTGTTATTTTGAGTTTTGTAGCAAGTTTATAAAAACTCACATAGGTACAGTATAACTTAGAATATTGAAATATCAAACAGGGTGTGTCACGGGTGTAAGATATATTTGTAGGCTATGGTCTGGGTTGTCATTGGCTATTGTAAAGTATCTGCAAATTTATTCTTAAATGTTAAAGTTTATGAGAACCCACCAATATAAACATTCAGAGCTTTCATGGTTCTAAATTTAAAATGAGAAAACTAAAACAAAGGTAAAGAGGCTGTATTATGTCAAAACTGTACAATTAACTGTAGTGCCTAACACAGTGTGGTGATGATGTCCCAGCTGTCTCCTGCTGCTAGCGTGGAAGGCAAGAGCTATATACACATTTGTCTGCCTCAACTGCGGTGGAAACTAGTGCCCCTGAGTGGAACTCGTGGACCTGAGTGCCGCTAGCCCCTACAGTGTTCAAGGGCCACTCAAATTACAGATTTAAAATTTTACCTTTTCACTCAGGGATCTTATGCCTTTCTAATAATGTTTTAATAAATATTTCCCCAATAGACCTGCTTTATAAATTTTCCCTTCATTTTTCATTATCATTCTAGTTATTTCCTGGTTCTGTGATATTGTGAATAAGTTCAAATTTTCTATTGCATTTGACTACTGTTTGCCTATATTAAAATTTTGTCTTTTTACCGAATGTGGACACAACTATTCTTTCATTACTTATGGTTTTTGATACAAATTTTCACTATACAACTCTCCTTGAACTCATGAAGCTTGTGTGTGCCATCATACCTGGCCTTAATAATTTTTAAGTCTTCCAGTCAACACTGACTAGAATTGTGTTAAAATATATTACTTATTCATTGTAATCTTTAAAAATGATATAACTAAAATTTTTGGAGCTATTCATATTAGGCTTTTGATTTGATTGTGTACATAATAAAATCCACAGTCCAATTCCTAAATAGGAAACTGTCTTATGGGGGCACTTTTGAATGTACATCTACTCAAATCATCATTTTTTTTTTCATAAGTAGAAATAAGGTTCGAATGACCTTTTCAAGGTCTCTTTTGTGTTTCTCTTGTTGATATGATCAGTGGGCCCATTTAGATTACTGACAGAATTGAAGGGCATTTTGACCATGAAGGGGAAGAAGAGATAACCCAAAATGTCTATTGAGACTATCCAGGGAACTTGGCCAGCTTGGAGCAGTGAGGGAATGGTGTCTTGGGAGACAGGTGAAGTTGGAGGTCTGGTTATTAATAGGCTCCCTCCGCACTGCAGAATCTCAGCCTTATCCTTCCAGCCCCTACTTCCTCAATAGGCCAAGGAGAACTTTTCCAGGGATGGAGGCCTGGACACACATACACAAACACACACACAGACACACACACACACACACACACACAGACACACACACACACACACACACACACACACCAGCCAAAATGCTCCATTCTTAGACACACACACACACACCCGCCAAGGTGCTCCATCCTTTAAGCCCAGGTACTTTGGGGGTGCTTCAGGGGTTAGGAGAGTCGCAGGGTGGGGTGAGTGGGAAAGGACTGTCCCAAGCGCCAGTCCAGCCCCGTGGTCTGGGGGAGAGGGAGGGAGACTTAGCCAGGGCGCGCAAGGTCAATGCCTTGGTCCTGCTGGCCTCAGGCGGCAGCGCTGGCGACCTGTGTCTGCCCTGGGAGGTGCCATGGAGCCCCGCCCCGCCGTCGGGCGCGCGACCACTGAGTGCCCTGCGGACCGGGTAAGGCTGGGCGAGCGAGAAACTGGAGTGGCCCCACTGTGTGCCCCGGAGTGAGCACGCAGATCTCCGGACGCCTGGTAAGCAGGCAGAGTGAGTGCAGGGAGAGCTGAGTCGGGCGGGACAGGGGAACCTGTGGCGTCAGGCTTCCAGAGGGGAGATGGGGCTTAGTGGCTTGCGGTGTGGCGGGTCTGCATCCCAGAGTCTGTAGAGGAGAGCCAGCGGGCGCCAGTGCAGTAGTTACCCTCCACAAAAGGGCATTTCGGCTTTCATTTGCAGCCCTGCTCAGGACCTTTGTGTTTGCACCTTGCTGAAATTCCCATTAGGGAGCTAAAAGTAGTATTGAAATTGGACCTGCGCCTTGATATAATTTGCAATGACTCTAAAATTACATGTATAAGCCACACATGCGCTTGCACACACACATACACCATACATACACACATGCACGTACTAGATATGCATATATATATATATATATATATGTTTTTGAAAACAGTATCTTCATGAGTTTCTTGATGAAGTGACTGATCTTCCATTTGCTCTTACTCTCTCAGATTTCATTATTTACATCAGCTCAGCAGTTTAGGAGCTTTATAGCAGCGCCTCTGCTCTGTGCGCCCTCTTAGCTGTGTGAGCGCGCTAACATTTCTGCCCAAATAATTTCTAAGTTCAGTTTCTGATGTCTTTTCCCAGATCTTAAATGTTTAGCCTTAATACGCTATGGTTTGGGGGTTTTGTGTGTGTGTGTGTGGGGGGGGGGATTTGTTTAGTTTAGTTTTGTTTCTGTTGTGTTACTGGCCCAACACCAAAGGTGCTGCTGTTGGGACACATATCCTGTGTCTTTGTGTTTAAATAATATGCGTTGCTTTCTGGCTTTGCTAAAGTAAAGTTGGCAAGTTTTCTGGATTTGCTAAAGCCTAAGTGCCAAGTTTTGACAGATGAACAAGGGTGCATGTTGACTTTCATTATATTATAAAAGATAATTGTTTTAAAATGGGAAAATTCAGAGATGTGTAAGCTTTCAAAGATAATGTGTTCATTGAATTGATGTCTAGCATGATAAAGATTACTTCCATCTGTCTTATCCCCTTTTTATTACTTTGACTGGTAAAAAAAATACGAAGGATAAGATTACATTTTATTTTAGGATCTTGAAAACAAGCTTCATGTGTGAGTGTACACGTGTGTGTATCACATAATGACATAGCATCGACCATGCTTCCTTTTTTCAAATTTACTTTGGCAGCCTAATATATTTTTGTGCCTGTACTCTTTGAAAAGTAATTTATATCTGTCAAAGAGAAAATATTTGAAGGTCCATTAGTGATGCTAACAGTCATAATGAAGAAACATTTGAAAGCTCACATATATTTCAAAATATAATTCTTTTGTGTAAATTGCCTAGGTTTTGGTATAAAGTATTTTGGTTATTTCTGCAATGTAGTTTTTAAGTTTTTACAAATAAGCATCAACTCCGTCATTAGTTTTCTTTATGAATTGATAATTTGAAAGGTGATAGCTAGCATGCAATTATTTTCCCTGGTAATAGGAAACAGTTATCTGTCAGATCTAAGCAGAAGCCTAATGGCTTTCAGCTAATTGGTAGGAGACAATTTTTCCTGTGGGACATGGTGGGACACGGGCTGTGAGCATTGCTCTTTTGAACTGAAGTGCCCTATCACTGAACACCTAATTTCTACCGCTTGCTGCCGTGTTGTCTACTTCACTTACACATGATGATTTCAGAATGCCTATAATCCCCACTCTCTTCTGAAAGTAGAGGTTGTAAAATCCCTCTCTAAGAAGTTTCTTATGATCACAGAACGGTAGAATGATAAACATAAAGTATAAATACAATAGGCTCCTGGATACAGAAAACAAACCCATGTGAGCTATGACCACCGAGTTTTCCTTTATCCGGGCGTGACTAGACATTGGAAAGGCTTGTGTTTACTGGCCGTTACTTGATGAAAAACACAAAGCCTTGTGTAGAACTCATAATTGGTAGTTTAAGGTTTAAACTTGGCTTTTTGGGGTGTGTTTATTTGGGTAAGTCAAGGCCTTTAAAATAATTTTACCAACATTTTAAAATTAGCCATATTTACATACACATCAGAGGTCTTGCGTTTCTTGAAAAACCAAGATAGAGTTGCTTAATTTGGATGTGGTAACCTCCCTCTGTTTAGGCACAATGCTACCACCACCCCCTTATTTCATCTATACGTACTTTCCTGATATATTGTACCCTGACTCATCCCTGACGATATTTGGGTTTGGGAATTCTGACTCTGGAATTATCCCTCATAGGCTTAAAGAGTGGTATCGCCCAAATTGTAACCACCTTCCCTCTTACAGGAGCAGGGCAGCAATCACACCTTACCAGGTACAAAGCATTCCTTCTAAAGCTCAGTTCTGATCACTGTTGAGACATTGAGATGCAAACTATTATCCCATTTACAGCAATCATTCACTCACAGTTTTATAGTAAAACTTAAAGAACAGTTGTCTGGTGACATTTGTGGGTTTGGAGGTTTCCTACAAATCCCAGTTTTAAAGGATAGACACATTTATAAAAAACTGATAGTCTTACTTTGTTTTCAGCATTTATTGGTTTGTATACTTTTATTTGTTCTTTTTATTTAGAATACAAAGTGATGGGTTGTATTATGATCTTTTCATAGATACATATCATTTTGCTTTGTCCACCCCATCTCTTCTTGCCAGTCCTTTTCCTCTTCAAAAGTAGCCCATACTATTGCTTTCCTGTTACATACATTCCAGTATCCTCTCTTTTTTCTCTTCCCCTCCCTTTAGGCATTCTCTTCTTACATTTGTGAGTCAGCCTTATTTCACTTCTCTTGTCCCATCCATCTTCCTGCCAATGTATAATTTCATTCTTCTTTATACTTGAGTAAAATACCGTGTTTATAGGCACCACAATTTGTTTACCCATTCATCTCTTGATAGACTAATTGCAGGAATGGTTATATATCTTGACTACTGTGAATAGTGCAAAAGTAAACATGGACATGCTAGCATATCTGTGATATGTTGACTTAGAATTTTTCAGGAACATACTCAAGGAGTTTTTGTTGTTGTTTTAATTTTTATTTATGTATTTGTATATGTATGTATCCATTTCCTTACTATGGTTTACTATATAATCCAGGTTGGCCTTGAACTCACAGATATCTGCTTGCCTCTGTCTCCCAGGTGCTGGAAGTAAAGGCCTGTGCTACCATGTACAGCACCCAGGAGTTTTTTAGCTGAGACATGTAGTAGTTCTATTTTTAATAGTTACATTCTGATTTCCATATTTCTTTTAAAATTTATTTTACTTTTTAGCAAAATAAAATATGATAAGATAAAACAAAAACATCCCATTGAAGTTGGACAAGGCAAACTAACAGAAGAAAAAGAGAAGGCATAGAATCAGAGACCCATTCGTTAACACCAGGAGTTCCAAAACAATGCTAAACTGAAAGCCGTAATCTAGGCACAGAGGATATGATGCAGACTGGTGCAGATGCTGTGCATGCTGCTTCGGTCTCTGTGCGTTCATATGATCATATGATTTAGAGGGCCTGTTCTCCCTGTGACCTCCATGTTCTCTGGTCCTTACACTCTTTCTGCCTCTTCTGTGAGGTTCCCTGAGCTCTGAGGCAAGGGACTTGATGGAGACATCCCATTTAGAGCTGTATGTCCTAAGGTCTCTATTTAATGTTTAGCAGATGTCTGTATTTGTTTATATCTTTTACAGGGGGAAGCTTCTCTGATGATAGCTGAATAGAGCACTGATCTAAGAGCATAACAGAATAACATTAGGAGTAATTTTATTATTCCTTTTTTTTTTAACACCAATAGTATTTGGTTTTACCCTAGACCTCTGGGTTATCTAGTTTCTGATTCTTGATCACCCAAGCATTTCTGGATATAGGTTCCCTGTCAAGGAGTGGACCTTAAATCAAATTGGACATTGGTTGGTTGCTCCCATAAGCTTTGTGTCACTGTTGCCGTAGTATACTTTATAGGCAGGACAGATTGTAGAGCAAATGTTTTGTGTCTGGGCTAGTGTTTACATTTTTCTTTAGTATCCTAAAAAGTACCTTCTCTATCAAAGACACAAGAAAATGGGGGTGAAGGTTCTGTGTAGGCACTAGCTCCACAACTCCATGCTCAATGACGTGTGTGGGTGTTGTCTTCAGCAGTGGGGCTTTGCTGTCCATTTGCAGAGAGAAACCTATTATTTTGTCAAATGCCTGGAGTGTTTGGAGATTTCCTTGGGACCACTTTTATCAATAACTCAATTGGATATAATCCAATCCCTGTACTGGAAGCTTCATTTGGTGACAAAAGATGGTCAGTTGGGTCTCTGTCTTCCTCTTCATTAGAATTGCCTTCATATATTTTAGGAAGTTTCCATTGCACTAGGTTTCAGTACCACCCCTCAAATACCCCTCAATTCTAGCTACCTCTCCCCACATTCCCTTCATCAACCCCATCTCCGCTTTCAGCATTTATTGCAAATAAGGACTTTGACCTCTGTTATTATAAAGGGAGAAAGCTGATGAATTTAGAATTCATCTAAAGAAGCATAGATCTTCCCATTTCTATACAAAACATTATAAAGTAATCTGAGGGGAGTGAAAGGGGAGTGCCGGCATTTTCAGGCCATAACTGTACTGAGTTTGTTTTAGAGTGCCTTATTGTCTGTGTGGACAGAAGGCTGGAATGAAAGTGTCCACAGAGAAACCCGAGTCTGTTTTCTGTATGAGATGAGTAATTCCAAATTTGTTTGGGGATTGAGCCTGGTATTTTATGTGGCAACTCAATTTTTTTTGCAGGTTTATTGTCTTCAAAGACACATTTCTTTTATAGTCACACCAAGAGAGTGATGAGTAAGAAAAGCTAGATTCAGAGATACTGCATTTATAGTTGCCTAGTTCTGGTGGTGACTACATATGGGAACTCAAATAAATCTTGCACAGGCTTAGGGATGATATCTAGACTACAGCAACAGTTGATCCTGAGGTAGAAGAGGGTGTTCTTGGACCTCTCAGGTGCAAATGAGTCCAAGTTGGAAGAATGTGGGAAGAACACAAAGTGAGTTTAGGAAAGCCAGCCATACCCAGATTATTCAGAATATGGAGGATGTTGTGAGAATGTGGGATTTTGAGGGATTTGAGTGGGAAAATAAAAAGTTGTAATTTCTATATTAAGAGTATTCTGCCTACTCTCCAAAGACAGATAAGAATGGATGATCTGCTACCATTCCAGTGAGCGTCATACATCACAAGCAGGATTTCCTTCTGAGTGTAGTCTGAAACGACACTGCGCAGTCTTGCAGTCTGGCAGAAGTAGGTGTATAAAGGGAAGGGTCTTCAGACCCTGTTCCGCAGGAAAGGTAAAGCCAGTATCTACACATGTGAAGATTGTGGTATTCAGAGTAAATTCTGTGCAGTTTTGTGTAAAGCAGTCTGTGTTCTTAGTGTGTTTTACGTTGTGGAGACATTTGCATTTTCACCGAGAGTGTGCTTTGCAAGTGCTTTGGAAAGCTAATTGATGTTTGCATTATATTAGGAAGAAAAATGAATTTTTGTTAAATTACAAAGTGATTATCCCTGCATTATGGTTCTAGGCCCTGCCATTGATAAAGTTCTGGTCATTAGATAGAAGTTATCATAGGAAACCGTGTAAGAAGATGTGTTGTCCCCAGAGACACAGAGCTTGGAAGGTTGTGTCTCAAAGAACAAGAAAGAGTAGTATGAGATACTCAGGAGAGGGCGCTGTTTTGGATTGATTTTTTTTTTTTTTTGCCTCAGGTTGTAAAAAGTAGCAGTTCAATGCTTGCACTGAAGTATCGAGGCCCCATTAACACAAATTCTTCTGATCATTTGCTTTTACAGTTTTTCTAGGACACTGCCCACATAATATTTTAGGTAGGTATGGACAATGTGTGATTTTATCTTTTTTTTAGGTAGGTATGGACAATGTGTGATTTTATCTTTTTAATTTCTCTTATGTGTTGCACTTATCCTTAGAATTATTTACAAGATCTTTCTAGGTTTTTTTTCTATAATCAGTCTTGACAGGGATCTGTTTGATTTTAAAAATATCTTTGAATAACTGTTGTATTTGTCAAATAGTTTTATTCTTTCCTTGATTTTTTTTCCCATTTTCCCCCTACTTTACTCTCTTTGACTTTAGTTTGCAGCTGTGTGGTGTTAGATAATCTAAAATCTTTGATTCTGTATTTCCCACTGCATACTGTTAGAACAGCTGTATATATATATATATATATATATATATATATATATATATATTTTTGGTTTTTGGTTTTTTGAGACAGGGTTTCTCTGTGGCTTTGGAGCCTGTCCTGGAACTAGCTCTGTAGACCAGGCTGGTCTCGAACTCACAGAGATCCGCCTGCCTCTGCCTCCCGAGTGCTGGGATTAAAGGCGTGCGCCACCATCGCCCGGCTAGAACAGCTGTATATTATAAGCTCTGATAAGTAGTATTTTCATTATTCCCTAGATCTAAATCTGTCTGGATATATTCATTTCATTTTTCTTTGTTTCTTGAATTGCTTGGTAATAACCTCAGAGAATCCATTTTTTTATTTTTTAAATGTTGTTTGGTTGCTGATTTCTGACCTAATTCTATTGCAATTATAAGTGCTCATAAAATATATTGATCTTTCTAGAGTATTTTCTCTATATATTCCAATATACCCATGGATTCTCTCATTAATTATGTGATTTAAGTATTTTTCTTAATTTTTTGTCCTTTTAATATTAAAGAACTAAAAGAATATATATATTAGATTTATGTATTCCCCAATTCCCTTTATTTCTTTCTGGTTCTATTATTTTAGAATTCTGCTAAAGTTTTCTAAAATTTTCTTGTTGATTAAAGACTTCAATTGTGTAGAGATTCACACAGAGGTCTACATAAGTTATACACTGATTGGCCCATTAGCTCAGGCTTCTTATTAGCTCTTATAACTTATATTAGCCCATTGTTTTAGTATATGTTAGCCACATGGTTCGGTACCTTTTTTAGTGGGGCAGGTTACATCTTTCTTCTTCTGTGTCTGGACAGGACTTGGGAGGAATGGGTTCCTCCTTCACAGACTTTTTCTGTTCTCATTGCCCCGCCTCTACTTCCTGTCTGATTGTCCTGCCTATACTTCCTGCCTGGCCAATCAGAGTTTATTTAAAACATAATTGACAGAATACAGAATTGTCCTGCACCTATGAACAATTATTGTAATTATTGCTATATTTACAAATATTCCCAGATAATTATTTTATGCTTTATGTTTCTGTTTTTTTTAAATATTTTTTATTTTCTCTCCCTGAGATTTTTAAATTAAAGTTTCTATTTGGCTGAAGATGATCTTAAACCTACAACCCATCTGCTACCAACTTCTAAGCTCTGGGGTTTCAGGCTTAGGCCTGGGCCCTGCTATACAGCATTGTAGACTGAACACAGAGTTTTATGCATGCTAGGCAAGTACTCTGCTAATTGAACTACATTCCTAGCCCCTTGAACAAGTTTTTAAAATACATTTTCATTCTTATCTTTTGGAAAGTTATATATATTTTTTGAGGTTCTAGTGCTTAACATACATGTTTTATATACATGTGTGTCTTAAGGTCTGAGGCGGTTAATTCTAACTGCCTCCCAAATAAGATGAGGAAGAAACCAAGAACATTTTAAATCCGATCACCCCTTGCTTTTGATTATCACTGTTAGGTGTTGTTCAGTGTGACCTGCCTTAATTACTGTGGACAGAGTTAGTAATACCACACACTTAATAATTTATTTGCTGGTTTTGGTAATTTAGTCCTCTCTGGTGGGATTATGATCATTCTTCAAGTATATCTTTCAAAAGTGACCTTTCTCAGAGGTAACTGCTGCTAAACTCACTTTTTTTGGCTAAAAAAAAAAGTATTCTGTCTCTGATCTTGAAAGATGGTTTTGTGGCCATGTTCTGTCTGTTGTGGACACCCCATATGAGCAGGATTATATGGTGTGTCCTTTTGTGACTGGATTATTTTACCTGGTATATCTTGGATACTCATACATGTTGTAATGTATCAGAATGTGTTTCCTTTTTGATTCTACAGAGCATGTCATTGTAGGGACTATCCCACTCTGTTTACATTCACACACAGAAGGACCCTTGAGTGGCTCTGCCTTTGGCTACTGGGAATAATATTACTGCAATATTATTACATGTATGGATATCTTTTTGAGACATGTTTTTATTTATTTTATATGTTTAAGATATAGAGTTGTTTGATCATATAGAAATTCTGTGTTTAATTTTTGAGGAACTGCTATATATTTTTTAAATCATGGTTGTATTACTCCATGTTCCCATGAGCAATGCATACAAGCTTCAGTGTTGTTACAACCTGGACAACACTTTCAGTTTTGTGTTTTGTTTTAATAATAGTTATTCTTGCAATTGTGCAGCAGTAACACATCATTGTGGCTTCCTGATTTGCAGTCCCCTGGTGGTGAGTGAAACTGAACCTATTTTCATGTATACATTGACCATTTGTACTTCTTATTTAGAGAAATATCTCTCTAGTTATTTTGCTCAATTTTTGTTTGAGTTATGAGTTATTCATCTACTGTGGATTGTATCTCCTTAACTATTTATAATTCACACATTTTTCCCGTTTGTCCTTTCTTGAGGTAACAGTGTCCTTTCATACATGTAAGTTTTTTATTCACCTCAAGTCCGTTTTCTCCACTTTTCATTTTGTTGCCTGGCGTTTGTGTCATGCTCAAGTAACCATTGTCGAATGTGATGTCTGCACTGTTCACCTAGATAAGCACTGGGAGCTCCATCCTTCTGAGTGGCCATGCACACACGGTGTCAGACAAGCATTCAGCCTGTGAGCAGTCATTTTCTCCGATGTCATTTGTTGTTCTTTTCACATTTTAAGGTATTGGCCATCTTTAGAGAAATCTAGTAGTTGTTGGGCTATTTCTGAGCTCTCTCTCATTTCATTACATTAAGCCAAATAAATGTCCTTAAAATGCAATGTACTGATGTGAAAACTGCAGCTTCTAGTAAATTTTGAGATCAAGAGTCAAAAGGAGGAGGGCATGGAGTGGGAACTGGGATTGGTATGTAAAATGAAAAAACAAAGTTTGTTTTCTTTTAAAAAAAATAAAAGAAAAAAATTTAAAAAAAGACTCATAGCATGAGACCTCCAACAGTGTTACTCTTTTCTAAATGATTTGAGGACTTTTGGGATTTCATAGGAATTTTAGGAAGTCGTCTTTTGCTAATTCTTTTCAAAGATCTATTTCAATGAATTTATTCATCTCTTTATATAATATTGACATGTTATTAATATTATCTTTCAATTTGACAACATGAGATATCTTTCTATGTTTTAGAGATGTTTTGTAGATTTTAGTGTGTATGTCTCACTTCCTTTGATAAATTAATCTCTAAGTATTTTCTTATTACATTTGTAGCTATTGTAAGTGAATAGTTTTCTTACTTTTGAGAAAGAAAGGTTGTACTTATCAGTAGGAAATTTTTTTAATCTTGATTTTGTATCCTTTAATTTTTCAAAATTCATCAATTCCTGTAGAGGGGTGTGTACATGTGTGTTCAGGGTTTTTGATGAGTCATCTGTGCATAAAAGTAATTTAACTCCTTATTTTCAGTTTAAAGACCCACTGTTTCTTTTTTTCTAGCCTGATTGGTCTGGCCAGGGGATTAATACACTTAATAAAAATGGTAAAAGTGGCCATCCTTATGTTCTTCCTTACTTTAGGGAATTTTTAATCTTTCTTTATTAATTATGATGTTGTCTGTGGTCTTTTTTATTTTTATGCCTGTATTATGTTAGGGAGGTTCCTCCCATGCCTAGTCTGTAGTGTTGTTGTCTTAAATAGCACTGAGTTTTGTCAAATGCCTTTCCACACATGGAGTATTTTCTTCACGTTAGTCATGGCTTTAAAGTTTGGGGATATAGTAGATGAAGGGGACAAAAGTTTCAGCCCTTAAGCCAGGCATGGTGACTTGCATCTGATTCCAGCCCTTGGGAGGTAGAGGTGGGAGGATCAGGAGTTCAAAGTCAACCTCAGGTACAATAAATTGAATGACAGCATCTTGGGTTTCAGAAGACATAAAATGAAAAGGCCTCTGGGGTGTGGGTATCTGTTTTGATAAGGAATGCATAGAACAATAAGATATAATAATAGGAACCTGTGATATGTGTTAGGGGATTCTAAACAGTGCATGAATATGGATCAAGAGAAGAATGGGGTAGAAGAGGAGGATGGGCTGAAATTTTAAATAAGATGCCCATGGTAGTAGTACCTGTTTATTGGAAAGGTAGTAGCTGACATATATGAGCTGACGGTCATAAAAGAGTGAGCCTCCTGCAGTATAGCCTCCTTCATGGAAGCTCAGTTGTTTTATCAGGGAATAGCCAAGTGAAGGATATTATAAAAAGAAGAGAAAACAGTTGTTGAGGTGAATATTAAGGTCCTCCCATACTTAGTAATATACTTTTTATTGAATTGGGATATTCTATATTAGTAAAAAAATATCCAAATGTTCAATATATAATAAATCAGTTATATAATGAATCCACATTTTAAAAATGTCACTTTTAAAGTATCATTTCAGAAGTATGGTAAAAGCATATATTAAAATCTATTATGTATGTATAATAGGAATACTTCTGTAGCTCACATGTTCATATAAGGAACTTAACTCTATGCTTCTAATTTTATGAGCTAGAGACGATTTTTATCCAATGTATGCTAACTAATTAAACAAAGTGTAGAAAAATTTGTTGTTATGTAGAATGCAGTGTACTGCAGTCCTAAGCAACCACTTACTTACTAAATGTGACAAATTCTTTTGTTCTTAAGGAGTATCCAACTTAATGGTGCTAGTAACCAAAAGTGGTTTTTTTTACTAAATTAAAGATTCTATAAATCTCATTAATGTGCACTACAGCTCCTTTCTCCCATAAGCCCTTCCTTCCCCCTTTTCAAATTTATAGCCTATTACTATTGTAACATATATTTGAATAAATATATAAATAAAACCTGTAATGTCTGTATAGCATTGTTCAAACATAAATAATTTTAAGACTGATAGATAATCAATCAGGGTTCATCCCTGGGGAAGAGTAGCTGTTCATCTAGGTATGGGTCCATGGGACTTCCCCATCATCCATGTTGGTCTGTCAACTGGTCTTGTCATTGTTCAAATCTTGTTGAGGCAAATATATTGTTGAAATTTCATGGGTATAGTTTCAGTATAGCTAGAAAACACAATCTAAGAAGAGCAGAAAAATGTATATAGCAAAATAAAATCAATTAATAAAACCCCACAATCTTGCAACAGAACTTCCTGGTTCCTTGGCTTTTATAATCTTTCTGCTCCCCTTACACACACACACACACACACACACACACACACACACACACACACACACATATATATATATATATACTATAAGTAAATTTAAGTGAGTAGAATATGATTCCCTGTGGCTTTTTCAGATATTCTCAGTGCTATTTATCCCCCTTTCTTTCCTCTCTTTCCATATTGTCCTCCCTCCCCACCCCCAATGAAAGCCCCATATGATTTTCTCATTTCTGCCTTCATTGCCTGAGTATGCCATTGCTCCCTTCGCTAATAGATTTTCTCTAGTCTCACCATTGAAATTCCTTCTGTGTGATTTTGAAGGAATTGTTTCGAAAGGCTTCATTTTATCTGCTTGGGGGAGAGGGAGTGCTTGTTTGTTTTAAATGGAATTTGACTAAGTATGTTCTGTTTCCAAAATGTCTGTGTTCCTACCATTGTGACTCATTCAGGACTTTAAACATTTAGCCACTTTTTTAAAAAAGTAAGTCATGTTCTGAACAAAATTCTCTTTCTGTGTGTGTGTCCAGCTCAAACTCTGTTAATTCTATATCTTTTTCTTATCACTTTAGAAGTAATTGTTTATTCGCCTGGACTACTCTAACACGTCATAAATACCTGTCATAATATGGCATAGTTACATGTTTTAACCTAGCTTTGTATCTCAGAACTTAGTGATGTTGCCCGTGCTTTGTGTTTATATTTGTGTGTTCTCGATTTTATGCCTGTATGTTGAAAACTCAACAGTTAATTCTTAATAGTTGCTATCTGAGAAACAATAGTTGTATTCAATAATACTACTATGTGGAAACAAGTATTGCATTTAATGGCTGTTTCTTCTGGTTGAAAACCCCTGTTTCAGACTTTTAACACGATCTAATTGATATCTTTGTCTAACATTACATTATATGCATGGCACAAATGCTTATTTGCATGACTCAAGAGCAGAGATGTAAGTAGTTACTTTGCCACTGATTATGAAATCATTAAAGAGGATGATTATCATTGATTTACCTCTTTGCATCTTGGATCAAAGGTACAAATTTCATAAAGATTGAGTATTCTAAGGACCATTCAAAAACATCTTTTTGTGCAGTGATGCAATTTTTATCAGGTATTCATATCCATTTATGACATGATGTGCCCCTTAGTGTAGTTAATCAGGATATGATGATTTGGATTTCCATATTCCCTTTGGTTCTCTATAATCCTTATTTTCCCCACATATTTCATAAAAAGGGTTGGTTTTCTTAAGAACTATTATTTATTTATTCATTCATTAAAGAACCTTATGTTTTAAAATCTACTGTGTGATAGGCACAGAGCTAAGCATTATTTAATTTAGAATTGAGTAAGATAGACAAGGTCTCTGCTGTCAGAATTAACAGATTAGCAAACACTTGCTCATTTAGCTAATGTTTGCTGACTACTTACCACGTGCTAGCCTTTGTTCTGGGATTTATAGATGCAGTAACAAAAGTGATAGAGATAGGGAAGCTCATGTAACCTACATGGAAGAGTAACACAAAGGAGGGAATGGCAACTTTGAAAATGCCCTTTTAAGGAATGCCTGATTCAGTTGAGAGCTAAAGGGTAAGAAGGAACCAGTTAATGGCAAACAGAAGCTACTGTGCTGAAGAATGGATGTGGTGTGTTAGATGTAGATTAGTTTGTATTTTTAGTGAGAACACTAAGGGTTTTATTTTTAAATTAATGGTGTGAAGGCGTCTATTATGAGGTGGTCCAGGAGGCAGTGGGCAGCAAATGCAACAGTCTGAGAAGGGGATAGGAAAAGATGTGGTTTGTAGAGGGGACTCCTGGAAGAGGAAACTATGCTCACTAGGTGAGTGCAGTAGAAGTTAGGCACTGTCTCTCTACATGTGGGCATGCTGGGGTCAAGATTGCTGTGGGGGATTTTTAATTTAAATGCACAGACATAAGAAGATTCAAAGATTACCCAGAGTTGATTATTTCCCCTATAGAATTGTGTGTTTTTTTAAAAGGGAAGAAATAAGAACATCGAAAAGATTTGTGATTCTGTAAGTCATCAGGTCTATTCTGAGAAGGACTAAGTGACTAGGCAGTGAAGACAGGAGGGCCAGCAGGCCTACAGGAATTAAAGAATGCATAGACTGGTGATATGGAGAAATTGAAAGTCATTAGTGTGGACTAACAAGTAAATTCCATGTACATATTACGGAGTATTACTACATCTGTTGTGGTAGCTCATTTTTGTGATCAGTTCGAGTGAACTAAGATGGCTTGAAAATTGATCAATCAGCAAAGACTTCCCAGAGATGAGTTCTGACCTAGGAAGTGGGTTTCTAATACCTTGATACACTGACAGTGTGATGGAAGGTTGGAGCTGGGTCTATTTGGAGGAAGTAGGTTATTGAGGAAATGTCTTTGGGGGTGATATAGCTTACCTCGGTTTCTTTCTGAACCCCATTTCTCTGTTCCTGTTCACCATGAACATTTCCACCCTGCCATGTCCTCCCTATCGTGATGACTGACATCTCTAAAATTGTGAGCCAAAATCACTCTTTTCTATTTTAAGTTGATTCTCTCAGGTACTTCCCCCCGACTGAAAGTATTTATTAAGTAGATAGTTCTATGTATATCTAAGCTTTAATCAAATTTAACATTGGTAAGAATGTGCTTTTATATGCATAATTAAGAATCATGAAAAAACATACTAGAAATGCTGAGGGTGTCTTCTTTTTATTTTGACATTAATAAGTGTTCAGATTGGTCATATTCCTTCAAACAAATAGATTGGAAATAATACAGTGGTACCACGAGCTAAAATGATGCAAGGTAATGAAGACAGATAGCGACGCAGAGTGCTGGTGGAGTACAGAGTGGCCACGTTTGGAAGTGTGACGCCTCACAGATGATTCAGGGGCTGGAGTTTAGAAAGAATGAATCTGATGAGTGAAGAGTAGCTGCATGTGGTGTGGGAAGGAGGAAATGAGAGATGAGGCCAAGGAGGTGATGGGTTGATTTTAATGGACCTCTTAGATGATGGAAAGAGAACAACACTATAAAAGCAATAAGAGGACCCTGATCGCTTACAAAGCAATTTTTTTTGTCATCTGGGTTTATTCTAAAGTGATTCATTTTATTCTAATCCCCAAGTATAAAGAAGTTAGTTGAAAGGACATCAAAGTGGTAAAAAAAATGGTCATTTTTATTCAAAAAATATTCATGAATAAATATGAAACAATAGTAAATGTAGAAATTAAGTCCTGCAAACCAAGCATTATCAAACTCATTAGCCCACTCACGAGGTAGAAATTAAATCTCTTCTGACTCTGAAGTACATTTGATTGCTGTTGCACACTTTTTATGATTCTGGTGAAAGTGTTAGATAATTTCCCAGCAGCTTATGCCTGCCACCTCACACCTCTGGTCAGACATAGGTGGACCTGTACCGTTTCTCTCCAGTGACTTAAACCTTGGATATGCTTCCGTTAACTGGAAAAACAATTATCTTTGATAACTTTCCTGATCCTTCGGATACATGGGAAATCACTGAAACCATCGGCAAAGGAACGTACGGGAAGGTTTTTAAAGTCCTGAATAAGAAAAACGGCCAGAAAGCGGCAGTCAAAATTCTGGATCCAATCCATGTGAGTTACTTTGAATTCTTTTTAAGTTGTGTTTATTTGCTTGTTAGTTTGTGTATGTGTATATGTATGTTCATGTATGCGGAGCTGCAGGTGTAGGCAAGTGTGCATGCATGTGTGCATATGACAGTCAGAAGGCAAACTCGGTGGTCATTCCTCAGCCTTCATTCACAGTGTTTTTGGAGGCAGGGTTTCTCACTGGCCTGGAACTTACCGCCACATTCAGTGTTTGACCTGGGTCTGGGGTTAGGGGCAGTGAACTTGGGTTTTCCTGATTACACGTTACCAACTGAGGTATGACCCCAGGTCCTAGCTTTCTTGTTTGAAAATCTCTACTTTATTAAATTTGGGAAGCATCTGACACTGGTTCACTCACTGCAGTGTCGTTCTGAAACAAGAGGCAATCTGAAACAGAAGCAGAGGTCTTGTTGGTTGCTCCTCCTATTTATGTGTTTTGCCCATGCAATAAGATGTCTCACATTCTTAGACAAATATATAAGCACACAATGAAGCCATTGGCTGAACAGCATTTTATTGTTTTAAAAAGTCACAGCAGTACAGACTTTTGGGTCTAGATGTTCTCCTGAAAATCTGGTTATAGTAATCTGATTTCCGTTTTTCCTGCACTCTGCACTCTACACTGGGCTTTGTGTAATATTTTTTTTTAAGCCAAACTGGAGAGAATTTTTTTAAAAAATGTTAAACTGCATAATGGTGCCAGGTGATAAGTCAGTGCTCGGGGGATGGAGCATGGGGGTGGGATGATGGACAACTCACAAGGCTCTACCTGGGATGAAGAGCTACAGGCAATTGTTGACTTCTGAGAGGGAGAAGCAATCTTCTCCAGTGCTCAGGGGGATGGGGGAAGGGAGGATGGACAACTCAGAAGGCTCTACCCAGATTGAAGACCAGCAGGCAATTCTCCCTCTAAGAGGGAGGATAAGTCTTCTCCAGGATGAGTCCCCTGACATGTCCTCCGGTATCAAGTGGCCAGGCCCTAAATAGACAGGAACAACACTAAATGGTCTTGGCTGGTGTGTGTGTGTGTGTGTGTGTGTGTGTGTGTGTGTGTGTGTGTCGTGCACTCACGAGAGAGAGAGAGAGAGAGAGAGAGAGAGAGAGAGAGCCCATAAATAGAGAAGAATTTATGAATTTGAGAGGGAGAAGTGGATGGAGTTGGAGAAGGGAGAGGCAAGGGTAAAAATTATATACATGCAGTACTTATGCATAAAATTCAAAAATATTAATAATAAGTTTAAAAATTGGCATTCTTAAAGTCTTCATAAACAAAAATATTAAATTTCCCTCAGAGAAGGAAATTTTCTGATTTGCCTAAGTCTTTCCATAGCAGAAATGATGTTGATTTATCAGAGTAAAATTCCTCATTGAAGAACTGGGGTTCCTCTTCAGTCCTGATGTTCTCTCTTGAGAACTGTTCATCTCTCTTCCTTACACTGAACTCTACCCCCAGGCTTGCTTTTTTTTAGAACAAATGTTGGCAATTCAGGAATACCTGAGCCTCCTAGAAATAACTAAGCCTTTCATAATGCACAAGTGAGCTGAATGAGTCCCCAAATTCTACTGAGAGTCACTTCTATTAAGAGATTCGTGAACTCATGATGGAGGGACGGCCTGATACAAATGATAAAATAAGGATGTCCCTGCAGCCCTAAGTCCTTGGAGTGGCTTTTCCACTAGGAAAGAGTGCTGCAGAACCATCTGGTTCTTTATTCATCTTAGGAGTGTATCTATTTTGATAATGTATTTGTGCTAAAACCATTATAACTGCAGCATTCCATGTTATTTTTATCAGAAGACCGGGAAGGGCTGCTCTGTTTTAATGTAGGAAACCTGACACTCTCGAAGGGAAGGATGAGAAATGTAGTTTCCGGGCTTTGCCGCATTTTTTTCACAGTCCCTTGGGAGTTTTACCATTTACGTGAAAGGAAAAGACACAAGTTGCACTCTGCCAAAAGTGTAATACTTCTCTTTCCTCTAGCTTTTGGTGTTAGGGTGGGAATTTGCAACAGCAAATTAGTTTAAAGAAACACTAACCCCAACATGCACCCCAAATTAAGGTAGCCGTCGCACTCCTTTCCTGTGAGAAAAGCAAGTAGCGTGTAATGCGCATGATCATTCCTCTTCCATAGCTACTCATACATGATGGGCTTACAGCATTTGAAAATCACGAGCTTTAAATATTTTTGAAGGGGGAGCTTGGTAGGGAGGAAGGGAGAGAGGGAAGGAGACAGAGGGAGACGGAGACAGAGAGCATGTGGAGGCCAGAGCAATACCTCCGGTCTTCTCGGAGGTTTCCTTTCACCACATTGGCCGGGAGATCGCCAGTTAGGCAAGATAAGCTGGCCAGTGAGCATCTTCCCAGTGCTGGATAACAAGTGCACACAACCGTGCTGCATTTTCATGAGTTCTGAGCACCAAAGTCAGGTTCCAGTTTTGTGAATAAAGTACAATACACCCACACATTTGTAAAGACCGGGTGTACTGTTAAGATAAAGGGCCTTAGTATTTGGTGGTATTTATCAAAAATGTTGACATTTGATCCTCTGCAAGAAAGGAATGACATGAACAGGACGGGAAGACAGTAGAGCATAGACCTCTTGTTTTTCACTGAGTATCTCTTAGTCTAGCTTCTTGGAGTTTACGTTTTCTTTGTGTTGTGCTGGTTTTCTCTTATTGTCTGCAAGTTGCTTCGTATAGACATGGTGTTCTAGAAACACACCTGAGAGGTCTTCCAGTATTTTCCTAAGGTATCAACTCCTTCTTCTTCTAATGGATAAGCTGTTAGTTAAGTTAGGCTTATATTATAACATATCGTTTAGTTCCATTTCAGTGTTCTAAATAGAAATTTATTGCCTGTATAATGGGTTTTTTATATAAACATACTGTGTTCTGAACCAAAAAAGCTAACTTTCCAGTCTTTTTATTTGTTTGTTTGTTTTAAAATAATGTTTTGGTCATTGCATTCAAATCACTAATAATGAATTGTACAGGCTGGTTTTGTGTGTCAACTTGACACAAGCTAGAATCATGAGAGGAAAGAGCCTCCATTGAGAAAATGCCGCTATGAGATCCATCTGTAATGTATTTTCTCATTTTGTTATCAATGGGGGAGGGCCCAGCCAATGGTGGGTGGTACCATCCCTGAGTTGCTTGTCTTGGGTTCTACATGAAAGTGGGCTGTGCGAGCCATGGAAACAAAGCAGGTAAGCCATGCCCCTCCATGGCTTCTGCATCAGCTCCTGCCTGTCCTGACTTCCTTCGGTGATGAACAGCATTGCTAAAGTATAAGCCAAATAAACCCTTTCCTCCCCAGCTTGCCTTTTGGTCGTGGTGTTTTGTTGCAGCAATAGAAACCCTGACTAAGACAAGTACAAGTGAAATCATCTAGAGTAGTTCTCCAGTGGCACACAATAATAGCCTTGTAAAATTCAGTTCAATTAATATAGATTGAGATGCATTGAATCAAATGGTAAATTGTAATGAGACATTTCAATACATGTTACAAAGCACAGTACCAATGACTATGACCTTGCTTTAATGAAGTTAAAATTCTCTATTTAGTATCCTAATATAATCTGATTAGCATCATTGTGTTTTCTCATTATTTCCTTTGTATGACCTATTTTAACATAGGATATTGATGAAGAAATTGAGGCCGAGTATAACATATTAAGAACACTTTCTGACCACCCGAATGTGGTCAGATTCTATGGGATTTACTTTAAGAAGGACAAAATAAATGGAGATAAGCTATGGCTGGTCCTTGAGGTGAGTGCTCAGCTTTATTTGAGTGATGGGAATTTGTGTTGTGGTCTTGAGATGATTTTGTGTTGATATCACATCTGTAGCATGCAAAACCGGTAGGTATGTAGTGTGCTCCTTACCACTGATGTCCTCAGTATAGTGTTGTACCAGTTTGGGAACTAATATATTAGACACACCAGAAAATTAAAAATCTAGAAAGACCACCAAAGATTTTTTTTTAAAAAAGAGTCTACAACAAAATACTAAAGAAAAGAAGACAAATTTGACCTACAGAAAAACAAGTTACAAGGGAATCTCATCATAATATGCATTTAAAAAATATTTGGCTAGGTAATGGTGGTGTATGCCTTTAATCCCAGCATTTTTGAGGCAGAGGCAGGTGGGTCTCTGAATTCAGAGGTCAGCCTGGTCTACAGAGCTAGTTCCAGGAAAGCTAGGGTTGTTACACAGAGAAACCCTGTTTCAAAAAACAAAACCAAAAAAAGGAAGGAAGAAAGGAAGAAAGGGAGGAAGGAAGGAAGGAAGGAAGGAAGAAAAAGAGAGAGCTATGTTCTTCTTTAACCTTTATTGAAAGTTAATGACTTAAACTATAGAAATAAATTTCTATATTTATGGAGAGAAAACCTTGTCCCAAATGGTTTTTTGAGTAAACTGCTGTGGGCAGCTGTGAACTCTGCACTTTTGAAGTTCTAGAGTATGCTTTCTTGAGTGCACAGTCTGCCCTAAGACAGGTTGCTGAGAGTCTGCCCCTCCCTGAGGTAACAGTACTAGAATTCAATTTTTCATTATTTAAGTAATCATTAATTCAAACAAAAAACATAAGGAATTTTAAAAGTCCCCCTTTGGCCACCAGAATGGCTCTGAAAGTGAAGGTGTTTCCAACTCCAATGGCCTGAATTTGATAACTGGAACACACATGGTGGGTGGAGAGAACCAACTCCTCCGACCACAGCCTTTATTTGACTAAGTAACAGCATGATATCTTCTGTATTAGTTATTGTATTAGCATCTGATTGTTTCTTGTGAATATCTATTTGTTTTCATAGAGTAGCTTGTCTTTATTTGTGCTGTTATAATAAAAAAAATCCTATAGATTGGTAATTTATAAAGAAAAGAAACAGTGTAACACAGACTGTCTTTAAAATAAAAACTAAAACAAAACACAGACACATGAACAACAATGAAGAAAAGCGCTGAACTGAGTAGCCTACAGAACTGGTAATGGCAAAAGGTAGATCCAGCATACTGGGACCACTGTCCAGTTCAGCTCCATGCTTTTGATACTTTGTGATTCTAGATTCCTAGAAAACTAGCTGAGCCTCTCTGGTCTCAATGGTGCTGTTTTAATATTGACAAGTCTGTCCATTTAACCTTGAGAGCCTGTGTACTCCTGCCCTATCTGGAGATCTACCTGTGTCTGGGCTCTTACATTTCTCTGCTCTTTACCTGGCTGGAGCTTATCTCCTGATCCTTGACCTCCTCTGGCCAAGTTTACTTCCCCACATTGCCTATCCTGGAATAATACATGTGTCAGTTGCATTAGTTCCTCTACTGATGTCTGGATTTCTTCTAATTGTTTCTAAGGGAACTGAAGACCCAGTCTCTTCCCTGTGAGTATGAAGCACACCAGGCAGGCTCCAGGGCTCTGATGCTCTGTGTGTTGAATGTGAGGGTGTCCAGTCTTATGATTGGATGCTGGCAGATGATCCCTGTTTTCTGACTCTTGCTGTCTGCATCTCCACCCTGGCAGTCTGTTCTGGGGAGCACTAAGAAACCCCAGCAAACCTTTCAGTTTGTAGCTTGCTCTGCTTCGCTCCACCCGTCCCGATGTGCAGATGTGCTTCCTTATTGTAAGAGTTGGGATCTCTGGCCCATTGCTCTCCCATTTTATGTTTTTTTTTTTTGCATCTTAAAATTTGTTTTTATTCCTTTATTAGCATTTAAATAGATATTCATGAGTAGGAGGAAATTAATCTGTCTTTCACTTGTAACCTTTAATTATATTATAGAACCTTCAAAATGTAAAATAATGTTTCAAAAGAACTGTTCAGATTCTGAAGCTGTGTATTTTGTTATATGACATTTATAAAATTGAAATCATAGCTCCTTAGTATTAGAAATTTTATTTAAAAACCACTTTACATTTTGCAATTATAAGGTAACTTTATATTCTTACTTTAAATTACATACTAAACAAAACTAAACTCTTATTCATCTACATTTAATTATCCAAGTAGTAGAATACCAATTATGAGCCTAAATATTTCTGCCTTACATTAGTGAAGGATTTTGGAGTTTTTACTTCAGTTTTGCATTTATATATCTGAGTTGTTATTCTGTGTGAATCTGTAAGTCTTGAATGCAATTTTGCATACCCATCAAATACTTCCAGTAGTGTGTGTTGAACTTTATAAACAAATTAGCAGTAAAATAGAGATCTGGGATCTATGGCTGATATGTGTCTGTATGGGCAAGGGAACCAACAATGACATTTTGCCAAGAGTCAGAAAGTATTAAATAAGATCAATTCTTCCCGTTTGGCCTGTCATTTTTCTATTCTAATAACAATGACTTTTTTTAGTATAAACCTTGAAATTTGGGTTTATTTGAATTGGATTGAAGACTCCTGGTAATAGTTAAGTGTATTTTGGGTTTTTTTGTTTGTTTGTTTTTTGTTTTCTTTGGTGGTGATGGTTTGTTGTTGTTGTTTGAGAAGAGGCAAATGATTCTCTTAAATGATTTAAAGAAACAAACTGACAGAATGGAGTGCCCTCTGACATAATGGATCAATAAGGACTTCGAGGGTTCTCTGAACTTTGCTTATATGCTTTGCTACCAGTGGAAATATTGAGCATTTTCCTAGTGGCCTGAGAAAAAATCATAATGTCATTTGATAAAATAGCATGATGATTATGCTTTATTGTCAATTTGACTGAATTTGGGGTCCTGGAAAATACTGCTGTAGGTGTCTGTGAGGGTATTTTCCAGAGACAAGTAATGGAGGAAAGCCCTGCCCCCAGCCTGGCTGGCACCATCCATGAACTGGGGTCCCAGAATGAATTAAGAGGGAAGCATCCAGGAAACACCAGCATCCCTCATTCTCTTCCTGCTGAAGATACAGTGTGACCAGCTGCCTCAGCTCCTGTGCCAGGACTTCTCCTTCAGCATGTGCCCTTAATTTGTGAGCCCAAACAAGTCCCTCCTCCCTGAAGCTACTTTGCGTTGGTATTTTATTACAATAACAAGACATTAATACAAATATCAAGAATCTGATCTAGCTGAACTAACAAAGTTGGGGTGGGCATAAAGAAAGCAAGAAGTTAGTAAACTGGATATATAATTATTATAATTTGAATATGTAAATTATACTAATTGCGTATACACAGAAGTGGCTGGAAGTACAATTGCCTGATTTATAAATATGAACAGCACAGGTGCTGCTTAAAGGCACTTTATAGAGAATTGGCCTGGGCATCAATCCTCGGTGCTACAAAATGGCTGCTAATTATACCTCTTATCATAACAAAGCCCAATAAATTATGTTGCAAGAATGTATCCAAAGACTGGACAAAGAGGGGCTGATGTTACCCAGTATCCAAAGACTGGACAAAGAGGGGCTGATGTTACCCAAACAGCCATGCTGACAGCACTCAGCTTAAATGTGAGTCCCACTGCAGAAGGTGTGTGTTGGAGAGGTTGGATGTAAGCTGTGAGTGACAGTCTGCAGGATCCATCAGCCTGCCAGGTGGGGAAGGCCATGCCAGCTTACACAAGTGCCCGCAGTGGCTTCACACCATGGTGACTTACGACTCAATCCAGAATTGACATGGTTGGGGTGGGAATTCTCCATGTTTTGCTTAAGACCATCTATATTTTCACTGTTCCTTTTTTTTTTGAATTATCATTTTCAACTGTGTCGCTCTTTCCTGAATTTTCCTCCATTTTGTTACTCCGTAAATGTCTGAGCATGGACGATGCTTGAGACTCCTTTTAGGCATTGTTTCCATTTGACTGCTCCGTACATTTATTTTGAAACAAAAGGTTCCCCAGCTAGTGAAAGCCTTTGTTGCTTCCTGATTTTGCGTAGGCAAAAGAGTGGGGCATCAGGATCAGGGTAGGCTGTGGCTCCTGTTTTGTCTTGCTTACGGGACACCTGTGGAGGGTTTATTGTTTGTGATGATGCACATATAAAGGGAAGACAGATGGCTATGTTTGTTCCATCATGCCTCATTATATGGTATCTTACTTTTGTCTGGCCTGTTTAGTAAGATATGGGCACTATTTTTGATTTTGAACTTCCTTAACCCCTCATGTCTCCTGTTGAGGGCTGTATAAAGGTCAGGGTGGTGGGGGACTGAGGAAGTGAAAGTCAGGTTAGGTTCCTGAATATGCTCATCATCCAAACCAGAACAGCAAACAGCAGCATCATAGCGACTTAAATCCGTCTCTGCTGCTGCTGAGCACAAAGGAAGACTTGAGATGTTACCCTAATTTCCCCCTCCTTGGCTAAATGAACAGTCGCATCTTAACTACAGAGGGAAACGCAGACTCAGGAGCCAATTGCTTAGTGTGCTTCAGCCATAATAGAGCCAAATTACAGAGAGGGATATCCTTCGGTTAAAGAGCCTTTTTCTTCTCACGCTCATCTGTACTCATTGCTCCCTCGATGGCGCTGCTGCCGAAGGTGTTCTGTTCTTCATCTCGGTCCACCCCTGGCTTGTTCATTTGTAATAGTGGCACTGCTTTCTCTCATGGCCTTCCAATTATAGCCATTTTTCTCTTTGAAATTATATCCCTTTCAGGAGATCAAAGACTGGCAATTACAGGTGCTAGTTGAAAGCATGCAAAAAAAAAAATTCAGTAAATAGTTACAAAGCCTCTCAAATGTTCACTGTAGATCACTGAAATGGTCTTCGTAAGCCATGTGTCAGGCATTATTGGTTATTCTGTGTTTTCTTATACTTACATCTAGAGAGTAATGTAAGGTCTGTCTTGAGGGGGAAACTACAGGATGAGGAAGAGAGCACAGAGAAGAAGGATTTTCAGTTTGTTCCATATTAACAGACTAATGTTATGTGGCTAGGAAGGGTGACAAGCCAGGGCTGTCTTTCCTCTGGATGAGAGAAAGCCGGGCAGGCGTGGAAGCTGGCTCCTGCCCTCCTCTGATAGCCCAGCTTTGTTCCCTCTTCCCGTCGGCAGCTCACAATTGCAGTGGAGCAGCAGACTGGCAGCATGATTCCTTTCATGCTCCCTGGACTGAAAACCGTTTCCAGCTCGCCTCTAAAAGGCTGCTATTTTGTGTGCCTGCAAGAGAATAGACAGCAATTACCTGAAGTCATTTCATTTAAGGTTTTGTTTAAAGAGCAAGATGGGAAAACAGCCTAAGTGTCCTCCTTTATGCTGCTTGTCCTAGAAATGCATCAATAATATATGTAAGTCTCACTTGTTCTTCTTGCCGAGTGTATAAGTCAGAGCTTGCCAGCATCACTGTTGCTTGCACAGGAGTGCCGGCTCCTAGTGCCCCGGGGACTGTGATGCTAATTGATAGATTAATAGACTTTATGTGCACCAAAGCATTCCAGCTGATACATTGTTTTCCCTTGTCATAGGTTTTAGTTATGAAGACCCAATGTGTGATGGTGTTCCCCCAAGAACTATAAACATCCTAGATGAGAGAACTGTTCTGCTTTTGGATTTAGTGGTTGGAGTTTCCAAAGTACATTCCAAAGAGACCAGTTGTCAATAGTACACCTACTGGTTACATGCTAGAAATGACACATGATGCACATTACCTCATGTGGTACATGAGTGCATATTAGGAAATGTCTTGATGCAGGGGGAGGAGCTTGGTCCTGCCTCAACTTCATGTGCCATGCCCATGGGAGGCCTGCCTCTTTTCGAATGGTGACAGAGGAGGAGTAGATGGGTGAGAATAAAGGGGAGGGAGTTTGGAAGAGAGGGAGCAAGAGAAAAGGAGGGAGGAAAAACTGCGATAGGGATATAAAATAAATGACAAAAATTAATTAATAATAAAATAGGAAATGCCTCTTAGATGGTATCTGTTTTTATAATTGTTTTATCACCTTTTTGGCATTTAGAATTCAATACATTAATACATTTTATCAAAACACGTGACACTTCTATACCATAGGAAAGGCTGACCTGCCGCTGTACATGTGTGCATATGCGTAGTTGCCCTCATAGAACTTCAATCTAGTTATTCATCTGTTTCCTGAATTGGTCATGATGGCAGCTTCTCAGTGTTCAGGAGGGAGCAGGATGAACTTACATTAGAGATCATCAGTGTAGTGGTGGGGAAGGAATTTATAGCAAAAACTAATTTTTATTGCTAGTGATATGGAGAGTATAAATAGACATATTAATAGAGAATAAAAGAGAAGACCTTTGACAAGGAGGGACAAGGGAGGCCTGTCAGTTTAACCTGCTTTGTCTTTTGTGAGTATCCTCAGAGTCACTGAACTATAGCAGCTTGGGCCGCTTGTACCTATGGAGCAGAAGATCTGTGAATGGAGTCTGGGAGCTATCTTATTATTTATTTATTCTGAGACAAGGTGGTTTTTCTATTATGTAGCCCTGGCTGTCCTAGAACTCACTGTGTAGAGCAGGCGGACCTTCCGAATGCTGAGATTAAAGCTGTGTGCCACCATGGCCATGTGTTTCTTACCCAAGGAAAGTGGAGATTTCTGCTCTGGCCATGACTGTGCTTGTGTCCGGGCACAGTCTTCCATATGCAAACAGAATACTGCTCAAAACTGGGAAAAACAAGGCATTTGCCAAACAGTGGGAAATGTCAAGCATTATCATCACTTCTCTTCTTTCTCCGAGGCAAGTCCTACACCACAGGCCCCCATCAACTCCCCTGTGTGGACCTGCTCTTTACCAGACAGAACTGCACAGGGAAGCTGTGGAACTGTTAATAAATAGGGCTTAGCTGCAGATACAAGCCACTAGGTCAGGCGGTGGTCAGGGAACCTTCGGGATCACAGCTCAGCCCACATCTCCTCCAGATCACTAGCTTCTTGTGGTGCTGTGTGAGAAGCATGCCACACTCCATGCCTTCCTTTCTGAATGAATACGCCCTCTCAGCCCTGAGCCAACTTGGATCTCTCCTCTCTCAAGTTGTTGCTGTCATGTATCTGATCAGAGTGCCTAGAAAAGCAGCGAATGCGGAGATCAGAAGCGTTCTGCCTAACTGCAAAGGTTGGTCAGAGAGCAAAGAAAGAGGAACCTGTGCAGAAACTGCCTCCAGAAAGGCCATCTGTGCATAAACCCATGTAAGACGGTGTTTGGAAGCCACACTAAATGTGTGTAGAATACAGTGTGCAGATGTGCACAGAGAACAAACCAGAGGAGGAACTGCTGTGAGGTCGCAGTCTGCACAGAGCGGGTTTGCTGCATGGCAAGGTGCCCAAGTTCCGCCCGCTGTACCTAAAGCACTTGCTAGGGACCCCGGAAAGTTGTCCATTAGAGGGAAGGTTAAGGTAGTCTTAAAATTTTAAAATAAGAACTTCCTGGAAGGCTTTAATTAATCTATAAGTTAATTAGCTGCTTTCCAGAATAAAATTTAGTGTTCATTCATGTAAGAAATAAAACCCAGAAAGTCAGTAATATAACATTGGCAATGTTCAGTTCTAGTTTTAAGTTATATGAGTATATATGAAAACACAGGAAAAATGTGAAGCAGTCAGAAGGAAATATGATCAGCAGACAGAGGCACTGGGATTAGCAAGTTAGAACTGCAATGCTGTTATAAAAAAATAAAGAAAATTAACAATACTAAAATAAATAGAAACTATAAAGAACTAAGGAGAACCTCTAGAATTGAAACAACAATCTCTATTAAAAAAGTAAACACAACAATTGAGATTAACTTTGGACTAGATATGTGGAAGAAAAGATGAGTGGACCCGAATTCAGGAGCGTCGCAGTTGTCCTTACTGAGATCGAGTAAACCAAGAAAATTATACAAAGAGTCATCAAAACCAAAATGCCAAAACCTGGTAATGAGTAAGATCATGAGCAGAGCAGAAAAGGATGCACTTCACAGAGGTGTCGCAGATTAACGTGGCCCCTGACGTTTCCTAAGATGCCACGGAATGACATGCGTGAAGCACTCAAAGTAAAGGGATGTCATCTTAAAACAGTGAAAATATTCATGAATTAAGGTAAAACAGAAATAGGCATTGCCGTGGTTTGAATAAAAGTGGCCCCTACAGGCCCATAAGGAGTAGCGTTATTAGGAGGGGTGGCCCTGTTGGAGTACTTGTCGCCATGTTGGAGAAAGTATGTCATTGGGAGTAGGCTTTGAGGTTTTAGATGCTCAAGCTTTGCTCAGTGTCAGTCTCTTCCTGCTGCATCTCCAGCACCATGTCTGCTTCATGTCATCATGTTTCCAACCACGCTGACAACGGACTAAACCTCTGAAATATAAGCCAGCCCCAGTTAAATGTTTTCCTTTATAAGAGTTGTTGTGGTCATGATGTCTCTTCATAGCAATAAAACATTAAGTCAAGCATTTTTTAAGACTGGTAATAAAATAAATGTAAAGAAACATAAAAACAGGTTAGTGAGATGGCTTCGTAGATAAAAGTGCCTGCTGCCAAGCTTGATGGCCTGAGTTCAAATTCCAGACCCACCACTTAGTAAAAGAAGAGAACTCACCCCCTCAAACTGTTCTCTTGAACTCCAAACACACCACAGTGCACATACACGTGCACACATTTTCACATTACACACACACACACACACACACACACACACACACAGGTGGATGATAGATAAATGATAGGTAGGTAGGTAGAATATAGATTGATAGATCGAGAGGTAGATAGATGTAACAAAATTTTTTTAAATGTCAAAAACATCATTTTACATTGCAAGAATATGGTTCCAGGTAAAAATTCAGACCTAGAGAAATATGAGGGTGAATATAACATTGACTTTTATTTTATAACCTGTTTCAGGAAAATTACTTCCTAAAAGCATGGTCATAAATGTATATTGCTAGGTTATCCACATAAGGGAGAATTAAAATGCATGAGAGTAGCAGCAGAGGGAGAGGGAAGAAGGTTTGAAATATGTATGTTGTGTGTAACAACATACCACTTGAAAGGAGACTGTGAACATGCTGTGAGTCCTGCCCCGTACTAAAACCGTAAAAACAGACATACAGACGGTAGGATAGCACCAAACAAGGTAAAATATTCAATCAGATTTAGATAGCAGCTGGGGAAAGGGAGTAAAACAAGAAAATCCAGACAGGAAGGGAGAGACGGTGGACTTAATTCCAGCCAGAGCCTGCTCTTCATCTTTCCTCACCTCTGCTAATCTCTCTTCAGATTTCATGTTGTTTCCTTACAACACGTGCTGTGTGTGTGTTTCTACTCTACTTTTCAACTACAAAATTTTCATTTGGTCTTTTTTAAAAATTCTCTTTATTGACTGACCATTTGGTTCTAGATAACCAACTACCCTCAGCTCTCTACCCGAGGAAGATGGTTTCTCCTGCTCTCAGTGTTTCTCAGCTGCCTGCAGTTCTTCATCTAGGGATGAAGCTTCATGAGTGTTTCCTCTTCCACATCAGCATGTCGTTGTGCAGGTGTTTGGTAACATGTTGGTGAGACTCATGGCGTGTGGTTTCTGACATTTGCAGGAGATACAATCTCACAGCGAACTCCAGGTTCCTCTGTTTCTTAGTGTTTCTGCTCTCACTTCTGCAATGATAGCTGAGTGTTAGGTGCAGGAATTATACTGCAGATATGCCAGCTGGGACTAGACAAGTCTCCCTGGATGGTTGGGATATTCTTTGATGGTCTCTATCTGCTGCAAAAGAAATTTCCTTGAGAGAGATGACTCCACTCACCTGTAAGTCTAAGAACAAATACTTAGAATGTAGCTACGGGATTGTGCTGCTCTAGTAAAGTGATGGCTGAGGAGACTCTGTAGTATGTATTGAGCAGGTGTGTGTATGTGTGTGTGTGTGTGTGTGTGTGTGTGTGTGCGTGTGTGTGTGTGTGTGTGTGTGTAGGAATTTACAAACACACTCACGAAACAATGATAACAGAAAAGAGGCCATGAATTTGAAAGAAAGAAAACAGGCTAGAGAACATTGGATGAAAGAGGGGAGGAAAGGGAAGGAGAAAATGATGTGATTATAATAAAAAAAAATTAAATTAATTCTGTATCCTCTATTCCCATATTCTCTATTTGGCAATAGCATCAAACCTTTCTTACTTGAAGAATGGTTTCCTTAGGATTTTAACACCATTTTCATTCTGTCTGCTAGGCACATGGCCTTTCACATGCAGTTCCTGCCACCTCTTTTTTCCATGGCTAGAAAATAGCATTTTCTTATTTCTTCCTTTGTCTCATAATTTTTTTATTGAAAACTAGACATTTTGGGTAATCCTGTTGTAGGAATTCTAAATGCTAATTCCCTTAGAGGACTTACTATTTGGACTTGTTTATTTAGTAAACGCAACTACACTATTTTAATAAAATGAATTTCCCCTATACATAAAGCCTCTCATGCTACTCCTTAGAGGGCATAGACTTAGTATAGCCACAATGGTACACAGTGATAATGCTTTTCACCAGGGACTTGTGTCTACCTCGTAGGGTTGGGGGGTGCTCACATATGTATGTGGGTGCATGCATGTCACTGTGTGGATTTGTGGAGGCCAGAGACATCAGGTGGTATCTCTTAGGCTCCGTCTACCTTTTGTGTTGAGACATGGTCTCTCATGAGTCTGGGAGGCACCAGGTAGGCTAAAGTCAGCAAGTCCTGGGGATCTTGCTGCCTCTCCCTCCCCAGTGCTAGGATTGCACATGAGTGTTACCTCAGCTTGTACACTGGTTCTGGGAACCAGACTCGGGTCATTTGCTTGTCAGGGAAGCCCTTTACCAACCGAGCTTCTCTCCAGCCCTAACTTTATCTTTCTTTGATTTTTCTATAAGCCAATTTGCTTCTGCACTACACCAATCAGTCTTTGAGAACCCCAGTAGAGTTGATCCTGTTTCCTTACAAACAGCAAACCTGCTCTTAGCTGATCAAACTGTGAAGCAGTTGTTGCTCCAGGGCATTGCTGAAATCTTTAGAGGAATCAGTAGGCAGTAAGTGGAGGTCAATAGCTACAGTTACCTGCTGCTCTCATCACAAAGCCTTGCAACTACCAGAATTTCCACTGTTTTCAGAAGCTTTCTTAGATTTGAACTCCTCACTCTCTTCCAAATAATGTAAGGAACATTGGGGAAGACTGTTCAGCCATGTGTTCTCATGGGCACCTGTGGGCAAAATCTCTGATCCGCTCTGGACCAAGGAATTAGCTACTATTCTCAGCTTGTCCCTTCTGGCATTGTACTCCGTACCTAACAATCGTGGGTGAGAGTGTTATCAGCCTGCTCAATAGTATTAGGGCCTCTGTCATGTGTTGGGGGACACAGCAGAGGAAGTAAACCCCTGTCCTTACATGAACTGCAGCTTCTACAGCACAGGCTTGAGTATTTGAAAAAATCACGTGGTCTGCATACAGTTTTGTCCTCTGTTACTTTAAATAATTCTTCACCTCTTTGTTTTTTATTGGTATTTAGCTTACTAGATACTGCATTCCATTAATTCTTATGCTATCATTTTCTAAGGCAAGAATCTTATGTAATATTTTAAAGGGACTTGATTTCAGTGACTTCTTTTTGGAGTCCAGCCTTACACTGACAAAGGAAGTCAACGACATTAGAAGGAAAGAGTATGACATTCTATGTGAGCACGTATCTGACGTTCTGTGCAAGCACGTGTCTGACGTTATGTATGAACACGTATCTGGCGTTCTATGTAAGCACGTATCTGACGTTCTGTGTGAGCACGTGTCTGACGTTCTGTGTGAGCACGTGTCTGACGTTCTGTGTGAGCACGTATCTGACGTTCTGTGTGAGCACGTGTCTGACGTTCTGTGTGAGCACGTGTCTGACGTTCTGTGTGAGCATGTGTCTGACGTTCTGTGTGAGCACGTATCTGACGTTCTGTGTGAGCACGTGTCTGACGTTCTGTGTGAGCACGTGTCTGACGTTCTGTGTGAGCACGTGTCTGATGTTCTGTGTTAGTACGTGTCTGACATTCTGTGTGAGCACGTGTCTGAAGTTCTGTGTGAACATGTATCAGACGTTCTGTGTGAGCATGCATTTGTCTGGCGGGGGTTTGTTCCAAAATACTAGTTTGTTGAAATGTTAAGATAAATTTGCTGAAACAAAACGTTCTCATACTATAGTTGCATTTACTAGAATGAAAGTGTGCACTGGGGAGAGGGGAACCATGAAAATATGTGCTAAAATTCAATTCCCGTGCTTTAAATATTTTCAACTAGTAGGTATAATAAAATTCTCTCCTAATAAAATGCACCCATCCAACTTAAATGTAAATGCTCATTCTACAAAAGCATTTATAAGAAATATATTTAACTCTTTTAGGCTTTGGGAAAGTTAAGCTAAAAGGGAAAAGAAATACTGTTTGATTTCTACTGAAATGGCTGACCTACAAAGGCCAATGATGCCAGCAATGGGCGAGGCTATGAGCAAACCTCACTCTTGTTCATGGCAGCAAAAAATGAGGCAGTCATTGCGGAAGTGTGTGGCACGCTCTCACCTCATCCCCTGCAAGCCCCGATGTTGGTGCACATCCCCTGAGACTCAGGCTGAGGGCTGACAGTGCCTTTAATAAAATGAACAGCACAAACTGGAGTAAGCACTGGAAAATGAGGCTGCACTTCTGTGGCTCAGGACAGAACATGGTCTGCTTGAGCAGGTGACCTCAGAGCACACGAGAACAAAACAACACAAGAGCAGGAAAGTGAGACTGTCTAACTGCATATTTTAACATCCTTTTTCATAAATTTCAGTTTAAAAAAATAACCTTCTGTCTTAATAAGGACAGAGGACCTAGAAAAGTTGTCTCTTAGAAGCACTGCAATGTTGCTTATGGAATGACCTCCCTTTGGTCCTGGCTGCTTTAGTCCATATCTGTGTGCTAAAGGGTTGAGAATGCTCTCAGCTAGTGTAGCTCAGATGTAGGAAAATTATGCTCCAATTTTGTGTGATTAGCAAGAAACCGGGCTCTGCTTTCACATTATGTTGCAAAGCTACACTTTGCGGGGGGAGGGGTATCCTGTCGTGAATTCCCTTCAGTCTATCCTGGTGATGTGAAATTGCTCAGGTTAATATAGCACCATCCATTCTACTGGTGCTATTCATGTTAAAGCCACGCACAAGGCCATTTTATTTTGGTGATCTATCATATCTGCAATTCATTTTATCTATTTCCATTCTTTTGTTCATGCAGAACTGTCATGTTTCATTTTTAAGTTTACCCTGAATCTTTAAAAGAATGGTATTTAGACTACCGGGGACAGTTCATTTCACCAGGACAGTATTTGAAGCTTTACTGTCAGTGAGGAATCAGAATTTGTGCCAGAATTTCCTTTTGGTGGCTGTTTAAGGGCATGAGCCACAAAGCCATCAGTAAGACGCTGATTTTTATTCCCATGGTAATTTCCATGTTTCTATAGTTCTTTCCTTTTGTTTTCTGTTTTTACCTACCTCTTTACGTTTCATTCCAAAATAAAGGTTTGTGTTCCTCACAACCCTGTTTCCTAAAGCTGCTTGAGAAATGGATTTCTTGGGTGGAAAATGTACCATCGAGGTTAGACACATCTGGTAGGAAGGATTTATGGAGAACTTGTATTTCTCCTAATCGAGCTCCTCAGCAATTCCCAAAAGGTGGACATGACCACAGTCACCAGTGACCTGGTGGGAGGGAGTGTGCTGGAGATGTCCTGATAGGGCTGAGCACTCCCGGGTTTGTTCTCTGCCTGTTGACATGTTTGGGGCCTCTACTGCTCAGCACTACAGAAAGAGGTTTCTCCAATGAAGGCCGAGACAAATGAATCTATGGTTAGCATCAAATCATTTGTTGTCAGTTTACTTTGTCTGTTTAGCAGAATAATAGTTAGAGGTTCTCCCCTAGGCCTAGGACCTGTATAGCCAGGCTCTGAGATTCTCCCCTAGGGCCTAGAACCTGTCTACCCACAGGCTCTGAGGTTCTCCCCTAGGGCCTAAGACCTGTCTAGTCAGGCTTTGAGATTCTCCCCTAGGACGTATGACCTGTCTAGCCAGGCTCTGAGATTCTCCCGTAGGACTTAGGACCTGTCTAGCCAGGCTATGAGATTCTCCCCTAGGACCTAGGACCTGCCTACCCATTGGCTCTGAGGTTTTCCCCTAGGCCTAGGACCTGTCTACCCACAGGCTCTGAGGTTTTCCCCTAGGCCTAGGACCTGTCTACCCACAGGCTCTGAGGTTCTCCCCTAGGGCCTAGAACCTGTCTAGCCACAGGCTCTGAGGTTCTTCCCTAGGGCCTAGAACCTGTCTACCCACAGGCTCTGAGGTTCTCCCCTAGGGCCTAAGACCTGTCTAGTCAGGCTCTGAGATTCTCCCCTAGGACCTAGGACCTGCCTACCCATAGGCTCTGAGGTTCTCCCCTAGGCCTAGGACCTGTCTACCCACAGGCTCTGAGGTTCTCCCCTAGGCCTAGGACCTCTTTAGCCACAGGCTCTGAGGTTCTCCCTAAGACCTGTCTACCCACAGGCTCTGAGGTTGTCCCCTAGGGCCTAAGACCTGTCTAGTCAGGATCTGAGGTTCTCCCCTAGGGCTTAGTACCTGCCTAGCCACAGACTCTGAGGTTCTCCCCTAGGGCCTAGAAACTGTCTGGCTAGCCACAGGTTCTAGGGCCTGGTTACAATACCAGGCATGAGCTCCATTTTGTGGAGTGGGCCTTAAACCAAAAGAAAAACATTTCCTCCTTCTCTCTCTCTACCGTTTCACTACTGTGTCCAGATTAAGAAAGATACTTACCGCCAGGAGGAGATCTCTGTACTTGCGCCCAAGTAGAGAGATTCTGCCTGATTTTAATGTTACCCTTCTCTTTATTTTTCATCATAATTGGTTTCTAAATATGAATAATTTCATGGCATGCTATAGTGTAGTATAAAATATCAATGAAGTAAAAATTAAGGGAAATAAATTTCCTGATATTTTCAAGCATACTGTTATCTCTAAGTAAAATTTAACAATCTGATTTTCATAACTCTATTCCTTTCCTATCAGATAGTGATTATGTTTGTTTTAAACCTTTATCTGGAAAAAACAAGTGACTATGTTTTTTGAAGACAGTTTCAATTGTTTCTAAGAAATGCTTAGCTAATAGAAATTATGTGATAAATAACTATAGATCTTATGAGAAATCACTGTTTTAATTGATTAAGTAACTCAGGTTCTTTTATAGAGTTTATCAGATGAAACTTAAACAACAAAATTTAAATTTGAAGGGTAAAAATTGCTTATTTGCTTTAGATTTCTGTATTTTTATTTTCAGATAGTGTGTGTGTTTTATGCTTTGGGTAAGAAGGTAACTGCTTTTCTTGTCATAACAAAATAGAATGCTAAAGTAGGTTAAGGAAGGAATTGTGCCTCACAGGTTGAGGGTACAGTTGTGGGAAAAGCATGGTGGTGGGAGAGAAAGGTAGTTGCTCACATAGTGTCCAGTAAGGAAGCAGAGAGACTGAGGTGACTGCTCACAATGTGTCCACAGTCAGGAAGCAGAGAGACTGAGGGGGCTGCTCACATTGTGTCCACAGTCAGGAAGTAGAGAGACTGAGGTGATTGCTCACATGGTATCCAGTCAGAAAGCAGAGAGACTGAGGGGGCTGCTCACATGGTGTCCACAGTCAGGAAGCAGAGAGACTGAGGGGGCTGCTCACATGGTGTCCACAGTCAGGAAGCGGAGAGACTCAGGCCCCTGCTCACATTGTGTCCACAGTCAGGAAGTAGAGAGACTGAGGTGATTGCTCACATGGTGTCCACAGTCAGGAAGCAGAGAGACTGAGGCCCCTGCTCACATTGTGTCCACAGTCAGGAATCAGGCAGAAAAAATGCTACTACACAGGGGCTTCCTCTTTTTCCCTCCTATTCAGTCTGGGATCATAGTCTATATATATATAGGATGATGTCAGCCATGCTGAGGTGAGTCTTCCCTTCACTGTTAAACCTTTCTGAAAATACCCTCACAGACATATCCAGATGTTTGTTTTCTGTGTGATTTTATATTTTATGTCTATTCAAGTTGGTAATGAAGTTCAGGCCATGACACATAATTGTGGTTAATAATTTTGACATGCAAAGGCTGTTACTGTAACCTCTTTATTATTTTATTGTCTGAAAATATTTCCAGTTGTTTATGTTGTCTTATTAAGCTGTAAAATAGAAGATAATGAAATCTTTGAGGGGTCATCATGACCTTTCATAGAATTCTTCCATAATTAGCAGTCGGGTCTTTTATCTCATGTTCTTGTAAAGCTCTGTTGATATTTCTAGAGGGAGCAGCTCACTTTTCATCATTACTGAGAGCTACATTTTGTGTTTTCCACAGTGGAGCTCTGGATCTCACTCTGCAAGCATGCTCAGTGACTCCTGCACAGTTGAGGACAGTGTCATATTTACGTGAAATGACTTTTTTTCTTTATTTACCATTAAAATATCTCTTGATTTAATTCAAATATACATACTTGTTTTTAAATGTTTAGTGAGTTTAAGTAGAGTTCTAGGGAAATGACAGAATTTTCATCTTGTGAGGGTCACAAAATGTATTACTATCTGTTTGGAGAGAGGCCTAAGCAGTCCAATAATGAATAAGACAGGGGCATAAAAAAATTTGATAAAACTAAACTGCACCCTCTAAAGTACAGTTCTGAATTTCACGAGAAATAACAACCACAGTGAATATGTCTGGACAGCCTGGAAGAAACCACCATATGCCTGTGATGACAGACCCCACCTGTGGAGTCAGCCTCTCTAGTCTCTGCAGGTGTTTCTCTTCTGCATCTCCTGTCCACATAGAATCCATGCAATTAATTTTCATTCCTCTAATTAGGTTGTTGTTGCACCAGTTCTAATTGGTTTTAATAATAAAAACCTGGAGCCAGACATCAGGGTAAATGCTGAAAGATCAATGTGACAAAGGAGCAAGCCACAGCCAACTCTGACCTTGCTAACTCCTCAGCTGAAAAAGGGCTGAGCTCCTGCCTCTTCCTTCTGCCCAGCTATATCACTTCCTGTCTGTCTGTACAGACCTCCAGACCTCTATGTTTAACTAGTGGCTAGATCCACCCTCTGCTCTTCAGGCAAGCTTTATTTGTTAGAGCCATAGACAAAAATATCACCACTTGTTGTTGGTTTTATTTTAATCCTGGAACTGTTGACATTTTGGCCTGCATGATTCTGCATTGTGGAAGGCCGTCCTCTGAGCTTCTTGATGGTTGGCATCACCCTTAACCTCTAGATGCCAGCAACAGCTTCCTAGCACCAGTGATAAAGATTATCTCTAAGCTTGGTGAGGTATCCCTAAGAGTACACCTGAGAACCACAGGTGTCCTAGTTCTTGACATATGCTAATAACTCAGTAAGTATTTGTGGAACATGAATAAATAAATTGTGATTCTTCTAAAATGCATTTTAACTGAAATTGCTATTATGATGAATCCACATCTGTATGCATCATGTCAAGAATATTTCCTGGGTCAGCACATCACTTCTGTAAAAAAAAAAAATACTGGATATAAAATTTAGCTCTGAAGTGTGTTAGCCATTAATGGCTATAGGGGAAGAGTGTTATTTTCTCCCATTGTTCATGCTTCAGTAAATAACCTCCCACTCGAGCCCATACAAACAACTCTAACTAAATGCAGTGGAACACACACATAAAGAAGACATGAGAGTAGAAGGGTGACCTCTTGGAAAGAAGGGTTTCAAAAAGAAAGGATGGGGATGAGAAGGCAATAGGAGCAAAAAATGACTAAAATTCACTATATTCATGTTTAAACCATGAAAGAATAAAAATGAACCAGTTAGGAAAAATCAGCTAAGAGTAAATCATTTCTGAGAATGCACAGAAAAGGGATTTAACTTCTCTTCACCGTGGATTAATTTGTATGACCATTCACAGTGGCAGCAACTGGGCTTTTGCTTCCTTGCTTGTTTAGTGAGTAGATATTATTAGCTTTGAGTAGTTTGGGGTTTGCAGATTTTTCAGGATTGACCTGAAATTCACTATGCTGTTTCAAAGAAGGCAGACTTCAGACTATTTCACTAACACAGTGATGTGAACCTAAACAAAACAATAAGCTGAGATTTTCTTTAAATGCTCATTTTTCATTTTATAACAACATAGCCCACAATGGGAATGCAGCTACAAGAAGAAATACAGGAATATTCAAAGAGGTTGAGACAAGAAGGAAGCTTTGAAAGACAGAAAGAAGAGGGTAACATTAGCTGCTTTGAAATACTATCCACGGTGTTAACAACGAAGGTGGCATTAGTCAGAGGTAGAGCACGCACTTCTGTGTAGACGTGCTTGAGAACATACTTTTGTATACAGGTGGCCTCCATGCAAGTGTGTGGTCCTGACAGATTTGGTCATAGCGTACTCAACAGTACTGCCTAAGATCCTTTCCTCTTTCTGGACAACGTTCACATTTCTTTCACAAAACACAGCCCCAGAAGGAACTACACATTGCAAAAGAAGAAGAGGGGGAGAAGAAAATGAAAGGAAACATAGTTGGTTTTTTTTTCCCCCGCTCTTCGAGGGCCAGCTACCCAGCTCCCAGATAAATACATGGAGACTTATTCTTACTTATGAATGCCTGGCCTTAGTTTGGCTTGTTTCTAGTCAGCTTTTCTAATTTAAATTATCCCATTTCTCTTTAACTACATTTTGCCTCTGCACTTTTTATCTTTCTTTCCTTCTTACTCTGTGGCTGGCTGTGTGGCTGGTGGCTGGACCTTGTCATCCTTGTCTCCTTTTCTTACTCCTCACTTCCTTCCCTAGATTTCTTCTCTTAGTTCTTCCCTCTGCATGCCAGCCCCTCTTATTTCTCTCTCCTGCATAGTTATAGGCCATTCAGCTCTTTATTAGACCGTTCAGGTATTTTAAGCAGGCAAAGTAACAGAGCTTCACAGAGTTAAACAAATGCAACATAAAAGAATTAAGCACACCTTTGCATCATTAAACTAATATTCCACAGCATAAATGAATATAACACATCTTAAACTAATATTCCACAATAAGAAAGGAAGGAATGAATGAAGGAACAAAGGAATGAATAAGGGAAGGAAGGAAGGAAGGAAGGGAGTCTCTAGCATTGTTTTTCATAAAGTCACTAACTAGTTCTAATGCCTTGGTCCTTATAAAGCAGCAGTTCTCAACCTGTGGGGCTCAAACAACCCTTTCACGGGGATCGCCTAAGACCATCAGAAAACACAGATCTTTAAATTATGATTCATAACAGTACAAAAATTAGTTATGAGGCAGCACTAAAAATAATTTTATGGTTGGGGGTCACCACAACATGAGGAACTGTATTAAAGGGTCACAGCATTAGGAAGGTTGAGAACCACTGTTGTAGAGGAATGGCCAGGCATTTTAAAGTTCTCAGTTTCTTTTGAGCTGTTTGAGAATAATTTTGTAAGACAATCTGCCAGCTTGTGGTGGAAGCAGCCTGACCCTGTATGGTGTGCACCAGGCAGCAGGACTTAAATTGTGTTCATCTTCCTGAAACAAAAGAAAACAGAGGCCTTGCCATTCTGGGCTGTCCACAGTCCTGAATTAGCTGGAAGTTTTATTTGAGTGAAGAAAGAAAGGAGTTATGAATGTGACTCCGTTTCTTCATCTTTACTGGGGAGATAATGATGCTTACTTCCAAAAGTGGTGAGGTTCACAGATAATTCATATAAGAGGGTTGGAAATGAGCCCAGTATCCAGTAAATTCTGAATACATCATGTCTGCTACTATCTAATCCAGACGGGTTTAGCATCCCAGTAAAATTCAGAATGTTAGAAAAGACATTGGGGAAAGAGGTATTCAATATTTCAACTTAGAATGCTAAATATACCTTTGCTTCCACTCCTCTTCTCAGCCTGTTAGAGCTCAGAATGGTGGCTCTGTGGTTTCCCAGGCAGTGTGCAATGATACAGAAGCAGGTGGTGAAGAAGGCCACAGACAAGATCCAGGGGAGGAGGGCAAGGTTGAAAGCAGTCCATAGGGTTCAGCATCAGGGACCAAGGACTTGCAGAATCCATGCATTCTTGCGATGTTGTTGTGGTCCAGGACCAAGTTACCTCTCTTCTCCATCCACTGCCATATCAGTGTTGGTCTGGCATGCAGACTAGGTGCCTCCTTTGAAAGTTTCAGTGTGACTTAATGTTACCTAATTTTGCAGAGCCCTGATATGAAAAGTTTCTTCACCATATTCTTTCCTTTTGTTGGTTCAGATTCTCTCTGCTTTTGTGTGCAGAGAAGGAGGGCGCTGGAGAGCAGAGGCAGTGTAATATTCCAGACTGGTTCCGAGGGTTCTATTTGCCATACTTACTCACGTGTACTTAGCAGTTTTGCCTAAAAGGAGGTTTATTTCTTTTTAAAATGCTCATTTAAAGTAGTGCATATCCATGAACAACAGTAATTGAAATATCAGAAGTCAGTATTGCTTTTAAGGCTTATATCCTAAATTGGGGAATAATTTGTAGAATCATAATTCCTATCCTTAAAGTTAAGCAGAAGATTCTCTTCTAAAAACTAATTTAGATGAAACCTGTGTTCTAGTTATCAGTCATATGTAATCACAAGTCTCTATGTTCACTTCATTTGTGATTTCATGAAAATAATGAAAGTCATTTATGAGACTACTTAAACAGAATACCTGGATAATTTTTTTTAAACATTTTAAGGAAACCATTTACAGGAAGAACTTTAAAACATTGTTCATTTTAATGCCCATCTGACACGCTCATTTCCAGCTGTGCAATGGAGGGTCGGTGACGGAGCTTGTGAAAGGACTTCTGAAGAGGGGAGAGAGAATGAGCGAGCCTATAATTGCATATATTTTACATGAAGCACTAATGGTAAGGACATTTGAATTCTTTGTACAATAATTAGAAAGTAGTTATAACTAAATAAAATGTAGATCCTACTTAAAAAGTAAAACCACATTAGTATTGACTAATACAGGATCACATGCAGTCTGGGTGTTAAGCATAGACAATTTGGGTTTTTCATAAGAAGTCAACTTTGTTTTGATGGCTTCTGATTTCTGTTTTTAGGTATTATTTTAATTTTTATAGATAAATATAGAATATAATTTTTTTCTAGTAGTTATATTTTTATTTGCCACTATCTTAAATAAGTGTATTTAAAATGTTTTCCTTTTTGGGAATCAACAATTTTTTAAGACTGGAGGGCCAGCAAGAGGACTCAACAGGTAAAGTGCTTTGCTGTCAGACCTGACGACCTGAGTTTAATCCTAGAACCCATATAGTGGAAGAAGACTTGCTGTGCAACATTGGTCTGTACCCTATCAATTGTATTTTGATAAAGTGCTGATTGGCCAGTAGCCAGGCAGGAAGTAGAGGCAGGGTGACGAGAACAGGAGAATGCTGAGAAGATGAAGTCTAGTCTGCAGTCATCACCCAGATGCAGAGGAAGCAAGATGTGACTGCCTCGCCGAAAAAGGTACCAAGCCACGTGGCTAACACAGACAAGAATTATGGGCTAGTATAAGTTTTATAAGAGTTAATAAGAAGCCTGAGCTACTAGGTCAATCAGCTTATAATTAATGTAGACCTCTGTGCGTTTCCTTTGAGACTGAATGATTGCAGGACCACATAGGACAGAAAACTTGGCCAACAAAAACTGACTCCCACAAGTTGTTCTCTGATTTCTGCATGCTTGAACATACACATGTGTGCATGCACACATGTGCACAAAGAAATTACTGCAAATATCATTAAAAAGTGTAGAGATTTTTGGTAAAAGCTGAGGTGTGCTCTTTTTTGTGTGATTTTCTATATAGTACTAGTTGGAAATGATACATTTAGGTTTGACTAACTCAATGTAAAATCTTAGTATTTGAACACTGATTTTAACATTGGTATTGATTCTGCACAAGTGCACTGCCTTAAAAAAATGTTTCTTTGCTTTATTCTCTTAAGAATCATTATACAATTTTCACCTTCCAGGGACTTCAACATCTTCATAACAACAAAACTATCCACCGTGATGTCAAAGGGAATAACATTCTGTTGACTGCTGAAGGTGGGGTGAAGCTAGTAGATTTTGGTAAGTTTTCCTGGAAGTGCATAAGGACCTAGCATGATTTTTATTATTTCCTGACAGGTTTGCCTTTCTGAGTTGAGAGTAAGAAAACAAATTAATATCTTTCAGTTAATTTGGCAAATGAACCTCCCGGCTACTGAGTCACCCAGTTTAACCCGAGATCACATCTGTATATGTTAATATGTAGTTTATCCAGCAGGCCATGCAGCATCCCAAATGGTTAAGCCTATTCTGAGAGGCCACTGCCTAGCCTCTGTTAGTGATTGCTTTTTGAAGGGACACATGTCCAAGTCCAGGATTTTGAATGAGAGGAGATCTTCAAGGATCCCAGAAGATCACTTCAAGATCACTCATCCTTAGAGGTAAGGAGGAGATACGTGAAGGATGTTCTTGAGATTCCGTGTGTCTTATCATGATGCCCAAAAGGTCTTTGTTCACCTTTGTGACCATGGTGCTCTCCTGAAGAAGGCACATCTGAGCAAGGAAAGAACTGGGGGAGGTCCTGGATGACATGATTCAACCCAAAGATCAATTACTTTTCTGCCTTCCTTTTCTCTGTTGTGTAACATAGAAAATTCCCACATTTACCAAGCTGGTTGTTTCTGTGTGGTAACCCAAGACACAGTGTGTCCCTCATCTGAATAGCTGCTTTTCACTTTGAAGGTGATTCTTTACTTTGTCATGTTTGAACTTCTAAGCATGTGACATTGGTGACAGTATTCCAGGACATCTCAATGTTGTTCCGAGACATTCTCTTCTTTCTTCTCTGTGTCCCAACTTGTGCTCCAAGATCCTATGAATTTCTTTATTTATAAATTCATCACACAATTATTTGGTCTTATAGGTAAGTTAAGACACTCAGAAATGTATGTGGATAGGCAGAGTCTTTTACGATCAAGGTTGTGCCTCATTCTATTCTGGAGAATTACTGCTTTGAACATAGCAGTTCACTGAATATGAATTGAATCCACAAATTTTCTTTCATTCGGCTTTCTGAAATCTAAAGCTCAATAAATTTGACTGATTTAATTTCAAAGTTACTGTAAAGTCCAAGTCTATAATGGTCTGGGTTACCCAAGGCTTGATTTTCAGAGCACGCATAGATCTGGATGAATAGCATATGCATCCAATATGCCTTGCTCAGCACTGTTTGTCTCACATGAACTTCTGCAGACTGCCGAGCAGCAGTGAGATTGACAGTGGATACCTGAGTCATAAACCGGGTGCAGCCAATCTGTGTTGCTGATTGAGTTCAGAGCCATATGATTGGATAATCAGGCAGGTTAATGTGTAGTAAAGACTTTTGTTTGGAAATTCAAAATACTAAGAACAATGAAACACTTTACCCCCATTGTGCCACAGGAAGGACCATTATTCTACCTAGAAAATAATGCTTTCTCCATTCTAAGACATACCCGGTGGAGAACTTGATACTGAACTTAAGAGCTTGCTCTCAGATGCATAATCTGTATTAACAGATGTTTAAAAACAAGTATAAACATCTCCAGACATTAAAGAAAAATCTGAGAAGCCAGTGGCCTTGACAAACGTATTTTCAGAGATATTTTCCAAAGTCTATTAAAATAATATATATTATAGCTAGATTACAAGTAAGGTAGTTGCTCTTTTTGTTGTTTGTTTGCTTATTTGTTTGTTTTGTTTAGAGTTTTAAACCTTGTATCTTCTGGAAAAGCACTGTATTAAACTTTGCTCCCAGCTCTAGGTAACCTTGTATTAGACATCTTTACAAAAACATGGATAAGAACAAAACTAGAGCTTTGGTTTTAGATTATTTTGCTTGTAGACTTTCAGCGATCATTAGAAAATAGGGCCAGTTGTCTATTAAATGTGTTCTTGGTGTCCAATGCCCAAGGCACATTATTTGCATGTATGATACTGTTTATACATAAACATTTTCCATGGTAAGCAGATATCTAATTTGGTTCTCTAAAATGGACCATAGGTCTTTTTATGATTACAAACTCGAGGTGGTAGGTATATATATGTAACAATTCTCATTGAAAGAAGAAATTATAAGATGTAATAAAGCACAAACTGCAATATCAAACCCAAGAGCAACATCCTCATTTGATGAGTAAATCAAATTTTCTGAGATGGATTCTTCTTGGAGCAATAGGATTTAGAATAAATCTTACTTTAATTTCTTGCGTCCTAAAGTATACTCAGAGCTCATTAGGGTCGCTGAAGATAGTGGCTGTTAGTCAGGTCATATGCTTAGATCTAAGGATTCAGAACTAGGTACCACCAGGAAAAGAGAACATGCACTGCTTGTCTTTCTGGGTCAGGGTAACTTCACTCAGTAAGATATGTGTGCTTCCATCCATTTACCTAAAAATTCCACGATGACATTTTTCTTTGCAGATGAGTATTACTCCATAGTGTATATGTACCACATTTGCCTTCTCCATCTTTTGGAAGATAGTTAGGTTATCTCCATTTCCTAGTTATTGTAAATAGTGTAGACATCAACACAAGGGAGCAAGTATATGTGGATTAGGATGGTGAGTCCTTAGGGTTTATGCCAAGGAGTGCTATAACTGGATCATAGGGTAGATTTACTTTTAGCTTTTTGGTAATTCTCTACGCCAGTTGCCAGAGTGACTGTACCAGTTAGCAATCCCACAAGCAGTGAATGAGGGGTTGATCCTCTTCCCCTACATCCTCAACAATGTGTTTTCAAGTTGTTTCCTTGGTCTTAGCCATTCCAAGCAGAGTAAGATGAAATCTCAAAATAGTTTTATTTTGCATTTTCCTAATTACTGAGAGTGTTGAACACATATTAGATGTGTTTTTATCCATTTTTATTTCTTTTTGTTTAAGAACTCTCTGTTCAGACCCACAGCTTAGTTTTTAGTTGTGGCATGTGTTTTCTTGACTCTGTCTTTTAAGTTCCTTATATATTCTGGATTTTAATCTCTGACAGATATGTAACTGGGAAAGATTTTTCTCTCACTCTCTAGGCTTCCTCTTACTTGATTGTTTCCTTAGCTTTACAGAAGCTTTTTAATTTTATGAGGAATCATGTGTCAGTCATTGGCCTAATTTCTGTACAAATAGATCCTATTCAGAAGGTCTTTTCTTATGCCTGTATCTTGGAGGGGAGTGCCTACATTTTCTTCGAGTTGTTTTACATGTCATATTTCACATCGAGGTCTTTGATCCATCTGGAGTTGATTTTTGTGCTACGTGATAGATATGCTTCTACTTTCATTCTTTTACATGTGGCAAAGCTAAATAAATTCTATAGGTTATGTATTCAGGTGTACATATTGCATTCCAGGCACTAAGGAAGGTTTGGTCATTAAGAGACATAACGACAACAACAAAATTACAAGTGTATTAGACACTTGTCTTGGGCTGACTTCTTTACAACTATGAAACCTGGACAATGAAATGCTCCTCAGAGCAGCGGCTGAATGTGTTTGAGATGGCATGTCTCAGGAGGATTCTAGGCATCACACGAAGAAATAGACTGCACAATGATGACGTTGAGAAATATCTCCATCTATAAAAAAAACAAGATATGGCAAAGGCACCTTCTGCCATGTTATGAGAATGAATGATGACAGGTACCAGAAGATAGCACTGCTTGGAGGACTGCATGGGATAAGATGAAGAGGAAGACCCCAAAAATGCTGGATAGGCAGTATGAAGGAAGACTGGGGAACCTTGTTATGACAATAACACAAGCATTTAAGACTGCCCGGGATAGGAACAACTGGAAAACTGGCATAAATGGGCTGTCCATGCATGCTTAAGCATTGCCAGTACATAAAATGGCAATGATGATGATGATGGATAATGATGACATGTATATCTGCATACATATACATGTAACAATAATAATGAAAGGAACTGTGAATCTGGAAGGGGGGAGAAGTTAAAACTAGGAGAGTGACGGACAATAGTGATGATGTAAATGCAGTGGTCATATATGAATTGCTCAAAAATATAAGCCTATTTAAAAATAAGGATATTTACATTTCATCTCCTGTACATTGCTATAGGCACAGTAACTATCTGACACATGATTGTTCCATTATGAAATAAGAATTTCCAGGTGTCCTTTTATGTTTCTAATAAGTAGCTTTTACTACAGCAAAGTCGGTATTATTTTAAATATTAAGAAATATAATTATACAAAAGTAGGACTTAGCTTGTTAGCACTGACCATAAGCATAGTCTGTCTGAGAACAGTTTTAGCGGTTAAGGGAGACATACAATTGTGGAAAGCCACCAGACCCCTTAGAGAGCTAGGAGACTAGTGAGCTGGTTAAAACTTTTAATGAGGTGCATCAGTGGTCATGGGTGCATGATCAGTCAATAAACAAAATGAGCTCCCAGGAGGTAACTTCTTTAGGCAGGTCAGCTAATGTTGAAAAAGCTGTCCTTATCTAGAATATAAACTGAAAATGAGACTCGGCTTAAAGACAGCCCGCAGCCTTCCTCTTTGTGGAATTTTCCCTGGGGAATGTCCTTTCTAATAGGACACTTAGCATTTTGGCACAGGAGCATGAGGTGACATCTCGTGATTTACTTAGACATTGTTCTTATGACAGAGTAGTTTATGCCTTTAAATCTCTCATTATCCACATGCCCCATTTTATATTAAATCCCTAGTGTGTAATGTAGGTCAAAGCGAAGTTGTTAATAAGCCACTTGTTAGGATCAAATGAGGAAGGCACACTTGACTTTGGAGACTTCTTTCTTCCTAAGCATTCAGAAAAAAAACGTTAGTAGGTGGGACAGGCAAGCACTGAAAAGTTGTTACTTTTCACCCAATTTAGGTCCCAACAGAGGTCAGGAAGGTGTCCACACTGGGAGGGGGTTAGTTATGGTACCATAGGATGTGGTCTTGGGTTCCCAAGTGGAAGAAGAAGGGCATCTAAGAGGGGTGGCCATGATGATGTCAAGTGGATTCTCAGGCCTAAAGTGAGATGGATGCAGCATCTGCATAGGGGTGGGGGTGGGGGCTAGAGACTGCAGCCTCGATAGCCTCAGGAAATTAACCAGGACTTCTGCCTGATTTAGAAAGGAATTACAAATGTGGAGAAAGATAAATATATGTGTAGGTGTCAAATATAATAATACAAGCTTCATGCTCAGGAGAGGTCAACCAATACAGATTAGATAACTTTCGTGTATTTTTTTTAAGAGAAAGAATATAAAGTTTAGGGAGGTGGGGAAGATCTGAGAGGAGCTGGGGGAAGGGATCAAAACATAGGAAAATTTCAAAGAATAAATAAAACCATTATCTTAAAATAAAGAATGTGTATTGTGAAATGTGTATATGTGTTTATTTCTTTATCATCTCCACTAATGAGAAGCTCAGGTCTCGTCTGGATTTGGTTTAAAAATAACCATTCCCAACTAAGCAAAAGTCAGGTCCTTTAGAGGAAGAATTGTTTTAGGGTTATGTCAGATAGCCGGGACCTACCTTGTCCAAATGTTAAACCTTCTCAATGAGTGTGGACCCATGTCAAAGGAACACAGATATCAACTTGGAGGAAGAGCCACTCATCAAAATTGCCATCATCTGAGCATTAAAATGATAATAATGTTGTAACCATAGAAATCCATTGAACAAAACAGAAGTCCATTAGTCCACACTGGCACACATATGTGCATGAACAGATGAGAGACGCAAAAACCTCCTATCACAGATAAAGACAGAAGGAATGGTGGAGCCCCAAATCATCATTCATCTCTCACCATAGTGATAAATTAATTTATCCAATAGATGTCTATGATAAAGGGTCAAATTTTGAATAAAACTAGGGTAGTCTCAGACATGACATACCTGCCCACAAAGTGTTTATTAGGCAAAAAGGTAAAAGAGAAATTTTTGGGAGGAGAAGTCTACAGACAGGTGTCAATCAAGTCAGAGTGAACATGGCTGATCACAGGAAGAATGAAATCAGTTGACCTAACGGGATGAGCCCTGTGTCACATCCATTGTATTCCTGCCAAAGCTGAAATCATGACATAATTTCCACCAGTTCAAACTGGGGAATAGTCTCTGAACTAACAGGCTTAAAATTTGACAAATGTGCAGGTTTTGGGATTCAAGGAACGATGGAGTAGCTGGCCAGACTGCAAATCACAGAGACGGGGCAACGCGTGAAGAGAAGAACATGATCTTGGGTGCATTTAGGTTTTGCTGCCGTTTTGGTAGCATTGTTGAAACTCGAGGTTTGTAGATTACATGATAGAATTTATGAGTTAAAACCTAACAATTTTGATGATTACAAAGCAGGAATATCTTTGTTTGTAATAATTACAGACTATTTAAGGATGGGAAAGACATTGTTTTGAACCATCTACTACCAAATGAGGCAGGGCATTAAAAAAAAAAAAAAACAAAAAAATGAAATGAAAATCTTGTATCTCTTTTGCCAACTTTTCCCTAACTCTGGGATTAGGTCAAAATAAAAATGGAAGGCCTGGTGAGTTGGCTATCACCTTTCATCCTGGCATTTGGAGGCGGAGGTAGAGGCAGGTAGATCTCTGTGAGTTCTAGGTCAGACTGGTCTACAAAGAAAATTTCAGGCTAACCAGGGTTTAGTAGTGAGACCCTGTCTCTAAGATAGTGACAACAAGCAAAAACAACAAAGCAAACCAAAATTCCTTTCAGACTACATGCCCGCTGAGACCTCTCGGTCACCCTCTAGGGTCTTTACAGGAAGCAGAACTCATGTTGGCTCCGACAAGAAAAGCTCAACTGTATCAAAACCTTCCAACTTTCATTGATCTGGGAATATCTGAAAGTTCTCCCTTGTCAGGGGAGGATAATTTAGAAGATATAGAATTATTAAATAGGACCATTTCAGTTCACTAACTCTGGCTTCACTGTTTCTGCAGAGAGATGAACTCCCAATCTTGTTGTGGGTCAGTTATGTGAAGTTACTTGGCTCATTCTGTTCCAAAATTCTGCCTCAGACAGTCTTTGTGGAGGTGGGAGGCAGGGCAGTGTCCTTTATCTCCCCTTACTTACAGTTTATTGACTTTTATATGTGCTTGTATTTGTCTTCCATAGGATTTGAAAACATTTGGGTCATTATGTTTTGAATAATCTTCCCCTTTCTCTTTTCTCCTTGGATGCAACTGTGCATCTGTGTGTCTCCATGAAGGCATCTCATGAATTCCTGGGCTCTGTTCACCACAATCTTTCATTGTGTTCACATGATTGAAAATTTCAGTTGTCTTCCTTCAAACTCACTGATTCTTATACTTGCTCAAATCTTTAAATCTTGCCACTTAAGAGTGTGTTTAGTTCCTTTTCTTTCATGACTTTGAGGAAATATCGACAGAAACAGGCTTACATTTTAAAAGCACACCCATGGTGGTAAAGGCACAGCAGAGGACATGGTGGCAGGAATATACAGGGAGGAATCCTCACACCCAGGTAGACCAAGAAGCAGAGGGCAAGGAATACTAGCACCCTACTTACTGTCTCCTTTTGACCTTTCTATCCAGCTTGGGACTGTGGCCCATACTACAATGCCACCTACATTTAATCCAGACATCCCTCTCTACTTACACCTCTCTGGAAACACTCATACAGACAACCCAAGGAGAGACCTCATAAATCCTTTAGGGCAGTGGTTTTCACCCTTCCTAATGCTGTGACCCTTTAATATAATCCCTCATGTGGTGGTGACCACCAACCATAAAATTATTTTCATTACTGCCTCATAGATGTTATTTTGGTACTGTTATGGATGGCAATTTAAATATCTGTGTTTTCCAATGGTCTTAGGCCCCCAAAGAAGTCTCAATCCATATGTTGGGAACCACCACTCTAGGAATTTCTCAATTCAACCAATTTGACACTCAAAATTAACTATCACAATGAATTTCTTCTTAGACTTTTTTTTTTAAAAATTGGTCTGCAATTTCACTGAGACCCAAGTGTTTCTGTCTTTGTTTAGTTCTCTGAGCATATTTGGATAGTCCTGTTTGAAGCCTTTGTTTAGCAAGCCCATCGTCATTCTGTACTTTCTCAGGCATGCTTTTTGTGAGCTTTTTTTTTTCTTTGCCATTATTCCCTGTGTCCTTTGTATGCCTTTAGATTTGTTTCTGCCACTGAAGCTGGTTCTTTATGTCTGGTGATATAGAAGTTCTGAAAAGCAGACTCTTCCTTTCCCAGGGTTTGCTGAGGTGAGCGTGCACACACACACTTTGCATGCGTCTCTCTGCCAAGGGTCACCCTGAAATATAAACATAAAATCTTCTTAGGCTTGTTTCAAGTCTGTTGTCTGTTTCCTCATCTAAGTCCCCACCTTTGTCTTCAGTTGGGTTTTCTTTGCCTCAGCTAGGGATCAGATTGCAGGCCCAGTGTAAGACAGAGGAGCACTCTACCCCTGAACTATACTCCCAGCCCCTGGGTACTTCTGAAAGTTCTAGGCTTTCATTTTTTCCATTTCAAAAAGGAAGAAGTTCAAGAGGGAAACACTAGGTGAAAGTTGCCTTTAGTTTTAGGCTTCAATAGAGTTGACCTTGTAGCTATAGCGGAGAGGGAAGGACTCCAAAGCCACAGCAGAGGTTCTTCCTAACCCTCCAGAAAGAGATGCATGGGGTGTGGTCTGATTTCCCCAAGACACTACATCTGGTTCTCTTAAAGCTGTGGCTAGAATGTCTATAACCTAACAGAACTCATTTCACAGATTTACTTACAAGGCTGGGGACTCTTGGTCAGCCCTAAATTTGCAGCGTAAGCTATGGCAGCAGTAGGGATTTGGAGAGTTGGGGGAGTCCCGTAGTCTGATTGAGTAAGGCCCACCTACATTGCAGAAGCTTGATCTGATTGTAGTCCATAAGGGTAAATGCTGATTTACCCAAAAATCACCTCCACATAAATATCCACAATATTGTTTGACCAAGTATCTTTGCACCATAATCCCATCAATTAGACAGTAACCACCGCACTGCCTTAACCTCAACTGCAGAATGATACTCTTAGATGGTGTAAAGTATTTTATGGCCTCTTACAGTGAAAATTATATATATTATAAAATTATATATTATATAATATATTTTATAAAATTATATATGCACATACATATATATTTTAATTCAACTCTCATTCATTCAGTTTCATCATTGTTGTTTAGAGTTTTGCTTTAACGATGTCTGTTTAAAATTGTCTAGAAATAACAAATTAGATATTTCTGCCATCTCTCTGAAACCCTGAAGAAATTCCTGAACACCGGCATAAATCCTATGCATTTCTCTTCCTGGACGTGAGACTTGTATAATCGGAACAGCCAGCAAGGCTTTTTCGCTGGGCCTAGAATAGCCTGAAAATTCCCCAGCAAAGCAAAAGGCTGGAGATCATTAGCATAAACCTGTGTCTCATCCCTGTGGCTGTGATTCTGAGAGGATTTCTACTGCCTGTTCAGCGTGATCTCTGTTTGGCCTCCTGCTCCTTTCCATAATGTCTCCCTATCCTAAGTTTTCTGCCTGGAATTTTCCACCCTTCAGCGTCTTCTCTCTTGAGATGATTATGTAACTATTCACTTTGGTGACTAATTCCTTTTGTTACTCTCTGGACAAACTGTCTTTCCTAATCCTTTTACTTCCTGGGGCTACTGTTTAGTTCTTTGTGGCTTTTTAAAGTAATTTACGCCAATTATTTAGAGTTCTGTGCTTTTAATCTTCTTAGCTGTTTTTCTTGCAGGAATTTATGGTGAGTAAAAATGCAGCTCACTCTAAAAAAAAACCTGCTTCTGCTCAGCTTTATTTCATTCACCGGAAGTAAGACTTTGACAAGCTGTCTGTGGGGTTGAATCTTGGTGAGTGAAATGATCTTGAGGCATAATGGGAACTGGAGAAGCATCTCGAATGTGGGCTCTAACAAATGCCATCTTGGGTCCTGCTGTATCAGAATGGGATGTGCTCCTGTTTTTAATGTTACAATCACCTCATATTCTCAAGAACACCTTTCTGACATAGTTGTATTGTTCACTTATTTGTGTGTTTGTGTTTTCTTTGTTTACCACAGTTTGCCCCTGAAGGAGTGATACGTAATTTGTTTTTCTTAAAGATCTTTGATGACACCAAATGATGCAAGAGTCTCCAAGGGTGTTGTAGTCTGTCAGCTGAGCCCTGCCAGTGGTCTTTGTAGGGGATAGCAACACCGGTGTGTGTGCAAACTACTGTTCACATTCAAGAATAGTTATTCCTCTGTTCAGTTATTATTGTAATGCATCCTTTAAAATAGCTGTCAGCAGAGAGAACTACCTCTGTTTCTATGGGCAGTGTCCCTATTTAGATTTGCTTTTTAATCATTCAGGCTATCTGATCAGAACCCTTGGAGGCCAACTGTTTGCCTCAGAAAATCCTTAATGCCATATGAATATAAACTAGAAATGTAGTACAGTTTCCTATAAGCACAGAGCCTCTCGGCCTTAAAAATTCAAAATTGCCTATTGTCCTTGTCAATTTGCTGTTTAAGATCTAAAGTCCCTGGGACTTTGGATTTAGAGTTCCTTTGTTCTAAGCAATATAAACTAACTCTGACCAGTGTTAAACCAGGATGCTGTAGACAGTACTGGCTGCTCAGGGAACTGAGGGAGAATTTGGGGGTGTGGCTACTTTGGACCTCTGGAGGGAATGAACCTTCTTGCTGCCGGCTAAACTCTAATACTTTGCCCTCTTAAGTGTCTGTATTCATAATTCACTTTTTAAGAAACATAATGGAATGCCAGGATCATATGCCATGCCTCTGTATTCTGTCCTTAGCGTTCTGCCCATTTACATTTCTGTGTTGTGTAGAAGGATGTTCCTTGAAAGCCAGCTTTGTGTATGAATTCCAACTTTAGCTCAGATGTGACCACTTACCAAAAAATGTCACTTCTTCTGGCATAATCTTTATGCCTAGAAAAAAATGTTAATTAGCTTAAAAAGTCACTTTCCTACTAGGAACAAACCTTGATTTTTATTTTGTTATGTGTGGCCTTTTGGTTTTTTTATTCTCTTTCTCTTTATATATCACTTAAATGACATTTGAACTGCTAAGCTACATTTATCAAATAGAGGCAAAGATAATAACCAAGGGTTAACTATAACTTAGCTTTTCTTAAGTGATCAAATACCTTTAGAGTAAGTTTTAGAAAATTTATGTTCATTTTAAATTAAAACTTCTTTTAAAATTCCATCTATATAAATTGCTATACTATCATGCAATCCAATCTAATTACACAGACTTTAGTTCATAGATGATATGAAACAAAATAGAATGCTTAGAGCTATGTTTAATTTTTCTCATTTATAAAATGTATGGAACAGAGGTAGAGGCTGAAGTTTGGAAAGGATGTATTATGGGTTAATGTCCTTTTCACATGGGAAATATTGATGATGAACTTTAAGAATTCTTTAGATAATTGCCCTGGAATTTGAAAAAAAATAATATATAGTAAAGATGATATTCTCTAATAGTTAATATTTTGCAGGCAAGCTTTAAAGAAACTAAATTAGGACCATATTTATATCCAGCTCTACAAGTTCCAAGGGAAGCAACTGACATAGAACCAGAGCCTAGTCCCTCCCAGACTAGTCAAGAATCCTATCACAGAAGTGACCATTTGACCAAATCCGGCCTTTTAATTTCACAGTAAAAAGTAAATGTTATCTTGAGAGAATAAAGTCTCAATTAATACTTTCCTCTGCTGGGCTCCTCAGATAAGCAGCAAGAGAGCAGCCTTCTTGGGACTCACTGAGGAGAGGACTTGACTAAGCAGGGACATCAAAGAGTGAAAACTTACGGCCTAGATGGAGTCCCTCAGAGGCCAGGAGCAGCACATCCTAGGAGGCATCTGCATGAGGAGTATTTATGAACGCCAATGGAGAGATCGTCATCCACATTTGGTTTTGAAGTTTAGGGGAGTTATTTCTTACTGAGCGGAAATAGTAGAATGATGATCAGAGCGTTCGGCTAAACATGTTTATTATAGTTTGTAAGCTCTCTAAAGAAAAAAAAAGATTCTAACTGAATGGTAATGAGGAGTGTACGATGATATGTGTGTCGCAGAAAACAAGAGGAAGTAGCTGTCGATGCTTTAATCAACATAAAGAAACATTAGCCGTCAGAGGAGATAGATACGTTTAAGTTTATTTAAACATTGCAGTGTGTGTGTGTGTACATTGAAACATCATGAGATTTCTCATAAATGTGCATAATTTTGTGGGGTTTTATTCAGTTAAAAATAAATTTAAATTTTAAAAAGGAGCAGGTGTTGGTTTAGGTAGAGGAAGGTAGATTGAAACGTTCAGTCAGATGATTTATTTAACTAGAACAAGGTTAGCAAAGTAATTGTATATGTATTTTCAGTTCAACTTCTATGGACATATAACCTTATAGAAACATTCTTTGGTTCACTAGAATTTGTTCAGGGGAAGGAAGATGATAACAAACACCATTCAAATAATAAATACAAATCAAACTATGTGATACAAATAGTTTACCATGTAGACTATCAGAAAAGGTAGAGAGCACTGTAATTGGGCAGAAAAGAAGCCACCATGAAAAAAGTTAAGCCTTCAGGCAGGGCTAGCAGTTGGATAGAATTTGGATATGGAAGATAAAAACAGGAGGGCCAATCTGTATTTTGGATAGAGATCCTGATTGGGCTCCTTAAAGGTAAGGTTCAAGTACAGCGGCAGCTCTGAGGGAACAGACTTCTGATGTGAATTTGTAAGAACATAGCAGCTAGAATCTCTTACATGAATGGTTAATGCAGGAAACCATCTCCTCTCTCCTCTCCTAGGTGTGTCTGCACAGCTCAGCAGCACCCGGCACCGCCTCAACACCTCCGTAGGAACGCCATTTTGGATGGCTCCTGAGGTCAGAGAGTTTTGAAGGAGACAAGTTCTCCTTTTCACGCGTGCTTTTTCTCCCTAAATGTGCTGGAACAAACCACAAGAAAAGGTTTTCTCTGTTGTTTTAATGTGGGGTTTGTATGTGAGCAAGAAGGAACAAGGGGAATTCTGGGTAAACTTGCTGTGAAGGAATGCGTGAATAAATTGAAAGTTGAGCAAGCAAATCGGGTGAGGTAAAGAGATTGCTTGAAGGCTTAATTTTTCTTGACATTTACTTTTAGTTGTCAAGCATATATCTGTAGTCTGGATATTTGCATGCTGTTTTATTTTTACTCTTTATTGCTATTACTGCGTGTCCTTTATTATTCTTTGGTGTTTTGATATCGGGTCTCTGTATCCTCTTCCTTCATTCTTCTGAAGGCTAGCAGTTGTCACTGTTGGTCTGAACCTCTAAAAGTGGCGGCAGTCTGAGCTCACCTCAGACAGGACTCTGACCTGGTAAACACTTAGCATCTTCAGAAACAGTGTGAAATGGGTTTCTGTTTGCCGGGGAAAGCCATTACTTTCCTGTTGGATCCTACAACGCCCAAATCTGGATAAGGCATCTGGTTCTCTATTAACTCAAACAAGTCTCCAACAGATCAAAACCCTATGCTAGTTCCCAGGTTGTTTCAGCTAAGCTGCCCTCCTCCCACAACATAACCCCTTTAATTAGCAAGACCCCCCTCCCCATACACACACCATTTTTGCTATCTTCTCTGCTCCATGCCAGTCTTCAGTCTGCTGCTCTCCGTCTGTCCTTTCCCTCTGCTCTTATCTCTGCCCCACCCCATCACACACACATACACACACACACACACACACACACACACACACACACACGCAAGCACACACACACACGCACCAAAAGATAATCTTGGCAGATTGATCCCCATTAACCTTTCTACCCATGGAGCAGTCTAGCTCTGTGGTTCACTATGCCCTCACTTACATCCCACTATTTGGCTACATTTTGTTTTTAAATAATAATCAACATTTTAAGAAAACCCTTGACCTTGTTAGATTAGATTCAGGTCCGTCAACCTATGTGATGAGTTCTTATGTTAAATCACCAGCCTGGGGACTAAGTGCAACTTTAGTAGACTTTTTTCACTATTACCTTAGGGGACTGGTAGATAAACTCCTAAAGCATCTGAAAGTTCATGAATTAAACCTTCTCCCAACAGCCCTTATTTAATGTTTTTAATCTTTTTAATTATATTGATCAATAAAGAGCACTTAGTTTTGAAAACACTCTTTGTATCTATTGGGAACGCTTTGCTATTTATATATGATGTTCAGGCAGCAAAGGGAGAAGTTGTTCAAATGCTACAATAATACTGCAAATTCTTCCAATTAAATTTGTTTGGAAATGAAATCCTGGTATGCTATTTCTGTTTAACTATTAATTCAGTTATTACTTATTTTTGAAAAGTTAAAAAATAACATATAGGAAAAGGATACAATTTTAATAAGTGTTTTTGAAGCTCCAATGGATTAAAATCCTTTTAACAGGGACCACATCTATGAAGAAATGAAGTCATAGTCATGCAAAAACCAGCACAAAAGTCAATGAAAAAATCTGAAATAAGAGCCTCTTCAGAATTTGTTCTGATAAAACATCAGTATTTTTAAATTTTACAAAAGTGAGAAGTCAATAAAAATGTAATTCTGTGCCAAATATTGTACTTTATTTACATATATTCATACTTGAAGCATAAGATGATTGTAGAAGCAAAAGATGTATGAGAAACATTTAGGCTTTATATTTTATGTTAGTTTGTAGTTACAAAATCACAATTATATATTGCTTGCCTGTAGTAGAAGCAGTCCTTTACATGTGACTGCTAGTCACCGTTTTGTTGTCATTACTTTGTGCCTGTTCTCTTCTCTCTGTTATATGTGCTCTCTGATCCTGAAGAGCATGCTCTGAATAACCAGCTTTCTACCTGCAGGTTATCCCACATGCCCCATGTTGTTAGTAATAGCGTTTCTGCTGATCTGGAGATGCTGCTCTGTGCAGAACACTTACCTGGCATGCATGAGGCCCTGTGTCCAGGGAACCGGGGTAATCAAAGCATTTAATGACACATTTATAAGAATTAGAAGGAAACAGGTAAACACATACAATATGCTCATCATTAAAAAACGTCATGGTGTTTTCAAAATTAACCACATGGAAAGTGAAATTCTTGGTTAACATTTCAAATTTTAATTCTATTTTAAAGACAGCACGCTTTGCCATTTTCTCATCTTCCTATCATCTATCCTCCATCAAATATTCATCTTTCTATCATCTGTCACTTACCCGCATATCACCTATCAATATTTACCTTTTTTTATTTAAATTTATTTATTTATTAAGGATTTCTGCCTCGTCCCCACAACCGCTTCCCATTTCCCTCCCCCTCCCCCGATCAAGTCCCCCTCCCTCATCTGCTCGAAGAGCAATCAGGGTTCCCTGACCTGTGGGAAGCCCAAGGACTGCCCACCTCTATCCAGGTCTCGTAAGGTGAGCATCCAAACTGCCTAGGCTCCCACAAAGCCAGTACGTGCAGTAGGATCAAAAACCCACTGCAATTGTTCTTGAATTCTCAGTATTCCTCATTGTCCACTATGTTCAGCTAGTCCGGATTTATCCCATGCTTTTTCAGACCTAGGCCAGCTGGCCTTGGTGAGATCCCAATAGAACATCCCCATTGTCTTAGTGTGTGGGTGCACCCCTCGTGGTCCTGAGTTCCTTGCTCGTGCTGGCACTGATATGTTTATATTCAGATATTCACTGTTATGGCTTTCAGTGCCAGCTCTAAGGGGACTCATTTGTCATGAAGAAGTAGTCTTTCCTGAACAGTGTATATGAAAGATGCCAACTCAACTCTTGAAGCCCACACAGGGATTTTTTTATATTTTTTTCACAGGGATTTTTTTGATGTTTGCTGGATTCACCAATGAGAAATGTCCCACAGAGATATCCATACTGTAGTCAAGTGGTGAGGCTTTAAGCTGCCATCACCCTCAAAATTAATTTCTGTCTTGTGAGATGACATTCACAAAATTTGAGACTTTTTAAAAATAATGGTTTCCAACAGTCAGTAAGATGGCTCAGCAAGTAAAAGAGCTTGTCGTGAAGCATGATGACCTGAGTTTAAACTGTGGAACCCACGTGGCAAAAGGAGAAAAGTTCTGCAAGTTGTCTTCTGAACTTCACACATGCATGGTCTCTCTCTCTCTCTCTCTCTCTCTCTCTCTCTCTCTCTCTCTCTCTCTCTCACACACACACACACACACTAAATAATGCTTAAAAATAGTGGTTATTTTAAGTATTTGTCCTCATTCCCATAGATAACTGTAGTTCTTAGTCCTTATCAAGGAACTTTCTCTTGCAACAGATAGGGAGACCATTACAGAAAACCATACCAATCAAAATGCAGTTACGGAGTCCAGACCCTTTGGATACATCTACTAAAACACTCCTGCACCTGAGGCTCAGAGATTATTGCAGATGACTGGGTGGAAAGACTGTAAGAGCCAGAGGTGTAGTCGGAGACTACTTATTTGTTCCTAGCTTCCCAGACTCAAAATAATCACGCAAAAACTGTTTTAATTAAATCACTCTTGGCTTATTAGCTTTAGCTTCTCATTGGATAGCTCTTACCTCTTAAATTTATATAAATCTGTGGCTTTCTGGCAAGGTTCTGGCACATCTGTATCCTGTGGGCGGCTACATGACTTATTTACTCTGCCTTCTTTCTCCAAGCACTCAGTTTAGTTTCACAGCCTAGCTCTATTCTGCTAAGCCACTGGCTGAAACAGCTTTATTCATCAATCAATAAAAGCAACACATAGACAGAAGGATTTCCCACACCACAGAGGAACAGGGATTTTGCTGTGAGATTGTGCCTCTAGTAATTTCAGAGCCTCCACCCAATGTCTCACCAGCATGACTGCCTAACATGAGCTGAACAAGGATAACAATAGACATGCAAAAGTGGATGGCAGGGCCTCCACAAGTGCTCAAACCCACACAAAGAACTGCAGGCAACTAAGGAATGCTGGGAGCAAGAAAAATAGTCTTACCCAGAAAGAGCACAGCAATTGGTTATCTAAAACCCTAAACACATTCATACAAGTAACATTTTGCAGACTGAGAAGGTTGTATTTATATATTTAGGAATATATGTTTATATTCATATACATATGTGCATGTAAGAATAGTTAACAGAAAAATAGGGCCATGAATCTAAAAGAGAACAAAGAAAGTTATATGGGACTGTTTGGAGGTGGGGAGGGAAGGGGAAAATGATGTAATTATACTTAATCTCAAAAATAAAAGAAATAATAATAATGAATGTTTTTCACCATGTGAAGCCGAATTTCCCTTCTGTAATCATTAATGCTAACAATGAGCATTTGTATCAGTGTTTTCAGTCTGTGGGTTGTGACCCCTTTCGGGACTGTAAACAGACTGCATGTTCATTTCTCAGCTATCCAGATGTGAATAATCATGCAAAAACTGTGTTAATTACAACACTGTTTGGCTGATGGCTCAGGCGTACTTCTAGCTAGTTCTTACACCTTAAATTAACCAATTTCTATAAATCTATGTATCACCATGAGGTTGTGGCATACTGGTAAGGTTCCAGTGCCTTTCTCCTTCGGCAGCTACATGGGGTCTCCTTGACTCTGCCTGCTCTTTCTACATCACTGTTCAGATTTCTCACCTGACTTTATTCTGCCTGCCATAGGCCAAAGCATCTTCTTTATTAACCAATGGTAATAAAACACATTCACAAGATACAGAGGGAAGCGCCACATCAGGGAATGACAGATCAGATATTCTGCATACCAGATATTTGCATTACAATCCATAACAGTAACAAAATTACAATTATGAAGTAGCAATGAAATGATTTTATGATTGAAGGTCAGCACAACATGAGAAAATGTATTAAAGGATCACAGAATTAGCAAGGTTGAGAGCTACTGATTTATAGGCTTCTTACACATTTAGAAGTGTTATGAAGGAAATTTTATTACAATATTGCAAAACCATTCTCCTCCACTTATTCTTTTGACTGTCACATTTGGTTAGTGGCAGTTGACTGCAATTTGAAAATCTAGTATGATTCCATAAGCCATTGTACCTTTCCATTGGTGTTTATTTTTATTGAGTTGACTTTTTTCTTATTAATGGTTTAAGCCATTTGCGTTCTTCCAAATTTTTCTCATTCATCCCAGGGTGCTTTTGCTTTCTAATTGCCCGTAAGGTTAAAGGCTATTTAATTAAACTGCCCTCAAGTTGATTTCCCTTGATTCCTTCACTTTCAGTTCTCTGGGATCTATTTTTCTTTGCTGCTGGGTGGCTGCTGCCTACCCTCTTCAGCTGTTTATTAAACAAATATCTGACAGTCAATAGCTTTGTGTTTGATTCCATTCCACACAGGACACCATTCCTTTCTTCTTTCTGATATAGTTTCTAAACTATTTCTTCTCATAGGCCCTTTCTTCATACATTTGCAAACCTGCTATTTTATTATCTATGCTCAGAATAAAAATATTATTATTTATATGATTCCTTTTCCTTCTAAATTATTGCTTTTTATCTTTAACTGTCTTTCAACTTAACCAGTTTAATCACTTCGACTTTTCTCTGAACATTTTGCTGCTCGCTTGTTGAAACCTTGACACTTTCCTTTTCTGCTTTTGTCTTCTAGGTGATTGCATGTGAACAGCAATTAGATACCACTTATGATGCTAGATGTGACACATGGTCCCTGGGTATCACAGCTATTGAACTTGGTGATGGAGACCCTCCACTGGCTGAGCTGCATCCCATGAGAGCACTCTTCAAAATACCAAGGTCAGGTAACCAGCAGGTTCAAGATTTGTGACCTATTTTCTTTCTTTTTCTTGTGACTGACTTCTCATCATGGAAATACTCAGAAGTGTTCTGGAAAATTTAAAGACAAAGCTCCATGTAACCTAAGCTGTCTTTGAATTCACTATATAGTTAAAGCTGACCTTAAATTTCAGATCTTCTTGCTTCATCTCCATTGGTGGGCTTACAGACATACACTACGATGACCACCTTAAAGGTATAGCCTTAGCTACCCTTGAACTAACCATCTGGTCTTTTTATCTTCAATATATTCCCACCAGCTTGTACCACTACAGTTGGCTAATTTCTCTATTATTTTAAGTATATGCTGATAAGTTCTATATGTCTCAGAAAACCAATATGAAAAAACTGTCCATCTTAAATATAGGTGAGCTATTCTTAAAGATCGTAAAGATTTTTTATGATTCCTTAATTCTAAGGAAAACACACACACAGAGCTTGTATTGTCAGGGGTACAGAGAGAGTAGTACATGATAGTCGATAATTATGCACTCTATTAATCAAAGGTTGTGATTTCAACACGTGAAGCCATACCAGGAGTAGGAGGTGGGGCACTGAATGCTGTAGTCCTAAGGAAATAATGCCGCCATGCTTGTTCATTCTCAAGGGGATCCCTTTGGAATTGTTTATGTATAATTAAGTGTTTCTAGCAACACACATTACAAGTTGTTTATTACTTTGGAATTTCCTGTGTAGTAACTCTGAATTATGATATTTACATCATTCTGTTTTTTCAATATCCAGTATCTCAAGTTTTATAAAACGTGCTGCTTTTTTGGCATGGGGTAGAAACAAATTAGAAGAACGAGAAAATCCTCTGTATACAGCTTAAAACATTTCATTAAAATTTCAAATATAGCAGAAATAAGTTTTTTCTAACTTCTGTAGTCATTCAGCATATAAGGTGAAACTATATATGCCCAAGGCCACTTTAATTTTGTTATAAACCACCATGTTTAACTCCATATTGTCATCTTGATAATAAGAATACAAACAGGAAGAATGGCAACCACTGATCTGTCGTGCCAGGGTGACACTTAAGTCTACCGAGTGTTCTGCAAAGTGCTTCGTGCTAATTGTTTCCTATTATTTCTACTGCTAGTGTGGCTTTAAAATGGAACCCTGAGAACACTGGTTGAAGAAATATATTGAAAGGGGGAAATCTGAAAGCCTACAGTTTTGGGTATTGTGAAATTATCAAACCTCGCTATACACAAAGCAATTCAGTATAGCTCACCACAAAAATTATCAGTGGACAAGAAACAAAATAAAATTATTGACTGAAGAAAAGCAACCTTTTAAAAGTGCAGTTCAGCAATCTTGGTCCTTGGGACTGAAAGGCGCGTTGATGTGATCCCGTTACGTGCATAGCTACGGTTGGCGTTAATGAGCCTGTACCGACTGTACATTAATTTCATTACAAGCTGTTTAAGGAGCAATGCAGGACTGAAGACAAAGTGTTTTCATCCCCTGATGGAAACAAAGAGCTGTTAGAATTAACATAAAGCGGCACTTCAGTAAATTTAGCCATCATGGTTGATCAATGTTGCTTGATTACGGAGTCACGGCAGCTTCACTGTCAAGTGCTGCTCCTTTGTGTGCACAGATGCACCAAAAAGGAAAGATTTGTTCAGCTTAAAAGACAAAAGGAGTTAATAGCAAAATCTTTTAAGTGGCATTCAGAGCTCTATCGCTAATGGTATTTTCCAGTTCTTTGCTTTTGTCACATCCAAACTCGTGCTTTCTGCCGTGTTTCTAGAAACAAAGGAACAGCTCCAAGAGGTATTCTTCCCTTCTTGCTGCAGGTTGCTACCTGTCCCAGTCCTCTGTGCACCATGGTTGTTCCTCGGGGATTTCTGTAGAACTCAGAGAGAAAACTCTTTCCCCTAGTGTTTGATAAACGTTGGCATTTTCTTCTAGGGATTTCAGGTAAAAGCCAGATGAGTCTTTAGGAGAAAATAATAAGCATAGCAGGAAAATGGGTTATACATTAAATGCTTTCAGAGAAACTAGGAAGCTGTCATTTTATATAAAGAATGATTAATAGCTAATTATCTTTCTTGGAAATGGAAAAGGGGGCAATCTTTGATGGTACAGGCAGAACCTGGGACCACAGTAATTCCTTGATCTCAGGCTGCTTTTCATATTTCATCACCTGATCAATGTCCAACTTCCAACCTTGATTCTTATTTTCCAGGAATCCTCCCCCTAAACTAAGGCAGCCGGAGCTATGGTCAGCAGAGTTCAATGACTTCATTAGCAAGTGAGTAGCAATAGAGTCTGAAATAAAACTGAAGCAATACCAGCTTCTGTGGCTTTGAATGCTGTGAATGGAGGCCATTGGCATCTGAATCCTCCTCTTATTTCTTAACTGTTAAGCAGCTCCAAGGGTCTCCAGAAGTCTCTACCATTTCCTTAGAAAGAGAGAGAGAAGAGAGAGGGGGGGGGGAGAGAAGAGAGGGAAAGAGAGTTGAAAACAGAAAGAAAGAGAGAGAGAAAGAAAGGGAGAGAGAGAAAGAGACAGAGACAGAGAAAGGAGAGAGGGAGGGAGGGGAAACAGAAAGAAAAAGAGAGGGAAAGAAAGGAAGAGAGAGGGGGGATCTTTAATATCTGCTAAGGGTTCACGGAATTTCCTCCTGCTTAAATAATGATCTCTGGGTCAAGTTCATTCACCTCTCTGTAACCAGGCTTCCAAGGACCCTTTATCATCCAGAAACACGTTCATCTGTCCAGTGTCTTTGTGGCATTGCCCTCTGCTTCTCCCACCTGCTCATGTCTACTACCTATGCAGTCAGTTATTTAACCCTTCATTTGTCTGCATCACTAACTCTTACTGTACAGCCAGGGATATTTCATTGTAATCAGTGCATCTGAAGATCCTGTTTATCAAAATCTTATGCATTTGAAATTTAGAGGACAATGTCATTTGATAGCTATTTAAAAGAAGTGAGTTGTCTCTACATAATTAGAAGTGGATCAGCCATTTAGAAAAATCACACCCACTGACGTTTTCCATGATTTTTAGGGTTCTTACCTTAAAGAAAGAAGGTAAGCAATGACTCCTTGTTGTGAATGGGAGGAAGGATGATGATCTGATGTGCTAATCCACTCTGCAAATGCAGCCAGGGCACATGGCTATTGCTGGAGTTCCTGCCAATAAATCCATGTATTCTTCTAAAGATGAGAGACTTCAACTGCAAGCTTGTACAATCACTCTGGAAATCACTATGGCAGTTTCTCAGAAAATTGGGAATCAACCTACCTCAAGACCCAGCAATACCACTCTTGGGCATATTCCCAAAGGATGTTCAATCATACCACAAGGACCTCTGTTCAATTATGTTCATAGCAGTATTTTTTGTAAAAAACAGAACCTGGAAACAGCTTAGATACCCCTCAACCGAAAAATGAATAAAGGGACCCTAAGAAAAACATATATAGATTCACCTAGAAAGGAGAATAGATAAGATCGCCTGACAAAATTAGGAGCATGGGGGGAAGCGAGGGCAGAAGGGGAAGAGGAAGGGAGAATAGGATTGGGGAGGAGAACTTGAGGGAATGGAATAGTTGAGATGGAGGAAGGACAGAGATGAGAGCAAAGAAAGAGATACTTTAATTGAGGGAGTTCTTATAGGGTTAGCAAGAAACCTGGCACTAGAGAAATTCCCAGGAATACACAAAGATGACTCCAGCTAAGACCCTAAGCAATAGAGGAGAGAGTGCCCAAACTGACCTTGCCCTATAGTCAGACTGATAAATATCTTAAGTATCACCATAGAACCTTCATCCAGCAACTGATGGAAACAGAGGCAGAGACACACATCAGAGAACTTGACTGAGCTCCCAAAGTTCAGTTTAAGAGTGGAGGAGTGAGAATATGAGCAAAGAAGTCAAGACCATGAGGGGGTCACCCACTGAAACAGTCTACCTGAGCTAATGGGAGCTCACCAACTCTGGCTGGACAAGAAAAGAACCAGCAAAAGATCAAACTAGACCCTCTGAATGTGGGTGACAGTTGTATGGTTGATAATTTTTAAAAGTTTCCATGCCCAAGGTACCATAAGCATTTGCTCTGCATGCCATCCTATCATTCCTCACGTCTCTGGGGAAGCCACTGATATGACTGATATGTCCCACAGTGATCATCCTGTCTTCAAGTGTCTTTGATTCAGATGTTCGGTGGATCTCGGTTTGACTGACTCATTTCTCAGTTTCCGCCTGAGACTCACTTCCCATCTTTCCCGGGTGATTAGTGTTCCATCCTGTGTGCTGTTCTGTGCCTCTCCCAGTGATGACACTTCCAGTTTTATTGGGCTTACCGTTTCTGATGTCCTTCTGTCTAGCTGGACAATAAGCAGCCTAGAACACGGTCGCCTTCCCTGTCACTGCTACTTTTGAGTCTAGCAGAGCCAGATAGGCATCGGGTATTTGGCAAAGCCAAGCTTGAATAAAATAATCTGTCACTATTCTTAGTACATACGCAAAAGTGCTATAGATGTAAAAACTGCTTCTCTCTGTTAAATCAAATGAAGCCGAAGAGCACCTGTGACAGTTTCTAGACAGCACCAACCTCATTCCATAGCATATTTTAGCATCCCTAGGGAAGGCTTTTGGTTAGCCCAATGAAATAAGTTGTCAGATTATCAATTTGGGAGAGAATCAATGACGCTGATTACTGATGGCACTGACTGAGACAAGGACTGGGTGGCAGCTGCTGCTCCTCCTCCCCTTTGCTGTCATCCCCCTCCTTCTCCTCTTCAAACTCTTGCTCCCCCTTTCTCTTCCTCCTCCTGTTCCTCCCCCTTCCCTCCTCCTCTTCCTTTCCTTCAAGTTTTGAGGCACTGCAGTTGAATTTAGGGCCTCATGTGTCCTAAAAAAATGCTCCTCCACTGAACTACATTCCCCAGTCCTTTTTGTACTGTATTTTTTGTTTGTATGTTTTAATTTGAGATAGTGTTTGAGTTACCCAGTATGGTCTTCAACTCTGTAGCCTGACTGAAGTCCTATGATTTTGATCCTATACTATCAGACCCAGCTTCTGTTTGCTCGTTTTTTCTTATTGATTTATTTTGAAATCCACAAATAATGGTCGAATTTTTCACCATGGAGATACTATATGTCAGGGTCAAGAGATTTTAGAGCACATTGAGCCATTCATGTGGTGCTTGTATCCTTCATGAACAGTATGCTTTCAGTACAATGCATCCTACCTTGACAAGCACCAGAGTGTCACACTGACCTGGAATCTTCTCTACCAAATAATCAAGGGATTTTAGCCCTCAGTGACCACTAAAAACTGGTCAAATCCTTCTTACAAATATTTGAAGACAGCTGCCAAGGCTGAATAAACATTCCATGTTTATTTAAATGCTTTTGTGTGTGTGTGATACCATCGCAGGCAAGAACATTTAACTAGCCTTGTCCTTCCTCATGAATATTCCATGGTTGATCCTGTCCACAGGTGTATTATTTACTCATTGAAATATCTACCACATGACCTCCTGAAATACCTACTGGCATGAAATCTAAGAAAATTTAATTTTCTTAGCAGCTTAACTTTCTATTGAGTTACCAGAAATCTATTGATTAAAAAGTCTTAAATCCATGGGGAAATGAAACTTAAGAGTTTATGTTAATTTTATATAAACATTAAGACTTCCAATCTTGAATGACGTGGAAAGGAGACTTTGAAATGGAGACAGAGTTTGATTATCACTATGCGTTGCTGGGAAATGAACGAAAGTGGTATTGGGTAACCTGTGGCATCACTACAGTATGATCCCTTACAGACATGGGCATTGTTGTAAACATGTATCACATTGCCATCTCATGTTTTTGAGATGTGTTTTGAATTGACATTTGTGAGAGCATCAAGTCTGAATAGAAGTTTTTAAAAATCTGAATGATAATTTCAAAACTCTAACTTCTTTAATAGTAATATATTCCTTTTTGCCAATACAGATGCCTGACCAAAGATTATGAAAAGCGTCCGACAGTGTCGGACCTTCTGAAGCATCAATTCATTACCCAGATCGAGGGCAAAGATGCGATGCTGCAGAGACAACTAATGGAATTCATTGACGGTCATCAGTCCCTGGGGAGCACAGAGAAGGCCAGGTAACTAAGCCGTATCTCAGGTTTCAAAAGCAAAGTGTCTTAAGATTCCATAAAGGTTTGCTATGCAATAATTGCTACAATAAAAGAACTCATACGTTCTCAGCATGACTTGAATTTAATGGGATATTTGCATGGAAAGCAAATGTCACTTGTGGAGTCCAGGTCCCATCCCCCTTACTGTTGAAAATTCTGGCAGCCAAGGGGCTGGCTTAGACATAGAGTAAATATTATTTAAAGTATGATTTACATTCTTTAGGAGATATAACTCAGCATTTAGTTAAATGACAACAGCTTTAAAATTAGATGTACTTTTGTGGTATTAATCGCTAGCATATTATTTTTAATTTTCCATATTTATATAATAATCAAAATTGCTTCAGTATTTTGTTTGGTGACCTCTGTATGCTCATGTTGATTAACAATGATGTGTATAAATCATTATTCTGCACATTTCGTGGAAGCAAAGGGGACTACGTATGAGGTTTTGTTTATTCATACATAGTTGTTGCTAGCCCCCGAATGCTACCTGTCTTTGTGGCACTGTGTTAATTGTCCTCTTGACCCTTAGATGCAGTTGAAGGTAGCAAATCAGACAACTTTGAGGCAAATGTCAAAGGATCAACAAATGAAAGATAAATTTGGTCAGCCATTTGGTGCTACAGTGCCTGGTCTAGGCTTTCAACTATTTATCAGGTGTGGGACTTTATGCTATATAAAGTGACACCGATAGGATTTTAATTTTACAAAACAGAACAATGAGCTAAGAAAGCGGGAAAATCAATAGGAAGTAATAAAAGCCTCCTTCAATGAGACGTAACTGATGACTCCATTTTACTTTCCATTTCTTAGGCAAGCTAATTCTTCTCTAGAGGCTTTGACAGTCATAGTGGGGCTCAGTCACCTTGTGGAACACTTGCTGTCCTCGTTAGCTGATGGAACTTTAAAATGTTATTCTAGTAGTTCTTACAACTACTGTTTGGTTCTGTTTGGTCCCCTTCTCCATGTGAATGTCTTAGGAAACTTCAAACTCAACATCTCAAAACTTGAACTTTTGAAACGCCATCCCACATTACTTCCTTGTCCCCATAGTGACACTGCTTTCATCTATGATGACAACCCAGGGTGATCTCAATAGACCCCTGTACTCTCCTTCCACTTTCCGTTTTCAGTCAAAAGCATGGTGCAGTTCTGGCAACAGATTTTACCAGGAAGATCTGACGGACTCTCCAGTAGACAGATAGGACATGTACATAAATAGCCATTATGCAAAGTAGCAAGTTACAGCTCCATAAAAGAGATCTAAATTAGGTGTTTGATAAGTCCAAAAGATGCAGGCAGGTTTTTTTTTTCCTGGCAGAGACAGGAGAGCTTAGAGTAGGTACTACAAGGGATAAACTGGCTTGGTCTTGTAAAAATGAACTTCATAAGAAGTGCCCACAAGAAACCATATACTTATGCTCTGGTGTTCTGAGATAGGATTCGAGAGCTGCAGAGACCAGACAACACTGAGATTTGGAGAGGATGGACCTGCATCTTTCACAGCAGAAGGCAGTGGCCTATCCCAGCGCACAAATCTTGTGTGCGTGTCCTGCTAGGCAGCAGTCTTTCCTTGGTTCCAAAAGTGAATATCGCCTACCCCAAGACAGATTTTGCTGTGATTTCACAGGCATCTTTCTTGTTAACTGTAAGGGTGTTTTTTTTTTTCTTCTTGTGTTTCTTCCTGACCTTAAGTTATTGAGGTTTCTGGAGGCAGGGGAACTCAGTCCCCGCTATGTCTATCTAACATCTGTATTTAAGTATCTTTGGCTGGGACTTGACCTCTTACCTACCATCTCTGTAAAATGTGGTGGCTGCAACCTTTGTAGATGTCCAATTCTCATTACAGACACTTGTGTCCCAGCCCCTGGCTTCGGCCATGGTGGCATCCCCATCCTCTATTAAGACTCATAGCAGTCAAACTAGGCACCCAGAGAGTCATGTTTATCTTCACCCAGCCACAGTGTGTATTAATTCTATGACTTTGAAAATGAGTTAAGAACTATGGGTATCTCAAATTAGCAAAGATTTAAGAAAATACAAGCTTGAGATCAAGATAGCCCAGAGCAAGCTTTTATTCAGCTAGGAATCTGTCAACTTTATTGCTATGACTAGATCTAGTACCTAGTCTAGAACAATAAAAGACAAGATAAACCAGTTCACAGAAAGGCAATTCTGGTATTAACAAAGGCTGGTGTTAAATACTAAGTGTTAAGAGGATAATAAATTACCGTTGGGCCTCATGTAGTTAGCAAACTGTGAAGAGAAGTTAGCAACTAGTGTATGCATATTGTGGGACTAGAAAACTCTCAATTTATATATACATATATGGTATAGGTGTGGGTTCTCTTAAATTGTTTGGAGTTAAGCAGCTGCGTAAAGTTCTCTTGGAGAGATCCTATGAGTTTCTCTACTCCTAAGCAACACTAGATAAAGGAATTGGAACAGGCAGGGAGAGGAGACATCTGACATGAACCTGAAAAGCTGTGAGCACTGTAATTTCACGATTCCTCAACTGACTGGCGAGCATTCCCACCATCTGCATCTACGTAGATCACTACTAGAGGAAACTGAGCGCAGGGGACGTAAGCTCACGCAACAGATGCCACAGTGCGGAGGCATTGGATGCAGATGGCCAGTGCCTTCAGATCTCTGTCTGAGTCCACAACACCGTTTCAATTTCCAAACAATCATCATATAAGCTTAGGTTTTTTTTTCTGGAAAGTGGGTTTTCATGTGGTTCCCTCTTTTGAGATCTAGATAAAGTGCATCCTGCTCAAGTCACACTTCAGCATGACCTCATAGTCTGGTGTTTTTTATGAGCGTCTGCATTCTTTACCAGGACATTCACAGGGAATCAGTTATGGGGGTCTTCACAGGCAACAAAATCCTTGGACACGCAACTCACTTATGTAATAAAAAATCTATGTACCACCTCCTATATATTTAAATGAACTCTATGTTCTAATACAAATAAATACTAACTAGTGGTTGTTATAATATATCCATTAAGAAATGATTACATGGAAAACAAGTTCTGTGCAAATGCCATTTTTCAAAATATTTTCAATCTGGATTGATTGAATCTATGAATTCAAAACCTGTGTCTATAAAAAGCCATATATATGTGGGGGTTACATATACATGGTACACATGATGCATTATATATAAAACAAGCTATATATGTAATGTATCACCTAGGCTGTCCAACTGTAATGTTGGTGGTATTCCCAAACCATGGATGGTAGTGTAATGCCTTGTGCTTATTCACATAGGGTAGAAGGTAGTTGTGTATTCTGTTAGGGCATGATGAATTTAACATGCCAAGTATCAATGTATAGCAGGCAGTCTGATATAAGTAGTCTGTACTTTGTGGAAGGAGATTCACATTGGAGATGACTGAGTCACTTGTTAAAGTGTTTGATTGCATAGCATTAAATGAGCTTACTGAGTGGGTGTCAGTGAAGACTGGAGGTGGTATTCTTGGAGAAACCCATGCTTGGAGACAAGAAGATGAACCAGAGCTGGGAAATGGAGGAGTGTGTTTTTCGGAGGAGAACCTAAGAGAAATTTGGTCTCTCACAAATCATGAAAGTCTTAATAGAAGAGAAAAGTTGCCTTTGCCAATAGTGACAAACATGAAGTTTTCTAATGATTCTGGCAAGCACCACTTCATCAGAATGTGGAGAAACAAAGGAAAATAATGAGATAAAGATATAGGAATGTGGACTTGCTTAGAAGAGAGCTATCGAGGGATGAGAAGGAAGAGAAGCTGGGAAGAAGAGGATCCAAAGAGACAGCTTTTATAAGTAGAGGTCCTGGAGCACTGGATGCTGATGGGAGGACTGGGCTAGCCAAACCCAGGGGAGGAGATGTCAGAGCAGGACTGGGCTAGCCAAACCCAGGAGAGGGGATGGTCAGAAGGACAGGGCTAGACAAACCCAGGAGAGGAGATGGTCAGAATAGGACAGGGCTAGCCAAACCCAGGAGAGGAGATGGTCAGAAGGATGGGGCTAGCCAAACCCAGGAGAGGGGATGGTCAGAAGGACTGGGCTAGCCAAACCCAGGGGAGGAGATGTCAGAGCAGGACTGGGCTAGCCAAACCCAGGAGAGGGGATGGTCAGAAGGACAGGGCTAGACAAACCCAGGGGAGGAGATGTCAGAGCAGGACTGGGCTAGCCAAACCCAGGAGAGGAGATGGTCAGAAGGACAGGGCTAGACAAACCCAGGAGAGGGGATGGTCAGAAGGACGGGGCTAGCCAAACCCAGGAGAGGGGATGGTCAGAAGGACTGGGCAAACCCAGGAGAGGGGATGGTTAGAGCAGGGAGTTGAGGAAGCAAGCACACAGCTAAAGACTTGGCCAAACTTAAGGTAGGGCAAGTTCCTCCATTGGAACCAGAAAGATGTAAACAGTAACTTTACAAAAACAATGAGATAATTAATTTCTTGGTTGTAATTTTCAATGAAATATGAACTACGGTCAATCTGGGGGTTCCAGTTTTCATGCTTTTATACATACCTTTCCAACCACATCCTCCCTTCAGCCCAGCTACAAGTTTGATGAACATCTATTTATCTCTTCATACCAGATGGAAGTTCATCTGTGAATAAGTATTAGGTCTCTGTGAATGGAAAGGGCAGTTAAAACTTTAGTAGAGAGTGGGCAATTATACCATCCATTACTCTGTTTGTCAGGTTGCTCTAGAGATGCAGCTAGGCTGGTGTTGTGTTCTTTTCCACCAACACACTGAAGCCAAAGGAAGCAGAGGAGTGAAAAAGCAGTCTTCCAGGGCACCACAGCGGGAGTCTGAGTCCCATTGGCACTAACAGTTGTCTCTGTTACTGAAATGTAAAGATGGATAAAGAAACCAACACAAAAGCATTGATGAGATTTCTGTTTGACAAGGATTGCTCTTCTACCCCAGTGGCTCCCAGATCACCTTAGATGATAGAAGTTGCTATTTACATGAGTATTTTTAACCAAACTGAAAGCAAACAAAGCTGTTCCTTTACAGTCATGCTTCTAAATAGTAAAGATGAAATTTAACTTCAGGGCATCAGGGGTTATTTCATTTTTCAGTGTGTAAAACTGAATTACATGGAACTATAATAACTACCCCTGAGAGTGTAGGTGACCTTTGACAGCACGAAGGAATTATTTATAGTCTAGAGCCATGTCTCCCCAGTATTACAGAGTAAATGGGAAGTAAGGTCTGCTTCACAAGATGTACTTTTCACAAGAGGATGGAAGTCTTACGGAAGGAGTTTGGTTCTGCGTCCTCTGAGCCTTAAAGAAAACAAACATTTAATAAAGTAACAAGAATGTCAACCAGTTCTATGAAACAAGGTCCAGAAGAAAAAAGATATTAAAAAAATAAAATCATCCTGAAATATATAGTTATATTCTATTTGAGTATTTAAATTGTTCACAAAAAAAAAATTTTAAAAAAATGAAAATGAGTTGTCTTCAGTATTCCCATAATGAACATTTACTATAAGTAAAATATTCACCTGTTTTCCCAAGAAATATATTTTAGTCACTCACCATACACAAGAATCTGCTCAAAGAGGATGCGGGATTATCAGTCAGAAATTGTAACAAAACAACTCTGTTGATAGGACTTAAGTGCCTATGGGAAGCCGCAAACAATGTATATAATACATGAGATAATATACACACTAATTTTTAATAGATTTTTATTGAGTTCTACATTTAAAAGAAAAGAATAGCAGTAAGAAGGACGGAGTGTCCTACAGGTGGGGAGCATGATGCCAGTGTTAAAAGTGGTCAGGCTAGACATTTCTCCTAGGGTGGTATATGTCATATGACTCTATCTGGGCAGCAGAAAGTCATCGCAGAGCCACTGAGGCAACAGTGTTCTGGGTGTTAGAGACGTTGCAACATTGAGCCACAGGGATAGAGTACAGTGCATAGGGAGACTGTTAAGATGGAAGATAGATAACTTTTTTTGTATTTTTTTGTATTTTTTTAATTTATTTATTTATTAAAGATTTCTGTCTCTTCCCGGCCACCGCCTCCCATTTCCCTCCCCCTCCCTCAACCAGGTACCCCTCCCTCGTCAGCCCAAAGAGCAATCAGGGTTCCCTGCCCTGTGGGAAGTCCAAGGACCACCCACCTCCACCCAGGTCTAGTAAGGTGAGCATCCAAACTGCCTAGGCTCCCACAAAGCCAGTACGTGCAGTAGGATCAAAAACCCACTGCCATTGTTCTTGAGTTCTCAGTAGTCCTCATTGTCTGCTATGTTCCGCAAGTCCGGTTTTATCCCAGGTTTTTTCAGACCCAGGCCAGCTGGCCTTGGTGAGTTCCCGATAAAACATCCCCATTGTCTCAGTGTATGGGTGCACCCCTCGCGGTCCTGAGTTCCTTGCTCGTGCTCTCTCTCATTCTGCTCCTGATTTGGACCTTGAGATTTCTGTCCGGTGCTCCAATGTGGGTCTCTGTCTCCTTTCATCGCATGATGAAGGTTAATATTCAGGAGGATGCCTATATGTTTGTCTTTGGATTCACCTTCTTATTTAGCATCTCTAGGATCATGAATTATAGGCTCAATGTCCTTTATTTATGGCTAGAAACCAAATATAAGTGAGTACAGCCCATGTTCCTCTTTTTGGGTCTGGCTTACATCACTCAGGATAGTGTTTTCTAGTTCCATCCATTTGCATGCAAAATTCAAGAAGTCCTTGTTTTTTTACTGCTGAGTAGTACTCTAATATGTATACATTCCATACTTTCTTCATCCATTCTTCCATTGAAGGGCATCTAGGTTGTTTCCAAGTTCTGGCTATTACAAATAATACTGCTATGAAAATAGTTGAACAAATGCTTTTGTCATATGAAAGGGCATCTCTTGGGTATATTCCCAAGAGTGGTATTGCTGGGTCCAGGGGTAGGTTGGTCCCAAATTTCCTGAGAAACCGCCACACTGCTTTCCAAAGTGGTTGCACAAGTTTGCATTCCCACCAGCAATGGATGAGTGTACCCCTTTCTCCACAACCTCTCCAGCAAAGACTATCATTGGTGTTTTTTATTTTAGCCATTCTGACAGGTGTAAGATGGTATCTTAAAGTTGTTTTGATTTGCATTTCCCTGATTGCTAAGGAAGTTGAGCATGACCTTAAGTGTCTTTTGGCCATTTGAAATTCTTCTGTTGAGAGTTCTCTGTTCAGCACAGTGCCCCATTTTATAATTGGGTTGATTAGCCTTTTACAGTCTAGTTTCTTGAGTTCTCAATATATTTTGGAGATCAGACCTTTGTCAATTGCGGGGTTGGTGAAGATCTTCTCCCAGTCAGGGGGTTGCCTTTCTGTCTTAGCAACAGTGTCCTTTGCTTTACAGAAGCTTCTCAATCTCAGGAGGTCCCATTTATTCAATGAGGCCCTTAATGTCTGTGCTGCTGGAGTTATACGTAGGAAGTAGTCTCCTGTGCCCACGTGTTGTAGAGTACTTCCCACTTTCTCTTCAATCAGGTTCAGTGTGTTCAAACTGATATTGATGTCTTTAATCCACTTGGACTTGAGTTTTGTGCATGGTGATAGATATGGATCTATTTTCATTCTTCCACAGATTGACAACCAGTTATGCCAGCACAATTTGTTGAAGATGACCTCTTTTTTCCATTGTATACTTTTAGCTCCTTTATCAAAAATGAGGTGTTCATAGGTTTGTGGGTTAAAGTCAGGGTCTTCTATTCGATTCCATTGGTCAACTTCTCTGTTTTTATGCCAATACCAAGCTGTTTTCAATATTGTAGCTCTGTAATAGAGTTTGAAGTCAGGGATGGTAATGCCTCCAGATATATTGTATAAGATTGTTTTGGCTATCCTGGGTTTTTTGTTTTTCCATATAAAGTTGATTATTGTCTTCTCCAGATCTGTGAAGAATTTTGATGGGATTTTGATGGGGATTGCATTGAATCTATAGATTGCTTTTGGTAGAATTGCCATTTTTACTATGTTGATCCTCCCAATCCAAGAGCAAGGGAGATCCTTCCATTTTATGGTGTCCACTTCAATTTCTTTCTTCAAAGACTTAAAGTTCTTGTCAAATAGATCTTTCACTTCCTTGGTCAGAGTTACCCCAAGATATTTTGTGCTATTTGTGGCTATCGTGAAAGGTGACGCTTCTCTGATTTCCCTCTCTGTTTACTTATCCTTAGTGTATACGAAGGCAACTGATTTTTTGGAGTTGATCTTGTATCCTGCCACATTACTAAAGGTGTTTATCAGCTGTAGGAGTTCTTTGGTAGAGTTTCTGGGGTCGCTAATCTATACTATCATATCATCTGCAAATAACGAAAGCTTAACTTCTTCCTTTCCAATTCGAATACCCTTGATACCCTTATGTTGTCTTATTGCTATTGCTAGAACTTCAAGCACTATATTGAAGAGGTATGGAGAGAGTGGACATCCTTGTCTTATTCCTGATTTTAGTGGGATGGCTTTAAGTTTTTCTGCATTTAATTTAACGTTAGCTGTAGGCTTGCTGTAAATAGCTTTTATTATATTTAGGTATGACCCTTGTATCCCTAATCTCTCTAAGACCTTTATCATAAAGGGGTGTTGAATTTTGTTGAATACTTTTTCAGCATCTAATGAAATGATCATATGGTTTTTTTCCATCAATTTATTTATATGATGGATTACATTGATAGATATTCATATGTTGAACCAGCCCTGCATCTCTGGGATGAAGCCTACTTGATCATAATGGATAATTTTTCGGATGTGTTCTTGGATTTGGTTTGCCAATATTTTATTGAGAATTTTTGCGTTGAAATTCATGAGTGAGATAGGCCTGTAATTCTCTTTCTTGGTTGGGTCTTTGTGTGGTTTTATTATCAGGGTAACTGTAGCTTCATAAAAGGAATTTGGCAATGACTCTTCTGTTTCTATATTGTGAAATACATTAAGGATTGTAGGAATTAGCTCTTCTTGGAAGTTCTGGTAGAATTCTGCATTGAAACCATCTGGTCCTGGGCTTTTTTTGGAAGGGAGATTTTTGATAACAGTTTCTAATTCTTCACGACTAACAGGTCTATTTAGATCGTTCACCTGGTCTGGTTTAGCTTTGGTATATGGTACTTATCTTAAAAAATGTCCATTTCTTTTGCATTTTCCAGTTTTGTGGCATACAGTCTTTTGTAGTAAGATCTAATAATTCTCTGAATTTCCTCTGTGTCTGTGGTTATGTCCCCCTTTTCATTTCTGATCTTATTTATTTGCGTGTTCTCTCTCTGTTGTTTAATTAGTTTGGATAGGGGTTTGTCAGTCTTGTTGATTTTCTCCAAGAACCAACTTTTTGTTTCATTGATTCTTTGGACTGTTTTCTGTGTTTCTATTTTGTTGATTTAAGCCCTCAGTTTGATTATTTCCAGTCTTCTACTCCTCCTAGGTGAGTCTGCTTCTTTTTTTTTCTAAAGCTTTCAGGTGTGCTGTTAAGTCCCCAATGTATGCTTTCTCCGTTTTCTTTAAGTGGGCACTTAGTGCTATGAACTTTCCTCCTAGCACTGCTTTCATCATATCCCATAGGTTTAAGTATGTTGTCTCTTTATTTTCATTAAATTCAATAAAGACTTTAATTTCTTCCTTTACCCAGGTGTGGGTCAGTAGTTGACTGTTCAGTTTCCATGAGTTTGTCGGCTTTCTGGGGGTAGCATTGTTGTTGCCTTCTAACTTTAATCCGCGGTGATCTGATAAGACACAGGTAGACACTAATATTTTTTTGTATCTGTGGATGTTTGCTTTGTTACCGAGTATGTGGTCAATTTTCGAGAAGGTTCCATGAGCTGCAGAGAAGAAGGTATATTCTTTCCTATTTGGGTACAGTATTCTATAGATGTCTGTTAGGTCCATTTGCTTCATTACCTCCAATAATTCTCTTTTTTTTTTTTTTTTTTGGTTTTTCGAGACAGGGTTTCTCTGTGGCTTTGGAGCCTGTCCTGGAACTAGCTCTGTAGACCAGGCTGGTCTCGAACTCACAGAGATCCGCCTACCTCTGCCTCCCGAGTGCTGGGATTAAAGGCGTGCGCCACCATCGCCCGGCTTCCAATAATTCTCTTAATTCTCTATTAGGTTTCTGTCTGATTGACCTGTCCATTGGAGAGAGAGGTGTGTTGAAGTCTCCTATTACTAGTGTGTGTGGTTTGATATCTGCCTTGAGTTCTAGTAATATTTTTTTTACATAAGTGGCTGCTTTTATATTAGGGGCATAGATATTCAGGATTGAGACGTCATCCTGATGAATTGTTCCTGTTATGAGTATAAAGTGTCCCTCTCCATCTCTTCTGATTGATTTTAGTTTGAAGTCAGTTTTGTTAGAAATTAGTACAGCCACACCTGCTTTTTTTCTTAGGACCATTTGCTTGAAAGACCTTTTCCCAACCCTTTACTCTGTGTAGATGCCTGTCTTTGTGGTTGATATGTGTTTCTTGCAAACAGCAGAATGTTGGATCCTGTTTTCGTATCCAATCTCCTAGCCTGTGCCTTTTTATAGGTGAATTGAGACCATTAATATTAAGTGATATTAATGACCAGTGGTTGTTTACTCCGGTTATTCTTATTGTTTTTGGTAGTAGAGTTGTGTATCTCCCTTCTTTGAGTTGTGCTGGTGGAGGGTCACTAGATGCCTGAGTTATTGTAAGCAGTGTTGGCAATGTTGAATTCCTTGGGTTATGATTTTCCTTCTATTACTTTCTGTAGGGCTGGATTTGTGGCTACGTATTGTTTAAATTTGTTCTTATCCTGGAATGTCTTGTTTTCTCCATTGATAGTGAACAATAGCTTGGCTGCGTATTGTAGTCTGGGCTGGCATCCATGGTCTCTTAGTTTCTACAGTACCTCTATCCAGGACCTTCTGGTTTTCATGGTTTCCATTGAGAAATCAGGTGTAAGTCTGATCAGTTTACCTTTATAAATTACTTGGCCTTTTTCCTTTGCAGCTCTTAATATTCTTTCTTTAACCTGTATATTTTGTGTTTTGATTATTATATGGCGAGGGGATGTTTTTCTTTGATCCAGTCTGTTTGGTGTTCTGTATGCTTCTTGAATATTCAACATCTTTCTTTATGTTGGGAAAGTTTTCTTCCATAATTTTGTTAAAAATATTTTCTGGGCCTTTGAGCTGTGACTCTTCTTCTTCTTCTATCCCTATTATTCTTAGGTTTGGTCTTTTTATTGTGTCCCATATTTCCTGAATGTTTTGTGATGAGAATTTGTTGGCTTTGCTGTCTTCTTTGATCAGTGCGTTTATTTTCTCTATGGTGTCCTCAGAATCTGAGATTCTTTCTTCTATCTCTTGTATTCTATTGATTATGCTTGTTTCTGTAGGCTCTGCTCATTGACCTAGATTTTCCATATCCAGCTGGTCCTCAGTTTGTGTTTTCTTCCTTGCTTCCATTTCAGTTTTCAATTCTTGAACTGTTTCCATTACCTGTTTGATCATTTTTTCTTGGTTTCCCATGGTATCATGTACGTATTTACTCATTTCTTCAAACTTTTTGTTATACTTCTCATCCGTTTCTATAAGGGCATTTTTTACATGTTGTTTAAGGGACTCTATTGCTTTCATAAAGTCAATTTTTTCCACTTCTTCTGTGTTAGGGTGTTCAAGTCCTTCTGTTGTAAGATCATTGGGTTCTGGTGTTTTCATGTTGTTTTTCAAATTATTGGGTGAATTTTTGCCTTGGCGCCTGTCCATCTCCTCCTATTGATGCTATCTAATTGGTCTTTTAAAACCGGATCAGGTTTCTCTGCTGACCAGGGGCTCCTCTTACAAAATGCCCTCGCTCTGTTTTCTGGCTCCTGCCGGGGGCCAAGATCCCTCTCACCCCTCAGAAGGGTCTTCAGGAACAGGACCAGACTCCCCGTTTGCCAGGGACCTCACCAACCAAAGGCCTACCTCTTTGATTTAATTTTAGTGGGGCGATCTGCTCTCTGTGTTGCGTGCCAGTCCCTGCTGCCTGCGTCTGCCACTGCACCGATCCCCGCTGGTCCCCACCGCCTGCAGCCTGCGTCTGCCCAATAGATAGCTTTGAAAGAGAGCAAGGAGGACTATATGAAAAGGCTTGGAGAGAGGGAAAGGGAGGACTGATGGTGTAATTATATTATAATCTCAATAATAAAAAATAAGAAAACTGATAGAAGGCAGGAGGAGCAATGGAGTAGGGTTGGAGTCAGGCATAGGAACTTTTCTTTGTGTGACACCTAAGAATACTGACCTGAGTGGCATTTTTGACTCTTGTTTCAAAAGACTACCCTCATTGTTTGCAGTAATTCAGACACACTAGTAAAGAAGAAGATGTTTTACAAGTCAACCATATCCTGATCCCCTTGAACTTACAAGCACAGAGTAACAGTTATATCTGCTAGTTTTCTTGTCATTGTCCCCAATACGTTCACAAACACAACTTATTTGAAAACTTACACCATTAAGCTTCCAGTTTAATATGTAAGAGCGCTCAAACTCATCTCTCTACCTAGCAGCTAGCTAGAAGGCAACAACCAAAACGGTCACCAATTCTTGAGTCTATCACAGAAGATTATAAGGTGAGCTGCCACCTCCAGACTTTCACAGATGAGCAGGAACCTGTGAATAGATGCCTCTTCTAGAAGTGGGCTGGGGTAAGTGTGTCAGCACTTGATGAATTTCTGGAAACCCCACTTGGGTGAGTTGGTGAGTTTTAAAACAACAGGGATCATAGTCCCAGGAAACTCCCACACTTCTGTATCACTTCTAGGAGATCAAACAGGTTCTCAGGTAAATACTGGAAAACTTCAGAGGGAGAGAAAAACAAGTTCAAGAGAATGTGTTTGCCAAAGTCTGGGCCATTGAGACTTGGGATCTTCAAGCCTCACCAACCTGAAGAAAGGGAAATAATCAAACTCCTACCCCCCCTCCAGTCATCCTGTTCTCCCAAGAACTGGAGGGGAGTGGAGAAGTAAGAGAATCGTAAGTGCTTGCTAAATTCCCAGGGAAGATGCCCTGGTTCATTCGGAGGCTCAGACTGGATCAGCACAGAGGACCACTGCATGCTTTGATTCCCACACCCTCCCTCCATGCTAACAAAGACCAGTTCATGGTTGTTCTTTTTATGTAATGCATCATATCTGGCTATCAAGAAAAACAAATACCAGACCTAAGTGAAAGGGAAACACACATACAGTGACAACCAAGCTGGAAGAAACAGAACAAGCATTAGAGCAGCCTCTGAGATGGTAGGCAGATTGAGATCAAGAACTTGTAACACTGAATGCCTGAAACAGAAACAAGTATCTAAAATCCAGTCATCTAAGCTTTTACAATAGACAACTACAAAGGCAGACTAATATTAAAGTGTGCTGAAGAGAATACATGATTACAAAGTACTGCAGAAATCAGTGACATTGAAAACAGGATATGCACAAAAGCAAAGGCTGGTAATTCAGAACAATTAATAAAATTGTTGCACCTCTATCTAGAATAAGTGGGGGGGGCAAGATTATTTTTACATTTATCAGAAAGGAAAGGAAAAGGGAAGACATTGCTATATATCCCCTTGGCATGAACAGCACAAAAGGAAAGAAAGAAAGAAAAAGAGAAAGGAAGGAAGGAAGGAAGGAAGGAAGGAAGGAAGGAACCTGAAGAACTTGGTTTCAACCAGGGATGTAAGTTTGCTTTAACATATGCAAATCAACAAATGTAATACACATATAAACAGGCATTAAAAAAAATCATGCAACCATCCCAACAGATGCAGATAAGGGCCTTTGGCAAAACACAACATCATTTCATGACAAAAATCCAGAAGAACATAGGAAAGATAGGACCATCCCTCAGTGTGACAAAGGATATGTTTAACAAACTTACAGCCAACATTATTCTAAGTGGGAAAATGTGATAGATCAGTGTACACTAAAATGGCTTGATGCTGGGGACATTACATTGACCAGAATTATAAATAGTCATGGTTGAGGAGATACTCAATAATGCAAGAAAACTGAAACATTTGGATCATCTTGTGAAAAACTAGGTATTCATTTTTAAAATACTCAGTATGATGCCTTGTTGTTTAGAAAACATTATTGACATTTGTCTACTTAAACAACAGAACATTCAGTTTACTTCAGCAAGCACACTATCAGGTTAAAGGTGAGGATAAAAATTCAAGCCACCAGTATCTTCCACAGCTTTGACTCCACAGACAGGAGTATGCATGAAACTAAGTCTTCACTCTGTGGTAGAAGTTATGACATATTAACTAAATGTGAGAACTCCACTTAGGTATTCTGTCAAGTCCTCTAATGACTCCACAGGATGGGTGTATCTAGGCCTACCTGTGAAGTGGAATTTTTCCATGCGCTGAAGGGAAACAGTTCCAGGCAGAGAAAAGAGAGAAGGTGTGATACAGAGTCTTTAAAATACCTGGCCTGTTGGGAGATGCTCTGCCCAGAGACTGGCAGTGATACTAAAAGTGTTACAATATTGCCAAGGCCATGAGTTCCATGCCAGGAAATGTTTAAGTTTTTCTATAGACAATTAAGCACCATCTGGGATTCCTAAGCATTGTAACCACATTTTGCCTAAACTTTTGACAGCCAGTACCAAAAGCATCACAGATGATGACTTCACAGAAAGGCAGGCTGGGACTGGGCCAGCTAAATATCGACCTCTCTGCTCTTCGCCAGCTGCTCCCTGTCATTCTCCAGCAACAGTTTTTATGCTAAATGGACTCGTAGTGATAGATGAGAAATCTAGAGGCTGTCCTCAGTTAAAAGGATAATTGGACTTCTTTTTCCATTTTTAAAAGAATATATCAAAACAAATTAATCTTTTTAGATAATAGGGGAATATATAAGATGATACTTTCTTGATTCAGCAAATGTGGACAAAAACTATGCACAATCCTGCCAGGGGAGTCAGGAAGTATCCTGCATAATTTCCTTTCTGTTGACCAATTAAGTAACTGTTGGTTTCCCCAGAAATACAAGTGCCACTATTGCACCCTCAGGCTTATCTTGACATGCTGGCCATTGTTGTGGATTATGGGCATTACAACTAGATGGAACTACTAATTGCTTTCCTTCCTAAGCAGCTTGCATAGAACCTCCTGGATCTACAAAATACCACTGATCTTGATTTGTGATGAATAATTATTGTCTGGCACAGGATTTAACTGTTAAGTGTGGCTAATATATCCAATGACAACCAATTGGAGAAAATTAATTTTTCCTTTGCTAGAAGGTGGCAATTTCAGATAGCTTCTTGTTTGGGGGTGGGAGATGTGGAACCAAAACCGAAATAAGTTTTCTAAATACTCACTTAATATTTCAAAATTTTGTGATGTTAAAATTTGAAAATGACCATACTTATACCACCAGTGGTCTAGAACTACATCAGAAAAAAAAATCAGACACCGAGTGAATTCAGTAATTCATCATTCTGTAATAATTTCAATCACATGTAAAAATGTCAATGATGCCTCATATTTTTGACAAATATACATCCTTTCTTTCCCATTTCAAATGACTCAAGAAGGGTTCATGATAGAAATGATGACCCTTCGATTATTTGTAAGGCACTGTAAGTGTAATGTGTTGTGTTTTCCTAATGCAGAGGAGAAACTAAAGATCAAGTATGTGACGGTCTTTTCTAGTAAACTTTCTCTCGGTCTATAAACAGCAGAGAAAAGCTTTTTGGCTCCATGATGTGTATCTAAAACTTACTTCCTCACTGATTATCAATATGTTCCTAAATCAGCAATATATTTTCTTTACAGACATGAACGTATTCATACCAAGAAAGGTAACTTAAACAGGTCACTCATTTCCAATCTGAAGGATGTAGATGACTTAGCAACCCTAGATGTTCTGGATGAGGTAAGAATTGAGTTTAATTAAATTTAAACATTCTAACTTTTTTTTTACAAAGTTTAGAATGTTTACTGTATTTTATATGTATGAGTGTTTTGTGTGTTGTATGTCTATGCACTGTATGCATGCCTGGTGTACAGATATGTACAGAAGGAGGACAGAAGAGAGAATAGGTTTCCCTGGAACTGGAGTTATGGGTGGATATGAGTTTCCATGTGGGTACAGGGAACTGAACCTGGGTCCACTGTAAGAGCAACAAGGGCTCTAAATTTCTGAGCCATCTCTCCATCCTTCTTGATGTTTTTTAAAACTGATGTGTAAAAGGATTCCTTAAATACCATCTGTAAATATCATTTGTGTTCTCTCCTCCCCCACCGTGTGTGTGTATATACATGCATATGTGTGTGCACATGCATGTGTGTGTGTGTTTCTTTCTGTGTATATCTTTCTGGTTTTTTTTGTTTGTTTGTTTGTTTGTTTTTTGAGGGAGGGTCTTCCTACCTAGCCATGGCTGACTTGGAACTCACTATGTAGCTCAGGCTGCCCTCACCCTCACATCAACCCTCCTGTCCCTGACCCCTGCAGTGTGCTGAGATCGTAGATAAGATCAAACATGTCTAGTTCATGTCCTACCCACATGAAACACAGAAGGAGTGGTACTCAAGGAGGATCAGATTAAGAGTCCTTTAATTACTGGCAGTCGAGAACAGGCTTATACCAAAGACTCTTTACACTGGAGAGAGGCAGGGTAGGGTTTAGAAAACCCCAGACCAAATGGCATCATTACAGAGGTGGCCAGATGGTAGAAGTTTGAAAAACTGCTCTTAACAAAGGTTTCAAAGGCTCAGTTGGCTACAGCAAAGACTTTCTTTGGTATTATTTTATTGAGTTATGTATTTTTCTCTACTCCCTGCCCTTCCTCTACCCTCCCCTCGTACCATCTCCTATTGTCCCCATGCTCCCAATTTACTCAAAGATCCTGTCTTTTTCTACTTCCCATGTACATTAGATCCATGTATGTTTTTCTTAGGGTCCTCACTGCTGTCTAGGTTCTCTGGGATTGTGAATTGTAGTCTGGTTTTTCTTTGCTTTATGTCTAAAAGCCACTTATGAGTGAGTACATATGATATTTATCTTTCTGGGTCTGGGTCACCTCACTCAGTATGATGTTTTCTAGATCCATCCATTTGACTGGATATTTCAAGATGTCATTATTTTTTTCAGCTGTGTACTACTCCATAGTTAGTGTAAATGTACCACATTTTCCTTACCCATTCTTCAGTCAAGGGGCAGTTAGGTTGTTTCCAGGTTCTGGCTATGACAAATAATGCTGTTGTGAACATAGTTGAGCACATGTCCATGTGGTATGGTTGAGCATCCTTTGGGTATATACCCCAAAGTGGTATTACTGGATCTTGAGGTAGGTTGTTTTCAAATTTTCTTAGAAATTGCCATATTGAAATCCAAATTGGCAGTACCAGTTTGCACTCCCACCAACAATGGAGGAGTGCTACCTACACCCACATCCTCTCTAACATAAGTTGTCATAAGAGTTTCTGATCTTGGCCATTCTTACAGGTGTAAAATAAAATCTTAGAGTAGGTATTTCGCTGATGGTGAAGAATGTTGAGCATTTCTTTAAATGTCTTTCAGCAATTTTAAATACTTCTGTTGAGAGTTCTCTGTTTAGGTCTGTGATCTATTTTTTTAATTTGATTATTTGTTCTTTTCATGACCAAATTTTTTGCGTTATTTGTATATTTTGGAGATCAGCCTTCTGTCTGAGGTGGGGTTGATGAAGATCTTTTCCTATTCTGTAGGGTGCCATTTTAATGTGTTGACTGTGTCCTTTAATTTACAGAAGCTTTTCAGTTTCAGGAGGTCCCATTTATTAGGTGTTTCTCTCAATGTCTGTGCTACTGGGGTTATATTTAGGAAGTGATCTCCTGTGCCAATGTGTTCAGGTGTACTTCCCACTTTCTCTTCTATGAGGTTCAGTGTGGTTGGTTTTATGTTGAAGTCTTTGATCCATTTGGACTTGAGTTGTGCATGGTGATAGATATGGATCTATTTTCATTCTTCTACATGTTGATATCCAGTTATGCCAGCATCATTTGTTGAATATGCTTTCTTTTTTCCAGTTTATATTTTTTGCATCTTTATCAAAAAATCAAGTGTTCATAGGTGTGTGGAATGATACCCGGGTCTTCGATTCAGTTCCATTGGTCTTCCTGTTTGTTTTTATGCCAATACCAGACTGTTTTTAGTACTGCAGCTCTGTAGCAGAGTTTAAAATCAGGAATTGTGATGCCTCCAGAAGTTCCTTTCTTGTCCTTTTTTGTTTTGGCTATTCTGTGTTTTTTGTTTTTCCATATGAAGTTTTGTTCTTTCAAGGTCTGTGAAGAATTTTACCAGGATTTTGATGAGCATTGCATTGAATCTGTAGATTGCTTTTGCTAAGATTGTCATTTTTACTGGGTTTTTTCTCCCTACCCAAGAGCATTCGAGATCTTTCCATTTTCTGTTGTCTTCTTCAATTTCTTTCTTAAAAAATTTAAAGTTCTTGTCATACAGGTCTTCCACCTCTTTGGTTAGAGTCACTTCAAGATATTTTATGTCATTTGTGGTTATTGTGAAGTGTGATGTTTCTCTGATTTCTTTCTCCACACATGTATCATCTGTGTAGAGGAGGGCTTCTGATTTTGGGGGGTTTATCTTGTATCCTGCTATATTACTGAAGGTGTTCATGAGTTGTAGAAGTTCCTTGGTAGAATTTTTGAGGCCACTTATGTAAACTATTATATCATCAATAAATAGTGAGAGTTTGACTTTTTTCCAATTTGTATCCCCTTGGTCTCCTTTTGTTGTCTTATTGCTCTATCTAGAACATCAAGTACTATATTGAATAGATATGGAAAAAGTAGACAACCTTGTCTTGTTCCTGATTCTTGTGGGATTGCTTTGAGTATCTCTCCATTTAGTTTGATGCTGGCTGTTGGCTTGCTGTTATTGCCTTTATTATGTTTAGGTATGTTCCTGGTATCCCTGCTCTCTCAAAGACCGTTACCATGAAGGGATGTTGTATTTTGTCAAAGGCTTTTTCAGCATCTAATGGGATGATTATGTGGTTTTTTTCTTTCAGTTTCTTTATATGGTGGATTACATTGACAGATTTTCATTTGTTGAACCATCCCTGCATCTCTGGGATCAAGCCAACTTGATCACGGTGGATGATTTTTCTAATGTGTTCTTAGATTCAGGTTGCCAGTATTTTATTGAGTATTTTTTCGTTAATGTTCCGAGTAAGATTGGTCTGTAATTCTCTTTCTTAGTAATGTTTTTGTGTGGCTTGGGTATAAGGATAATTGTAGCCTCATAAAAAGAATTTGACAATGGTCCTTCTGATTCTACTGTGTGGAACAATTTGAGGATTGTTGATATGAGTTCTTTGAAAATCTTGTAGAAATCTGTGCTGAAACCATCTGTCTCTGGACTTTTTTGGTTGAGATACTTTTGATGACTGTCTCTATTTCTTTAGCAGTTATAGGTATATTTAATTTGCTTATTTGGTCTTGATTTAATTATAGTAAGTGATATTTTTCCAGATAATTGTCCATTTCCTTTATGTTTTCCAATTTTGTGTAGTACAGGTTTTCAAAATATGACCTGATTCTCTGCATTTCCTCCATGTCTGTTGTTATGTTCCCCTTCTCATTTCTGACTTTCTTAATTTGGATATTCTCTCTCTGCCTTTTGGTTAGTTTGGATAAAGGTTTGTCTCAATGATTCTTTGTATTGTTTTCTTTGTTTCTATTTTGTTGATTTCAGCTCTCAATCGGATTATTTCTTGCCCTCTAGTCCTTCTGGCTGAATTTGCTTCTTTTTGTTCTGGAGTTGTCAGGTGTTCTGTTAACTTATTAGTGTCAGATTTTTTTTCAGCTCTTTTATGTAAGCATTTAGTGCTATGAACTTTCCTCTTAACACTGCTTTCATTGTGTTCCATAAATTTGGGAATGTTGTGTGGTCATTTTCATTAAATTGTAAGAAGTATTTGACTTCTTTGTTGACCCATTGATGATTTAGGTGAGCATTGTTTAATTTCCATGTGTTTGTGCACTTTTTGAAATTATTTTTGCTTTTGAATTCCAATTTTAAACTATAGTAATCCAATAAGATACATGGGGTTATTCCAATTTTTGTATATGTTGAGGTTTTCTTTGTTACCTAGTATGTGGTCAATTTTTGAGAAGGTTCCATGAGGTGCTGAGAAGGTATGTTCTTTTATGTTTGCTTGGAATGTTCTATAAATGTATGTTAAGCCCATTTGAGCCATTACATCTGTTAGTTCCCTTATTTCTCTGTTAAGTTTCTGTCTGATAGACCTGTCCAGTGGTGAGAGTGGGGTGTTGAAGTCTCTAACTTTTAGTGTGTGGGGTTTAATGTGTGATTTAAGTTTTAGTAGTGTTTCTTTTACATATGAAAGTGTCCTTGTATTTGGGGCACATACGTTCAGTATTGAGATTTTCTCTTGATGAATATTTCCTGTAAATATGAAATGCCCTTCTTTGTCTTTTTATTGGTTTTAGTTTGAAGTCTATTTTGTTAGATATTAGGATAGCTACACCAGCTTGTTTCTTAGGTCTGTTTGACTGGAAAATTTTTCCCCAACCCTTTAGTCTGAGACGATGTCTCCTTTGACATTGAGGTATGTTTATGTATGCAGTAGAAGGATGGATTCTGTTTTGTATCCTATCTGTTAGCCTATGTCTCTTCATAGGTGACTTGAGTCCATTTATATTAAAAAATTTTGATGACCAGTGATTGCTAGTTCCTGTTACTTTAGTTTTCATTGTTGGTGATGTTATTGTATATGTTTTTCCCGTCTTTGGGATTTGCTGCTGTGAGACCATCTATTGTCTGTGTTTTTGTGGATGTAGCTAACTTCCTTGGGTTGGAATTTTCCTTCTAGCACTTTGTGTAGGGCTAGGTTTGTGGCTAGGTATTGGCTACATCTGGTTCTGTCATGAAATATATAATTTTGTCCATTTATGGTGATTGAAAGTTTTGCTGGGTATAATAGTCTGAGCTGACACCTGTGGTCTCTTAATGTCTACATAATGCTTGACCAGGACTCTCTGGCTTTCATTGCTTCCATTGTGAAGTCAGGTATAATTCTGATACATCTGACTTTATATGTTACTTGGTCTTTTTCCTTTGCAGTTCTTAATATTCTTTCTTTATTCTGTATATTTAGTGTTTTGATTATTATATGGCTAGGGGACTTTTTTTGATCTGCTCTTGTTAGTGTTCTGTAAGCTTCTTGTATCTTCATATGTATATTTTTCTCTAGGTTGGGAAGGTTTTTTCTATAATTTTGTTGAATATACTTTATGTACTCTTGAGTTGGACTTCTTCTTCTATACCTATTATTTTTATGTTTTGTCTTTTCATGGTGTCCCATATTTCCTGGATATTTTGTGCTAAGCTTTTGTTAGATTTAATGTTTTCTTTGACCAAAGAATCTATTTCCTGTATTGTATCTTCAGTGCTTGATATTCTCTCTTCCATCTCTTGAATTCTGCTGTTTATGCTTGCATTTGTATTTCCTGATCATTTTCTCGTAAATTCTGTTTCTATCATTCACTCGGTTTATGTTTTCTTTTTGTCTCTATTTCAGTTTTTAAGTCTTGAGTCACTTCTTTCATCTGCTTGATTGCTTTTTCTTGGTTTCCTTTAGGGGGGGTGTTGATTCTTCAAAGTTTTTTTGCTTGTCTTTTTTTCCATTTCTTTGAGGGCATTTTTCAATTCCTCTTTAAATATTCTCCTAAAGTTATTTTTTAAGTTAATTTTTTCTGTTTCATCTGTATTTGGGTATTCAAATCTTGTTGTTGTAGGTCCACTAGGTTTTGTTGGTGTTGTTTTACTCTGTGTGGTATTGAGTGTGTTCTTACCTTGTCTACCCATCTTTTCTTCTGATTGGTAGAGTTGTGGTTGTATCTCTAGTGATCAGTCTTCCAGGTACCTGTGGATCCAAAACTCAGATGGTTTGAGTTTTGTGGTGTAGTAAGGGTCACAGTTCCAGTCACTCAGAGGTCATTTGGTATTCCTGGAGGTTGCTTAGTGCTCCTGGGGGTTACTCTGCACCTCTGAGTGATTATTTAGTCCTGGTTCCACAGAGGTTGCTTGCTTGGGGCTGCTCGCACTGAGGTCGCTGCCTTGGACATGCTCTGACAGAGGTTGCTGGCTCAGGCCTGCTCCAGAGGAGGTTGCTGGCTGGGGCCTGCTCCCTTGGAAGCAAAGATTTTCTGAACCTTCAGGTGCAGCTCACTAGAATGTTCTGTTCATCAAGGTGTGGTTATCTGCTCTGGGAGAGGTCAGGTGAAGGACACAAAATGGAGTCAACTAAAGCAAAATAGGATTCCCTTGGTCAGTTTAGTTCATACTTTATCTCTTCTTATCTCTCCTATTTTTAAAATGTCACATTTCCACCTTTCTGGTCTGTTATCATTTTTAAATGCTCAAATGACAAAGAAGTGAGGTCTCTGAAATGTGAGCTGTTGGGTTACGAATGTTTCTTCTCAGTCATTTCTGGGAGTCTCAAAGGTGTGATTTACTCTAAGACAGTCTACATTCTCCTTCCTCTACCAGGTCTCAGGGGTAGGACACAGAAGCATACGGTCCTCTACCAGCTCTCAGGGGCAGGACACAGAAGCCTCTGAGATGCTGGAGTGAGGCTACACCTGGTTCTTCTCTCAAATCATAAAGCTTGTACTTGCACTGAGGATATTTCATTGTGTTTGACATTTCTTTCTTGTTGCCTCAGAAATATTTCAAACATTCCTTGTCAAAATCCAAGACAATAAGCTACTGGCTCAGCTTGTCCCCTCATCCCTCACATTCCAGGAAAATCTGGTCATTAAGAAATAAGTGGCTCTGCAGGGTAAAGGGTAAGACCTCTGTCCTGTCTGGGGGTGGTGCTGTAGGTTTTCATCCTTCTGGTTAAAGCCTGAGCATTATACTCAGAGATTCAGCAAAGCCAGAGACAGTCTGAACAGAAGCAATCTGCTACAGTTTGCATCTGGAATGTCCCTTGGAGGTCCAGTGCTAAATGTTTGATCACCAGCCTGTGCTCCATTAGGAGACAATGGAAATATTAAGAAATAGAGCCCTGTGTGAAGTCTTGATCCCTGGCCCCAACCTCCTTCTCTCTGTGTGATGTAAGTGACACGTTCCCACCATAATGTATAACTCCATCCAGGACCTAAAGCAAGGAAGCAAATATCATTCCAAGCCTCCAAAACAATTAATTTCTCTCTATGAGCTGATGCATATCAAGTATTTGTGGGAAGGTGATTGTCACAGTCATCCAGTAAATTTAGGGTAAATAAACAATTTCCTCAAATAACCACTCAGGATCATCACAGATCTTGAATTTAGCATTTGTAAGGCAAAAATTCCTCTTGCATTTCTAAGTTCTTCCCCATCAAATTTCCCAGTACTCTGAATACCTAGGCTTGTGTATTATAAATGTTTCACCAATCATGTTATTGACAATCATATTAATATAGTACAATGTTTATCTGTTTTGTATTTTTGTCCCTTTTTTTGCTTCAGATCTTTTGCTTTTATTTTGTGTGGTGGACTGCCCATGATGGCTGCAACACTATTAAAATCAATTCATAGAGTCATGTGATCAACTGGAAAGGTTACTTTCTGAATTTGTTATTTCACATACTCTAAGCAGAAGACACAGCACATGCACACTGTCCTCTTTTCTTTCTGGTTCTGCTTCATCTCTTCTTCTACACTTGCTTATTTCCTTGAAGGCTATATAATATGTAAGTTAACATAGTATATGTAGATACAATATACAACATGTAACTGGTACCATATATACCCTTTGTAAAGCACACTTGAAACTGGCATTTCCATTGGCATGTCAGTGCACACCTTTAATTCCTGCATTCCAGAGGCAGAGCCTGTAAGACCGCTGTGAGTTCCAGGTAAGCCATGGATGCACAGTGAGACAGATTCTATGTCAAAAAAACACAAGATGTTTCCAAAATGATATTCCCCTTTAGCTCTCAAAACCAAGGAAATTACCTGTCAAGTTAACTGGCTTTCACGCATGATGGCATTTTGTTTGCCACTAGTATCTCTCTCTAATCCTCAGTCAAGATTCCAGATATTTTTAATAATTCCTATTTTATTTTTAAAATCAAGTTAAATACACATTATTTTATTTTCTTCTCCTCTCCCTCTCCCAGACTCTTATTTACCTTCTCAAACTTAGGATCCTCTTATCTCACCTTCCTACATTCTAAGACTCCAGGCCTGTGCTGCCATGCCTGACTTACAAATGATTTTTTAAGAGAGAGAAATTGTTTTTATTTTGCCACAGAACACAGTATCTGAACACCTTGAGAAGTGTTATTCCAGAGATCAGATCTACATCTACGTGGGAGATATACTCATTGCCCTTAACCCTTTTCAGAGTCTGGGTCTTTACTCCACAAAGGTATGTGTGCGGGTGCCTTCCCTTTGTACAAATAACTCACATAGTCAGAGTCTTCATCTAAGTGGGTGCCAGCAAAATATTACTTGTCATCTGGAGAACACTGCTATATATTTATCATTCAAATATAGACATAGATGTGGGAAAATATATGAAATCCATCTACGTACTGTCAATGATCTTTTTTTCCAAAAGTACATAAGAGATTGTGAATTACATGCAGTTTTACTAGTAACAGCCTATCTCTAAATGATGTCTAAAATAAGTATACTTAATGTCTGTCTCTAAAGTGAGTATTGGAGAGTCAAACTATAACTACACCATTTATATATAAGATACATGTGGCTGTAAAAATTGTCATTGTGAGATTTTGAATTCTTTTTAACATATTAATTGGTTCATTACTATTATACAATTTATGCTTTATGAGTAAAAGTATTTAATTATCAATTACTCAGCCACTAAAGGTTTAAATATAGAATTAAACAAGACTGTTTTTCATTTTTAATTAGATCTATTGTCCTTTCTTTATCTGTGCACTCTAGAAATTACTTAATATTCTGCCAAGTAGCTCTTCTATGCCAATCTAAAATGTACAGGGTAATGATACATTTACCAACATTGGCCTGGGCTTTAAAAGAAAGGTCAGGGGTTAGTAAAATTCTGATATCAATTAATTGTACAATTTAATGCCAATCAAGTGAGAGGATATAGATTATATCAAGGGATGGGAAAAAGTGTCAGAAGTCAAACATTGTCGTATTCAAGAAGTAGTCAACATGACTTTTTACCCTATTATTTGCAAAGTTTTTTCATGTAAACAAATAAAATATTTTGAAACCTTAAATTCTCCTTTGGAAATAATATGCAGAATCATTTAAATACCAACACTCTGTCATGCCATGCTATATCCTATATAGATATAGATATGTATACACATACATGTACATGAAAGGCATGTGTGTGAATAATGTTTTACTAGAATATATTGCTTTAATCTTTTAGATTAAAAACTAGAACTTTATATGTAAATAATCTACACATTAAATAAAAACAGATATAAGACAAAAAACTCTATAGGATTTACTCACTCTAACTTCAGCTTTCTGAGTTGTATATTGGAGCAAAGAGAAGTGCCAACCCACCTCACATTTTTGCGATGGCTGATTTGGGATACCAGTCCATGGTCACATACAACTCAGATCAGGTAAGGCAGACTTCCCACATCCCTTACTTCATTGAGAGCCGCTGAGTTTCCTGGGGATGTAGTCCTCTCACAGATTCTTTCCCTTCCTGTGCAGTGCATTGTTATTTCTGGAGAAAGTGGTGCTGGGAAGACGGAGAGCGCTCATCTTCTGGTCCAACACCTCACCGTCCTTGGAAAGGTAGATTTTTCCTGTCCTAACAAAAGAACTTCTGTATTTCAAATAACTGGTTATATTGTTATTCACTAACTCATACTTGATACTACATGGAAATGATGAAACACGATTGTTACTACTTAAGTTTTAAAATATATCAAATGGGGGAAGGACGGAGGGAACTCAGTGGTTAAGAGCATTGCTGCTCTTCCAGAGGACACAGGTTCAATTCCCACCATGTATGTATATCACAACCATCTGTAACTCCAGACCCAAGGGATCCAATGCCCTCATCTATCCTCAAAGATCACTGCATATGCATGGTACATAGGCATCCTTTTAGATAAAATGTCTGTATGCATAAAGTAAATAAATATTTATTTATTTAAAGTAAATGAATATTTATCTATTTAATATGCATGTGCCCTGTTTTGACAATCCTCTAATTTTCTTCACTTTTAGGCACCAAGCCTGTATGTGTCATTTCCTCTCTATACCCTTAGCGCACTGAGTGCTTCAGTAATAATATTCAATTATAGATTAAAGTGCAATTATATCATAAATAAAGCACCAAAAATAGTAACTTGTAGATTTAGATAATACAAACCCTGCAGGAATTAAAATGAAATAAATAAATAACAGGTGCACATGCTTTTGGACATATCTAATAATTCCCCAAATGCGAAACCTCCACGAAACCATCTCCAGATTCACTGAAATTACAATGAAATCATAGAAGTGGAGGTTTTCACACAGAAAGTTAATGTTATAATCATCAGTTATTATCTGGCTTCTCTCCATTCGTTTTGCATATCTGTTGGTCATCCCTGCTCACCTCACATTTGAACAGTCATGCTGGTGAGACTTTATGGGTGTAACTTCTGATATTTCTAGGAGACACAAATGTCACAGCAAACTCCCTAATCCTCTGCTCCTTATAAACCTTCTGCCCCTCTTCTGTAATGTTCCCTAAGACATAAGTGTGGGAGTGTTTTGTAGATATATCCGCTAGGACTGGGCCCCACAACTCTGTGTTTTGATTGGTTGTGGTTTTCTGTAATGATCTCTGTCTGTAGAAAAGAGAAGTTTCCTGGATGAGGGGTGAGGACAACAACAAACTGTGGGAACAGGACAAAAGTTTTTATGTTGTTAGGGATCATGCTAGTTTATATTGTTGTTAGGGATCATTCTAGGTTATGTAGTTGTCAGGGATCATGCTAGTTTATGTAGTTGTTAGTGATCATGCTAGTATATTGTTGTTAGGGATCATGCTAGTTTAGTAACTTAGTGGTTGCAGATTTTCCAATGATGTCTTCATTGGCACTGAGAAGTTAGCTAGGTTTTTAGTACTAGTCATGGTTTCTCTTTTCCTTAGTCCAATTAGAAATCTGTTAATATGCATGCCACCACTGTACTCTTAAGGTACATCTTACCATGCTGATATACAGGCATCATGGCTGGATAAGAATGTTGGTTACCTCCTTCCTTCAAAAGCTTACATTGTGCCTTCTGGTACCGCGAGAGCTAGTCCTCAGGGAAGGGGAATTTAGATCATTTCCAGTTTAGAGATCTCCGGACCTGTTCTTCAAGTACATGAGGTCCTCAACAATAGAGACTTACTTTCCACCTCCCAGGGGAAAACCAAGGGCAACAACAATATGCTGTATGATTTGGGAGTCTCTTGGACAGCCCTGGCCAAAATCTAAAAAAAAAAAGATCCTTTCATATTTGGTATTGGGGTTTTCGCTGGGTGGTCTGTGGCTGTTGGAGGAGGCACCATCTGTCCAGAAGAGAAAAGTTTATTAAAACTATATATGTATAATTCATAATTATACATATAATACTTTATTATTATATATAATATACACATAAACATGTAATATATTTATAATGTTATGAAAATTTATAATGATAATAAAATATTATGTATTTTCTAGATTTTTAAAGTAGTTAATAATATGATTTCTTGTGGCTTTTCAGGCCTCTTTATTGTTCTTTTAGTCAGCACCTTCATCCTTCTGTATTTCCCTCCTCCTCTCTCTCTAACCCCCTTTCCCATTTTCCCCTTCAGATCACTTGTATCCTGCTGTTCCTCCTCATCCTCTTCCACCTCTTCAGAAGAAGTTTGTAATAAATATTAGCATGCCAGGCCAAAAAGTTTGTATGACAAGGCAAAGGAACTGTAATAACCAAATGATTTTTAAAAAGAACAAGGTTGAGGCACCACATTCTTTGTCTTCTTGGCTTCCTACAAAGTTGGAGCACTGAAGTGTGTCTCTAAGGAATGGTGACAGACAGATTCATGCAACAGACTGAGTCTACACATACTTATTTTTGTCAAAGATGGTTAGTCAATTAATAGATAATTTTTAGCAAATAATGTTGATGAATTGCCTGTGCCCCTGCAAACAAAGTCTGGAACTCACATGTTATATAAAGTTAATACAAATAGGTACTAGATATGAATGGTAAAATCACAAACTTGAAAGCAAAATAGGGATGTTTGTTGTGATCTTAAATTAATGAGAAATGTCTTAGATGGAACAAAATGAGCAATTCATAAAAGGAAGACTTTGATTCCACCAAAATTTAATTTATTTTATCTGATGCTATTGTTAAAAATTAAAGCAAACATTGAACATAAGCCTCATCCAAGAGAAAATATCAGGAAATTGCATAACTAATACAGATATAGAAATATGAAAATGTCTTAAACTCAATATTAAGAAATTAAATGACAAGAAATGGAAAAATGAGGACCACCTCCATTAGTGTTACACAGATGGCAACTAGTGACAAATTGTTCAGTATCATTCCTCACCTGGAACATGCAAATTAAAACTTTAGGTACTTTACAGTGCCTGTTAAACTGGCTAAAAATTCTTTGTAAGAATCTGAGAAGGTGAAGTGTTGACAAGAACCTGGAGCAGCTGGGACTCACTGGAACAGTTGTTGTTAGTGATGAATTCAACGTGATGACAGATATCAGCAGTATGAACACATCACAATCACTTTGAAAATGGCTTTTTTAAACAGTGAAACTATATTTGCCATGCAACCAAGTAATCCTACTGATATCTATCAAGAAAATAATAACCCATGTACATACAAATATTTATAGTGCCTTTATTAATAAGCTCAAAACTTAGATAGTGATAGGGCTGTGCCCCTCAGTGGTAAAGCATTTGCCTGCCGTACGTTAAGCCCTGGATTCTTTTTTTTTTTTTTTTTTTCGAGACAGGGTTTCTCCGTAGCTTTTGGTTCCTGTCCTGGAACTAGCTCTTGTAGACCAGGCTGGCCTCGAACTCACAGAGATCTGCCTGCCTCCGCCTCCCGAGTGCTGGGATTAAAGGCGTGCGCCACCACCGCCCGGCTAAGCCCTGGATTCTATCACCAGTAATATAAGAAAACAAAAATCTGTTGTCGGATACACAGCTAATGTCCTAGTTACAGCCTCTACTGCAGTAAAGAGATACCATGACCATGACACTCAAAGGAAACATCTAATTGGGGTGACTCGCTCACAGTTCAGAGGTTCAGTCCATTGTCATCATGATGGAGAGAATGGTTGTGTGCAGGCAGACATGTGCTGGAGCAGTAGCTAAGATTCATACATCTTGTGGGTAACAGGAACTCAGCTGAGACGCTGGATGATATCCTGAGCCTAAGAAACCTCAAAGCCCACCCCACAGTGACACACTTCCTCTAACAAGGCCATGCCTAGTGCCACTACCTATGATATTATGGGGGTCAATTACATTCAAACTACCACAGCTAACAGCTTACATATTATTATAGACTGAAGCCACATAGCCAAAATAACTGATCACCTGAGCCCAATTTATTTTCAAAATTACGCATTGAAAGAATTTCACGTTTCTGTTAAAATTCGGTGAACTTCCTTCATTATATCCTGCTACATGTTGGTAATGCTTTCTTCTGCCCTCTGCCCTCCATTCCTGTGGCCCCTTCGGGTGGTGTTGTCATGAGGCTCTCATGTCTGCCCCTTCCTGTTGCTGTGCCATTAACTTCCTGCTATGCTAAAGAACATCCTAAAGGGTTTGGAGGACATCAACATGAAATATAGAGTGGAAAGAGGGACAGGGTGACTCTGCCTACTAAGATGTAAGCATGGAAATTAGTTGACACGGGTGCTGTCTACAAGAGCCTTGCTAATCTGCCTGATTTCCGAGCTGATAGAGGCTTTCAGTACTGATTAGATGTGTGTGGATGCTGCTCCGTAGATGTGGGGAAATTTGTTAATTTAATCTTCACCTTGTTCTAGATCTTAACATGGAATTTGATGGGATGTGTGAGAGCGTGTGGGTGCATGTAGTGTGGTGGTGTGGGAGTGTGGGGGAGTGTGTGGGAGTGTGGGGGTGTATGCGGGAGTGGGGGTGGGAGTGGGGGGTGTGGGAGTCTGTGGGTGTGTGAGAGTCTGTGGGTGTGTGGGAATGTGTGGGAGTGTGGGAGTGTGGGGGTGTGGGAGTGTGTAGAAGTGTGGGAAGTGTAGGGGTGTGGGGGAGTGTGGAAGTGTGGGGGGTGTGGGGGTGTGGGAGTGTGGGGGTGTGGGGGAGTGTGGAAGTGTGGGGGGTGTGGGGGTGTGGGAGTGTGGGGGTGTGGGGGAGTGTGGGAGTGTGGGGGTGTGGGAGTGTGTAGAAGTGTGGGAAGTGTAGGGGTGTGGGGGAGTGTGGGAGTATGGGGGTGTGGGGGTGTGGGAGTGTGTATGATTGTGGGAGTGTGGGGGTGTGGGAGTGTGTAGGAGTGTGGGAAGTGTAGGGGTGTGGGGGAGTGGGGGAGTATGGGGGGTGTGGGAGTGTGGGAGTGTGTATGATTGTGGGAGTGTGGGGGTGTGGGAGTGTGGGGGAGTGTAGGGGAGTGTGGGGGTGTGGGAAGTGTAGGGGTGTGGGGGAGTGGGGTTTGTGTGGGTGTGTATGGGAGTGTGCGGGGGTGGGTTGTGGAGTGTGGGTATGTGTGGGAGTCTGTGGGTGTGTGGGAGTGTGTAGGAGTGTGGGAGTGTGTAGGTGTACTGGGGTGTGTGGGAGTGTGTGGGTATGTGTGAGTGTGTATGTGATGCAAAATAGGATGTCTGATGGATGGAGTTTTCCTTTGCAGTCCTGTGGTCCTCACTTACCAAGTCAAGGCTATTTAATATGGGTAGATGAAGATATTCTCTTGCCTTGTCGTAAGTAGAAGCAGCTCAAAAAAATGTTTGACAGAGCCAATTTTGTCCCAGTGTCCAAGTTCTCTTCTCGTACCCCTTCTTTTTACTTGAAAATCTCTGAACAGCTTCTCAGCCTTGCTGCAGTAGCCCCTGCCATCAGCACAGATCCAGCACCACCTCTGTTCTGAGTACTATTCTGATATGGGAGTCGACTCTGTGTGTTGCTTGTATTAGTTAATGAATAAAGAAACTGCCTTGGCCTGATAGGGCAGAGCTTAAGTAGGCGGAGAGGACAGAACTGAATTCTGGGAGGAAGAAAGCAGAGTCATGGAGAGACACCATGGAGCTGCCAGAATCAGACATGCCAAATCTTTCCTGGTAAGCCACTGCCACGTGGCGATACATAGATTAATAGAAATGGGTTAAACTGAGATGTAAGAGTTAGCCAATAAGAAGTTAGAGCTAATGGGCCAAGCAGTGTTTTAATGAACACAATTTCTGTGTGATTACTTTGAGACTAATCTAGCCAGGCGGCCAGGACGAACAAGTGAGCCCTCTCCTTGCAACACTATTCTTCTCCCCTAACCCTCTAAGGCAGTGGTGCTCAACCTGTGAGTCACAATCCCGTTGTGCTTTTCAAATATCCTATGTATCAGATATTTACATTATTATTCATAATGGTAGCAAAATTAGCTATGAAGTAGCAACAAAATAGCTTTATGCCTGGAGGTCTCTACATCAGGGCTGCAGCATTCGGGAGACTGAGAACCATTACTCTAAGGGGACAGAATGCAGACATGCTTTCTTCAAAGATGGCATGAGGTGAGTATATAGGCAGGCAGGCTGTGACCTCAGTAGGGAGTCCCTTCTTCCCATCCACTCTGATGAGCTGTTCTGACTGTTCGTGGCTTATTCCTTCACCTTAGAATTCACAAGGTGGCTTTATTCCCTAACTTTCATGCTTAGAAGCTTCTGTAGATACAAGGAAAGTAGATTTCGCTTTGAAAGGGTTTAGATGTAGTCCCAGGCCAATGTCCATGTTTAAAATGAGAAGATTCATGTTGTTTAGACTGTCTATAAGATGTGTTTTCACTCCATGTCCTACATAGAACTGTATGTAAGAAAACAGAGAATGTCTCTTACCCTGATCCTAAGAAATTAAGTTATAATACATGTATGGGAGCCCATTGTAGCATCTGGCAGTGTGCCCAAAATATGTTCTTCTATATTTTTGTTCTCATGTAAAGTCCTTACCAAAATGAGACATCTTTTTAGAGACTAATTAATTTTATACCGCTTTTTATATCTCGGCATCTCTACCTAGGCTAATAACAGGACCCTACAAGAGAAGATTTTACAAGTGAATAATTTGGTTGAAGCCTTTGGCAATGCCTGCACTATTATAAATGACAATTCCAGCAGATTTGGAAAATACTTAGAAATGAAATTTACCTCTTCTGGAGCTGTAGTAGGGGCACAGATTTCTGAATACCTTCTGGAAAAATCCCGTGTCATTCACCAAGCCATGTAAGTGCATGCTACATATACCTCAGTTTCTGAGAAATATGTGCAAGAACAATGTTACTTAGCTAAAGCTCTTTCTAACTCCGCAGTTTGTTGATAACGTACTGTGTTTAAGGCACTTACTATAAGAAGTAATCGGACCCTTCACCAGTGCTCTATTTTCATGTATAGTAGTGTCTAAAAGAGGAACTAATAAATGGCCTAATGATTATGCCCCCACCAAGGAGGTACTAACATAGTGGAACACAGCAAGCGGGGAAACCTTGTTTCTCCAGGCAAAAATCAATGAGCAATTTAATTAAAAGATTGGACTGTGCTTCTCTTTTAAACATAACTATTTCTCTTTTTCTAGATAAACATAGATATTTGGATTTTTTTCTTCTTCCTGTGTCTACATAAAAAGGACCAAAGAAAATATTCAGGAATGTTCAGCTGCATGGTTATTTTTATTACTAGTTGATTTGAAGTCATCAATATGACTCATGTTATTTTGGTATTAGATTAAGTTAGTTGTTTTTGGTAGTTTGTAACTAAATGACTAAATCTCTTCCTCGTTTAATGACTCTAAAACGTCCTTGCTATTCTTATTAGAAAATTATAGTTATCTGGTGGGTTTGTACCCTAGTGGTTTTATTACCTTTTTAATTTTATTTATTCTTCCCTCATACAATGCATTCTGACTGCCACTCCCCCCCCCCCCCCGTCAACTCCATGTGTAAAGTTAGGATCTCCCATGTTGATTTCATGTTAAGCACTCCTTCATTACAGAAACATGTCAACTAAACTCATACAAACATAAACTCTTAATAGCACATCTTTTATGGCACTAAGGATCAAATGCAAGGCCTTGTACATGCTATGTGAGCATTGTATCACTGGCTGAGCTCCAGCCCAAGCCTGACATATGGTTTTAAATTGTGTACTGGGGATGGGTTAGTCTACCTGGAGTATGATATTTAGAACTTAAGACCCTCATAGCATCTTGACTCTGTAACCTACTGTGTATGTGATTTAAAGCAGTTTACTTAATTTCTCTATACCCCTGTTTTCACCTTTAAGGTAGGAAAACATGAGTATATCCCTTTCCATGAAGATAATTCTTATAGTAGGGGATTTAACATAGTGAGCCATGCCTAATAAGAATGATGTCGGTGCAGTCAAGAACAGCCATGAGCACAGCCCATCACAGAATGGCAAACATACTTAAAACATTGTGAAGTGTTCTGCAATTTCCATTTTGTAACCTGATTGTTAACATGAACTTTGTAGACAACACTGTTGTGTCATGTGTCAAAAGACTGAGCATGCCTGGTTACCAATGAAAGTGTTAATAGCTGTGCTGATGGTTGCAAATATTAGACACAGCATCCAGTGAATTGAAGATATTTAATGTATGGCAGATAGCATTATTGATATGTAGGCACACCACATATTTGCCTCCTACATGTAGAGAAACCAATATCTTATGCTTGTATAGATTCAACCACATCTTGGAACTCTTTATTCTCGCTAAACAATTTTAGCCTCTCCTGCAGTTGGGTGAATAACTATGTAGGAATAACCTGCTGATATTTCATTGGGGCCACCATATTACACAATTTCACAGCACATTATCCCAGCATATTGTATGGAACTATGGGCCAGAACCATGAAAATGATACCTTCTAGAATTATACGCTGAAGCCCTGGGTTTGTAGCCATAAAAATAAATCCTTAATGATTATTCAAATAGTATGTGTTCAAAAAAACAACACAGGATAATATTCAAGCTTGCTTTGTATTCAATAAACATTTTATTTCCTAAATTATAAGCAACTATTTTAGTTTTACTACATTACTTACAGGAAAAATCCCTTCAAGGCCTTAATTTGCCATTGTGTTGAACTATAATTCTGAAAACCTAGAGCACAAATTACTTGTAGTTTCTATAAAACAGTTTTTTATTTTATGTATATTTTTATGATCCTATTTGTAATTTTTTGTACTCAAAAATTTGCTTACAATGTTATACATGTAACTGAGTCACCCAAATAATCTCTGATTGGATTTCATGCCAACGCTACAGGAGTACCTAAAAAAAACTTGTCCCACTACATAGGAGGATTTCATACATGGTGTTCCCAAAATGGTTAAAACCTCTATTTGTTTCTATTTTAGTTCATTTGAATTGCATTTGATATTCTAAATAAACATTTTATAACCTTTACAAATTAAAAGCGATCTTTCCAGTGGATTTTTAGTTTATGTACGTGGCATATGTATGTTAGTGTGTGGGAGTACATAGCACGGGAAGCCAGCGGAGTGTGTGGGAGTACATAGCACGGGAAGCCAGCGGAGTGTGTGGGAGTACATAGCACGGGAAGCCAGCGGAGTGTGTGGGAGTACATAGCACGGGAAGCCAGCGGAGTGTGTGGGAGTACATAGCACAGGAAGGCAGCGGAGTGTGTCAGGTGTCGTCCTCTATCATTCTTTCTCTTATCCTCTTGAGACAATGTCTCTCAACTGTAAGTTTGCTATTTTTCCCCAAGTTGGCTGGCCAGGTAGCTCTCAGGAACCACCTGTCTCTGTCCCTCAATGTTGGCATTATATTCACATATAGTTTCTTATGTAGGTTCTGGGATTCAAATTTAAATTCTCATGCTCATACTGCAAGCACTCTTCCTCACTGAGCCACTTCTCCAGCTCCATAGGTACATTTTTTTTTGAAATTATGAATTTCAGTGGGCTATATCAATCATGATTATTAGAAAGAAAAACCTGTATTTACAAAGATATGATATGTATCAAAGAATCAAGAATGAATGCTTAGCCCCAGCTGATAGTTAGTCAAGATTAACAAAGGCAAGAAATGATTTGTATCTCTAGGCTTCTGGGGCCAGGGGAAAGAAAACATCACAGAGCCCAAGGACAGCCATGGCTGAGAACAGGGTCTGCCTGCTGGTCTGTAACCCCCAGAAGACTGCATCCTCTACCAGGTAGCATATGAGTAGACAGATCCTTCACTTGCCTCCTCTCTCCACCAGCCAGAGGATAAGAGACTCAGGTCCTGCAGTCTGCCCAGCTGAGCACTGGGGGCTGGGGGCCATAAAAAAAGCAGAGAGGGTTGGAGAGGCCATCTCAGAAGCAGGGAGGAGCCAGAACAGACATGTATCTTGTTTAATGAGCTTGCGCTTTCTTTTAAAAGGATCGATTCTTTCCTTCTCTGTTTTCTCTGCCTCCTTCTATCCACCTTAGCCTCCGACTTCTTTTATCTTTAGAATGCCTTTGTCATGACGGCAAACGAGTAACTTGTGACTTAACCCTTTGTTAAATGTAAGTGATTTTAAGGAAAAATGTTTAAAAAGGGGCTGCTTGAGAGAAAACGAACATATTGAAGACAATGATAGGTAATTCTCATAAATATAAATTATGGATGTATCTGCTAGCTTCCTTCTCTTACGACTAGTTCAGCAAGCATTGATTGGATTGCTCTTCCACACCAGCCCTTTACACGACTCCCTAAGAGTCATAAACTGGCAGGCTTGCTCTCTTCTGTTACGGACCAGTGGGCACTGTGCTAACCGCGCCAATGAATTTGTGTCTCTTGCTGCATTGTCTCTTTCACACAGGAAGAAAGAAACTGGGAGAACAGGCCAGCTAATGCCAAAAGCTGAAGTTTGAACCTTGTCCTCTGGATAGTTTATTCATTCATTCATTCATTCATTGACAAGTATTTATTGAATGTTTACGTGTGCAACATACAGGAGACTTAAAAAGAACTAAGATTTTGTGGGGAGGGAGTAGTTCATTATTTCTTAAGAGTACTGCATGCTTTGGTTCAAACTCTAGTTTCTTCAGAATCAGGCTGGGCAGTGGTGGCGCACACCTTTAATCCCAGCACTCAGGAGGCAGAGGCAGGCGGATCTCTGTGAGTTTGAGGCCACCCTGGTCTACAGAGTATATTCTAGGACAGACTCCAAAGCTACAGAGAAACCCTGTCTCAAAAAACAAAACAAAACAAAAAATACTGTGTGTGGACCTAGGGTCGGAGGAACACCATTTATCTTCACCGAGACCCTGAGTTTGTCCTGGAGCCCCAACCTGGGAACAGCAAGCTCTGTGTGACACTGAACCTTAAGTGAACATTTGATGTGGGCTAAGGTGGGACCTTTGGAGATGAGTTTTTTTCTTGTTGCTTTAACTCTCTGGTTGTTTATCCACTGAAGGTCAGTGCATTTCCCAAAGTAACTCCAGGCCTTATAAAATTGCAGTCTTAGTAAAGTGATAGCAGTAGAGAAATCTGCTAAGTTTGTGTGTCTACGTTTATGAGTCACTTCACTAATTATACATTGCCTCACAGCAGCGCTTTAAGAAGTGACATACAGAGCAATCAATGCGACACCAAGAGAAGAAAGCAAATAAATTATATAGTGTGTTAACCCCAGAGAAGCTTTATTGTTTACTGGTGCCAAATAGACAAGAACTAAACAAAGCTTTTAGCTTTGTTCTAAGTTTTAAAAAATTTATTTATTCTTTGACAATTTCATACCAGTGTGTAATATATTCTTGTCCCCCTCTCTTATCCTTATAGCTTCCCTCATCCCAGCAAGTTCCCAAGCCATTTTCATGTCTTTAGGGTTACTTTTGCTAAGTACAATGTTGTCTGTAATAAACTTCTTGACATCTCAATGGTGTCTGCAACAAGCAACAGATGGTGGCATTGAAGAAGAGAATTTGTGTGGCTTTCTAGGATGGATATGCAGGCTGGGTGGATCTCAGCAGTACAGTGCTTACATAGCATGTCTGAGACCCTAGATTCTATCTTTATGCTACTCAAAATTAAGTTAAAAGGTTTAAAATAAGGGGCGTGTCTGCTCTTGGGGCAGCAGCCAGCCCTAAAACCCTATCTTTTCAAGCACGGTATGTACTCACTCATAAGTGGATATTAAATGTAAAGAAAAGGATAACCAGGCTATTATCCATAACCTCTGAGAAGGTAGGTAGCAGGGAGGACCCTAAGAGAGACATGCTTGGATGCCCCTAGAAAGGGGAAATGGATAAGATCTCCTAAGTTGGGAGGTGGTTGTGAAGGGCAGTGGGGAGGAGAACATGGTAGAACAGGATAGTTGAGTTAGAGGAAGGATAGAGAGGAAGTGCAAGGAAAGATGTGTCTTGATAGAGGGAGCCATTATAGGGTTAGGGAGAAATCTGGTGGTAGGAAAACTCACAGGAATTTACAAGGATGACCCCAGCTAAGACTCTTAGCAATAGTGGAGATGGTGCCTACACTGGCCTTCACCTATAATCAAACTGATGACCACCCTAATAGTCATTATAGAACTTTCATCTAGAACTGTTGGAAGCAGATGCAGAGATCCACAGCTAAGCCATGGCTGAGCTCCCAGAGTCCAGTCGAAGAAAGGGAGGAGGGATTATATGAGCAAAGTGGTCAAAATTAAGATGGGGAAACACACAGAGACAGCTGAGCCAAGTTAGTAGGAGCTCATTAACTCGGGGCTGATAGTTGGGGAACTTGCATAGGACTGAACTAGGCCTTCTGAATGTGGATGCTTGGGCAGTCGGTGGGGCCACTGGCTGTGGAATCAGGATTTATCCCTTGTGTATTAATTGGTTTTTTGGATCCCTATGAAGGTATGCCTTACTCACCCTAGCTATAGGGAGGAGGGGATTAGAATTCAAGTCATAGAGCTTGAATTATTAGGAGATGCCTCACATATATGGGAAAACTGAGCTTCAGAAAGATAAAAAGATGGAGGAGGTGTGGCCATCACAGTCAGGAAGACCTGGTCTGAATGCAGGAGAGCCATGGGTTCTGTGATTTTGGTTGAGATGGGGAGCACTAAGCTTCAGTTTCCTGAATATGTAAAGCAGGAATGATGCCTACCCCAAGGCCTTGTAGAGGATAACTGAGATAATTCAACATTTACCTACACTTGGCATACTGTGTATCTTATTTCTTTTTCTGGCTATCCCTACTGATGTTCTAGAAGTTAAACATTTCTGATTGTTTTGTTCATTATATGTTCCTGGTACCTAGAAAAATTCCTAGAGAGTCACTCACAAATGCTGTGATGTTTAGAGCTACCACTAATGATTCTAATAGTTGAAAACAATGGCATAACAACAGAAAGCCAAAATGTAATGTTCAAGGAAGCCCATATGGGCTATCACAGCTGTTGATTGTTCTAACACTAATATTGGGGTGCCATTTTAATAGTTAATAAATGTCCTTATTAACCATCTTCCTGAAAATGTCTTATTTTTTTCAGTGGAGAAAAAAATTTTCATATTTTTTACTACATTTATGCTGGGTTAGCGGAAAAGAAGAAACTAGCCCTTTACAAATTGCCTGAAAATAAGCCGCCCAGGTAATCCTCCAGGTTGTACTGTGATGGTGCTTTCTCTTTTGATGAATTTTAGATTTTTACCTTCCCTCTCATACTTTTTTCAGGTACTTACAAAATGAGCATCTCAGAACAGTGCAGGACATGATGAATAACAGTTTCTATAAATCCCAGTATGAACTAATTGAGCAATGTTTCAAAGTCATTGGTTTTACGATGGAGGTAAGTACCAGAGATGTTTGAACCACTTTCCTAGTATCTTTTTAAAAGTCTTCGTTAATGATGAGAATTAGCTAATTCACTGGCTGGTTAATATATGCCAGGAACTATGCTCAGGGCTTTATACAGTAGTCATTGCCATTATATGTGCATGGTGATGGGTGTGGCGTTGCTCTGCATGTGTGGGGTATGTGCACATATGTATGCAGATGCATATAAAGGCCTGAAGTCAAGATCACGTGTCTTTACTCAATGGTTCTCTGCCTATGCTTTGAGAAAGGGTCTCACTGAATCTGAAGCTCATCAGTTTGGCTCGCCTGGCAGGTAGATTTCAAGGATCCCCCAACCTCCAACACCCTCTGTAGCCCAATGCTGGGTTACCAGCATACACTGCAAGTCTGACTTTTGTATATATGGGTTCTTGGGATCTTAATTTGGGGGTTCTCATGCTTGCAACAGGTACCTTACCAGCTGAGCCATCACAGCGGCCTCAATATAAAGCCTTTTATCATGTTTCTGAGTCTTCCATATTAAGTACCTTGTTATATTTTTATGTTCCCCTTTAGTTACTTGAATTTTTCTGGAAAATCAACTCACATTTAAGCCATAAATTTAATTGCTGAATTTTCTTATACTATTTAAGTTTTTTCTGTATCTCTAGATTTATTCCCCTTAAATTTTTGTATTTTAGTTCTTTAAATATGTTTATGAATGGCATACAAATTATTAGGTTTCATTGTAGCATTTTCATAATATATATTATTCTATCATTCTTGTTTGCCCATTTATTGATCTCCTTTCCCCTACTGCCCTATCCCTGCAACCCTCCATCCCTCCATGTCCTCCCTCCTCCTTTTTCCATGCCTTCTATTCCACTGCCCTCCCTTAAACTCACACCTGCTTTGATGTACACCTCTTCTCCCTCTCATCATAACCCTCTTTATACTTTCATTTTTCACATAAACACACATACACATACATGTATATATACATTTAAATCTAAACCCCATGTATGAGAGAACCCAGGGAATATTTGACCTTTCTGAGTCTAGCCTATTTTGTTTAGCATAACGACCATTCTATATCATTCAGATAACACTATTTATTCAATTCATTAGCCAGTTTCTTGCTTAATTTATATTTAGGGTTGAAGCTTTACAATTCTTTATGGAGTATAAATATTGATCCCAGTCTAATGTATAGTAGACATTTTTTTCTCCCCATTTTGTAGGTTATCTCATTCTATTTGCTGTACAGGACTTTGTAATGTCATGCAATCCTTCCTTTCTGTTCATGGGGTTGTTTCCTATAAGTGGAGTCCTTACATAAAGGCTTTGCCATGCTGTGGGTTAACATGCTTTGTCTGTTGTTGTTTCAGAAGTTCAGGTCTTACATCTTTTATCAACTGTAAACTGATTTTGAGAGGTTAAGACCAGAAGACTAGTTTTACTTATTTAGATGTGGAAATACGGTTCTCTGGGCATCATTTAAAGAGCACCTCTCTTTCTTTTTTTTTTTTATTTTTTATTGAAAAAAAAAATTTCCGCCTCCTCACAGCCTCCCATTTCCATCCCCCTCCTCCTACTCCTCTCCCCCTCCCCCACTCCTCACCCCCTCCCTCTCCAGTCCAAAGAGCAGTCAGGGTTCCCTGCCCTGTGGAAAGTCCAAGGTCCGCCCCCTTCCGTCCATGTCTAGGAAGGTGAACAACCAAACTGGCTATGCTCCCACAAAGCCAGAACATGAAGTAGGATCAAAACCCCGTGCCATTGTCCTTGGCTTCTCATCAGCCCTCATTGTTCGCCATGTTCAGAGAGTCCGGTTTTATCCCATGCTTTTTCAGTCACAGTCCAGCTGGCCTTGGTGAGCTCCCAATAGATCAGCCCCACTGTCTCAGTTGGTGGGTGCACCCCTCGTGGTCCTGACTTCCTTGCTCATGTTCTCCCTCCTTCTGCTCCTCATTGGGACCTTGGGAGCTCAGTCCAGTGCTCCAGTGTGGGTCTCTGTCTCTATCTCCATCCATCGCCAGATGAAGGTTCTATGGTGATATGCAAGATATTCATCAGTGTGGCTATAGGATAAGGCCAGTTCAGGTACCCTCTCTTCTGCTGCCCAAGGAACAAGCTGGGGACATCTCCTTGGACACCTGGAAACCCCTCCAGAGTCCAGTCTCATGCCAACCCTAAAATGGCTCCCTTAATTAAGATATCTACTTCCCTGCTCCCACATCCACACCTCCTCCATCCCAACCATCCCATTCCCTCAAGCTCGCCCCATCCTTCTATTCTCTTTTCTCTCTCCCCATCTCCCCATGTCCCCACCCCACCCCCACCCCCGTGCTCCTAGCCCCTGTCCAGCAATCTTGTCCACTTCCAATATCCAGGAGGATAACTATATGTCTTTCTTTGGGTTCACTTTCTTATTTAGCTTCCCTAGGATCACAAATTATAGACTCAGTGACCTTTATTTATGGCTAGAAACCAATTATGAGTGAGTACACCCCATGTTCATCTTTTTGGGTCTGGGTTACCTCACTCAGGATAGTGTTTTCTATTTCCATCCATTTGCATGCAAAATTTGAGAAGTCCTTGTTTTTTACCGCAGAGTAGTACTCTAATGTGTATATATTCCACACTTTCTTCATCCATTCTTCCATTGAAGGACATCTAGGTTGTTTCCAGGTTCTGATTATTACAAATAATGCCGCTATGAACATAGTTGAACCAATGCTTTTGTCATATGATAGGGCATCTCTTGGGTATATTCCCAGGAGTGGTATTGCTGGGTCCAGGGGTAGGTTGATCCCGAATTTCCTGAGAAACCGCCACACTGCTTTCAAAAGTGGTTGCACAAGTTTGCATTCCTACCAACAATGCATGAGTGTACCCCTTCCTCCACAACCTCTCCAGCAAAGGCTATCATTGGTGTTTTTGATTTTAGCCATTCTGACAGGTGTAAGATGATATCCCAAAGTTGTTTTGATTTGCATTTCCCTGATCGCTAAGGAGGTTGAGCATGACCTTAAGTGTCTTTTGGCCATTTGAACTTCTTCTGTTAAGAATTCTCTGTTCAGTTTAGTGCCCCATTTTTTAATTGGGTTAATTAGCATTTTAAAGTCTAGTTTCTTGAGTTCTTTATATATTTTGGAGATCAGATTTTTTTTTTTTGCTTTTTTTTTGGAGTTAGCATTTTATTTATTTATTTATTTATTTATTTATTAAAGATTTCTGTCTCTTCCGCGCCACAGCCTCCCATTTCCCTCCCCCTCCCCCAATAAAGTCCCCCTCCCTCATCAGCCCAAAGAGTAATCAGGGTTCCCTGTCCTGTGGGAAGTCCAAGGAACCCCCACCTCCATCTAGGTCTTCTAAGGTGAGCATCCAAACTGCCTAGGCTCCCACAAAGCCAGTACATGCAGTAGGATCAAAAACCCATTGCCATTGTTCTTGAGTTCTCAGTAGTCCTCATTGTCCGCTATGTTCAGCAAGTCCAGTTTTATCCCAGGCTTTTTCAGACCCAGGCCAGCTGGCCTTGGTGAGTTCCCAATAGAACATCCCCATTGTTTCAGTGTGTGGGTGCACCCCTTGCGGTCCTGGTTTCCTTGCTCATGCTCTCTCTCCTTCTGCTCCTGATTTGGACCTTGAGATTTCTGTCCGGTGCTCCAATGTGGGTCTCTGTCTCTGTCTCCTTTCATCGCCTGATAAGGTTAATGTTCAGGAGGATGCCTATATGTTTTTCTTTGGGTTCTCCTTATTTAGCTTCTCTAGGATCACTAATTATAGGCTCAATGTCCTTTGTTTATGGCTAGAAACCAAATATGAGTGAGTACATCCCATGATCCTCTTTTTGGGTCTGGCTTACCTCACTTAGGATAGTGTTTTCTATTTCCATCCATTTGCATGCAAAATTCAAGAAGTCTTTGTTTTTTACTGCTGAGTAATACTCTAATATGTATATATTCCATACTTTCTTCATCCATTCTTCCATTGAAGGGCATCTAGGTTGTTTCCAGGTTCTGGCTATTACAAACAATGCTGCTATGAACATAGTAGAGCATATACTTTTGTTGTATGATAAGGCCTCTCTTGGGTATATTCCCAAGAGTGGTATTGCTGGGTCCAGGGGTAAGTTAATCCCGAATTTCCTGAGAAACCGCCACACAGCTTTCCAGAGTGGTTGCACAAGTTTGCATTCCTACCAGCAATGGATGAGGGTACCCCTTTCTCCACAACTTCTCCAGCAAAGGCTATCATTGGTGTTTTTGATTTTAGCCATGCTGACAGGTGTAAGATGATATCTTAAAGTTGTCTTGATTTGCATTTCACTGATCGCTAAGGAAGTTGAACATGACCTTAAGTGTCTTTTGGCCCTTTGAACTTCTTCTGTTGAGAATTCTCTCTTCAGATCAGTGCCCTATTTAATAATTGGGTTGATTAGCCTTTTACGGTCTAGTTTCTAGAGATCTTTATATATTTTGGAGATCAGACCTTTGTCAGTTGCAGGGTTAGTGAAGATCTTCTTCCAGTCAGTGGATTGCCTTTGTGTCTTGGCGACAGTGTCCTTTGCTTTACAGAAGCTTTTCAGTCTCAGGAGGTCCCATTTATTCAATGAGGCCCTTGATGTCTGTGCTGCTGGGGTTATACGTAGGAAGTGGTCTCCTGTGCCCATGTGTTGTAGAGTACTTCCCACTTTCTCTTCTATCAGGTTCAGTGTGTTCGAACTGATATTGAGGTCTTTAATCCATTTGGACTTGAGTTTTGTGCATGGTGATAGATATGGGTCTATTTTCATTCTTCTACAGGTTGACATCCAGTTTTGCCAGCACCATTTGTTGAAGATACTCTCTTTTTTTCCATTGAATACTTTTTGCTCCTTTATCGAAAATCAGGTGTTCATAAGTTTGTGGGCTAAAATCCGGGTTTTCTATTCGATTCCATTGGTCAACTTCTCTGTTTTTATGCCAATACCAAACTGTTTTCAATACTGTAGCTCTGTAATAGAGTTTGAAGTCAGGGATGGTAATGCCTCCAAACGATCCTTTATTGTATATGATTGTTTTGGCTATCCTGGGTTTTTTGTTTTTCTATATAAAGTTGATTATTATCCTCTCCAGATCTGTGAAGAATTTTGATGGGATTTTGATGGGGATTGCATTGAATCTATAGATTGCCTTTGGTAGAATTGCCATTTTTACTATGTTGATCCTCCCAATCCAAGAGCAAGGGAGATCCTTCCATTTTCTGGTGTCCTCTTCAATTTCTTTCTTCAAAGACTTAAAGTTCTTGTCAAATAGATCTTTCACTTCCTTGGTTAGAGTTACCCCAATGTATTTTATGCTGTTTGTGGCTATCGTGAAAGGTGAAGCTTCTCTGCTTTCCCTCTCTGCTTCCATATGCTTTGTGTACAGGAGGGCGACTGATTTTTTGGAGTTGATCTTGTATCCTGCCACATTACTAAAGCTGTTTATCAGCTGTAGGAGTTCTTTGGTGAAGTTTTTGCGATCGCTTATGTACACTATCATATCATCTGCAAATAACGAAAGTTTCACTTCTTCCTTTCCAATTCGAATCCCCTTGATACCCTTATGTTGTCTTATTGTTATTGCTAAAATTTCAAGCACTATATTGAAGAGGTATGGAGAAAGTGGACAGCCTTGTCTTGTTCCTGATTTAGTGGAATGGCTTTGAGTTTCTCTCCATTTAATTTAATGTTAGCTGTCGGCTTGCTGTATATAGCTTTTATTATATTTAGGTATGACCTTTGTATCCCTAATCTCTCCAAGACATTTATCATAAAGGGATGTTGAATTTTGTCAAATGCTTTTTCAGCATCTAATGAAATGATCATATGGTTTTTTTCTTTCAGTTTATTTATATGATGAATTATATTGATAGATTTTCGTATGTTGAACCAGCCCTGCATTTCTGAGATGAAGCCTACTTGATCATAATGGATAATTTTTCTAATGTGTTCTTGGATTCGGTTTGCCAATATTTTGTTGAGGATTTTTGCATCAATGTTCATGAGTGAGATTAGCCTGTAATTCTCTTTCTTGGTTGAGTCTTTGTGTGGTTTTGGTATCAGAGTAACTGTAGCTTCATAAAAGGAATTTGGCAATGACTCTTCTGTTTCTATATTGTGAAATACATTAAGGATTATAGGTATTAGCTCTTCTTGGAAGTTCTGGTAGAATTCCGCATTGAAACCATCTGGTCCTGGGCTTTTTTTGGTAGGGAGGTTTTTGATAACAGCTTCTAATTCTTCACGACTAACAGGTCTATTTAGATTGTTCACCTGGTCCTGGTTTAACTTTTGTATATGGTATTTATCTAAAAAAGTGTCCATTTCTTTTACATTTTCCAGTTTTGTGGCATACAGGCTTTTGTAGTTTGATCTAATGATTCTCTGAATTTCCTCTGTGTCTGTGGTTATGTCCCTCTTTTCATTTCTGATCTTATTAATTTGCATATTCTCTTTGCCGTTTGATTAGTTTGGATAGGGGTTTATCAATCTTTTTGATTTTCTCCAGGAACCAGCTTTTTGTTTCATTGATTCTTTGGATAGATTTCTGTGTTTCTATTTTGTTGATTTCAGCCCTCAGTTTGATTATTTCCAGTCTTCTACTCCTCCTAGGTGAGTCTGCTTCTTTTCTTTTCTAGAGCTTTCAGGTGGGCTGTTAAGTCTCCAATGTGTGCTTTCTCTGTTTTCATTAAGTGGGCACTTAGTGCTATGAAATTTCCTCTTAAGACTGCTTTCATAGTGTTCCATAAGTTGAGTATGTTGTTTCTTTATTTTCATTGAATTCAAGGAAGACTTTATTTTCTTTCTTTATTTCTTCCTTAGTCCAGGTATGGTTCAGTAGTTGACTGTTCAGTTTCCATGAGTTTGTAGGTTTTCTGGGGGTAGCATTGTTGTTGAATTATAACTTTAATCCATGGTGATCTGATAAGACACAGGTGGTTACTAAGATTTTTTTTGTAACTGTGGAAGTTTGCTTTGTTACCGAGTATGTTGTCAATTTTCGAAAAGGTTCTATGAGCTGCAGAAAAGAAGGTATATTCTTTCCTATTTGGGTGGAATGTTCTATATAAGTCTGTTAAGTCCATTTGATTCATTATCTCCATTGATTCTCTTATTTCTCTGTTAGGTTTCTGTCTGATTGACCTGTCCATTGGTGAGAGAGGAGTGTTGAAGTCTCCTCCTATTAGTGTGTGCGGTTTGATGGCTGCCTTGAGTTTTAGTAATGTTTCTTTTACGTACGTGGGTGCTTTTATATTAGGGGCATAGATATTCAGGATTGAGACGTCATCCTGTTATGAGTATAAAATGTCCCTCTCCATCTCTTCTGATTGATTTAAGTTTGAAGTCAACTTTGTTAGAAATTAGTATGGCCACACCTGCTTGTTTCTTAGGTGCATTTGCTTGATAAGCTTTTTTCCAGCTCTTTACTCTGAGTAGGTGCCTGTCTTTGTGGTTGAGATGTGTTTCTTGTAAATAGCAGAATGTTGGATCCTGTTTTCATATCCAATCTCTTAGCCTGTGCCATTTTATCGGTGAATTGAGTCCATTGACATTAAGTGATATTAATGACCTGTGGTTGTTAACTCCAGTCACTTCTTTAGTAGTAGAGTTTGTGTGTTTCCCTTCTTTGAGTTCCGCTGGTGAAGGGTCTCTAGACGTCTGAGTTATTGTAGTCATTGTTGGACTCCTTTGTTAGTGATTTTCCTTCTATTACTTTCTATAAGGCTGGATTTGTGGCAACGTATTGTTTAAATTTGTTTTTATCCTGGAAAATTTTGTTTTGTCCATTTATAATGAATGAAAGCTTGGCTGGGTATAGTAGTCTGGGCTTGCATCCCTGGTCTCTTAGTTTCTGCAGTACATCTATCCAGGACCTTCTGGCTTTCATGGTTTCCATAGATAAGTCAAGTGTAAGTCTGATAGGTTTACCTCTATAAGTAACTTGGCCTTTTTCCTTTGCAGCTCTTAATATTCTTTCTTTATTCTGTATGATTTGTGTTTTGATTATTATATGGTGAGGGGATGGGTTTTTTGATCCATTCTATTTGGTATTCTGTATGCTTCTTGAACCTACATAGGTGTATCTTTCTTTAGGTTGGGAAAGTTTTCTTCTATAATTTTATTAAATATATTTTCTGGAACGTCCAGCTGCACTTCTCTATCTTCTACTCCTATTATTCTTAGGTTTTGTCTTTTTATTGTGTCCAGGATTTCATGAATGTTTGTGATGAGAGTTTGTTGGACTTGCTGTTTTCTTTGATCAGTGCATTTATTTTCTCTATTTTCTCTGAATTCTTCAGATTCTGAGATTCTTTCTTCTATCTCTTGTGTTCTGTTGGTTATTCTTGTTTCTGTAGTCTCTATTCGTTTACCTAGATTTTCCATGTCCAGCGGCCCTCTGTTTGTGTTTTCTTCTTTGCCTCCATTTCAGTTTTCAAGTCTTGAACTGTTTCCATTGTCTGTTTGATTATTTTTCCTTTATTTCCTAGGGTATCATTCACTGATTTATTCAATTCTTCAAACTCTCTGTTATACTTCTCATCTATTTCTATAAGGGCATTTTTTACATGCTGTTTAAGGGCGTCAATCACTTTCATAAAGTCAATTTTTTCTACTTCTTCTTGACTAAGGTGTTCATGTCCTCCTGTTTTGAGGTCGCTGGGTTCTGGTGGTTTCATGTTGTTTTTTAGATTGTTGGGTGAATTCTTGCATTGGCGCCTGCCCATCTCTTCCTCTGAATGCTCCCCTATGGATCTTCTTTTACAGGATCAGGTCTCCTTCTCCACTAATGTACCTTCCCAGTGATAGCACTCCCCAGTGATGGCTCTCCTTGTGCCCCAGTGATAGCTCTCCTGGTGCCTAGATCAGATCTTTGTGCTGGTTGGGTATCTGGTAAACAAAGCTCCCACTTTGCTTGCTGAAGGCAGGCTATTGAGACAAAGGAACTCCCTCCAGCCCTGTTGCCCTCAGGATTAGGCCCCATCGCCCAGACAGGCTGAGCAGGGTGATGTTATGTGCCCAAAGAGGGAAGGGAGGCAGAAGGTGGGAGGGTTCTGAATGCAAGCTGGGTGGATAGGAAGAGAGAGGCAGTATGTGGGGAGTATAGTCCCTGTGGGAAGACCAGGAAGTGGGGGGGGGGGAATGAGGAACATCTGAGTTCCATGTCCTGGGCTGCTGCCAAGGTTCAGAAACTCACTCACCCCAATGATGGCTCTCCTGGTGCTGAGATCAGATCTCCATGCGGGTTGGGTAGCTCGTAAACAAAGCACCTACCTTGCTTGCTGCAGGCAGGCTATTGAGTACCCCTTCTCTTTCAAATGCACTTTTGACACCTTTTTAAAATGCGTCTGCAGTCATCTGGGCTATTTCTGAGGCCTTTGTTCTATTCTGTTAGTCTGTGTGCTTGTTTTTATGATGCTGCCATGAGAGTTTTTTCACTGTGGCTCTGTGATGTAATTTGAGATTTTAATGCTGTAGGCTTTGTGCTTTTATTGTGTTTCTTGTTTGGGATCATTTCTATTTTCACATGAATTTTAAAATTATTTTTCCTAATATGGTAAAAAAATATTATTGGAATGTTTGGTGGGTTGTGTTGAATTTAAAGATTGGTTTTGGTAATAAGCCGTTTCACAATAAATTGTGCCCATCCATGATTGTTAAAGTCTTTTCACCTTTTTCATCGGTCGTAATTCCTTCAGTGTCTTAAAGTTGGTATAGTACAGATCTCTTACTGCCTCAATTACACTTATTCTGAAGTATTTTATGTTTGTTTTGCTAAAGTCATAAATGAAATTGGCTAGTTGTTTTCCTCTTTTGCCAGATTTGTTCGTGGAATATAGAAGAGCTGATAGTTTTCTGGTATTTGTTATGTATCTTGCTACTCCAGTGAAAGTACTTATCAGAACTAAATGTTTTCTTGCACAGTCTTTAGGCCATTTAAGGATATGATTATATTGTCTACAAATAGAAGTAATTTTTTTTCTTCCATTCTGCCTTATTTCATTTTTCTTGTCTTACTGCTCTAGCTAAGACTTTGAGCACTTGACTGAACAACTTTGCTTCATTCCAGGTTTTAGAAAAAGAAATCCTTTTAAGTTTTTCATTTAATATGTTAGTTATAGGTTTGTCATGTGTGTTGTTTATGGTGCTCAAGTATGTATCTACCACTTCTAGTTTCTTTGAGGTTCTCTTTATCCCAAGAGGAGGACATGTGATGGACTTTGTCAAAGGCCTCTTTTGTATCTATTGAAATATGATTTTTCAATAATTTCAATTCTTTTTTTTTACTTTTTTTTATTGAGAAAAGGAGAAAGAAAAAAAAACAAAAAACAAGTTTCCACCTCCTCCCAGCCTCCCATTTCCCTCCCCCTCCTCCCACCCTACGCCCCCTCCTCCCATCCTTCTCCCCCTCCCCCCACTCCTTTCCCCCTCCCTCTCCAGTCCAAAGAGCAGTCAGGGTTTTCTGCCCTATGGTAAGACCTAGGACCTCCCCCCTCCGTCCATATCTAGGAAGGTGAACATCCAAACTGGCTAGGCTCCCACAAAGCCATCACATTACGTAGGATCAAACCCCCGTGCCATTGTCCTTTGCTTCTCATCAGCCCTCATTGTTCGCCATGCTCAGAGGGTCCAGTTTTATCCCATGCTTTTTCAGTCACAGTCCAGCTGGTCTTGGTGAGCTCCCAATAGATCAGCTCCACTGTCTCAGTGGGTGGGTGCATCCCTCGTGGTCCCAACTTCTTTGCTCATGTTCTCCCTCCTTCTGCTCCTCATTGGGACCTTGGGAGCTCAGTCCAGTGCTCCAGTGTGGGTCTCTGTCTCTATCTCCATCCATCACCAGATGAAGGTTCTTTATAAGTAACTTGGCCTTTTTCCTTTGCGGCTCTTAATATTCTTTCTTTATTCTGTATATTTTGTGTTTTGATTATTATATGGCGAGGGGATGTTTCTTTTTTTTTTGATCCAGCCTATTTGGTGTTCTATATGCTTCTTGAACCTTCATAGGTACCTCTTTCTTCAGGTTGGGAAAGTTTTCTTCTATAATTTTATTAAGTATATTTTCTGTACCGTTGAGCTGCACTTCTTCTCCTTCTTCTACTCCAATTATTCTTATGTTTGGTCTTTTTATTGTGTCCCAAATTTCCTGAATGTTTTGTGATGAGAATTTGTTGGTTTTGCTGTTTTCTTTGATCAGTGTGTTTATTTTGTCTATGGTATCTTCAGTGTCTGATATTCTCTCTTCTATCTCTTGTAATCTGTTGTTAGTACTTGTCTCTGTCGTTCCTGTTCGTTTACCCAGATTTTCCATCTCCATTCTTCCCTCAGTTTGTGCTTTCTTCATTGCTTCCATTTCATTCTTCATGTCTTGAACCGCTTCCCTAACCTGTTTGATTGCTTTTTCTTGTTTCTCTTGGTTTTCTTGCATGTCTTTGAGCGATTTATTCATTTCCTCTACCTTTTTGTTTGTAATCTCTAATTGTTTATGGCAGTTTTTCACCTCCTGTTTAAGGTCCTCTATTATTTTCATATAGTTCACTTTTGAGTCGATTTCTTCTATTTCTTCAGGAGTAGGGTGTACAATGCTTCTTATTTCGGGATCCCTGGGTTCTGGTGGTGTCATGTTGCCTTTCAGGTTGTTGGAGGAATTCTTGCATTGGCGCCTTCCCATCTCTTCCTTCAAATGGAGCCAGGAGAGGCCTGGTCTCTTGGTCCAGTCTTTGCTGTGATTGACTCTCTGTGTATATCTCTTCAGAGTAGAAGCAGGAACCGTTCCCGTCCCGATGGGATTCCTCAGCAACCGTCCTGATGGGATTCCTCAGCAACTAAACAGGGCCACCAGTAGCCCAATGATCCAGGGCCAACAGGATGAATGGAGCAAGGGGGGGGTGGTTTCCAGGAGCGCGCAGGAAGCCTGGTGCCGGAGCTGAAGGTGCCCGGCTCCCTTACAGGGGACCCTGAGGCCTGCCCGGTAGGCAGGCACTCACCGCTCTGGGTGGGTCGCCTTAGTTTAGGAGCTTAAAACTGAACTTGAGCACTGGTCCTAGCATACAGCAGGGGAGGGTTGGGGAGGGGTGCTGGGGGTGCTGGGTCGTGCGAAATAAAGACAGCCCTGCAGAAGGAGCTGGGGGAGGGGGGGTTTGTGCTCTCTTCCGGGACAGTCAGCCCCAGGATAGCATACACTCACCTGTCCTGATGGGATTCCTCAGCAACTAAACAGGGCAATAATTTCAATTCTTAAGTGCATGTACTGTGTTACATTTCTTGATGTGTTCACAGTGACCTATCTTTCTATCCCTAGAATAAAACCAAAATGTTCATGGTATACTGACTTAGTGATTTGGCTTGCACAAATTTTATTGATAATGTTCACACCTATTACCATCTTCTTGAGGAACTTAGTCTGTAGTTTTCTTTTTGTTGTGCCCATATTCAATTTGATATTAGCATAATGCTGGCTCCATGGCATAACTTTAGCAGTGTTTCTTCTGTTTCTGTTATTAAACAGTTTGAAAAGCAATGGTGTTAACTCTTTTTTCAAGGTCTGGTAAAATTTTTCAATGACTCCTTCCAGTATCTACTTAAGGTGTTCTTTGTTGGGAGAGTTTTTATTATTGCTTCAATCTCTTTACTTGCTGTGCACCTACTGGTTTTTTGTATATCTTCTTAATGTAATTTTTGTATGTCATATTGTGCATGGGAGTTTGTCATTTTATTCTAGGGTGTCCAAGTATTTGAGAATATAAATTTCCAAGGTATTGCTTACCAATTCCCTGGATCTCCTTGGAATATATTGAAATTGCCATCCTTTTTGTCTCTAGTTATCCAGCTTTGGAACTTTTTATTTGGTTAGTTTATTTGAGAATTTACCATCTTATCATTTTTCAAAGAACCAATTCACTTATTGGTTCTATATATTCAATATATTCTATATATTGCTCTTTCAATCTCCATTCATTATTTCTGTCCTGATTGCTATTAACTCTTTACCTTGACTGACTTAAAGTATTTATTGTTCTTGTTTTTATAGCACCCTGGCATGCATCATTAGATCATTTATTTGAGCTCTATCTAAGTTCTCTAGCTAAAACTTCCATAGACTTCCCTTAGCCAAAGCCTAAATGTTCTGGTAATTTGTACTTTTATTTTTTCTTGACTCTATTTTTTTCCAATTTCTCCTCCCTATTTTTTTGTTTTTTGTTTCTTTTTCTTCAGTGATTCACTGGTCATTCAAGAATACGTTGTTCAGTTTCATGCTTTTATATAGTTTCTATTACTATTTATTCATGCTTTATTCCCTTTGTTATATGACAAAGGCATAAGAAATTATTTGATTATTTTATATTTGTTAAGACTTGATTTATAAGTGATGATATGATCTATTTCAGAGAGGATTTGATGGGCTCCTGAGAAGAATCTATCTGATTAATTAAGTATTCTGTATGTATCTGTCAGTTCTGTCTCCCTCAGGATGGGGCTTCTGATTCTGCATTCCCCATCAGGGAACTGGTTTAGAAGTAGACACTCTGATTTGAATATCCTTATTCTTGAATGATATATTCTTTCTTTCTTTCCACTGATGGATGGACTCTACCTGGAGCTTTGAGTGACTGCTTAGGCTCTCTATTCTTTTTTTTTTAATTTATTTTGTATGCAGTGTTCTGCCTGTATATGACTGCAGGTCAGAAGAGGGTACCAGATCTCATAGACGGTTGTGAGCCACCATGTGGGTGCTGGGAATTGAACTCAGGACCTTTGGAAGATCAGGCAGTGCTCTTAACCTCTGAGCCATCTCTCCAGCCCCTAGGCTCTCTATTCTGTAACTAGCAAGTTATAGTTGTTACCTAGAAACTTGATGATGCTGTGGTTTCTAGGGCAAAAAGGAGAAGACTAGTTTCCTTTTCTCTGTTAATGCACAAAACACCCTCTAGCCTATAAAGTGTAGCGAAACTCTGATATCTCTTTAAGGACTTTTGGAGAAGCTTACAGACTTTGTTCTTAGATGAGGCATGTAACATCAAAAATTTTCTTCCAGTGAGATGGCATTGAGTTTTTAAAAGACTCCAATATGTGCATTTAGTTTTCCTATTTGCACCTCACTCCAAAACCATAGAGGAAGGGGTGAGAAGGAGGTGGTGGTAGTGGTAGCAGCGGACAAAGCAGAATGACTGAATTGTTATATGGAGACAGGAGAATGGACTTGATTAATAGCATACTTTGCCTGTTCTGTGTTATGATGTAAATGAAAAGGATAAGTCCAAGATATGAAGAACTCATTGTGGATCACATGTGAAGCGTGGCAGTGTGTGTGTGTGCCTATATATGCTATGTACTCCAAAGGGTAGATGCCCAGTCATGTTGAAATCTTTACTGTTGGTCTTAATTTGGGGAGATAGAGATAACTGGTAGCTGTCAGGAAATAGATCTTTTTATTACTAGTGAATATTTATAACGGCTTTCAGTGTGAGGGAGCAACTCTGACACAGCCATATGTGGGTGATTTGTGACCCCCATCCAGAGATGGAAGAAAAGCTGTAGAGATTCCATTCTTTCCCAAACACAGGCTCATAGTTAACTGTTTAATTAGTCTTAAGTATGCTTAAATATGGAACGTATGGTTTGAAATAAATGAATGGTATTCACAGGTTGAAGCAAAGCTGGCTTTATTTCAGCGTTGCTCTATCAAGCAAGAGAACATGCTGTAATCAGTGTCCCGGATAGCAGAAGTGGCCACTTGAAAATTTTTCCTAATTTTCCCATACTGAGCATTGAATTGATAGCCTTGTGCATGTCAGACAGATGCTATGTCACTGACCTACATGTCCAGTCCTTTGTTGCTGTTGTTAGGATAGTATCTCTAAGCTACTTTGTCTGGCCCTGTACTCCTTAAAGTCACTCTGTAGCCCACACAGATCTTAGACTTGTGATCGTCCTGCTTCAGCCTGCTGGGATTACATCCTGCACCTCTAGGACTGGCTAAAATCTTTTGCTCTTATTCTTGCTTAAAAGACAACTCTTCTCCCTGACCCTGCCACCATCCCTGGGCATTTCATCTTACTATAAACCCTAAGTACAAAGAAGACATTTGCTGCTCTGGCTGCTGTGATACTAGTGTAGCCCTAAGTCCACCCCTCCGGTGACCCTTTCTTGGACATAGTTGCTTCTAGTGCCTCTTTGTCAAAGTTCAAGTTCAAATCCAGCACTGCCCTTTTCATCACCTCTCTCCCTAGCTTCTAACCACTCATTCCCAGATCCAGAGGTTTCTGTCTTATGAACAAGGAACCAGTGTAAAATTGGTTTGTTCACATCTAAGTCACATTCATAAGAGTCAATGTTCACTTCCATCTCTCTTGATGGAAGACAATGTTGAGTAACCATGAGATAAAACCAGCTTTGTGCTTGAACTGAGTGGGTGATTATTTTTTCTTTCACCCAGATCTGAATTGATTGCACTCCTACTGGCTTTCTCTGGTCTGTCCTTGGTCAGTAGCTGAAAGAAGAGCTTCACTGACAGTCCATGCAGCATGAGCCCTGCACCCTCTGAGCACAGCATCCCACCTTCACAGCTTTCTGCAGCACAGTGGTGCCACTCTGCTTCTCTGTCTCCTTCCCCATTTGCTGTTGTCAGTGTTGACAACACCCATAGTGTCCTTGTCTCTTAAACCTTCCCAGGGTTTACAATTGACATGTGCACTTGTGAATTAACAAATATCAAAATACAGGCAAATCAAAGTTAGACAATCTCTAAAAAAATAACACAAATTGGAAAATGCCAAAATGTTTAAACCATGAAATTTCCAAGTCCACTTTTCCATTATATACATTTACAATAAATACTAAGAGGTTTGGTGACTTACCTGGCTGCCTAACATTGTTACCACACCATTTAGTTCACACTCCAGCAAGGACTTTTGCTTATATTTGCATAAAATCATCTGTTATATCTAAGACAGGAAGGACCCTTGTTTTCTTCTTTAACTTTTTAAAAACATTTTCTATGATAGTCTAAAGTCACAGGCTAACATGTTTTCTTTGAATTCTCAGCCAGAATTTTAGTTGAGATCAAAAAATATTTATGAAAGAAATTAAACATTTTCAAGCATCAAACAAAGCACCATGCTTCCCTAAATACCATCACCTTAGCTGTTAAGATAGTTGTGCTAAGGAGACCACTTCCTAAATATAACCTCAGCAACACAGACACTGAGAGAAACAATTAATAAATGGGACCTCCTGAAACTGAAAAGCTTCTGTAAAGCAAAGGACATGGTCAATAAGACAAAACAACAGCCAATAGAATGGGAAAAGATCTTCACTAACCCCACATCAGATAGAGGTCTGACCTCCAAAATATACAAAGAACTCAAGAAATTAGGCACCAAAAGAACACATAATCCAATAAAAAAAAAATGGAGTACAGACCTAAACAGAGAACTCTCAACAGAAGAATCTAAAATGGTTGAAAGACATTTAAGGTAATGTTCAACATCCTTAGACATTAGAGAAATACAAAACAAAACAACTCTGAGATTCCATCTTACACCTGTAAGAATTGCCAATATTAAAAACACTGATGACAATTTATGCTGGGGAGGTTGTGGGGTAAAGGGAACAAACACTCATCCATTGCTGGTGGGAGTGCAAACTGGTACAGCTCCTTTGGATATCAGTATGGCAATTTCTCAGAAAATTAGGCAACAACCTGCCTCAAGACCCAGCAATACCAGCTTTGGGTATATGCCCAAAGGATGCTCAATCATGCCACAAGGACATGTGCACAACTCTGTTTACAGCAGCATTGTTTGTCATAGTCAGAACCTGGAAACAGCCTAAATGCCCCTCGACTGGAGAATGAATAAGAAAAAATGTGGTACATTTACACAATGGAGTATAAACAGCAGAAAAAAATAATGACATCTTGAAGTAATAAGGGCGGCAGGGCTGCGTTCCCATCACCCCGGCTGCCTGCTCGGCTAGCTTATGCCCCGAAATAACAACACACAGACACTGTATTCTTTTAATCACTGCTTGGCCCATTCTCTTCTAGGCTAATTCTCACATATTAATTTAACCCATTTCTAATCATCTGTGTATGGCACCCCAAGGTGCGCTTACCGGGGAGATTCTAGCCTAGTCCATCCTGGGTCGGAGCTTCATCCCAGGAGCGGGGCATGGCGTCTCTCTCTGAGGCGTCTGCTCCCGAGAGAGCTGTGGAGTCTCTGAGCTCACTTCCTCTTCCTCCCAGTGTTCTGTCCTGTTTTCTCCTCCCACCTATCCTCTAACCAATAAAATGGGCCAGGGCAGTGCCTTTATTAGCCAATGACCTTCCTCCATCATTTCCCCTTTTTCGGTTTAAACAAAAAAAAAAAAAATGATTTAACATAGCAAAATTACATATAACAAAACAGTTATCAAGTAAAAGTTACAATAATCTTTATCATAACTAAGGAAAACTATAACTATAACTAACTATTCTTAACTCCATCAAAGACTCCAGAAAGATATAATATTACCTAAGTAAAAAAGAACTAAGAAACTTTTAAAACTCTAGAAATGACAGAGACATCTCGCTGCCTGGACAGTCACCCAAAGTTCCTCTGTACCGTTGGGGCATCCATCTTCAGCCTTCAGGCCCATGGTATCCAGCAGACATTTCCATAAAGCAGGAAAATTCAAAGTCAGTTCAGTCACTATCTGTTGTGTCCTGCAGAATGTCTCGCAGACTCTTTCATGAATCAGGAACCCCGAAAGATCATCTCACCTTAGGCAAGTTCAGTAGTCCTCTCTCTGCGGGTTCTCTGTTTCCAGTTTATGCAATAGTCCAGGCAAGAGCAGTTTCTTGCCCAAATGGCTATCAAACCCCATAAGGTGCCTCTTCGATGCCCATCTTCCTCTTGAAGTAGATTGGTGCTGCCAGGAGCAGAGTGTCTCATTGTCATGAAAAGTCCTCAGTTATTAAAACATTAAATGTCCTATTCTGTAATCTTTGAAAGACAAGAAGAATGTCTATCTAAAATATATCTCTATATATCTAGAAAATCTAACTAACATGACTACAAGCTTTACTATTATTGATGATTATCCATTAACAACCTATATTTCTCAATTATACAGTACATATTTAAATGAACTACACAATCACAATACCTTAATCAAAATCAGAAACACTTATACATATAACAAAATTGACCTTAAATTTCTATCAATAAAGCAAAATCTATACTAATGTAAATTATTCATATCTATATCATATCCCCCTTTAAATGTAAAAGGATGTTTATAAACCATATTTGGGAACATGGGCGCAGTTTTTTCTCTCCAAACTGCTTCCTGCTGAATGGGGGCGTCGTTAATTAGGTCTTTTCATGGTATAACCTGTGTGCTAGTTTCATCTCAGTTGGCAGTTGAGCGAAGCAATTTTCTGAAGGTGTTCACACCAACCCTTCAGGAGGGCGTGGTCCATCATACCAAATCGGAGTAGAAGAAATGAACAGCGTCTCATCCTCTGTGAAAACAAAATAAGAAACTCCTTTCCAAAGTATCATGTCTTTAGATCCAAATTTCAAATTTAAGGCATTTTCAAAGTATCTATGTTGGATTAGTTCAGCAGCATTTATAAACAAATATCTTTTAGCAGTTGTTTGTCCTTCCTCAGCATTCAAACAATTCAAAGAGAGCATAATAGCATACAGTATCAAAATTCTCTGTTTATTTTCCATCTTATTGTGCAGCTGTGTTTTAACCTCTATTTTGTTTATTTTTACTTTTAACTCTTTGCTTTTTGAGACAGGTTCTCTGTATCTTTGACCTGAAGTAACTCTGTAGACCAGGCTGTCTTTGAACTCTCAGAGATCCGCCTGTCTCTGCCTCCCAGGCATTGGGATTAAAGGTGTACACTACTACACCTTGAACTCACAGAGATCTGTTTGTCTCTGCCTTCTAGGCACTGGGATTAAAGGCGTGTGCTACCACACACAACAACTCTCTTCCTTTTTTTTATGAACTTCAACTTTTAGTCTGCATATATTTTTAACACATTGTAAACCATTTAAAAATTTTCTTTGTCTCTGAATCTCTCTTTACTGTATATCTCTCTTTTTCTGACCACATGAGTCTTTAATTTACCAAGCAATATCAGTAGGACTAAAGGCGTGGCTTTGCCAGCTAGATCCAGTCCATTCCTTAGCTTTCCAGCCTGTAATACAGCCTGATATACAGGCTGTAGCCATGTTTACTGCAACAACTGTATGGCATTTCAAGGTCCCTGCCAGCAAGTGAGCTACAACAGACAACACTCAAGTCCTCTCTCTCAGTAGTCAGCCCTCCTGCCTCAAACAGTCAGAGTTTGCCCTGGCAGGATGGCCCAGAAAGCCGGCATTTTTAAACGGTGCAGCTTTTTTCCTGCTACGGCTGAAAACCGAAAAGCATGAGTTCAGCTTTTAATCAACACCGTTTAAGTGTTTCGTGGCAGGACCTCTTAATGAGCTGCAGACTTTGCAGCTAAAGCTGAGTCGGGAAGCCTCTCTTAGATGAGGTGCTTGCTTGCCTCTGGCAAGCAGAGTAGAACCGAGAAATTGCTGCTACCAAGAAACCAGGCACAATGCTTTCATTTTGTTCTAGAATTACTTCCCAAGCTGTCTCAGGCTTTATGTGGAAGCAGTTGTCCACGTGGGCGCCATATGAAGTAATAAGGGCGGCAGGGCTGCGTTCCCATCACCCCGGCTGCCTGCTCGGCTAGCTTATGCCCCGAAATAACAACACACAGACACTGTATTCTTTTAATCACTGCTTGGCCCATTCTCTTCTAGGCTAATTCTCACATATTAATTTAACCCATTTCTAATCATCTGTGTATGGCACCCCAAGGTGCGCTTACCGGGGAGATTCTAGCCTAGTCCATCCTGGGTCGGAGCTTCATCCCAGGAGCGGGGCATGGCGTCTCTCTCTGAGGCGTCTGCTCCCGAGAGAGCTGTGGAGTCTCTGAGCTCACTTCCTCTTCCTCCCAGTGTTCTGTCCTGTTTTCTCCTCCCACCTATCCTCTAACCAATAAAATGGGCCAGGGCAGTGCCTTTATTAGCCAATGACCTTCCTCCATCAACATCTTGAAATTTGCAAGCAAATGGATGGATCTAGAAAACATCATACTGAGTGAGGTAACCCAGACCCAGAAAGACAAATATCATATGTACTCACTCATAAGGGGCTTGTAGACATAAAGCAAAGAAAAACCAGCCTACAATTCACAATCCTAGAGAACCTAGATAGCAAGAGGACCCCAAGAAAGACATACATGGATCTAATGTACATAGGAAGAAGAAAAAGACAAGATCTACTGAGTAAACTGGGAGTAAATAGCGACCATGGGAGAGTGAAGAAGAGGAGGGGAGAAAAAAAGGAGGGGAATGGAGAAAGTATATAGCTCAATAAAAGCAATAAAAAAAATTAAATTGGTTCTTTCCTTCATGGTGTTGGTCCAGAGATTGATCTCCAACTGTCAGGCTTGACAACAAACACCTTTACCTATTAAGCCATCTTGCCAGTCCCAACAATGGTTTTATGTTCCCAGTATATTTACACCTATATCAGAAAAAAAATATGTAGAAATTATATTAGACAGATTATATCTAACTAACTTGATAACTTGAACACTAACACACTTGAAAGTACACAGAATTCCTTTAGAATTTATACAGTCTCCTATTATCTCATTTCCTTATTAAAAACAAAACAAGCAAAACTAAAAAAAAACTTTTTCCTGAAGGGCTAGAATTTACCCCTGGTGAGTTTATTCTTATTTTGATATTGTTTTCAGGCTCAGAAGTATCTGTGACTCTGGAATTGCATGTAGTTGTATGTTATCCCACAAAAAAAGAGAAAGTAGTGCTGAAGTTGGCCTAGGTCCGTGGAACTGTGGGAGTTGTCTGTTCCTCCACGCTGCTTTCCTTCTTCAGTGAAAAAGGAACATGCATCCTGGGAGATAAGATACAGGCTTCAAATTCCAGTTCTCTCAAAGTCCATGAAAAATTTTTAGATCTATCAAACTTTGCTGACTTTCTACGTAAGAAGAAATGTTTTGCTTACTACAGAACACAAATTACTTTAAGCTATTTGGTGATTGTCAGCCCTGAAGATGGGTAGTTGGGTAGACAGACAAGTTTTTATGCTGTGAACAGTTCAATTTCTCCCTCAGTCACAGACATGCCTGGACCTGAGGCTGGGCTTCTTCAATATAAGTGCAAGGCATGCTAAGTTTGGGTCATGTTTTGTTGTCTTCTGGGCCTCATGTACCAGCAAGCAATATAGCTTCAAGATGCCTGAACCTGAGGATAAGCATCTTTGATATAGCTTCAAGGCTTGCTAAATTGGGATCATGGTTTGCTGTCTTCTGGGTCTCCTGTAACATGAAGGTAGTTGGAATAATACCATGACTTGCAAACATACCTTGATAAGTCCCCCTCCCCAGTGTCTTCAGAGAGAATCACATACAAGCTTGCATGTGTGCCTGCGTGTTCCTGAGCAGTAATAATCTATGTTAAATAGTAATGAATACTATGAAAACTCTGAGCTGTATTCTATAGTCTTATGCCTAGCCTTAAGCATCATGCCTCCTTGGATTTGGATTATGGGATCTCTTGATTCTTCTTTCCAGACTCTCCCTCAGTCAGCACACATAATCTCACTAGACTCTTCCTCAATCCATGCACTAACTTCACATCTAAGATGGCCTGCAGAAAATGTACATGTGATAAAAACAACACTGCATCCTAAAGTTCACATGGATAGAATATCTATAACCTAAAGAATATTTCTACTTTCCTCTGAGGAGTGTTCCTCCTGTCTATTTTAATTTATACTAACATTTATAAAATATTCTAAGTGCTCACAAGGAAACAGCTTTATGCTGATCTCCAAAGTCACAATAATGAATGAGACTGAGCCTGCTTGAATCCTTGCCTGATTGGGTCTTAGTCTGGCATCACCATATGAAGAGTGACCTTCTTGTGCTAGAATCCAAGGCTTTCCTCCATCTGTTCCCAGTCATAGTCCTTATATTGCTGTAGACCACATTTGATGCTACTATTTCTGTGATATATTTTAGCAACTTGGAAGTGTGTATAGTGTGCTCGCCGCAATCTTGAATGTTGGAAACATTGAATTCTCCTCTGTGGCAACTGAGTACCAGATGGACAAGAGCTACATCTGCAATCACGCAGCTCTGGAGAACTGTGAGTTGTATTGCCTTCCATTCAAGACTGAACTCTTTCATAGCTTATGCTGGGTCATGTGGGTATAATTTCAAACACTTTTACTCATGTAGCTCTCACAAAGAATGCTCAGACTCAGTTGTATAGAAGTTGTAAAAACCAGCTATTAAGCCAGGCATAGTGGCGCATGCCCTTAGTCCCAGAACTTGGGAAGCAGCAGGATCTCTGAGTTCATGGTCAACCTGGTCTACAGGACATTCAGAATTACACAGAGAAACCCTGTCTTGAAGAACTAAAAAAAAAAGTCAATTAAGAAAAACAGTCTTTACACATGTAAAATGATTACTATGAACAATATTTTCAGAAGCCAAGCTTTTATGACTATGAAAGATATTATGTTTTAATATGAAAATGCAGAAAATATTGATAAGATGTAGTTGACCTGTACAAAAAAGAATTAAAATTGTCCTCTAGTGTTTATAACCTGTATCCATTGTGATTTTACTATTTGGATTCCATTGACTCACTTGTCATAGGTTAATTAATTTTTCATTTTCCATACAAGAGACTCACATCATTCTTGTTCCAAATCAAACTTTTTCTTCTCTTTATTTTTTATTGAAAATTTCTACCTCCTCCCACTTCCCTCCCCTCCCCCTACACCCCCTCCTCCTTCCCCTCCCTCTCCAGTCCTAGGAGCAGTCAGGGTTCCCTACCCTATGGGAAGTCCAAGGTCCTCGCCGCCTACCCCCCCAGGTTCAGGAAGGTGTGCATCCAAACAGACTAGGCTCCCACAAAGCCCATCCATGCAGTAGAATTAAAACCCAGCACCATTGTCCTTGGCTTCTCAGTCAGCCTCCACCATCAGCCACATTCAGAGAGTCCGGTTTGATCACATGCTCCATCAGTCCCAGTCCAACTGGCCTTGGTGATCTCCCATTAGATCAGTCCCACCATCTCAGTGGGTGAACACATCCCTCGCAGTCCTAACTTCCTTGCTCATGTTCTCTCTCCTTCTGCTCCTCATTGGGACCTTGGGATCTCAGTCCAGTGCTCCAGTATGGGTCTCTGTCTCTATCTCCATCCATCGCCAGATGAAGGTTCTATGGTGATATGCAAGATATTCATCAGTGTGGCTATAGGATAAGGCCAGTTCAGGTACCCTCTCCTCTGCTGCCCAAGGAACAAGCTGGGGACATCTCCTTCGACACCTGGAAACCCCTCCAGAGTCCAGTCTCTTACCAACCCTAAAGTGGCTCCCTTAACTAAGATATCTACTTCCCTGCTCCCACATCCACCCCTCCTCCATCCCAACCATCCCATTCCCTCAAGCTTGCCCCATCCTCCCCTTCTCCCTTCTCTCTCCCCATTTCCCCATATCCCCACCCCACCCCCACCCCCGTGCTCCCAGCCCCTGTCCAGCAATCTTGTCTACTTCCAATATCCAGGAGGATAACTATATGTTTTTCTTTGGGTTCACCTTCTTATTTAGGTTCTCTAGGATAAGGAATTATAGGCTCAATGTCTTTTGTTTATTGCTAGAATCCACTTATGAGTACATACCATATACAACGTTTTGGGTCTGGGTTCCCTCACTTAGGATAGTGTTTTCTATTTCCATTCATTTGCACACAAAATTCAAATTAAACTTTTTCTTAATAGTGGAGCTTGACAAAAAGGTCCCTAATAATTTAAGGCATCCAACTGATTTTCTCTTTTTTTTTTTTGAGAACATTTGCCCTTTAATTTTCATTCAAAATCAACCTCTTTAAATATTTTAGTTACAAGTTCTGGATAGTGAAGATGTAGTAGCAGACGCTGCAGGCACTCAATACTGGCCTCTCCCCCTCCCCCCAGCTTGTCCTGGATGACAGAAAAAAGGGCATTGAACACTATGGCCCTGTGTCAACTGTCAGCAGCCTCAGGCCTCAGTGCAGAGTGACATAGTTTTTACCTATTTAGAATATATTCTGTTTGTTCCTTTATTTTTAATATTGGCATACATTCCATAATCCCTTATTTGTTGTGAATTAAATTCACAGCCTAGATAATCATGATACTAATTTTTATGTATTCATTCTTCCTTCATTTTACATATGTAATTGGTCCAGACCTGCCTTTAAGATACCTATTTTCTGTATCAAGTGTGGCTTTGGAAGCAGGTTGTACTAGAACAGAAGCAGTTGTCTGAGGTTGACATAGTGATTATGTACCTGGAAACCTTGATAATGCATGCTTTGACTTTTCAAGTATAAAATAATATGATTGACACACAAGATAGTAGCTTATTAAAAGGGAAGTGATAGTAATGTAACTTTTTTTTATCTTTGATAAAAAGAAATCACTCATGACATGGTCACTTCTAGTTTGAACCAAGTGACCTCCCCATCATTTAGTAGAATAAAGAATTGATCTCTTCTATGCTCATTCAGAAACCACTTAGCCAGTATATCCATGGGCTCTCTATCCACTCCCTGTCCTCCATCAACACCCCGTCTTATCTTCCTCTCTTCCTCTTTCTTCTACCTCTATCTTATTTCCCATCCTTTTCCCTCCTTTTCTTTCCTCTTTCCTCCCAATTAAATTTTTTGGTTGGCTTTCCTGTCCTCTGGAAAAGGTGTCGAGAAACTTTGTGTCCAAAGCATTGTTCTTAACAATATAGCCTCATGTAAAATGCCTGGCATGTAGCAGACACTAAATGAATTATGCCAGGTGAATAAATAGTATCTGGATGAAAGCCAACATACAGGCCAGTGGGAGATAACATTCGGAAAATAACCAACTAGAATGACCAAAATGGCATTACAATTCAATTGAGACAGCATTGCGGACGACCAACTGCTAACTGTGAGATAGGCAGGGGACTTGAATCCTCTTCAAACATCGTATACCAGAAAAAATTCTTAAATTTTAGTGCATCTATTCACTTATGCATTACGTGGCATGTGTTCATTTTTACAAGTAAAAATTAAATAGAAGAATTTTTCCTTTCAAATTGTCTACTTTGAAATGAAAAGTGCCTGGCATCTATATACAATTACATTTATCTTCTTGGTCATTCTTTGGCCAGTAAGAACAGAACTGCCAAATATTTGGAGGGAAATTAAATAGCTGTGTCAAAGAGCTTCAGTGTGTTTACATAGTTTGCAACAGTTGTGGGATTTCTATGCTCTTTTACGCTCAAGAGATGCTACTATTTTTTCACAACTATGCACTTAGGAAAACAACTTAAACATTCAACGATTTTTAAATTTACTAGCATATTGATATAGATGCTAAAAATATTGTTCTGCAAATTAAGCTATTTATAGAACATACTGAGAATGATAAATGTTTAAAATATTAGGATACAATGCTTTGCAGAATAATGGCAATAGTCATGCAAATAAATAAAGAGATGAATCGTGTTAACTTGGAAGGTAAAATTTCTGTGAGGACCATATATGGCTTCTTGCTTCTTCAACATGAAGAAATAGGTAAAGACAGAGGTCAGGCATCTTACTGGCAAACCAAAATCTAAGTTGTCAGATGTATAAGCGAAAACTCAAAATGTTGGTAAAATTTTAAACATAATCATTTAAATTTGGAGATTTAGACTCTCTTCATTTAGGAGGCATGGCTAAAGATGCCCATTGTACATGTGAGTAGATGACTCAGTGGTAGAGCGCTGGCCCCGCATGCACAAAGCCCTGGGCTCAGCCCTCCCTGTGAGAAGAAAAGAGATGTTTGTTTATCAAAAAATGAATTCTCCTTACTGAGTTAATTGCAAATTCCTATGATATTTGGATTTATTAATATTAAATATGTTTTTGAGTATTGCATGTTAAGAAAATTTAGTACCAAAAAGAAAGCTTAACAGGAAGTACGGAAACGCCAGGTTCCTGCTCTGTCAGATATGTGCTGTGAAATGTCATTCAGATTCACTCCAAAACCTAAGTAGTGTTCTAGTTCATTCTTACATTCTAGGCATAATCACATAATCATATCAAAATTCTACCAAACCTATTCATTGTGCTTTTAAAATATTTCGCACAATTTGGTGAAATTAAAGTTGATGTCACATGAGTAGCTGCACACCTGTGCAGCTGTTTCCTTAGTTCAGACAGTTTGGTTGTGTTACATATTACACTTTGGCTAGAGGAGGCAAGAAGAGAGCCATCAGGAAGAGGCAGGGAGACTAATGCTGAATGGTGGCTTCGATACCATGAAACAGTCATGTATTATACAATGTCAGGCTCTGCAGTAGAATTCAGATGCCATGAAACAGTCATGTCTTTTTGCAATGTCAGGTGTTGCAGTTGAATTCAGCCATTTCTCTTTTCTGAAATTAGAGTCATTTTCACTGTTTCCTAACAATAATGTATTGGTTTTGCAGCAGCATCTTTGCTTTGCATTCAAGCAGATGAGCTACAGGAAGCTCTTACCTCCCACTGTGTGATCACCAGAGGAGAAACAATTATACGACCCAATACAGTAGAAAAAGCTACTGATGTGCGAGATGCCATGTCTAAAACTTTATATGGACGTCTCTTTAGCTGGATAGTCAATTGTATTAACAGTTTACTGAAACATGACACATCACCAAGGTAAATAAATGTTTTATACATCTGTTTTCTGCAAATGTTAGGTGGTAAGTCTGTTTTGGATTTGTGCATGTCCCTTTGAATATGTTTCTGATTATTTAATTTAATTATCGAAATTGTGTTCCTACAGATATGCTCCATCTCCTCGTAGCAGCGTCACGTTATCATTCCATGTAACTGTGAAATATCTTGATTGCTGGAACAAAAACTGCAGCAATGTTATTAATCATGTAGAAAAAGATTTTAAACATGCATCATATTATCAAGTCAAATGTTCTCTTAATTAGGCTGTGTACAATGAAGTGTGTGCCATTTTACACTTGTCTAATGTCAGTCAAGCAGTTCTTTGCTTTTGCTTCATGGACTTAAATTAAAACATGACTACCAAGTAAAACTTTCCTTTCACTGAACTCTCACTGCAACATGCAGGAAGAGGTGCTATGGCTTCCAATGAAGTTTGACTCTGAAATGCACATGAGCATGGTAGATAATAGTCACTATGACCTGGATACAAGCTCCCACACCTGTGTCTGTGCTTCTCCTAGAACTTCAGAGTAGGAAGAGAGCGAGTCACAGCCACCACTGACTGGATCTGCAGAGATGAAAGTTCTCACACTCTATCTGAAGTTTCTTTCGGCCATAGATGATAGGAATTTTAAAAATGCTCATGTGAAAAAGCAAGGTGGAAGTCTACATTGGATGATCTTATCTTCATTCGTAGCTAAGTATAGTGGAGAGATAGATGGGTAGGGGATAGATAGATAGATAGATAGATAGATAGATAGATAGATAGATGATAGATAGATAGACATATGCATAGATACTAAGTATAAAAGATCATCTTTTACACCTTTCACATATGCAGCTTTTTATTATTTTCCACTAAAATCCATCCTACATTGTATTTTATATCTACATTATCTAGATTACCCATTTTTGCCCCCATGGTCTTAACACCCTGAACGTCACCATCACAACAATCATCCCTGAACCTCCCAGTCCCTATTAAGTTGAGTCTCAGATCCTAATGCAGTTTTCCCAGAATAACTAAATATCAAAATGGCTTTTGCTCATTAGTGGCATCTGTATTATGTTAAGCATCTTATAAAAACTGGAAACATCCAATAATGTTTTTATATTTGTATATTCCACGTTATGTAAACAAGATAATCACTTTGTTAGGTCTTGTCCACATGTTTAGCACTAGATGGTACTTAGAAGGATGATGTACAAAAAAAAAAAACATTGTAGCATGTCTGCTAAATAATAATTGTTCTTACATGAACCATAACTAGCCAAGACTTAAGAGTTATTTTGATTGTGGTTAGTCTTTTAAAAAAACTGAACCAAAAACTGATCCAAAACCTGTTGTGATAGTTTAGTTTAGTTCTGTCAAGTCAGTCACTAAGATTTCTGGTTGTTAGAGGCAGCCTTACTGTGCACCCCAGAATGGCCTAGAATTCAAGATTCTCCTATCACAGCCTCCTAAGTATTGGATTACAGATACATGACATCCACAATCCATGGGGCTTAAGTAACGGGAATCCCCTGTCCACTCTGAGCTCTGAGTCAATCACTTTCTCCTAGTGCGGGAGCACACGCAGATTCTCTCCTAGTGTGGGAGCACACACAGATCCTCTCCAGGTGTGGGAGCACGTGCAGATTCTGGCTGTCAGCACCGCATCTTCAGCACATAACACTGAGCATCGCTTACACTGATGGGTAGACCCAAAGGGAACCTTTTGTAGTTTCATTTTTAAAGTACACGTAAAAATTACATCAGTCTACCTATTTACTGAGAGAAGCAAAAGTTTCAACCAATTATCTAATTTTTAGTGTACAGAACCAGCAACACATGATAGCAGAAAGAAATGTAAATCTGAAATAATTTGTGTGTAAAATAGTATTTAATTGTATTTTGAAATTCACTTATTTGTTTTTCCCCCTTGGGTTGGTTTGTGTTGTTTTTTGAAGCAGGATACCACTGTGCATCCCAAACTTGACCTGTCAAGTCTTCTGCCTCTGTCCTCAGTGCTGAAAATACAGATGTGTGGCACCACAAGGGGATTAAAATATTTAACTACAAGATGAATCCATACATGCTTGTCTCTTTCTCTAGGTTGTCATTTGATTTTGTATGTAAATATGAGTAAGTGAATAAGTAAAAAAATAAATAACAGTTCTTTGAGAATAATTAAGACATTAGTAGTTAGACATTTTAAATTTGAAAAGAATTTTTGTTTTGCTGGTAAAGTTTTGGTTGTCTGTGTGTTTGCAGTGCTGTGTAAAAGCCAGGTTCTATGATGTTGGACTCACACAGGGCTATGGCTGTGTTTAAACCCATGGAAGGACTTCTGTTTAGGTGTATAAAAACATGGGAGTGGGTTCTTTAGTAAGGAAAATACTGTTCTATGCACATATTAAAATTAATTTTACAACCATTATCTTTGTTTTCTGTGGAGAGTCTTGTTTAATTAACTCAATCACCAATGCGAATCCCAAGATGCTCTGTTTCCCATTGCCTCCTAAGGAAATGAGCGATAACTCAGCAAACACTTCTTTAATTCTTCCAGTGGGGATGAGGAGCTAAGCATCGGCATTCTTGATATATTCGGCTTTGAAAATTTCAAAAAGAATTCCTTCGAGCAGCTGTGCATTAACATTGCAAATGAACAGATTCAGTACTATTTTAATCAGCACGTGTTTGCATGGGAGCAGGTAAGTTGAAGTATAGATTCTAAACATACATATGTGTGTGCTAGTGCATAATTACATAGGATATATAAACAGTACCTGGACCATACATTTTATGTTGCAACATTCAAAGACAAGGAAAATATTACTTTTCTCCATGCCTGTAGTAAAAATGCAGACAAAAAATATGGTGTGAATTTAATGTGACTTAGACAGGTGATGTTCTAAATCCTTCACTCAAGACCAGTGCACTTTTCTTTAAAATTTAACCACTTTGAGCTGTTGCAAACAAAGACATGTTCTTTGTCTACAATTATTTATTTTTTAGACTGCATTGCTGGAATTCTGTTTGAAATTTCAGTATTCATCTACAGTACATTAAAATTTTGAATCCTAGTATCCAGGCAACAAAATCCAAGATAATGGATTTGGTGCAAATGACACAAAGCAGTAATTTTGTCAGGTACAATGTGCAATTTATGGCTCAGCTCCAATAATATTTTTCTACAGAGAAAGCAGGGACTTCCTTGAGTTTCATTTGGCATACTTTTATTAAACCCAGACGAGCCATAGTTGCCATCAGTCCTCACGTCATTTGTCACTTTCCAATTATGTTACTTTGCTGTGTGTTGACTGATTACACTGATGTCTTAATTCAAATATGTAAACTGAAGGAACATGAGTCTTTTATTTAAACAGTTTAGACTTAGACTGACTTCATTTCCAAATTGCAGTCTGAAGGTAGTGGTCACAAAAGAAAACATCTCCATCTTGGCACTTTTTAGTCCAAGAAAAGCACACAGACTGAAGACACTATCTTCATTTGTTTAGTTCTCCCTCCGCTGTACCCATCTGAATGGTACTCAGTGGATAGTCTATCCATTCTGGTGGATATTCAGTGTCTTGATCTTCCTAACCCTCTCCTGGACCCCCCCTCCACCTCTCTCCATTGGAATCTTCCCAGTGCCCAGATACATTATTAAATCACCTTAAAATCAAGAGCAAATAGAAGACTTAAAAGCCTTTCTTACTCTGCTTGTGTCTATGGCCAAGACCTTCATTCTATTGCCCTCACCACCAAGCTCCAGAAAAGCATACTCCGCATGTCTTTCATCTCACTCCCCACCATACACCTTGATATTCTTAGTGCACAGCATCTGTGTCAGTCTCCCTACTACATGAAATGGCCCACCCTTACTCTTGGTATGGACTTTTTCACCTGGCCATAAACTCCGATGTCCAAGATCATCTTCTTTTAGTGCTTTCAGGGACTGGCCATATAACACATTTTACATATTTGTTAAATTAATGTCATTTTGCTCTAATGCCTCAATACAGAACCCATCAAAGTTTGAAATAAGTAAAGCTTGTTTGTCTTTGGACTTTACTGTACGGGAACAGTGCATCCTGATGCATCATCCATCTGATAAATTAATGGCCTGTGCTGTCACCCTGGCAGCCATGTTGCTTTCTTTTCCTAACCTACTTCTCTGTAAACATTGATTAAATATCTAAGGATCTCTTAACATCCATCCAGAGCATCCATAACTCATATTCCTTTCTTTTGTTTTTCATCTAGTCTATGATAACACTGTTTTTCTTGTTTGTCCTGGATGATTCTTAGCATATGGTATTTCATAATATTTAGAGCTTTTATACTTCCCTGGATCTAGAACAAATTTATATGTGTATATATTGATTTTAGGAACATTTAAGTCAATAGTATCTGAAAACAGCAACATGAAACAGTTTTTAGTCACCTATATCCCCTCCCTGGAAACAAAGGATGGTCAGTCGAGGAACGCCTTGTATAATCTTGTTAAAATGTGCTGCTGAAATCCTTCTCAGGAGCTCAGCCAAGAGCACACGGCCTTCCCAATTCTATCAGAGTCCTACAGATTCAGCACTCATCCTTGCCTTCCCTGTGACACTTGTGTAATCGACACACTCTTGGCTTTTTTTTATTTTCCAAAAGGCTCTCAGTTGATAGAGCTTAGGGCAGCAAAGACATTATCTGATTTTCAATGAGAAGCCACTATCCTGCAAGAGCCCTCAATCTGAATTTCTACAAGAAATAGCCCAGGTTTTGTTTGTGGTGTGTGTGTGTGTGTGTGTGTGTGTGTGTGTGTGTGTGTGTGTTTGTGTGTGTTATGGTTTTCTTTCATATGAGAAAGAACTCAACAAGAACCAAGGGTGTTAGGCGGTCTAAGTGGTGTGTGATCACATTTGCCATGTTAGAAATGTGTATCCATTGTCAAAACTTTTCCATGCTGCCACTGGAGTGGGTTTTGTCCTCTGACTTAATTTTTATACTGTTGTGTGCTCAGTGTGATATAGAACACACACAATGAATGAAGCCTCCCTACTCATTTACATTTCAAATTGAAGGAAAGAACACCAACTACAGCTTGACTCAGAACAAATGCCAGCGTTCCTAAGAACCACTGGACACTCCTCAGTACAGGTACATGGTGCTAGCAAGCCATTGTTTTAGAATACTGAAAACCTACTCTGTGTTCACGTATACCTCCCAACACTTTAGATGATCTTTCTTCATGCATTCAAGCAACACATTAACTGGACTGAAGTTGACTCTTAACATGATGTGTTCATATTTGTTTCTACACATAGATCAACCATTACCTATAACATTTAAAAAGCCACTGTGGGTTAGAGCTGAAAATTGAGCTGTTTTGCAAGCAAAAATCTAAAGTACATATTGAAACAATAAATTAAAAATCACTGTTCTATCTGCTCCTGTGTAAAGAAATATAGGTAACTTTGTCTCTAGCTCTTCACAACCTAGAGTGTTGTACATTTCTAACATAGGTTTCAACACATAATTTGTAGCACTTACGAAGAACAAAAATGTACTCAATATGTAATTCCTATACTTCAAACTTTTTAATATTGTAAAGTAAAAGAAATCAGTTATCTGATGTAAAAAAATGTGTAGGCGATAGAAATCAGTAGTCTGATCTTAAAAACTGTGTGGGTGATTCAAAACAAACCTTTTATAAAGACTAAAAGTTGTTTTGCTGAAGAATGACTTATTCTATATGCAATAATTTCTTCCTTCTTAAAACTATGTGCATATTGGTGGTAATTTTTGTATTATTTTAACTTTCCAATTAATAAAAAGCATTTTATAGTCTTTTATTGGATTAGTTGATTGCTTGGTTTGGGTTTGGTTTTTTATTTGTCTGTCTGTTTGTTTGGTTTTAAGACAGAGTTTCTCTTTGTACCTCTAGCTGTCCTGGAACTTGCTCTGTAGACCAGGCTGGCCTTAAACTCACAGAAATCCACCTGCCTTTACCTCTCACATGCTGGGATTAAAGGTGTGTGCCACCACACCCAGCTAAGCATTTCATTTAATTATTAAGACAGTGAAATACATTTAATACTGTAGGATAATGCTCGTGTACACTTTAAAGATTTGTCACTCATATTGGTTTAATAAAATGCTGATTGGCCAGTAGCCAGGCAGGAAGTATAGACAGGGCGACCAGACTTGAAGAATTCTGGGAAGAGGAAAGGCAGAGATGCAATCACCAGTCAGATGCAGAGGAAGAAAGATGATAATGCCTCACTGAGAAAAGGTACCAAGCCACATGGCCAAACATAGATAAAAATTATGGGTTAATTTAAGTTGTAAGAGATAGTTAGTAATAAGCCTGAGCAAGAGTCCAAATAGTTAATAATTAATATAAGCTTCTATGTGTTTCTTTGGGACTGAACAGATGCAGGACCAAGGGGGACAGAAACTTCTGTCTACACATTTAGGAGACTCTGATGAACAAATCTTGGTTTTTAAATACTCCAACAACGTTTAGAGATTGAGACGATATCCAAATAGACTTTACACGTTTTACCCACTGAGTATAAAAGCTTATATCCAACCAAATCATGAAGCCCCTCAGCAGCTCCTGATGGGAGTAGCTTGTTTTCTCCCCCGACTCACACAGGCCTCCCAGGTTTAGAGTATGAGGGTCAAGGCTGGAGAGCAGCCCTTCATTTCCAAAACCATACCTCCCACATAGTCTGTTTTTCCTTCCTGGATGAAGCTGAGCAATACCCTCAATGTGATATGAGAATTTTTAGTACTTGTTTTGCTCATCTGATTTCATTTTAAGCTTCCAATGTTTTTGTGTTTTGGTTTAGTTCGTTTGGGTTTTGGTTTTGAGTTTTCAAGACAGTTTTTCTCTGTGTAGCCTTGGTTATCCTGGAACTCACTCTGTAAGCCAGTCTGGCCTTAAACTCAGAAACCCACCTGCCTCTGCCTCTCAGGTGCTAGGATTAAAGGCATGAGCCACTATCACCAGATACTTCTGAAGTTTTTAATAAAGGTAATTACAGTGAAATGTAAAATTAGCATAGGTCCATATGATTGCTGTAATTTTGTTTTTAATTAACATACAAAGCAATGAGTTTATTATGACTTTTTCATGCAAACTTTGTTTTTATTAATGCTCCACCCCCTTCTCTCTCCCATCCCCTGCCTTTCCCTTACTGTACCTCAGACTCTAAGTAGTCAGTCCTCTGTCCACTTTCATGACAAGTGCCTCCTCTAAAACCTCTCTCCACTCTCAGGAGTCCCTTTCTAGGACTAAGAAAACTAAGAGCTCGGTGGCAGTGGCACTCATTTTGATCCCAGCACTCCAGAGGTAGTAGATCGATCTCTGAGTCTAAGGCCAGCCTGGTCTACAGAGCAAATTCCAAGGCAGGCAAGGCTACACAGAAAAACCCTGTCTTGAAACTACTCCCACAAAAAATTGGACATTTGCATTCACATATGGATCCCTCTTTCCCACATCCTCACCAACATTTCTTGTCTTTTTTTTTCACCTTGATGACAGCCATTTTGACTAGGGTCAAATGGAATCTCAAAGTAGCTTTCAGTTTGCATTTCCCTAGTGGCTGTTAGTGTTAAACACCTTTTAAAATGTTGAGTGGCCATTTGTGTTTCTTGTTTCTTTGTTAGCCCATTTATTGATTGGCAATTAAAGCTTTGGAAGATTAACTTTTTTCTATGATCTGGATATTACTTTCCCATCTGAGCTGAAGCTGGCGAAGCATCTATGGTGTCTGCTCATAGCTCCTTCTGCAGACACCCCTTAATTTCATGTAATCTCATTTATCAGTTTTGGGGATTATTTCCTATGCTATTGGAGTACTTTTCAGGAAATTTTCCGAATCCTGCATGTTGAAGTATTTTCCCTATAATTTACTCTAGCAGTTTCAACGTTCCAAGTTTTAGATGAGGGCCTTTGATCCGTTTGAATTGATTTTTTGCACAGGACATGAGATATGAATCTGATTTCAGTCTTCTATAGGTGAATTACACTTTTCATCCACCCCAGCAGTTGAATAAGCCATTTTATTTCCAGTGTGTAATTTGAACCCTTTCTCAGAAGCTAAGAGGGCATAGCTATGTGTATTTCTTTCTGGGTCTGCTGTATTTTCTGTGGATAAATATATATGGCTGTTTTGTGTGGGCTTCTTTCTGGGTCTGCTGTATCTTCTGTGGATAAATATATGTTGCTGTTCTGTGTCTGTGCTGTGCTTCCTGTCACTGTGGCTTTGAGGTATAATTTGAAGTCAGGTATTTTTTTATTTTTAGCAGTGGTTTGTTTGTTTTTCTTTTTTTTGAGAAAAGGAAAAAAAAGTATCTGCCTTCTCCCAGCCTCCCATTTCCGTCCCCCTCCTCCCACCCTTCTCCCCCTCTTCCCACCCTTCTCTCCCTCCCCCAAACTCCTCTCCCCCTCCCTCTCCAGTCCATAGAGCAGACAGGGCTCCCTGCCCTGTGGAAAGTCCAAGGTCTGCCCACCTCCGTCCATGTCTAGGAAGGTGAACAACCAAACTGGCAAAGCTCCCACAAAGCCAGAACATGAAGGAAGGTCAAAACCCCGTGCCATTGTCCTTGGCTTCTCAACAGCCCTCATTGTTCGCCATGTTCAGAGAGTCCGGTTTTATCCCATGCTTTTCAGTCACAGTCCAGCTGGCCTTGGTAAGCTCCCACTAGATCAGCCCCCTTGTCTCCGTGGGTGGGTGCACCCCTCGTGGTCCTGACTTCCTTGCTCATCTTCTCCCTCCTTCTACTTCTCATTGGGACCTTGGGAGCTCAGACCAGTGCTCCAGTGTGGGTCTCTGTCTCTATCTCCATCCAGCACCAGATGAAGGTTCTATGGTGATATGCAAGGTATTCGTCAGTATTGCTATAGCATAGGGTCATTTCAGGTTGCCTATCCTCAGCTGCCCAAGGGACTAACTGGGGACATCGCCATGGGCTCCTGGGAACCACTCTAGGGTCAAGTCTCTTGCCAACCCTAAAGTGGCTCCCTTAACTAAGAATTGTGGTTCCGTGCTCCCCTGTCCAACCTTCCTTTATCCCAATCCTCCTGTTTCCCCAAGTTCCCCCCCTCCTTCCCTTCTAACTTTTCTCTCCCCATCTCCCCTTACCCCCATCCCACCCCACCCCCAAGATCCTAATTTTCTCCCCGGCAATTTTGTCTACTTCCCATAGCCAAGAGGATAACTATATGTTTTTCCTTGGGTTCACCTTCTTACTTAGCTTCTTTAGGTTCACCAATTGTAGTCTCCGTGACCCTTATTTATGGCTAGAAACCAATTATGAGTGAGTACATCCCATGTTCATCTTTTTTGTGTCTGGGATACCTCACTCAGGATAGTGTTTTCTATTTCCATCCATTTGCATGCAAAATTCAAGAAGTCATTGCTTTTTACCGCAGCGTAGTACTCTAATGTGTATATATTCCACACTTTCTTCATCCATTCTTCCATTGAAGCACATCTAGGTTGTTTCCAGGTTATGGCTATTACAAATAATACTGCTATGAACATAGTTGAACAAATGCTTTTGTCATATGATAGGGCATCTCTTGGGTATATTCCCAAGAGCGGTATTGCTGGTCCAGGGGTAGGTTGATCCCAAATTTCCTGAGAAACCGAAACACTGATTTCCACAGTGGTTGCACAAGATTGCATTCCCACCAGCAATGGATGAGGGTACCCCTTCCTCCACAGCCTCTCCAGCACAGGCTATCATTGGTGTTTTTGACTTTAGCCATTCTGACAGGTGTAAGATGATATCTCAAAGTTGTTTTGATTTGCATTTCCCTAATTGCTAAGGAAGTTGAGCATGACCTTAAGTGTCTTTTGGCCATTTGAACTTCTTCTGTTGAGAATTCTCTGTTCAGATCAGTGCCCCATTTTTTAATTGGGTTAATTAGCATTTTAAAGTCTAGTTTCTTGAGTTCTCTATATATTTTGGAGATCAGACCTCTGTCTGTTGCGGGTTTGGTGAAGATCTTCTCCCAGACAGTAGGTTGCCTTTTTGTCTTAGTGACAGTGTCCTTTGCTTTACAGAAGGTTCTCAGTTTTAGTAGGTCCCATTTATTCAATGTTGCCCTTAATGTCTGTGCTGCTGGGGTTATACATAGGAAGCGATCTCCTGTGCCCATCTGTTGTAGGGTACTTCCCAATTTCTCTTCTATCAGGTTCAGTGTGTTCGGGCTGATATTGAGGTCTTTAATCCATTTGGACTTGAGTTTTGTGCATGGTGATAGATATGGGTCTATTTTCATTCTTCTACAGGTTGACATCCAGTTGTGCCAGCACCATTTGTTGATGATGCTTTTTTTCTTCCATTGTATACTTTTAGCTCCTTTATCAAAAATGAGGTGTTCATAGGTTTGTGGGTTAAAATCCGGGTCTTCTATACGATTCCATTGGTCAACTTCTCTGTTTTTATGCCAGTACCACACTGTTTTCATTACTCTAGCTCTGTAATAGAGTTTGAAGTCAGGGATGGTAATGCCTCCAGAAGATCCTTTATTGTATAGGATTGTTTTGGCTATCCTGGTTTTTTTGTTTTTCCATATAAAGTTGATTATTGTCTTCTCCAGATCTGTGAAGAATTTTGATGGGATCTTGATGGGGATTGCATTGAATCTATAAATTGCCTTTGGTAGAATTGCCATTTTTACTATGTTGATCCTCCCAATCCAAGAGCAAGGGAGGTCCATCCATTTTCTGGTATCCTCTTCAATTTCTTTCTTCAATGCCTTAAAGTTCTTGTCAAATAGATCTTTCACTTCCTTGGTTAGATTTACCCCAAGATATTTTATGCTGTTTGTGGCTATCATGAAAGGTGAAGCTTCTCTGATTTTCCTCTCTGCTTCCATATCCTTTGTGTATAAGAGGGCGACTGATTTTTTGGAGTTGATCTTGTATCCTGCCACATTACTAAAGCTGTTTATCAGCTGTAAGAGTTCTTTAGTGGAGTTTTGGGGGTCGCTTACGTACACTATCATATCATCTGCAAATAACGAAAGTTTAACTTATTCCTTTCCAATTCGAATCCCCTTGATCCCATTATGTTGTCTTATTGCTATTGCTAGAACTTCAAGCACTATATTGAAGAGGTATGGAGAAAGTGGACAGCCTTGTCTTGTTCCTGATTTAATGGGATGGCTTTGAGTTTCTCTCCATTTAATTTGATGTTAGCTGTTGGCTTGCTGTATATAGCTTTTATTATATTTAGGTATGACCCTTGTATCCCTATCTCTCCAATACTTTTATCATAAATGGATGTTGAATTTTGTCAAATGCTTTTTCAGCATCTAATGAAATGATCATATGCTTTCTTTCTTTCAGTTTATTTATATGCTGGATTACATGGATAGATTTTCTTATGTTGAACCAGCCCTGCATCTCTGGAATGAAGCCTACTTGATCATAATGGATAATTTTTCGGATGTGTTCTTGGATTCGGTTTGCCAGTATTTTGTTGAGGATTTTTGCGTTGATGTTCATGAGTGAGATTGGCCTGTAATTCTCTTTCCTGGTTGAGTCTTTGTGTGGTTTTGGTATCAGAGTAACTGTAGCTTCATAAAAGGAAATTGGTGATGACCCTTCTGTTTCTATATTGTGGAATACATTAAGGAGTATAGGTATTAGGTCTTCTTGGAAGTTCTGATAGAATTCCACATTGAAACCATCTGGTCCTGGGCTTTTTTTGGTAGGGAGGTTTTTGATAATAGCTTCTAATTCTTTGCGACGAACAGGTCTATTTAGATTGTTCACCTGGTCCTGGTTTAACTTTTGTATATGGTATTTATCTAAAAAAGTGTCCATTTCTTTTACATTTTCCAGTTGTGTGTTATACAGGCTTTTGTAGTAAGATCTGATGATTCTCTGTATTTCCTCTGTGTCTGTGGTTATGTCCCCCTTTTCATTTCTGATCTTATTAATTTGCGTATTCTCTCTCTGCCGTTTGATTAGTTTGGATAGGGGTTTATCAATCTTGTTGATTTTCTCCAGGAACCAGCTTTTTGTTTCATTGATTCTTTGGATAGATTTCTGTATTTCTATTTTGTTGATTTCAGCCCTCAGTTTGATTATTTCCAGTCTCCTACTCCTCCTAGGTGAGTCTGCTTCTTTTTTTTCAAGAGCTTTCTGATGGAGGAAGGTCATTGGTTTCTCTCTCTCTTTTTTTTTTTTTTTGTTTTGTTTTGTTTAAACCGAAAAAGGGGAAATGATGGAGGAGGGTCATTGGTTAAATAAAAAGAAACTGCTTGGCCCTCATTGGTTAGAAGATAGGTGGGAGGAGTAAACAGAACAGAACGCTGGGAGGAAGAGGAAATGAGCTCAGACTCCACAGCTCTCCTCTCGGGAGCAGACACCTCAGAGAGATGCCACGCTCCCAGCTCCCAGGCAGACGCACGCGATGAAGCTCCGACCCAGGATGGACATAGGCTAGAATCTTCCCGGTAAGCGCACCTAGGGGCGCTACACAGATGATTAGAAATGGGCTAAATTAATATGTGAGAATTAGCCTAGAAGAGGCTAGATAGAAATGGACCAAGCAGTGATTAAATGAATATAGTTTTGTGTTGTTATTTCAGGCATAAGCTAGCCAGGCAGCTGGGGTGCTGGGGACGCAGCCCCGCCGCCCTTATTACTACAGCTTTCAGGTAGGCTGTTAAGTCTCCAATATGTGCTTTCTCTGTTTTCTTTAAGTGGGCACTTAGTGCGATGAACTTTCCTCTTAGGACTGCTTTCATAGTGTCCCATAAGTTGGAGTATGTTGTTTCTTTATTTTCATTGAATTCAAGGAAGACTTTTATTTCTTTCTTTATTTCTTCCTAAATCCAGGTTTGTTTTTTGTTGTTTTGTTTGGTTGGTTTTGTTTTTCCTGCTTGAATTCGCTTTAACTATTTTTTGTATTTCTACATAATTTTTTTATATTTTTACTATTCTGTGAAGAATGTCACTAGAATTTTGATAGTTTTTTCATTGAATCTCCAGATAGATTTTGGCAATGCAGCCAATTTTACATTATTGATTTTGCCCAGCCTATAAACTTTAGAGGACTTTCTTTGTCTAGTGTCTTCTTCTACCTATTATTTCCAGTGGCTTAAAGATTTTATTGCAGAAGTCTCTCACCTTCTTTGGTAGGTTTATTCCTAGGTTATTTCAACTTTTCTGAATCTCTTGTCAGTGCATTTTTCTTTCTTGGCCAGTGTTGCTATATAGAACAGCTCCTGGTTTTATATGCTGATCTTGTAGCCTGCAGCTTTAAGTACATGTTTATCAGATCTGCCCGTTTTCAGGTAGGCTGGGGACGATGGTAGAATGTTTGTCTTTAATACCCCACGATCTGGGTCCAAGCCTCACCAATGCATAACCAGGCATCTTTGCCCATCTGATAATCTCTGTGCAGGCCGTACCCAGTTTGTTGGCTATCAGCACCCCAGACATTCTATTTTCAGTTCCTGGGTGTGCTCCTGTGAGCAGTTACTGACAGCTTCAGCCAATGCTAGGCAAGGCATTGGGGCAGCGTGCCAGCTGGGTCTACTTGCTAGATCGTCTGTCTAGGAAATTACAGCATAATATGAGCAAACAGTTGTTGGAATAGTGGTATGTGAAAACACTTATTTCTTATGATAAATGTAACATGTTTCTGACATTAGGAGTCATTTATATCATTAGGAGTCATTTTATCTCTACATTTTCTTTATTTTTTTGAATGGCATTATTTGACTTTGCCCTAGGTCTCTGGGCAAAGCTGTGTCAAGCATGGTTTCCATCTTTTTTAGTGGACCTTAGGTCAGATCAGTTATTGGCTGGTTATTCCCACAAGCTTTGAGCCACCGTTACCCTAGCATATCTTTCAGGTAGTTCACCATTGTAGATGAAGGGTTTGTGGATGGCTTGATGTTTACATTTCTCTTTTGATGGTGTGCAGAGTGCCTTCCTGCATGGAGACACTAGGACATGGGGTGAAGGCTCTATGTAGGCAACAGTTCCACACCTTCATGTTCAATGAGCTGCATCGATGTTGCCTTCAGCAATAGGACCTTGTTAAATCTCTGTCTTCCTGATTATTTGGCCATTTCATTTAGATCACCTTCATATGTGCATATATTTTAGGAGGCTTTAACCATATTAGGTTTCCAGAATACCCCTCCAATGGCCTTAATTTTAGCTGTCTCTCCCCCATTCTTTCCCAGTACCACTTTCCCCTTCCCATCCCCACGTGATCCTCCTATTCCATCCCCCATATATCCCCAAAATTCTATTCTATTTGTATCTGTTCCCTCTAGTCCATTGCTCTATACCTACCATCTGTGGTTCTGTGTATAGTAGCTTGGTTATCATTCATTGACTTAACAACTAAAATCAATATATATACACAAATGCATACCATATTTGTCTTTCTGTGTTTAAAATACCTCATTCACAATGATTTTTTTCTAGTTTCATCCATTTGCCTGCTAATTTCATGATGTTATTTTTAATGGTCAAATAATACTGCGTCATGTATTGAATGTACCACTTCTTTCTCCATTCTTTGTTGAGGAACATCTAGATTGTTTCCAATTTCTGACTATTACAAACAGAGCAGCAGTGAACATGGCTGAACAACTGTCTCTGTGGTAGGATGAAGCATCCTTTGGGTATATGCCCAAGAATTGTATAGCTGGTTTTGAAATAGATAGATTCCTATCTTCCTGAAGAACTATTACACTGATATTCATAGTGATTTATAAGCTTGCACTTCCACCAGCAATGTATGAGTTTTCTTTTATTCCACAGCATGATCTGTCCCTTGTGGAAAACTGATTTTTCAAATAACCTGTACAGGCAAAAAAAAAAAAAAATCCAGAAAGCTTGGTGTGCTAGTTGGCTGTTGTAATAAAATGCTATGGACTTTAAGGAAATTTGTTTAACCAACAGAAATTCATTCTCTCTTTGTTCTAGAGGCTGAAGGTCTGAGATAAAAGCATTGATGGAGTTGATTTCTCCCAAGGCCTCTCTCCAGAGTCAGCATGTCTGTCATGTCCATGTGTCTTCTGTGTATGGGAATCAAGATGTTTCTTACTTTGCTTAGAAGTAGAGCCGCTACACTAGAGTAGGGACCCACCTTTATGGACCTCATTTACAAAGTACCTCCTTAAAGTCCTGTCCCTAAATGCATTAGATGCTAGGGCCTGAACATGTGAATGAAGCTAGTGTGGGGTGCATGTAATGTTTACTATGTAAGATTCTTTCTAGATACAGAGGTAAACAGTAGAAAGCTTCTGTTTTCATAGAATTTTTATTACAATTGAGAGACATGAAAAACGATAAATATAAATACTAGGAATGCTATAAAATAATCCCAAGTATAATAGGGTGTACAAAGAGGGACCAGTTGGAGAAAGAAATTTGCTAAATTAGTCTTGGAGATTGGGGGATGGTGTCTCAGATGAGGTGAGCCCACAATGAGAACAGATGGCCTTTCCCATGTTACTGACCTGTGTTGAGGAAGCGATGCTTACATTTGTGCCTGCCTAAGAAGCCTGTGGAAGTCTGTGGCTCCATCAGGATATGACAAATTCTCCCATGCTACTGCTTGAATCTGAGGGATCAGTGGCATTATCATAAACCTCCCTCAGGGAGGAGATGATGCTTTTAGCACTAAGCATTTCAGCTTGTTGGGGCTGTGGCCTCCAAGATGCACCTCATGTGGGTTTTCTTGACCAAACACACTCAAAATGCAATGAAGAACACAACTTGAAGAACCTTCAAACTTTCTGGTTTCCTTTGCTTTGTTAATATGTAGTTAAATGACTTTCAACTTCCATTTTTTAAAAAATTTTATATTTTTCTTTTTTCTTTTATTTATTGTTTTTATTGAGCTATATATGTTTTCTGCTCCCCTCTCCTCCTCCCCCCTCCCCATCAACCCTTTCCCATAATCCCCACTCTCCCAATTTACTCAGGAGATCTTGTTTTTTTCTACTTCCCATGTAGATTAGATTCATTCTTATCTCCCTTAGAGACCTCTTAGTCATCTAGGTCTCTGGGATTATGAATTGTAGAATGATTTTCTTTACTTTACTGTAAAGGCCACTCATGAGTGAATACATATGATATTTATCTCTCTGGGCCTGGGTTATCTCACTCAGTATGATGTTTCCTAGATCCATCCATTTGCCTGCAAATTTCAAAGTGTTATTTTTTTTTCTGCTGTGTAGTACTCTATTGTGTAAATGTACCACATTTTCTTTATCCAGTGTTCTGTAGAGGGGTATATAGGTTGATTCCAGGTTCTGGCTATGACAAATAATGCTGCTATGAACATAGTTGAGCACGTGTCCTTGTGGTATGATTAAGCATTATTGGGGTATATTCCCAAAAGTGGTTTTGCTGAATCTTGAATTAGGTGCTCTGAGTTCTGAGTGCAGTGGTCCTGTCCTGTCCTGTCCAGAAGACACTGTTTCCCTCCATCCACCATGACCACTTCCAATCTTTCCTTCCCCTCTTCCGTGATGGTCCCTGAAGCTTAGAGTGCACTTCCCAGCCTTCTAAATTCCAACAGTGAGAGCAGAGCCTAGTGCATATTCTCCACAGTTCAGCTTAGTACCGGGTACAGCTCTTCTCACTATCTCCTTTACATGACCCAAGAACTAAGGATGATGGGTCATATGTCCACATAGGCTTAAAGATAACTGGGCATTCTGCCATAATCCTTCCTATAAGATGTAGTGTGTGGTTTTGGGTGTGTTTGTTTTACTACAAGCCATTTATAAGCCCTGATTGCAATTGTAGAAGTTTTTCTCTATGGTTTATCTGGAGTTCATAATAACAAGGGTACTTGAAGAAGCCATTGTTTCTTCCTGCACTGTGTGACCTGCCACAAAAGCATGCAATGGATTTTGACACCGACAAGAGAAAGAAATGACAGTTGCATCAGTTGAGACCTTAACCTCGTGGACTTTCTATATAAAACATACGAAATTCTTTTGAACTTTGCAACTGTGATTTATTATATGCTGTCAGCGTAATGTGACTAACAGTAAAATAACTCTAGGTTGGCAGACTTCTCCCAAGGTTACTTTCAAAAGTCAGAGCTGTGAAACTTCAAGAAATTGTTTTTATTTTTAATGCTAGATAAACTAATTTTTAGCTTTATGATTCTTTGGGACTTATGTTTTGTCTTATTTAAAATACATGTTGGACTGAGAACATTCGAAGCACCACACCATGCTTCTGCCGTCATTGCCAGTGGCTATGTCTGGTTATTTCATACATTGTATGATACAAACAATTATGAGTGGACCATATTGTGAGTTGGTTTGATAGATGAGAAAGGAACTTTTCAAAGAGTCAGAAAATTCAGATAGAAAATTCTAGCTGAGCCTAGAATTATGCCTCGGTGTTGTGATGCTGAGGCTGTAGATGGTTTCCATGTCCTATGCTATCCACTCCACTAGCAGGGTCAGCCTCTGAAGCCACCACTGAACCGTACGTGAGTGCTCTTGAGAGAGACAATAGGAAAAGCATAACCAAGGATCTGCTTTAGTCATGCTGGCAAGTTCTGGGACACAGCCGTTTCCGGTAACCACTTTCCCTTAACAGCACAGACATCTGAAATTCTGAGAGACTGGCAAAGTCCTTTTACCAATCTCCTGATTATAATCAGTGCTGATTTTAATAAGCAAGCAGTTCTGCGAAGAAAGAAACAAAATGATACACTCTGTTTAAGGCGATGTCGCAGATAGCAATTTATTCTAATATATGTAAAATGGAAACCAGGGTAATTACTATCCACCTATACATTATTCATTTTTAAGTGATTTTTTTTCTGTTTGGCTCATAACCTTTTGTAGAATGAATACCTAAATGAAGATGTGGATGCTAGAGTTATTGAATACGAAGACAACTGGCCCCTCCTAGACATGTTCCTACAGAAGCCAATGGGCTTATTGTCCCTGCTTGACGAGGAAAGTAGGTTTCCCAAGGCCACTGACCAGACTCTCATAGGTGAGCTTGTTTTATACCTGGGTGACTGTGGATTTCCTAAGGCACGGGGCTTTCCCAGGCACTGAGTTTTAGTTGTTTGAAATGATTTGCAACAAAGCAGCTGCCACAAAGCCTGCGGTGCCTGGTTTTCCGGAAGTGATCTTTGAACTTATGCCTAAACCAGTGAGTGTTTATAGTATGGTAAAATTAATAGTGATGAATTAAACAAGATTGGAGATTGGGTTTCTGCTTCCGTCATGGTAGAATCTCAAATGTGAAATCTTGGACTATAAATCGCCATAAAAGTTATCTACCCTAAGTCAGAAACTGGGGCAGAACAAGGACAGCTCTAGAATGTAAAAGGAAATAGTGAACAGAAAGAAAAAAATCAGTAATGTGAACAATATACAGATATATGTATATATACATATTTTTACTTATTTATTTATGTGTAGAAGTGCATGTCAAAAGTGCCTACTCATACAGACATGTTGATTCCAGAGGTCCACTTCAGATGCGTTCCTCTACCACTGTGTGCCTGAGTTTGTGAGACAGGGTCTCTCACTGAACCCGAAGCTCACAGTTCCAGCTCTCCTGGCTGACTAGCAAGTCTCTGGGCCCATCTGTCCCCACCTGTGCTCCCTGTGATTACAACCATGAACCCTGTGAGCTTCTATGAGGGCTCTAGGAAGCAAACCTCACAACCTTAAAACTGTACCCACTGGCTACATAGCAAGGAATACCTGAGAGCCTACCTCAGAAAGAAAGTGGTTAAAATGAGAAGGTCCAACATAAAATAGGGGGGAAAGAGGGTTTTGAGTTGTTAAGTAAGTGAAAAAGTCGTTTCCTGTTCATAAAATGCATGTAAGCACTTAAAGAAAATGTGGGTTCATTTTTTTCTTCCTCATTTTCTTTTGATAAACATGGTATTGCTTTCTCCTGACATGAGTTGTTTTGTCCCCTGGACACCAGACAGAAAACCTTATCGTCATAGGGAAAATAAGTTGAGAGCAGGTGCTTGATGTTTTAAAATGACTGCCTGTATGAACCCATTGAGCTTCTCGTGTAACCAAATAGATAGGAAAGCCACACCATCAGGGCTTTAGGGTTAGAGCCTGGCCTCACATTATGACCATCACACCACAGCATGAGCAATACCAGGAGTTGGCAAATTCTTGGCTCCCTCCCTGGTCCTGCCAAGTGATACTGCACTCACAGGGTGAGCCAATAGCCCACACTGTCACAGTGCTCCCCAGGTGATTCTGACCCACTATTACATTCAAGACCTGCTCTGAAGTAAGATGCAGTGATACACACTTGATTGTGACTTCACTGTATTAAAATATCTCTGCTCACCATGCATTGTATGGGAAAAAATAACTTCGGACCATCAATTTTACTTGAGGATCTCCATTTTCTTCTACAGAAAAATTTGAAGATAACCTGAAATCACAGTACTTCTGGAGACCCAAAAGATTGGAACTTAGTTTTGGCATTCACCACTATGCGGGAAAAGTAAGAACTCATGGGAATTGTGACTCACTCTTCAGCCTTCTGTCAATAAAACATAGTAGAACTGATTTAGTCTGTTAGGAGATAGCTGCAATGGCCCTTACCTCCTCCATCTGGTCCTGGTTCTTCTGTTTGCCTGTCTTCCTGTCATCCAGTCTGACTACAAAAACCAGTTGGCATTGGCCATCTGTATATCTGTATTTTACTTTTTTAAAGAGTACCTTGGGGCAGTCGCTCCCTCTCGTCTTCCCATTCTCTCTCCTCTCTCTCTCTCTCTCTCTCTCTCTCTCTCTCTCTCTCTCTCCCCTCTCTCCTCTCTCTCTTCTCTTTCTTTTTTCTCACTTTCCCTCAGTCTCTCTCCTTTCCTTTCATCTCCTCTTCTTCCCTCCATCTCCCTGCATCTCCCTCTTTCTCTCCCCCTCCCTCTTCTCACCCCCACTTTTTCAGCCAATACCCCTCCCTGCTCCAAATGAAAGAGAGAGTACTAAGAGAAATAGTCAGCTAGCAGAGCTGCCCCAGATGTGTGGAGCAAACTAATGGATGGTCTTAAATTTAAAAAAGTGTTAATACATGGTTGAAACACAACTGTACACCTGTCCAACCTCAGATATGCTGTCTTAAACCCAAGGAAACTCTCCCTTCCATGGATAGTAATGGGCCATCCCCTCAGAACTCTGCCATAATTGTTGAGATATGAAGATTAAAATCAAGAAATAATGTATAAAATGAGAAAATTATTGAAAATTAAATTAATTGAGAAGCCCTATATATTTGTCCAGAGGCCAGAGAATGTCCCAATGACCTTTGTCATTAACAATATATCCCCCTAAGCTGAGGGGCTGGAGAGATGGCTCAGTGGATCAGAAAACTGGCTGCTCTTGCGGAGAATCAGGGGATTTGGTTCCCAGCACTCACATCACAGCTAGCTTTGACTCTAACTTCATTTCCAGAGGGTCTAATGCCCTCTTCTGGCCTTGGTAGGTACTGCACATATATGGTGCATGGACATACATGCAAGCAAAGCACACACACACACACACACACACATATATATATATATATAATTTTTAATCTATTTATTTATTATGTTTTGTAGGGAGGGCGGGGCCCCTTTGTTCCATCCCATCTGGCTAGCTTAACCCCTGAAATAATCACACAGAAACTGTATTCATTTAAATCACTGCCTGGCCCATTATCTGTAGCCTCTTATTGGCTAACTCTTACATCTTGATTAATCCATTTCTATTAAATCTGTGTATCACCACTAGGTCATGGCTTACCAGGAAAGATTCTAACCAGCATCAGTGTCAGACAAGAGCTTCGTGGCGTCTGCCTGTCTGTCCTTCTTCCTCCCGGCATTCTGTTCTGTCTACTCCGCCTACCTAAGTTCCTGCCCTATCAAAAGGCCAAGGCAGTTTCTTTATTCAACCAATGAAAGCAATTCACAGACCGAAGAACCTCCTACACCATTTATGTATACAGTATTCTGTCTGTGTGTATGTCTGCAGGCCAGAAGAGGGCACCAGATCTTTACAGATGGTTGTGAGCCACCATGTGGTTGCTGAGAACTGAATTCAGGACCTTTGGAAGGGCAGACAGTGCTCTTAACCACTGAGCCATCTTTCCAGCCCAATATACAATTTCAATTGATATAATATATATACATATTATGTATATATTATTTTCGTTATAACCTTTCATGATTCTTAGCATTTGACTTAGCAAATAAAGGCTGCTTTGGTTACCAATTAAGAGTTGCCTATGGCCATTTTATCCTGCTGTTTTTAATAAGCATGTTATTTAATTCATGAAAAGAGAGTACCTCAGGCTGAATGATCTAACAAAAGATGTTTATTGTTGTTGTTCTAGAATGTGAAATGTTGAGACCACGGTGCCCTGAGCAGAGTTGTCATCTAATGAAGCCTCTCTGGCTGGTAGACAGATGTCACATGACCCAGTCTTCACATGGTCTCTTAACATAAGTTCTGGAGGAACATGATTCAATCCATAACAGCACATTTTATTATTCATCAGAAATCTTTGGGATATGTTCATATTTTTAAAGCCTTAAAATTAGTTAGAAGTTCCAGAAACACACACCCCTACAGCGTTCAGTCTCCAAGTTAGGAGACTATCATACTGAAGTCAGGAGAGCTGGACCAGTTCTCAGAGAAATGGGGATGGTTCTTCCATGCTTCCCGTTCTCCCAATGAAGGAAATGTACAGCTTTCCTGACCAAATGTAAGGAATTGCACGCACAGTCTTGTGTGGCTGTTGCTCAGTACAGGCTGAGAGCTCGTTAAGTCTCGAGGGTGGCAGTGATGGTGTGGGTTGTAATAATCACTGTGACACCTGTATCCACAGGTCCTCTATAGTGCTAGTGGGTTCTTAGCAAAAAACAGAGACACACTCCCAACTGATATTGTGTTGCTTCTGAGGTCATCAGAAAATAGTGTAATTCGACAACTTGTCAACCATCCTCTGACCAAAACAGGTAAGGCAGCTGACTTTTGAAAAGGTTCCTCTAAGCCTCATACAGTAGTTTCTATCTCTGTGATTTTTTTGTGACCGTAGTCCCTGATTTTTTTTGTGTGTTTTTTTTATTTTTGATTTACTGGATTATCATTTATTCCTAATCTGAGGAAGGCACAGAAATTAATTTAAAGAAGTGAGGATCTTATAAAGAAAGTATTTGAGACTCTCACCAAGAACACGGAAGTGTCCCGGCTGTTCCTGAGAAGAGTCCACTCTCCTCAAGAGAAAGCTGCTCTTGTCAGGAGTGGGCAGGGAGTAGACTGTCCCTGGTGGTCCTGAGCTCTCTGCTGATTAAATTCGTGTTATCTCTCTCCTCACTCCAGACTCCTTATGTGTCCTCACATTCATTAATTAGAGGGGATATAATATTTGGGCTCTTTATATTGTACTTATAAATTGTTCTGCAAGCTTTTTTAAAGATTTTTTTTTATTTTATGTGGGGTACTCTATCTGCATGTACAACTTTATGCCAGAAGAGGGCATCAGATCCCACTAAAGATGGTTGTGAGCCACCATGTGGTTGGTGGAAACTGAACTCAGGACCCCTAGAGGTGCAAGTAGTGCTTTTAACTTCTGAGTCAACTCTCCAGCCGCTGATTATGAAAACTTTTTAATGGTTTTATTATTGATGTATAAATGAAATATTTAGTCAAATAAAATTTGGTTTTTACATATGTAAAAACCCCATATATGCATCCCTGTAACTAATAGTGAGCCTGTTAATCACACACATTATGTCCCTCACAACTCTGTGATCTCTCCTTCCATCCCCATAACCCTTCTCTGGTTACTCAAACACAATTTGTTTAAAACATTATCCTCCCTCCCTTGACTTACTTTGACATCCTTATACATACATATAAAATTCTGGTTCTGAACTCTTTGTATGTAATTTTATTAAAACACTTTAAAGTGAGCCTTATTTAAGTATCCAAACTACAGGCTATGACCAACAGCAGCCCAACTAAGGATAATAGCTGTGATTCAAAGCCAAGTCTTTGTGGCTGTTTCACCCTTACCTGTTTCACTGCCATGAATGTATAAACCACACATTTGAATGCTAAGATCATCCACACTTGACTTGCTAAAAGCACTTCATGAGGTGTGAGGGCTCACTGTGAAGCCCACCTCAAGCTGATACAGAGATGCAAAGTGAACTGCTCCCTCGTCACCGTCTGCCCACATCTTCTAAAATTGAGAGGAAACCTGTCACTCACCTCTGCCTGGCCTGCTTTGCCATATAGATGGTTGGCTTTTTCTTCTCTTTCTGAGTTTGGAATGTGTGGTAGCTGAGTGTGGTGGCACTTGTCTGCACTCTTGGAATTCAGGAGACTGAAGCAGGAGGATTGCCGTGAGTGTGAGGTCATCCTGGACTGCATAGCAAGCTCCTCTCAAAGACAATGAAAAAGAGAGAGAGGAAGAGGAGCAGGAGGAAGGAAAAGAGAGAACAGAGAAAGAGAAGACAAAACAAAAACAAAAAAAAGATTTATTATAACCTTTCAGAGGTGGCGCACACCTTTAATCCCAGCACTCAAGAGACAGAGGCAGGTGGATCTCTGAGTTTGAGGCCAGCCTGGTCTACAGAGCAAGTTCCAGGACACCCAGGGCTACACAGAAAAAAAAAGATTTATTATAATTCTTCATATAATATTCTTTATTCTTGTTTCAATAAATAGGTAACCAAGCCTCTGAGTCCTAATATACTCAGAATAGTTTAAATAAAAGGAAAAATTGTGCAGTCACTAAAGGTTCTAACAGATAAATTAATTTTACCTGCATCCCCATAGGTAACCTGCCACTTTCTAAAGCTAAAAATATAATAAACTATCAGATGAGGAATTCAGAGAAAGCCACAAATCTGACCAAGGTAAGACTATTATTCTTATGTTTGCTTTACTGACAGCATCTCAAACATCATGACGTTCTTGTATATTTCTAATTCTTTTCAATCTTTAAATTCTATTCTATTTCTAAATAAAAATATATGTGTGGCCAGGGTCAGAAACATTCATGTTCTGCACAAGACCAGTCAACACAGACAATGCAGCTAGCACAACCATCCTTAAAGTAGAATCTCGGTAACATTTTGTGGCTTTGTGCCTTTGAACACCTAGACGAAGGGAAACTGATGGAAAATGCCCAGTGCTCCTTGTAGATTACAGTGTGAAGAACATGGCAAGGCCTTACTGTCTTCTTTGGTCTCCTTAGGGTGAAACTAGAGACATCACACGCCATGCCTGTGAAACCACCAACATGAAAACTCAAACGGTCGCATCGTATTTTAGAGTAAGATGTTCAATTATGATATGTTGTATTTAAGGACAATGCCCATCCTAAATTAGTTACATATAAAAAGTGGTAACTGAGAAAAGTTATTACACCCATTAGATGCATTGGTACAGATGTGCTAATATATAGTTTCATCTGTAGATTGCTTATTTTGGTATCTTACTCCATGAAAATCACAATTGAATTCTATAACTTGATAAAAAATATATATAAACTGCACAAAGTGACACTTTTCTTTAATCCCAGCTTGGTAGACAAAGGCTGGAAGATCTCTGTTAAGTTCAAGGCCAGTCTGGTCTACGCAGCAAATTCCTGGATGGCCATAACCACATAGTGAGGCTCTGTCTCTAAAGAAAACAAGAAAGTCTGTAAAGCATTTGACATTCCCACTAGAATGGGAGAAAGAAAGAAAGAAAGAAAGAAAGAAAGGAAAAGAAAAGAAAAGAAAAGAAAAGAAAGACATATTAGTTCAATGTCCCTGCGAGGTTTTAGGAAGGAACAAGGCAGGTCATGGTTGAACGTGGACCTCCAGCCCATATTTCCTTGCACAAACACAAGCTGATAACCTTCAGCAGGAGGATCGAGCCCATTATAGGACTGGGACGAGGAGGAGCCTCAGCAGAGAGGCATGGCACACACCAGGGCCTAGGAGCAAGGTGACCTTTCTTTGGACAATGTGGGAGGAAGAATAAAGGAAGCACTTCTCAGTTCAGCTCCAGTTTTCACTGACCTCCTCCCAATCAGCCAGCCAGGACAATGGAGAAAATGCCACCTGAAACTTGGCAGTTACTAACAGTAGCACTTAATACAGAAGACGTAGATGCAACCATATTAAATTTGCTATTGGTTGTCCAATGCATTTATGCATTTCTCTAATGGAACCACAAACCATTTTTTAAATTGTCTGAATACTTGTGTTACATGTCCTCGAAGCCCAAGTTCATAGTAGCCACTGTATCAAATCCTACTTGAGTATTGCCTGCTACACTTGCATGCTTAAGACCCGTGCCCATGGCTGCTCTGTCCCTTTATACCATCAAGGCCGCATTGGCGAATCACTAAACCTACTTACAGCTAGATTAGTTGACTTTTTTAAGTGAGTTGTCCACAGGATTCTTGTACTCAGGTGAGAGCATCAAACACTGTTTGAATCTGATCAGGTCATGGACTCCTTGTAATTCAGGTTGAAGCAAAGATTAACAGAGGATTGATTGCACGCGGTATGTAGCATGTTCTCAAGCTATTTTTCCTTCTGCTGACAAGAGTGGAAGGAGGGTGACTATGCCTAATGGCTGGGAAGCTGGCAGGCGCTGTCACCTCGGGATCCCAGTGCCGGGCAGATGTTTGCATGAGTATAGGAGTGATGATTCACAGATAATGCAATCAAAGGCTCCAGGGACAGCTGCAGCTGTTTGGTCCCCAGGAGGGAAGCATCCAGTATCTAGCTTCAGCATCCGAGCTGCACTGGCCCTGCAACTCTAGCTGTTTGCATTTCCAACACTAGAACTCCCAGTCCTCCAGGAAATTCTGATCCTGGCCTTGGAGATAACTAATTCGCTGAGGTTCCACTTCTAATGAACTCTGTTCATCCTAATGAGTTATTCTTAATTGTCTAATAATTGGCTATTATTTTAACAAACCATTGGTACAGAATACAGTTTTAATAACTATATTAATAACAATATTCTCCCCAAATCAATAAGATAATAAGCTAAAGCACAGTAAAATAGTTAAGTGGATAATAATTTGATTACTTTCTTGTGTCCTATTTTTGAAACTTAACTTCTCTGCCCTAATTTTAAAGTAGAGGATTCCAACAGAGATTGAAGTGTTTGTTTTTTATGCTTTCTACAAAGACAGAGTAGAACAAGAAAATTAGTATATAAAGTAAATTAACCAAATTGTATGTCTCAATATTGTAATTTGGTATGTTTGCTTGAGAGGACATAATTAATTTTAAAATATATAAAAAATGAATTGATCACTTAATGCTGCCTTTAGAGTTGCCAGGCGACCTCCCAGCCATTGTCTCTACATTTCTACCCCTGGATCTGTAGTTGTAGATGAATTCCTTTTCCTTTTATCAGATCTCTTTCCACTCACTGTGGTTAGCCATTTGTAACATTAATTCTCAAAAATGAAGGCCTACAAATTCATACTTCTTTTAATGTCATACCATGAAATCGATTTCTGGTTGTATATTATAGTATTCCTTGATGGATTTGTTATCTAAGATGGTGGTGGGCCAACCTCATTTTGTGCGTTGCATCAAGCCAAATAATGAGAGGCAGGCAAGAAAGTATGACAAGGAGAAAGTTTTGCTGCAGCTGCGTTGCACGGGGATTTTGGAAACAGCCAGGATTCGGAGGCTTGGTTACTCTCATCGAATACTGTTTGCTAACTTCATAAGAAGGTATGTGGATTCCTTGCATTTCCTTTGAATAGTTTATTTTTCAAAAATTTTCAGGAGAATTGGAGAATGTAAATCAGTGGAGAATAGTTCGGAAGGTCTAGGGGGAAAGCATTTTATTCATGGGGTGAAAAGAGAACATTAGTTGAGTCTGGGAAACTCTCCTGTGTCCTGGGAAGTCTCTGTGATGGAAGAAATCATGCGCATGAAAGGCTGGATGTCAAGGGTCTAAGATTCTGTACTGAGGAGCAATGAGATCTGAGTTCTCAGCCCAATGCTGCCACTGTGGCTATGGAAGCACAACAACAATTCTTAAAGAGGAGAGATGGTGCCACTCAAAAGATGCCTAGCAATATCTGGAGACATGCGCGATATCCGGCCTTAGAGCAGTGGGTAGAGGCTCAGAATGCTGCAAAGCAGCTCATCCACAGCACAGAGGGCAGCTCCCACAAGCTCTCTAAACCCCAATGCCAGCAGTTCTGGCATCTTCCCTCCCCTCTTGAATCTGCTATGACTCTCTGATGGAACACTTATAATGATCAAATTGAATAATGTCATGTCTATGGAGATTTGGCCGATATAGAAAGTCAATTAAATCTATGCCGATTTAATCTTTTCTAATTTAAGAAAGAATCTGCTAGGTACAAAGAGTTCTTAACATTTAAAATCATTGTAAAATTAATTTTCATATAGTAAATGTATTTTAAGTAATATTTTAGTGGTAATGCTAAGGCTCAATATTTAAAATATTTAATATTTTAAATGTCTGTATTTCTATTCATCATCATTTTTAAAGAAATTTCAAGTGTTAGACATATTGCAGTTTTGAGAAAAATTTAATGTTTAAAGAATTCTCCATCTATAAAATTCCCTAATATTTTTTCAAAGCATGTAATGGAATATTAAAAAGAAAACAAAGCTTTGTTTTTGATTGTTCAACAAATTCTGACTACATTTTTCCATCACCACCCACCAGGTGCAGGGACACGAAGAAGGGGCAAGGACAGGAAAGGTGCATCCTGCAGGTGTAGGGACACGAAGAAGAAGGCAGGGACAGGAAAGATAGTCCTGCAGGTGCAGGGACATGAAGAAGAGGCAGGGACAGGAAAGATAGTCCTGCAGGTGCAGGGGCATGGAGAAGGGGCAGGGACAGGAAAGCTACTCCGTGCAGGTGAAAATATGCACCTCTGTGTCTTCTGCTAGCTACTTCCTCCAGTGAGATCCCAACTCCTAATAGCTATCCCACTGACAAGCTAGGCATCCTTGTGATCTATGACCTCTCAGAAGCACTGCTAGATCAAGCTTCAACACCTGCTTCTTTGGTGATGGACACACACACACACACACACACACACACACACACACACGACACTTTCTACCCAACCTATTATAACTCTAAGATCCATATTCTATGTGATGAGAATTCTTTCTGCCAATTTTCTTATTTTTTAGCAATTAATCATAACTTTTTTTCCTTTAAATTCCAAAATAAATGTACTGGCTTTTTGAGAACCTATTCTCTTTGGATGGATACCTTGCTCAGCCTAGATATAGTAGGGAGGGCCTTGAACCTTCTCCAAAGCAATGTGCCTTACCCTCTCTGAGGAGTGAATAGAGGTGGGTGGGTGGTCAGTGGAAGGAATGGGAGGAGCGGAGGGAGTGGAAACTGGTATTGGTATGTATAATGAAAAGAGATATTTTGTCTTCTTTTTATAAAAAAAAAGAATAAATAAATAAATAAGAACCCAAAAAAGAAAATAAAAAAACTTTTTTTGGAATACCCTGAAACCAAGAACACTTTTTAATGATGTATAAAAATTACATTTATATTATGGATTTATATTAGAAGATTTTCATAGAAGTTTAAGACCAACTTTATAGATTTGAAATTTAGAGTTCAGAGATTGAATTGAATTGACTTTACTTTTTATTGCTCAGTCCCAGAACTGTATATAAATGCAAAATTTATAATATTGAAATTTTTACTTGGTTGGTAAATAAATACTCAGTTCTGTTCATGAAAGTACATAACTCAAAATATTAGATGTAAAGAACTTCCAAGGTTAAAATTAAAATCTAATTTTATTATCATATATTTCATGTGTTGTGAGGAGAGTAGACCCTCTTAGATGTTAATATAAATATTGCTGCAATAATCTGTCTGGAGTCAGCACCCTGACACTAATGGAAGGAGAAGCGAGACGACGAATTCACCAGGACCTGAACCCAGGGCCTCCGGCTCCTGACAAACCTCAGTCCACTCAGTGGGGCAAGCAGTCAAGTGGGGCTTTTTCCAGAAGCAAAATGTATATGGAAGTTAGATTGGGGCCTTGTGTTTTTTAAAGGCATATGGCAGATGTAAGCTTTTGTGGTCAGGTTGCTAAGGGTAGCAACTGTTTTTGGTTCAGTCTGGGTTTTCAGCTATTTCTCCAGGTCATTCTGTTCCAGGTAGCATGACTGGAGTCGTGTTTGACAATAAGCACTATAAGAAGGACTTTAGGTAAATCACTAAGTAAATCAATAAATCATTATCTAATAATTAGTCTTTTCTATCTTATTCTACTGAAGTATTACCAATATAGAACATGTATGCTAAGCTAGTATGCTAAGAACTGTGCAGACACAGTTTTAAAACTGGCTTATCTTCAGTAATTGAAACCCAGTTAGGATTATCAGAGGCAAAGACGTGGGAAGTTAACAAGCAATGCAAAGTAGTAAATGAGAAATTCAAAAGACTGGTGTTCACAGAGGGAAAGAGCATTAATTAAATGTCAGGATTACTACCCACAAATGAGGATCTGGCAGAGGATGCAGTTATTAGGAAAGACAGGAAGTGGGATTTCATACAGAAAGTGAGCTATAATGGCTCACCAGGTTTATGTACACTCAAGCAAAATAGCCGGGTGGTGGTGGCGCACGCCTTTAATCCCAGCACTTGGGAGGCAGAGGCAGGCAGATCTCTGTGAGTTCAGGACCAGCCTTGTCTACAAGAGCTAGTTCCAGGACAGGCTCCAAAACCACAGAGAAACCCTGTCTCGAAAAACCAAAAAAAAAAAAAAAAAAAAAAAAAGTCTCCTGATGCTCTTCATGAGACTTATATATAGCGCTCTGTGCCTTGGCACTGACTAAAGTCCTTGGTTGAAAACTTCTCCAGGCCTTTCCTGGTGATCACAGGCAAGCTTTTCTGCTTTGGTCAAGAAAACAGCCCTCGGGGAAGGTACTAAAAGAACTGAAGAAGACACTAGGTGTGGTAATCAACTCTACCCATCAGGGTGAAGTAGCTAACTGATGAAGATAAAAGGTTGATCCAAGCTTTCAGGCCTTTGGTTCCCTCCATGACTTTGGGCCTATGGTGCTATATCTCTCAGATGGAATCCAATAACTTCTTCAAGGACATATCCCCAGTAACCTGAAGACCGCCCAGTGGGTGACTCTTCTTGAGATTCCCACAGTCTTCTAAAGGTTATTTCACAGAGCAAGTTAATTCTCTTTAACACAGAAAGTTAAATGGGACATTGGAGACATGCAAGCTCTGAATTGTAGCACAGAGTTTTTACTGTTTGGGGGAAGGGAGTTGTTGTTGTTGTTGTTGTTGTTGTTGTTGTTGTTCTTAGAATGAACCCTACTCTAAGATCTATAGAAATTAGCTCCATTTCAAACTGACCCCTAATACACAGTCATTTGGCTTGCAATTCCCTAAGCAGAGGTCTTTGCTGACAAGACTGTACACAGTAGGTTCTGCTTTGCTTTCTGCTGATGTGACAAAACCCAACGTGTGGAGGAAAGGGTTTATTTTAGCCTACAGGTTATAGTCCTCCATCGAGAAAGACTAAGACAGGAAGTTAAGGCAAGAGCTTGAAGGAGGAACTAACTGAGGAGCACTGTTTAAGGACTTGTTCCCAGGGTCCTATTCAACTAGCCTTCTTATACATCCTAGGCTCACCTGCCTACTGATGACACCACTCACGGTGGGCTAGACCTTCTTATACTGGTTAGCAATCAAGAAAATGCCTCACAGACAGGCCTATAAACAAACTGATATAGGCAGTTCTTCAACTGAGGTTTTCTCTTTTAGAGAAAAATAGCTTGACAAACAAGTTTAGCTATCACATGCTCATGCCTTAAAGTCAAGCTCTGAACCGCAATTCCATCATTTATAAAATATTCAGTCCCAAAGTGATTTAAATTCTGTAGGCTTTCAACATGATTTTTCAGTAATCTGTACACACATACCATTCTATTCCCATGTGCCTGTATTAAAAGATTTCCTGTGCATGAAGTTTATGACTACAACCAAATAGAAAGCAATCACAGGAGTGAAACTACAGATTGCTCTAGGTTTCTGTCTGTCTGGGGTGGTTTCACTCTGCCATCATTTGGGGGCTATCTGAGAGCCAAGCATTCAGTCTGGTAGCTGCATCTGTTAGCCATGATAAAGTTGCCAGGTGGGTACTGCTGATGAGATGTTGGACCACTAACCAGTCATTTTTATCATTTCAGGTATTATGTTCTCTGCTACAAGTCTAGTGAAGAGCCCCCAGTGAGCCCAGACACCTGCGCTACCATTTTGGAAAAGGCTGGTCTTGATAATTGGGCTCTTGGAAAAACAAAAGTAATATTTTCATATAATTTTTATAGATAATGATTAGTGGATTTGTAAGAGTTGTGACATTTTACTATTATTAAAACTATTATGATTCTTGTTAGAGAATATATAAAATTTGAAGTGAAACTTATGCTACATAAAGCCTTCCTTCATGAAGATAAAACATTTTTGCTCTTTATAAAGCCCAGAACTACCTACTTAAGAACAAAACTGCCCACAGTAGGCTATGACTTCTTATATCAGTTAGCAATCAAGAAAATGTTCCACAGACATGCTTATAGGCAAACCTGATGCAGGCAGTATAAGAAAATTTTATTTCAAAGATTTATCCAGAAGAAAATTCCCAATGACACTGGCAATAAATATTCTTAACTTCAAATGGTATTGGAAACAAACATATTGTTCTATGGGAAGGACCAGGGTCTCACTGTGAATTTCTGGCCTGACACTCATTTTATAATCCAGGCTGGTTTTGAACTCAAAGAGACATACCGCTTCTGCCTCCAGTGCTGAGATTAAAGGCATGTACTACCACCATCATTTTATCTACTTTATCAAACAGTCAGAGAGCTAGTCTAAGATCAGAATGAGATTCTTGCTTTCTCTGCTTTTTTAAATTCTCACTTAGTTTCTATTTTAAACTTGAAATTTATCTGAAGTATTTAGCTTTATTTATTTTAGTATTTATCTGAAATATTTAGCATCATCATGATGTTCGAGTACTGGCATATGCTATTAACTTTGGGAGTCTTGGAAATGTTATTTAACTCCTTAGAGAACAAATTTTTTTAAAAAATAATCTTGACTGTAGAAGCCAAACTTCTAGCTGTTTGGAGAAAGGATACACTGGACCTGACATGTGTCCTGAGAGCCTCTTAAAGTGGGTAAGTCCCAGTGCACTCTAAATGTATCTTGGAGGTATACCAGATATACCCCAAGACAGGATGGAAAAAGAGCAAAGCTAAAGAAATCCTCATATATTGACCATTCAAGAATAACTACTGTCCACTACTCCAAAGGGACCAGAACAAAATGCCCTCATTTGAGAGGAAATCTGAATAGTGTGTCTTGGGCATAGGAGGAAGGGAGAGAATTTCATGACGTTCAGAGAATGTATTATCCAGGTAATAATTTGAGGGATTTTGATCACCTGTCTTACACTCAGTAACACTTTTCTTTTTATATTTGATAAGGGAAAATTTAAGGTGCACAGAGAATACGTATTTTATTCAGACTATTTTCTTTAAAATGCTCACAAAGATGAACTGTATCAGGTTAAAAGCTCATCATTTATGGTCAGAAATGCACGTGTGACTTCAAATGGAGTTTTTACTTGTAAAAAGGCCTTGCCTGCCAGTTCTGTGTGATATTTAAGTAGCATTTTCACGCTTTTCACATTTTTCCACTTCACCTTTCCAACTCATTAACATGGATAAAAGTGTTTAATATAAGAACATTTCTAACGCTATGCAAAAAGTGATGACCTTTTTAAACACATTAAATTTTAAATGAATTGTCAACAACAGAATGGACTAAATATATTAACATCTAGAATCCTGTAGAAATTAAAATTGAATTCAATCAAAATCCATAGTAAACACAGAACTGTTTGCCTGTGGTGCCAGGTTTCCAGGTTCAAAGGCATGCTGAGAGAGTTCTACAGTCAAGGTTACCAGATGTTATGACTCAGCTACAACATTTGATTTTAACTAGTTTTCTTGATGGGCTCAATGAACTCTTTGAGGTGATTTGTGTTGAAGAATTTACCCATTAAAAGAAAAAAAAATATTCTCTAAAGGGAAGGGGTAAAGGTAAAATCTTTAGATGTGAAAAAAAATACCTTTAGTCTTTAGGCTCCTGCCTTGTAAAAGTTCATGTTAAGTTTAGAATGATCTGAAGTCACCCTGTGGTTAGTCTATCAGGACAGTTGTTGGTTCTGCTGGGACCCTATCTGCCTCATTTTCTCCACTGGCAATGCCTTGACAGTCACCTGCCATAGTTATCTTTATATCCCCAGCAGATAAAGAAACCAAAGGTTTCAAGAATCATTTGGTGAATGAGCATTTGATGAATACCTGCCCTTCTATTTAGATAGATTTGTATGATTTTTTAAATTTGGAAAATATCATTGTTTTAAAGATGTTTTAAGCATAAAATGGCCTTAACCCAGAATATATGGTGTAAATATTTCTGGAAAGAGCTCAGAACCACCCCCATTCTGAATATCAGATCCAAAGAACCCCAAGAGTTTCCAGGTCTTCCTTTTACTTCCTTCTCAAAGACAAATTTTGTTTATGCATCAAAATCTGGGCAATAGTCACACCCAAGAAGTAAATATGTTTTCCAGACCCAATGAGGTTCAACATGCAGTCTTTTCTTCAAGTATGACACACAGTCACTGTAAAGCTGTGTGCCAAGATCTTACTGGACTTTATTTTAATTCTCTTAAGGTGTTCCTTAAATATTACCATGTGGAACAGTTGAATCTAATGCGAAAGGAAGCCATTGACAAGCTTGTTTTGATTCAAGCTGGTGTCAGAGCATTCTTGGGTTCAAGAAGATACCAAAAGCTACAGCAGAAGAGGAAAGACAGTGCTGTAATAATACAGTCAGGTAATCACTGAGGTCACCTTGTAGTGTGGAGAGCATAATGAGATATGTATATATGGTCATAAATTGAATTTTCCTATTCATAGACCTGCAATTTTCATGTGACTTTTGTGTTTATTGACATGCTACTCTAAATTAGGTTGTTGCAATGATTGACACTTTTAATATTGGAATAAATGTTTTGATTTAAATTAAATAATTGAAGGTTTTAAGTTTCCTATCAAGGATTAATGAAACACAGTTGACCCATCCTGCTTTATGTGGCAAACGATTGTATTAATTTGAGTCACAAGAATCATATTACAATACCATAACTCATTAGGCAATAAGATTTTTTCCTATTATATTCCAAAGGTTACAATTGTCATAATTTTTGACAATTGTATTTGACAATTTAATTAAATTTTATTTTGTTAAAGGGCATCTATTCCTCTGTATTAACTCTGGGAAAATGATATATAGGACCACACTTAACAAATTTTTATTAAAATGCATTAATAGACTTTGGGTTTTGCTGCTTTTTTTATTTTAAAGGCATTCATATAAATTTAAATCATGCCTAGGACGACTTGCAACTGTATTCTTTTTTTAAAAATTGATCAAATAGCCATAATGAAAAATATACTTGACTTTCACTCTGATATTTTACTCCCGCTCTATTTTGTTTCATTTTAGGTGTTTATTTAGGCTCATTAAACCAATTTTTAGCTCACTGACATGTATAGCCACCCTCTGAAGAAAATTCACATGGTGGACATCGTAGGTAACTGTTAAAAGACCCCTGTCCTGTCCTCAGTTCTGTCAGTCAGAATTTCAAACTGGTAACTTCCCCTCAAGACATGAAAGTACTTTGGGGTCTCATCCTCCACCCCAAGAGAATAAAGCTCTGATTAAAAAGATTTTCCTAACTTCTCTGTCAGTTAAACATTACCTGTTTATAGTAAGAAGTGAGACTATTTATATTCATTAGTTCATTCCAAGTTGTTGGAATAGTCTGCTGTTGTGAAAAAAAAAATGATCCTGAGTTTTGCTTTAAGAAGCTATCTGGTCTGTAAAGCAAAGGACACGGTCAACAAGACAAAACGGCAGCCTACAAAATGGGAAAATATCTTCACCAACCCCACATCGGACAGAGGGTTGATCTCCAAATTATACAAAGAACTCAAGAAATTGGTCATCAAAAGAACAAATAATCCAATAAAAAATGGGTTACAGACCTAAACAGAAAACTTTCAACAGAGAAATCTAAAATGGCTGAAAGACACTTAAGGAAATGCTCAATATCCTTAGTCATCAGAGAAATGCAAATCAAAACATCTCTGAGATTCCATCTTACACCTGTAAGAATGGCCAAGATCAAAAACACTGATGACAACTTATGCTGAAGATGTTATGGGGTAAAGGGAACATTCTTCCATTGCTGATGGGAGTAAAAACTGGTACAGCCCCTTTAAATATCAGTATGGCAATTTCTCAGAAAATTAGGAAACAACCTACCTCAAGACCCAGCAATACCACTTTTGGAAATATACCCAAAAGATACTCAATTATACCACGAGGACACGTGCTCAACTATGTTCACAGCAGCATTATTTTTCATAGCCAGAACCTGGAAACAACCGAAATGCCCCTCAATCAAAGAATGAATAAGGAAAATGTGATGCATTTATACAATGGAGTACTACACAGCAGAAAAAAATAATGGCAACTTGAAATTTACAGACAAATGGGTGGATCTAGAAAACATCATACTGAGTGAGGTAACCCAGACCCAGAAAGACAAATACCATATGTACTCACTCATAAGTGGCTTTTAGACATAAAGCAAAGAAAAACCAGCCTACAAATCACAATCCCAGAGAACCTAGACAACTATGAGGACCCTGAAAGAGACGTACATAGATCTAATGTACATGGGAAGTAGAAAAAGACAAGATCTCCTGACTAAATTGGGAGCATGGGGATCATGGGAGAGGGCAAAAGAGGAGGGGAGAGGAAGGAAGGGAAGCAGAGAAAAAAATATCAATAAAAACAATTTTATAAAAAGCTATGTGGACAAGGGAATGTTCCTGGATGTATAGTTACTCCATGTTACCTTACTAAAATAAAGCAAAACTTTGAAAACTGAATTCAAAAATATATATGACTCCCAGGATAATGGGTGAAAATACAGAAACTATCCATGTAGATAAAAAGGGTCTTCTCTGTGAAGAGCTGAACATAACAAGAAGGAGATAATTTCAAGCAAAGCAGGCGCTGCCATCCATACTCTCGGTGTCTGCTGTCGTAGTCCAGTGGTGATTCCATTGCTGTAGTTTATACCTAAAATTGTCTTGTTAATGATAGCCATTTTTTTTAAAAAACTGGATCTATTGTCATCTTTACTTTCATTATTTTCTATGACAATGATAGTCAAAACCACTCATCTGTATTCATTTAATGTTCTTTTATTTCTTTCCCAACTGCTCCTTTGTTCCTCATGTGCTTCAGCTGCAAGAAGACACCTCCTGAGAAAACAAGGAAGAGGAACCACTAATGTGAGAAAGGCTGCAATAATGAACAATCGGGCTAATGATCAGGAATTTGACTACAAGAAAAACTTTGAAATTAAAAGGTACAATGATGTTCTCTCTGATGCTATTTTGGCATCAAGGTGTTCCAAGGTCATAGAATGATGTTTCTAGTCTATGTTGTTACTGTCTGATACTGGTATAGCAAATACCAGGGAAGCACACAACCACATAGGCGTTCATGAGCATCTTATACTCATGGTCACATTTTGATTCCCAGATGGCTCCCCCACCTCTTGGCTTCTAAGGTGCAGCCCTCTGCAGTTCTACTCCAAGAACTGGGTAACATCTCCATCCCCATCTAAATGTCCCCAAACCTCCAATTTTTTTCCTATGGCCATAGCAGACAATATACCATCAGTTCTAATTGTAATCACTTGCTGTCTTTTTTCCTCCCCTGGGTCTTTACATGCATATTTCAAAGTATCCATTACCAGGTCCACAAATTTATTCAACAGACTTTATGTTATGTGGTGGAATACAAAGATTAAAGAAACCAAGTCCTTATCCTCAAATTACTCACAGCATCATGAAAAAGAATATGACCAATAAATTGCTAGTAAGGCTGGCTGGCTCTGCTATAAATATATACAAAGGGAAGGCTTTGGTGACATGCTTAACCTTGTGTAATCAAAGCTCTGAGTCCAATCCTCAGTATCACACAAAGAAGGAAAAGTCATTGGGCTATGCAAAGAGCGTGGAGGATATAAGAATAGAGAGCTGTGTCTGGTTACTCCAGAGGTAAGGTAGTTTTAGTCCCAGTGGTAAAGTGAATTGACGAAAATATGAGTAAATAGTTCTCCAGAGAAGTGAAGGTCATACCACACCCAGCCTAGAACCCTTCGCCTTCATCAGAATTAGCCATGGAAGGAGTGAACAAATAAGACAGAAGAAGATGGCATCCTTTCCTCTCCACTCAGGGACGTGTGTTGTTCTCACACCCAACACTCATGCCCACAGTGAGCTTTGAACCCGTGTCACCTCCCTTTTCTCCCTTCGTACACTCTCTCCCCATATCACACAACCTCATTTCCTTATTTAACAAACATGGATGTCGGTTTGAAATTCAGAGGCATTTTATGTTTTCAGTTTTCTGTGCTATGTACTCAAAGACCTATGTATGTGCCCTGTGATGACAATACTGAATGATGTTTTTTTTTCCTTATTACTGGTTGTAAAAACTGTCCTGCAAACTCCAGGGAATCTCCATGACTGCATCAGGGGCAGGATCTACATGATAGGAGCCAGAGAAGTTACATATAAGAGAAAGATGGACTGATAATCTTCTAGAAATATTACTGCTTATAGACATTATATAGTGTATATAAAATCTGTATATATAGTGTATCAAGGAAATCTACAGTTCAATTATGTACCAATTTGCTTCCACCTTTCTTCTGAAGACACCAGCATTCATGTTCAGTTTACAGACACTAATTAATAACACTCTACCCTCCATGAATTCCCCTTTAGAGTAGACAAGTTAATAAGAAACTGTCCCACATAATCGAGGATGAGATATTTTACATTGGACATTGATCCCACAATCAGACATTAAAAGCATACAAGGATATTAAGTATTTTCACAGAAAAAAAAACTGATACATGTTTGAGGAGTTGGGTAGGATTTATCTGATTAGATGTTATGTAAATGTATATAACAGCACATAGTACCCCATTAATATATAGTTATGTATTTTGATAAATCATGAAAGTATAGATAGATAGATAGGTAGGTAGGTAGGTAGATAGATAGATAGATAGATGATAGATAGATAGATAGATAGATAGATAGATAGATAGATAGATGATAGAGATGCATAGATACACAGATATGTAGATAATGATAGATAATATGCAGAAGTAAAGGGCTTTCAACAAGCAAAAGAAAGTGAGTTCAACTCTCCAGCACCCACATAAAAAGACAGATGTGGCAGCGTACCTCTATAATCCCAGTGTTAAGAAATGGAGACAGGCAGATCCCTGGAGTCAACTAACCGACAGGTCAGCTTAGCAGAATCCATGACTCCAGTTTCAATATGTGGCCTTGCCTAGAAAATAAAATGGAGAGCAAATAAGGAAGACGTGAATATGCCTTCATATCCATGTACACATGTACATGTACATATGCATATACCACACACACACACGCACACACACACGCACACACACACACGCACACACACACACGTACACACACATGCACGCACACACGCACACGCATGCACACACACAATTTTTACCACTTCTAGAAATTGCTACCTGTAGACTGAAAGAGAGCCTAAACAGGGATGAGAGAAGATGGGGAAAGAGAGGTCTGGCACACACCACTACCCATGGCCTGCACTACAACCCCTGCCTTTCCTTCACGCTCACACCCACCTCTCTATCCACACTTCTCACGTTGTCTCTGCCTCTTCTGAGCACTCCTGACCTGTGATCTAGAAAAATCTCATTCATAGACAATAAAGACCTCTAAGCCTGTCCAGCAGGAATCAGACAAGGTCAGCTATTCTTCCCCTGCTGGGGGTCTAGCTGTTCTCCTGAGAAGCATATGGCTCTGAGGTCCTCCACAGCTGGACTAGCTCAGGAACAGAGTGAATTCATATGTGTCCACCACAGTGAGGTGAACCTTGCGTCTTAGATATGTATACAGCAGTGTCTTACCAGTAAGATAAAAAAGTCTCACAAACAATGTAAACAAAAATTTACAATGAATCTTGGCAGGTAGCCATTTAGAGACTGTGTTTCTCTTGCCTTGGTTATATTTTGATGAGATATAAGTATTCTCAGTAGGCAATCTGAAAGTACTCAAAATGCTCTGGAGTGACTCAGTGAAACAAGAGGGTTTGTGATCTCTACCGTGTTTTCTGACTGCTCCTCCAGTACTCTATTATGCCCCAACACCAGCCTGAAGGTGCCACCGGTGTCTAAGAAGTAGTTGGTGAAACGAGGAAAATGGGCAGGATGTGGCCTGTAATCCTCAGTTAGGAAACTGGGAAGACCCCGAGTTCAAGGCCAGCCTGAGCTCCACAGCAAGAGCCTGCCTCAAGCAATGTAGGAGGAAAGTGTAGTCCCGATGTATTTGTCTGACTCTTACTCAAATTAGAGTCTTTCCTCACAAACAGATTCTAAAAGACCAAAACTCTCACATAGGCTACAGGCCAAGCAGAAATTTTGAGCAACTACCCTCCAACCCATCACCAACCCAACTCTCAACCCACCCCCACCCTATCACCACCAATCACTATAGACGGTATTACGGTGTCAGATATGAGTGTTTAACTCTATGGTGCAATGCCCTTTTTAATAACTGCAGTGTTCTTATGTGGGTTTTATATTGCTCGAAAAGGAAAGGAAAAATTGGCATACAGAAGACCTTACCTCCCTGTCCTCAGATGGAGGAGAATCGGAGAATCATTGTTGTCTTACACAATCTCGAGTGGACCAAGGACACTGATTTAACTTTAATTTTGCATGATATTTCCTGTGATCACTGAGTTCAGTGCATGTTAAAGTCCAGTATGTGAGGCTGGTGAACACACTGACTTCTGGTTTCAAAGCAGGGTGTAGTTTCCACAACTTAGCATTATGTGCTCTCTGTTATAAAGGTTGTATTTTAGAGGATTAAACTCCTAGAATTCTTGGATATTTTTTTCATTCTCTGAGAATTTCATAGATGTATACAATGTATTTTGAACATATCAACCACCTGTTTTCATCTGGTTCCTCCCAGACAACCTCACCTCCTGCCATGTCCTCTTCACAGCTCCATGTCCTCTTCCATAGCCCACTGACTCCAGTCAATGCTCTTTGTATGTGCACGGATGTAGGACAATCCACCAGGCGAGCACTACCCTACAGGGGCCACTTCCCTGAAAAAAAAAACTGACCCTCTCCATCCCAGCAGCCTTCAACTGCCAAAGCTCCTCAGCTAGGGGTGGGGCTTCGTGAGCCTCTCCCCACCTAAGCTGAATTTTTGACTGCCTTGATCATGTGTTGAATTTTGGTACCTCATCAAATAGAAATATAGCTTTTCACACACTAGCCTACTTTCCATTCCAAGTTGAAACTGATTTTGTTATTTAAATATCCATTTCAGTTATCAATACAGAGGACATTTTGTAAAATACTTTATTAATGAGACTTGATCTGTTTTTATGTTGAGTTTTCTTTGTTTCTTTTGCTTGTCTTACCATACAATGTTGCACATCACTTCTAACAAAAGTAATATGCTCTGGTTTAGCATTATCTTATTCCAGATTCATCTTCTGCACAGGGAATCTTTTGTGATGAAACAGACAGAAAATGCAGTTTCTATTAATGAATCCAACATTTTATCTCCAAACAACAAAGAGAGCCCATCTGCAGGAAGGACAACTCCCTGCAGAACTGAGAAGAAAGCCACCAATGTCGTTGAGGGTAACAACAGAAGATATCAAACTCAGAAGAAAATAAGCAATGTGTATGGGGGACCGCAGAATCAAGAGCTGTGTGTTGTGGGAGACCCTTGGGCAGAAGAAAGGCCCAGGCAGAAGTATGTGCAAGACCTGGAGGAAAGCAGGAAGATACACAATGGGGAGAAAGGGGACACCATGATCCAGACTTACTGTCAGTGGTACACAGAGGGGACAAACTTTGAAGAATCAAAAGCAACATTTCTTGAAGGGAGGGAGCCATGGGAAAAGCCAAACTGCCCAGGACTGTGGCTAACTGAGGAGATTTACCTGAGAAAAACTGTGGATCCTAGTCTTAGCCAAAGGTCAGTCTTTCAAACTGCAGACAGCAAAGGAAAAGAAAAGAAGCCAACTGTGGTTACTCAGAATGCACCGCTGTGCAGCCTGCAGAGAGACTATCACCTGCATGGGTTCCTCAGAGAGAAAGACACGGGGCCAGTGGAGCAGGCCCAGGAGGAAGACAAGGCTGCCCTGTTCATTCAGAGTAAATACCGGAGCTCCAAGCAAAGGCAACAGTTGGGGGAGGACAGGCTGTCACCTTCCCTTAAGAGTCAAAAGATCATTTCATCACCCACAGAAGTAGCAAGAAACATTCACAGTGTTGATTCCTGTCCTACAAAGCAGGAGGGGACCCATCCTATTAAGGACACAAACGACAGAGACTCAAAGGTGGCTTCAGAAAAAGAAGCCTGTGATTTGGCAATGTTTTCAAGACAGGTATGTAAATAAATTTATTTACTAGTAAAAGTCTCCAGAAACTACCTAATAACTAATTAAACAAATAGTAAATAACTGAGGACCTGTTTTATATGTGTTTATGAGATGTTTTTAATAGTATATATTGATGACTGTGTTATTTATGTAGCCATGGACTTTTATGCCCATAGATTGTCATAAGAAGAAAGAATAAAATTATGATAGCCATCACACATAGTAAGATACCAGATGTTGGTTTACATCACTTACTCAAGTGTTGCTGCTGGATACTAGAAAATTTCATGTATCTGTGAAATCTTTTATCACTAAAAATGTGGGGTTTTTTTTTTGGTTTTTTGAGACAGATTTTTAAAAACTGAGAACATAGGCTTTCTCCGTTCCCCAGATTTTAGCTTATTTTGATGTTGTTAGCTGATAGGAAGCTTGGGGCCTCTGTTTGATGGACATGAAGGTCGCATGACAATAAGTAATTCTGACCAAGAATGAACCAAGGAGAGATCACAGGAGCAGCAAATGCCTATTCCTGTTCTTTCCAGGTACCTTGCCTTAGGAGATGTCTGTCGCTGTCAGCACCTTTACTTCATCCTGTGCAGAGTGACAGATGCTAGTTAGATGACCTCTGAAATGAAATGCATAAATTACTTGAGTAGTCAATAGCTTGTAAAATAGCAGAAGAAAATCAGGAGGAGGATGTTCAAAGGAGAATACCGAGTATCTCTGGTCCCTAAACTAAGCGTTGTTCCCTGTGGGAGCTGCACCTGAGAGAGCATGATGCCTGCCCTGGATCTCAACCTTGAGATTGGGCCCAACTACCCGTGTCCTTTACCTATCAGTGGAGATCTGCTACTGAGTAATTTCCCTAGACATTTACTCTTCTGGTTTTTTAAACTATTATATGAAACCACTACTTGTTTCGGTTTGAGAATATTTTTATTTTTATATATTTATTTATTTTACTTCCCAACCAAAGTTTCCCTTCCCTCTTCTCCTCCCATTCCCTCCCTCTACCTCCACTCTGTTGCCCTCCCCATTTCAATCCACTCCTCCTCTGTTTCTGTTCAGAAAGGGACAGGCCTCTCTTGGGTATCAACAAAGCACGGTATATCAAGTTGCAGTAAGAGTAAGTACTTGTGTTAAGGCTGGACAAGGCAATCCAGTATGAGGAATAGGTTCCCATGTGCCAGCCAAAGCATCGGGTGCAGCCCCTGCTCCTATTGTTAGGAGTCCCACAAGTAGACCAAGCTACACAACTGTCACATATAGGTAGATGATCTAGGTTGGCCCCATGCAGGCTCCCTGGTTGTTGGCTCAGACTCTGTGAGTTCCTATAAATAAGGTCAGTTGTTTCTGTGGGTTTTCTTGTGGTATTCTTGGCTTCTCTGTTTCCTACATTCCTTTCTTCCTCTCTTCAGCAGGATTCCCTGAGCTTGGTCACATATCTGACTATGGGTCTCTGCATCTGTTCCCATCAGTCACTGACGAAAGCTCACTGATGACAGTTGGGGTAGTCACCAGTCTGATCACAGGAGAGGGGAAGTTCAGGCTACTTATCACTATCTTTAGGAGTCTTAGCTGGGATCATCTTTGTAAATTAGTGGGAGTTTACTTCTATCAGGTTTTTACCTAATACAAAATGCCCAAAATGCCCCTCTCCCTTTCCAGTCATGTCTTCCCACTCTCTCAGTCTCCATTCACGCCCTAACCCAATCCCTCGTGTTCCCATCCTCACCTGCCCCGAGTGCGTCCTGTAGTTCTCCTCTGTTTCCCCTTCCCAGGGAAATCCATGCACCCCTGCCTTGGGCCCTCCTTGTCAGCTAGCCTCTCTGGGTCTATGGATTGTGGCACGACTTTTATTTTTAAGCACCTGGAAAAGTGAGTTTTACTTTTGTGCAATCTTTACTTTCTTTGTTGCACAATTTTTCTCACCAGAGATCAAATCAGGTATTTGAAACCCAAAGTTGATGTGTACCTGGAACAGATGAAGAAAGGTAGAAATTCTGACTTGTGCAGTCTTAGAGACAGAAAATCATAAACCCTACCCTCACCCTAGCAAGAGATCCAAGTCATAGGGGATGGAATGCAGAGTAGCTGAGAGGTAGAGTGTGGAAATGAGGGGATGAATCAAGGAGAAGAGTTCTAAGCCTTGAGTCAGCTAAGAAGACTGAGAGGAAGTGGGGAGCCTTAACACAGCCAAAGGCCAGTGGGTCCTCAGAAATAGACTACCAGAGCAAGAAGGTAAGCGCAGAAGCCAGTTCTGAAGAGCCCCAAAGACAGATGGACAGATGCTGAATGTAGCATCACAGGTTTGCAATTTTTGATGAAAAAAAAAAACATGACAAGAAGAAGCACAGAGTAGAAGGCTGTGTAAAGTGAGGACGTTTTGGGCATGGGTACACAGGTCCAGGTAGCTCTGGGAGAAGAGCTTTAAAGCCCCATGGGGTCTGGTAAGGAACTGGGTACTTTGTGTGCATGTGGAGCCCTGGCATTCCTATCTTTGGTTTAATCTGATATGTGCTCTTCTTTTTAGATATCCAAGTTATCTGAAGACTATTTCATTCTGCAGAAAAACTTGAATGAAATGATTTTGTCACAGCAACTGAAGCCTCTTTATCTGGGCATCTATCACCATAAGCCAATTAATAGATGTGTTTCTACTCATCGGTATCTCTCAGGTAAAGATCAGTAATGCTCGAGCCACTGAGACAGAAGGACATTCCAGACTCTGTCTTAGTCTCTCTGCGGTGTTTTGTGGTAGACCTGAGGCAATGTTTCGCATCACAGAAGAACAGGAGCCTTTGTTTCATTCTATTTCATATAAACAGACAACATTCTCCCAGAATGTTCTACCCACCTCCTACTGTCTCTAATTCCACTCTCCTGGAGGGGGGTCCTCATTATTTTCTTGCTTTTATGCATCTTAACCTTAACTTGGCCTAGAGCACCAGCAGAGGGCAAGGGGTAGCTCAGAGAAGGGAGCTACGATGTCAGATTAATAAGTGAAAGCAAACGTGAACCATCCCTATTTCAGGGTCACATCTGCAAGAATGTGGAGCCTTCAAACCTTTGCTCAGACACAGAACTCCTGGGGTTACATTTTCTTTTATTTTTCATTGTGTTTATTGATTGTTTGTATCATACTAATATAATAGAATATAAGAATGTATTCTATTCATGCAAGTATATGTTGCATGCTGAACTTATTTACCCCACAGCTCTACCCCCCTTCCCATCCAGTCCCTGCCTGCTAGTCTCCATTGTCCCCTCAAGAGTTTCATTTCTACTTTCTTGTCATACATACACACGGGATCTCATATATCTGTACAAAGTTTCGTAACCTCAGAAAAGAGAAAGCATATATGCATATCTTTCTGGGACTGGCTTAATTCACGTAACATGGTAATTTTCACCCACATGCATTTTCCTGCAAATGCTACAACTTCATTTTTTATGGCTGAAAGCAATTGCACTGTGCTTGTTGTGTTGTCTGGGTCTGTCTCTCTATTGTCGAGCACCTCAGTCGGTTCTGTAACTTAGGTGCTATGAGTAGCACTGCAGCAAACATTGATATAAGGTATCTCTGTGATATGATGAATTGGAGTCCTTTGGGTAAATAAATACCCAGAAGTGGTCTTTCTGGACCATATGGTCAATCTATTTTTAGATTTTTGGGAAACCCCATACTGATTTCCACAGGTAGTAGTTGCACTGGTTTACATTCCAATTAGCAGAGTCTAAAGATTCTCTTGTGTCCACACCCTCATCAGCAACATCCTCAATTACACTCTGCCCCATCTCTGAAATAATCAGATCCCAGTTCCTCAGGGATATGCAAAGGCCCTGGGATCTTCTGTGTCTCTGAAGAATCAGGTAGAGCCCATGGTCACCAGTCATTTGTCCATGAGTTATTAGCAGGACGCCCATGGCCCCTGCTGGCCTCTGCCCATGGCCCCTGCTGGCCTCTACCCATGGCCCCTGCTGGCCTTTACTCATGGCCCCTGCTAGCCTCTACCCATGGCCCCTGCTGGCCTCTGCTCATGGCCCCTGCTGGCCTCTACCAATGGCCCCTGCTGGCTCCTGCTGGCTTCTACCCATGGCCCCTGCTGGCCTTTACTCATGGCCCCTGCTGGCCTCTGCCCATGGCCCCTGCTGGCCTCTGCCCATGGCCCCTGCTGGCGTCTGCTCATGGCCCCTGCTGGCCTTTGCCCATGGCCCCTGTTGGCCTCTGCCCATGGCCCCTGCTGGCCTCTACCCATGGCCCCTGCTGGGCTCCACCCAGGGTCCCTGCTGGCCCCTACAATCTCCACAGTGGAAGCAGCATGTTCTGCAAACAGGATCAGAAAATCAGAAATCTAGTCTCCTCCATGCCCTAGGAAGCCTCTTCTCTGTGGCCTATCCTGGGGTGGGGCAAGGGTGGGAAATGGAGTTGGGAGGCTGCTACCCACCCCTCCGGGATATGTTGACTCTTCAGGATTCTTCTAGGAACATCTAATCTTTCCCTTCACTTTCAAATCCTTTGCTTTCCTGACCCCATTTCTGTAATGTGTAGCTCTCAACAAAAATAGGAAGTTACCTGACCTCATGTAGATTTATTTGTAAGCCTTGCAAAAAATCTCTGGAGAAAAAAACATACAAAGATGACTGTGACTGTTTGCCTGACCTGGAAGAAAGTGACAGTATCTTTAGGGTGTTATCAGTCGCTGTGCCATAGTCTTTGTAGTGAAGCTTAACAGAGTCGTGCATAGAGTGACCCGTGGGTGCTGCTACACTCATGCTTCCTGGCTTCTGCCCATGTCCCGTGCCAAAAGGGCTAGACAGAGGGGATGGGGCAGTAATTGTGTATTGCTGCAGGTTTCACATGCAGCTGAAGGCACAGGTGGTGTGGGGATTTGAAAGAAGCCAGGCAAAGGCCAATAGTTCGTACTCCCATCCACTACATGATAGGAAAGGTGGAAGTTGGAGAGAGTCCTGGAGATGAATGTGAGCTGTCGATTGGCTGCCCAGCTTTCTGCTTCGTTCTTCTTGGGAAGGTTGGCAGATCAGAAAGCAGAAGCCACAGGTCTTCGCTTTGTTCTTCAACGTGCCATTGTCCCTTTATGAGCAGGTGTGTAACAGGAAGAAGACTGTATCTCAGAAGCTCTTCTTGAAGCCACCTGAGGCTGTTGGCCCTTGTGTGTAGAGAGCAGAAGCTCTGCTCTACCTCTCTGAAGTCTCGCACGGTCAACAGTAACTAAGAAAGTGCCTGGGAGAGAACCCAAATCAGCCAGAGACCAGGGTCTGAGATGACTTGACAGGAAGTAATGATGTTGGGAAATGCCTTCAGGCCATCAGAGCTGTATGGGACGGTCAGCCAGCAGATGCTGAAAACTGACCACAGAGTAAATGGCCTCTCTACATCAAAGCAAGGAAACTGCTCACATTTCATCTCACCCCCAGTTTAGATGTGACTCCAGTTAGCAAAAGGGGATAGAATTAAGATACTAATTTCTAATATTAAGACGATTGAAAGCAACTTAGCTGAGCAACTTAGATTTGTGGAATCAAGATGGCAGTGGGGAGTGGCCCAGTGAATACAGTACTTGCCATGCACATGGACGCAGAGTCTGGATCCCCAGCACAGAGGTAACACCAGCTCTCACAGAGTAGAGATAGGATGTAAAACATGACTCGCTAAACTGGCCACACTGACAAGCTCTGGTTCATCAAGACACCTGACCTCAGTAAATACAGTGGAGGGTGACAGAGGAAAACACCCAACATCAACTTCTGGCCCCACACATGATCACACACATGCACACATCCTACACACATTCTTTTTTTTTTAAGATTTATTTATTTATTATATATACAACATTCTGCCTCGATGTATGCCCGCACGCCAGAGGAGGGCACCAGATCTTACTACAGCTAATTGTGAGCTACCATGTGGTTGTTGGGAATTGAACTCAGGACCTCTGGAAGAGCAGCAGCCAATGCTCTTAACCTCTGAGCCATCTATCCAGCCCCACAAATTCTTTTAAAAATATTAGGAAACAGAAATGAGTACTAAGGTAGGAATTAAGTCCAATTTAGGAAAAAAGGAAGTTGTGTATTATGTATCTGCATTATTGTGATGTTGAAAATATCATTTTGTCCTATCTAAACAATCTTATTTTTGGAGATACTACATTTGTCTGGTGTGAATAGGATTTGACAGCATGAAGAAAACCATGGATAGTAACAAGAAAGCTAAAAATAACATTTCTATCTATATTCTTTGGTAGATCACCAAGGATTAGGGTGCTTGATTACATGAGAAAAGAATTGAGTCAAGGGTTCTGACATGATCAGCAGGGCATTGCCATGATGGGAAGGATTTCTTGAAGAACAGCACTGAGTTCTTTATATATTTTGGAGATCAGGCCTCTATCCATTGTGGGGTTGGTGAAGACTTTTTCCCATTCTGTAAGCTGTTGTTTGTCTTATTTACTGTGTTCTTTGTCTTAAAGAAGCTTTTCAGTTTTAGGAGGTCCCATTTATTGATGGTTGCTCTCAGTATCTCTGCTACTGGTGTTCTACTTAGGAAGTGGTCCCCTGTGTTAATGAATTCAGGACTTCTTCCCACTTTCTCTTCTGTCAAATTCAGTGAGGTCCTTGACCCATTTGGACTTGAGTTTTGTGCATGGCAATAGATAAGGATCTGTTTGCATTTTTCTTCATGTTGACATCCAGGTTTGCCAGCACCATTTGTTAAAGATGCTTTCTTCTTTCCATTGTACCTTTTGACTTCTTTGTCACAAATCAGAAGTTCATAGGTGTGTGGATTAATGTCAGGATCTTTGATTTGATTCCATTGGTTTACATGTCTGTTTTTATGCAAATACCAGGTTTTTTTATGACTATAGCACTATAGAAGAGTCTGAAGTCAGGAAATGGTGATGCCTCTGGAAGTTTGCTTATTGTACAGTATTGTTTTAGCTATTCTAGGTTTTTTTGTTTTTCCATATGAAGTTGAGTATTGTTCTTCCAAGGTCTGTGAAGAAATGTGTTGGGATTTTGATGGGGATTGCATTGAATCCGTAGATTGCTTTTGCTAAGATTGCCATTTTTATTATGCTGATCCTACCTACCAAAGAGAATGGGAGATCATTCCATTATCTGATATATTCTTCAATTTCTTTCTTTAGAGACTTAAAGTTCTTGTCATACAGATCTTTCACTAGTTGGGTTAGAGTTACCCTGAGATATTTTATATTTGTGGCTGTTTTGAAGGGTGATGTTTCTCTGGTTTCTTTCTTGGCCCATTTATTATTTGTATATAGGAAGGCTACTGAATTTTTTTGAGATAACCTTGTATCCCTCCACATTACAGAAGGTGTTTATCAGCTGTAAGAGTTTCTTGGTAGAGTGTTTGAGGTCGCTTATGTATACTATCACATCATATGCAAAATAGTGATACTTTGACTTATTCCTTGACAATTTGTGTCCCCTTGATCTCCTTTTGTTGTCTTATTGTTCTAGAACTTTGACAACTATATTGAATAAATATGGAGAGAGTGGACAACCTTGTCTTGTTCTTGATTTTAGTGGAATCACTTTGAGTTTCCCTCCATTTAATGTTGGCTGTCGGCTTGCTGTAAATTGCTTTTATTATGCTTAGATATGTTCCTTGAATACCTAATCTCTCCAAGATTCATGAAGGGGTGTTGAATTTTTATCAGAGACTTTTTCAGCATCTAACGAGATGATCATGTATTTTTTTTTCTTTCAGTTTGTTGATGTGGTGGATTACATTGACAGATTTCCATATGTTGAGTCAACCTTGCATAATGAAACCTAATTGTTTATGGTGGATTTTTTTGATGTGTTGTTGAATTCAGTTTGCCAGTTTTTTATTATTTTTCATCACTGTTTATGAGGGAGATTGGCCTGTAGTTCTCTTTCATCGTTGCATCTTTGTATGTATCGTTGCATCGTGCATCTTTGTAGCATTGTAAAAGGAGCTTGGCAATGTTCCTTCTGTTTCTATTGTATGGAACAATTTGAGGAGTATTGGAACTAGCTCTTTGAAATTCTTGTAGAATTCTGCATTGAAGCCATCTGATCCTGTTTTGGGGAGGGTTGTTTTGGTTGGGAGATTTTAATGACTACTTCTATTTCCTTAGGGGTTATAGGTTTATTTAAATTGTCTATCTGGTCTTGATTTAATTTTGGTATATGGAACTTACCAAGAAAGTTGTCCATTTCTTTTTAAATTTTCCAATTTTGTGGAGTACAGGTTTTTGAAGTATAATCTGATGATTCTCTAGATTTCCTCAATGTCTGTTATTATGTCCTCCTATTCATTTCTGATTTTGTTAATTTGCATATTCTCTCTCTCCCTTTTGGTGAGTATGGATAAGGGTTTGTCTATCTTGTTGATTTTCCCAAAGTGCCAACTCTTTGTTTTTTTGATTCTTTGTGTTGTTCTCTTTGTTTCTATTTTATTGATTTCAACCCTCAATTTGATTATTTTCTGTCATTTACACTTCCTGGGTGAGTTTGCTTCTTTTTGTTCTAGAGCTTTCAGGTGTTCTGTTAATTCACTAGTGTAAATAAGAGATTTATTGATTTCTTCCAATTTTTTATTTCTCTTTTTCTCCGTTTCTTTAAAGGGATTTTTTATTTCCTCTTTAAGGCTCTGTATTATCTTCATGAAGTTATCTTTAAGGTTGTTTTCCTCTGCTTCTTCTGGGTTAGGATGTTCAGGTGTTCCTGTTGTATAACAAGAGGTTCTGGTGGTATCACATTGCTTTTAAGGCTGTTGAATGTATTCTTACATTGGTACTTGCCCACTCTTACTCCTTTGCCTCTTTTTCTAATCATTGCTGTTGGTGTCTGTGTCTCAGTGAGTCACCGAGGTCTTGAGAGATGGGTGGGTTTTGGGGAAGAGCAATGGAGGGGTGTTGGAGCAGTCTACCTGCAGGAAGTCTGTGGCTGAGGTGGGTGGCGGAGGGTCCCACAATTTTTGTCCCAGGGTCTAGTGCCTAGAGACTGGGCTGTCCAGCTCTGAGGCTAGTCACTCACTGGGTCAGGTTTATCTCAAAGCTAGGTAAACCCCATCTTAAATTTTAGATGCTAATTTCCCTTATAGATCAGTGTATGCTTATCATGTGACCACATTTAAACCCAGAAGTCCAATTATCCATTTCTTACCCTTTCTAGTCTGGCAACTTTCCTCCAGTTTTCTTTATACATTTTATTAGCATTACAGACTTCCCAAGGGTGTTTGGGTTTCACCACAGAAATGGATTCTCAAGCTCACAGTCTACATTTATCTACCCCAAACCTTTCCCACCCAGGATCATTCGCACACTGTGTACCCATTTATTCATCATGCAGTAGATATTCAATGTCTGTTAATTAATTAGCTAGAACATTGTTTCATTTTCTCTAAACACAACGAGCACAACAAAGTATAATGTCCAGGGTAATAAGGCTTTGCAAATTTGTTTTTTTTTTTTTCAAAACAATTCACTCCTTAAACTATTGCTGATTTTCTTATATATTTTTTGCTTCTAAGCTCCTCTGGTCAGAGAAGAAGACCTGATACAGATATTCTTAGTTAATCAGAACAGCTATTCACAAATACAGTTCACCTAAGGAAAACATGATTCTACTAGAGCCTTCCTTCAGCCGTGGGAAGAAGATCCAGGCCTATGGCTGATGTACTAGGAACCTCTATGAGCACAGACTCAACAGGCCACTCCTTCCATGCATTTCCTGGCACACCCTGTACCTCTAAGAAAAAACTCATTTGGTAAACCAAATCAGGCTGATTCAGACTTGATTGCTTCATGCCTCAGAAGTCTGTATTGCTTGTAACCATGGTGTTTCATCACAGTAGCCCTAAGTAGGACAAGAATGCAGTATGCACAGCTAGAGGTGGTACATGTGAGCTAGAAGTTGGCCATTTAGTCACAGATCCTAGTGAATACTCTTGCCCTGAGAGCTGTCCAGGCCTGTCACATACATTGCATGATTCCTCCTGTCAAATGCTTTCAGGTAGGAAGATGCTTTTCTTCTTAAATATGATACACCTGGCAATTTGTGTTGCCCATTGAACAGAGGGGAAACAAAGACCGATTGTGGCATGAATAACCCTGGTACCATAGACATAAGCTCCCTTTCTTCTCTTACGGAGAGGCACTGACTAATCCACAAGGCTGCAAGTTTAGATGGTGCCCGGCAAACAAATAAGGATACTATTCTATTCATTGCCATGGTATTGTCAGTGCATCGCAAGCCACAGATGGCCCTTGCTCCGCACACAGAGAGCTGATCAAAGGGAAAAGTTTCACTACTGTTTTCAAAGTAAATGTCACGGGAAAATAGCATCTTTTTTTTAACTTATTTTGAAAGTTTTATGTCATTCATAAAATAGCCTTGATGTGTCAGTTACCTTTCTTGTCACGTGACAGAATACCTGCAGGAAGAACTTAAAGGAAGGAGAATGGACTCAGGGCTTCCAGTGGACTCAGTTTGCCATGGTCACCTCCATTGGGGAGGGGTGCACTGGCAGCAGGAGGATTGGCAAAAGGCTGTTCACTTCATTGGTTTCCTCACATCAGAATATCATTGTGATTAAAAAAAAAATTAGTCTGACCTGATTATTCTTTTGATGAGTTTAGGGACTAGCCCATTATGACTAATTACAATTTTTAAAAGTATGCTAGATTTTTTTAAAGGCCTCTTTCTCTAGTGGTATGAAATAGTAAGCACATTGCATGTGAATTTACCTTACTGCAGTGCTGTTATATTAAGGGCACCTATGGAACCCCGGTTGGACTTGCTCTTGTACGAGTGAGTAGCACGGTGTCCAAACACGCCAAGGACTGCTCAGCTCCAGTGCTACCTGCAGTGCTGGCCTTTGTTCATGCATCTGTATCAAAAACTTAATGGGCTCTTGGAAGCACATTGTTAATTGCTTGGCTTCTGTTTCTGTGTTAATTCCATGTCCTCTGCAGTCTTGAGGAGTTAAAAATCTATGCAATATGAAAAAGTAATTTGGCTGCAGAAGTTTTGCTTCCACCTCAAGCTTTCGGTTTTAAGTGTTTTGTTGGAATGGATTTAGTTTACACGTCAGAAATTCAGTCTAAAGACAATGTAAGCGTTGTAGAAGTAAGACAAGCTGCTTTAAAACAATTTTTGATCTGTTACTTTTGTTTTTATTTTTATAAATACAATGCTTAAATTTCTTTTAATAATTACCATGCGATATAATTTTAGATGATTCTTGGTTTGTAAACGATTCAATAAAGCCCAAACTTAGAATAGTCAGGTGTCATGGTTGATCTTGATTGCCAGCTCAGCTAGGTACAGTGAAGCTCACCTCCAGATCTGTCTGTAAGGGCATTCCCTGAGACCACTGAATCATGAAGGCTCACCCAATGAATTGTTTCAGTCCTTGTGGAGTTCAAACATAAGGGCACTGGGGGAGGGGGTGCAATACAAGACAGAAATACAGTTATATAAATGAAGCTACGGTAATGCTACTAAACACAAAAAGAAAAAGTCCTAATTATTTTTAATACATAAATAAATAGAAATAAGAATAAGATTGTACCAACTACATTATGAAAATACTAAAATGCCTGTCTTCTGAAAAGCCAATTAACTTTGCAAAATTAATTACTTAATGTAATATGCCTTCCAAAGAAAAACATTACAATGGTATTCCATCAAAAAATTATTTCCAACCAGGCGGTGGTGGCGCACGCCTTTAATCCCAGCACTTGGGAGGCAGAGGCTGGCAGATCTCTGTGAGTTCGAGGCCAGCCTGGTCTACAAGAGCTAGTTCTAGGACAGGAACCAAAAACTATGGAGAAACGCTGTCTCGAAAAATCCAAAAAAAAAAAATTATTTCCAAAACAGTATATAAGAACATATTTAGACAATGTCCTCAGATATTCAAAGAACAGCTAATATCCACAGTGTGTGTTATGTTTAAGAAGTAAAATTAAATGACATCTATTTTAGAAAGTCTATACATCTTAGAACAAAAAGTTTCAAATCAATGTTCTGTTCAACCTGAATCAGCCCATGTCAGTTATGGATTTAAAGGTAAAATTCCTGAAAACAGTGCTCTCCTGTGGAATGCAACAGCATATAGGAGAGACTGTCCAAGTGATACGTATGATATGAATATAACTCTATATCAAAAGGTCAGAAGAAAAATCTCGATAAATACCAAAGCCGTTTTTAATAGAATCCAGAATGTAGTATTAATAAAATGCAAAACCCAGTAAACTAAAAACTGAAGTATATTCTTTAGCAATGTGTGTATTTCCTCAATTAAAACCAGCATCACAATTAACTATGAAACAATGAAAACCATTCCATTCAAGAGCAAGATTAAAATAAAATGTAAAAAGCAACAGTTTCAGCTGATATAGTATGAAAGTAGAGATGTTTCTGAGGAAAATAATCATAAAAGAGGGTGCATAAAATGGTGGGAGAATTACACCTTAACAATGTAAAGAATGGCTTTAACAATGCAAGGAATAGGTCTCAGCAATAATTTGCTTCAGCAACAAAGTTAAGTATGGATATACAGATGATGACGTAAGAGATGGGTAATGGTAGATAGATAGACAGACAGACAGATAGATCAATAGATGATACATAGGTTGATATGTATCACAGTTATTTTTTCCTATAAACTAGTACAATGGAATATAACTCACTGGAAATAATTATGGAAATTAATATCTTAAAATGAAGCTTACAAGGAAATCACAAAGAGACAATAAAGAAGAGATGCATGATGGAATGATGTGTTGTGTTTCAGGATTACAAGGGGAGACACTATGGCATTGCAAGAATTTAAAATATTTCAGTTAAGCTTTCTTCTCCAGTAGGTGGGAACCCAGAGACCCACAGCCAGACATCAGAGAGAGAGAGAGGGGGGGGGGGGGAGGAAGGTGGGGGAAGGAAGGTGGGGGAAGACTTTGTGCCACATATCTCTAAATGGGTTGTCTCCATCAAAACCTTGCTCTCAGAGCTGAAGGAATCCCACAGATGAGGAGGTGGGCACAGTGTAAGTACAAGAGGGGATAGAGAACATCAGAAACACGAGGCCCTCTCAAACAACTGAGCAAAGCTCATACGAACTCACAGAGACTGAAGCAGCAAGCACAGGCCTACACGGGTCTGCACCGGGTCCTCTGTGTATATATTGTAGCTTTCAGTTTAGTGTGTTTATTGGACTCCTGAAAGGGTGAAAAAGTGTCTCCGATTCTTGTGCCTTTTCTTGGGGGTCTTTTTCCTCTGTGGTTTGCCTTGACTAACTCTTATGTGATGGTTTGGTTGTTGTTGTTTGTCATGTTTGGTTATTATCTCTTGGAAGCCTGTTCTTTTCAAATGAGATTCAGAGAGGAAGTGGATCACGTTGGGAGAGAAGATAGAGAGGGACTGGGAGGAGTAAAGTGGGGGCTGTAATCAAGAAAAACTGTATGAGAAAAAGCATCTGTTTTCAATTAAAAAAAGAAAAATAAGATAAAACAAAACATTGCATTCTAAATCATTGCCCTCAAACTTTAATTTTACTAAAGATCATTCATAAATTTCAGACAGAAAAAGTACGTGATCAACAAAATGAATAAAATAATGTCATCACTGAAGACATATGCTTCCATAGTAAAAACTCCATCATACAACCATGAGTACACCTAAAATCAACCTAATTTTATTAAAATATTTATCACAAGCCAACAAGACACAGCTGGATAGTGTTTAAAACTGTTTCTGATTTCAGAGAGAAAATTCAGTAGGTTCTTACTTGTCACTGACTATCCAAACCTTTTCCAGAGCTGTTATTTTTTAAGGTTGAGGAAGACAGAGACCAGTGTCTGTGTCTGAGTACTTCACAATCTCTGCTCAGAAAAAGATGGCATGGGAATAAAGGAGCAGGAGGAAAATGATAATTATTTAGGGTGCTCAGACCTTCTAGGGACTCAAAGGAATCATCAGAAGACTGAAGAACTGACAAGAAGCCAGTGAGGGTATTTTAGAGAAATGTTCAGGCTTGTGTGGGAGACAGAAAAAGTGCTCACACAGATTAGGAAAGCCAGGAATGCTCCCGATAGAAAGGAGACTCAAGACACTGATTGGTTTGCATAAGCAGGTACATGGTTGATGAGTGAACACATGTGTGACATCCAGGAATAAAGAGTATAAATTAAAACAAGTGACTGTTTTACTTATCAAAATAGAAAGAATAAGGAAAAGTTGAACAATGGTGAGAATGTACTTATTTATTACTGCCAAATATAAGAAGACTGAGATTATACTCAATATTTTGAAAAATGGGAGGACAATACAGAGAGAGAAGAAGAAAGAAAAAGAAAAACTAACAGGCAGGCAGGAAGGAAAAGAAATTGTTTATATAATTGACCCAGTAAAACTACTTATGAGGAAATAGCCAAGGAAATGATCAGAGCTTAAAAAGAGAAAATTTGTGTACATGGTAAGAAACAAGGTTGGACGAAGAGAAAAGAATAAGTAATGACGCGCCATCCATGGAATATTAACGTCTCTTAAAGTGCATTTATCAAAGAATAATCATAGCAATTTGCAAGCTAATCCAACTACAGGATGAAATATTGCTCCGGAATGGGAATTGTAATTCTGTAAACAAGACAGCTCACTCTTCCCCCAAGGAGAGGCGGTTCATTGCCAAGAGTTCTAGAAAGACTCAGCGTCTGATTGAAGGAGAGCAAAGTTCTCATCAGAGCTGAGTGGACACATTCCATCTTCGCTGTCTTCAGTGCTAGGGAAAATGAAGAACCTGTCCAACGCCACTGCAACCTGAAGCAAGCTACTTCACTCTGCCTAGTAGTGTCTCATCTCCAAATATGCCAAAGGTAGCTTGGTGTCTCTTCCAGCTACCGTGTTTGGACATGCTCTAATAAGGAATATTGGCTTTTGAAAAATACTAATGTAGCTCAGCTCTTTGAGAAGATTCTCAAATTGTCATCTGTGTTACAGAGCAAAGGGCAGGGGAAATCTAAACCATGCGTAGAGAACTCAAAAGTTCACATTCTCTCTCTCTCTCTCTCTCTCTCTCTCTCTCTGTGTGTGTGTGTGTGTGTGTGTGTGTGTGTGTGTGTGTGTGTGTTTAGTTGGCTCTTTGAAAAAAAGACAAGGTTTTACCATTTTTACCTCAGACTATATATATCTAAATATTTTTTCAGATAAATTAAAATCAACATTTTATTAAGTTTGAAAGGAACCAAGACATAGTTAGAGACCTTAAATACCACTACTAAGTTCCCTTGTGTTCTAAGCACATAATCATGGGTTTTTATCGATGAACCTCATCTGGAGTCTTTGGATGATCTACAGTGATGATGTAAATCAGTGTTAATGATGGTGTCTCCCCTGCCTGAAGTGCAGTTCTCTCTCAGTTGCCATCTGCATCACTGTGCAGGCCTGTGTGCGTCTGCTGTGGCATATAACTGCACGATGCCTGTGAGCAAATCCAGAGCTAGTCCCATAGGTTAGAGCAAGACTTGCCTCACCTCAGCCCAATGAAGGTGACAAAAGCATGTGGTATGTGTATAGTGATAGGTCCAAGAGGCAAGGATCGCCAAGTGGATAGCTGTGGCTCTCACCTTATAGTAGGACTGCTTTTTCCTTCTTTTCTTTGAAGTGGCTAAAGTGGCAGGAGGTGTGTGCTGTCACAGTCTCTGTGAGTTTGATGTCAATCAGTCCTGCTGTGTCTAGAAGACACTGTTTCCTTGAAGTCACCACCACCTCTGGCTCTTCCAATCTTTCTGCCTCCTCTTATTCACAGATCACTTGACCTTGAGGGGATGGCTTTGGTGAAAATATTCCCCATTAAGGACTGGGTGCTCCAAAGTCATTCTCCACACATTGTTCAGTTCTGAATCTCTATGTTAATTTCCATCTACTACAGGAAAAAGCTCTCTAATGAGGATTGAGTTAAGCACTGATTGTGGGCATAGCAATATGTCATTATTGCTGTGTTCCTTTAGCAGAATAATAGTAGTAGGTTTTCTCCTAGGCCTATGACCTATCCTCTGACTCTTGGCCACTTTAACAGTGTTTGGTACAGATTCTATCTTATGGAGTGGGGCTTAAATCCAATCAAAAAGTGGTTGGTTATTCCATATCATTTGTGCCATTATTGCAAAAGTATATACTACAGGCAGGTCACTGTTGGAGGTCACAGAATTTGTGTCTGAGTTATGTAAATTATTTCCTTTCTCCTCCCATAGCATGCAGAATACCTTCCAACATATATGGGAAAAAAATAAGACCAGAGGGGCCTATACATTCTCAAGGCTCTGTATGTTATTAACAAGTGCCCAAGGCCGAGAGTTCACAAACACTGTAAGTCCACGGTAGCCATGGTAGTCCATAGTAACTGTGGTTGTAAGCCAGCCCTGGTATCCAAAACCATGAGTTGTGCAGTTCAGATGGAGGGAAGAGCAGTAGCTCTCTTGTAAAGAAGGTCAGGAGACTGAAACAGGTCACTCACAAGGGACAATATGCTGCACCCATACTGCTAAGGACACTCAACCAAGGCAAGCCCTGAACCCTGCTCCTTCCATCAGCAAGGAGAACATGAGCATCCACGGGAAAAGCAAAAGATCAAACCAGGTCCAGTGAGAACTGAGAAGATCTCCCAGAGAGAAAGGGAGGAGGTCAGGCCAGACCAAGAAGAGCACTTTGAAGCTTACCTTAACACACAGGACTTGGGTTCAGGTCTCTAGGTTTCTGAGCCTGGCCTGAGGGCAGATGAATAGGAAACCGCAAGTGGCCATCAGTCCTGGATGAGTGTTTGTAGGGCGTCTACAGAGAAGTCCTTAAGAATTACATAGGTCATTGTATTTCTTGAAGGTCATAGCCTGTCAAGAAGAAATGGAAATTTACAAAAAACTGAAAAACTGGCTTCTTAAGAAAAGAGAGTAGCTCAATGTGCAGCTGCTGACACCTGACCTGGGCCCTTGATGCTCAGGGAAATCACGCTGGGTGAAGTCATAAGTAAAGCAGTGTAATTATCACTAAATGAGAAAAATACGGAACTTAAACTTTCAAAAGCAAATGCTAGCAGTGAGTTTTAAATTTGTCTCCTTTCTTCTGGATATAAATTGAAATGCCTGCCTATTTATTATCCAAAAGGTACATTTCTGATAAATCGAAACACTTAAGGAAATTATCACCAGCACTACAATATGAATAAATGCCTAGCCTCCTGGCTGTAACCTTTGCAGGCTGTGTTTATCATTCACACCACACGAAATAGCCACAAACCTAATTTTCCTAGTGCCAACATTGATACACTGTGGAAAGTCTGTGATTATAAATGTTTGTGTCATTTTTGTAATTATGGGGACAGGGTGATTATTTGACAAGGCTTGTGTTCCCCGAAGGAACAAAATGAAGAAGGACATTGGGGCACTGAATAAACTTGTGCCTCTCCTGTGTACTGATAAACTCTCAGGGGGCGGGGCTTGCAGAAACCAGAAAATAAAACAGACCAAGGAAATTTGGCAGAGCGATCAGACCCACCAATTGTTTTCATTCCTGGCTGTCCACCTCACAGGGCAATGTCTTAGGAAGCCACCCCTTTAACAACACTTAGGCCCCTGTTTTAGAAGTCTGGTGAAAACAAAGAAGCTGAAAAACTAAGCTAATATGAATTCCATAAAGCATAAGAGTACTTAAATATTCTAAAAATTCAATTCAATGTATTTGTGCTTCGTTAGGGCTGTGATACACTCAAACCCATATGTGTATTTATAAATATTTTTATAAATGCATTCTTAGCTTACATTTTCTTTTTCCCTTTAATCCTGCTTCCTTCTCTGCCTCCAGCCCATTTTACTCTCCTCCTCCTCCTCTCCTTATTATAAAACACATATTCTTTCCTATGCTTTGCAAATACATTCATGTGTTCTTACTTGCTTTTTCCCAAGCATTGCCACTATGGAAAGATATTGAGCAAACATCTTTGAAACTTTTTTGTTTACTAGAATTATAAGTATGAGATAAACTTTAAAGGTAATAGGATTATTGAGAGAAAAGGTGGGACTTTTGTTTTGTTTTTTATTGTGGGTCTACTTTGCTAAAAATCTGTAAAAATTGGCATTTGCTTCAGCCATCTGAGAACATATGCTTGCTCTGACTCCTGCCTGTAAGGGTTATGTTTCTTTGTAATCTTTGCTCATTTGTCTGCAGCAAAAATGATCATTGTTGCCGCCTTTCCCCTTGTAAAGCTGCCTTTGATGCTGACTTACTGTATTAACTTGCTCATCTTGATCTTCTCATCTGTATCTTTTTTCCATCTTCCTGTTGGTCTACACATGTGTGGGCTTTTATCAGCACTTACCTCAACTACCTGTTATTTGTCGGGACGGGGGGGGGGCTGTAAAATACAGCTTTCCCAGTTTTTCTTATCCCTTTTGATTTATTGCCACATAAAAGCTTTTGTCTTTTTTTTATATGGTGCTGGGGATTGAACCCAGGGCCTTGAATGTGCTAGGCAAGTCTTATATCCCTGCATCTCAGCTCCTTAGCTATTTTAAGATGCACAAATATGTATGCTTTCTGACTCCTGAATTTTGATTAAGGTATTTATAGCCCTAAGTGCTTCATAAATTCACCTGGATTTTCTTCCCAGAGTTTTAGTGGCTGTCTTATTTACATTTATCTTTGGAGTGTTGGATATTTGATTTCATATGTGATGGCAAGTCAGTGACCCACTTAATAAAACTACAGCAAGCATCTACTGTCCATTCAGCCCAGTGCCTGTCAGCTAATGTGTATATAACCTCCTAACGGCTCCGAACCCCTGTCTCGTGCTGCCCACCTGGGCAAGGTCAGGAGTCTGTCAGGGCCGTGTCAGAACTTGAGTAAGCATCGCCCATAGCACTCTATGCCCGTTGTGTGTATAAAAACCATCATAGGAGGCCGGGCGGTGGTGGCGCACGCCTTTAATCCCAGCACTCGGGAGGCAGAGGCAGGCGGATCTCTGTGAGTCTGTGAGTTCGAGACCAGCCTGGTCTACAAGAGCTAGTTCCAGGACAGGCTCCAAAAAACCATAGAGAAACCCTGACTTGAAAAACCAAAAAAAAAAAAAAAAAAAACCATCATAGGAAAAGAACCTAAACATCTTCTCCTGCAAGCACAGGGACCAGAGTTTGAATCCTCAGAGCCCACGAAAAAGCCAGGCAAGCATGGTGATCACTAGAAAAGCACTAGGGAAGCAGAGACAGAAGATTGCAGGGGCAGGCTGGCTACATAGATTAGCAGTAATTCTCAAACTCCTGGTTCATCCTGGCTCAATAAAGGAGTGGTGAACAATCAAGGAAGGCATCCATTGTTAACTTCAACCCTAAAAGAGAGCAGTAGCAACAAATACAAGCTTGGCTCTATATTCATCTTCTGGGGCTACTGTAGCAAACTTCAGATCAAGTGTCTTAGGCAGCATAACTCTTGCCTTCCATTCTAGAGGCTCAAAGTCTGAGATCACAGTATTACACCAGCAGGATTCCTCTGAGGCCTCTGTTCTTGGTTTGTCAATGCAGCTTTACCCTTGTTCGTGTGTGTGTGTTTGCACACATGTGTACAGATGCCAATTGAGGCCAGAAGAAGTAGTCAGATTTCCATGGAGCTGGTATTATAGGAAATTGTGAGCTGTGTGACGTGGGTGCTGGCAACTGAACTCTAGTCCTCTGGAAGAGCAGGAAGCTCTCTTATTAACTGCTGAGCTATTGCTGCAGCCCCAACCAGAAATCCTTCACTGAGTATTTATTCTGTTTCCTGAAGTTCTGAGAGTTCAGGAAAAAGCAGGAAATGGAGTCCATCTTCAGAAATATGGTCCTTGGGTCAGAAGGTTGATGGCAGTGACACTCAGAGGTGCAAAGAACTAGAAAGACTGGGACAGAAAGGGCCTACAATCTGTCTTCCTAGAGTACTCTTGATCTTCTAGGAGGCATTTTGTTTTTCTGGGACTGGAGAAATGGCTCAGTGGTCAAGAGCTCTAGCTTCTCTTGCAGAAAACCCAGCTTTGATTTTCACCATCCACTTGGTGACTCTCAACCATTTATAATCCCAGTTCCAAGGAATCAGTTCCAAATGACCCAGCACCCTCTTCTGAACTCCACTGGCACTAGGCAGTCATTTAGTACACAGAGAAATCATTTATATGCATAGAATAAATATATAAATATTTAAATAATGAAATATTTTGTTCAATGTTCATATGTACAGGTAACATATTTTGGTCAAGTCCACCCTCCCATTCTCTCTAATTCAACCTCTATGTCTTTACCACTCCCCCATCCCAACCAACTCCACTTGCTCTCTGTGTTTAAATACCCACTGAGCCTTTTTAATCTGTGGGACAAGGTGCTAGAAGGTGGGTAGCATCTCAGGGACCTCATCCCTGTAGAAAACTTTCTCCCCAACAGTCATCAGTTGCCAACAGCTTCATAGACAAGAGTTGGGACTCTATAAGCTCCTCCCCAGCCATGCTTGGATTGGGCTGGCTGGATTTTATGCAAGTCATTGTGACCCTTTTCAAACAAAATTTGTTTAGTTGTTTTTCTTCTTCTGCCTTTCTCCCCTATTCCCTTCCTCCTTTGTGCCTGCCCAGCCCTAATAGCCATGTTCAATGGAATCTGTAATAATACTCAGATTGAATAGAGACAATTTAATGGCTGCAGATCCAAGAATTCCTTTATTCTCAGAATCTTTTTTTGTTCCTCAGTTGCACAGCAATTATTCAGATTCTTTGCCATCTTCAATTTATTTTTGTTGCAATGGGATAGTTCTAATACTTCAATCTGACTTTAAATGGTATTAAAATCAAGTTAAAATTTAGTCACAGACAACTTTAAAGTGTTTCTGAAAATGCTAAGAATATATATAATAACTTGATACTTTATTTTTATTTTCTTGCAATTGAGGTAAAAATGAGATAAGTAGATTCAGCTCAAACATTCTAAGAATGGCCGTGACCTCATCCCTTTTATGAACTTGTGTCCCTATTCCACATTACCAAACTCTTTTTGCTTGTTTTCTCCCTCTTCCTCTCAAAGTCCTAAATTGTCAGACAATTGGAAGAAAGCACATGACAAGAAATATGACATGGGTAAATAACAAATGCAGCTTACATGCAGACATTCTCATTTATCCAAAGGAAAACATAGTTTCTGAATCTAGAACTTATTTACAATCACCTTTCTTATAGGTGTCTCTAAAGAAGAGCCAAAAATATTGAGACCTCCGAGAAGACCCCGAAAACCCAAAACATTAAATAACCCTGAAGATTCTACGTACTATTATCTACTCCATGTAAGTGGCTCATTCTTGCAGTCAAATTGAAGACCAACGGAAACCATGGCTACATTAGGCTGCCCCAGAAGGCCTTGCAGCATAGAGGCCCTCCTCAAATTCCATTTCACAGATAACCCATTAAGTGTCCCCTTTGTTTCCCTCCAGCCATTTTCCTCATAGTCCTGGCTTCTCTTGTAGTCTTGGACCTACCGTATTCACCCAGAAACTTTTTCTGGTAACCACTTATCTGAGCTTACATATAAATATCAACCTAGAAAGGAAAATCCGTCATAGGAAAGCCCTCTGGACAGAGGCATTCATTCCAATACCTGCCAGCAGAAAAAGAGAAGTGAAACTTTGTTGAGTTTCTGCAAATTCCTGGCCGATAGTAAGACATATTCATAACCATTGTGACAGCCTCCTAGAGCCAGCCCCTAACATTATGTTCACTTCTGGGGTCAGAATTGTGAGACACGGGTGAACATCTTATGTTCATATCAGAGCCATTAACTTTATTGAGATCTCCTGGATCCACTCAGTTGGCAGTGTTATGGTCTCTACTAGGCTCCCTTCCCCTCATGCTCCTGTCCTCCATGCATGCCACTGCTAATCACCTTGGTTCCCTAAACCAGAACTTAATGGTTGTCCTGGGTCTTACGCTCCCTTTTATACCTGACACCTATGCCAGTTCTACAATTCTGCCTTCTCACTACCAGTTCTTCCTCCTTCTCTAAGCACATAGCACATCCCAGTTCCAACAGTCATCGTTTCTCAGTCAGACTGGTTAAAACTTCAAATCTCAGCTTCCCCAACCTACACAAGAAAATTCTCTAAATTATAAATTTGGTTGTTATTCCTTCAGTTGGCTCAGTAACTCCTTCAGCAAGAAGTCCATATTACAATGTCTTCTTCACTGAACAAAGAGCTTCTGCCCTGTGTCAACTCTCCATAATAAATTGCTTAAATTCCCACAGTGAGCAAGCATCCCCTTAGGCTCCAAGTCTTTCCCACCCAATGGGTTCCTTTGACCCCAGTGGTCCCTCCACTTCTAATATTTATTCCATGTACACTCTCTACTGTCACACATAGGAGCAGAACTCCATGCTCAGGAAAACCCAGAGAATCTGAGAGTTCATCGGAAACAAGAGTCACATGCCACAGGCAGGAAAATGAAGCTCACATCGGGCTTCCCAGTTAGCTGGGTCAACTCTAGTCTTCCCCTTCATCATGGTTCTGCACCATGCTTCTCTCCTTTATGGTGTTGCCCAGAATTCACACTTACAACCCCTTCACCTTTGAGTTTCTTAGAATAATCTCATCATCTGTCATGACCTCAGTCACTGCTGAGTTAAAAACCATTGTCTCTGGCTTAGATTACTCTTGCAGCTCCAAATACAAATAGCAAACTACCTAATACCTATCACATAATCTACTTGGATGTGCACACAGAGAGGTCCATATGTAGGTGCATTCATTCATAGTGTGTTAGGATATGTCACAAGTCATATAAATCACCCAGTTAAAGTACAACACAATAGCTTTTAGTTCAACCATCACCACAGTCAATTCTACAAGATTTCTATCACTCCAAGATGAAACTCTACCCACTATCAGTCACTCCCACACTCCATTCCTGACCCAAATCCTAAGTAATCACTAATTGACTGTCGTCTATGTATTTGCCTTTTATAGAACCCCATATAAACAGAGTCACATAGTATATGTTATATGAAATAGTTTTATAAGCTAGTAATCACTTATTCTTGTTCTCCTTCTTTCTCATCCATCATTAAGATAATAAATTATGCATTATGATTTCATATTACTATATATTATGTATTTTCAATTATTCTATTCCCATTAGAAATCAAGCCAAGAAGAAAAACGGAGACCAAGAAAAGACAGGTAATCATCTCTTCAAAATTACAGCACCATTTTGTTCAAATAAAACTATAAATCTTTATGTTCAAATTTTATTAGCAATCACACATATTTGGAAAGAAGTATGGTCCTTTTACATATTTAATGTCATGTTTTATGCTTTTTTGGGTTGTTAGGATGGCAAGGGTAGAAGTTGTTGTAGATATGGTACACTTACCTTCACACGACTCCTTTCCCTTTAATATTGCAGTCTTTCAATGTTTGACATTCTAATTTTGTTCTCATGCCAAATCACTTTCAGATAATGCTAGCAATAGAAGGAGGTGCTTATACAGAACATAAACAGAGTTCCCTATTTATCACCTGGTGATACCTATAGCGGAAGTCAGTTAAGGCTATGGATGAAAGCACTTGAAAGTTCTCTGTATTCACTCACCAAGGCCAGTCTTCAGCTAGATGAGCCTGGTGTGAATGGGAGTGTAGACTGGCCAAATCAGTGCCATGTCACTGGCAGTTCTGGAAACTCCCAGTTCAAGTTAAATCAAACCTGACAAAAGCAAGAGGCGCCAGTCAGCAGCTAATGTGCTAGTCAAGGTAAGGATGAGAGGTTTTTTGGTTTGATTTTTGTTTTCGTTTTTGTTTTTTTGTTTTTTGTTTTTTTGGATTTTTTGAGACAGGGTTTCTCCATAGCTTTTGGTTCCTGTCCTGAAACTAGCTCTTGTAGACCAGGCTGGCCTCGAACTCACAGAGATCCGCCTGCCTCTGCCTCCCAAGTGCTGGGATTAAAGGCGTGCGCCACCACCGCCCAGTCTAGGAATGCTTTTAATGAACAGGATTACTGATTTTTACATTTCAAGATTTCTCTCACATATGTGATGCTCTTAAATTACAGTAAATATTAAGAAGGAGACACTTGGCCTGTAAGTCAAGGGAGTAGAAATTATACTGATCATGCGTATGTGTTCACTTCCAGTCAAGGAAAATTACTAGGTCTGGAAGACTTCTATTATAAAGAACTTTTGCCTTCTAATTCTGGACCAAAGGAGCATAGCTCTAATGTAAGAGAATGGAGACCACAGAAGGAACTCCTGGATCAACGCCCCGAGGCTAATGAAAGGTAACAACGCATAGTGCAGTATAACTTTCAATGGTAAATTTTAAATGGAAATTCAAAAATCCCAATTTTAAGCAGTTTTGTTTTATATATATACCATAAAATCTGAAATTTTTGCAATTTGTGCCCTGGCAATGCTGAAGCATGCATAGGCAGCCCATTTATAGCGGTTCTTTTGAATAATTTTCCCCTTTTCTTCAAAATTCATGGTGAAGTTTTGAAACTAGAGGTGTGTAGGAGAATATAAACATGGTGCATAAAAAATAGGAGAATGTGCAGGAACTGGGAACTGATCGGAAATCCTTAGCCAGGTTCCTGTTGGCCTAGGGTTCCCAGACCCCCTCTCTCTTCTCTTTTACTGTGTGCAGTGATGGTTAGAGAAAAGAATTCTTCAGTCCAAATGTCTTGAGTTGGACCCTGATTGAGCTACTTGAGAAGTTTTATCTTTTCTGAGCTCTTTAAGCCACAGTTTTCACACCCACAAAAGAATCTTCAAAATTCCCGCCTCACTGTCTTGTTAGAGTTTAAGTGAAATGATACCCTGCTTAGCACACTGTGTCCCCAGGGGAGGATTTCTATAAATACTGATGGCTATCATTATCCACCTTCATTTGCTCTTTCAAACGCTACCTGCATTATGGTCTCCAAAAAGAAGATGCATTCATCTTCCATCTTGAAACCAAAACTATAACCTGTTCACACTTGGTGGGGTTCTAGCTGAAGCATGAGGTTCTGTGTGAGAGAGTAGAACACCAAGCGCCAGAGAGCTGATATGATTTGTGTGTGGTCACAAACCGAGTGAGGGTTCTTCAGCCCAGGGTTTTCACACCCTGCTCAGCTGCTTTTCGCTGGTCTGCCTGCTTCCTGTTGTAACAGCTGACGCTCCTTTGTCTCTGCTATATTCTTTCTCGTTCACCAACTGACGATCCATGCCTACTCTGAAGGCATTATATAACAGAGACACTGCTTGCTTCCTAGCAACTTCCATGGGTGTGCATTTAATATCCACTAGAATAAGGGTGCCAGAGCTGGCTTTGGTTGAGTGCTTACTTAGTTCTAGGCACTATGCTGATATTTCACTGACCTGGTAAGACAGTTACTATTACTGCCCTCTTTTATGAATATGGAAGCTAAGTTTCCAGAGGGCAGCAACTACAGTCACCCACATAAGAACTGATGGGGACAGATTTGAACACAGGGTTTTATAAACTTAAATTCAGTGACTTTAACCACTGTTAATATTGCCACTTTATGTAAAGCTCCATGCTGGGAACTTAAGGAAACAGTGACTATCAGGGTGACAAAGGTGTGGTCTTTGTATCAAACAATCCTGAGATTAGTGGGATGTGATATTCGCATACCAGTGCTGAACAAGGTAACTCTCAGAGGGGTGGGCTTTTCTAAACTTAGAAAGACGGTGGTGGTAACTCACAGCAACCCTGTAGCTAAACCTCAGTAAGAGCCTGGATTAAAACAGACAACAAATGCAAAAGAAGAATAGCTCTAAATTACATATTGGAACAATTAGCAAAATTTGAGACTAAAGTATATGCCCAATTGTATTAATTCAGGAAGAGCATCTTTATGTGTACGTGAGTACATCCATAGCTTTACTAACAGACACTCACCGACTGCTGATGACACCTCCCAGTAAGGTTCGAGTAGGCCTGGGGAAGAGTGTGCCAGCAATAACAAGCAAAATGCTTCATGGATTTTTTTAATTGACACATTAAAATTGATAAGTTGATAAATTTAAAATAAATTTTAAACTTAAATTGATAAATTAAAATCATGTACATTTGTGGTACAGAAAAGAATATTGTGGAATAGCTAAATTGAACTGATTAAAATTTGCATAGCTTTATAATCTTCAGTCCCATTTAAGCTAGGTAGGTAACAAGGAGGACCCTAAGAGAGACCCACATGGAGGGCCCCAGGAACGGGAAATAGTTAAGAAGATCTCCTGGGTAAATTAAAGGAGGGAGTAAGAGGGAAAGAGAGAGGGATGGGAGCATGAGGGATCAGAATGGTCAAGTTGAGAGCAGGACAGAGAGGGAGAGTGATAGGGGAGATATCTTGACAGAGGGGGGCACTGTGGAGTTGGGGAGAAACCTGTTGCCAGGCAGGGGAGGCTCCCAGGAACCTACAAGGATGACCCCAGCTAAGACTCCTAGCAATAGTGGAGAAGGTGTCTGAACTGGCCTTCCCCTGTTGGAAGCAGATGCAGAGATCCACAGCCAAGCACTGGGCTGAACTCCTGGATTCCAGTTGAAGAGAGAGTGGAGGAATTGTTTGAGTAAGGAGGGGTCAAGATCATGATGGGGGAAACCCACAGAGACAGCTGGCCTGAGCTTGTGGGAGCCAGTATGGGACCTAACTAGGCCCTCTGCATCTGGGTGACAATAGTGTAGCTTAGTCTTTTGTAGGGCCTCCAGCAATGGGAACAGGACTTATTCCTGAGGCATAAACTGGCATTTTAGAACTTATTCCCTATGGTGGGATGCCTTGTTCGGCCTCGATAGAGGGGGGAGGAGCCTGGTCCTGCCTCAGCTTGATGTGCCATGCTTTATTGATTTCCTGGAAGACCTTACCCCACCTAAGTAGAGGTGGAGGAGGAGTGGATGGGGGAGGGAGCAGGAGAAAAGGAGGGAGGGGAAACTGGGGTTGATATGTAAAATAAATTTTAAAATGATGAAAACATTAACATATCCTTAAAAGTCTATCTTAAAATGAACTTCAAGTCATCGATGTATTGCTATGAATTATCGTCACTCAATAGATCTCTTAAATTTAATCCTACCAACTGAAATTTTATATTCCTTAATCAGTGTGTCCCCAGCTCCCTGTCTCCAAGTCCTGAGGAGCACCTTCCTATGCAGTTGACGTTTTTTAGGATGCACACACGAGTGGGCTCCTGCAGGGCTTCACTGATATCTGACATATTGTCTTCCAGGTTTATCCTTATCGCCACAACTGGCCATTAACCATTCATCCACTGGTGGGCACATGGCTTGAGTGCATAGCGTGGGTGTTGGGAGTAGCACTGGGTGAGCACTAGACTACACACAGCTCTCGGAATATTTGCTTCATTTCCTGAGGTGATGTGCTTGGTAGTGAGCTTTGGGGATCTCATTAACAACAGTTGCTAAATACTAAGACCTTTATGTTTTTGAAAAATGCACCCACTGTCCTCTATGATGGCTGCACCAGCCTACACACTCCAGTGCTGTGCTGAGCTCCTTCCCTCCGCGTCCTCACCAACACGCGTCAGCATTTACATTTTGTTAACAGACATCCTACATAGGTAAGATAATGTGTCCTTGTGATTTTAAGTTTAAATTTTCTTGATGATTAATAATGTTGGTCATTCTTTAAATTTTAAGATAAAATTTATACAACAGAATTCACTTGACCATTTTAAAATGTCCAGTTCCGTGGGTTTAATATATTCACCTTATTTCATGCCGACCTAACTTCAGGAAACCAAATACCTACTGGTATCACCACCCTTCCACTCCTGTTCCCTGGCAACCACTAATCAATTTGCTTTCAGCGGTTATTCAGAACATTTCATATAAATAGAAACACACATGTGACCTGCTTGTTCTAGCTACTTCCCCTTTTTTTAATTTTGTTTGTGAGCATTATATTTATGTGAGTTTTGCCACAGCACTCGTGTGGAATCCAGAAGACATTTGCAAGTTGGTCTTTGCATTCTGCCCTTGCCTTGTTTTTAGACAGGGCCTCTTGATCTTACTGCTATGCTACACACTCCAGGCTTCGGAACAATTCTCCCACTCTACCTCCTGTGGTACTGTAGGAGCTCTGGGATCACTCATACCCACCCCTACATCCAGAGATCTGAACGCAGGACATCAGACTTGTACAGCAATTTTTTCTTTTTTATTGATTTTATTGAGCCATATAATTCTCTCTGCTCCCCTCCCTTCCTCCCCCATTCCCTTCTACCCTCTCCCATGATCCCCATGCTCCCAGTTTCCTCAGGAGTTCCTGTCTTTTCCTCCTTGGGGTACAGCAAATCTAATCATTCTCTGAGTCATCTCTCTAACCTAACAACGAGACTTCAGCTTTCCACTCTTTTAAAAGCTTAGCAATCTGTTAAGGCTGCTGAACAGAGAGACTTCCTAACCCTGTTTAATGACTAGGTCACTTTAAGCAAACCAGTTTTCTTGTTGGACAGTTGGAAACTTGATTCTTATTTCTAGTCAGAGTGGTACTGTATTGGTACTGGCATCCTTTGTTCCTAGAATGTGACAGTCACTCAATCTTGCATTGAGCATTTTTTGCACGCACATTTTGGTTATCTGTGTGCCTTTTTCTGAGAAGTGCCTCTTCAGGTCCTTTGTCCCTTTTTTAACCATTTCACTTGTTTTTATTGAATTATTTGAGTCCCTTGTAGATTTTAGACACTGTCCCCTTTATCAATTGTATCACTTGCAAATATTTATTACCCTTTAGCAAGTTGTCTCTTCACTGCTTTGATTCTTTTTTTTTTTTTTTGCTGTATTTTTAAGCCGATTTGCCTGCTTTTTGGTATAATCTGATTTGTCTGTGTTTGTGTTTGCTCTTGTTGCCTGTGATTCGGTGGTGATATTCAAAAATCCTTTGTCCAAACCAGTGTTGTAGATATTTTCCTCTATATTTTCTTCTAGCAGATTTTCTGTCTTAGGTGGTAGTTTAAGTCTTTAATCTTCTTGAGTGGACTTCAGTATATGCTGTGAAGTAAATCTCTGTTACCATTCTTTTGTGTGTGTGTGTGTGTGTGTGTGTGTGTGTGTGTGTGTGTATCCAGTTTTCCCAAAATCATTTACTGAAGACATTAGCCTTTCCCTGCTATAAGCTCTCGGCATCTCAGTCAAGCCCAATGGAAGACAAATGAATCTGTTTGTGAGCCCTCTTCTCCAGTTCCTCAGTCTGTGAATCTGTTTTTATGCTCTTTGGCTGCTATTACTTTTTTGTAGATTTTTCAAAGCAAATAACACGATGTCACCAGCTTTATTCTTTTGTTCAAGATTACTTTTATTATTTAGGGTCTTTTGTAATACCAAATGAGTTATTTGTATTTGTTTTCCCTATTCAGTAAAAGAAAGAAGGCCAGAAACTAAAAGTCCACATTGACTGGAGCTCTTACAGTGGGTCCAGTAAAGCAGTTTCATTAAAAACATTGAAACCTGCCTGGCTGTGGTGGCACGTGCCTTTAATTCCAGCACTCAGGAGGCAGAGGCAAAAAGATCTGAGTTCAACCAGCCTGGTCTACAGTACAAGGTACAGTGTAGTCTGGGTTAAGTAGAGGATCCTTGTCTCAAAAGAAGAAGAAGAGAAAAAGGAAGAAGAGGAAGAAGAGGAGGAGGAGGAGGAAGGAGGAGGAGGAGGAGGAGGAGGAGGAGGAGGAGGAGGAGAAGAAGAAGAAGAAGAAGAAGAAGAAGAAGAAGAAGAAGAAACCTTGAAAAGTCAACAGAACAAGCAGTAACTTTATTCCTACTAGAGTGATTAGTGATTATTCAGATTGAGGGAGTGTTTAAAAGAGACATTTGATTTAAAAGACCAGAAGGTGAGCAGAGTGGTGTTGTTGCAGGCCTTTAATCCCAGCACTTAGGAGGCAGAGTCAGACAGATCTCTGAGTTCAAGGCCAGCCTGGACTATGAACTGAGTTCCAGCATAGCCAGGGCTATACAGAGAAACCCTGTCTCGAAAAAGAGAAAACAAAACACCACCAAAAATTTCAGATTATACACCTTGAATCTTCTTGATTGATGAAAGTCTCTTAAAAACTAAATAAAGCACTAACGTAAGTATGTTTGTATTAACTGTGAATTATTGTTCCAAACAAAGCCAGCCTTTGTGATCTCTATCTTCTCGTGGTTGGCTCTCATCCAAACACAAAAGCCACTAGCTTCAACTCTGCAAAGCTGCAGAGCATCTTTACAGCCAGTTAAGTTGGCTCGTTTAGCCTGACATTTTGGTTGTGTCTTCTTAAATGTGTGTGGTTGGTGGATAGCGCAAGGAAGAGGATCGCCTAGCCCTGGGAGGGTATCTGGAAATACCACTGCTAGCAGTTGCCATTGACAGTGAGACCCTGTCTGACTTGCAGGTGCTGGACCACCAATGGGAGCGAGGAGATCTCTGCCAACCCCTATGACTACAGAAGGCTCCTGCGCAAAACCTCCCAGCGCCAGCGCCTGATGCAGCAACTGTAGCCCCTACTGAGTTCAAGTGTTGAACCCTGAGATGCTACAAGGACCATAGCAACAGCGAGGTGCCCTTAGAATCTTAAACCCCTTTGGAGAGTTCCAGATACTGGACCTCTAGATGTCTCCCACCTGCAGTTGCCCCCATCACCCTAATGTACCACTTGACTCCACTGTTTGTGATTCAGGTACCCACTGTGTCTGGGCTGTCACCACCCCCTTGCTCATTTTTAAATGATTTAAGAGATTTCTTCTTTCTTGAAAAGACTTTCACAGGACCTTGTTTGGATATGCCAGAACAAAGTGGAAAGAACGTTGAAGGGGAACTCATCTAAAACTTGCTTTTTTTCTCCTCTTTTGATTAGTAAGATTACAAAATAAAGTAAGCATCTCAGAAAGTGTGTTTTACAAGGGCTTGTCTGCCTTGTGCCTTGGGGGCTCTGTCTCTGGTATACAGCTGGGCTGGTGGCAGAAGCTGAGATGAGAGCTGTCTTCAGAAGCTAATCCCCAGCCCCAGCTACTGTACAGAATAGCCCACCTTAAACTGAACCTAGAATCCTGGAGGAACCTCCAAACCCACGCCCACACAGCCTTCCTGGCCAACCACACTGGCACTGGTCCTCAGGCTGAGAACTGTCAGATAGTAAGGTCTCTTCCTCTGCAGATTTGAAGTAACCTCTCCTCCTTGGAAGTTGGCCACATAAAAGTGAGCAAACGGGCAGCGGGTAGGAAGCAGGAGTTTCCTTACCATTTGACTATATATATATATATATATCATATATAGAGATAGAGATAGAGAGAGAGAGAGAGAGAGAGAGAGAGAGAGAGAGAGAGAGAGAGAGATCCTCCAGGTTTAACCCCTCCATGAAAGACACCAGGTCTACACGATCCTGCGCGGGCAAAGAAGGTACAGGAAGGATTCCAGTGAGGACTGGATGAGCAAACAGGTTTTGGTCAGGTTAGGTCAGGGTTCTGCTGCCCAAAACACAAACCAGAGAGCGCTGATACATTTGTGTCCAAGAGTTGTCAGGGTCTGTGCAGAGTGGGCCCATAAAGCTCCCCAGACCTGGGCTTCTGTAGGGTTCATCTTACAAATAGGATCCAGCTGAGGAGAAGCCTCTTGCTGTGACAGGGCCACGCCCCAAATCCAAGTGTGCTCTTCTCCCCTCTCCTACTCTAGTTAGCTCCACTCCAGTTTGGGACCAGACAGACAGGACAGAGGAGTCACCCTGTCATGTGCCAACGTGTGGATAGAACGGCAGGACCGGTACCTGACACAAGAAACCGTAACCGCAGGGCTCACCGATATGGGGGGGGGGGGGGGAGTAGGGCGCCCTGAGTTGGCTACGTTTTCTGTGCTCCTGCACTCCACCTGGAGCAGGTACTATAAGGAGTAGCCCTGCTCCTCTGCCTGTCATCCTTCAATCCTGTTTTCCAGTGGCCCCTCAATACTGAAGTCCTCCCAAGAGTATCAGCAAAGGCATCCAATTTCTGGGTACAGAGGCTACAAACAGCTCTGCCCCAGCCCCTGCACTCCTGGTTAAGTAAAACTGAAAAAGGAAGTAGCCAGCCCTTGGTGGAAGATTGCAAGGTCATAGCTGTTTTCGTCCCTTTTTCTTTCCATCTATACTTTCTCGGTCCCTCGATATTTAAGCCCCAAAGGGACACGGGAAACTTGTACCAAATGCTCTTCTTTGGTCCCACCTGCCACAGGGATTTCTGGATGCACTGTAGACAAGAAATGGGTGGTCCCAGGACACCTTCCTGTGGGTCATGCTGGAGATTTGGGTGTGGGTCTCCCACATTAACTGGAAAGCCTTCTCCCGGTAACAGCCTTCCCAGTCTGCACTGCCTCCTTTGTCAACTAATGGCTGTAATTATTACCTCCATGAGCTCTTTTGTTATCGCCAACCAGAGGAGGGGGAGCTCTTTGCGGGAATGAAAAAATTTACAAAGCAAATTGCTGTCTAGGAAGAGATGGATTTTTAAAAGACAAACCCAATCCCACTTGCATCTGAAGTGGGGAGTGGCAAAAAATAATATTTCTTAATGTAAAAAACAACATTTGATTTGAAAATACTCGAGGCTGTGAGCTTTAATTGCATTTAAACAGCACCGTTTTAAGTCACTGTTTTTGAAGAAGTTAAATTCAGATGTTGAGATTCTACCTTCCTCTTGTTGTTTTCTTCCATTTCTTCCTTGGAAGGTGTGTGTGTGTGTGTGTGTGTGTGTGTGTGTGTGTGTGTGTGTGTTTATGAACCTTTTTATTTCAAACCACTCATCCATAGTAAAAAAGCTTCAACCCCAGCCAGCTGGCCTGAAGCAAATTATTTGCAGGATTTGGTATGGATTTAAACAAAGAACCCGAGTCTTATCGGCAAAGCTTGAAGGAGCAAGCGCCCAGCAGACGTCGGAGCCAAGGCATTCCAGGAGGTTTTGCCTCTGCCAGCTGAAGCGATCAGTCCCGGAGTGCCCTAAAGACTGACCAAGCTGAGCCCTAGGTTCAAGATTACAGCCTTCCCTGGCCATGCTCCTGCTTGTCGCCAGAGCAAGCTTAGAGGCAGCCTCGGGCTGCACCCAACAGTGCCAATTGCAACCAGAGATCCTGCACTTTCAGCGGGCATCCACTAACTAGCTCCTCTATGGGCCCCTGGATTCGGACACGTGGGAAGAAGATAAAGCTTTGGGGAGAGAATGCACTTGGAGACCCAAGACTTGGGCGTCTGCAAAGCCACCCCAGGTCTCAGGATCCCTAACAAAACAAGTCACCCTGGTCGCCAAGACAGAAGGCTCCAGGGTCCCTGCTTTGGTGCCTGTTTAAAAATTCAGAGAAGGAATGAAGGGTTTTGGGGACTACAGAAAAGGCTAACACTAGCCCAGGGCGCCCAGGGAAGGCGATTGGGAATGGCTGAAACCAGCGCTTTCCTGCCAGTCTTTCTTGAGCTCTCCATAAGCCCGGAGTCATAGTTACAGTGTAGACCAGATTGAAGTCCAAGGGCCCCAAATCCTCAAGGTGCAGCTCCTATTTACGAACCTTTAGGGAAAGGAAAACAGAAAGGATCGTTTCATTCTGTATTAGAAAAAGCTGAACTACTGCTCTCTGGACCTGGAAGTTGACAATTTTATATTCTTAGGCAATCCACGCCCTCCCCCACCCCCCCCCCCGTCCTGACCTTAAGGATTCCTTTTGAGTACGAGAGGTCATTGGTTTGAGTCCCCCTGAAAAGAGGGAATGCATTTTCTTCTGATATTTGGGAAGTCTGGTTTGCTCACTTGGAACCCCCCTGCATGCCTCCTACGCACCCGCGTGCTTGTGTCACACACAAACAGTAGGCTGTTTCACTCCTCTATAGGCCAAGGTCACCTAATAACAGGATCCCCTCCCCCATCAACCATCAATCCTGTGGGCTGTGTCAGCTCTCCCCCGTTCCTATTCAAGAAGTTTCTGTTCGTTTTATTTATTTAATTTTTCCCAGCCGGAGGTCCTCAGTGATAGACTCCAGCGTGGATTTTAATTGCTTCAATCAGCAGTCTTTCTCTTCAGCCTTCAGTCAAAATCTGGACAGTGGGTCTGGGGACCCAGCTCAGCAGGCAGACGCTAGGCTCTGCAAAGGAGATAAAATGAGTTCGTCGGCTTGTAGGCGGCCCACCTCCCTCCCTCCTTGGTACCTTCCCTACGCTCTGAAGGTGTGCCTGATTGCGGCCAGGTGGCCTGGGCTCTTGAGGTCACAGCGACCTCGGCGCTGGTTAAGAGGAAGCAGGGCTCAAGAACGGTTTTTGCTTGTCCGCAGTCAGAGTCAGCCCTCAAACAATGAACCAATCGATGCACACGTAAAAATCGGTCTGGGTCACCCTTCCAGCCCCTCCAAGGTCTCCCTGGTCTATAGGGCCAGCGTGCAGCGGGCTGCGGTAGCACCCTGGACAGCGCAGGAAGTGGGAAGCGGGAAGTGGGGAGCGCCTGTGGCTGGGTCAGCCCTGCGCAAGCACGACTCCCTCCCCCGCAGCTGACTCGCGCTCCAACGCACAGCCTCGCACCTCACGATCCCGCTCCTCCATTTCCCCTCCGTCACTCCCTCATCTCCCCACCGAGCTCCCTCTCCCTAAAAATCTCTTGGGCCCTTTCCACTTTCCAATCTGCTAAGATCCTGGCGACTTCTCTATTTAGCTTCTGCGAACCGCACAGCCGCGTCCATACGCTCTGACTGGAACACAAACACACACGCACGAGCATCGGCACACGCAGACAGCACGTTTCCTGTCCCTGTGTGACACCCACCCTCGTCTCGCGGACGCGCCAGTCCCCGAGCGTTGCCCTCCTCCCGCCACACACATACACACACATTCACACACGCACGCGCGTGCTGGGTCGAGCTGAAGCCAGCTCTCCTGCATCCACTCGGAGGTGACCAGCGCCAGTCTCGCAGAGCCCATGGCCTCTCCCGGCTCCGGCTTTTGGTCCTTCGGATCTGAAGATGGCTCTGGGGATCCCGAGAACCCGGGTACAGGTAGGACAATAGGGACCTGGAGCGGGAGAGCGTTGTGGATAGCGGGCTTGGGATTTGCAGGGCTGCGCAGATGATCAGAGCTTTGGCATCTGCAACAGGAAACTTATTCGGACGCTTCGCCCTACTACCTTGGTTAAGTCCTTAACTGAATGAAAACCCCAAACTTCGGCAGTCTTTTGTCCCCCGGGAAGATGCCCAGGATGTCTCAGCCCATTCCCCTAAGCATAGACTCCTGAAAGACAGCAGCGTTTGAGGGAATCGATGGACTTCAAGGACGAAGTGGGGCGGGGGGGGGGGCTTTGCTTTGAGACCTCTCGACAGGGAAGGAATGGGGCAAAGAAAGACGAAATGGGGAGTAGTTTAGGGTCTGCAAGGCAAGCGCGACGAAATGGGTAGCCCGGGGTCTAGGAAAGACAGTTCTGGCGCAGCAGTGAGGGTCTGGAAACCTGCGCACCTGGTGAACAAGTGCGAAGGGCGGTGGTGTGGCTTTCTTCACGGGACAAGGTGAAGCCAGGGCTAGCCCTGGAGTCAGGTTCCCCCGAGCTACCCCACCTGCTGAGAACAGAGTCGCCCGCGGCTGCTCGCGAGGTTGGAGCCGGATTCCCAGACTCCTCACTAAAGACCTCGTTCACTTGGAACGAAATTTCACTCGCCCGTCTGTTCTCTTTCCACTTCGCTGTCCCTCTGCCTGGCGATCGCAGCAAGAGCTTGGTGCCAGGTAGCTCAAAAGTTCACCGGCGGCATCGGAAACAAGCTGTGCGGTGAGTGTTTGGCGCGCTGGGAAGAAGGGCGGGCAAGGTCGGGGGCTAAGGCTGGCTGGGAAATGTCGCCGAGCCTGCAACCTGCCTCCACCGAGTCCTCGGCTGCGGATGGGCGGGGATGCAGGAACCAGACTGTCGCCGGCTGACCAGGCCCCGCGCTCCGTGTCCTTGTCTAGCTCTGCTCTATGGAGACTCTGAGAAGCCAGCGGAGAGCGGCGGGAGCGTGGCCCCGCGGGCGGTGACTCGGAAGGTCGCCTGCACCTGCGACCAAAAACCCTGCAGCTGCCCCAAAGCGGATGTCAACTACGCATTTCTGCACGCAACAGGTAAAAAGGCGCTGGCTGGCCGGGACCGCGCTCCTCCCCGGCGACGTCTGACCCCCAGGCACCCAGTGGATGGTGGGGGCGGGCCCTCTGAGAATCTTGCGTGGAATTGGGTACAGGAGCTGGAGCGCGCCGAGAGCCCGGCCCTAGCGTTTCCAAACAGGAGTTGGCGGCCACAACGCCTGGCGCTAGCGCAGCCTTGAGAATTGAGGGTGGCTGTGGCCTCGGCTTGCGCCCGATGTCCGTGCTTCTCTGCGCTGCCCCAGTCTCTAAGTAGAGCAAATTTCCAAGTGCCCTCCCAGATAGCTCGGAATCACCGGGATATTTTTTAGATGTTCGATTGGATTCAGAGCAATTTGTAACCGTGATTTCACTGAGGAAAGATTCTGTTTACGTGAGCCCTGGGCGCTAAATTTTACCTCAGCTTGCATGATTCCCAGTCTCCCAAACAGCATGAAAGTGCGCTCACACACACCCACACGCCCCAACTTTGACAACATCTGGCCTTCAGAAGTCAGAGATAATGACTTGGCAAGATTGACTTTTCCTGGTTTGCACGAAGGCATTTCTCAAACATTCCCACGTGGAGTCTTGACAATTGAAACGAATACTCGTAACATTTAGGACAAAGCCTGTGAAACAGACAAGTCCAGCCTTTGTATTTTTTTTTAAAAAAAAAGGATTAACCAAACAAGATACTATGTTAGGAATAAAAATGCAAAATTTAATTTCTGAAGGAGGTTTTGTCTACTTGTGTTTCCAGATGATGTGGGTTTTGTTTGAAACGGGGTCTTCTAGCCCTTAAACCAGATCTGTTCTCCAACTCCCAGATATCCCCCTAGCCCCAACCTCCCTCCCAAGCACTGTGAATCCAGTGCCAATAAATTCAACTCGAAGAAAAATTGCCTGATCCACAATTGCCTGGATCTTTGCGTGGTAAAGTCTAAAGGACCCTTTCCATTCCATTCTCCAGACCTGCTGCCAGCGTGCGATGGAGAGAGGCCCACTCTGGCGTTTCTGCAAGATGTTATGAACATTTTGCTTCAGTATGTGGTGAAAAGTTTCGATAGATCAACTAAAGTAATTGATTTCCACTACCCCAACGAGCTTCTTCAAGAATATAATTGGGAATTAGCAGACCAACCACAAAATTTGGAGGAAATTTTGACGCATTGCCAAACAACTCTAAAATATGCAATTAAAACAGGTATTGTGCAACCAGCAATAATAAAGCTTTTTGTTTTGCAATTTTCCTTTTTTTTTTTTTTGCTATAAAATCGTTCCTGTTCTACTGGGTCGTGTTATTCTCAATATTGCAAAATTGCATTTGTTTAAACATAGTCATTATTAGAGTAATCCAAAAGCACCTTGTTGATAATGTCAGAGCCGTCGTTGGGTATAAATCTGAAGAGTGGCAGGAGATGAATCAGGGTTGTAAAAACCATTTGTCACTAGGGGCCGGTAGAAGTGACCCAAAGTGGAGAAAATGGGAGCTGTACAGACTAAGGGTGCAATCCTCTCAGCCTGAATTCCAGGGTGCAGCTGGCAATTGTCTTGGCACAGAACTGATCAGGAGTCCCAACTAACCAACTTATACAGTTTTCAGGCTGGAGGGAGAATGTTGTGGCGTTGCTTCAAGTGACTAAGCCTTAACACACACACACACCACAATATAGACTAGCTTAGCAGTTCAGCGGTATTACATAAGGATTTGTCTCCTTCGCATTGGCTGTGCACGTGAATAAGAATGTCTGATTCTCATAGCATCCTTTGAGACAATGTAGTTCCAGATACCACATCCATTTGAGTGCCTCCCAAGCTTTCTTCCACAGGCTCCTGAGGGTTCTACTTCTTTCTACATTGTCTCTAATCATTTTGATACAAAATGAAACAAATATAAGTGATAAATATGAACGCCTTTCTGAGGTGGAAAGGGGAAGGCTGAAAGATCTACAGTGATTTGTAGAATTAAAATGATTTATTGGTAACTCATAAATGTGAAATATTAAGGAATTATTAATCATGCAAATGTTATATTTTATGCTACCATTTTGGGGTGATTTATTAGTATAACAAATGACAAACATTTTAAGAACATTTGCTACAAAAGCAGTTTAACCTCCTCCCCCCCAAACATTCTTTATATCATCAGAGGAGAAAGGTTTGCATAAACGCCTTGGGAAACTGATTTATTGTGTAATTATTGTCCATTTTGGAAGACTTGGAAATAGATATGAGGGGAAATGAGCTTAACTTGTTGATTTATTTCTGTGGATTATAACTTTTGGAGATTTGTTAGATATCGTCAGTTAGTCCTCCTGGAAACCAGGACACACGTGCCAGGCATGAAAGGACTAATACTCTGCTTCTACTTACTTTTCACGTATCCTTCTGTGCAAGCTTGAGAAACGGTTTTAATTCTTTTCTGCATAGCCCATCCTCCATACTTGACATTTAAATTCACTAATGGCAAATTGCTACATGTTGTTTATGTTGCTCACAAATAAAAAAGAATACGTACCTTTTTTACATCTTCATTCTTCAAAGCTGGTCATCTTTGAAATTCAATTTAGAGTTAAGATCATGGCATCTGCCAGTCAAAGGAAGCAATAGTTCTGTGTACCAGTGCTCTAATGCTGTCGAGGGGAATGAAAGGATCAATGAAATGCTTAGATTTTTTGCTCTATATTTTTGAAAAGTGCTAGTCAAATGTTGCTGTGGTGCATTTTATTTAAAGTGAAGACAAAAATCTGATGGGTTAAGATGAGTATCTCAGTATTATTTGTGCCATATTTTGTCTTCTCTCCATACATCCCCAAAGAGCACCTCAAAACATCAGCAGCCGGCAGCTTTCGTCTTCAACTGTCAAATTTATGGCTTATTATGCTGTTAATATTCTGTTTGTCAACTGGAACTACACAATCCGTCAAAGCAGTTACCCTCCCTGTTACCATTCAGTATTCTTCTGACCCTTGAGAGATCATTTTATAAAATGTCACTTCGTCTCTGGTAACAGTCCTTAGCCCGATTTCCATTTGGCCTCCAACTTTAGAAAGGATTGAAGGGCAGTAAGGAAGACTTTTAAATGAGATGCCTGTTCAAATTACTTGTGGAGAAATGCTAGAACTAGAAGCTTCAGTAAACGATGGGAATCTAGACACTTCCTGCCGTCTGCGGGAATTGTTCTCTTTAGCTGTGGTGGCCAAACAGGGTAATGCTAATGTAGTCTTCAGTCTTCAAGAGAGCCCTTAGACAAAGGAAAACGAGGAGCACCCTTCTGCGGGTTGTCAGTTCACAAAAAGCGGTTTTAGAGGATTTCTGGCTCCTCTCCAACTGGCTGTGAGCATCAGGTTTCATTTGCCAGGTGCCAGCCTTTGCTCACCATCCTTTGAGACTCATTCGCTAATCTGTGCAGGAGCCTTCCCGTGCTTGGAAAGAGCATGGTCCTCTCAGAGTGCTCACATCACAGGAGCCAGGGGCGGTAGGATGCCCAGCACTGCTGGAGCTGCTATTAGATTCAGATGCAGCCTCTCACACTCTCAGACAACCCTGGATGGATGCAGTGGGAACCCCTTGCAGACAGCATGTAGGGGCCACAGGAGCAGAACAGATGTAATTAGAGTGATGTTTCTGCCAGAACCCCAAAGGTCATGCTGTTCTGACTGTTGAGTTACCTCGCTCTTCGCTTTCTAGTTTCACATCATTAGCAGTGAATGAAAGCTGTGGGTCAGGAGAGAGTCCGATGAAATTGCAGCCCGAGGTCAAAAACTGTATAGAGTGGAAAAAAAAAAAAAACCTTTAAGAAGCACCAGACTTGTGTTTAGTTCACGGGGAGTATCTGTTCAAGCAGAATGAGTGGGAGTTCTGATGTCCAGAGCTCCTGCACACACCTTAGACATCCTCTCAGTTCTGTGCAGAGGTTACCATACCAGAATTTCCACAGGGTTAAATCCTGTGTGCTAATAGGTAGGGTCATCTAGAAATATATATAAGCTATAGATACAAAATGATTTCCTCACTCAAAAATGATTTTGGGACAGCAGAGTGGAGGGCCCTCTGGAGGGAGAAGTGGGCTGTGATGTCAGCTCCGGGCTACAATGAAATGGGGAGTCAATGAGGCAGAGAGAAGGGGATGGCATCTTGCAACAGCATCTGCTGCAGCTGAGGGACTTTATACCTTTTCTGAATGAGTAAACTGATGAGGTCAGAGTCAAAGGGCCTGCAGAAGAGAGAAAAGGGGGCGGAGGCATGATCTGAGGTCATAAAGGAGGTAATGTCAAGAATTAACTAGAGTTGCAAAATTCCATTCCCTCTAAAATGTGCTCCTTCCCAGTGCTGTCTGTTCCCATTGTTGAGCTCTCTAGCCTCTTGCCCAGAGCTGATAAGAGAGACTTCTAGTCCCTGAGATAACCAATGTGCTTTTTCCAGTGCTGTCCTTTATCTTGTTTTGCCCACACTTGGGACACAAGACTCACATCACAGGCACCAGACAGATGTCCAGCAAGTGACAGATACCTCTTTTAAAATCAGATGCTACTTCCAGAATTTTGCTTCTTCCCAAATTGCTGTTGTTAAACAAAACATGGATTTATTGATAGCCTCTTATGGGACAAGATGAGAAAACAGACTGTCGCTGTTATTTAAAACGTGGCTATAAATATCTCATCAGGGGTATGTGGAGGGCAATCCATTTGCAGAATTTTAAAGAAATCTAGAAGTTTATTAGATAATCCTTCTAATGAGTCAGTGTAGCCATTGATTATATTTCTTCATAGATCTGTGTTTAGTTCTGCTCTAAATCTCAACTAGGAGGGGGCTTTGCTGATCATAATCACAATTCAGACAGGGAAAACTGTCAAGAGTTAGCTTTGTCTATGCCATCTCGCATCACCTTTGAATCCGGCGCAAATCTCTCGGCAGAGTGTCCTAGTTTCTCATTTTTGTCCTGTCTTTGTAATCATCAGTCATTTGTCACTGATATTATGATGAATGCTGGCATGCCTGAAGGATGTCATGGTGTGACTGATTCTCGGAACAGCTCAACAAAAGCACTGTTAGCAGAATCAGTGCAAATGGGAGTAACGATTTGGGATACCATAAAATTTTAGTTTGCAATTACATTGAAAGTATAGTAGGAAGTAATGTAATCCCACATTGCAAAGTACATATGATTTTTAAAGGGCCCATTTGAGAGGATATCTTTAGAGAGTGTCTTGGAAACTATTAAACTCTAAATAGCCTCTGGCTAGAGCGAGGGTTGCGTGAGTGTGAGTGCGCATGTGCACACACGATCCTGTGTCTTTGTGCTCACAGGCACACTTGCATATTATATTTCTGAATAGGCATCTCTTGTAACTGAAGTATCTCTCAAAATCCTTTAGTTATTAAAAAAAACATGTGTTTGGGAGACATTTATTTTCACTGGTTGCAATCCTAATTCCATTTTATTCAGGGCATCCCCGATACTTTAATCAGCTGTCTACTGGACTGGATATGGTTGGGTTGGCAGCAGACTGGCTGACATCAACAGCAAACACTAACATGTAAGTAGCTGATTTTTGTGTAAATCTCTTTGCATCATGTATTCTCGTTCTAGCTTAATTTTAAAAACACCTTTATATGTATGTGATTTTATCAAACTATGCAAAATATTAAAATACAAAAGACTTTTTAGTATTCTGATTTAAAATGATAAGTTATGTGAAAGAGAACAGAGCCACTGCTGCATTTTCCAGTGTCACACTGTGTCGTGTTTTGTATTCAGTACAATAAGCTACTCCTGTATATTATATCAGTAATTGAAGATCTTGGCTTTAATGCAACAGAAAAATGAGTAATGTTTTTGGAAAGTCTTTTATAAAAAATTTTATATTTAGTGTTAGAATCCTTCCAACTATGAATGTAAGTTTTCAAAATCAGAAAATATTCTGTGATATTATAATGGTAAATAACTTATTTGAGCTACGTGCATAAAACATTGTCGTTTATACATTTCAGGTTCACCTATGAGATTGCTCCTGTATTTGTGCTGTTAGAATATGTCACACTAAAGAAAATGAGGGAGATCATTGGCTGGCCAGGGGGCTCTGGAGATGGAATATTTTCTCCTGGTATATATATTTTAAAATTTCTCTGTTTTATTCTTCTGACATGCCATGTTATAAACTTAAGAAAAGCAAACATCTATTTTGTGTTTATGATTAGAATACCTAGGCTGTGTGCTTATCAAAATAACAAGTGTGGCTGAATCCATTGAACACACCTTCAAGCTTACTAATGCCAGTTGTTTGTGCTTAACGGTATATTCAGACATGATAGTCACCCAATACTTCTACCTATATCTAAGATGTATGTATAGTGCTGGACAAAGGAATAACGATTGCTAATAAGGAAATCCACACTTGTTGCATCTCCCAGAATTAGTGAAATGTAAAAGAGGCATTTAATACAACACCCAGGGGGTGATGGTGTGTGCAGAGGCGTGCTTCCTCCGTTGAGCTCATTTCCTTCTCCAGTCTCTGGAATAATGAGCAGGGAAGTGCATTTAGGCTAATTTCAAATTTCAAGGAGGACAAACAGTGCATGGGAGATGTTTCCTTAGAGCTGAAAGAGCGTAAGGATTTCTTTGAGATAGTTTTCCTTCCTTCTCTTTTTTATGGCACCCAATGTTTTCCATTTTGCCTTTTATACCAGCCACCACACCCTAGGATCCACATTTATACCTCTCCCAGCCCATAGAACCAACCTGAAACAAATGCTGTGCCCTTAGCTCACGACTGTGACCTTGACTTGATTCATTAATGAAAGGGAAGTTAGGAGGGTGATGAAAAAAGTCACTGACCCATGCAAAAGAAGTCTGGTGTCAGAGCAGAACCTAATCAGTAAGAGGAAGCCAGTCTTCAGTACGCTCTGATGGGTGGGATGGACAGGAGAGGCCATCTGCACAATCCAGCGACAGCATGGCCAGATTCTGATCCCTCTAAAGCAAACCTGCAGAGGCAGGCAAGAAGTGAGAGAAGAAAGAAAACCTGTGAAGATGAAACAAAGACCCAACAACAGCGGTCGCAAAACTGCATATGTCTGTCTAACCACCTCTCAACTGTTATTTCATGTTTTTAAGTACATATCATGTTTTTTCAAATGCTAAAGGGAAAGGTGTTAGTTAAATGGAACAGAAAATTAGTCTTAAAAAAAACAAGTCATTGAACAATAGTCGTGATAGATTCTTTCATTTTCTAGGCAATTTAGAGCTTACTCTCCTTTGATGCTAAGTTTGTAACTTGGTTTTTATTGTCTGAAGTTGATGCTTAAGACACATTTTCATGGAGGACTAGGTAGGGTTAGCAGGCTTATGATGTCAACATCATTTCTACTCTCCCCATTCTCTTATAAGGTTGATTGTGGAGTTGAGCTGTCCCTGAGATATGCCAAGAACAACATGGTTTCTATTTTAATGGTTCATAGAAGTAGGATATTGACTATGAAATTTTGACTAGTCTAAATAGGAGACATGCCTAATTATCTAGCTTGTCTTGGAACCTGCATGCTCTAGAAAACATACACCCCAAGAATGACGCCTCATTGATGGTTCTTCTAGGATCTATATGGCCTGTGGATGGTGGCAAATTATCAGGTGGAAACTGTGGAGATTCTTCCTTTGAGCCTGAAGACTCGTAGGCTTAGTGAGAAAGCCTTGGATGTAGTGTTATATTGTAATATAAATACTCCAAGTCAGAAGGGACAGCAAGAGAAAGCAATGGGGACCTGTTTCTCCTCAACTTCCTAAAAGAAGAGTGATGGCTCATAGCATCCTTATTTGTTGGCCGATGTTTTATTAGATAGCATCTAGTCTTGCTCCTGGGCTAAAGAGTCAAATGATCCAAGGAGTGGGAGCAGGGAAAGTAGAATTACAGGCACCTAGGTTTTACCTGTATTCCTAGGACTAAATCTTAAGAGTTGGGTCTTTGGCTTGGACAAAATGCTCAACTTGTTTTGATTGTTGTTCAGTTCTGTTCATCTCCACCACTAGCACCCAGAGACTTGGTACTTCCTGGAAATTCCACTATGACTCCTAGAATTTTGGTACGGAGGTTTCTGACCCACCTAGTCCGGCAGCTGTTCAGTCCCATAGAAACATATAGAGGTTTATATTAATTATAAACTGGTTGGCATATTCGATCAGGCTTCTTATTAACTCTTATATCTTACATTAACCCATAATTCTTTTCTGTGTTAGCCATGTGGCTTGGTACTATTTTATCAGTGAGGCATTCTCATCTTGCTTCCTTTGTGTCTGGGTGACGACTGCAGACTGAGCCTTTCATCTTCCTAGAATTCTCCTATTCTGGTCACCCTGCTTATACTTCCTGCCTGGCTACTGGCCGATCAGCAGTTTATTAAACCAATAAAAGTGACAAATCTTTACAAGGTGAAGGACCTCTATCCCACAGCAGAATTCTGTATATGTGATATTATCTACACTTGAGGATCAAAGAGCACTCTAGTATTTGGCAGGTCATAAAGGATAAGGACTAGGGAGAAAGACCTGGCTTAGCCACAGATCTTTTCCTGGCGTAGTCTTTCGAACACCCATCCTCATCCTCATGTGCACAAGTCTCTTCATCATCCTCAAGGTTGCAGGAGGTCAGGGCTGGAAGCCACTAGTTTACACGTGAAGAGTGCTTTCTTTTTGTACATCCCCCTTTCTTTTCTCCCTTCCCCCACCCTCAGACTGGGAATGTAACAAGAGCTGTAGCTCTCAACTAGAGAACCAATGCTTCCCTCCCTAAAGAACCATTGGGAATGTCTGAGGATCTTTTGAGTTGTCGTGGCAACTGAAAGCCACTGGTGGGGCTAACCACCTTACTAGCCTAAGACAACTCACCTTTAAGGAATTCTATAGCTCAAACTGTCTGTTAGTGCTAAGAATGAGAAATCATAAGCTGGCTTGGAACATCCTCTAAAGCTTTGCTTTGAGTCCACCATCACACAGTGTCTGTCCTTCAACTGGGCATCAGACCTGAACATACTTGACCTGTTTTCTGTTGTCTTGAACCTCTAGGGTTTAACAAGGTAGTAGTAACTGCCTGCATTCTGACTATAGAGACACCACGATCTGGTTGGTGGTGACTTTGTACCAAGTGGCCTGCCTGTATATAGCCCAGGGCTCATAATGCAAAGGTCACAGCCTTGTATGGGCCCTTCAACTTGGCAGAGCCTGCTTGATCCTCAGCCACTATAAGAAAAAATTGATCAAACCATCCAGGAAATAGTCCCAAGAGTTTCTTCCTTGGAGTGAGCAGAGGGATACACTTTTACTCTGCCTTCTGGTCTCATGCTTTCTTTGCCAACATATTTGTGTGCATTCATATATCCTGGATAGCAAAATTCCTAAGCTTCTCTATAGTCCTGCAGAAAGTTTCATTGCTGGTCATGTGAGATGTTACTTACAGAGCAGGGTAAAACTTTATCATATAAAATCCTTGACAGTCTTGGGGAAATACAGGAAATGCAGTTCCATATGAAGCTGACATCATCAAACAGCATCGCATCAATGAGTGCAACTGTATCTCAGAGATATCTTTGAAAGAAAAGACCCGTTTAAAGGACTGAACAGAGAATAATGAGATAAGTGTGGACATTTATCAGACATTCTGTAGGAGCCATTAGCAGCCTGAAGCTTTAACAGTGGTTTGTTTATCTTAATTCAAGCACAAGGCATTGCTATAACAAGAAAAGAAATAACTATTTGCCACTATCATAGTACCAGGATTTTATAGGCCTAATGCCAACTGGTTACGCTTATAAACTAGAGAGAAAAGAATGAAAAACAACTCTTTTCAAAAGTCTCTTCAAGATGGGCATAATAGTACATACATAAATTCCAGAATTTGGGAGGCTGACACAGGAGGATCATGAGTTCAAAGCCAGCTATGTGATAAGATGCAAAGAGCTCCCCAGGAAGAGCTAAATAAGTTAAAACTTCCCCTTAAGGTGCTTTGTCTTCCCTCCCTACCCCTCCCCATCCTTTTTGACAGGGTCTTTCTATAGTCCTGGCTGTTCTGGAACTCACTATGAGACCAGGCTAGACTTGAACATGTGCACCATCATGCCTGGCATCTAAGGTGCTTGGGGCAAATGTGCTTTTCTGAACCATCTTAGCTGTACCTTGAATCTGAGGATGCAGTTCAAAGGAACACTATAAGCATTTTCTCTGAAAGTTACAGGTCAGGGTTTCGTCAGCTTCTCCCACTCATTATCCCTTTTTACTTGGGATCTACCTGGATTTCTACGTGTGTAAAATAAACACACAAATAAGATATTCACTTGTAATAAATCATAAACAATTATTTTAAAGTAATTTTGTTATGGATAATATTTTGCCACTTATTAAGGACAAACAAAAGACACCTGATACTGCAGTGTGTACAGGCATCATCATTTTTGGACTTACTCCTTACTTTTATTTTATGATAGCCTATGCCACATTGCATCAATACACAATATTAAATGGCAGAAGTGTATTTAAGGACATTTCATAAATTGCAGAAAATTATGTCCGAGTCCCAAATCAATATTCATTGGTTATTTATGATAACTCATATCACCAACTCAAATAGCAACTTTAAAAATCAAACATCCTAACACAATACACCCCAGATACATTGATAAGGACCAGCTAAGGAACAATGATAGAGAAATATTAAGCTTGTTTTCCATAACTAAGCTATTAAATTTCTATAAAAGCATAAATTGTTGCATGTACAGTAAAAACACTGTTATTTATAAGATACAATAATCTCATATCGGAATAAAGCCACTTCAGTCAGTGTTCATTGGTATTATGTAGCATGATGCAAAAGACCAAGTGAATATTTCATGTGTTTAGAAACAACGTACAGTCACCTTGCATAATGTAACATGGACAAGCACTGCCCGAAACATCTCAGATTCATTATATGCTTGATTTTGAAATAGTTTGTGGTCGTTGTATATTGTGAGACATTTTACTGTCGGCAGCTTTTTCGACCCCGCCTCCCCACCTCATTCAGTTCTATGACCCCATCCTGAGCTGTGACTCACACAGTGAAAGAAACTGCTGTAGGCCTGTGAAATAAAGAATGCTGTCGATGGAGATTAGAAAAAGTAACCGTTTCTGTGCCCTTCAGGTGGCGCCATCTCCAACATGTACGCCATGCTTATCGCCCGCTATAAGATGTTTCCGGAAGTCAAGGAGAAAGGAATGGCTGCCGTGCCCAGGCTCATCGCCTTCACGTCAGAGCACGTATGTGTTTGCACTCTTCCCAGGGTTACCATTGCATTGATGATCCTCAGTTGAATGAATAACACCCACAAGTGCTTTTTCTCCACATGTTCCGTTTCCTGGAAACACTTCAAAGAATGAGGGGACAGTCGAGTTGAGCTGAGCAGTCCAAAATCTTCTTTGTCTCTGAAATGCATGGAAACCTCAAAGATAAAGCAGAATTTATACCTTTTATTTTAAAGATTTATTTATAGATATGTGTATATCTGCGCGTGGGTATGTGCATATATACGCAGGTCCTCATGTAGGCCAGAGGCCTCCGTGTGGTACTGGAGTTACAGGCAGCTGGGAGCCACCCAGTATGGATGGGGACCGAACTCTAGTCCTCTGCAAGAGCAGTACCTAGCTCTCTAACTGCTGAGCCATCTCTCCAGCCCCAAAGCAGAGTATATTGAATTCCAGCTCCCGTCCTCCATGTCTGTCTATACTTTGTGCTGAGGGCCAGAAGCAAGAGAAAAGGCAGTGTGGCTTTCAACACTTCCAAACCACTGAAGACAGGCTTCATATCATCCAGTTCTAGGAAGCCCTGTTGATGAACCCTTTCCGATTAAAATTGCAGTTTTAGTGATTAAATAGATTCAACCCTGTGCCTTTAGCCATTTAACTCCAAGCTGGCTGGCTTTTAGTACTGTATTAGTTATGTTTCTTAGACAGCTTGGGGTGGGTTTAATCTCCCTTGTGGTTTCAGACAATCCGTCCAATGTGATGAGACCACATGGTGGAACAGAGCAGTTTACACCATGATGGGGCCAGGAAGCAGAGGCTGAACCTGCTCCCTTCTCCCCGTTTTCACTGTCTCCACCTCCAGCCCGTGGGTTAGTGCACCCCACTTCAGGATGGGTTGTACCCCTCTCAATTGATCCTCTCTGGAAACACTCACATCTCGTGGGCATACCTAGAAATGCTGTGCACCTCCTAGGTCATTCTGAATCCAGTCAAACCTCCAATGAAGATTAAGCATCCTAAGTACCACAAAGAGACCTATCTCTGTCATGTACTGGCTCCTGGCTACCTCTAGGGGTTAGCTAGATGGAGGATAAGAACTCTGGCCTTCCTTGTTGGATATCATGACATAGAACTTCATACTCCTCCTGTTCCCTTCAAAGAATACATGCTATCCTTCCCACGACCATGTAGGCAAGAAAACAATGTTCCAGTCTGTTCACATAGCAAACAGCTCTAATGTACCAGAGAACCAGCTCTCCCTTTCTCTCTCGCCAAGCAGGGCAAATCAGCAAGGGAGCTACACTGCAGCAGCTTATGCCACACAGCAGGGCCACCAGCCTCATGCTTTGACCTACATCAGGAGATAATTCTTATTCTCTATGGAGAAAACAAGTATATGTTCCTTTTCCCGATTTCCCAGAAGCAGATCTAGATCTCTAGATAATTAAATATTTCTGTACACTCAGCTTCAAAATGTTCAGAAATGTTTTATGTTAGACATTGTTTTCTTTGGCTCTCTAAGGTTAGCCTGTAGCAAGCTGCCCTGTGCTATCTGTCAGGTATCTCTACCTTAAGCATAAGCTTTGGAGCCTCACACTTGGCAAAGATTGACAGCCTGTTCTGAAAAGCTCAGACCATATGCTCTGAGACTACTTTTGCTATGCTTTCTGTTCTTCATATTATAAACTTGAAGTCCATTCCTTCATTCCAAAGAGAAAGAAAGGCAACTCAGTTGTTTATTTCTCAGTGCATACAATGAAAAATGGTAATTCGACTATGATCCTTACCTAGAATAGCAATTGACCCTGGGTATAGACTTTCCATTTTGACACATGAATTATTCTTTTTAAAATATGATATATCTGATTACTCTTTGACAGTCTAAAGATACTTCAATAAATAATGAGAATAAAATTATTTGATTTCCACAGCCTTGTGGGGTGGTAATAAAATATACAGAGGGCCTAGCACAAGCCGGGCGGTGGTGGTGCACGCCTTTAATCCCAGCACTCGGGAGGCAGAGGCAGGCGGATCTCTGTGAGTTCGAGACCAGCCTGGTCTACAAGAGCTAGTTCCAGGACAGGCTCCAAAACCACAGAGAAACCCTGTCTCGAAAAACCAAAAAAAAAAAAAAAAAAAAAGGGCCTAGCACAGACTGAGGCAGGCCCTGTGCTTGCTCCCTCAGTCTGAATTTATATGAGCTTTGTTCATGTTGGTTTAGAGGGCCTTGGTTTGTTGTTGGCAGTGGTGTCCTCCATCCCCTCTGGCTCTTACACTCTTTTTACCTCATCTTCCACAGCCTTCTCTATGCCTCAAAGGGAGGGATTTGATGGGGACATTCCATTTAGACCTGAGTATTCTGAGGTCTGTCACTGTCTTCATGTCTGGCTGTGGATCTCTGTATCTGTTCCCATCTGCCAAGGAGACGCTTCTCTGATGATGGTTGAGCAAGGCACTGGTCTATGAGTAGAACAGCCTGTTATTAAGACGCACTATATTTTTTTAGAACAGTAGTATTTGGCTATACCCTAGGTCCTTGCGATATCTAGTCTCAGTCCTTGGTCACCAAAGCAGTAACAGGTATGGGGTCCACCTTGCAGAATGAACCTTAAGTCAGAGCAGACATTGACTAACCACAAGCTTTGTGCCACCATTGCCCTAGCATATGGTGCAGACAGTGAAACTTTGTGCATCAAGGTTTGTGGCTGAGTTGGTTTACATTTACTTTGGATAGCTTGCCTTCCTTACCAAAGATGCTAGAACATAGGGGTGAAGGCTCTATGTAGGTACTAGGTCAACTTCTCCATGTTCAATGGGTTTTATAAGTGCTGTAAACTTAAGGTTTTGTAGTTTCATAATCAAATTTCTGCCATGAGCTTTTTTTTCTTAATTAGAAGATGATGCTAAATTATCAATTCCTGCCTATGCCTGGAATAAACCACGCTCCTACACCAGGCTAGAGGAACGTTATTAGGAAAAAAGTGGCGCAGCACCTACCTGCACCTTCACCCAGACTATTTCAGGTGCAGTGCGTACAAGTGAGTCCTGCTCTGGAAGTGCCAGGCAGAGAACTCACCTGATTTCCATCTCTAGTTCCTTTGGGTCTGATTCATCCTTTCCTATAGCTCCTCTTGACTTCAGGGCAAGGGTACAGATTTCCTACGTATTTTCAGATTTTACAACCATTTTGTTTGTACAAGCTCCTGAAATACCTCCAAAAAGTCTAAGAAAGAAAAATATCAAGTCTTTCATAAATGGCCTTTTCTTCTGTCTAAACACAGTCAGTTCTTGCAGTGGGGTTTCTCCCATAAGGAAGAAAAAGGAGCTGCCGTACTGGTTTTAAAGTGGGGAGGACAATAGTTACAGTGACTTTTTTTCTTTTTCTTTGAGAGGTTGTCCCAGCCCGATACTTGGAGGACGCAGATGAGAATGTCAGAAAACCCTTGCCTCATGCCTGGGGCACAGGAAGCTGTACTTACATAACTTTATAAAACACCAATCCTGCTTTGTAGAGGGAAAACCAAGCTGCAGCCATGAGAGATGCTTTGCCCTGTATTACACAACCAGCGTGGCACAGCCCTGTTCCTCTGCCATCCAGTTCTGCTCTTTCAACTGCTAGGCTGGGACTAAATGCCATCCTGTAGCTAGAGGTTCCTGAGTTTACTTGTATATTATGTCTCAAGTGCTATTTTCCTCTTCTGGTTACTCCAGTGCTAATGTTTCCTAATGTACCAAACCAGGTTAAGTTAATGTTATTTTATTCTGGGTGCTGACTTTGTCATGTGACATGCTTAGTTGGAGCCATAATCCTAGTTAAGGTTACTGTTTTTGTAATGAAACACCTTGATCGATAGCAAGTTTGGGAGGAAAGGGCTTGTGTGGTATAAACTTCAATATCTCTGTTAATCACTGAAGAAGTCAGAACAGGAATTCAAACAGGGTAGGAACCTGGGATCAAGAAATGATGAAGAGGCCATGGCTGGGTGCTGCTTCCTGGTTTGCCCCTCATGCTTTAATCATCTTGCTTTCTTGTAGAATCCAGGACAAACAGCCCAGGGATAGCACCGTCCACAATGGGCTGGACCCTCCCAGTCAGTCACTAATTAAGAAAACATCTATAGGCTTGCCAATAATAGCCCAGTCTTATAGAGGTGTGTTTTCAGTTGAGGCTCCCTCTCTCCAGTGACTTTAGCTAATGTCAGTTTGACATAAAAATCACCAGGACAGTGACCTGGGAAGAAAATGACATTTAGTGACTCCATAGCCCATCACGTCCAACATTCGGGGTGTGGGAGTCACCCCTTATTACCTGCATGATCAGAGCAGACTGGAACATCATCTAGAGACAGCAGAGACTAGCACTCATCTAGATGATAAGGAGGACAAGCTGTTACATTTTTCTCTCTGTTCAAATGAACTGCTTTCTTGCAAAACCTGGATAGAACCCCATTAAACAGACAGCATTAGAAGTGAGTGAGTCACTACTGAGCTGCAACAGAAATGGTACTGAGGCCATGAGCAACGCGTTCCGAGATGACTTCCCTGCAATATATAACATCACAAGATCATGACACCAGAGGGGCCAAACAGTCCTCTTCATTCCACATTCCCCCTCTGCTGAATCATCACCTCCCCCAAGCCTTCCATGAAAAAAAAAAAAAGCTTAACAAAAAGTGATTGAATGAGTTCTAGATAAGTTCTTAAAAGCTGATATAGCAAAGATCTACAATCCTAGCTCAAATCTCATCTGTCGCTCTGAACTCTCGAAGTCCCATACTTTGAAATGCGTTTCACATCTCTCTTTATTCCTCGTGTGACAGAAGCTCCTCCAGAAATAGTTTCCACAGATAATCCAATGTCATTGAGGAAAAATGTCCTTCATAATTGTAAGAAAGAGGAGGATCTCTCTGGCAAATCACCAGGACATAGTCCCTCCACTTTTCACAGATCAAGAACTGCCTGTATCCATGTCTTCTAGAATGGGTCAGCAGGCATCTTCTCAGGCCTCTCATGGGAAGAAGGGAAGTAATTCTCCTAACTACATCAGAAAACAGTTTGCACATTTCATATATGGCATTCTGGAGGGAGTCAATTCCCAAAATATGTATCCTTAAGTAACAACAACAAAAATACAAAAATTTTATTTAAGAAAAAACGTTTCACACAGCATGGAAAAAGGTAACTCTCATGTAATGCACTGGCACACATCTGACACAAACTGACAGAAGGGAGAATAGGAAAATAGGATCTGAAGTCAGTTCAACTTCAATACCCCTCATCTGCCTCTGCGTTTGTACCTCATTTTCAGTCTACCCTCATGTGGCTTTCTTCCCATGCTTACTCCTGGAAAAGAACTTAAAAGCTTTCCTTAGCTCATCTTGCTTCTTCTGTGTCTGGGTGACAACAGCAGACTGAGCCTTTCCTCTTCCCAGAATTCTATTCTGGTTTCCTTGCTTATACTTCCTGCCTGGCTACTGGTGAATCAGTGCTTTATTAAACCAATACCAGCCACAGACATCTACAGGGTACAAGACTCACAGTGCTTCCTTTTTTTTTCTTTCCAAAATAAGAACTCTAAATCTAATTTCCTTTGTTTAGCTTTTTCCTGACCATTACCCATAACAACTTGTAACCAACATTCTATAAATTAATTAATTAATTAAAAAAGACAAACATCTATAATTCACCTTTTTGGGAATGTGGGCATAGTTTTCTAGGCTGCTTCCTGCTGAGTGGAGGCACTGATAATCTTATGGGAACCTAAAGAAAATTTAGGATTATGGTCAAGTCCTGAGTGGAATATGCTCTGAGGCTTGATCATCTCAGGCAGCAGTCTTGAAGCTATTCTGGATGTAAAACTCAGAGGAAACTCCTACAGAGGTCCTCTGAAATGTTGGCTCATCTATGCCATCTTCTCCTATGTGAGATTTTTCAGAGGGTCTTCCTTCATCAAACATTTTTCTTAACCCAGAGTGAACCCACATGCTCTCATTTCCTGTGGAAACAAAAGTAAAACCTCTTCATCAAAGTAACATATCCTTTGACTTATATTTTAAAGTTAAGGGATTTTCAAAGTATATTTGTTGGATTAATTCAGCAGCATTTATAATCAAATGTCTTTTAGCAGCTGTTGCTCCTTCCTCAGCAGTCAAGCAATTCAAAAACAACACAATGACATACAGTATCCAGATTCTCTGTGTATTTTTTATCTTTATGTGACTTTGTTTTAAACTCTATTATTTATTTTTATTTTTAGTTTTTTTTTTTTTTAGAATTTGTTGCTCTTTTATTTATTTATTATGTATACAATATTCTGTCTGCGTGGATGCCTGAAGGCCAGAAGAGGGCACCAGACCTCATTACAGATGGTTGTGAGCCACCATGTGGTTGCTGGGAATTGAACTCAGGACCTTTGGAAGAGCAGGCAATGCTCTTAACCGCTGAGCCATCGTCTCCAGCCCCCAGTTTTTGTTTTTTTGAGACAGGGTTTCTCTATGTATCTTTGTCTGTCCTGGAACTCATTCTGTAGACCAGGCTGTTCCTGAACTCGCAGAGATCTGCCTGCCTCTGCATCCCAAGTGAGAGGATTAAAGGTTATGCCACCACACTCAACTACTCTCTTTCTTTTTTTAAAGGACTTTATCCTTTTTCTTTTCTTTCCCAAGCCTACATATAGTTTTAAACATATTGTAAACCACTTAGAGTTTTTTTTTTTTATCTGAATCTTTTTACTGTGTATCTCTCTTTTTCTGACCACATGAGTCTTTAATTTGCTAAGCACTATGGCTAGGATTAAAACCGTAGCTTTGACAGCTGGATCCACCCCATTCCTTAATCTTTCTGAGAGTCTAGCTTCATGTTGGAGGTATTGGTGGGAGCCATGTTTATTGCCACAACTCTATGGAGTTTCAAGGTCCCTACCATCACCAGGAAGCACGCTGTTGGCTATAAACACCATTTAAGTGCTTTGTGGCAGATCCTCTTAAAAGAGAACTGCAAGGTTTTTGCAGCTAAATCTGAGTCAGGAAACCTCTCTTAAATGAGATGTGCTTGCCTCTAGCAAACAGAGCCTACCGGAGAAAATGCTGCTATCAAGAAGCCATGCTTAACTCTGTTCTTTTGTGTCTAGAATTACTTCCCAAAATCTCTTGGGCTTTATGAGGATGTAGTTGTCCACGTTGGTGCCATTTTGTTTGCCTGGCTATCTCGGTCAGTAAAGCATGGGACTCTTAATCCCAGGGCCATTGAGACGCCATGTAGCCGCCAGAGGACCTTGCTGGTAGGCCATAAGCCTCATAGTAAAATATAAAATAATAGAAATGGGTTAATTTAATATATAAGAGCTGTCTAGAAATATGATTAAACAATTGTTCAAACAGTATTGAAAATAATATAGTTTCTGAATAATTATTTTGGGTCTGGGCAGCCAGGAATGAAAAAGCAGTCTCACCCAACATAGATGTGAGTGACTATAAACACATAACTAGCTCTCCTGGAGATATTGTATAGCCATGACTAATAAGGGATTGGGACAGTGGGGTATAGTCCCTGAGCTATAGATTCTTTACTTCTTCCTTCCTCTTCCCTCCTCTTTTCTCTCCTCCATTTCCCTCCCTTCCTTCTTATCATCTAACTTTCTCATCCCTTCCCAACCCCTCCCTTCCTCCCTTCTTTCCTTCCCCCCTGTGCTGTTCTGAGACATACTTGAGAGGGACACCAGCAATAACCCAGTGTCCGATCTTAAGGACCATATATAGTCACAGGAAGAGTATGGAGGGAACTCATCTTTCTTAAAACCCATGGCACTACATCCCATGTCAGGTGGAAAGCCAGGTTAGAAGTGCCTGGATAGGTGTGTTTTTCTTCAAGGATAGTATATAAAGCCCATGAGTTTTGAAATTAACTCAAAATGGTGTAAGATCTCTTGGCCTCCTCATAGACATTAATTCAGGGCAGTGACCTCATTTCCTTTTCCTCTGTAAAAGGAACCACTACCTGCATCGTTGTTGAAAAGAGGAAGTGAGCTAATCAATATGCAGGAAGAGTAGAGCTGACCCCTACCTGAGCTCTAGTGGCACAGCCAGCATTGCTGCTCTAGCCAACTACCCACTGGTGTCTCCTGTGGGGAAAGCCCTGAACCCATTCAGGTGAGATGGATGCAGTGGAGAGAGGGGAGTGGCATGAGCTCGTGTCTGGGAAGTATTACTTCTTGGAAACATGTGTGCATACTCACCTCCAATAACAGAGCTGTGCCCAAGAATTCACAGTGCTGGCAGAGTTTACATTCTCTGTTGCTATGGTTATCGTCATATTCAGATTTCCTTACCACTCCATATGACATATATTCATTTTAACAAATCAAGTAAATGAAGTCATTTATTTTACTTGAAGACTTCAAAATCCCTCTTGAGGTAGCTGAGATATTAGGATATTATCACACTTGGTAGGAGTACACAAGAATAAGAAGGGCTATACTTCGTGAAAATCTACTGAGATCTACTCAGGTGCTCCGTATGTACTTCATATAATATCTGCATTTCCCACACCAGCCCTGCCTATATGCAGCTCTATTGCACCTCAATGAAGGCAAACCAACCTGGGATGGGGGGGACACATGTGCAGGAGGACAAGGTAAATTCTGTTGGTCAGTGAGGAGTAATGGAATTTACCCCTTGAGAAACAGTAAAGAAGCAGATTCTAGTTTATTTGTAGATTTGTCTTCCAGATCTTCCAGGTTGTTGGAAATCCTCATTGTATAAGGGTCTGAGAAATATATCAGTCACAAAGTATGAAGTCCAAAGACAACTGATAGTTCTCAAAGCTAAAGAGTAGGGAGGACATTTGATGGAAAGTCTGAAGGGTTGGGAGCTGAGATTCCCAAACTACCATGACATTTCTCTATCTTCGTTTGAAGTCTAGGGGTTAATTCTCCTTCACCAAGCAAATGGTCAGGGTAGAGAATCTGCTGTCTACCCCATGCTTAGGAAGGACCCCATCCCAAGTCTTTTGGGGTATCATAAAAGCCTCTGGATTTGCTTTCAGAATGGACCTTGCCTATTTAGTCCTCTGTGATATGACTAGCCACCAGATTTATGCCTCAACACTAGTATTTTCGGCTAGATAACCTAAACAATAAATAGTGGACATTTTCCTGGATTTATTCTCTGAGCAAATGGCCAATAATATCAACAAATATTTATCAACTATATACAAAGTCTGTCCTCATACAATTCCTTTGTCCCATTAGAAAACAGACAGTGAACTAGTTATCACTGTAATTTTGTATGGCAGTAGTGGGCTATTTTACAGAGTAGGCATAAAAGATGTGGAGCTGATACAGAGACACACATGGAGTAAGGGATGGATACATAAAATTACCACAAAGACAATTTAATCATAAGTACTGAAGTCCTGGAAGGCGGAACAGTAAGCAAAAGCTTCGATTAAATAATTTTAGCAAGCTCAATGACCACCAGAATGGCCAAAGTACCAAACTAGAGAGTGGGAGGAGTGTGGGGAGTAGAAGGGATGGCTGGATACTGAGGGCTGTCCAAATCATTTTTGTTTTCTCCAAGACTAGTAAAGGCTGTGGTCCACTAAGACAGTAAAATATTTGCATGTGACTAGCCGTGGCTTGGAGGAACTGCTGGGACTCTTCAGACTTCCCACCTAAATTCTAATGGAAGGAGAGAAGCCAGCATGCTAAGACTCCATACTCTAGGAACTGGTTTGTCTCAGGGTTGCTTGTCATTCCTTCCACTTATTCTCCTACCATCACCAAAAGAGGGTGAAGCTTCTCCCTACTAGAAAGTGAAGGAGCACAGGCTGGGGAGACAGCAGTCACCAGTGTTGCTGTGCAAACATGAGGGCCTGGTTTTAGTCCCCAGAAACAGTGTAATATAGTCAGGCATGGCCATGTGCATTCATAATCCCAGTGCTAAAGAAGCCCAGAGAGGGAGGTGTCTGAGTGACCCTGTCTCAAAAATAAGGTGGATGGTTATGATTTGAGATACTCAGGGTTGGCCATGAGTGTGTGCGTGTGTGCACGCACACAACAACACTCACTAAAAAATTGAAGGAGCCCTTACAAACTGCAGCCACAAAGACAAACGGAATAATCAAAATTGGATCCTCTTCCAGATGACATTTCTATTCTCACTGAGAATGATTCTCCCCAACCCCTCCTTCCTTATTTCTCCAGTCTGGAATTAAATATGATGTGTCTTCTGGTCTGAAATATTATTGAGCAATCTTCCTACCTCAATGTCTCTAATTCTGGAAGTATTGTGTGTCCCGATATCTGACCTCTCATTAATTCCTACTGGATAATTGCATACCATTCAAAACCATGAATTTTCAAAGCACATTTTCAGTGAAAACTGAATAATGTAAACTATCTCTAAATTAGCAATGTAATTTATTTTAAAATATTTTTATTTTTAAAATTAGCTTATGACATAACAGGTTTCCATTTGGAACTTTCATGTTGGTTGACACACACACACAGAAAGAGAGAGAGAGAAAGAGAGAGAGAGAGAGGAATCTTCCCCTCATCTCCCTGCTCCCACTTCCCTGCTGTACTCTTTTGTCCCACGCGTTCCTTTCCACTTGTGCTATGCCCCCCTTTAAAGTCTCCTTTTCTCCAGTTAGGCTCCTTGTTTACCGTCTCTTAGATATGTGGTACCTGACACTCAGAGGTTAGGATATGCACTTGAGAGACAGTGTTTTGTTGTTCTGAGCCTGGGTAACCTCACTTAATGTTTTCCAGTTCCATGTGTTTTCTTGGGCTTTTCATAATTTCATTGTTAATTATACTTGAGTATAAATCTCTTGTGTGTCTGTACACATTTGCACTATCCATCCGTTACTTTATAAACATCCAGACATGTCCTGGCTATTGTGAAGCAGCAATGAATATGAATGTGCACAAATCTCAGTAGTGTCCTTTGGGTATCTGCCCAGAAATGGTATGGTTGGGTTATGTGACAACTCTATTTTTAGTTTTTGGAGAAGTCTCTATACTGATTGCCTTAGTGGCTACACTGGTTTACACTCCCATATGTATAAAGGTTCCTCTTTCCCCACATATCCTTGTGAGAGGTGAGCTGGTATTTATTATCATTTGTTTCCGTGACTATAGTCATTCTAACTGGGGTGATTTGCATTTCTCTATGGCTAGAGAGATGTTGTGAGCATTTAGAAAACTCCTACTTGTCATTTTCATTTCTGTTTTGATAGCTATCTGTTCAGACTTTTGGCCCATTTGTTTCTTGGAAGTTGGGGGTTTGAGATGTTTAATTTTGCCATTTTATATTTGCTAGATATTAACCTTTTATCTTAAGAAGACTTGACAAAGATTTTCTTCCATCCTTCAGGCTGCTGGTCCATTCTGTTGAAAGTTTCTTCTGCTACGCAGAAGCTTTTAATTTCATGAAGTCCCATTTGTCAGTTTTGGGGGATGTTTTCTATGCTAGTGTGGCTCAGAAACTGTTGCCTGTACCTATATCCTGAAGTATTTTCCTCTAGAAATGTTCAAAATTTCAATATTAACAATGTAGAAACAAAACTTTCCATCAAACTGGAATTTTGATTTAGTTAAAAATAAAAATTGAATGGGTTTTTTAATATTTGTAATGGAAACATGACTAAGCTCTGTCAAAGTTTTATTACATTTTCCAAATCAGAAGAGAGAAGCGGAATGTGCCCATTGATGAGCAACAGAGTATTATACTAACCTTATTATTGGAAGACCAATTTTAATCCTTGAGGTTTCCAAATTATTCATTCATAATTTTGCTTTCGGAAGCCAGCCAGAATAGTGTATCCCTTCCAGGCCCTATTGTGACAGCTATTCCTACATGAAGACCACCTGTCTGCTCTTGACAAGCAACCTCTAAATTCTCCCTGGACACCGTTTTCCCAGAATCCTCAGCACTCAGGAAGGATATTGGCTTTTAGATGCTGTTCTCCTCTGATTTATCCATGACAAGAGACCAAGGATTAAAAATGATTGTCATGTGTCGTCTCATACATAAAAAGGCATGCCACTCAACTCGCCTCTGCTGTGTCTTCCTTATTAAATGCCTTTGAGCTCCCCATAGATGTCTTCTATTTGTGCCTACCACTCAGCAATGTGCCTCTGCTCCCTTTCCTGGAAATATAAAGAGTGCTTGGTGCCCAATTTTCTCTTTTCATGCCTCATGTCACTTCCGTTCCCCATCTTTAAGCTCTCTTTCGGGGCATGTGGGCTTCCTCAAATCTGTGGCATTTTTACAGCAATCAATTATCCTTTGTAATTACTGCCCAATTACAGACCCCTGTTCTTTCTCATTAGAAATCAGACATGCGCCTCTCACGGGCAGGTGCATCCAATCTCTTACTTAGCCACAATTTGGCAATCTGCAGATCAAAGCTTCAGAGCACATCCACTGAGGGGCACAATTTGAGGTATTTGTGCTTTTTTAGTTAGGACAGCTGGCCTCTCTGAGCCCTCTCTGCAGAAAGAGACTGATCACTGCTTTCCTCTGAACTTCTGCTCTGGCTTCCCTAGCCTCTGCCTAATACAAAGGAGAACATTGGTTGGTGATTGAAGGGGTAAAGGAGGGCAGGTGTCACACAACCTTAAAATCCCTGGCCCAGCTGAGCTCTTCCTCCCAGCTCCCAGGTATCTTAGTAACAGATATTCACGCTGTCATTCTGTGGCTGTAAAATTGAGCTAATGGCCCTTTCTCATTACTTCTAGTTACACTGAGCTTTTAAAACTCGTCCCTTTGGTGTGTGCCCTTTATTGGCTGATGTTATTTCTTGCTGTTACAAATGTGATTTCCTGTTTTATCAGACAGTTTCCCAAGGAATCTACGTGTTCCGAGCTCATGCACTGCATACTTAAAATTTCAGATGCATGCAGCCTGAGCATTTGAGAAGAGCATGCCTCTTTAGAACCGTGATTTAAAATTCCACTCATCAGCCCTTTGGAGATGTAAATTGAGGGAGCTGATCTCCTTTTGGACAGCTTAATGATCTGTAGTTAATCGTAAGAGGCTGATGGGCAGACGCAGTACAGCTGGGCTTAGGTTAGCCTTCCCCAGTTCTCCAAATGCCAAGGTGATTACAGCCATCAAGACCCAGAATCCAAGCAGGAAGCAAAGGCACAAAGAGTGGGCAGCAGGCTGTCAGTATGACCCACCTATCTGGACCCAGACACACAACAGCTTCTAGAACTCCGGAGGAAGAGTGCTGGACTTAGGACCAGGTTCTCTCCCTACTTACACACAGTGTCAGTAAATCCATGAACATAAGGATAGTTTCTTGAAAATTGACAATGAGCATAAGAGGAGAAAGAAACCTTCAGGTGTGTGGGACGGTGAGGGGGGTGATAGAATACACGTGATGTGAAAGCAAGAGGGGACCAGGGGGGAGAGAGAGGGAACAAGTCAGAGGGCAACAGAGGACAGGGAAGAGGACTCGAGAAATGGATCAAGAAAAACAACATGTGTATAAGAATGCCACATAACAAAACTCATTACTTTGTATGCTGATCTAAAAAGATCAGAAGGAAAGGAGGAAGGGAAGAAGGCAGGCAGGGAGGGAAGGAAGGAGGGAGGGAGGGAGGGAGGAGGCAAGCTTTGAAGAATAAAATGTGAGTTTGAGAGTCATATAGTGCATTGTTACTGGAGGCACTTGCTAAGTGTGAAAAGTTGGCTCAGGGCTGGGGAATGGCTCAGTGGGTACAACATACAATCACGACAGTCATGGGGCTAAGCCCCAGAACCCACATAAAACCAGATGCAGTAGCACAGTGTCTGTAATCTTAGTGTATCTGTTCCGGGAGACAGGAGATGTAAACATGAGAAAAGTAACCAAAACTAGGGAGCCAGAGTTAGCCTGGCTTATGCTTGCAACCCTGTCTCAAGGTGGAAAGTGAGGACTGGTAGCCTTGGTTGTCCTCCGACCTCTACCTATGTGCTGAAGTATGTATGTGCCCTCATACACTTATTATTTCTCTCACACACATGAGAAAGAGGGAAGGAGGGAGAGAGAGAGAGAGAGAGAGAGAGAGAGAGAGAGAGAGAGAGAGAAAGGGAGGGAGAGAAAGAGAGAGATTGTTTCAGAGTTACGATGTGCTGGGACCCCACATACAGTTACAATTTTCAGTATATTTTTATCTTTCCTCAAGAAACCCAGGGGATTCAACAAATATAACAACAGTAACTAAAGCAATCCCATCCAAAACATAACCAAAAGACTTGCATAGACAATTCACCGAAGAAGCACACAAAGAGAGTCTAGATCACTCACCAGAGAGCACCACATTAAAAGCACAGGGTGTTACTGTCACATCTTTTAGGAAGACTGGCCTCAAGAGCCAAAAATAAATAAATAAATAAATAAATAAATAAATAAATAAAGTCAGCTTCAGTAGACTGGGGCAATGGAATCAGAAACCAGAGAGTCCATGATAGCCTGGGCAAGAGGAAGAGTCTGTCTCTAAAACAAGCAGAAATCAAAACATTGGTGAGAATGTGGAGAAACTGCAACCTTTGTGTGATGTTGGCAAGTGTGTAAAAATCACATAGTTGTTGTAGACAGTAGTTCAGCAATTTCTCAAAAGTTAAAATTACATCAACCATATGGTCCAGTGATTCTGCTTTTAGGTATGTACCTCAAGCCATTGAAAACAGCATCTTAAAGATGTATCTGTGCACCTGTGTCTCTAGCAGACCTATTCATAATAGCCAAAAAGGTAGAAACAACCCAGGTCTCCACAGGATCACTACATAAACACAATGTCGTGAATGCTGTACTTGAAACAGTCAAATTACAGAGACCAAGAACAGGATGGTGGTTGTCAGGGGTGAGGAAAGAGAGAATGGGCAGTTACTATTTAGTAAAAGCTTTGGTTTTACACAATAAAAGAGTTCTGGGGAATCAATGATGGTAATTGGTCCACAACAATGTGAAAACAATTAAGAACACAGAGATGTTTATGTCCAGAGATGGCTAACAAGGTATTTAAGTTACACAATTACGTGTTTCACTATAATATTTTATTGTTGTTGTTGTTGTTTTTTTAGTTGTTTGAGAAAGAGTTTCTCTGTGAAACAGTCCTGGCTGTCCTGAAGCTCGCTCTGTATGTCAGGCTGGCTTCGAACTCACAGAGACACACCTGCCTCTGCCTCCCAAGTGCTGGGATTAAAGGCGTGCGCCACCACCACCTGGCCACTATAATATTTTAAAAACCATAAGTTTTGATCCAGCTGTGATGCCTTAAAACTATAATAACAACCAATGTAGCAAGATATATCCACAGAAGCAATAGCAGCATGAATGTTAGGGAGGTGAACATCTGGTTTCCAATTAGATTGAAAGCATGATCTACTGGAGGAGATGCACGCCTAGAATCTTATCAGGAACCCATGGCTGGTGACTTCATTGGGCCTAGATGTAAACCTATTTAATATTTAATGTTTTGCTAGGTTGATTTATTATTAGACTACCCTCCAAATTTCTATCTCTACACCCAGAGAGTATTGTAGCTCTCAGATCCCAACAGAAAAGTTTCTTTGTTCAGAAAACACCGGTTAACAGAGAAACTCATACCTAATTAAAGTACAGAGACTAAGTATCTGAGCCACAAATGGCACATCTGTATCAGGACTGGGGCCTATTGTGGAAGAGGATGTGGAAGGATTATAAAAGCCAGAGGTCAGGGAGGAGCAGACGGTGTCTTCTGGAGATGACAAGAGTACTGTACTCATGAGCTCACACAGCCATGGTTGCCTACACAAGACCTACACGAGAAGAAAACCAGTCTACATTCTATAACAGAGTGAGGATGGACTCAGAAGCCCCTTCCCTAGGTGTGGACCTCGTGAGAATGAGGACCACTGTGGAAGGAAGAGAGAATGTTCTTTAAGGGTGTAGTCCCCTAGTAGGTCGACCATGCTTTAGTGAATGGCTCCACCCCATAAGTGTGTGGGTAGCACAAACTGGACTCGGTTGTACAGAAGAAGAAGAAGAAGAAGAAGAAGAAGAAGAAGAAGAAGAAGAAGAAGAAGAAGAGGGAGAGGGAGAGGGAGAGGGAGAGGGAGAGGGAGAGGGAGAGGGAGAGGGAGAGGGAGAGGGAGAAGGAGAAGGAGAAGGAGAAGAAGAAGAAGAAGAAGAAGAAGAAGAAGAAGAAGAAGAAGAAGAAGACATGAAGTTGGAAGACTTCATGTAAGGGGTGTGGGGTGGATATGGGAAGATAAGGGAAGCAAATATGATCAAAATATAGTGTCTGAATATATGAAATTCTCAAAGAATTAATAAAATAGTGTGTTTAAAAGCATACTAAATAGGAGGGCTAAAGAGAAGGCCGAGAAGTTACGAGCACCGGTTGCTCTTCTGTAGGACCTTGGTCCGATTCAGCCACATCGCAGCTCACCAATGTCTATAACTCCAGTCACTGCGGATCTAATACTCTCTTCTGGCCTTTGTGGGCACCAGACACACACATGGTACACTGACATACAGGCAGGCAAAACACCCATACACATAGAAATACATTAATTAAAATTTAAAACCACATGTATAGCTAAAGCAAGCAAAAACCTAGTGAGAGTGAGTGGCTATCCTCTGAGAAGCCTGGGAAGTGGAGGAGCAAAAGGACAAAGGAAGAAAGCCAGAAGAGGGAATCGATCTTGTCTTCATAAAGAACTGATTGTAAATGTGTTTTGTTTTGTTTTTTTTCTAACAGAGTCACTTTTCTCTCAAGAAGGGAGCTGCAGCCTTGGGAATCGGAACAGACAGCGTGATTCTCATTAAATGCGACGAGAGGTGAGCCATAAGTTTGCAATCCCGTCGGTTGGCAAGTTAAACATTCCCCACAGGTACCTCTCTTCTAAAAGAGGTGGTGACTAAGGTCAGCAATCCTGCTTCGGTCTCAGACACAGCCGCACGCTGTTTCTTTGGAGCACAGACTTGCTTGGAGTCCCCAGATGTTGTTCCTTGAAACCCTAGAGCCTTTCATAACTTCTGGATAAATTGGAACCTTTATTAAATCAATCAAACCATCCTCAGGAGCTGGTGTGGAGGGACATTTATCACCGGGGCATATTAGCCACAGGCGATTGAAGCAGTGTTTGATGCTGAGGCGGCACTTAGCTGCACGGGTTATGTAAACGTGCTAAAGTAAATGGTGCCCCATCAGCTCAGCAGCCTTGGGCAGCAACCAAAGGGCCCTCCTGGGGAAAGTCTGTCTTAATTGACACCTAGAATTCATAGCTTTCTAGGAAATAAGTATGATACCACTGCGGGGAGAGCAGTAACCATCTTTAGGCTATCCACATAAAGTCCCACTGACTGGTAAATCTGGAACTTAGGGGAAACCAGATCCAGTCTTTAAAGGACTGAGTAAGAACTTTCACTAAATTAAAAGACAGCAGGTCAATGAGCGATTTATAAGCTCAAAGGTGTGTATCAGACATCTGTTCTCTGACCACCCCCCATCTCACCAGGCTCCAGAAATCTCAGCGCAACATCTCAGTTCTCTGGCAGCAGAGAGTATAAGTGGGAAGAGGCCAGAGATTAGAAAGTAACTGTTGCATGGTTGGATTTTCAGTGTAGGGTAGACTGCGTGTGTTGCAGAGTTATGGGAAACTCAGTGAAGCAGACAGGAGGAGGGAATGTTATATGGGTGGGGGGAAGGCAAGGACGATTACAGAAGACAGAATATCTCAGGTACCAGGTGAGGGAAAGGCAGGGATGGTTACAGAAGACGGAATATCTCAGGTACCGGGTGAGGGAAAGGCAGGGATGGTTACAGAAGGCAGAATACCTCAGGTACTGGGTGGGGGGAAAGCAGGGACAATAACAGAAAACAGAATACCTCAGGTACAGCCACAGAAGGAAGTAGGATAGAACACAGTAAGAGCCAAAGGAGTAGGCCTGATGAGAGAAGGGAGAATAAAATTTGTGGCAAATACATTTGCCCATGTGCATGTGGAAAGGTCTAAACCTGATTGACAGCTGCACTGAACTCTAAATGGTGAGATTAAAAATTGTCACTTGTTTATTTCCTGATTTTCTTTATTTGCAATGAACACTGTATTTTTATAATGGGGGAGGGGCAGGCACAGCAGTGCTTGGTTGTAACCCCCTCACTAAGGAGTCTGTGGCAGGAGGGTTTCAGTTTCGAGACAATTGAGCTACATATAAAGACCTCATTCTGGATAGATCAACAAATAAGGCAATAATAATGCTTTTCTCCAAACATGAAGTGACTTAGGCCACCCTTTAGGAAGCAAGCGAGGGCCAGGAAAGGGCTGTAGCAATAAGAGAGGCAGGAAGTGATCAAGGCTAGCAGGACCTCAAGCGTTATCTCAATGGAGGGCCTGCTTTGTACTCCTTATTATGAGGTGCATAAGAACTAAGATTTGAATAGAAATAGGCAAAAAGGAAACATCAGCTTTCATATTTATTTTCTTTGCTGTATTGCTAGAATAAATGGCTGAAGGTAAATGTATTTCTAACAAGAATGCAATAAAACATATAGGGGTAAATCTAAAATAAGAAACCAAGAAGTTAGAAAAGATCATCCAGGCAGACCCCGACCCTCTGGTCTCCTTAGTCACCAGCCTAGTTAACCGCTGTCCCAACATGGAATCCCACTGGAAGGACAGGTAATCTGTGAAAGCACAGGGAGCTCTTGACTCTGTGCATTAAGGCATCAGTATTGCTTGCTGCTCCTGCCACCCTGGAAAGTAGGTGTGACCATGGGCATGGCCTTGTGTGCGGCACCTGCAGCAAGGGTCCAGCTGTCTGATGGCAGGTTAATCAGAGACAGTGTCATGCTCAAAAGGAGAGGGTAAGCCTGGAAGAAGACAGAGCAAGAACAGAAGAGGACATGTTGTAGAGGAAAGGACCATAGACAGGCCTGCCTGCACAGACGCCCTAGAGGGTGTCATTAGCCAACAAGAAACAGAGAAAAGCGTAGGGAGAGGGGATTGCTGGGAAAGGCATCCAGAGAGACACAGAATCACTAACTGGCCAGGCATTCTTAATTTCAAAGTTAGTATTTTTTTTTTTAACTTCAACTATTTTAGAAGCCATTTGAGAGGCTGATTGTGATGAGTCTTTTTCTGTACAACCAGCCAGCTCACAAATAATGATATGGAGATTTTTTAGTAATTATGAAAGCCTGGCCTGTAGCTTAGACTTGTTCCTAAATAGCTCTTATAATTTAAATTAACCCATTTCTATTAGTCTACATTTTAGCATTTGGCTTTTTACCTTTCCTTCATTTTGTATGTCTGACTCCCTCCGCATCTTGTTGGCATTTGCCCTGTGCCTCCATTATCTCCTGCTTTCTCTCTCTGCCTGGAAGTCCCCTGTACTTCCTGCCCAGCTATTGATCCTCCAGCTCTTTATTAAACCAATCACAGCACTATATCTTCACACAGTGTACAAACATTCCACAACAACTGAACAATGCTGTGGGTTTCACTACTAGGTGCTCCTTCCTCATGTCTGTCCCCTCGGGAGCCAACAGACAGTGGGGACCTGGGGCCTCATCTCCTGTTCTCAAGCGTTGTAGAAGGAAAGTGGGCTTGGGGTGGGGTAGAAAACAACGTGAAAAAAAAAGAAACAGATTCCCTGTTTCTAGGAAAGAGAAAAAGGATAAGAAACATTGGTGAGGAAACAAAGCCTGGCTGGGGGAGACTGCAAAGTGGGAAGTAAAGCAAAGAGGGAAATGGAGAGAAAAACGGGGGGGGGGGGGGACACGGGGACATAGCAGGAAATTCTAAAAGGATACATTATAATTTTACACCAAAAGCAATACTTTCTTACTTTTTTAAATAAGGGAGATTTTTCCACCTAAAAACCTTTACAGATACTGTGGAGGCAGTTAGAGACTAAACTTTGGGAAGTTCTTTTCTGAATATTTAGGTTCTTTCTTTCCTTCTTTCTTTTTTCCTTTTTTTCTCTTTTCCTTTTATTCCCCCTTCTGTCTATTTGTAGTCATGTTTTCTTTTCCTAACTAGATATAATAATGTAAATATTTTCCCATGTTACTGAAACACATATACACTGTAACACGTTAATATTAGAAGGTACTCTAGTAAATCCACAGAGCTGGCAACGGAGTTCACCTCATTGATTTCAAATCTCAGCTCAAATGCTAGCTCGGACAAGTGCTTCTTTGTGCTTCAGTTTATTTATCTGGAAAAAAAAACATGGAAGAAAGGATGTTTGCTTCATATAACAACAAAATTTTCCCCCTCCATGTATCTTGAATAAGATTAGCACAAATATTAGTCTGTTAGTGTCTGTTAATATTGAGAGGTCAAAACCAGGAGGGGAGTGTTGAACCCAAGACAATTTGTGCATCTGTGCCTGTGCTCTGAGCACAGGTACCTCGAACCAGAGGACAACCTCAGCTGCTGTTCACCTGTTTTTGAGACCAGTCTCTCATTTGGCCAGGAGCTCCCTGGTTAGGAGAGGCAGGCTGTACCCCGGGCCCTACATCACCACGCAGCACTGCCATTAAACAGTTCTTCCCTCTCCTTCATCCGGGGCCTTTGTTCTGCCGTGCTTTGCCTTCCGTGAGATGGTCTGTTTTCTTCTTATTTTATTTCTACCTCACTATGTTGCCCAAGCTGGCCTTCCTGTCTCAGTCTCCCAAGAGCTGGGATAGCAGGTGTGCTTAAGCTCACCTGACTGTATTTCTGAGGGACTAGATGGTTTATTTGGATTGTCTGATTTTTCTCAGAATTCAAGTGATATATCTGGGACAGAATTTCCGGGCAAGCCTGTCTTTCCTGGGAATCTCAGCAGGAGGTTGGGCTCGTTATTAATAACATCAACTATGAATATTTTAAGATAGTTGTTTTATCTTCTCAGGGAGTACATGTCTGGAGGATGCTGTGTCCTGCGGCATTCAGGCTCTACTTAGTTCAGCATCCATTTTAATTCTTATCTGAATTGTTTAGATGGTTGCAAGATGGTCATTTCCTAATGCCATCCTTTCTTGTTTGTCTGTTGATTCCTGCATTCTACATGGGAGGAGGGGTCTCTCTGTGTTTTTGTCTCTCTGCTCTTTCTCTTGTTCTATTGCCCGAGTGGACTCACGGGTGCTTCACAAATTAATTCTATTACCCTCTCCCACTCACTCTCTCCCCTCTCTTCCATTTCTCCATCTCTTTTGTCTTTTCCCTTCAGACTTTCCTCTCCATTATCTCAATTGCTAGTAATTTGCTGTGACTGGTACAGGGGATAAATCTGACAGAGACACATGATGCCTGAGTGGACAGTGGTCACTGGCTGCACCCAGCTCAGGCGACAAGAATTCTATTAAGCTACTCTGACTAATTTTGTTAGAACACAGATTAACTACTAGTGTTTTGTACACATTTTTGTTTTAAGAGCACTCCCAAGCTTCTGAGATTATTACTCCCTGGGCTTGTTAAAACAGCACACTTTGTCTTACCATTTACCAGAAGCAACTGAGAGTGTAAATAATCCGGGGCCATTAAACTCTTTTGTTAAATTAACTGAACTGTGGCCAGTGCTACAGCTGAGAAGGCTAAGGACCTCCTTCAGCCCCGGGGCAGCAGCTGAGGGCGCAGTAACAGGACAGACAAGTATTAGAGAGCAGAGTTGGGAAGCCCAAGCACCCAATTTCCTGGGTTTCTGTGCAGAGAACTCAGAGACACTTGTGACATCCCATATGAGGAAGTGACAAGAGAGCAACAGCCAAGACTCATTGCTCATTGAATCCAGGCACGGTCCACCTGCTGTGCATAAAGATCTAATTAATTCACCTGATTAGAGACACAAAGGGCTGCATTGTCTCATGTGTGGTCCTTACTGATACAGTGTAGTATGATTTGTTGCCACACGGCAGGCAAATGACTTCAAACAGGATGGCGAAGTATCCTTCCTCATTTAGCTTGTAACATAGCCACCAAGGACACATGGTGAAGGGAGAGGACTCACTCAGCCTCAGAAGAGAACTGCTAACATTCAGCAGTTAAGATAGCTACTTTCTCTCTCCTATCATGCTTACAATCAAATGCAAAGCACCATCTTAGCTGCACGGTGTGTGCATTCAGTGGCATCACACGCACACTGTACAACCATCGTCATGGGAACTGAAACTACCTGCTCATCACCCTCTTCCCCATGCCTCCCACCCGCCGCTCGTTATGTATTCTCTGTGACTTTGTCCACTCTTAGTCCCGACTCATGAAAGTATGATCACAGTGACTTTTTATGAGGCCTTGGTATAATGTCCACAAGGTTTGTCCATGTTTATACCTTGGAATTTCTTCCTTTTGGGGGGTAAATAATACCCCATTGTATACATGTGGACCACATTTGTTGATTTGTTTTCAGTTTGGGGTTTATGAATCTGTTATCTCCCTGGTTAAATTTTTTTCCAGTTGAAATTGTTTCCTTATTTTCTCCCTTGGATAGATTATTGCTGACATATAGGGTACAACTGATGTTTTTTCTGTGTGGATTTTTTTGTCCTGCAACATCACTAAATTCAACCATTCCAAACAACTTGTGGTCGAGTCTTTAGAGGTTTCTCTACATGTGACCATGTCATCTGAAAACAGGAAACTTAACTATGTTCTGTCAGGCTTGGCTGTGTTTTGCCTCCTTTTCTTGCCTGCTGTCCCTGGTTGGGACTTACAGTGCTATTTACTAGGAGTGACAAGACCTGTCATCCTTGTCTTGTTTCTGATCTTGAGCTTTGAGTTTTTCAGCACTCAGTATGATGTGCTGTGGGCTTTTCATATATGGTCTCAACTGTGTTCCCATACACTTTTCTTTTTTTTACCTACTTCATTGGCACAGAGGTTTTTATCATATAGGGATATTGATTCTTGTTAAATGCTGTTCCTGTAACTATGGAGATGGTCATGTGTTTGTCTTTCATTCTGTTGATATGTCATACTGTACTTTCTGGTTTGCATATGTTGATAGACCCTGTATCTCAAGGATAAATCATGTTGGCTGTGGTGTTGTATTCTTTTGAAATTCCCTTGAAGATTCTTACGTCTGTTATTATCTTGCATGTTTCTTTCTTTGCAGTGTCTTTTCCTTATTTACATATCAAGGTAATTCTGGTCTTGTAGAAAGAGTTTGAAATAATACTCATACCTTGTCCTTCATACAGAAGATTTTAGAGATTGTTAGTAATCCATATTTAAATGTTTAATAAAATGCACTAGTAAAACCAGTATGTTCTGAGGGAGGAAGTGATTGTAAATTTTTGATTGCTCATTCAATTTCTTCCTTGTTAATACTTGGACTTTCTATTATCTAAAGAAGAATGTTCACAGAAAAAAATTTAAAGAATGTTATTGTTTTTAACTTTAATGGACAAGTATCTAGGGTACTACATTTTGGTATAATACCAACACTTATTTTGAAATAGATGATTGTAATTGTGTCAAATAAGTACCCGAGATTTCTTATATTACCAGGAGTTTCATTTTCTCTTCTCACCTGCTCTGCCTCCTCTCCTCCTTTTTCCCCTTCTTTCTCCTCTAGAATATACACTGTTGATTGTTGAAATACATTTCATAGCTAGGTACATACCTGTAACACCAGTACTTGGGAAACTGAGGCAGGAGTGTCTGGAGATAACATAATGGAGCCCTCTCTCAGGAAGAAAGGGGCTTTTTCAGACATCATTTGGGGTCGCACTGCACTTTCCTCATTTGATCTACTGCTGACATGACATACATTAAGATCTCCTGGGTTCCTACCTTTTCATACCTGCAACAAATTCCATGTGGTTCTGGTGAATTTTTAACTTCTTTGTTGTTTTCAACAAGATCCTGATTTCTTAGAGATTTTGTAACGTTATTTATAAAATGTTTCCAAAATTAACAGAGCCAGCAAATTTCACTCTTTTCTGTATGAATTTTAATCCATTATTGCTCATGATAAATTTGTTGAGATTAACAGCCAAGCTCCAAGTCTGGTGCTGGGGCCACTGCTTGGAGCAGCCTTCTTCCCACTTGTTTCTGTCTTTGGTTTAGTCTGTTTGATTGTTTCTGCTTTCTTTGGTTTCATTTTGTTTTTATTTTTGTAATTAGGTTGTTCTCTTCAAATTTTTTATACATTTGTTTTTATTTTTTCTTCCTTCTCTCTCTCTCTCTCTCTCTCTCTCTCTCTGTGTGTGTGTGTGTGTGTGTCTGTGTGTCTGTGTGTCTGTGGTGGGTGTGTGTGCATGCGTGCATGTGCAATTCCACATGTGCAAGCAATCATGAATGAATGCACACAGAAGTGGGAAAGACGTTGGGTGTCCTCTGTTAATATCTGCTTAGTCTCTTGAGATAATGTCTCTCACTGACCCTTAGAGGAAGGGTTTGATGAATATATCTCATTTAGGAGTGAGTACTCCAAAGCCTCTCACTCTGTGCACACTGTTCATTTGTACGTCTCTTTGTTAGTTCCCGTCTACTGCAAGGAGACTCTCTGATGAGGGCTGAGTGGCACTCTCATCTATAGGCACAGTAGTGTGTCATTAGGAGTTATTTCATTGCTATGTCCTTTAGCAGAATAATAGCAGTAGGTTTCTCCCTAGGGTCACTACCTATCTATTTTTAGGTTCTTGGCCACTTAGCAGTACCCAGTAAGGGTATCATCTCGTGGAGTGGGCCTCATGTCATTGATTAGGGATATGTGTTGAGACAGCTGTCCTGGAATTTACTATGTAGATCAGGCTGGCTTCGAACTCATAGAGAGTTCTGCTTCTGCCGCCTGAGTGTTGGGATTAAAGGAGTTCAACATTATGCCCAGCTACATCATTAATTTTTAATGTTTTACAAAGCCATTGTTATCGGCTCCTGACCTCATGTGTTATTTAGAATAACCAAACATGGTTTAGTACATGGTGTTGTATGCTAGGCAGAGTTTCATGTTTTGTATTTTATACTGTTTATGTTTCCTATTCCATTTGGTTCTCATAGAAAATTAACAAGGCAAGAAATACTACTTTATAAATAAATTAAAGAAAATCTTTACTCTTCTAATACACCTAGTTAGCTTTGAACCAGGGACAGTGTCCATTACCCTATCTTCAGCTATCTCTTCCTTGTCAGTAAGCAGTGACACTTCTATTGCATTGTCGCCAGGCCAGGGATCACGTGGAAAAGCACAGTGGAGTGACTGCTTCTAGGCTTGGCTGTTCTTTATTGCTGTCAGAGGCAACACAACATTGGTAATGGTTTTCATGAGTCCTCTCTTCGCACATGAATGCTCTGAACAAACATGCCCGTTTCCTAATCATTTAGGAAAAACTGGTACAAACTTTTCCATTTCTGAAGGACTATAAGCAAGGTCAGTCAATAACTCAGCACCTTCTATAATACCATCTAGAAGCCTTCACAGAAATGCATCCTCTCTATTAACGAGCTCCATGATTAGACACACCCTCAATACTAATGACTCCCTGTATAGACACACCCTTTCTACTAACGAGCTCCATGTATAGATACACCCTCTCCACTAACGAGCTCCATGTATAGACACACCCTCAATACTAATGAGCTGTATATATACATACACCCTCTCTATTATCGAGTTCTGTGTAGGGGGTCGCTCTTGCCTTTGAATCCATGGATATGCCGGGACGAACCACAGCCCACAGTTTATGCTGTCTTAGCACAAAGACTGTTCTAATTGACTAGCGTGTTGCTGGGGTTCTATGCAGGCAACTTTGTATGGCTTTTATAAAATGACCACGTACCAAAAATGCTCCATATAAAATCATCACACCAAATCCTCAGCTTGGTTCAACAGCCCTGACCCAGGTGTTGGTGCCTTGTGTTGTACTGATGATATATTGGCACTAGTGTTTTCTGTGAGGTCACAGGCTGCTGGATGAGTGAATGTGGAAGACATACGTTCATGCTATAGAGATTCTGGTAGTCAATGTGGAAGACATGCATTCATGCTGTAGAGATTCTGGTAGTGAATGTGGAAGACATGCATTCATGCTGTAGAGATTCTGGTAGTCAATGTGGAAGACATACATTCATGCTATAGAGATTCTAGTAGCGAATGTGGAAGACATACATTCATGCTATAGAGATTCTGGTAGCGAATGTGGAAGACATACATTCATGCTATAGAGATTCTGGTAGCGAATGTGGAAGACATACATTCATGCTATAGAGATTCTGGTAGTCAATGTGGAAGACATACATTCATGCTATAGAGATTCTGGTAGTCAATGTGGAAGACATGCATTCATGCTGTAGAGATTCTGGTAGTCAATGTGGAAGACATACATTCATGCTATAGAGATTCTGGTAGCGAATGTGGAAGACATACATTCATGCTATAGAGATTCTGGTAGGCCAGGCATAGAGGATGCAATGCTGCCCTACAGTGCCTCTTTGTGCTATTGCTTTTCTAGAAAGACTAGGACAGGCAGCTACAAATCCTCAGAAAAGTCTGCTGCTGGTCACCCAATTTTCTCTGGCCCCACAGCATATGGGCAGGCAGAGGGTGTCTGTGCTACATCTGGAGTCCCTTCTGCTTGCTGCCTGATAGCCATAAGGCTCTGAGCCACGAATCACGTGAAAAGTTACTCTATTAAAATGCTACCCAGGCTGAATGTTTATTTCTAAAGCATTGTTTCTCTACATGTGAACCTGGGTCTACCTGCATCACAATCACTTTGGTGCATGCTAAAAACGCAGCTTTCTATATATCTGTCTGCCTATTGTTTCTCCCCCCGTGTTAGCATGGAACATAAACTGTTCTGTCATTTTGGCACACTAGATCATAAAATGATAACTGCACATTGTAAATGCTTATAAATATTTGTTCAACAACTTAGTTCTCCATCTTTATACCGACCTAGTGAATTAAAATCCTTAAGACTGAAACCAAGGAATTCACGTTTTAAAGGAGCACGTAGGTGATTCTTAGGCATGCTAAATATTAGGCATTGGCTTTCCAAAGTAATCCAGTGAAATCTAAGATCTAAAAAAAGAAAGGTTATTACACGGGTCTTGTTCAGGCAACTATATTGTTGAGATTTTATGGGATCATTTCCCCTGTCATGTCTAGGGAACACTACATAGCTGCAGGCATCCCGGGCTTCTGCTCTTACACTCTTCCTGTCTCCTCTTCTGGGCTTTTCCTGGAGCCTTGGGTGTAAGGGTTGCATGGCAGGTGTATCAGCTGGAGTGGGGCGCCACAGTCACTTACTCGCTACATTTTGACAAGCTGTAGAGCTCGGTAGTAGTTCCATCTGTTGCAAAAAGAAACATCTTCGATGAGGGAAATACATGTTCATGTGAGCAATACTGAATGGGCTCAGCAGGTTTTATACACACGTGTGCACGTGTGTAAAGAAAAGATCTTGAATTGGGGAGTATGGGAGACAACACGGGAGGAATTAGAAGAGGGAGAGAAGGTGGAAGTGGTGTAGATACGATACCCATGTGTGAAGTTCTCAAAACAAAATGAAATTAATGAAAAATGATGTAAGGTTCTGTGTCCACAGCACCATACTATCTGTCTGGTGACATTAATATTCTCAGTTTACACAACGGAAATAAAATAGGAAGTGAATTCTGATTTCACTGCTGTTTCCCAGGCAGGTTTGGATGTTAATTCTGATTCCTGAAAGCAGTGTGTTATCATCAGAGAATAGAACCTCTCCTCAGTTTGCTTCAGGGATGAAAGACTCCCTATCCATGTCCCAATAGATGGTCCCACACCCATTCCCATACAGGCAGCACAAAGTGGATTCGGTGGGTTAGGAAAAAATAGAAGAGCACATGAGGTTGGGAGAGAAACCGTAGTGATGGTGGAGGGGGAAGAGTTGGAGGGGCTGTAATGGAGGGTGAATTTGGCCAAAATATATTAAATGTGTGTATAACATTCTCAAACAACCAAAAAATAATCTGACCTTCCCAAAGAGCCCCACTAAGTGTTTGGTCCCTTTAAGTTAGCTCTGGAAGATTTACATTTGTTTTAGTTATAATCCATGACCTTTTGGCAGCCCCTTGTGTCAGGTGCTCATTTCCGCTCTCAGTCTCTTCCTCAGTTGATAAATAAAGTGAGATCAGAGTCAGGCCTTGAGGTCATGCCCAATTCTAATGTGTCCCAACTCTTGACTACTCAGTGAAAGTTGATGGTTTATATGTAACAAAATATCCTGATGTAATTTGATGAGCAAATAGTGATGATCAATCCACCCCCAAACTTTCCAAATTTAGGCAAACTAAAGACGTTTAAGAGATGCATAACCAGTTTCTAAGAGTTTTCTGTGAAGTTCCATGCTTGCCTTCAAAATACTATCACCATTTTAACATGTTCCAAACTTTCTCTAAGAAATACCTTGCCAAACTTTCCTCTGAAGTTTGCATAGTTCATTGAATGCAGGGTGGAACAGTCTGTGACCCAGGACACAGCTTCATCAGTGGTAGGTCACAACTTCATCTGGGGGGGTTACTTCAGCGTGTGGGCCATGGAAAATCTGACAACAATCGAAGGTTTATGACTGTGCAATGAGCAAAAATTCAAAATCAATGTGTAGTGATCCCAGGATGCTGCACTCATGTTGTATTCTACAGTTTCACTGTGGATGTGGTTCTGAATGTGCAACCAGCACACTTGATTCAGTGTGAGCTTTCATGTGGCACAACACAAATCTCCAGCATCTGTACAACCAGGCTGGTTTGGGGCTATTGTATGAATTGCAGTGCTTTGTGCGCCATATTTTCTGCTACTATAGAAACTCAAGAAAGGTTTTTTTTTATTGTATTATTTATTATGTATACAATAGTCTATCTGTGTGTATGCCGAAGGCCAGAAGAGGACACCAGACCTTATTGCAGATGGTTGTGAGCCACCATGTGGTTGCTGGGAATTGAACTCAGGACCTTTGGAAGAGCAGGCAATGCTCTTAACCACTGAGTCATCTCTCCAGCCCTCAAGAAAGGTTTTAACAGAGTTCTTTCCCCATTCTTTGTTATTTAAGTATTGGATTAGCATATCTATGGATTCTGTATTAGAATGATTAACTTTTTAATTGCTGTTATAAACATGTCTGTCAACTCTGGAAAACCCTGAAGGTGATCTACATCCTAAAGCATAAAATATTCAGCCAAGATTTAAATCTTTGTGTGAAAGGAAACAGGCACATGCATCTTAATGGTATGCATGTTTGCTTTCATCTTTAACAAATGGTAAAATTATATGCATGCCAAAGACTAGCATAAGTTTAAAAACTAAATGTAAATTTAAAAACTAATGTAATTTTTTTTAACTAATGTAAGTGTAAAGACTAAACTAAATTTCTGGGCTAAGTAAACAGCTTAGTCTAAAGTACTTGCCTTTCAAACACAAAATCAAGAGTTCAACTCCCAGAACTCACGTTTTAAAAGCTAGGCCTGTGGGTAAGATTGAGCCTACTTAGCAAGTTCCAGACCAGTGAAAGACCCTACGTCAAGAAATGGTGGCTGGAACCTGAGAACTGGCCTCCACAGACATGGCCTCCACAAGCACATGGCCTGTAAACATGTGCACGTATACACACACTAGCATGTAATTACATGCAAATCAGATAAAAATGAATTTATTTGATTTATTACCAATAAATGTTTAACTAACTTGTATATCTATTCGACATCCAGAATTGTACAAAACTTCCTCAGGCAAAGGGGGGCATAAATAGAAGGCCTGACCTAGGAAACACCTTGGGAGACTGGCCTAGGAAAGCCTGAATCTTAAAGGATATTCCTGGGGCTCTCTGAAAGATGGAACAATCTAGGGTGTAAGAAGCTTATAAGAGCGCGTTCCCAGCCTCATTTCCCTCCCCCACTTCTCGGTCTCACAGGAGTATCACAGCAAGATACCTGTAACGCCTTTTGCTAAATTCTAACCTGACAACTCCGGCCCTAGTAACTTTTCCATGACTGTTGCCTGAGTAATTTTATATGAATCACTTAGCTCTGGCAGAACCACCTCAGCCAGTGATTCTCAAAACTTTGAGATTTAATGTCTGCTGTGTAACCAACTAATTTGTCAAACTTCTTTTTTGAATCTGTAATGAAATTGGTAGAAAAACATAATTGGCATGCCCTCTGTGGACTGTCAGATCATTTTAAAGACGAATGAAATGTGAGCATTAACTAACCTGCAATAAATCACATATGTTTGGGAAGCACCAGGAGGTATGATGAGCAGCTAGCGGTCCCTGTGTGCCTAGATCCACAGGAGTTAACATACCAAGTCCCCGCCACTGCTCACTGAATGCCTGTGGCACCCCCACCACTTTCTGTATTACACACTTTATAAAACCTAGATTAATCATCCCATTGGGGAAAGTTATTGGCCTCAGAACATATTTTACCACCCACAGCTCCTTCCAACTACTTTGTTTTTGTTTTCTTTCAGGATCTTAAAATAAAAATATCACATCAGACTACAATAATCTCAGCAATGACTGTGTGTCTATCACATGCCAAGCTTTTAAAAACATTTTTGCACTTGTTGAGTTATTGACTTGCTCAATCCTAATAACTAACTCTAAATGCTGTCATTTTCCAGGAATATTTGGCACCGTGTAACTTGCTCTACAAATGATTTCTCATGATTATCATAATGTTGACTTTTACTGTAGGAAAGAAATGGTGTAGGGACACAATGCTGTCTCCCCATCTGGTGTCTCCCTGTCTAACTGATGATCATAGCACACACAGGGGTTGCGCCATCCTTTGGGAAAGAGCTCTATTGGGAATGACATGATGCTTCTCCCTCATGTGCCTTTCCATCTGAGTGTGTGAAATTTGAGTCCCTGCATTTCGGCTTGCTTTATGCTTTCAGGCTTTAAGGGAATGTAGCCGGTGTGGGGAATCACATTTTTAACCAAATGTCTGAAAATGAATTCTATCTTCTTGATGTTCCATCAACATAAAAAAAGGAGATCTACCCATTTGAACTGAATTTTTTTTTCTAAAGTGAAAATTTGGAGTGAAATCCTTTCCCCCTGAGCTTCTCTTCCCCAACCAGAATTGTTTAAAATTAACTAAAAGAATGCATTTTAGCAGTCTGTGGGAAAAGTAGAGGGTCAGTGTGACCATTTTACCAAGAACACAGTATGGTCAGGTTTCTCCCAAGCATGGTAAGAAACAGTCATTTGTTATACTGGGAGATAAATGTAATTCTTTCTGTCCCTGAGACTGCCAAAGAGCTGTCTTAACTGAGCACCAGTTAATGCTAAGACTTGGAGTCTACCATCTTGAGGTTCCTTACACTGTAAAGAGAGCAGAGCAAACCAGTCCAAACAAATTCACATATATTCTTTTTTCTTACAGAGGGAAAATGATCCCATCTGATCTCGAAAGAAGAATCCTTGAAGTCAAACAGAAAGTAAGTTTCTATAGGGATCTCTGAGCCACAGCAATACGTATTTCAATTCATAAGCAAGAAAAGTCATTTAGGTTTTGTTCTTAAGACAAAAGGAATCCAAACTCTAATCTCCAAGCTCTAACAAAAATATGAAATTTTTCATGCAATCATCACATCACTCTCCAGGTATACATATGTTGTACGAGGAGGGGTCCTTTTGTTCCGGCCGCCAGGCTAGCTTAACCCCCAAAATAACAACACAGAAATTGTATTAATTTAAACAGTGCCTGGCCCATTATCTCCAGCCTCTTATTGGCTGACTCTCACATCTTGATTTAACCCATTTCTACTAATCTGTGTTCACCATACCTGGAAAGATTCAGCATGTCTGATTCTGGCAGCTCCATGGTGGTTCTCTCTCTCTGCTTTCTTCCTCCCAGAATTCAGTTCTGTCTCCCCACCTACCTAAGTTTTGTCCTATTGCTAGGCCCAAAGCAGTTTCTTTATTAACCTACGAAAGCAACACAAATACAGAAGGACCTCCTACACCATACATATATGTGTGTATACATGTATATGGTGTACATGTGTATGTATATATGTGCTTTATAATGGTTTAAGTTGCTGCATAGATAATCTCTACAGGGACAGGTTTCTAAAAGCCCTCACATGATGTCCTTGGTACAGGGCAGACACATGCATGAGCCATCCTCACAGCTAGGGACTGAAATGCCCAGGCAGCATGTGAGTGACGGTCAATGGGGTTTCAAGAGGACCACATTAAACCATACATCCTATTCTGAAGGCACGAATTTAGAACTGCTTTAGAAATAGCAAGACAAGTTAGGGATATGACTCAGTTGGGAGAGTGTTTGTTTAGCTTGCAAAACACCCTGAATTGTTCTCCAGCGTCTATAAACTAGGTGGTGTGGTTGAGGCAGAAGAATCAGAAGCTTAAAGTCATCCTCAGTTACATGTGGAGTTTGAGGTCATTCTGAAAGATTTGAGATCTTGTCTCAAAAATATAAAAACAAATAACAATAGCCATGAAAGAACATGCCCTTGGATGATTCACAAGTCAGAGATTGCTTTTAAGATTCTCTGTTTAGTAAATAAAAGGTACAATTGATGGTTTAACAGTAGATATAATTACTATGTGCTTAGCAGTAATCATTTATTTTCATATGCTTTTTATTTCCTCCTACAGCTTTCTTGTATTAGAAAGGTGACTATGTAAACCATAAGATTAAACCTTTGCTGCCACCTAAAGACAAACCCCGAAACATCATTTAGGGTCTATAAACCAACACTGCCCATGAGGGCAGCCTAGAGTGACCACTCTGGCCTGAGAGAATCCGTGCCATTCTTCCACCCTCATAGCCACATCCTATTCAAATCAATTTTCATGTTGCCATGGCTTGGGAAATATTTAGCCCCATGTGAGTTCTCCCCTCTCAAGTTCCAAGTAAGTCACCTGAGCTGGTCCGCACAGGAGCATGGGCTGGCAGAGCCTCTCTTTTGTCCCACCTTTCACACCTGCCCATGCTAAGGAACGAGGTAGGTTCAGGTGCCTGGGTGTGAAGAAGAAAGAGCAGGAAATGAGCAAAGGAAATAAGAAGGATCACTAAATCTACCTGGAGCATGTAAATGGGGACATCTGATATAGGTATTGCATTGGTGTGGATTTTAAGGTCAATTTTGTTATATGTATATGTATTTCTGATCTTGAATAAGGTGTTGTGATTGTGTAGTTCATTTAAAAATGTACTGTATAATTAAGAAATATAGGTTGTTAATGGATAATCATCGATAATAGTAAAGCTTGTAGTCATGTTACTTAGATTTTCTATATATATCGAGATATATTTCAGTTAGATAGGCATTCTTCATATCTTTCAAAGACTGCAGAATATGGCATTTTAAATGTTTTAATGACTTAGGGTTTTTCATGACAATGAGACACTCTGCTCCTGGCGGCACCAATCTACTTAAAGAGGAAGATGGGCAGAGTAGCTCAGATCCTGATGCCAGAAGGTGGTGGGGAGGAGGAGAGAGAGGAAGAGAGACAGAGGGATGGAAAAAGGAAGGGAAAGGGAGAGGAGAGGGAGAGAAGCTGTGCTATTGGACTTCTCCTCCCCACCACCTTTTTCTCCATCTAGGCCCTTCTCTGTGGGGTGGGCTCCCCATACACAGGACAGTGCAGGAAACCTCCGGTGCAGGAAAGCCAGTGCTGCTAACTGCTGCTGTCGCAGGGCAGCTGCCAGGTGTCGCAGAGTGGAGCTCAGTCATTGCTATAGCCAATGTAGAGCGGGGACAATTCTGATGGTTAAAACGATGCACGTGGTAGGGGAGAGGTAAGAAGCCTTGGATTCCAGTGTGGTGCCCATGTCTGTAGAGCCAGACCGAGCTGGGAGGACTGTCACATACTGAGGCCGATCTGCACCCTGGGTTCCAAGTGAGACTGAGCCACACAGCAAGACCTTGTCTCAAAAAATTAACTGAGTAAATAAGGCCAGAATTCCTGTTTACACAATGGGGTCTTTCTTGCTTTGTAGGGATTTGTTCCTTTCCTTGTGAGTGCCACAGCTGGAACCACTGTGTATGGGGCTTTTGATCCCCTCTTGGCTGTTGCTGACATTTGCAAAAAGTACAAGATCTGGATGCACGTGGATGTAAGTACCCATCAGCGACTTGCACAGTTCTTAATGAGACTCACGGAGTACGATTTGCATTCCCCGCCCCCCTGCTTCCGTCTTCCCCTCTCTCTCATTTAGAATGGTGGCATCTCAGATTTTAAAGATCCCAGAGGCACAGAACTTACACAGTGTGTAATATTAGTTAGAAACAGCCTGAGACGAATTATGCATTAAGGTTCCCCACATGACAATATCATTGACATTCCCAGTCCTTGAGTCTGGTTCTCAGTTTATAGATCCATAATGTCTCTGGTTAAAAATCATTCACACACACAGTCACACAAGTGCAAATCTCCCTTATAGATAGTATAGATATTATATCTGTTACATTTGTAACAGAACCCCACAGGGTTATAAAACTCATGTTGAAGTTAGATAACCATGTATGTGGTGGGTAAAAAAGCAGACTTGACAACTCACTACGGAATATGGATTGCCAAATTTCCAACACGTTAGTTTGGTCAACTAAGAAGCTGAACTATATCTGAAATGTTTTGACACGAAGTTTATGACACCAAAATTTACAGAAAGTACACTACCATTTCCTAATAAAAACTATGTCAGTCTGCAAGGCCGAACTGAAGGGATTTAAATTGAGTGTGTTATTGGTGTGGCTTGAAGATCTGTTTCCATCTACAAAATATTTGCTAATGAACCAAGGTGAGATAAAATATTTGTGATAACCAACCACAAACCGTTACCAACTCGGCACAATGTTTAGCTCAGTTGATCTTTTTGTTGCAGTATTTTCTCCATAGCAGAAGTGATAAGTTGTTACACATTCAGGTACCAATGTTTATGCTACTGTGAGTTAAAACTGCAAGTAGCATTGACCAGGTCATTCTGGCTTTCAACATGAAGCCTGTAATGGCTCCCTAGCCGGTCTTACCTTACTCCAGCCGTGGTGACCATAGGCTTTCTCATTCTGAGAGCATGGGCCTCCCAAAGGAACAACTAAAAAAACTACAGGAAGGGCTGGGGAGGCAAACTTTCTCCCACTCATGCAAACTGGAAAAATATGTCTCCAATTTGACTCCATAATTATAAATATATAATATATAAATGTAAGGTAGAGACCTTGAAATGTAAAGACCTCACATTAGGAGAAGGTGGTCCACCCACTTAATCTGCATGCACCTATGAGGGTCATTTTCATATTACGACATTCCCACTAATATGGAAGACTCGAAACTAAAATCCAGGCCATGGAAAGGCGCTGCACTCTCCCTTGTCTGTTTTGTCGTTTCAGGCTGCTTGGGGTGGAGGGCTGCTGATGTCCCGGAAACACAAGTGGAAGCTGAGCGGGGTGGAGAGGTACGTGTGATTTCCTAGTCTATAATGTAGGATGTTAAAAGCTACATAAAATAAAATGGCACTCTACCTCTAAGGAAGTCTTGGGATGCCAGCAAGCCCACTCTGACTGTACTTGTGAGTCTTGCCTATGTGTAACTACAAAAAACAAAACAAAACAAAAGTCCTGCATCAAGTTACTGAAGAAGGAGAATGGTTTTCAAAAGCAGGGTTTATCTCTAGAGTTCATTCCTGGCCCCTTTGAATCAACCACCCATAATTTTAAAAATTTTAAACATTTTTCTAAAGGGAAGATTTGTAGTTTTCATGTTACCATAAGAATAAAATCCATGACTTTAAAGAAAGCAATGAATAGTTTTCTCAAAGCAGGTGAGCACATTGTCCTTTGTCATTCGTAATGATGAAAGTTACATTTGAGATTAGACACAGTTAGCTGAGCTGAAGTGGGACCCGCCAGGGATTTCGTTCTCCTGGCTTCATCCCACGACAACCTTTTTCTGACGTAGCTCCGATTGAGGCAGTAAGTAGCTCTTATTTGGGGCCGGTGCAGCAGACCATTGAGAAAGCTGCAAAACACAAAGGAAGAATGTTTGGTTAGCATAAAACATGTTGAAGTCCAAGGCAGGAAATGCAGAATATAAAATATGGCCTCAGGCTATGATTCTGTGCCACACGCAAAGGGCAACCAGTTCTCTCATCAAAACACAGCAAGACAAGCAGGTCAGCAGGTCAGCTCCAGTTGTGAGTTCTGCCACTCCAGACCACAGAGAAAGCCTTAATTTATCAGAGGCTGACAACTGCCTACCATGCCCTGCCAAGCAGCCAGATGCTGCCCAGGAAAAGCCTCACCCTGGCTCTGCCCCTAGACATCTTGGCACAGGTTCTATGTCAGGACCAGAGAAAAGGCTTTGGAACTTGGAAGCATCTGTCAGCACACAGAGAGGCCAGACCAGAGCGTGTCTCACCCAGACAGAACCCATGAGTGTGGAAGTGGGGGAGGAGGAGGTCGGGGTTAGAGCCAAGAGTGTCCTTTGAATTAGCAGAAATAAGGCTAAGAAAGAGCTGGGCAGAGCAGCCCAGCCTCATGATACAGGATGACTGTCCCTGAGTCCTGGCCTGGGCACAGCAGGGTTAAGTCACCAGCACTGTCCTTGCTGACTATGGCCCAAGGGTAGGGGAGATGAGAGCAGGTGTCCTTCCACCTAAGCTTGTCTAGAACCCCAGTCACACCCACCCAAAACTGTGTGTTCTCAGCCGTGGCGGCGAGTGCACAGCACCTTCCATTCTGTGGCTGCTTCTGACACAAACTATAAGCATCTTTTCTACCACCTTGAATGCCACCTCCCTCCGCAAGTGCTGAGAACCACAGAGCACCCCACCACTGCCACTTGAAAGCTCACTAAATTACCTACCTAGAGCCTTGGGAAATAAACACCCACGCGCTTTTATCCTGAGGATTATTATTTGAGGGAAACGCTCACAGTGCTCATCTTGGCACACAGAGTCCTCTGTGTTCTTGTTACTACAATTCTCAAAACTAGATTATGACTAAATTTACCTAATGGGATCGCCAAGGATGGAACACTCAAAAAAATAAGGGCACTGCCATGTCATGTTCTGAGCACGTGTATCAGATCGGAACCATCCTTCACCATCCTTAGCATGATGTGGATTCTCTTTAGAGAATAAGGCCACAGAACCCGTGGGGATTGCTGGAGTCAATGTGTGTGCACTTAGTTTTCGGAAGGAAATGCGGCTCTGTCAGAGAAAACTTTTCTCTGAGTATCATAAGCCAAAGTTTCACTCCAAGGGGAGAAGAAATCTATGGTCCATTCTTGTCCACCTGGTTTCAGAGCATTTCCGAGTGACATTCTCATAGCATAATGGCAAAGCCCTATCCGGCTTCCTCTTTGGAACAAGCCAAGTCCTTCAGATGACTTTCTTTCTGGCTAGCATTGCCTTTCCTAGAGCCAGCATAGCCGAGAAGCTCAGATCCTCCAGAGCTGGTCTGACCTTGGAACAGTCTACTCTTCCAGGACCCTAAGGACTTGCTGAGGGTTGCCATGAAACAGAAGCTGCATCACCAATTGCCTTCAACCGCACTTGAGAGCCAAGGCAAGCATGCAGTTAAGATGGAGGGGGAAATGATCCTTCCTGGATCTCAGCATCCCAGCAAGCATGCACCAAGCATCAGCACTGGGCTTAGCATCATCCAGTGAGGGGCAGAAAAGGAGGAGGAGGAGTCCTGCTACAGAGCAGATATGTTTGGAAACGTCCTTGGAGAAAGTTGAGTCCAATCTGGGTGGAGGGTGGGGTGTGTTTGTGGCCCTCTGTGAGGCTAGGGCAGGAAAGAGGTAGGAATACAGAAGTTCTGCCCAGGAGGTTGGCAGGTTAGTGGCCATAAGTGTAAGTCCCACGGGTGCTCTCCAAATGCCATGGACCCTCAGCTGAATTGTTCATTGACTTAAGTAGGATTCCTGGTACAGCAAGTGTTTTCTGATGGGCCAGATGCCACGTGTCATTCCTCAATACTTCCCAAGGCCCTCACACCTTGAGGGGTGAGGGGACAGCAAGCTGGGGCACTTTGGACACCGTTGCTATGGGATGTTCCACTGCCTTCCCTGCTCCTGTGGGTTTCTTTATCCAAAGGTCAAACTATGACTCTCATCCTAAAGACCTTTAGCATCTTCGGAAGTGTTGAGCTTCCTTGACAAACAGATTCCTTGGCAGGAAAAATTGCTTTCTCTGGGCTCTGGAAAGGAGGAGTCGGAGTGGTGCTGGAGCGAAGGGGAGAAGTTAAAGGAACTGGAATGTGGCTGAAGAGACACTTTCAGAATATGGATGTAGGGACAAATAGAATTAAACAAAGTGAAGCCAAGAAAGAGGCAATGGCATGGCAGGCCCAAGAGTGGAGCAGAACACTCAAAGAACAAGAAGCAGTCTGCCGTAATGGAAATGCAGAAAGGAAGGGAAAGGATGTCGGCTGCACACAGAGGCCACCCTGGAGCACCCCTATCATGTGCTGCAGTTTGGAGTTTGAGCTACAGGGAAAGACCATAAACAAAACTGTAAAATAACCCCAGTGCCCAGGGGTGAGGGAGAGTCAGTTAAGACTATCCAGATTAAGGTAATAATAATAATAATTAAAGAAATATGAACCATGGTCCTAATGTAGTATAAGTCCCTGAGCTGTGCACCTTAGAGCCACAGATGCTGAAAGAACTTAAGAGTTTCATAAGAATGAGGGCAAAATTAACTGGAATTAATTGGAAATTACCTCTGCTGTAAGGTAGGTGTGGGCAACCATACCCATAAACTCAGTGTGCAATAGGCTGAATCATGAGGATGACAACTTTGAATCATCGCAGGCTTTGTACTGAGACTCTGTTTCAAAGAGAAGTAAAGGAGGAGAAGAGAGAAAGGAAGGAGAGGAAGGAAGAAAGCAGAGCCTCTCTTGTATGGGCCATGCTTCTCCCCACAGTTAGGAGAGATGGCTTCAGGGGACTAACCGGAAGCCCCCTGGAAGGACACCTGTGAGAAGTGTGTGCGAACTGAGCAGGACAGATGCCATCAAGGACGATGATCAGTGCAGCAATGTTTCCTCATCCAGGCCACTGTGGCAGAGTCAGAAGCAGGAATAATAGAAGCACAAAGATGACCCTTCCATCTGCCCAGTGCTCTGGCCAGCAGTGGCTAAAGGCAGGACCCTGAATTCAGTGACCCCAGGCACCCTAAGGGCTCTGAGAGCACCATACAGGCAAATGTACACATCCGTTAGAGGAGAAAGGGCCATGAAGCGTGTTTACCATGTTCCTCTCTGTGAACACTGGGAGGTTGCACCATGAAGCCTGCTCACCATGCCCCTCTCTGTGAACAATGGGAGGCTGTACCATGAAGCCTGCTCACCATGCCCCTCTCTGTGAACAATGGGAGGCTGCACCATGAAGCCTGCTCACCATGCCCCTCTCTGTGAATAATGGGAGGCTGCACCATGAAGCCTGCTCACCATGCCCCTCTCTGTGAACAATGGGAGGCTGCACCATGAAGCCTGCTCACCATGCCCCTCTCTGTGAACAGTGGGAGGCTGCACTTCTGTAGATGGAGCATCATCCTGGAATCTGAGACAAGGAAGGCAACCCGGAAGCCCTATTGCAAGGGCTGGAACCTCTGTTATCTGAGCCCAGTGTGCAATGCTACCCTCTAATCAGATTTTTGGTTGTTTTTTCTCTTTTTAGGGCTAACTCTGTGACATGGAATCCACACAAGATGATGGGTGTCCCTCTGCAGTGCTCAGCTCTCCTGGTTAGAGAAGAGGTATGCTTTTCCTGACTCTGGGGCCTGTCCGGGAGTGGAATCTACCTGTGCTCATGAAGTTCGTGGTCTCTGTCTCTGGGACTGGTCCAGGGCTGGGATCTACCTGTGCTCGTGCAGTTTGTGGTCTCTGCTCAGGTCCAGGTGTTCACATTCCCCCACAGAGAGCTCTTCTGAGCTCTTGTTTGGAGGGGAAGGAAGACTTAACTCTCAACCTTTAGAACTGAGGCCTTGACTTCATTTGCATGTTTTCTATAAAGACCTTTTCTCAGAGTGAACCTCCCCCCAATACAGAGAGCTTTTATGTCCCTTTCTCAGAAAATTAAATTCACAATTTGCTTTTGTAAATAAGATGAGGAGTAGATTTCACCATCAGAAAAAATAGTTTTGACCATGGGAAGTATATACAGGATAAAAAAAATTAAAGTTAGTTTTACAATTTAGATACATATGCATGCTTAGATATACATGGATACATTATATATCTCACAGTTAAATTTAAAATCAAATGCTATATTCAGAAAGTAAATTTAATCCATCTGTATATATATTATCCACAAAGAGAATAAGCAATGACCACTTCTTTCATTCAAGGTACTTAGATATGCCAAGTCTGAGAGAGACTGTTGGCCCCTGCATCTCCTTCCCGGGCCCAGGGTGAGACATGTCCTCACTCTCGCAGATCTCTCGTTTCTAAGAAGTAAGCAAAGAGCCAAGTGTGTGGTTCACACTTGACATCCTCACGTTAAGGAGGCCCAAGCAGGAACACTGTCAGTCATGCCTTGCCTAGGCTACAAAACCAGACCCTGCCCAGACTCAAGCTGAACCGAGCAAATGAAAGCAAGAACTAAACTAATTTTTCCATGTTAAGATCGTGATACTAGATTTTAGTATCATGTCTAAAGCCATTTTTAAACATTTAACTCTACTTGCTTTAACAATATTTCACTTATTTTAGAAGATACAGATAAATTTAAACTCACCCAAAATTCTGTTATTTGAACATAATATCATTAATGTCTTTAAATATATGCTCCCACAATTTTTCAGGAATGTGTATATTATATATGAATAAATTTTTATGCATTCAAAATAAAATTGCTACCACGCACCTCACACACTGCATTCTGTATTTAACATTCTAGAATGAGCACAGTATTTCCAAACTTTATCTTGTTGGTCTTTTAATGCTCTCTCACATGATTCCTAGCTGCTTGACAAAATCCTAGACATGTATCTTTATCTCTTTCTGAGTAGAAATCCCTTTAAGGTGGATTTCTGGGTCAAAGGCAATCTTCCTTCTTTGATCCGTCTTGATTACTGTAAATGTAAGCACCATGCCCTCTGTGTCTTCATCAGAGAAATTCAAATCTGGACACAAATTGAAGACAAACTGCCCTACAAAATTCAAGGAACACATTGTGAAAGTATTCCTCAGGACTGGTTTTCACGGAAACACTTACTTTACCACCATTGCCCTTGCCTATGGACACCTCAGCTGTCCTACTGGGAAACAAATAGAAAGCTTTGTCACTGATGTCCCAGCCAGATGTTTGGCTGTGGCTTGCGTTCTGTCACTGCAAGCCAAACAGAGAAAGGCAAGTCATATGAAAACAGGCCAGTATGGATCTAATTAGCAGCCGGCACTGGAAAGATTTGATGTGACTCAGGGTAGCACCTTGTGGTTTGGCACCTGACCCATTCCTTTTCAAAATACTCGCTGACAATTTGAGACACAGAAGCTCCTATCTGCTTCTGCTTCTGACGGGAGGTGATGGAGTCAGAGAGCAGGCTGTGTTTTACAGGCTAGAACAGGGAGTCTCATCTGAAAGAGGACTTGTGTTAATCGCTTTCCTTTCTCATCACTAGGACCAAACCCTTGATAGCAGGGAGGTTTATTTCAGCTCACAGTGTGAGACAATCCAGTCCATCACGATGAGGAAGGCACAACAGCAGGCCACAGCATGGCGTGTGGCTGAGATATCTCACCTCCTCCAGTCTCCACAAACACAGATGAATAGGCTGAATGTGGTCCAGGCTACACCCTTAAGGCCTACCCCAGTGAGCCATTCCTTCCTAAAGTTTGCACAGTCTCCCAAAACTTCAACCTGGGGAACCAAGGTTCAAACACGTGCTACGAAGGGGCGTTAACATTCAAACCATAACATTCTCTTCCTGCCCTCCTGACACTCGTGGCTATCCCATAATACAAAGTGCATGCAGTTCAAAAATCACTGTAATCCAACAGTTTCAATGTTGTCCCGAAGCCTCTTCAGAAATTCAAAGCAGTCTGCTAATTATGACCATCTAAAAACTAAAAGCCCACAAAGGCTCAGAGTAAACATTCCAGATCCAAAGGGAAGAAAGGGGACATAGCGAGGGGAGGGTGGGGCCGAGCAGGCTTGCGCTTGAGGAGACACGCTGTACAAGTCAATAAAAGCCAAAATGCCATTCAAAAAAAAAAAAAACCACTATTGAGATAAAAACAAGTATAAATTCAGCACCCAAAATTGCTATCTTCACTGTCCACTGGTTAAGCCCCGCCAGTTGCACTTCCGCTTCTTTTGGTCCCAAATTACATATGGACCCCATCACGTGAGACTTCCAACAGCAAGAAAACTTCATAAACATTTGTGATTAATGATCGGTGCGGGAGGCCCCAGCACACTGTGGGAGGTGCTCTTCGTCATACAAGCTCGGACCACCTGCCCGGGGTCGCACCTCCCACAGCGGACTGGCCCTCCCACACCGACAATTAACAAAGAAGATGACCCACAGACTCGCCCACAGGCCAATCTGATGGCATCATCTTCTCAGTTGAGGTTCCTCCTTCTGAGATGACTCTGGCTTTTCTTGAATAGACTAAACACTAACCAGCACATACACTGATACAGAGTTTGAAATAAAAATAAATCAAAGAGAAGAAGGGAATAGGTTAATTTAACTCTAAGAGCCTCTCAAATTCAAGCGCATGTGATGTCCTGGCCACATCCCTCCACCCCTACCCCCTTTGGAATACAATGAGCATGACATCACACAAAAATACAGTGAAAATTTTGAAGAGAAAAAAACTTCAGTTTTCAAAAGGTTGAAATGCATTGATAAGAGTTTAAAACAAATCCTGGCATTGCAAAGGATTGTTAAAGCCTTTTATATTCTGTTACGCATTATAATAACTAGACATAAGACACAAATATGTAAGTTCTTAGGTCTATTTAAACCCCAGCCTTCCAATTTTCTGCAGCACCCACGTATGTATTTAGACTAGTTTGGAACACAGCGGTCTATGACTATTTCCTTGCTCAGAACCAGGATATTAACCCACGAAAGCCTTGTGTGTAACAACCTAGATCACTGTTTGCTTCTGTGCACATGGTGAGCCTGGTCTGACCCACCCACCACCCTACACTCTATGAAGTTCTTTCCTTTGGTACAGATGAAACCCACCTATTTGTGAGTTTTAAGTGCCATGGAAAACCCGGTACAAAGGTTTTGTGGCCATGAAACAAAATGGAGGCACCTGCTATAACTCTATTAATTGTATAATTCTATTCATCTGTAAGGGGATTTTCTTTTTCAAATTCAACATCTTCCTCCTGCTCTCATGCTCGCATATCATCTTTATTTTTTTCTCATTTTCAAAGATAACTATGGAGTCCATGTAGTATAAAGCCAAGCTACAGGTGGAGTCAATTCTATTGTCTTCCAAGTGCCCTGTCTGCTTTGCCCAGCGTTTTAGTTTGGATAACTTTTTAAAAAGGTTCTCACTTCTACTTCAGCTCAGTGATCACATTTTCGTCTTTTCTTCTCTTGTCATGAGTCACAAGAGAAAGAAAACCAAATGCCAAAGCTTTTATAAAATCACAATTACACAGCAGCTGACAGGAGAGTCAGAAGCCTCCAGTGGATGTGATAAATTGAATCGTGGTGGGGTTTCCAGTAGGAGACTGGCAATGAATGCTATTGTAGTCAGAAGCGTGAGTCACTTGCGGTTCTTTGGAACAATCACTTCTCTGCCTCTTTCTATATTAGGGTTATAGTGCTTGGGCAAATTCATGGTCACTGACAGGAAAATCTCCTTTGCAACCACCATAGGCAACTGAAAGGGAAAATTAAGTTCCCAAGCCTGACCCTTGGGAGGGGAGCAGAAGATGGAAAACTATGCTCATTTAGGTTCAACTCATAATTGCAGTGTATTTGAATTTTTTTTTACATTCCAATTTATTAAAATAAGAGCAATAAACTATCGATTAACTCAAACACTAATAATTACAGAGGAATAATAATAATTACTATCAAATAGCTCAAACTCTAATAATTACAGAGGACTGAAAGTTCTAGAAGAACCACAGTAATGGTATTTTAAGAACCAGAAAGTTGAGACTGGAGAGATGGCTTAAAGGTTAAGAGCACTGCTTAATCAGAGAAATGCAAATAAAAACAACTCTGAGATTCCATCTTACACCTGTAAAAATGGCCACAATCAAAAACACTGAAGAAAACTTATACTGGAGAAGTTGTGGGGAAAGGGAAGACTCCTGCATTGCTGGTGGTAATGCAAGCTGGTACAGCCCCTTTGTATGTCAGTGTGGCAATTTCCCAGAAAATTAGGAAACAACCTACCTCAAGATCAAGCAATACCACTCTTGGGTATACATCCAAAGGATGCTCAATCATACCACAAGGATATGTGCTCAACTATGTTTATAGCAGCATTATTTGTCATAGCCAGAACCTGGAAACAACCTAAATGCCCCTCAATCAAAGAAAGGATAAGGAAAAAATGGTACATTTACACAATGGAGTACTACACAGCAGAAAAAATGACATCTTGAAATTTGCAGGCAAGTGAATAGATCTAGAAAACATCATATTGACTGAGGTAACCCAGACCCTGAAAGACAAATATTGTATGTACTCATAAGTGGCTATTCAACATAAAAGAACAAAAAAAACCAGCCTACAATTTACAATCTCAGAGAACCTAGACAAACAACAAAGAAGACCCTAAGAAAGATATATGTGGATCTAATGTACATGGGAAGTAGAAAAAGACAAGATCTCCTTAGTAAATTGGGAGCATAGGAATCATGGGAGAGGGTAGAAAGAGAGGGGAGAGGAAGGGAGGGTAGTAGGAAAAAATACATAGTTTAATAAAAATTAAAAAAAAAGAGTACTGGCTAATCATTCAGAGGAACCAGATTTGATTCCCAGAACCCACACAGCAGCTGACAGCCATTTGTGCCTCCAGTTCCAAGGGATCTAACACCCTTTTCTGTCACCTTTGAGCACTACAGACACATGGTAGACATGCAGGCAAAGTGCCCACACCCATAAAATAAATCTTAAAAAGCAAAGAACCAAAAGGTTTCTGAAGCCTCTTTCCCCCTCCTTTTTCTCTTTCTCCTTCTTCTTCCTTTTTAAAAGGGTGATCTTGGTGTATAATCCTGACTGGCTTGGAACTCACTATGTAAACTATGGCCTGGATCTCAAACTTGCAGTAATCCTCTTATTTCAGTTTCCCAAGTGCTGGGTTTCTGAAATATTTGAACTGCAACAAAACTAGATTAAGATGATCTCCTAGAAAATGAACATCGTGTTGTGAAATTTTTTTTCTATGTATTTTTATAAATGTCATTTCCTTTTTTTTTTTTTTTTGAGACAGGGTTTCCCTGTGGTTTTGGAGCCTGTCCTGGAACTAGCTCTGTAAACCAGGCTGGTCTCGAACTCACAGAGATCTGCCTGCCTCTGCCTCCCGAGTGCTGGGATTAAAGGCGTGCGCCACCATCGCCTGGCTAAATGTCATTTCCTAAGAAGAAGAAAAAAAAAGCAGAAGTGTGTCCCTGTTAACCTCTGGTAACGTCCCTCCCTGAGTCACCATCCCACAGAATCAGCCTACGATGCTTGCTTTAAGTCTTGCCCAGTAGTTTTTCTATATAATTCCTGCTGTTTTCTTCTTCCGTAAGATACAATGACATTTGGGTCTATGGCTTCTCTTTCTAAGCAATTGCTACCACAATGCAATCCTAACGCAGAGTGAGGAGAGCGCCCTGAACTTGATCTTTGCTTTTGTAGGGACTGATGCAGAGCTGCAACCAGATGCATGCTTCCTACCTCTTTCAGCAAGATAAACATTATGACCTGTCTTATGACACCGGAGACAAGGCCTTACAGTGTGGGCGCCACGTTGATGTCTTTAAACTATGGCTCATGTGGAGAGCAAAGGTGAGTACAGCCAGCTGAGTGACGACCGCGGAACAGGAAGCCTAGATGACAGAGGCTGTCAAGTGATTGCTAGATGGAAAATCACTTGGGGAGTTCTCTTTGATCCCATATCTGCATACCCACATTCTCCATGGGCAGGAGCACAGCTAGACCCATCCTTTGTCCCTCCTCCAGTCCAGTGGTTTCTCCAGCTCTCAACTCAAAACCGCATTTGATGTGTCTGGCAGAGCACCATAGTTTTTTAAGCGGTACCTCTCACTGTTGTCATCCTCGTTGTTATTTGGCTTATTTTGTGCCATCCTCTCCATCTTGATTGATGATCCACCTTGATGACTGATTGATTGCCTGCGTAGATTTGTGTGTTAATAGAAGGAAACAGGAGTGGAAAATGCCTACCATGATTGCTTGTCTTGGACTCTTCAAGGGATAACTCCCAATGAGAAAACATTTTTTTAAAAACTCTAGAAGTTCCAAGTCCTTTGTGTAGGGTTCTGTGTGTCTCAAAATTTTTCTAGAGGTGATCCTTCCTTTCCCAGTACTCTCTGAAGCTGTTGGTACAGTACAGGTGGGGCCTCTTCTCGGCCTTCTGAAGGCAGACATGTTAAATGTAAGGAGTCAGCAAAGGTCAGAGACTATATTTTATCAGCTTATTCATTGACGGTGTCATGCATACATATAATGCATCCTAGTCACACTTGTCCCTCCACCCTTTCTTATCTCGCCACTCCCAAACCCAAGTCCAAATCCCACCTTCATAGCTTTTCGGGGACATTTTGGCTTTGCTTTGTGACCTTAGTTTAATTTTGGCTATCCTCTCAATTCACACGAAAGAAAGGTCGTCATACACGCAGTAAGCTAAGGCAAGAGGACTGGGGTGGGTTTGAGATCGGCCTGTCTTCAGAGCTGGATCTTGTCTCACAACCACGTAATCGTCAGAGCCACATTTTCTAGGGTGGTTCTTGCAGGGAAAGTTTGACTCCCGCGACAGGCACGGCTAGGAAGCTTCAGATGAGATAATTATCCCTGCGTCTGGTCTAGGTGAGGGACTGCACTTATTATTTTGATAACTCTTATCATTTCACCTTGAAAAAAAGAGTGAAGCTTGAAGTTGGAAGTGAAATGGAAAATTTTTTCATTTGGATGTTCAGACATTTGAAGCTTTGTGTAACAAATCGAAAAAGCTCTTAAGTAATGCAGCTGGTGACCTTCCCTGTTTCACCTCTCTCTGAGGTCTTCTATTTCAAGGCTGGGAAAAGCGGGCTCCTTCACTTTGTTCTCAAGGGTTGGCCTACTCTTGCAGTTTGACCCACCCCTGATATTTCCTACATTCCCCCCTCTCAGGAATTAGGACCTGGAATATTCTTTACATGGTCTGTGTTGGGGCTTCCCTTTGGGGGATGATAAGGCCCTGAATAAAAGGGGAATGCATAGCCATCTTATCTCCATTATAGTTAGAGCTTCTTCCTCTGGTTCCATGCTGGGGTAGGTGGCATTCCAGTTCCAAGAGCATTAACTGGTTTTCTGAAATTTCCAGTTACCCTTACTGAATACAGGCACTAAAGGAGACAAGGCATTTTGGAAATCAGTTCTTTAGTGTGCCCAGACATTGGATAACTAGCGCCAGTCGAAGGCTGTTGTGCTGTGTTTCCTAAGTCCAGACTCAAGGTTTCCAGAGCTCAGAAGTAAAGGACGTTAGTGGCATCCTCACCCATGAGCTCGCTCATGTGTCACCTGACACATGAGTCACACATCATCACAAAGGACAACACCGGAAAGCTAGGCGGAATAACAGGCTTCCTAAGATCAACTGGCATTCAGTGAGTGCCCGTTTGTTCTTACTGAGGCATACAAAGAGTTCAGGGATGGCTAATTTGCAACAGAAGTGGGGGCCAAGCAGCCATGTGGGGGGTCCCTGACAACCCTCCTTGTCTACAGAAAAAGACTAGCCCAGCCCTTCTGTTATTAATGACTTCCATGATTGCATCCATGAGCTGCAGAGGCAAATTTTCCCCTTGAGTAATCAAAATAATTGTCTGGGGAATTAAACCCTGGGAACAAAAGGAATCAGCTGTGGGCCCCAGTAATGAAAAGGAAGAAATGCACAGGGGGCGGGGGTTAAACGGGAGCCAGTCAGCAGAGAAGCCTCCCGGAGCAGTCTCATCTCAATGCAGCAGAGCTGGAGAGGGCAGGCTGACCACCAGTCTCCAGAGAACTCAAATCATTCCGCCATTTCCAGCTGAGAGCAACCCACACACCCACTTCTCCTTCTCTTTCACAGGGGACCACAGGGTTTGAAGCACACATTGACAAGTGTTTGGAGCTGGCAGAGTATTTATACAATATCATAAAAAACCGAGAAGGCTATGAAATGGTGTTTGATGGGAAGGTACGTGCTCACATTTCCAGAGTCCCCATTGTTGATCCCAGCGTCTTTAATCCCACTCTTTACCCCCCGCATTTTCTGAGGCCGGTAATGTGCTGTCTAGCTAAGTGGAACCATTACAAGGGGAAGCAATAGATGGCAGGATGGCTCCTCTGAGCTGGAATAAAGATCGGACTCACAAATAATCCTATAGAATGTGAAAGTGAGATGCTCCAAAGGCAATTACTCATTTAAATACAGGAATTATCTTCTGAGCCTGAAGAATAAGTGCATTCGAACCATTCTTGGAATTTTGGACCGGGTCTGAATCCTTCCTTCTTTCTTTCTTTCTTTCTTTCTTCTTTGTAGCCTCAGCACACAAATGTGTGCTTCTGGTACGTGCCTCCGAGTCTGCGTGTTCTGGAAGACAATGAAGAAAGAATGAGCCGCCTCTCAAAGGTAGATGCTGGAGTTCCTTTGCTAGATGTAAGACACATGAAGCATCTTTATGAGGAATACCAGTACCAATCCCCTCTGTGGACTCCACAGACCCAGGATGTGTGAAGTCCGTATTTCCTGACTTTTCACAATTCCATTTGCTTGTTCCTAGAGAGAGAGTTTATGATGTCTTAAAATAATTGATTGGGTGATAATCTCCACTGACATTCAGAAAGTACCAAGGACTGTCCTCAAAGGTTCCTGATTTTTGAAGGAAAACAGATACTCAGTTACAATTATAAAAGAGATTTGATGAAATGATCAAGGGGCAAAAGGCTGCTGCAAGCCCTCTTGCACCAAAGCCAAGGCTACCCAGGCGAAGAATCAATAACATTAACAGCTACCATTTACAGTGTGCATTATGCCCCAGGCTCAGCATTTATCAGGTTCTAGGTCACTTGAAGTCTCCTGGCAGCAAGTGTGAGCTGATGTGGCCACGCACTGTTGCCATCCCATAGTACTGAATGACAGGGAGAAATGTAATTTCCCCCAAATTGCCCGTAGGTCTGATTCCAGAGCCTAAAGAGCTTCGAAGTCTCCTTTGTCAGGAGGTACTTCTTTTAAACCTTTAATCTCTCCCAACATCTACACATGGGTGAAGTTTGTTTTTTGGTGTATAGCATCAGGGTGCTGTAGGAACAGAAAACTAGGAGTGGGCATATATATATTTGAACTTCAGAAGGTTATCTGCTCTACGTTCTTTTCTTCAGTGTCTAGAGGAGGTTGCAGGCACAGCCAGGATAGGCAGACATGTACTCCCCACTGCTAAGAATCTCACCTTACCTTGCTGCCCTCTATGTAACAGGAAGACTAGGATACCTACAGATGAAAACTCCTTAGGAAAGCTTGTAGGTGTTAACATCTGCCCTTTAGCAATCCAGCACCGCCTTCCTCCACAGGATGAAACTTGTATGTGGTAGACTTTTTTTTTTAATTTGTCAGTGGGTGTTGTATATGAGGGTACATGTTCACATGTGCATGCAAATATACATGTGTGTGCATATTCCCATGTGTGCACCTGCATGTTGGAAAGAAGGCCAAGTTAAATTCTGGACAAGACAAGGGCAAGAACCCACCCAAAAGTCACTTGTTGTGCTAAAGTACTGAGATGTGGGTTTGCAATATAATGAGCTACTGCAGGTTAGGTGGCTTATGGACAATAGGAATTAATTCCCTACAGTTCTGGGGGCTGGGGAATCTGTGATCAAGAAGCCAACAGATTCCATATCTGCTGAGGCCTCACTTCCTGGTTTATTGACAACCTGTTTTACTGTACCCTCCTCTGGCAGAAAGAAAGAAAAACACCTCTCCAGGGTCTCATATATAAGTCACTAATTAATAAGGCAGAGCTTCTCAAGAACCCCATTCCCTAACTGGGGATTAGGATCACAACATAAAAAGTTAAGGCGACACAATGCTCAGTCTCCAGTAAGTACTTTGCACAAACTCTCTTGCATACGGGAAGGGAACATTTATCAAACTTAATGGTGGCTCATGAGCCTTTCCCAAGGGTTAACTGGTAGGGAAGAAATATTTAGATAACACAAGTGGTTATTACTAATAGCCAGTGTTCACACCTCCATGAGGGTGTCACAATGAGGATCTGGTAGGTACATTTCTGGCTGCCCAGACGGGCTGCTCTATGACCACCTCCCTGCTTCTGTGTCCTCTCTTCCATCTTCATCATCTTCTTTTCCTGTTGTTGCTGCTCTAGGGATGGACTCAGGAGTTCATGCATGCCTGGCAAGTTGCCTGGCAAGTTAGAGCCACACTCTAACCTCTCTTCTACTTATTCTTCTGTTGTATTGTTGTTTTGTTGTTGTTGTTTCGAGACAGGGGTTCACTCTGTAGCCCTGGCTGGCCTAGAAGTCACAGAGAGAGATCCACCTGGCTCTGCCTCCCAAATGCTGGGATTTAAAGGTGTGATCCACCGTGCCCAGCAACTCTTCATCATTACCTGCATCACTTGTATCGGTTTTTATAGTCCTCCACTAACTGATAATTTTCAAAAGGCCAACAAATGGGTTTAATAGCAAATTGGAAAAGGAGCAATTTGAGCGCGTACTTGAGGGGACTTTGCAAAGGTCCGAAACTGAGGTGTTTTTGGCAAATGTCTCTTGGATGACTGTTCTACTTTCCCATTTCATTTCTTATGATTCTGTTTTAAACACAAGAGCTTTATAATATATAGTAAAAATACATTTCTATGATAATTGTATGTTATTTCATGAATACTACCCCTTTAGGAAGAAACAAATGTGTATTTTAATTATAAAGAGACTTGCTGTGATGTAAGTGATGGTCCCCATTTTCAACTCAATTTCTGACCGTGTACATCCCACATGAGTTGAAAGCCTTGTCTGGCTTCTCATTTTTGGCTGTATCTTTGTTATGAACATCACAGATCAGATTGTATACTTACAAACTCCAGTAGCAAATGCATGTGGACAGATCATGCATCTGTGTAGATGCAACTGGAAGGTGTGTCTTGTCTGAAAGAGCTGTCCTTCCCATGCTACTGCTGTAGCAGTTAGAATTCAGAAAGCCCTCTGCACCTCCCTGAACTGAGCTAGGGAACAAAGGAATGCAAAGGGCCACACCTAGCTTCCAGGTGAGGTAGAAAGAGAAAATGTATTTGTTCATCAGCGAAAGGTCAATTAAGAAATGAGGATATTGTTAGACTCGGTGGGGAAGGGCCGTGTAGTTACAACTTGGAGAGGAAGATGATGGCAGCAGGAAAGGGCTTGCACCTCTTGCAGCACTGGGGGTTCCTGCTGGGCACTCAGCAAGCAGAGCCCTAGAGAGCACACCACAGGCAGACTGCTGACAGGCGTGAAATGACCAAAATGTAGACGCTTCAAGGGATCTTTAATAAATTGCTCTTGCCAGAGCTGTAGATTGTTTTTGGTGAGCAATTGAAGATGAATCCTTGGAGCTGATGACAAAAGGCCTTTGTGCCAAGCCAGGGAGCATGAACTCAATTTGACACAGCCAAAAGAAGCCATGAAGCTGCAGGGAACAGTCTAACATAAATACTGTGATCTTGTCTGATATAGTCTTCTGTATATGAAGTCGTGTGGACTCAGCTTTTTACTCTCAGATAATTCTTCATATAATTAAAGTTTTTTCCCAAAAACAAAATACTTATAAGTGGAAGCAGTTTGTAAAGAGAATATAAAGAAACTGGGGAGGCCAGAGGAGTATTCTGTGTGTCTTCCTCTATGGCTCTGGCCTTGTTCTCTTGATACATGGTCTCCTGCAGAACTTGAAACTTAGTGTTTCAGCTAAGCTGGCCAGTGAACCCCAGGACCAGCCCCTCTCCTCCCCACAGCATTGGTGTTACAATATGTGGACCGCTCCTGGCTTTGTTTCATGGGTGCTAGAGGAACACAAATCCTCGTGTTTTTAAGCAAGTGAACTCACCCGACAGAGTCACCTCCCCAGCCCCTCAGAGGTCTATGACATTTATCCATTACTTGATACTATCCCTCATAATAATTCTGTGAAAAATGCTTTCTTTGCAATGGCTTCATATTTTCCGGCGTGAAACTCTCTCCAGACTGGGCCAGGACCGGGTTCTTCCCATTCCCTCCAAACACTAACTAGACAATCAAGGTGGAGAGTGCCTGCTAGCCTACTGTGTGTTACTCTAATCATATTTAGCCTTTTTAATGTTTTAAGCTGTTTTTATTCTCCGAGTCCATGAAAACTTGAAGAAATTCCTTCAAGAGAAAACTGAGGTCCCGTTTAGTTAAAAACCAAAGTCATTGCTAGCTAGGGGGTTGCTAACCTAAGGGAGGTCCAGCCTTTGCACTGATGTGGTGGTCTCTCCGACAGGTGGCGCCAGTGATCAAAGCCAGAATGATGGAGTTCGGAACCACAATGGTTAGCTACCAGCCCCTGGGAGACAAAGTCAACTTCTTCCGCATGGTCATCTCAAACCCTGCAGCAACTCACCAAGACATCGACTTTCTCATTGAGGAAATCGAACGCCTGGGACAGGATTTGTAATCACCTCCCTCATCAAACTGTTTCAATTCTCTATCTAGGTAGACAGTTAAGTTGTCACAGCTGTGTAAATGTATTTGTAGTTTGTTCCAAAGTACAACTATTTCTATATTGTGGTGTCACAGTAGAGTACAGTTAAAAAAAAAATCAAAGCAAACAAACAAAAAAGAGACATTGCTCCTTTTAAAAATCCTTTCTTAAGTTTAGAATACCTCTCTAATAATTAGTGACAAAGGCTATATGTTCTAATCAGTAAGAGTAAGCATAATGTTGTTATAAGTACTTCCCTTTTAATATAGTATGCTAATCCAACTTTATTTTCCCCTCAGAGCAGTAGTATTGAATTGTGCTGAATCACCCTTGAATCATAAAAGATTCTTGGGGTCCCGACAAAGGACAAAGTATATAAAGTGTATACTGATAATAAAAACTCTCGCCTTTTTCATAGTATTAGAAAAAATTTCTAATTTACCTATAGCAACATTTCAAATGTATTTAAATACATATAATTTTACAAAAAGAAAAAATATATATTAAAAGAAATCCTATTTTGTAACATATAGATTTTATTTTATATGGGTTATACAAACTGCAGGGGCAGATATGAAACCTAAGCCAGATTTATTTCTTTATTTTTTTCTCTCTCTTTCTTTTCATGGAGGCACAATAAAACACTTTAGCAAGGTAATTTTAGCATAGAAACCCACCAAATTCTTTAAAAGTGTAGTAACTTACTTTAGTATATATTATGGCTTATTGTATCTCTAAAGATAGTATTTCAAAACAAACACACACACACACACAAAACCCCTATGAAACTTCCTGAAACAATAGATCAGACCAACAATGAAGACCCTCTTCCTGTTTGGGCTTCGTACACACTGGCCCTGGAAGACCCGCCCTATAATCCCTGCCTGGTCACGGATCCAGGCAAGCATGGCCATTCTACTTTCCCAAGTAGCCTGCTTTGAACAGAAGGTTGATATTAGTTCTTGAAGTGTCTTTTTAAACCATATTCTTTTATTAGATCATTTGAATTAATTAGGAAAATAAACTAAAAATAAAACCTGATCAGCCCAAGCAGGGGGTGTGTAGCACTGAATGTGTGATGAGCTCAGAATATCAAGCTCAGCCACGGGAGAGAAGACCTCTGTGTGACAACAGTGGCTTCATCCCAAATGCCATTTTGCTGTTTTCTGGAGAAAGGGTTATTTGCATCGAGTATATGCTCTTGTTCGAATCCCTTCTTCATCCCACACTTCTACACCTCTCCTGCTGGACTCCCTACCTCCAGATCCTCAATAATGATTTAAGTCCCATGTGGCTGTTTCTTTCCTGAAATGAGTTCCTCGTGCAAGCAGCTTCAGATCTTTTATCTGCCTCCCATCAAGATCCACAGTGACCAGAATATGCAGAGATCACTAAAACTCAAAATAATATTTTAAAAGTAAATTTCCTCCCCTGCCAACTCTATGGAGAGCTACCCACAGCTGCCATGATAACTTTAGAGTCACATAGGAACAGACCTAAGCGCTGGCACAACTAAGGCCTTTTACGTGCAAATGGCGGGTACAGGTCTGGAAGCATCCTCCCACTCCTTACGGGTGGGCATTTCAACTCAGAAAGACCACAGGAACAAAGAAGGCCCTGTCCTTAACTATCACAGATCTTCATGACTTAGCCCCAGACTTCATTTGATCAGGCTGTGCAAACCTACTGGTCCTTGGTATGAATATGGCTTCAGGCACTTGCTGTCTAGAAAGCCAATGGATTCCTTGGAGCACTGAAGTGAAAACCTCCTGTGCATGATTTAATAAAGGAAGAGCCTCCCATGGTAGGTGCCTTCTAATGGGCAAGCTTGCTTTTCCTTTCTATATACTGGCTACGGAGAGCTAACCAACAGCTGCCTATCCATCTTCAGCCTTGAGCCAAAAGATCTCATTTCACAGGAAGAGACAGTCATCTATCAAACCCTTTGTCCCTCTTAGAGAAGGCAGCAAGCTCTAGTGTCTTGATTAAGAGAAACTTAGCCCTTGGGGGACAGACTTGGTAGCACAAGCTGGTTTCTAGTTTGACAAGATGACAGGCCTTGTATTCTAGAGAAGGAAGCAAATGCAAACTTAGCAGGTCCCAATCTTTTAATTATATCTGCCATCCACTTGAGAGAGAAGGAGGGACAATAGGAAGAAAAAAGAATAATAGAAGGAGATGGTTTTGGACATTGGTCCAAATTCCCAGTGCCAAAGGTCTTTCTTTATCTGTGACCTATTTTTTTTTCATTTAAAAAGCATTGGTTTCAGCTTTAATCAGAACTGATACGGCCATTTTTATTTACACAGCAATATTTTATTTATTATTTAAAATACTTGAAAAAAGTGCAGTGTGTGTTTATCTGAGATCTCTAAATGGAATAGAGTTCATGTACTGTCACAGGATTTGAGTAAAGAAAAAAATTGTGCGTGTGTATGTATGTATGTGTGTGTGTATTGCCTTTAGTACATTGTTAGTACAGTCTTGTCACCTCAGATTGAGGTTGTGCACTTTATATTGAATTGTGTGGTGTTGCAAATTAACATTGTTGCTGTAAAAGCTTGCACAATTATCAGTATGTCTTCTTCTATGTGGTAGCTCTATTGAACTTTGACCTTTGAGACTATGAGAACTACATTTGCATCTGTCCCAGTTCTCACCCTCTCACGCCTCCCAAGCTGTGTGCCCTCTCCATCAGCTGTTATAGAGAACATAGCCTCAGCTAAGCCCCACCCTAAGAAATCCCTTTGAGGATTGTGTGATTGCACACAAAACGAAAAGTGAACACCGTTTCATCTCTGAGGTTAGAGAAACCAATTACAGAGTGTCACAAGCTGCTGATACTGCAGGTGTTGACTCCGTGGGGATTGGGAGTAGGTGCTGCCCCACAGAGTGTGGACAAAGGAAGCACAGGTGTAAATATAGTAGCAGGACAAAGAATCAAAGACATCAAACCAGGTATCGTCTTGCACGTGCTTTTCTGTTTTCAAGTGCTAAGTGCAAACGCTGTGTATTAACTAGTTGCGTGTGCCAAGATCTTGTTACCAAGTGGTGTTTCTGAATAATGCCAACATTTCCCCAGCACCCTCCATTATTAAAGACAGAATAAAAATAAAAATAAAATATACAGATATGTGGCAACTGTTCTTCCTACCAAATATAAACTTGTGTATGATCAAAGTATTTTACCTGTGTTTTCGCTCTAAACCCAAATAAATGTGTAAATGTGGACACATGTAGTCTGTGCATGGTCACTCTGCATGCTGCCATGTGGCAGAGGTCATTTGTAGTGACTTTGTCTTTCGCTCTTATTTCTGCTATCACCCCTACTGACGCATCTAGAGGATACCTTTGCCTAAACTCTAGTTTCTCCTTCAAACAGAAACAATCCATGAAAAATACTTTATTGTAAAAGAATCATATAAGCAGAAAATGAGAAAAATAAAATAACAAAGTTCCATGTAGCCTTCAACCTTTACTGTTTGTAGAGGCCAAATCTTATTTAATCTATTTCTCTACACTACTTTATCCTCAACAGCAAATTATGTTTTTGTGAATGTGTAAAAGATAAGGACTCTCAGACCTAGGCCAGCTGGCCTTGGTGAGACCCCAATGTCTGAAAAAGCATGGGATAAATCCGGACTAGCTGAACATAGCAGACAATGAGGAATACTGAGAATTCAAGAACAATTGCAGTGGGTTTTTGATCCTACTGCACGTACTGGCTTTGTGGGAGCCTAGGCAGTTTGAATGCTCACCTTACGAGACCTGGATAGAGGTGGGCAGTCCTTGGGCTTCCCACAGGTCAGGGAACCCTGATTGCTCTTCGAGCAGATGAGGGAGGGGGACTTGATCGGGGGAGGGGGAGGGAAATGGGAAGCGGTTGTGGGGACGAGGCAGAAATCCTTAATCAATAAATAAATTAAAAAAAAAAAGATAAGGACTCTCAAATAGCAGAGACACATAATTCTGCCATTATTATCACCCAAGAAGAATTTCCCACTCCTTTTTGGGATGAGTGAAAGTATCTCAGGAGTAGTAAGAATGCAGGTCCTGTAGCCAGATTACCTGAACCCCATCACTGACCCTCTGGAATATTCCACGAACACCCCAAGCCTCTTTGATTTTGTTACCCACTTTTACACCAGCAACTTTCCTCATAGTTTTCGTGTTGGTTAAGTTGAATGTATATATGTCCCTGAGGATGGCTCTTGATATTTGTGCTGACTAATCTTCATCATCAACTTGATTGGATCACCTTTAGGTGTATCTGTGAGAGCATTTTCATAGATGCTTAGCTGAAGATGGAAGACCCACCCTAAATATGGATTATGTCATGCCATGGGCAGGGACCCTGGACTGAACAAAACCATAAGAGGAAAAAGAGAGCTGAGCACCAATATTCACGTCTCTCTTCCTCCTGACCACAGATGTGATGTGGCCAGCTGCTTCTCATCCTGCTGCCATGCTTTCCCTGCACAGAGGACGGTGTTCCTTCAAACCATATCCGAGCTTCCTCAAATGGCATTTGCCAGGCACTGTGTCACAACTGCGAGAAAAGAAACTAACACAGCATCCAATAAGCAATAATGAATCTTGAGGCACAACACTATTAACTTTATATGAACTCTCTAAGTCACCTCCTTACACACCCAAACTCCACTGAGTTCCTTCACGGCTGACTCTTGATTAGGGAGTTCAGTGAATGCTCACTTTAAAAAGTTCAATCCGGAAACCAGGCTTCAGGTTGTCTTCTACTTACTCATGTAGATTGCCTACCTGTCCTATTGATCTGTCTTACGCACCTTATCTAAAACACAGAGAGCCCTAGCAAAACTCTCCATCCTCTCCTGTGGTACCCTACAGTGAGCAGTCACTCCACCCATGCTTTGTGCATCTTTTCCTGATGTTTGATGTCATCTTAACTAAGTCCGCTAATGTTCCTGAGCTTCCATAGCTGAGGGCTAAGGGAATATGTCCTTGGAGGAAGTCCTCGAGACATGGCTCAACATACAAGTTTAGGAGCATGTTCATTCAGGCTAGACAGATAAGAGGTCCCCGACATCCCACTTCCAACTCATATTTCTTCTGCTCTGGGCCCACTTGAACCTCCCTCAAGCACCTGTCGGGTTAAAGGCCCCCATACCTCACTCCTCCCGCTCACTCTCTCTGCCATCAGGGTATCTGTGTGGAGTCACTCACTCCCCCTTGACATCACCCTCTGAGGGCCTGAACTGAGTCTTTACTGCCTCCATAAGTCATATTCATGTCCTAGTGCCAGGACCCTAGTGCTGCCCAAATGAAGACCCGCATCACTGCCTTGCCTGTTACATGGGAGCTTCTCAAACCACCCTCCCTCTGAGATCACAGTGCCATTATCTGAGGACCTGTGCTGAGTACCTAAATGTCCCACTGGGAGTTCACAACCTCAATTCTCTCCAGCATTCTAGCCTCAGTTTCTGAGGAACTGCGAAGAGAACCTGCTTTCTCTCCACTGCATCTGCTGGTGAGGCCAGAAGCTGTGCCTCTCCTTAGCTAAGATACAAGTGCCTCTGCTGCCCAACTCACAGATCAGCACCAAGTGGCCCTAAAACTGGATTTTGGGCATTATCTGACATAAAACTTATCTGCTGTAGGAATTCCTACAGCCGATAGCCTTTAAGTTACCCGCCTACTTGGGTGTGGCCCCTTATACTATATATGCCAATGTAGAGCCTGCATCCAGCCTCTTTTCTGGCTGTGAGATCCAGTTGCTGTTCCCCATTTGAGCAAAGGACTGTGATCTGTGAGTCTACCCCTAAGTAAATAACCCTTTATTATACTCAATTCTGAGCTAGCGTGGGATTTCTTTTTAGTGTCCTTTTTCATTTGTCAAACTCACAAAACTAAAGGCAGAGACACAAATACCCACTCCACAAATGTAGGCCAGACCTATGACCAACAACCTAACTCTGCCCAGGTCCTCTTCTAAAATCACAATGAAAGGAAAAACCAAGCCAACGCATCTCCTCCAGAATCTTTAAGCCCATAGTAATGATCCCCAATGAAAGCAACTGGAATGACACTTAAAACAATGAAATCAAAAGAACAATTATATATGCCGAAGGAACACAAAGAGAACATAAAAAAAGCCAGAATGAAGATTTAAAAAACATATAAAACTAGGATGACAATTTAGGCTATGAAAATAAAATTCAATAAAGAGATTGAAATATTAAAGAAAACACGAACCAAAATAAAACTTGAAATAAAAAGCTCAGTGAAAGTCAGGCAGTGGTGGTGCACACCTTTAATCCCAGCACTTGGGAGTCAGAGATAGGTAGATTTCTCTGAGTTTGAGGCCAGTCTTGTCTACAGAGCAAATGCCAGAACAGGTTCCAAAGCTACAGAGAAACCCTGTCTCAACTCACTCTGCCACAAAAATCTTCATCAGTGGACAGGAAGATGAACCATCAGGACTTAAAGACAGGTAGAGGAACTGGAGCACTTAGTCTAATAAAACAATAAATTAAAATCAAACAGACCATGTAATACCTTTAAGACACTATGGAAAAAACAAACTTACAAATACTATGTTTATAGAAGAAGGAGAATAAATCCAGGTCAAAGTTACAGAAAATATTTTCACTAAAACCATAGGAAAATCCCCAAATCTAAAGAAAGCGATGCCCATCTAAGTACAAGGGGCATACCAAACACCAAATAGACAAGAGCAGAAAAGAGATTTCCTCATGATGTATGATGGTCAGAACAAAGAAATATTGAAAGCTGCAAGAGAGAAGAATAGAGTCTCATATAAAGAAGGTCCTATTCGAATAACATTTGATGAAGTCATAAAGACAGAAATTGTGTACTTCCAGTTGTGAAGGACCACAGATGCTAACCCTGATTACTATATCCAACAGAACTATCCGTCATAATTGAAGCAGAAAGAAAAACATTCCCAGATAAGCACAGTCTACAGGAATACATGGATACCAAGCCAACACTACAGAAGATACTGGATGGAATATTTTAGACTGAAGAGGATAAGCATATAAAGGAGACCAGAGGGGAAAAATTAAACAATGTTAATTTGGAGACTAAGCAGAGACCAAGAAAACAGACACTAGAAAATCAACAAATGATAGGTATCAGGAGCAGTTGTCATGAGCTGTTATTGGTCATGACACGATTATAGCTTATAGCAACTGATAGTTCAGATGGCAACCCACCAGAGGAAGTTTTTCCTGATGGGGTACCTTGTCAGCAAGGCTTGCAGACTACTGACTCTGAAAACTGTAGCCTTCATCTGGAAGTTCACTTGTGTTATGATATCTTCCCATTACTCTTCATTTTCATGTGATATGTATATGTAATCTCAGGATTACATCTCAATCTTATGGACACATATATCTGTGGGTAGTCAGGAAGATGGCTTTTCATTTACTGTATAGTTTTGATATGTAGAAAATGTACTAGGACATGCTTCATAACTAGAACTATTTGTCCCATGAGGACTGTAGACACTTGAAAGCCTGCTTTGTTCCTTTTTGCTCAGACTAACTGCACACAATCAGCTTACTTTTACCTCAAAGCAAGTTCACACTGGACTAAAGTTTTTTTGTAAATGAATCATTACTTTAAAACTTTATACCTATGCACAAGGTCAGAGTCACAGATATCTAACCAGAATGCTACACAAAGCCCCCTAAGAAAAGCATGCCAATTCTTCACTTGCTAGTCTGCTAACAATAGACCTATGTCTTAAAGTTTGTCACTAAGCACTGTGTGCCTCCTCTAGTCTGGACATGGCCTTACTCCTATAACCTCAGAACCTTGTGTTGCTATGGCAACGGCTCAGCTCCTTATTGCTTATCTACACATTTATGTAGCTCAGCTCCTTATGTGCTTATCTAGATATGTGCTTTTGACCAATGAGAGGTAACTCTTGTAATTTTTTTATTGCTTCAAAGTTCCTGTAAAGACAAGTGTTTAGACGAGAGGAGACAAAGCTAGAAGAAGAAGCTAAGATAAATTAGAGTAATACAGGAGAATTAGACTTAGACTTCAAAGCAAAGTACTCATAAGAGATAAAGATGGTCACTTCCTACTGGTAAAGGGATCAATCCATCAAGAGGACATTAAATTCAACAGGCAAAGAATTTCTAATAAGATCCCAGCAACTCAGAAAATAAGACCAACAAACAACAAATGTGAACTTACAAAACTAAAACTCTTATGTACAACAAAAGAAACCATCAATAGAGTAAAAAGGAAGCCCACAGAATGAAATAAAAATAAAAAATACACAAAGAACTTTTTTAAAAACTTGAATGTCAAGAAAACTAACAAAACAAAAAAGATGGCTCATAGATTTGAACAGAGAATTCTCTGATGAAAAAATGCAATTGGACATTTTTTCAAGTTTTCAGTATCATTAACCATCAAGAAAATCATAAATTAAAATTATTTTGAAATTCTACCTTACCCTCAGATGGCAATCACTGAGAAATCAAATGTCAGCAAATACTGTCAGGGGTATGTGGGGAAAAAGGAGCCCTTATTCACTATTGGTGGGGGTACAAACTGATGCAGCCAATGGAAATCAGTGTAGAAGCTTCCCACAAAGCTAGAAAGAGATCTACCAAATGACCCAAAGACACATGCTCACTGATATTCATTAGTGTCTATTTGCAATAGCTGAGGAATGTAATTGACTAAATATCCAACAAGTGATAAATGGAGACATGAAAATGTGGCACATACACACTTGGAATTTTATTTAACTGTAAAGAAACACAAAAGTTACAGGCAAATTAATGAAACCAGGCAAAACTACATGTAGAGAACTAACTTGGGCTCAAAAAGATGCTTGTTGCATGTTCTCTCCCATGTGTGGATCTCAGCTTCAAATGTGTAGATTTATGTGTTTCATTCAGCATAACTATAGGAGTAAGAAAGATAGAAAAGAGCCATTGAGTGTGGGATGTCTTAAAAAAAGAGAAATAGCAGAACACAGGTCATAGGAAACAGAGAAAGGGAATTTTGAGGGTGGAAAGTTTAAGCAGGGAATGTGAGTGACAAGGAGAAAGGGAGGAAGAATTAAACTAAAACTAAAGATATACAAAACAAGCCATATAGAAACTTACTGTTCTATAAACCTCTTAAAGAACAAGTCAAAATGACAGTCAGAATGAAGACATCTGTGAAATCCCGAAATCCAACAGATATTAAACAAAACCCCAGCACCAGGTGTGAAATACCTCCTCATGAGCTGTTGGTCAGGAGTGCCCTAATAGCTCCCAAGTAATACAGGGGCTTTCCATTCTTCCTGGTTGCCAGCAAACTAGTTGATAAGACACTATTGCTGAAGACACTGCACACTGTGGTTCTAAGGTATGATGGAGGAGGGTCATCTGTCTATGTGTTACTCTCATTGGTTAATAAAGAAACTGCCTTGTCTTTTTGATAGGGCAGGATTTAGATAGGTGGAATAGACAGAACAGAATGCTAGGAGAAAGAAAGCATAGTCGGTCAGATGCCATGGAGCCAGCCACCAGGTCAGACATGCTGAATCTTTCCCGGTAAGCCGCCACCTCGTGGTGCTACACAGATTATTAGAAATGGGTTAAGCAAGATATGAGAGTTAGCCAAGAAGAGGATAGATATATGATGTGGGAGTGTCATATATCAATCTGTTGATTTCATTGGTTAAGCAATAAAGAAACTGCTTGGCCCTGTGGGTGGAGTAAACAGAACAAAATGCTGGGAGGAAGAGGAAGTGAGGTCAGACTCCACAGCTCTGCTCTTGGGAGCAGACGCCTCAGAGAGACACCATGCCCTGCTCCCAGGCAGACGCATGCTATGAAGCTCCAACTCAGGATGGACGTGGGCTAGAATCTTCCCGGTAAGACCGGTGCTACAGTTTATTAGAGATGGGTTGATCGGGATGTGAGAATTAGCCTGTAAGGGCTAGAGCTAAAGGGCCAAGCAGTGTCAAAAAGAATACAGTTTGTGTGATGTTATTTCGGGTAAAGCTAGCTGTGCGGGTGGCTGGGGTGCTGGGGATGCAGCCCCGCCGCCCTTATTACTACAGATATAATGGGCCAGGCAGTGTTTAAATGAATACAATTTGTGTGTTGTTACATGATTACTGATGAGCCTTAAAAGGGTGGTATAAACGTTCCTCTTAGGCTTACCCAGCCATGCATCCCTGCATTCATGCTGTTCATTGTGAAGAGGCTTCTCTACCTATAGGAGTCACATTTACTTATGGGTATAAACAAAAGTATAAGACAGCTTACAGTGGGCAGTGGTGGTGCACACTTTTAGACCCAGCACTCAGGAGGCAGAGACAGTGAGTTCAACTCCAGCCTGGTCTACAAAGCAAGTTCTGGGACAACCAGAGCTATTACACCAAGAAACCCTGTCTCAAAAAACCAAAACCAAACCAAACCAAACAAACAACCTCACCCCCTAAAATAAGCTTGGCACCATGATAATTTAACTAAACGACAGAAGTCACTTCACCCCTAGGGCTTAAGGCCTCCTGGGCCAAAGTCTTTTGATTGGGTTTATGGCACCATGCTTTAATCCTTCACAGATGGAGACTCAAATCCAATCAGAGAGCTGGTGGTTGTCCCTAGAGTGTTTGTATGACTATTGCTCCAGTTGGCACAGCTTGCTTGGCAGATTGGTACTGTAGTTCAAAAGTGGGTAACACTGTTAATGCCCTTTGTCCCCAGCAACCCATATAGCACCTTTTGGCACTCCAAAAGCTAGCCAGCAGGGAGGGAGCTTCCTACTCAGTTTCAGCTTGAATTTTCTATACCTCTCCCTGAATTGGGTGCTGATTCATTCTGGGGTAGAAGTAGTTGTCATTAGCTGTGTATACACTAAGGAGTCCACTAGTCTCAACTGAGAGACTCCTGGTTATACCCAATGTAATGTGGGATGTCTCTCTATATGATATGAATATGTTTCATTACCACTGGTTAATAAAGAAGCTGATTTGGCCAATAGCCAGGCAGAATAGAGTCAGGCAGGAAATCCAAAAGATACAGGGAGAAAGAAGGCGGAATCAGGGAGATACAAGCGGTCACAGGGGAAGTAAGATGTGAGGTAACAAGACAGAAGCCTCTTGGTAAAATATACAATAATAGAAATGGGTTCATTTAAGTTGTAAGATCTAGTTAAGAATAAGCCTAAGTTAATAGGCCAAACAGTTTGTGATTAATATTAAGTCTCAGAGTGGTTATTTGGGAACTGGAAGGCAGGAGAGAAACCTCCAGTTACACCAGTGTATATTAAAAACAAAAACAAAAATCAAAACAAACCCACAGCTGTGTGTTAGGGGCTTACTAAAAAGGGAATAAGGATGAGAGGGAGACTGGAGAGAACGGGGGTTCATAGAAATCAGAATGTACCCTATTCATGTGTGAAATTGTGAAAACAAAAACCCATTCCATGGAGAAATGTAGGAATGTTCATGGAGGAATATTCAAGGATGTTTCTAAAGAAAATAAAAATCACAATAAAAAGTGTTTTTTTTAAAAAAAAAAAAAAAGAAAGAAAGAAAAAGACTACAACTGTAGCTGTTGACAGTGACAAACATCTATTGTCCCACTGTTCTTGAAGCCAAACAAGAGAATTACAAGTTGGAAACAAATCTGGGCTACATAATGACCTCCAGGCTAGCCTGCGATAAAAGCTGTTTAAACTGGCTTCAGCGGCTGCAAGTCTAATTGGTAGCTTTGAATGAGTGTGGACAGTGGTGGGATCCGTTTGTGGCTGAAGCTAATGAGCTGTCATTTCATTCTCAAGGCGGGGATGGAAGCCCATGCCTCCAAGCCCAGAACTCCGGAGGCTGAGAAGGAGAAGCACAAGACTTCGTCTCATAAAAAACAAAGTAGAACTAATAGCAATGGAAACATTTTCCTGTTCAAATGTGTGCCTATTCCAGGCACCCCTTGGTGCTGGACTCCTCATACCTGAATATTTGCATTTTATTGAAATGATACTCAACAGTTATTTCTGGGTCCACCTAGAAAAGGAAAATAATGGTATTCTTATCCCCTCATCCCAGGGACTCATTTAAAGATACCAGGACCTAACATCTTTCATGATGTTTTAAAAAAGCAAATACCTTTCGAATCAGTTTTTGATAAATGGGTGAGACCCTGGGATCTTGACACACCTGTGAGACGTCTCTTTTATCTTTTGTTTATTGTGGAATGGTGGAAATTTCAGGACTGCAGGTGCTTCGTGGGCTCCCTTGAATAGAGCAGTAATTCTCCTTCTGTTTCCTGTTGCAAAACCTTTGTCCTTGATCCAAACAGGTCCACACAGTAGACAGCATTTGCTGCCACGGGGGAAGATCCAAAGCAGGCATTCAGGAAGTACACCTGCTTTAGTGTCTGCCTTTGATGATGCAAAGAAAGCTGGGACTTGAGGTGACTTTTCAAGCTGCTTTTCTTGATTCTTACTGTCCAGGTTCCCTGTAGGAGCTGCAGCAGTGGGCAGGGATGGAGCTGAAATCGAGGTTGTCCCTGAGCATACACCTCTTCACCCTAGATCAGCAGTTCGACCTTTGTAATGCTGCAGCCCTGTAATGCAGTTCCTCATGTTGTGCTGACCCCCAACCATAAAAGTATTTTGTTCGTACCTCCTAGCTGTAACCTTGCTACTCTTATGAATCATAATGTAAATATCTGATATGCAAGGTATCTGTTATGTGACCCCTGTGAAAGGGTGGTTTGACCTTCCAAAGGAGTGTTGACCCATGCCTTGAGGATTGCTGCCCTGTGAGAAACATTCTATTCTCTGGTGGAAGGGCACAAGCACATCCTGTGGCAGTGGGCGTATTCTAAGTCACTAAGAGGGTTTGCCTTCATGGTGAAAACAATATTACCCCAATGTGTATGAGATTTTGAAAGATGCCTTCTGCCTGAGGTTTTTTCCTCCTCTGTATAACAATAAAGGGGATTGGTTTGGTTTTGTTTTGTTCTGCTCTGCTCGGCTCTGCTCTGCTCTGCTCGGCTCGGCTCGGCTCGGCTTGAGGCAGGGCTTCACTATGCATCCTAAGCTGGCTTTGAACTAGTGATCCTCCTGCCTTATTCTCCAGAGAGCTAGAATTACAGGTCCCTGCCTTCATGTCTGGCCATAAAGGGATTCAAACAACCATGTTAACAAACCAGCATTTGAATAAACTGCTCAGAAATGGAGATGAAACAAGAAATTTATAGATGTTGATTCTGAAAGCCAAGGGCTCCTTCTTTGACCCCTGATGCCTGTTGAGGAACCAAGTCCTATTAACTTCCTTCCCAGAAGCTTGCATAGCCAAGTACACACAACTATAGCATATGTTATGGGAAGGGCTGGGTTTGCCCAGGCTTAGAAAACAAGCTTCTGCCAAGAGAAGTCAAAACTGTGGGCTGTGTTTTCATTCCTCTCGTGAGCTGACAACTCTGTAGCTGGAGCCAGCCTGACTTGCTCAAAGCTCGCTCTGCCATTTATTAGCTGAATAGATCTCTTGTGCTCTCCGAATTCACCTCTCTCCTCTGTCAAACGAGGACAAAAATAGCATTTGACACTCAGGGTGGTAATGATATTCAAATGAGAAGAATGCCCAAGGCCCGAAGTAAAGTGCACGTTCATCTTACATGAACCTCATTTTGTGCTTCTGCACGGAAGGACCAGACCTCGGTGCAAGGCCTCCCTCTTACAGGAAGCCCTAGAGGACTAATGGTTCTAAGCAGGAGCATTTTTCTAGTGCTGCCTTAGGTCATCCCTGAAGACAGAAGTCTCGGTTGTAATGATGAGTGGGGAACACTCAGGACGTTACAGGGAGCTAAGGAGAAAAGTAGAAGCAAGAAGCCAGAAGCAGGTGATGGTCCTTGGGAGACTGAGACAGAAGGATAATATATCTTGAAGCTGTTCTGCGCTACATAGCAAGAACTTATCTCCAAAAGAGCGCTACGATACTGAACTGGCAAGCAAGAGGTGCTCATTTCAATAGGAGTATGGTTGGTATGAGCATAACCAATCACTTTCTGATTGGATTTGAGGTCCTCTCCACAGGAGGAAATTGTGTCTATCACTATAAACCTGATCAAAAGTCGTAAGTGGAAAGTTTATGGGTCCTCTAGGACCCATGAGCTTCCCACATGCATGCTTCTGCCAGGGAGACACCATGCAAAGCAAAATAATATGGAATGTATGTGTTTCCCTCCGTGGAGCCACCAATATGGTGGCTTGCTTAATGTTTACTGGTTTCTGTTCTTACAGCGGGACATAACTACTGGCGAAAGCAAAACATTGTGTCTCCCCATATCCTAGGAGCAGAAACCTATCAGCACCCAGTGTGGTAAAATTTGGAGACAGGCTTTTGGGAGGCATCCAGTCATGAGAAGCAAGCCTTTGTGAATAGGAATTGGTGCTGTTATAAAAAGAAAGAGGTTCCAGGGGGGTTTCTCCATCCTCGATCAAATGCAGACATCATGAGAACTGAGAGCTGTGGAACTCAACAGACTTCGTCCCCAGAGCCAGGCCATACTGCACCCTGATTTCAACCAGCAGCCTCCAGAGTGGGGAGAGAGAGATTTCCGCTCTTTCTAAGCCACTCAGTCTATGCTGGATTTTCACAGTAACACGATCCAATGTAACTGCAGACACACCTTGTAAAAAGAGTGACTCTTCTCAAAAGCAGCAAAGAGCATCAACACCTGAAGAAAAACGAAGTCTAAATAACTACCCAGTAACAGGTTGAACCTGGAGAACAACCTTCCCAGCTATGGACAAATTGATATTGACTGGTATTTTGGCTGAATCGATCTTGTGCAGGTAACCAGGCTGCGGTGAGTTCGTAAATGTGGAGTCATGTCATGTCCAGGAGACAGCTTCCACGGCCCTCCTCCCCATCCTTCAGCTCTTACATTCCTTCTTCCTCCTCCCTAGTCTTCCCTCAGTGGGTGCAGTGATATAAGTGTCTTGCTTGGGCTAAACACTCGGTCTCTGAATCTCATCACTTCGACCAGTTATGGATCTTTCTGTTCAGTGTTGCCCTCTGCAAAAGGAAGCCTTTCTGGCCAAGGCTGACATCTTTAGGAGAGAAATATTGGTTTTGTATCTGATAGGATTCCCATTTCCAGTGATCCTCACACTCAAAAAAAAGTGAGGGTAGCACAAAATGAACTTGGTAGGTTATATTTATTTCTTCTTGTTTTGTTTTTTGAGACAAGGTTTCTCTGTGTAGCCATGGCTGTCCTGGAACTCAACTCACAGAGATCTGCCAGCCTCTGCCTCCTGAGTGCTGGGATTAAAGGTATGCACCACCACCATTGGCTGCTGTATTAAAAAAAACAACAACAAGACATGCAGTCAGGAGGGGGCCATGCTGGGCGATCTTTCGGAGGACTCTGAGGAGGTTACTGAGAGGTAGATATGATCATGTGTCATTTCAGAAAAAAATAATCATTTATAAAATTCTGAAAAATGAAGAAAAAGTAAAAAACTAATTCCAAAGGACCATAAGAAGTTCTGAACGGAAGGGCAGAGCTGTCCCAAGCTCACCTTCCCTTCTGTCATATGTACTAAGGAGCACAAATGCATACTCCATAGCCATACAGCTGCTTTTCTATGTGGAACTCTCTTTCTACTTTTGTGAGGGGAAATGCTTGTAACCCTAATTGAAATATCAGAATGGAGGCTTCCGGTTGTGGAAAGGAACTTAAAAGCTTACTACAGTTGGCTGGAAATTAGTTTTCAAGTTAAATTAAATTGATTTAAACACAGTAACTGTAAATCCCTCAACAATTTAACTATGCTACCATAGTTTGGAACTTGAATATTCTCCAAAGGCCCCTGTGTCAAAGACTGTTTTCAGCTGTCACAGATGGGACCTAGGAGGAGGCAGATAAACTGTTAGGCTGTGCCCTGGAAGCAGGTACTGGAACCCAAACCCCTTCCTGTCTCTTTCTCCTTCTGAGTGGTGACTAAGGCCAGCTCACTGGCTCCTGTAATGACATCATGTGCCCCACAGGCCCCCAATCAGCAGAGCCCAGTGGTCCTCACAGAAACTCCCAAAACCAAAATCAACATCTCCTCCTCCTAATCTTTATCCTGGAATCTTGTAACGGTGACCAAAAGCTGACTAGCACACATACGCGCTTATGTCGAGGGAGAGACATTAGAATCCAAGATTTTCCTCAATTCAGGTTTTCGTCCAAAGGAAATCTTTTCAGTAAAATCCTTTGCTCTATTTCCTTCTAGGCCTCTTTTAGGATGGTGAAAGATTACAGTAGTAAAGTGTAGGGTTATTTTATCATAAACTTCATTTAAACCGCCGTGTGAGGTTTACACTCTCTACCACGTAGATGTATCTTGTGAGAGAAGCCGTTCCTCATCCTGCCTCTCCACAGCTGGCTGGGCTGTGCAGTTTATGTTCAGGGAAGAACAGATGGCTCCAATTACTACTTAGCAGCCATGGTGTAAAGAAAGATGTTCTTTTGTATGAATGCTTATTAAAGTTGCAAGGCTCACTTTATTTGAAGACATGGATGGAATGCCAGGTAAAGTGTCTATCATGGGCTATCTACACCTTTATATGGGTGGGGATTAAATTCTGACTCTGAATGATTGTCTCTGCTCTGTCTGCCAGGAGTGGTTTATTATGAGAGACTCTCTTCCTATTAAAAAGTCCAATGCACAAAGCTCCTCGACCCATGGTTATAACGATTATAGCAGAAGGTGTGTGGTAGTGGCACTGGGGAGCTGAAGAAGCTGCAGAGCCCATGTTTGTTTCTTTCTTCTCTGTCTTAGCCTCACTCTGAATCCAAAACAGCTACTACTGAAATTCTGAAGCCTCTTTCAGTGCTCCCTAGATTAATGATGGAATTTTCTGCTTGGTGTTAATATATCATACTTCTTTTTTTCCTGTCATTGGTTTTGAGTGTCTTTTTTTTTCATCCATACACTTGCTAGTGGTATCTATCACAGAGCTGCTAGTGGCTGGCCTCTGCCCATCCCTTTGTCGTTCCTTCCCATAGTATAAGAATTGCCTCCTAATAAATTGCTGGCTATTTAACCAGTTCGACCATTTACTGAGTGTGACTGTTTGCTACCCTGAGAAGCTCCTCATAGAAACTGAGAGGTTTGTTTTGTTTTTGTCTTGTTTTTATTTATATAAAACATCAACTAGATCCATGTACTTTCGGCAAAAAAGAAGAAAAGCTGTGGGGTTCTGTATATTGGAAGCAGATTTTTTTTTTCTGATGGGCTCATTTATAAGGACTTTATTAGAGTCTATTTAAGCAGGGCCCCATAGGAGACAAGCTAGATAATCACCTATTAGCTAATGAGCCAAGGCCACCTGAGACAGAAGACCCAGGTTGACATAGACCGGGGCAGCTGTCTTTGCTGCAGAGATGATACTCATGAGCTCTGGAAGGCTCAGCACACAGGAATGGAATCAACAAGGCTGCACATCCACATCTGATGCTGGGAGGCAGGGGCTGAGTGGGAATTTCATTCTGCCTCAGTTTACCTCACAAACAGACATAGGAATCCACCCTCCCAGTCCTTCTCTCAGAGCTGTATCACACAAGGACCCTGTCAGCCAAGAACAAGCTAGGGAGGATGAAGCATTTCAGCTTCTATTTGAAACAGGAACCATGGTGATCGTGCCTCCCTATGCTCAATCAAAGGAAAAGTAGAAAGAGAAGGGGAAGTGAATGGAAAATGTGTTGGTTGTTTTTCCTGTATAAGTAGCACACAGCTGCTTCGGGAATGGGGTGATAGATAAATGTAATAAATAAAATGTATGTACTATGTATATGTATAGCTTATACATATATATATATAAATACACATGTTATTTATATAAATTTATCATTTTAAAGAGCACATGAACTATATAAACTACAGATTACATAATTTATATAAGATATATACTATGCTTTATAATACACACATACACACACACATACACACACAGAGAGAGAGAGATCACAGAGCTATGTAAACTGCTCTGCTTTTCCTTTTAGGATATCTGCCTAGCAACTGAAAGAATCAAAATAAGTAGCAGAAAATACTGAATATTTGCCTTGTCTTTTGTGTAGCAGACAATGATAAGTTACTATAATCTCGGTTTGAACTTATAACATAGAAGGTGAGTTCAGAAGTAAGTTGGATACATACAGAAAGTTGGAATGATTGGCACAGCTTTTTGGGTGCCCAGTGGGAGCACACTCAAGGCCGGGTCTTGATGAGTACTTCCCAAGATTACAAAAGGGAGAATGTCTTTGGAGGTCCTATGATCATAAGAATGACATGGGAGTCCCTGCCAAGAAGCAGGTTTCAGGAGCATGCACAGTTGACCACTTAGAAGATCAACCGGGCCAGGTCTCTAGTCTTTTGATGAAGTGCTGTAGTCTCTAAAAGGGCTAAATGAGGACCCTTAGTGAACAGGCAATGTTTTAAAAACAACCCAATCCTAAATTCTTGTCCTCAACTACTTATGAGTCAAGGAAGGTATCCATGGGTAGATGACAGGAACACATCTATTAGGGTGGGAGTTGCTGTGTGAACTCCTGGTAACAGAATGAGGTCCCAGGATATTCTTGGGAGATCATTCCTGAAGCACTGTATTTGACCCTGGAAGGCTTCACCCTTGAGATCTGAAGACCATAATACCAGAATGTCTGCACTAGGAATCTTTGCTCTCGCACAAACTGCTTTTAGTAGAAATATGATATAGAACAACTACTTTTGGAGACCCAATAGACACCAGTGTTATAAGCTATAAAAATGTTCAACTATATTTAATAATGGGAATGAGATTTTTATTCAGTTTACTGAGCTTCAAGAGTAGAAAACTAGTGAAATTTGTCTTATGCATGTAAACCTTTCTGGAGGTAATGGGTTTGCATACACAGGAATGACTGTAGTGTCCCCTCCCACAGCATGTTAGGAATCATGTTTCCATTTCAGTCAAAAACACAGTGAGTCCTGCCCAAAATGGCATCTGCTTCTCCCAACATCAGTTCTGCTCCTTAATTCTATCACTTGCCTTTAAAACTGACTCCCATCTTAGTCATGACCCACCTTCTGCTTTGGAGCATTATGGTAGCAATGCCAAGTTAATAACAATGTTCTCTGGCTGTAATCAATGAAACACAATATGAACTAGTTTAGGCAAAGAAGCATCAGTAAAAGTTCACAGCCTGCAAAGAAACTTAAGAACTCAGAGCTGAGAAGGGGCAGTATCCATGGTGCTTCAGCAAAGTCGGAGAGAATTGATGCTTGTTTTCTCTGGAGTTCTGCCATTGATAATGGGGCTCAGCTCCACTTCCTAGCTGTCTCTTGTTCTTACTCTTAAGAAAGACTCTGAGTGAGCTTTGAATCTAACTCCTTTTGGAATGAGTCTCCATGCTGCTCAAGGTGACGTGTTCTAGATGATACACTTTTCAGAGTCACTGCTATAAATCAAGGACAAATGTCAGGAAAAGGGAGATAAGTCACGGGCTTCCAAGCTTGGTAGAAATCTCAGTGGGTGTCATTGGTTACTTAATGTACATACACACAAACACACACACACACACACACACACACACACACACACACACACACACACCACTTCTTCATCCACAGGCAGTCATTCCTAAATAACTTACCTAGTGAACAAATATTTATTTAGTGTCCATGATATTTAGCCCTAGAAAACCATTATATCATTATAAGAAGTATAAAGAGGTGAAATTCATGGTATCATAAGAAATAAAGAATTTATAAATGAAAAGAATAATAATACAAGAAAATGAACAGTTTCAACCTAACAGAGTTTGGCATGTAAAAGCTTAGGATAAAAACATCATTTTCCTGAGAAATTAACTAATGCACCAAGATACAAAGAGCAAGAAAATTAACTCTAAATAGAAGGAAAGGACCACTATCCAGGAAAAACAGTATTCTATAACTATCATCTGGAATATAGAATATATTAGGAATGTTTGAGGGTTTGTGGGTCTCTGTCTCACTGCTGATGTCACCAACATCTAGTGCAAGGTGTGGTCTCCCAGAGGAGCAGAGAACTGGAGAATTTGCACCAAGGTGGAACTAGAGAGGGAGCTAGGTGCCACAATGATACAGACCCTGCCCCTCCACTCTCTCTCAGGAGATTGAGCATTTAAATGGGGTTTGTGGGAAACATGCTGTAAGTTACTTGGCGGCAGCATGAGCCAACTGGTTATCAGAGTTGAGGTGGTGAGGACAGCTCCCACCCGACAGTCTCAGAGGCAGTGAATAAACTTCTGCCATGTTTGACAGGGCAGATCAAACAGGCAGGGCCATATTTACCCTAGCAATGCTACTGCTTAGGTTTTTAAGAAGCATTTAGCATTTTAAGAAACAGTGCTGGTCAGAAAAGGATTATAGATATACAATAAAGACACATTCAGATGGAAAAGACCTCTAAATGGGTCACAGTGTTTGATAAATGTATGTAGGCTTGGGAGAGAGAAGAAAAAGAATAGAGAGAGTTATAAAAAGAAGTAAATGGTTTTTTAAAAAACTAAAACAAAGTTTTTAAAGAGACAAAGTAACCTTGTAGAAAAAGTTATAGGAGTAAAAAGAAAATAAACCAAGTAAAGATGGATTAGACACAGAAGAGTCTGGATTATGTGTATTATTGTGTTTTCTTTGATTTTTTTGACTGTGAAAGAGCTAAGTACAGACAGGCATTTCATTGTACAAGCTGCTAAGCTAAACCAACATATATATCTTAAAATTATCTTCTCTTCAAAATTTGGGTCTAAGGATATATTGCTTTGGAAAAGAGGTTCTTCTTTTGTTTCCACAAAGGATGTGAACCTGTGGAATCCTTCCAGACTAATGTGGTTTGATGGACCAAGACCTCCCCAACTGAAAAGTCACCATGAACACCTCCAAAATACTTCACCCAACAAAAAGCAAGAAGCAATTTGGAGAGAACTATGCCCATATTCCCAAATATTGTTTATAAATGTTTGTTTACATTTAAAGGGAAATATGCTATAGAGATTTACATTGGTATGGATCTTGGTTTATTGATACAAATTTAAAGTCAATTTTGTTAAACTGTGTATATGTATTTCTGATCTTGATTAAGGTATTGTATTTGTACAGTTCATTAAAAATATAATGTATATTTAAGAAATATAGGTTAATAGATAGTCATCTGTAATAGTAAAGCTTGTAGTCATGTTAGTTAAGTTTTCTAGATGTACAGAGATATATTTCAGGGAGACAGGGATTCTTCAAATCTTTCAAAGACCTTAAGAGTATGGTATTTAAGATGTTTAATAAGTTAGAACTTTTCATGACAATGAGACACATCTGCTCCTGGCAGCATCAATCTACTTCAAGAGGATGATGGGCATTGAAGAGGCTCCTTATGGAGTTTGCTAGACATTTGGGAAAGAGACTGCTCTTGCCTGGACTGCTTCATGTTATGCTGTATGAGCTGGACATTTAGCACCGACTAAGAGATAACTGCTGAACTTGCCTAAAGGTGAGATGATCCTTCAGGGTTCCTGCTTCACGAAAGAGTCTGCCAGAGATTCTGCAGGACACAGAAGAAAGCAACTGATGGACTTTGTTATTACAAGGCAGAACAGAACTTCAAATTTCCTGATTCATGGAAAAGTGTGCTGGATACTATGGGCCTGTAGGGTGAAGATAGATGCTCCAACATTACAGAAGAACTTTGGGTGATTGTCCAGACAGTGAGATGTCTCTGTCAATTCTAGAGTTTTGGAAGTTGCTTACAATGCACTTTCTGTTTACTTAGGTAATATTTCCTTTTGGGGTCTTTGAAGGAGTTGAAGAATAGATAGTTATATTTTTCTTTAGTTATGATAAAAGATAAGTATATATAAATATTTTAACTGCAATTATTGATACCTGTTTTGTTATATGTAATTTTACTATGTTAAAGTTAGAACCTTCCTTTTTTTAAACAGAAAAGGGGATGTGATGTAGGATTCCCCTCTGTATCTGTGAATACCATTGGTTAATAAAGAAGCTGTTTGGGGCCTGTGATAGTGTAGAGCAGAGCTAGGAGGGAAAACTAAACTGAATGCTGGAAGAAAGAAGAAGGAGTCAGTAAGAAGCTGTGTCCCACTGGAGACAGACACCAGAACTTTACCCAATAAGCCACAGTCATGTACCAATATACAGATTAATGGAGATGGGTTAATTTAAGATATGAGTTAGCCAGAAATATGCTTAATCTGTTGGTCAAACAGTATTATAAATAATATGGTTTCTGTGTGGTTATTTTGGGGCTGAGCAGCCAGGAACAAACAAGTTGCTCTCCTACTACATCTCTGTCTCTCTCTTTCTCTGTGTGTGTGTGTGTGTTCTTGTGTGTTCCACTGTGCTTGTGTGCAGATTCCAGGCACCCATGTAGGATGTCTACCCTTTTCTATAAACCTTAATGTCAGATGTGATGTCTCACTAACCTGGAGCTCACTGATTGGCTGAACTGCCTGACAGCAGTTCTAGGATCAGCCTGTCTTTGACCTCCAGCACATTTACCACCACACTCAGCTTGACTGGAGGCTGCGATGAAATTCACATCCTCACGCTTACAGAGCAAGCATTTGCTTGCTGAGTCATCTTCCCAGTGAGAATTTCTTTCTAAAAGAAAGCAAAATGTGTGAGGAATTGATTTGTACACACTGGTCCAGGAAGGCATCACAACATCTTGATTCCCATGATTCCACTGTCCTCAGCAACCTGGATCCCCGGAGAAGGCCTTTTCATCCTCCATTCTGTCACGCCCCACCTCCACCCCTGTAGCCTGTGAATACAGATTTAGCCATCAATCGTACACATATCAAATGAAGGGAAGACATAAAGAACACAGCAGAAATATAATATCATTCATTTTCTAAAACAGAAAAGAAACTTTTAATTAAGTTTTAGTGTAACTAGTGGACTGAATACATGTACTTCCTGTATCATCTCCAGATTCCAGGGACAGTAGAGAAAAGATGAGCTATTCATTCCTAATAGACTCAAGAACAGTAGGCAGAATTGACAATATACCAGATTTATGTTTCTGAAAGAAGAAAAGAAGAGGAAGAGTATAGAGAACACATTAGGTTAGAAGTGGCCAGAGGGAATCTGGGGCAAGGGAAGGAGCCAATATTCTCGGGAAAAACTCTCACGGAGCTAGTCCACCTCAGCAGTATAAAGAGAAGTGAGACAGGGTCAGCAATGAGGGTAATTAACTGAGTGGCAGCTCTACAGGTGCCCACTCATCATGTATGTTACTTGCTAGAGCAGTTATTAAAGCTGCTAAAAGCAGTTTGGGTCCAGGCCAAAAAAAAAAAAATAGTGTGGACTTTAATGGCCCAGAACAACATGTTGTCGCCTGAGTAGAATGGCCATCTTTTGCTGTGGTGGAGGTTTCTGTTTGTATACACTACAGAGATTTCAACTACAGTTGGACACATCCTGCCTCTGGGACACATTCTCAGCCTCCCAGAAAAGAGAACACTCTTCTGAGAAAACATTTATACTCAACCACAAAGGAAGACCTTGCTCACTACTTCATGAGGGTAATCTTAACAAGTGTTTATAAACAAAACATGCAAACAAAATGGGAACCATGCAGCCAACAAAACCCAAAGCCCAGAAAAGTATATTGTAAACCAAAGTGAGAACCCAGGAAGCAGATAGATCAGGAATAGAAGGGAACACCCAAAACCCAGCTAAAGTAAGCAGAGTAACTCAAGACGTCAGGGTACCAGGCAGAAATGACTGCATTGCATTTATAAAAATCAAATAATTAGGACTGCTGACATTTAAGCATGGATGAGTAGATATATTAAAACAGGAAATCTATAAGAATACAAAACAATAAAGAGGCAGAAAACACAAGAAAAAGTCAAGGAAGCTATAGAATTAAACCAAGAATTCCAAGAACATAAAGTTAAAAATATAGTTATCACAAAACTGTATCTGTGAGATGATGGGTTACATTCTCAATGGCTTTCTTCCTAAAAACAGCAAAAGTTGAATTTAAAATGTCTTAACTATCAATGAAAATAATACTCAAGCTGGGAACTTAATGAAGGAAGAAATTCAGAGAGGTAAACCTTGACCTAAGTCAGTCTTTGCTTTATGTATATTTGTCCAGTTTTGTAAATGTGAACTTTGTGGGACAGAAGAGACCAACTCAATGTCTGCTGAGTTCCCATTATTGGAACTGAGTTCCCATTATTATTGAGGTGGGAGCTCAATGTAGTCATCTCAATGTGGATTTTTTAAAAAATTAATCATTGAGCTTGAAATTATCAAGCATAAGATGAACATTACTGTTCGACTGGTAAGGAGTCAAAAGAAAAGCCAGGGAAATGAACTAAAGGCCTGAACAGGTCAATAATAGAGTCTGAGCAGGAAATGGGCCCTGAGCTGGATCCTCTGTGTATCCAAAACACTTCAAGGCCCCTCATCCAAAGCACCTTAACCTTTAACTGCCTGCAAACCATCTCTCTCCCGTCTGAGATCTGAGATGTTGATCATCTTGTAGGAAAACTGAGAAACAGATCCAGACATGGAGAAAACATAAGACAGAGGGTACAACTCGTGAAAATCTACATTAATCTCTTGAAACAGATTTAGTGAGACATCTTTAATTTATTTTTGAGATTAAAATATAATTACAACATTTACCCCTTTCCTTTTCTCCTTCCAAACACTTCCATATACCCCTCCTCGCTCTCTTTTAAGTTCATGACCTCTTTTTCCATTGTTATTACACACACGTATATGTATACACACATGTATTTTGAAATGTAACCTGCTCAGTCCATATAAAGTTATTTTATGTATGTTTTTTAGCACTGACCATTTGGTACTGGACAACCAGTTGGGAGAAGACTATCTGTCCTGCTCCCAGCATTCCTCACTTACTTGGAGTTCTTTCTGTAGAGTTGAGGCCTCATGGGATTTCCCCCATTCATTTGGAAAGTGTGTTATTGCTGTCTTTGTCCAGCTCAACAGGCAGTCATGTCGATGAGCTTTGTGGGCATAGCTTTTTGACAATCCCAGGAGTCACAGTCTCACCACAAACTCTGGTTCTCAGGCTCTTGGAACTGTCTTAACCTCTTTCACAGTCTCAGGTGAGGGACTGTTTTGTAGACATAAATACAGGGAATTAGGTTCTACAGCTCTGCATTTTTATCGGTTGTAGTCTTCTGTAGTGGAGATGTTTTCTTTTACTTCTTTGACTCAAACAAAAATTGTACCAACCATTACTGAGAGATATCCTCGCCAAAGATAACTATGTTATAGAATATATGACATTATAATATTATATAAATATGATAATAAGAATTTAGGTATCAAAATTCCATTATAAAGCCCATTGCTTTATATGAGAACCTAAAGAAGTAATTGAGAAAAGAATTTAGGAAGTGTAGGCATGATATGATGGTGTACAGTAACATGCCCTAATGATTTTGAGCTCCATACATGTTAACTGAAAAACATTAACACAAAGGCCACAGAAAATAGTATTTCATGGACAATAAAGACTCAACCTCAACTCATTGCAGCAGGGCTGCCCTGCATTTGGTGAGGCAAACGCCAGAAGGGATTCACTCAATGGGGGACTGCACCATCATCCTCTTTCCCAGCACCGGTTCACCGGTGAGCAAAGAACTTAAACTGCACACTTCTTCTGTTTGGTTGTTTGATTAAAGTCTTCCTATACTCCCAACTAACTAATTGTTTATTCAAGCCTATTGGAACATTCTATGATTGATATGTGGAATGAAAGGCTGGCTGTTTGCTATAAGTGATTAATTTTGTAAATATGTAGCAACTAGTCATATGGAACACAAATTTCTGTGTATATACATACATGTACATATATACACATGCATATAAAATTTCCATCTTCTATGTATATGTAAGTTTAAAGCTTTATATAGGTCTATTATGTGTAGATATAATCTAATTATAAAATGCTCTATTTAAATCTCAAGTTCACTGGAATATAACTGTGACATCAGAGACTTTTGTTCATTTTGTTTTCTTGTTATAACTCTGAGTACAAAGAACCTGACACATGGTAAACATCTCATAGATATCTTTTAGCTTGGCACATCAATGTTTGAAACTGATGTGTTGAAATATCCCATTAGAAGCACAATGACTCTGCCAGAAACTCTCAACAGGCTAAATATTTATGAGAGAAAGGCACTGACAACAGCAGGAGGATTTTTAAAAGCCAAAGTCTCCTGATATTTTCTGTGTTCCACTGTCTTGCCAGGCACTGAATTTAAAGAGAGAAGGTTTGGGTAATCCCAGGGACAGCAGACACTTCCGGTCTACAGGACCATCACCTGGGAAGCTGTGCTGTATGCATCTCCTCCTGTTTCCTTAGGTTCTGGCTGTGTTCGTGGTGTGATTCCAGAATTCAAATTGGAAACAGTCCTTAACATCTACTGCTCCTGGTATTTGGATACATAACCTTTGGGAGGGAATGAGTCTTAGTTGAGGGCAGGTCTCCAGATTGGTAGCTTTATTATAAGAAGATGGAAGACAGGCATGGCAGCACATGCCTTTAATCCCAACACTTGGGAGGGAATTTATTTACATAATAATCTAAATAATAGAATATACCACAAAAGGACTTAAAATTTGCTTTTGATTGATTTTTATATCTGATTTCTAAGATGGTGGTTCTCAAGCTGTGCGTCACAACCCCTTTGGGGGTCAAGAGATCCTATCACAGAGGTCATATGCCAGATATCCTGTATGTCAGTATTCACATTATGATTCATAACTAGAAAAATTATATTTATGCAGTAGCAACAAAATAATTTACAGTTGGGGTCACCACAACATGAGGAACTGTATTAAAGGGATTCAGACTTAGGACGGTTGAAAATCACTTCTCTAAGAGATCATTCCAACATAACAAAACTAAATCTGTGTGTGGTTCTTTAAAATAGCACAACTGGACATGTGGTTTTATGTGCAAAAAATAAGTTGAGTTCTCACTGTTCCCTTCTTCTGCAACTATCAGAGCTCCCCTAGACTGCACATCCTCGCACCCTTCCTGTGCACCTTCCACATTCTTTGCAAGTTTTTTACAATTTTCCTCCAAATGCTCACCTCTCCAGTATGAAGCCTAGATGCTGTGTGCACACACAACCTCTGACACTCTAGTTCTTTCCTATTATTCCAGCCCCACTTCTGATATGGGAGGTCCTTCTGTATATGTGTTGCTTTTATTGGTTAATGAATAAAGTTACTTTGGTCTATAACAGAGCAGAATATATCCAGGCTAGAAGAGATAATAGAGAAAGAATAGGCGGAGTTGAGGAGATGCCATGTAGCTGCCAAAGGAGGACACACCAGATCCTTACCAGTAAGCCACAACTTCATGCCAATACACAGACTAATAGAAATGAGTTAATTTAAGATGTAAGAGTTAGTTAATAAGAAACCTAAGCTAATAGGGCAAACAGTGTTGTAATTAATATAGTTTCTGTGTGATTATTCGGGTTTGAGAGGTTGGGAAACTAATAACAGTCTCTGTTTACACACCTCTTCCTATTTGCCCTAAGCAACCTACCACTTCCCTTTCAGCCATTCTTTCAGGAACCAACTGTTTCTGGCCTGGGTGAGCATGGGCAGCTGCACTTACCCTAAGCACAGGAACAAGTTCTTCATTTACTCTGCTATTTCCCACCCTCATCTGTGAGCTCTTGAAATCAGTGACTAAGCTCTGTCTATATCATGGGCCTACACTGTGCCTGAACAAAGAAATTTTTTATGGATAATTGAAGGAAATAAGAATAACCAGCCAATGTCAACCAACCATAATTGCATAGGATAGACTCATCCAAAACCCGACAAGGGACAGAAGTTTGATTTGATGCTACGTTATTAGTAATAATGATGGTCTTTGGATCAGTGGATCCTTGAATGCTTATGAAATATCCAGTAAAGATAAAGGTATCTTTAATATACATATTAAACATTATAATATTAGGGATGGTGAATTTTATTGCACTTTACAGAACATATCAATATTTATGGAAATATTACCTTAGAGAAATTCAATAAACTTAAGTAACCAACCAATCTTATCATTTCTCATTCTAGATTAAGGGAAACTTAATTCACTCCGAACTGAATTAAAATATATTCCATCTTTTATATAGGCAATGAGTACATTCATAAGATATATTTTAGCACCTGTCAAATTTTTAGGATGAAAGGAAGGACTGTATTTATTTCTAGTTTAGGCTCAAAATCTTGAAAAGGGGAATGGTACAAATGTCTGGCTGAAATCTCTTAATGGAAGTCACAGCCCTGCGCCTACAATCCTCTTTCACCTAGGAAATGCCTGCACATTTAATCCCATGGCCATCTCCCTACATTTCCTCTCCTTACCGATATCACTTCAGAGATCCAGTGGTCCTGAATTTTCTGAACAAATGCATTTGGCGTATATTTTCAAGCATTCTCCCAAGTTTTTAGTCTTTTCATCACAAAGCATTCCTTTTTTAAAATTTTAAAACATATATTACTTTGCTCAAAATAGTTTTCATTCTTTACTAAAATCACCTCAAGACAATCTGAATTTTAAAAGATTTTGAAATAATTTCTCAATCTTCAGTACCACAAAAGTCAAAAGGATAATATTCACTCAATTTTTCCCCTCTACTTGGCTGTCTTAGCAATGCATATTCCCAGCGATGGCCAGAAATACCAGTTATCTCTATTGATGCACCATTTTTCATCCAGTTCCAGACTGGCACAATAGAAACAAGAATAGAACATGTAAACTGAACTCTAAAGGTATAGGCACTCAGCAGTGAATGAGAACACCTCTCCCAAACATAAACAGGCACAGAAAACCCAAAGTCGCTGCTCCAAGCCCTTCCTAGCTCAGTGAGATTCTCTAACAAACTCTCTGAAACCACATCCTTAGAATCCTTTCCAGATTTCAGCATCTTTGGTTAGTGGTGAAGAGGCCTATTCTCTTCACTAGTATGCAAAGCAAAGGGCAGTAAGCAGGAGTGAGTCATCTCCCTTCCCTTCTTCCTGTCCCCTTTTCCATCCCACCATGCCCTAGTAGTTTTGACTCACAGCTCTGACAAGTTTATCCATTAGACTTTGGACAGCATACCAGACTTCCCATCACTGTGAAAGACTACCTGACTTAAGGGTAGGTTTACTTGGCTCATTGTTTCTGGAGTGATTCATGGCGGGGTGTTGTGCTAGGGCTGAGAAGCTGACATCAGTAAAGCCAGGAAGAAGAGAGAGAAATCCCTTGTACTCACTGTCTTCCTTTTGCCCTGCTGTCACATTCGGTCCTTATCCTCTGAGACAGTGCTTCCTCTTAGCCATTCTTTCTTGGAAACCCTGTGGAGACATTTCCAGAAGTGTATTTACTTATCTCCCAGGTCCTTCTAAAGCCAATCAAGTAAAGGGTAAAGACTAGCCATCACAGAGGACTTCAAGGCTACATGCTCCTACATGGAGTGCTACAGTATGTGTCTACTGGAAACAGTAACTACTCCAGCCTCTTATCAAGACTGTGCCTAGCAATAAAACCCAAAGTCTTGTATTGGGAAAACAGGATTTACCTATAGGAGGCAACCCTCAAATACTTGAGCTTTTACTAAAGCAGTCTAAAGATTTTATTATGAATTTGAGACTTCCAGAATCTAAATTTGTATATCAATCGTACTCACATGCCAAAAATAATATGACATCTGTCTTAGTTAGGGTCACTATCGCTGTGATGAAACACCTTGGTCAAAGCAAGTTGGGGAAGGAAGGGCAGCCGGCCTTCATGTTACAGAATGGCACCAATGTGGATAACTGCATCCACAGAAAGCTTGAGAAAGGTTGGGAAAGAATAGAGTAAAGCATGTTTTTCTTGGTAGCAGCAATTTCGGGTCTGCTCTGCTTGCTAGAGGCAAGCAAGCGCTCTCATCTAAGAGAGGCTTCCTGACTCAGCTTTAGCTGCAAAACCCTACAGCTCATTAAGAGGTCCTGCCACAAAAACACTTAAATGGTGTTGATGAAAAGCTGACCTCATGCTTTTCAGTTTTCAGCCATAGCATGAAAAAAGCTGTGCTGTTTTAAAATGCTGGTTTTCTGGGCTGTCCTGCCAGGGCAAACTCTGGCTCTTTCAGGCAGGCAGTCTGACAATAGAGCATTTGAATGTGGTCTGTGAGCAGAATGAAGTAAAAAAGTATGTTACTTTGGAGAAGAGATTTTGCTTTTGTTTCCACAGGAAATGAAAGACTGTGGATTCAATCCAAATTAAGAAAAATCTGTTTGATCAAGGAAAACCACCTGAGAAATCTCCGGTAGGAACAGATGGCCCAGATGTCTGAGTGCTACACCCAGAACAGATTCAAGACTGCTGCCTGAGATGATCAAGACTCACAGGATACTCCAGTCAGGACTTGATGATAATTCTAAATTTTCTTTAGGTCCCCATAAGAGTATCCATGCCCCCAACCAGCCGGAAGTAGCATAGAATACTATGCCCACATTCCCAACAAATGGACTATGGATATTTTCCTTTGTTTAAAAAAAAAAGAGGGGGAAGTGGTACAGGAGAATTGTCTGTATTCTGTCAGTCATGTTTTAAATAAATGCTGATTGGCCAGGCAGGAAGTATAGGTGGGTCAACCAGACAGGAAGTAGAGGCAGGGCAATGAGAACAGGAGAATGCTAGGAAGGAGGAAGCCCATTTCCTCCCACTCCTGCCCAGACTCCAAAGAGGCAAGATGTGACCTGCCCTGCTGAGAAAGGTACCGAGCCATGTGGCTAACATAGGTAAGAATAATGGGTTAATATAAGCTACAAGAGCTAATAAGTAGCCTGAGCTAATGTGCCAATCAGTTTTATAACTTATGGAGACCTCTGTGTAATTTTCTTTGGGGCTTGCTGGCTGTGGGATACCAGGTGAGACAGAAATCCCAACAAGCAGCCCCCTTCATGTTACAAAGATGGATGCTAAAAAGAAATCCCACACTAGCCCAGAATTGAGTATAAATAAAAGGTTATTTATTTAGGGGTAGACTCACAGTTCTCTTCTCAAACAGAGAACAAGAACCAAATTCTGCAGCCCAAAGAGAGGTCTTTACATAGGCATTTAAAGTATAAGAGGCCACACCCAAGTGGGCAGGTAACTTAAAGGCTGTAGGATTTCCTACAACAGGGGAGGACAGGGTTTATTTGGCTTACACTTCAACAGCATTGTTCACCACTGAAGAAAGTCAGGACAGAAACTCAAAGAGGGCAGAACCCTAGAGGCAGGAGCTGATACAGAGGCCATGGAGGGGTACTTACTGGCCTGCTCTCCATAGCTTGCTCAGCCTGCTTTTTATGGTTATTCCACTGTGTAATATCATATGAGAGCTTCTTACTCTTATCTATCTATAACTTAGTACCATGAGTCAAACTTTCAGACTTCTGTACTTCATGCCCCACACTCTTGTAATTATTCTCCTTTCAACGTCTCTCAAGCAAGCAATAGGCAGCTGTGTTAGTTTGGTTCCCATTGCTGTGATGAAACCACATCCATAGCCCATCAGTGAAGGAAGTCAGGACAGGAACTCAGCAAGCTAAGAACCTGGAGACAGGAACTGATGGGAAGGCCAGAGAGAGGTGCTGCTTACTGGCTTGCTCTCCAGAGCTTGCTCAGACCTCTTTCTTACAGAATCCAGGACTAGCACAGGGTGACCCTACCCACAATGGACTGGGCCCACCTCCCACATCAATTACTAATTGTGAAAATTCTCTACAGGTTTGCCTACAAGCCTGATCTTCTGGAGACATTTTCTCAATGGAGGCTCCTTCCTCACTGATGACACTAGCTTGTGTCAAGTTGTTGTAAACTAGCCAGCACAACATCTTTGCAGACTCCCATAAGAAAACTTCAAGTAACCTCACTAGCTTCTTCTAGAATATGTTTTTATAAAACTCCCCCTTTTTCTCACAGAAAAATATTCCTAAATATTTAAAAAGTTTCTAAATATACTTTTAAACATTTCAAGTATAATTTAATTACACCCTCCAGTCCTGACACCAATACTTCCCATGTTGGGGCTTTACTCAGAGTGCATTTTCTCAGATCTAACAAAAGAGGATGAACTACATTTGTAGAATGCGGCTTTGACCTCGCAGCTCTTCCCTCCCCAGCACACAGTGCGATAGTGACTGGGAAGTTCGGAGCACTTGGACTATAACCAAAAGAAGGTTGACAGATGCATACAAGACCAACACTGAACTAAAGGCTGAAATGTTTGTTTCTTTCTCAATCCATTTTATGGAGAGCAGCAACACTTTCGTTTTGGTGTGGGGATCGAAGCAGCGGTTCCTGTGAGCTTTTCGCAGCTTCAGTGGCGTTCTTCCTGTGCCCATTTTTCACCTCACTTACTAAGGACACAAAAAGCACTATTTGGTGTTCTTGCCATTTTCTTACCTTTCATCTGGAGTTCTCTATTATGGTTCTTAGGGAGGCTAATCTTTTCCGTTTTCCATTTATCTATTATTCTGTATAATTGCAGCCCTCCATTTCCTTTCACAAGCACAGGGTGGATCTGAGCACATTTAAATCAAAGAAAGTGCTTTCTGAGTCACAGTGGTACTTCCATGGCCTGACTTCTCCCTACTCTATGTTTGAAGTGTCATATTACCCCCCAGTGGTCAAGCATAAAATAGCAACCTTTTGCTCTCCTTGGTACCATAATATGTTCAAAGTGTGTGCTGATGTCTCCCTGAAGGGAGGTCAAAAGAGAGCCCATTAGTGGAGGTGTAGTCTCTGCCTCAGTAGAAACTCCAAGGCTGAAGGGTCATGGAGAGACGCCGATGCTTCGCACCATGTGGCAATGTCAAAGCCCCTAGAGAGCAGGAGAGATGAAGGTGCAGCCTCCGTTGCCGTGGCACCAGAACCGACCCTGAGATGACCTCCAAGCACAGCAGCAGGTGTGGAGGGAAACCAACCTCAGCCCACCAGACAAGCTGTGTATTTCAGAAGGCAGAGCAGAGGAATAGCGTAGTCCAAGCCTTCAGAGTGCAGAAGTTTGTGAGTGTCCCATATACTGGGCATTGAACTACAGGTTTTGATTGACATAGCATGATGAGGTATTTGGTTTGATCATAACTGTGCCCTGAAACTTCCCTTTGGCAATAAGACATATGTGACATATTTTGGAATTTACAGGAGCCCATAATTAAGACACTATATTTCTAAAGAGAACTTGGACTTCTAAAATGTTTGAATTTTTCAAAGAATGGGGGATATTTAAAACTATACTACATTTTATACTGTGATAATAACATGAGATCTTAGAGGTAGACAAGAAAGGAAAGATTATGGTTTAATAGTGATGTATTTGTGTTCAAGTAGACAAAGGATTGATTGTTTATTTTATTTATTTATTTATTTGCCAATTTGACAGAAACGTAAAGATACTTGGGAAGAAATCTCAGTTGAAGAATTTACCTTGGGCTGTGGGCATCTGTAGCTCATTTTCCTGATTAGTTATTAAAATGGGAGGGGATCGGCCCACCCATCCCTGAGCAAGTGGGCCTGGGCTGGATAAGAAAGTAGCTGCAGGGGAAGCAGTCAGTAAGCACTGGTCCTACTTCAGTTCCTGCCTCCAGGTTCCTGTTTGGAGCTCCTACCCTGACTTCCATCAGTGATGGTCTGTAAGGTGGGAATTATAAGATGACATGAATTCTTTCTTCCCAGTTGTTTTTAGTCATGGTGTTTTATCACAGCAGACTAATACAAACTAGAACACACAGTTAATAAAAATGCCATATAATATAAATTAGAAATAAACATACACACTGTAGAAGGAGACAGGAAGTGGAGAGATACAGTAAGGATCACAGACCAGACATACCTGGCAAAGATACACTTCAGCAACCTACTTCTGTAGGTGGACCTCTCTTTTCCTTTTGCCAGTTCCCAAGTAACCAACACGGAGATTTAATATTAATTATAAATGCTCAGCCATCAGCTCAGGCTTATTATTAACTAGCTCTTACAACTTAAATTAACCCATTTTTATTAGTCTACATTCTGCCACATGGCATTATCTCTCCTTCATTTTGCACCTCTTGTTTCCTCTCTGCGTCTGACTAGCAGTTCCCCTGACTCTGCCCTTCCTCTTCCCAGTATCCTTAGTCTGGTTCTCCCACGTTACCTTGTCCTGTCCAGCTCTTGGCCAGTCAGCCTTTTTATTAACCCAATCACAGCAACATATATTCACACAGTGTAAAGGAATATTCCACATACTTCTTCTAATCGGCCCAGCTCCTCATAGACCATTCAGTATGGATTCACCAGTGCATTAACCCACGCTGAAGTGGAACCCTCACAATAACCTCAGATACGAAACCTACACAAGACCTGCACAAGATCAAAGCAGTTAAAATTCCAGCATTGGAGGAGGAGTCCCTAAGGCCTGGCACCATAGGTGGATGCTGACAGGGGAGAGTCACTCTCCTTTGAAGACATGGCTGTGGGAGGTTGCCCATGTCCCAGTGGATGGCCCCACATGCATGGGCAGCACTAATTAAATTCAGGGGATTATTAATAACCAAAAGAGAGAGGGTTTGGGGGCACAAGGGAGACAGAGTTAGGGGCACAAAGAGCCATTGGAGGGAGACGGTGGTAAATGGATATGGCCAAAGTGCACCAATGGCTAAAAATATAAATAAAATATTTTAAAAACTTAAAATCTGGAAATCTTTTCAATCTTATTTTACCTTTTGTAGTCTCTCACATACTATATCACCGTACTTCACTTCCAATTTTATGTTTTCCTAGAGCAAAAATGGATAAATTCACTACAGAGAGGCTCAGGATCAAGCTGGAGTTTCTTTCACACCTTCCAGGAAGCAGCTCTGCGAAGACATCTGCGTGTGTCCCACTGGAGTCTTTCACACTTCGCAAGTGTGCTTTGTGCTTCTCTGAATATAGAGACATAGGAAAACGTTGTGAGACTATACATATATAAATATATTTCATTCTGTGTGAGTTTTGTATATTTGTGTATGCATGACTCAGCATACAATCAAACATGTTCAGCAAAAAATTTGAGAAATATTTAGCTATAAATATGCGTGTTGTGTGCTTCCCTAGAGAGGAGCCATGTAACAGTGTGTCCGTGAACAGGGGAATATGCTCATAAGGACAGTCACATAAGATCAGACCAGTTGGAAATTTCTGTCATCTAGTGATGACATCCATCCTATCCTTGTTTGTCTTCTTTTAAATCTTTCCCCAGCAATATTTTCAAATATCCTTATGATCACAAGACCTAATCTTCCCATTATATTTCATAACTAAATAATACTAATATAAAATATCAGTTTTCTTATTTGGTTTTTCAAGAAAGGGTTTCTCTGTGTGGCCCTTGAATGTCCTGGAACTCACTCTGTAGACCAGGCTGTCCTGAGAAAGGTACTTCTATTACACTAAAGGAGTATTTATTTATTTTTACTTTATTATGATTTCTTACAACTCAAGAATATTTTAAGGATATCTATATCTACCAATGTGATCATATCATTTTACATTTTGACTTAGAAAATATAGTGTGTTGTGTTACTAGCACCCATAATGCTAAACCTTTTTAAAAAATGCTGCCCCAAACTCACTGCTCTTAGGTGCTGTTCAGTTCTCACTTGCACAGATATTCACATATGAAAGGAACCTATAATTTTCTTTCTGTGTTATTTTTTGTCAAAATTTACATGCTGATTTTGTTTTTATAGGTTTTTTTATGCACTGGTATATTTATAAAGGCATCATGATGATCTGCTTCCTAGATATTTAAAAGCATTAATTCATGAAAACATTAGCTACTAAGGCTTCTTAAAGGCATAGCTTTCATAAAACCTGGGCAGATTTAGATAAATAGAATGGGCCCAGTTCTGACCAATCTCAGTTGGCTCTGACTTAATCAGTGGGAAAATCTGGGAGTCAAGCAAATGAAAGAGAAATGCTGAGAAATATATATAGTCGACAAACACAGCAAAGAAATCAGAATATCACCCAGGAGAAGGGAGTGCCAAGTTCTGGGCTTTAAGACTCCCCCTTGCAGCTGCAGACTGCACTGTAAGAGGCAGGGCTGTCCCAGCACTAGGGATGCCTCATTTACACAGTCTTTCATTTGTCCTTTAGCCACCTCTGTAGACAACTCCCAGTCTATCCCTGCAGCTCTTCTGTTATGGTAACTGTCCCTTCATGCTGATGAATGGGGGTCTACTCCACATCCGTCTTCTCCATGAGGTTCCAAGTTCTAGCCCTTCTGTTTTGCAATGCTTGTTATCATAAAAGAAATTGCTATTGCTCTAGACATCATTTCATGTAGATATATTTTTCACAGCACGAAACAAATTTCCCCCAGTCTTTATATGACAATTTCAGATCTCTCGAGCGAACCTGAGAGATTCATTATAATGCTCAAATGACCACTTTTAGTGTCCTAGAGAAAGGAACAGAGGCCATTTAGGGTAATGGGGACAGTCAGGCTTTCAGAGAAGGACCCGTAAATATCAAGGAGAGGATAGTCCAACTTCTATCTTTTGGAGGGCAGGTTACTGTATTTCAAATTTCTTAGTTCCCATTTACTGTATTCTAATATTATAAAGTATCAGTGCAATTGGAGTTTGCCATCTTCCCATTTCAACCTAGTTTGCATCATATCTGAAAATGATAGGCATATTCTTCTATTACTTTAAAAACTTACCTAAGAGGCACACATTAAGTAGAAATTTACCCGCATTGTACTATCACAGAAGATCCAGGGCTCTTCAGAGAAATGAGGGCTTAGGAGGAAAATATTTTTCAAAGTCAAGACACCAAAATCACAGTTATTGACGACATCTGGAGCAACAATAGATGGTGACAGTAATTGTTGCTCAGGCTTTGCCATGGTTTTCACTTTCCCAAGGGTAAAACATGGAAGTAGAGGCGTGCGGGTTTTAAGATTACATTTCTGCTTTTTCCCCAAGTTCCCCCCATCCTCCCCTTCTCCCTTTTCTCTCCCCATCTCCCCTTACCCCCATTCCACCCCACCCCCAAGATCCCAATTTTCTCCCCGGCAATTTTGTCTACTTCCCATAGCCAAGAGGATAACTATATGTTTTTCCTTTGGTTCACCTTCTTACTTAGCTTCTTTAGATTCACCTATTGTAGACTCCGTGACCCTTATTTATGGCTAGAAACCAATTATGAGTGAGTACATCCCATATTCATCTTTGATTAACTGGACTCTCTGAACATGGCGAACAATGAGGGCTGATGAGAAGCCAAGGACAATGGCACGGGGTTTTGATCCTACATAATGTGCTGGCTTTGTGGGAGCCTAGCCAGTTTGGATGTTCACCTTCCTAGATATGGACGGAGCGGGGAGGACCTAGGACTTACCACAGGGCAGGGAACCCTGACTGCTCTTTGGACTGGAGAGGGAGGGGGAGAGGAATGGGGGGAGGGGAGAAGGGTGGGAGGAGGGGGAGAAGGGTGGGAGGAAGGGGAGGGAAATGGGAGGCTGGGAGGAGGTGGAAACTTGTTTTTTTTCTCCTTTTTTCAATAAAAAAAATATAAATAAAAAAAAGAGAAAAAAAAGATTACATTTCTGTACCCACTACCTGAGCTTACCAATGTATGTGACTCTCTCAAAAACCCATTTTAAAATATGCGATAAAAATGAATCTCTTTTGTAAAGGATGCAACCACTTTTGAGCAAGAAGATATCAAAAATATCACAACTTAAAAAAATCCCTGTGAAACTGAGTTGCTGATTTGAATGTGAATCGCATGCCATTTCTCTGCGTTTAGACAGCGTCAGCATTCAGTCGGTTATTCCGAGGCAGAATGGCCAGTTCCTTTGCGAATCACTGGGATGAAAAGTTCTGCAGTTCTCGTCATTCAGGAGGACTCAACTCCCAGGATGCTTCGGTGCATTCGGGAAAGTTCTCGCCATTCAGAAGGACTCAGATCCCAGGATGCTTCTGTGCATTCGGGAGATTTTTAGTAATATTTGGAGGATTGGAGGATAACACAAATCTCTCTGCCCAAGCCAGCTGGATCGTTCTCAGAACACAGCTGAAAATCAAAAATAAAGTACCATGTTCGGCTCCCACGTGAACACAGAGCTAATTCGGAAGTGCATGTAGATCAACTGGGCATGAAGTGTACCATTGCATTCCTTTCCCCAAGAATACAAGAATATGTAATTATGGAGGTTATAGAGAAACATATAACTATATGTTTTTCCTTTGGTTCACCTTCTTACTTAGCTTCTTTAGGATCACCAATTGTAAACTCCGTGACCCTTATTTATGGCTAGAAACCAATTATGAGTGAGTACATCCCATATTCATCTTTGATTAACTGGACTCTCTGAACATGGCGAACAATGAGGGCTGATGAGAAGCCAAGGACAATGGCACGGGGTTTTGATCCTACATAATGTAGGAAGAGTGGGAGGAGGTGTAGAAGGGATCAGAACGTGTGGTTGGAGACTATAAAGCACCTTATTCATCTCCAAAACAAAGAGAGTAGAGAAAGTAGGGAGCTAGCAGAGCCTAGCTGGCTCACCCTTCCAGCTCCCTTGCTTGCTGTACCTCTACTGCATTCCTCCCTTAGAGTCCATGCGATAACTCACGCCACATCACATCTTTTGCTTTAAGTCAACATGAACTAAATTATGTCTCTTGACTGAGCTGAGCTTGTCACAGTTTTTGGAATCTGTAAGCCACAATATGCCAGAGAGCATTTTCAGATAAGACTTCCAACGAGGGCTGTCTTGGTTTAATTAAGGGTCAAAGTAGACTTCAAAAAAATTACTGTTGTAGAATATTAGTAACCAAGCCCCCCTGAGGAAGGTTGACAGCTGGGGCAGATTGGGGGGCCACTGATAGTGACACTGGGATGTGTCTCTACTTGCATATATCGGCTTCATGGATCCTATTCTCTTTGGATGTAAACCTTGCTCAACCTAGATGTAGTAGGGAAAGCATTGGACTTTCCACAGGGCGGGGTGCATGGTACACCTGAGCAGAATAGGGCCACCACAATAACCTCTTACAGTATGCAGCCAGCCTTTTGTTTCATGAGTTCTGCACCTACAGATTCAACCAAATGTGGAAATATTCAGAAAAAGAATTGCATCTCTACTGAACATAAAGATTTTTTCTTGTTATTTCTTAAATGATACAATATAATACCTATCTATATAGCATTTTTATTAGATTAGGTATCATAAGTAGTCTAGATATTATTTTAAATAATAGGAGTTGGGTGTATGAATGTACATCTGCAATATCAACACTTACAGAAAGAAGCAAAAGGGTCATAAGTTTGAGGTCAGTTTCAGCTATAGAGTAGTACTCTGTCTCAAAAATAACTGAATTAATAAATAGAAAATGCATATAGGCTATTTCTAAAAGTTATATCACTTTACATAAGGGACTTAAGATTCCATGAATTGTGGAATTATTCTCAAATGAAGCCCAAACATTATGCAAAGGGATAGTACGATGAACCACAATTACATCTTCATAACCCTTTCACTTTTACCATATAATAATATTAAAGGGGTGACATTCATTGCTTTTGCTCAGTAGAGGTCATAGGGTCATCTCAGAATATGACTGCTACATTTGGAAATGTACATATGTGATAACTCAGAATGTCTACTTCTAATAATAGACATCCAAATAATTCTTTCGTGTAGACATAAAGAAATTGGTATAAAGCTCTCTGCAGAACAATTATTTCTAACTTGGAAGAAATAGGAACAACTAAAATGTATACAGTCATAATGGTTAAGAACATTTTGACATATGTGTGGAGCACAGTACCCCTGGTGTGTAAAATGAATGGACTGGCTCTACTCACATTCACTGATGAGGTTCATGGCATAAAGCTGAGTCACAAAGAGCAGGATGCAAAGCAACAACTTTCTACAGCATCCATCCTTCACCTGTTCAACAGATGTTCCTCGAGTACTTACCGTGAACTTTGTATTCTAGATGATAAATACAGCTAGGAACCTAGCAGCCTGTGTTAGTGATGTGCAAATGTTGTCTCCAAGTTTTATCATGTTGATGCATGCAAAAACAGTGGAGATCCCAGGATATATAACAAAAGATATATATTTTAAAAAGATGAGAAAAGAAAGGGTGGAGGGAAAGAAAGAGAAGAGAGAAGGAAGGAAGAGAATGAGAGGAAAGAAGGAGTGAGCTACCAAAATCCTCCTGCCTTCATCAACTGACTGTGTGGGAACAGGTTTTCTTCATATATGCTGTCCCTCAGTACCTTCTGAGTAATGATTACAGGAACCCCAGTGCCTGAAATACAGATGGTCAAGTTCCATATCACATGCTGGAGTATTTGTATATAGCTTATGCACATCCTGTGTAATTTAAAACACTTTTAGGATTTGCATGGTATCTAATGCAATGTAAGTAGAGGAATAAATATCATGTCCTATCGCTCAGGGAATAATGTAAGGAAATTAGTCTGTACATGTTCAATACAGATGGCTAGAGCCAGGAAGGTGGAACCCAAAAGTATAGAGGGCCTCAATCAAAATGGGTGGGAAAGGACTGAAGACCAAAGTGGATATAGAAATGTAATTTGGTTATGTTTATTTTATGTAGATACAAATTTGCACTTTCTCATTTGAGAAAAGCATATTTAGCACAAAGATTTTACAGTCTTCTGAGAAAATTTGATTTAGGAGTTTACCATGTGGAGTGAGCCTATGGCTCTGATTTCTCCAAGCTTTAACAAGGGCTATACTTAGGAGAAAGTTTTGTGGATGAGAAATGACGTTAGACTCCTATAGATGAGTGAGAATAGCATTTCTTTGATGGGGGAGAGTCTTCTGTTTTGTGTTAATTTCATTGGTTAAATAAAGAGACTGCCTTGGCCCTTTAATAGGACATAAAATTGGGTAGGCGGAGTAAACAGAACAGAATGCTGGGAGAAAGAAGCCGAGTCAGGAGTCACCATGATTCTCCCCCTGGACACAGATGCAGGTTAAGATCTTCCCTGGTAAGACACCTTGTGGTGTTACAGGGATTTAGAAATGGGTTAGATCAATATGTAAGAGCTAGCCAATAAGAGGCTGGAACTAATGGGACCAGGCAGTGTTTAAAAGAATACAGTTTCCATGTAATTATTTCGGGGCATAAGCTAGCCATGTGGGCAGCCGGGTGCCAGGGACACAGCCCCGCCACACGCTGCAAACGTGACTTTGGGTGATTGCCCAGGTAGCCAGTTGTCTCTGTGATTTGTTGCATGTTTTGGAAGTTATTTTACTGAACTTCCTAATTACCCAGGTAACATTATTTCCCTTCTCAGATCTTCGATGGGGTTGAAGACTACATAAATGTAGTTACTTTTCTCTCATGACTTGGCCAAGTTACTTATTATACAAGACCTAAGCTAGTTAGAATAGGATATTTGTACTTATTGTATATAATTTCATAGTAGGTTTAGAACTCTCTTACTTAAACAAAAGGGGGAGGTGTTGTGGGAGCTCCTCCTGCTCCTTCAGCCAATAGCCGCTGAGACACCCGTCCATTGGGGCGTGGTCTCTCTCCCTTTAAAAAAGCGGCCACTTCCCTCTCCTCTTTCTCTTATTTCCTGCTCCGCTTCCAGCGACTAGACTCCCTTCCTGATTGCACAGAGGGCTGTTGTCTGGGACGGTGATCTGTAAGTTTTTTCCCCTTTAAATAAATAACCATTCTATTAATCATAATTTCAAACTGGTGTGGGATTGTTGTGACTTACACCTTCGCCTTCATTTCTTTTTAGGGGGGAATTAAAGCAAGCTCTCATTGTTTTCTCTGAGACACAATGTTGTGGTTTAGGGAGGGAGAAGGTGTGTCCAACCCTTCATAAGCTCTGTTCTGTGCAAATAACTCTCCAGAAGTGGGGACCTGGCTGAGAGGATGTCTGGTCTGTGCTTAGGATGGTGGGTATGAAAAAGAATGAGAGATATTGGCAAGTAATTGGCAAACAAGTTCAAGTCAAGAGCTATGAGCAAGTGGGAGCCATGTGTGCTGCAGCAGGGCAGTTGTGAAGAAAAGGTCTCACGATGAGGATTAGTCCAGTATTTCCTATATTCACTTTCTGTGTCACAGAGCCCTCCTCCTAAGAGCAGAGTGGTCAAGGCCCATAATCCTAGCTCTAAAGAAGCCCATGCAGGAGCATCAACTAAAGGCCAACCTGTACTGCAAGCCAGGCCCTGCCTCAAAAACACCCAAAAAAAAAAAAGTAAAACAAGATGATAGTACCAATTCTATCTTTTACAAACGAGGTGATAAACCAATTCTATCTTTTAAAATAACTTTTGCTGGTGACAAGTTTCTTAAGCATATGATGAGATAATTTTTGACTTGGAGACGGAAATGCTTTAAAAACAGACAAAAAATATGATGACTAATGTCACCACAATCAATATGAAAAGCTGGAGAAACAGTAAGCATCCCTCTTGTTCTATGTCTTCTGATCTCTGTCAGACAGACTTGCCCATGATAAATATTTATCAGAGGATTCATGAGGTGAAAATGCATAAATTTCCTCCATTGAACCACTTACAAATGTCTGTGTGGGTTTCCAGAAGGCTTGAGCCACTTCCGTTTGTATTCACGGTGTTTGAGGACAGTCATCAGTTCTTCCTGCAAATCTCCCAATTACCGGAACACAGCTGCTCCTGACACACCCTGTTGGTCTGATTTAAGGCTTTCTCCCTTATGTCTGTGCTTCGGACTTATGGCAGCCTGAATCATAAACATTTTTTCATTAGATGTGAGTTCAATGGGGTGTGAGTCATGAAAAGCACTCTGCCAAATTCTACAAATCCTTCTTGAGTGTACTCTTTGGTCATAAGAGTCTTACAGTATAACTTTTTAAATTTCGAACCAAATTAAGAAATAATTTAATATCTAACGTTGCATAGACAGAGAATATTAATTATTTTTATTATCATGCCAGGTTTTTTTGACACAGGGTCTCACTCTGTAGCCCACTGTAATATAAATTGTATTGGTAAAGTGTCAAGTGCTGTTGGCGCCTGTTGACAGCTATCCGAGAAGATAGGCTACCTTGTCTAAGACTCAAGCATTTCAAATGTCCTTTAAGACTCTATCCTGGGTCCCACTGGCTCTCTGGTTCTCTTAATAGGAAGAATTGAAAACAGTTGACAGCTAAGAAGGATATTGAAAACCTTGAAGCTGGAGAACAACTGTAAGATAAACTATCTCCAACAGAGGTTACTGCTGTTTCTCCTGTGATACACAACGCCTTAAATGGGGATAAGAAGCCCAAAGCTATGAGAAGTCCTGTCTACAGACAAGACTCTGCCTAGGTCTCTCTCACTTGGAAATTCCAGTATCGCCATTTCAACAAGACTCTCCGGCCAGTTCCTGATGGGTGTCATAAGTGGCCAACCTGATGATGCTCTCTGTCTGATACTTGGGTTTGCCCTTTTACTTTTGTTTACTACATATTATTCATTTGGAACAACCATCATATGGACAATTCTCCAGACAGAACACCCTGGTGACACAGAACTCATCATGTAGCCTAGCCTAGCCTCAAACTCATGGTAATCATTTATTCTCAGTTTCCCAAGTGCTGAAATTGAAGGGATGAGATATCATGCTAAGGTCTTCTTATGGCGTTTTATGTATTTAAGGGATAGAGAAGGATCATCTAATACATATACATATATATATATATATATATATATATAATGATCAAATAGAATTTGCATCTCTTTAAACATTATTTCTGTGTAGCAAACCATTATAGACTATGGTCACCCTACAGTTCCATGGTTCACTAAAACCATTTCCATCTAACTGTACTTGATATCCTTTTATCTAGCCTCTCTGTTCTCCTCCTCCCCTACCCAGCCTATTGTGATCTTGTCTCTTCTCTCTACTTCAGTGAGATAACCTTTTTAACTGCCACAAATGAAAGACAGTGTGGTATTTGTCCTTCTGTGTTTTGCTTCCTTTTCTTTTTCTTTTGCCAGTGAAGACGGTCTCTTAAATTTGTCTTTTATTTTTGAGATTATGATATAATTACATCATTCTCCCTTCCCTTTCCTCCCTCCAACCCCTCTCTTATACCCCTACTTGCTTTTCTCCCAATTAAAAACCTTTTTCATGAACTGTTATTACATATATATGCTACTGTTGCTATATATGTATTCTTAGACATATAAAGTTCAACCACTCTGTCTATGGAAGAGTATTCATATGCCTGTTTTCAGGACTGACACTCTGGTATTGGGTAGGCTTTTATTAGGGGTGAGGAAACACTCACAGCAAGCACACAGGGAGAAAGACCCTCGGACACAGCACAGTGGGGACTCTGCTGAAGCCCAGCTTGTCCTTGAGGGTATTTTAAAGTCGGAAGAGTCTTCCTCATTTATTTGAGGTCAGTTTGAAGAATGACAGGATGACTGATTGACCCACAACCGTTGTGTAACATGTGCTGATGAGATCTTGAACTCATTGGGCTAGTCCATCAGCTGCAAGGCTGCTGGAGGAAGGAAAAGTCGGCAAGGCCTTTGTTGGTGGAGGCTGTTTGTTTGTTTCCTGGCTGCCCAGACCTAAATAATCACTCAGAAACATTTGGCCAATTAGCTTATTCATATTCCTAGCTAACTCTTACATCTTAAATCAACCCATCTCTATTAATCTGTGCACCACCATGAGGTTGTGGCCTACTGGCAAGCTTCCAATATCTTTCTCCCACAGTGGCTACATGGCGTATAATTTTTAAAAAATGCAGCTTCTTTAAGAAACAGTGTTTTCCTGGTTTGTGCTAGTTGCATGTACAGCTCTGGCTCCTTCAGGAAGCCAAGCAGCAGTTAAATGGGGTCTGTGAGCAGGCAGAGAGCTACAACTTGCTTAATGGCAACATAGACCCACTGTGTGCCTGGAAATGGGTCTATGAACACAGCTCATAGAGCTGGCACTGAACGGACCTCCCCCATGTTGGACTGGGTAGAGCAAAAAGGCAAAGCAGTCTTAGTCCTAGCCACATCACTTAGCATTTTAAGAAGCCCTCCTGGACAGAAAAGGATTTCAGATACACAATAGGACAGATTCAGACATAAAAGACTTTTAAACAAGGCACAGTGTGTTTTAAAAAAGTATGTAGGCTTGGGAGAGAGAAAAAAAAGAGTATAGTTATAAAAAGAGGTAAATCATCTTAAAAAATAAAACAAACTCTTTAAAGAGATACAGTATAGTTAGTCATCAATTAAAGGAGTAAAGAAAAATAAGTCACATAAAGATGGAAATTACACAGAGTCTAGATTATGTATATTATCATGTTTTCTTTAATTTTCTAACTGTGAAAGAGCTAAGTACAGAAAGACATTTCATTGTATGGACTGCTAAGCGAAACCAACATATTTTAAAGGTATCTTGACTTCAAATTCTGGATCTAAGGGTATGTTGCTTTGATAAAGAGGTTCTGCTTTTGTTTCCACAGAGGATAAGAACCTGTGGATTCCTTCTAGGCTAATGTGGTTTGATAGAACAAGACCCCTGAGAGGTTTCCATGAACCCTAGAAATGCTTCACCCAATAAACACAAGGAAGCAGTTTGGAGAGAACTATGTCCGTATTCCCAAAATTTTCTGCTTTTGATTAAGGTATTGTGTTTGTGCAGCTCATTTAAGAACATAATATATAATTAAGAAATACAAGTTAATAGGTAGTCATTTATAATAGTCAAACTTGTAGTCATGTTAGGTTTTCTAGACGTGCAGAGATATATTTCAGATGGATAGGTATTCTCCAATACTTTCAAACACTAACAGAATATAGCATTTAAAATGTTTTAAATTTTTAAAACTTTTCATGACAATGAGACACATCTGCTTTTGGCAGCACCAGTCGAATTCAATCAGATGATAGGCATCAAAGAAGCTCCTTATGGAGTTGGTTAGCCATTTGAGCAAGAAACTGCTCTTGCCTGGACTGCTTGATGGTATGCTGTATAAACTGGACATGAAGGACCCACACAAAAATGACCACTGAACTTGCCTAAAGAAGGTGAAAAAGTCCTTCAGGGTTCCTGCTTCGTGAAAGAGTCTGCCAGACATTCTGCAGGACACAGAAGAAAGTGACTGACAAATTACCAATACAGGTGGAACTGTCTTTGAAATGTCCTGGTTCATGGAAAAGTCTGCCAGATACTATGGGCCTGTAGGCTGAAGGTGGATGCCCCAATTTTACAGAACTTTGGGTGACTGTATGGGCAGGGAGATGTCTCTGTCAATTCTAGAGTTTTAGAAGTTGCTTACAATGTACTTCCTGTTTACTTAGGTAATATTATATCCTTCTGGGGTCTTTGATAGAGTTGAAGAACAGATAGTTATAATTATAGTTTTCCTTAATTATGATAAATGAAAAATTAGATATAAAGCTTTAGACTCACAAAAACAGAATAGATGATAGAATATTTTTTTAATTTGCCAAATATAAAAGGACTAAATATTGTAACTGTAATTCTTGCTTGATACCTGTTCTGCTATATGTAATTTTACTATGTTAATGTTAAAACCTTCCTTTTTATTTGGACAGAAAAGGAGAAATGGTGTGGGAAGTCCTTCTGTATATGTGTTGCTTTTATTGGTTAATGAATAAAGAAGCTTCTTTGTCCTGTGATAGGGCAGAATAGAGTTAGGCAGGAAAACTGAACTGAATGTTGGGAGAAAATAGGCAGTCAGTGAGAACCCTGTAACTGCCAGAGGAGAGAGATGCTGGAACCTTGCTGGTAGGCCATCACCTAGTAGTGATCACAGATTAATAGAGATGGGTTGATTTAAGATGTAAGAGCTAGCTAGAAATATGCATGAGCTAATAGGCCAAGCAGTGTTGCAATTAACACAGTTTCTGTGTGATTATTTATATCTGGATGGCCAGGAAATGAATCAGCAGTCTGCCAACAGGCCTTCGTTTTAAACTTGGGTCAAGAGGGGCAGGAAGAAGCTTGCCTGGCTTATTAATGCAAATCCATGCTTAGTCATGAGGAAAAGAGATGGCATCCTAAAATAAAAACGATTAATATATATCAAGGACTCATGGTATGATTTCTACCTGAGTCACTGCTCTACCACACATATCCAGAAACAATGAGTTAAACAACCCTACACTGGGACCTCCAAGACTACTGACCAGAATCAAACTTTTCTCATTGTAAGAGAATTACCTCAGGTTTTTTTTTACAGCATCAGAAAGCTGATTAGAAGCTTCACCCTAATATCTGATGATATAGAAAATTCAACTCAGCACTCATAACAACAGGAAGAAGAAAGTGGTGACTGTATAAAGCATGAGATACCAATAAATAGAAGACAAAGAAGAGGAACCAAACTTGGAGATGTTGAAATAGATGAGGAAGGAGAAAGGGGCTGAGAATGTGCAGCTATTTAAAAACATTTCTCCTAAAAATGCATTGTGCCAATGCGGGAAGGGAGCCAATGGTTTGGGAACACGAAACTAGTAACTAGAGGGACTTGGTTAAATCACCGAAGAGTTTTAAAAAAACCCTTTTGAATGTCTTCTTTTAGCATTCTAGGTTAGTGTAGCTCAAGCAGGACATCCAGCATCTGCTCTCCATACACCCAAGAGCATGAGTGAACACTGTTCACACGTACCACTGACATCAGTATCTATGCCATCATGGAGTCACTAGGAGGCGCTGAACACTGTCCTGCATACTGCCTTGTTTCTTCTGCTCAGTTCTGACTCTGGTTCTTTTTTTTTTTTTTTTTTTTTTTTGGTCAAAGAAACATTTAATGAAGTAGTAAATTTACAAATGCTGAGCTGGATGTCCCGGGTTCCCCCATTTCTCTCTCTCTCTCTCTCTCTCTCGTGTGTGTGTGTGTGAGTGAGTGTGTGTGTGACTCTGGTTCTTAATCCAAGTCAGGAGTAACCAGCTGCTGTATACTTCCCATGAGTTATTTCATTCATGTTCTTGTGATACATGTGTGTATATGTGAAAGAACTCATAAGTTAATAGAAAAAACCTTAAGCATCCCACATTTAACCTAAAAGATGAACAATACATGTTCCTTCAGAGATTTCACATCTTACTGGACTTCTTCATGCAGTCCACCCCCGTTGTGTTTATCATTGCCTTGCTATTAGTTACGATTTTAGTAGATTGTCATATTCCTGTACACTAGAAGGTTTCAGTTTAATTGTGTTTATCATTTCCTTGCTATTAGTTATGATTTTAGTAGTCTTGTCATATTCCTGTACACTACAAGGTTTTAGTTTTACCTGTCCATCTCTCCATAGATAATAGCATGCATTTATATTATGTGAAATTTCCTTTTGGGGCATGGTATTATTTTTATGAAGCTTGCTCACACTGATGTTTTTGGTTGTTACCCACTGACTTTCATCACTGTGAAGTGTTCTATTTGATGAATATACCAGTATGTATTTATCTTTTCTGTTACTGATGATGTTGAGGTTACTGAATAGTACCTCTAGGAATATTCGTTACATATATGTCTGTGCACTTTAAAGAGTCATTTGTATTTTAAGGAGATGGTAGATGGTACAAAGACACGGATAATAAACTGAAGACAGCTGAAGAACAGTCTTGTAAGAGGGGTGTGACAGCAATCTTCAGTTTCAGGAGCAAAGTGAAACAGGAAACTGCAAAGGACCGGAAGGAGAGGCAGGCCCAAGCACTTTCCAGTTCAGTCCATTCCAGAAAGATTAGCCTGATTTCAGAGTGAGAGGGTACGCAACTGCAGAGGGCTGGAGCCACTGCACCATACTTTCAGGAAAAGACATTTTAAAAAGCAGTGTGAGAGGAAGATGTGAGAGACAAAAGCCACATGTGGCAGATGCACAGAAAAAGGAGACACCATGAAAATGTTTCTTTTCAGTACACACAAGTCAGCTGTTTGGCTACCCCAGAGGAGAAAGAGCACTAAACACCCCGAGAGCCCAGCGCAAGCCTCATGGGACTGCACTCTAAAACCTGGGTTGCCTATATCTATCTCTAGTTGGCAAGACTTAAAAAACTGAGTCAGAACTGAGATATTTAGCAAGGAAAAAAAAATTGTTTAGCCACAGTGTGAAGTGGAACACAGGCCCAGGCTTTCTCAAACACATTTCTCCTCAGGAAGGCCTCCATTTTTGCGTCCTTACCCGACAAAATGCCACCCAGATGAGTGACTACCACCTGCCATCCGTCTGTTAAGACATGCTGGTGCTTACCAAGCATCTGGGAGCACTGGAAAGAATGACTAGAGGAGTGGGAGGTGACCCCGTAGGAGTCGCATAGCAGATATTTACATTTCAAGTCATAGCAGTAGTGGCAAGAAAATAATTTTGTGGTTGGGGTCACCACACCATGAGGAACTGTATTAAAGGGTCACAGCATAAAAACAGTTGAGAACCTCTGCCCTAAAGGCCAGACTGAAAGCAGCACCCACCTTTAGGCTCTGCACCCGGCTCACTTCCTTCACTTTTCTATGTCTCTTATTTAAGGTATAAGGTCAGTTTAGTGGGTCAGCGCTGGCCCCTTCGGTTCCCATTCTCTCTCTTTGTTTTTTCTTTGTCCTTTGTGTAGGCTTTCCCAAAGAACAGAGCCTGGCCTGGAGTTTGATGTTCCTTGTTTTAGCCACCAGAGAATTGGATTCTTCCTCTTTCATTCTTCACTTAGCCAGAACTAACCTCATACACTCCCTGTCTCTATTGCCTCCTTCTGTTTACTTTGCCTCCTCTGTATTTTCCTCTATCATCCTAATATGAATCTCTATTATTACCATCTTATTGTCTTTCTATTCAAACTCTCAGTAACTATCTTAGTAAACATAACACTATCACCAGGCATAGTAGCACCCTTCTTTAATCCCAGCACTCAGGAGGCAGAGGCAGGCAGATCTTTGTGAGTACAAGGCCAGCCTGGTCTATAGGGTATGGTCCTATCTCAAGCAAGCAAACAAAAACATTGTACTAGCTACATTTCTTGACTTCCTAAAACTATGGTATTGAAGGGAATTACTTTTTACTTGACTGTTGCTGTATTTTGATAGGGGGCTTATCCATAGGCTGTGGTTGCTTCTGTAGACAGTTTCCAGTTCTCATTGTAGTACAAGGCATCATGCCTGATGCCCCAAATGCATGGGCCTCAGCCCACGGAGGGTCTAACTACTGGGCTATATCTCGTTCAGCGAAAAAAAAATAACACCTCAAACCTACTGCACTACTGTTCTACTTAAATGAAGAAGGCACACTAAAATAGTACAAGTGACTAAAAAAATAAAACATGAATCAATCCCAGATACATGAACCTCAAAGTAAAAAACAAAGAAATGTAAAAAAACCAAGACACTACAACCCTTTTAAAAATTACTAATCCCAGAGTAATGGCCTCCAGTGTGGAAGAATTAGATTAAATCTCAAGGAAAGATTATATGTTTGAGGAATCAAAGATGGTGTGAGTCAACTTCTAAATTTGTTCAAGAATAAAATAACAAACAGCTGCATGAAACATGATGTCAGTATAGGACATTAAAATGGAATTCAATAAAGAACTGGAAACACTAGGGAGAAAGCTATTCAACTTGAAATACTAGAAATAAATAATTTAGTAAGTGGGAAAAAGACAGTGAGAGATCTCACCAACAGAGTAGATCAAATGGAGAGCTGAATATAAGATGTGAAGAATGATGGATGAAGCAGAACCATTCAGACAATGACAAGGATGAATCAGTAAGAAAAGATAAGCTGAATGTATGAGATGAGAATCACTAAAAGACCAACTCTATAAGCCATGCCTTATAAAAATGAGAAGAATTTCATGCTAAAATAATAAAAATAATACTGGATAAAATCATAGCAGAAAATTTTCAAAACTAGTGCAAAAAGTGGCCTTCCATTTTTAATGGGAAACATAAAAGAATTTCTTCAGGTATATTATAGTTGAAACACTGAATATTCAGAATAAAGAAAGTAAATGGAAAACAGCAGGAAAGAAACACCAAGTCATTTAAAAGTAAAGCCATAGAAACAGCAGGCCTCTGGATAGAAACTAGTGACAAAGACAGCACGGAATGTGGCAATTCAGTTGTGAAGATAGCTGTTATCCGAGATTATGATATCCACGGATACTGTCCCTCATGAATGAAGGAGAAAGACAGATTTCCCATGATAAACACAAACTGAAGGATTTCACGGCCACCAAGCAAGTCCTGCCAAAGATACTCAAAGCAATCCTGCATTCGGAAGAGAAATATAAGCACGTAAGGCCACAGGAAAGAATAAACCAAACTAGAACAGAAACTAAGCAAAACTGTTAGGGAAATACCGAACACTACACCAGGAGCAAAAGAACAACTATTAAAATATAAAATGCCTTTCAACAATAATTGAATGGTAATGATCTCAGTTTCCTCATCAACAGACAGAGACATGCAGATTGAGCTAGAAAATAGGGCCTGTCTAGTTACATGAAAGAAGTGATAGCCATGACTTTAGAATGAAAGGATGGAAAAAATTATGCCAAGCTAATAGAAATGCATCATCTCTCTAGCTCCCAGGGATGACAGGTAAGGGGTCCCTGTAACCTCAGCCCCCAGACCACCCTCCTCCTCAACAAACCCACTCCAGATGCTTAAGTGCCAATACAGAAAGAAATAAAGAAAGCAAGTCTACCTATTCTAATGTTTGACAAAATAGATCTCAAACCAAAACTAGCCACAATTTAGGCTGAATTCTCAACCAAAGAACTAAAGATCATGATATCTTAGGTAAATATCCACCAATAAAAATTTAAAATTTTAAACATTTATGCACAAACATCAGTGTATATTTGACTTCTTTTTGTGTTGCTTTTTTGTTTGTTTGTTTTTTTAGAGTGTTTCACTGTGTAACTCTGGTTGTCCTGGAACTCACTTTATAGACTAGACTGACCCTGAACTCACAGAGATCTGCCTATCTCTGCCTTCCAAGTGCTGGGATTAAAGACTTGCACCACCACCACCTGGTGTATATTTGACTTCATAAAACAAATATGGACTTAACAAAATAGTTAATTTGTTGACTTCAATATCCCACTCTCACCAATCAACAGGTCATCCACACAAAAACTATGTCACACACACACACACACACACACACACACACGGAGGGGATGGAAGGACTATGGAAGCCAAATGATAGGAAGGGTGCAGTGTGGTATAGGAGGTCCTTTTGTTTGTGTGTTGCTTTCATTGGTTAATGAATAGAGAAACTGCCTTGGCCTAGTTGATAGGGTAGAACTTAGGTAGGTGGGGAAGACAGAACTGAATGCTGGGAGGAAGAGAGGCAGAGTAGGAGAAAGACACCTTGGAGCTGCCAGAGCCAGACATGCCAAATCTTTCCCAGTAAGCCACTGCCACGTGGTGACATACAGATTAATAAAAATGGGTTAAATATGAGAGTTAGCCAATAAGAGGCTATAGATAATAGGCCAAGCAGTGATTTAATTAATACAATTTCTGTGTGGTTATTTCAAGGCTAAGCTAGCGGGGTGACTGGAAAGAACAGCAGGCCCTATCCTTACAGCAGCAGTGGGCACTGTCTTCTAGATAGAGCAGGACCATTGTAATCATGTATACATAGTAGCTGTGACTGCTTGCATACAGAGAGAGAGAGAGGAGAGAGGCAAAGCAGAAGGACTTCAGAAGAGGAAGGCTGCTTGGAAGGAAGAAAGGGTCCATATAGAGGGAGAAGCTGAGAGAGTAGGAGGGTGATGTGATCACAGGGTGCTGTGTACAGGATGATCTTGTCAAAAACAAATCATCAAAATCATAAAAAGACTTCAGTGTGTTCAAAGTATCATTGGTAAATGTATGTGTTGTCTAAGCTCACTTGCAAGTTGTCCACCATATTATAACACACAAAAAAAATCTCCAATCAGTGATTTGATAAAGAGAATTGCAGACAGATCTGAAGACTGTTGGGCTGCTGTCATTACAAGGAGGAACTCTACGTGTGGAACTTTACTTTCCATTTTAAATTAGCTGTCATTTGAAATGAGCACACACCAAATTCAGCATGAAAATAGTTAATTACATATTTTGTGCAATGTGTCCCTTTGACAAGTACTTCCCATCATGTTGCTCAGGGTGATGATACATCTTCAAAAATAAGGGAAATGAAAGTAATAGATTATAACACGAAATCAAATGAACGAACGAAACCTTTCCCAGACTAAGTGGGTTTTAATAGAAACCAAGGAAGTAGCAGTGTTACAGACAGACCATTTAGGGTAGATGTGGCCCCAAACTCGCTGGAACTCAGTGCTTCCCTGCACTATTTTTATCTTGCACTTCCCCAAAGCTGTCCTAAACCATGTTCAAAGTCCACATCTATACTCAAAGACCAGCATATGCTCTGGTTATCTGCTGACCTTATTCTTTTATGGGGTCACTCTATACTTCAATGTGGCAGGTAGCACCTGTTTGTCATGCTACGGTATGGTGTGGTAGATCAAGAGATGCCAGAAAGAACTAACTTAAATTTTAAGACATGTTTCACTTGAAGAACAGAGGTAAAAGTGCCAAAATGACACCATCAGATCTACTTGAACTTGAACATGGTTGCCAAAGTGTTCAGGCTAAGCTTCAAGTCCCCTGAGTACCTGACCTGAGTGCTTTTTTGTTTTTATTTAGGTTGTACAAGACCAAGGTTTCAAGGTCGTTCCTTAAAAATATTTCTCATTAAAACTTATTTTAAACTTCAAGATGTAGGGGCTTCATTGGTGGGGTCTATGCTAAATAATTATGAATAATATCATCACCAGTTAAAAGAAAGAAGACAAAGTGCCTAGAATCCCCCATAGGGGCTCTCCCAATGCTGTACCTCTTCTTGTTCCATGAAGTCCCTGAACACGGTGATTCTTTCCAGTGCAGTGTGATTAAGGTGACAAGCTTTGAGATAATATTCACTTTTTCTCATCACTGTGATGAGACATGAATAAAAACACCATAAGGAAGGAGTGAATTACTTTGGCTCATGGATGGGGAGAGTTTAGTTATGTAGGGATGGTGTGGTGATTGAAGCTCTGCCTGCAGTAGAAGGCTTGCTTACAGCTGATGGATCAGGATGCAGAGAAAAGGAGTGGACATAGGGCTAGGCTACGAACCCTCAAGGCCTGTCTCCAAAGGCCTTAGTCTTCCAGGCAGACCCCATATCCAAAAGGCTCCATGACTTCCCAAAACAGCACTGCATGCTGGGGACCAAGTGTTCAAGTACATGAGGTAGGGGGACATTTTACATTCATACCATAACAGTAACCAATGTTTGAATCAGGCTTTTGTCAGACAAACTTCTAGAACACCATGAAGAGCATAAAAACCTATCCACCTAATACAGTTATACAGGTTAAGATAAGCCAGTTTCTGGTACAGACAAACTCATCAATACATGAACATGAGGCATGTTGTGGGAAGAAATGACACAGCAGTATTTGTCAAGTTGACAGGCACACAAGTAAAAAAACAGCCTCAGTAAAAGGGAGGGCAGCCTCATACTAATGGAGGGGATATCTTTGCCCAGTTAAAAAGCATCAATTACAATACAATCTATAAATCAGTTTTCACAACAAAATGTAAAATCCTACACAGATGTTAAAGGCAACCAGCTTCTGTATGTGAATTCTGAATTATCAGTTCCTCTGTGTAGTAGGAGAGAGCCACTTGTCTGTTCCCAGTGGCTCAGCCCCAGAATAATCACACAGAAACCATATTATTTAAATCACTGCTTGGCCCATTAGCTCTTGCTTCTTATTGGCTAACTCTTACATCTTAATTTAACCTATCTCCATTAATCTGTATATCACCACAAGGCTGTGGCCTACCAGCAAAGTTTCAGCACTTCTGTCCCTGGCAGTGGCTCCATGGCTTCTCTCTTACTCTGCCCTTCTTCCTCCCAGTATTCAGTTTAGTTTTCCCTGCCTAGCTAAAATCTGCCCTTTTATAGGTCCAAAGCAGTTTCATTATTCATTAATGGTAATCACAGCATACAGAGGGAAATCCCACATCACCTCCCCTTTTCTGTTTAAATAAAAAAGTAAGGTTTTCACTTTAACATAGTAAAATTACATATAACAAAACAGGTATCAAGCAAGAATTACAGTTACAATATTTATATCTACTTTATCTTTTATCATATGTAAGGAAAATATAATAATCACTATCTATTCTTCAACTCCATCAAAGACTCCAAAAGAATATAATATTACCTAAATAAACAAGAAGTGCATTGTAAGCAACTTCCAAAACTCTAGAATTGACAGAGACACCTCACTGCCTAGACAGTCACTCCAAAGCCTTTCTGCAAATGTTGGGGCACCTATCTTCAGCCTACAGGCCCATAATATCCAGCAGACTTTTCCACAAAGCAGAAAATTTCAAAGACAGTTCCGTCTATATTGGCAGTTTGTCAGTCACTTTTTTCTGTGTCCTGCAGAATGTCTGGCAGACACTTTTATGAAGTAGGAACACCAAAGGATCATCTCACCCTTCAGTCATTTCTCTGCAGGTTCTACATGTCTAGTTAAGCAGTTCAGGCAAGAGCAGTTTCTTGCCCAAATGGCTAGCCAACTCCATAAGGAGCCTCTTTGATGCCCATCTTCCTCTTGAAGTAACTGGTGCTGCCAGGAGATGTGTCTCTGTCATGAAAAGTCCTAACTTCTTAAAACACTTTAAATCTCATATTTTGTAGTCTTTGAAAAGCTTTAAGAATACCTGTCTATTTGAAATAGATCTCTGTACATATATAAAATCTAATAACATGACTACAAACTTGACTATTATAGATCATTATTTATTAACCTGTATTTCTTAATTATATATTACATTTTAAATGAGCTGCACAAACACAATGCCTTAATCAAGATCAGAAATACATATACATATAGCAAACTTGACCTTAACTTTGTATCAATAGACCAAGATCGATTTCAATGCTAAGTATTCATCTCTATAGCATATCCCCCTTTAAATGTCAAGAAACACTTAAAAACAATATGGGCATAGTTCTGTCCAAACTTCTTCTTGCTGTTTATTGGGTGAAGTAATATTTGGTGGTGTTCATGGTGATCTTCAGCAGGTATTGTTCCATCAAACCACACCATTCTGGAAGCAATCCATAGGTTCTCATCCTCTGTGGAAACAAAGAAGAACCCCTTTTCCAAAGCAACATATTCTTAGACCCAAATTTGGAAGTCATGATACCTTTATAATATACATGCTGATTTAGCTTAGCAGCCCATACAATGAAATGTCTCTCTATATTTAGCTCATTCACAGTCAAAAAATTCAAAGATAACACAATAATATACACAATCTAGACTCTCTGTGAATTTTCCAATTTTACATAGCTTATTTTTCTTATCTCCTTTTTATCTATGACTATCTGTACTCTGTCTCTTTAAAGACCTTACCGATTTTTTAAAGCATTAACCTTATTTTATGACTCTATATATTCTTTTTCCTCTCTTCTAAGCCTTCCTACATTTATCCAACACCATGACTCATCTGGATTTGTCTTTATTGCATATCTGTAATTCTTTACCATCCAGGAGCACTTTTTAAAATGCTAAGCGCTTCTTAAAACTTAAACTGTGCCATTACTATGGTATATACAGTACTTTCTGCTTGCCCACCCAGGCCAGCATGGTGCCTCTGAGAGCCATGCACACAGCCCCATTCTCATGCACACAGATGGTCCATGTCACCATTAAGCAAGCTACAGTGGTCTGCTCACAAACCCCATCCAAATGCTCCATCATCTCCCAAATGAGCCAGAGATCATGCTGGCAGCAAGGCCCAGAAAGCCAGCATTCAAAATAGTCACAGTTAAATCAGGGAAACCTCTCTTAAGGGATCTGGAGCAAGCCACCAGCAAATAGCAAGAAGCTGTGTTAAACTCTGTATTTTTATGTCTAGAATTCCTTTTCTCAGGTTTTATGTGGATTTTAGTCAACCATGTTGGCACCAATTTGTAGTAGGAGAGAACCACTTATTTGTTCCTGACTGGTTAACCCCGAAATAATCACACAGAAACCATATTATTTAAATCACTGCTGGCCCATTAGCTCTAGCTTCTTATTGGCAAACTCTTACATCTTCATTAATCTGTGTATCACTACAAGGTCATGGCCTACCAGCAAAGTTTCAGCACTTCTGTCTCCAGAAGCTCTATGGCTTCTCTCTGAGTCTGCCCTTCTTCCTCCCAGCATTCAGTTTAGTTTTCCATGCCCTGCTATGTTCTGCCCTGCTTCAGGTCCAAGGCAGTTTCTTTATTCATTAATGGTAATCACAGCATACAGAGGGAAATCCCACATCACCTCTGGATGAAGTAGCATCTGTGAACCCTACTCCATCCCTTACAAAGAAAAATCCTGTCTCCCCAAACCCTTACCCTTAGTCTGCCTACATTTGCAGATTAAGCCTTAAAAGAAATAAAGTTAAATAACATGGGAAACTTGGGGAGGGGGTTAACCAGTTAAGATTCATGCCCATAGAAGAAATGATACCAGGAAAGGCAACATAAGGATATGGTGGGAAAGAAGCCATCTTCAAGCCAAGAAGAGTGTTGTCACCAGAGCCCAGGTCATCCAGAACCTTAATCATGGGCTCTTGGCCTCAATAACTGTAAGAGAAATTAATGCCTTCAAACTACCTTACCTATGGTGTTTTAATATAGCAGACTGGGAGCTTAGTTGACCACTTAAACATACTTGAAAGAACCATCTTGAAATCAGGGGGAAGGGGGATTAATTGTCTCCTTGAGTACTTTTAATTCTTATGTCTAGGGATTGAGCTCCTGTAAATATATAATATGCATGACTTGGCATCCCCAGTGTTTCAACAAGTAATTTACTATGTAATCAATTATAGTTTATATCTCCAACAAAAGACTCTAAGTACTAAATGTTTGTGAATATTGAAATATACTCCATTGGAAGCCACTTCCTAAAGAGTTAGTTCCTACAAGATTAAATATATAAAATGAGACATTGTACTAGAGCCACTGAGAAACTGGGTGTTGTGGCAAATACCTTTATCCCAGAACTCAAGAGGCATAAGCAGGTTGATCTCCATGATTTCAAATCTGCCCTGGTCTGTATAACTCATTCCAGGCCAGCCAGTGTTACATGGGAAACCCTATCGAAAGAACTAGTAATTACGGTTTAGTAATTAGCAATCATGACTTCTTAATGAAAATTCCAAGAAGGAACCATACTACAAACTTGTCTTATACTCATGTTTTAAAACACTTCAGCTTCAGTGACTTTAGTGTTCACAGAAGGAGTGTGCTCTTGTGTCCTTGCCAATGTGAGCTGTGGTTGGCAAGCACACTGCCACTTTGTGTAGCTGAGAATAAGTCCCACATAGGGCAAAGGCACCAGCTGCAGCAACTTCTGGTTCACTATTGTGGACCAGAACCTCAATTCTACCAGCCCCATCTCAAAGCGGCATTTCACAGCCACACATTGGCTCTCTCTTTGTGTCCTGCTTATCCAGTGTCTCCAATGAGTGCTTGTTTATGACTGAAACCAAGAAGGAATTTTCACGTGGCTTTGGGGCTGAACATTTCAATTTGATATTTTTTTTTTAAAAAAAAAAAACATAGTTGATTGTTTTCTGGTCATGAAGGCTCTTCTCACTTCATTTGTTCATTAGCTGAGGTATCAGAGCAGAAGACTAGATACTTTTGCTAATGTCCTTAGTACTAAGTATAACATTACACAGAATTTGTACAAGAATTCCCCCAAGCAAAGGGCACTGGGCATACATAACCACCATCTTACCCAGGTAAGCTTGAGACTATATTCTCTCCACAGTTCTACACACTATCATGTTCTGATAATTACACCTTTTTAAAAATTGTAGAGTGATTTGATAGAATAGATTCTGTAGGAAGAAAAGATGTGGCAACTCTAACACCCTTTGATACACTACCAGTTAAAGATCACCTTGCAGAAAGGATAGAAAAACAGATCAATGCTGTTCCTAAAGCAGGCATGGAGCACTAGGCAGGGGAGAAAACATAGCTGCTGGATCTACAGCCTGGACCCCCATCTGTTGCAAAGATGAGACTAATGTGGCTCAGCAATTAACACTGATCAAAACCCTCTGTCAGCTCCACACTGCAACCCTTCTTGTTGATATGAGAAGCAATGGAAAACCTTTGGGACACTGGCATAGTAAGTCCTTCTGTATATGTGTTGCTTTTACTAGTTGATGAATAAAGAAACTGGCTTGACCTGTTGGACATAGTAGAGCTAGGTGGGGAAAACTAAACTGAATGCTGGAAGAAAGAAGGCGGAGTGGAGAGAAGCCTTGTAGCCCTGCCTGAGACAGATGCCAGATGGAACCTTGCCGGTAAGCCACAGCCACATGGTGATACACAGATTAATGAAGATGGGTTAATTTAAGATATAAGAGTAAGCCAGAAATATGCTTAAGTATTGGCCAAACAGTACTACAAATAATATATTTTCTAAGTGATATTTTTGGTCAGGGCAGCTGGGAAGTGAACTAGCAGCCTCCAACCACAGGACACCAATGAAACCCATGGAATAAATATGATGTCAATGGGCCTGCTTCCGTGAGCCTCCCAGCCCTCCAGCACAGGTCAGGCTGCTCAGGCCTTAACGAGAGTTCATTATCTGTGATACAGAACTTCTATCCATGTGCCACAAGACACCTAAAACAAGCTGAGTAGTACATGCAGAACATTTGAACTAAGTCTCACTTTGGTTGCAAGAGCTGGTAGGGACTCCAGGGGCATAATTTAAAGCTGTGGCTGGGTACTACTTAGGCAAGTTGTTAACATCAGTGCTTCAGACGTCCCTCTCCTCAGACTCAGTAGGGCTTCCACAAAGCTCAGACCCCAACCCATTGTTGCTTAACTTGAAAGAGAGGTAGAGAAAGCTTCTGCAGTTGTTTTATGAAAAAATTAAGGTTAATCCATATAGTTCCAAGGCCTCAATGGAGGCCTAAAACCTCAGCTGGTTTTCAGACTTCTACTAGGATATTTTCCTGCGTATCCACCCCTCTGAAACCATCTCTCTGCTGTGAGGTTGGTTCCCTGCAGCACAGTGTAAGGCCAGGGAAGCTCCGAGGGAGTAAGTTTCCTCCACAGAATATCCACTCAGCCTCCAGCAGGGTGACTAATGTTTAGGATATTCTGAAAGTATATAGTCAGGTCTGCCTGGACAGATCCCAGTACTCTGGTTGCCTGGTCAACTCCCAGTGCATTTGAGAGACACCCCTGTTAGAACTAGGGTATGAACTATCCTGGGAGGGGTGGAAAGACTTGGCTGACCACAGAGTGCAAAACTAAATGTGGCCGCAGAGGCTCCTGACATGCAAAGAATGAAAGGGAGCACAGCTCTGGTGAACTGGGGAGAAAGAATGAAGGACCTGGAAATAAACCCACATAGCAGTGGCTGTCCAGTCTTTGGCAAAGGAATGGAAAGCATGCATAGGATGAGAAAACAGCCTCTTTGAGAAAGAGTGATAAGAAAACTGGATAGCCAGGTGTAGAAGAATTAAATTAGATCTATAACCTCATCTGCACAAACACAGTTTTAAAATGGATCGAAGATCTTAATGTAAGACCCTAAAACTCACAGAAAGAAACACTTCAAGATATTAGCACAGGTGAGGACTTGGTGGAAAGGAATTCCATGCCACAGAAAAGAATCCATAATTGACAGATCGGAATGCACAACATCACAGAGTTCCTGCACCACCCAGGAAACCATCACCAGCCTAAAGAGAGCTACATGCATATCAGACAGGGAATTAAAATCTAGACTATTTATAGGATTACAAAAAATAGACACCATGAGGCGAATCATCTAATCAATGTATGGGAAGAGGAACTGACAGACAGTATCAAAAGAAAAAATGCTCATAGCCAATAAATGTTTGAAAATGCTTGAAATAATCAGTTTCAGATCAATTGTTCAAAGTCCTATATCTGATGTACATGGTGTCTTCAACAATAGGGTCTTCCCATTTGCTTCTAGGAGGAGCCAAGGGCATCAACAATAGCCTTTACTATTTGGGGGTGATTTGGATTCCCTTGACCAACCCCTAGAAGAGAGGCTTTCCATTAAAACCTACTACTGCTACTTTCCTAACCAGAATAATTTCTATCTGCATTCTAAAAACTTATCCTTATACCTACAGATAAGTGTATATCTCTTCCCCCCATCAAGAAAAGTTTTTTGCAAATAATAACATCTTGAAATTTGCAGGCAAGTAAATGGATCTAGAAAAAAACATATTGAGTGAGGTAACCCAGACCCAGAAAGATAAATATAGTATGTACTCATTCATAAGTGGCTTTTAGACATAAAGCAAAGAAAAAACAGCCTACAGTCCATAATCCTAGAGAACCTAAACAACAAAGAGGACCCTAAAAGAGACATACATGGATCTAATCTACATGGAAAGTAGAAAAAGACAAGATCTCCTGAGTAAATTAGGAGCATAAGGATAACAGGAAAATGTAGAAGGGGAGAAAGGAGGAAGGGGAGAGGCAGAGAAAAATGTATAGATCAATAAAAATAATTTTAAAATGTTTTGCTTTTGTTTTTCCTGCCATCAATAGAGACTGATACAGAAATCCCAAAGTGGTCAAAATATGAAAAAATAGCAGCAGACTACCAGGTACTCAACCCAAATTGATACAACAATGTAACCTGAGACTTGGGGAACATCACATAAGAAGGTGTGGAAAGGTTGTAAAGGCAGAGTACCAGAATATCTGCAGAGAGATAGTGTCTTAACTATACAACAGGGAAATGGCACTCATGACATAGCAAAGATATGTTTACCCAAATAAGAGCTGAAAAAAATGGCAATACCATAGAACATGACAACATAGATGGCAGAAATCTCACAGGGCTCTACTGCTAGATGAAGAACTATGGCATTTGATGACGGCTGAGGGAATGAGAGTCAGTCTTTATCCAGAGATGAGTGCCCTGACAGGTTATCCAACCCCAGTGGCCAACCCTAAACACATATTCTTGATCCTCTCCTCTTGGATTTCTCCCCCTATTTATTCTTTCTGCATAGCATCCCCACCTATCCTTTCTCCTGTCTAGCTATTGGCCATTCATCTCTTTATTAGAACAATCAGGTGTTTTAGACAGGCAAAGTAATACAGCTTTACAGTGTTAACAAATGCAGCATAAAAGAAAGCAAGATGGGCTGGAGTGATTTCTCAGAGGTTAAGAGAACTGACTGCTCTTCCAGAGGACCTGAGTTCAATTCCCAGCAACCACATGGTAGCTCATGGCCATCTACAATGAGATCCAGTGCCCTCTTCTGGCCTGCAGAGATACATGAAGACAGAACACTGTATACATAATAAATAAATAAATCTTTAGTTTAAAAAAAATCTTTAAATAAAGAATGCAACACATCCACATGGCTCAGTACCTTTTTCAGTGGGGTAGGTCACATCCTGCTTCTTCAGTGATCTGAGCAGGACTGCAAGAGAGCTTCCTTCTTCCCAGAATACTCCTGTTCTTATTGCCCCACATCTACTTCTTGTCTGGTTTCCTGCCTATACTTCCTGCCTGGCTACCAGCCAATCAGCATTTATTTAAAACATGATTGACAGAATACAGACAATTCTCCTGCACCATCTGTGCATCATTAAATTGATGTTCCTTAAGCAAAGAAAAACGAGACTATAGTCCACAACCCCAGAGAACCTAGATAACAAAGAGGACCCTAAGAGAGACATACATGGCTCTACATAAGAAGGAGAAAAGACAAGATCTCCTGAGTAAATTGGGAGCATGGGGGTCATGGGAGACGATAGAAGGCGAGAGGGCAGGAAAGAAAAGGAGGTGGAGAAAATGTATATCTCAATTAAAACAATTTAAAAACTAATGTTCCACAGCATAAACAGATGTAACACAACTTAATATTCCACAACACTGTATTAATGTACAAAATTCTTAAATAAATAAAAATGTTTTTCATTAAACAAAGCTCTGAGTCTTAAACTCTCAGTAATTTTTTGAGTTATAAAAGTTGACCCAGAAAAGAAGCTTCTCATTAAAAAAAAAATACAAATCAAAAATAGTCCTTATAAATAAGTAAAAAATTAAAAGCATCTGTCTGATAAGAAAAGAAAGAAGAACTATTAACAAGCCTAGCTATCAGGGTAATTTAAATTAGAACTACTTTGAAATTCTGTCTTATCCTAGTCAGAATAATCATCACCAAGAGAAAACAGATGCCAGACAGTGGGTGCGCAGGTCTTTACTCCCAGCACTCGGGAGGCAGATTTCTGAGTTCAAGGCCAGCCTGGTTTACACAGTGAGTTCTAAGACAGTAAAGGCTACACAGAGAAACTCTTATCCAAAAAAAATACCAGACAACAAATATTTGTGTGGGTGTGGGGAAGGAATTGTTTACACTGCTAGGGAATGGAGAATCTATGGGAACCAGGACAGAGTTTAAAAAGGGAAACCTGAGTCAAAAATACCATATGACCAAGCTTTACAACTTCTGAGTATATTCCCAAATATGTATGTTTGGGAATGATGTACTTCAGAGAATTAGTTTAAACAATATATATTATATAATTACATATTTACATAGATAAATATTATTGGTTCAGGGAACCAATGTTGTCATTTAGAAAAATGTGGCATGAGAGAGAAAGAGAACATGTGACAGAGTTCACATGGAGAGGTTTTAATTAAGGGAAAGGGGATGTACAAAAGGGGAAGGGGAGGGTGGAGACTGGCCTCTGAGGACAGAGCAGCAGAAGAGAGAGAAGGGGAGAAACAGAGAGGCAGGCAGAAAAGCAGAGAGAGAGAGAGAGAGAGAGAGAGATGGGAGGTGGGTAGGGCCCTTTTTAAAAGAGAACATAGTGAATGTACACAAAGGTAGCTACAGCTGAGGACATATACCCCGAGGTCAGGCCAGTACAGACGCCTGACTACTAGCATTATATAACATATTATATGTATTATATTAATTATGCATGTACATCAGAGACATTTGAACATGCATAATTATGACTATACCTACTCATAATAACTAAGAAATAGAACAAGACTAGATGTTTAGTTGCTGATCAAAGAATAGAGAAATGTGTTACAGATACAAAACAAAATTTTATTATGCTCTAAAAAAATGAAATTTGCAGAAAAATAAATGTAATAGAAAAACCACTTTGTTAAACAAAATAAGCCACATTCAGAAGGACAAACACTGCAGGTTTCGTCTCATATGCAGATGTAAATGCATATGTATGTGGAGTGTGTGTGTGTGTGTGTGTGTGTGTGTGTGTGTAAGGAGAAAGAACATGGAAGAGGAGGAAAGCATAAAGGGGAGGTGGTGGGATACATACAACATGAAAGAATAAAAACAGACTATCTCAAGGAAATAAGGGGCACACCAAGAGAGGGTGTTAGGGGATAAAATAGTGAGGAAGGGCAGTAAATATAGTAACCTCCCTCTCTCTCTCTCTCGCACACACATACACACACACACACACACACACAAATGCCATGATGAAACCCATTACTATCTATCTATGTTAGCTTTAAAAATTACTTTAAGACAGAAAAATAAAAATAAAAGTTGTATACAACAAGCATACAGATGACAGGATACTAAGTGCAGAAAGCTGAAAGTAACCCTTCAAAATCAGGAAGGCGACAAGGGTGCCCAGCACTCCATCCCTTCTTGTTTTGATTTTTCATTTGGGGATAGTGGTCTTTGTCTGTGTTTTTATTCAGTAGAATACTCAACAGCTTAGCTGGAGCAATAAGTCAAGAGAAAGAAATAAAAAGGACACAACAGAAAGAACTAAAATGATTATTTGTAAATGCCATGATACTGTACTTTAAAAACCTTTAAGAGTCCACAAGGAAGGAGGACTGAGCCAGCTACCTAGACCAGAGCAGGCCTGAGACAGCAAGCTCTACAGGAGCAGGCAGGGGAGCAACTGTTGAGCTAGTGGCCAGAGCCAGAGACTGCTGAGGGTCCAGGAGTGAATCTGGGACCTAATTAAACTGGGTAAACCTGAGCCAGGACCCCTGTGAGTCTAGGCATGAGTCCGGGACCTCTGAGGAAGTAGGTCTGAGCCAGGACCTCTGTGGGTCTGGGTGTTGGCCTGGGATATCAAAGGGAATAGGCCTGAGCCAGGTCCTCTAGGGGTCTGGGAGCATCTGAGTCTGGGACCTCTGAGGGAGTAGATCAGAACCAGAGACCTTTGCAGGACCAACTCCAAGCCAGGAACCTATGCAGGAGTGGATCCAGACCAGGGATATGTACAGAAACAGGTCTGAGACAACAAACTGCACAAGAGCAGAACAAATTCTGGGAGTACTGAGCAACCTTCATGAACACAGAGTGACCAATGGGTTAACTAGAACTGTGGCATTGATTATACCACAAGGAACAACCATCTGAGCCTTGGAGTCACTGGCACCCAGAAAATTAATTATCAGGATCACAGACATCCCCAACCACACCAATTAGAGAAAAAGATGAGTAGACAAAATAAGAACACGTGCAATGCCATAAAGAACAACACGACACCAGTAAAATCAAGAGACCCTACAACAGCAAGACTTGAACAACCAAATATAGATAAAGCAGGAGAAAATGACCTAAAAAAATAACTTCAGGAGAATGTTTGAAACTCTTAAAGAGGAAATAAAAAATTCCCCCAAAGAAATGCAGGGAAAGACAAATAGAAAATTGGAAGACATCAGCAAATCTCTTAAAGAAAACCAAGAAAAAGCAATCAAACATATGAAAGAAACAATTCAAGACTTGAAAACTGAAATATAGGCAATAAAGAAACACAAGCCGAAGGAATTATAGAAAATAATTCATGAGGAAACGATTAGGAACCACAAATGCAAGCATAAACAGCAGAATACAAGAGATGGAAGAGAGAATCTCAAGCACTGAAGATACAATAGAGGAAATAGACAAAGAAAACATTAAATCTAACAAAAGCTTAACTCAAAATATCCAGGAAATATGGGACACCATGAAAAGACCAAATGTAAGAATAATAGGGAAAGAAGAAGGAGAAGTTCAACTCAAACGCACAGAAAATATATTTAACAAAATCATAGAAGAAAACTTTTCCAACCTAAAGAAAGTTATGCCTATGAGGATACAAGAAGCATACAGAATACAAAACAGACTGGATCCAAAAAAAAGTGCCCTCCCCACATAATAATCAAAACACTAAACATACAGAATAAAGAAAGAATATTAAGAGCTGAAAAGGAAAAAGGTCAAGTAACATATAAAGGCAGACCTAACAGAATTACACCTGACTTCCCATTGGAGACAATGGAAGCCAGAAGATCATGGTGAAGCATTATGCAGACATTAAGAGACCATGCATGCCAGCCCAGACTATTATACCCAGCAAAACTTTCAATCACGATAGAAGGGCAAAACAATATATTCCATGACAAACCCAGATTTAACCAATATTTAGCCACAAACTAGCCCTACACAAAATACTAGACAGAAACCTCCAACCTAAGGAAGTTGGCCACACCAACAATAACACAGACAATTGATGGTCTCATAGCAGCAAATCCCCAAAAATGGAAAAACACACAAATTAACATCACTAACAACGAAAACTAAATTAACAGGAGATAGCAATCACTGATGACAACTTATGCTGGAGAGGTTGTGGGGTAAAAGGAACACTCCTGTATTTCTGATGGGAGTGCAAGCTGGTATTTTGGATGTCAGTGTGGTGATTTCTCAGAAAATTAGAAAACAACCTTCCTCAAGACCCAGTAATACCACTTTTGGGTATATATCCAAAGGATGATCAATAATGCCACAAAGACATGTGCTCTACTATGTTCATAGCAGCATTACTTGTTATAGTTAGAATCTGGAAACAACCTAAATGCCCCTCGACCTAAGAATAGATAAAGAAAATGTAGTATGTTTACACAATGGAGTACTACACAGCAGAAAAAAATGGCGTCTTGAATTTTGCAGGCAAATGGATGGAACTAAAAAACATCACTTTGAGTGAGGTAACCCAGACCCAGAAAGAAATTATCACATGTACTCACTCATAAGTTGTTTTTAAACATAAAGCAACGAAAACCATCCTACAAATCACAATCCCAGAGAACCTAGACAACCATGAGGACCCTAAGAGAAATATACATGAATCTAATCTACACAGGAAGTAGGAAAAGACAATATCTTCTGAGTAAATTGGGAGCTTGGAGACCTTGGGGTAGGGTTGAAGGGGAAGAGATAGGCAGGGAGGGGAGCAGAGAAAATGTTAAGCTCAATATAAATCAATAAAATTAAAAAAGAGCCCACCAGACAAGTCTAAAATATGATAGCACACCAGCAAAGTATCGAGATGCACACTAAGCATGTTGTATGAACCAATAATAAACTTGTTGGGGAAGAAAGGGAGGTCCTACTTGCAATAGTTTCAGGAAACATAACTGTATATGTAGAAATAAACCTGGCCAAGGAGGTGAAAGACTTCTACAATAAAAACCTTAAAGCACTGAAGAAAATAATCGAAGAAGATACTAGAAAACAGGAAGACACCCCCGAAGCTTATGAATTAGAAGAATTGATATGAAATGAGTATATTACTGAAAGTTACCTACAGATTCAGCAAAATACATGTTAAATTTTAATGATATTCTTCATAGAATTAGTTAAAACAAAATTAATGTGGAAGTGAAAAATAAAAAGACCTCAAAATGCTAAAGCAATCATGAGCAGAAAGAACAGTGTCCCAGGCATCCCAGCCCTGCCTACAGACTACACCACAGAGCCACAAGAACAGAGACAGCGAACGATGCTGGCTCACAAACAGGCGTGTAGGCCAAAGATAGAGCAGAAGCTAGAAACAAACCACACACTTGCAGCCACCAAATTTTTGACAAAGATGTCAAAAAACATAACACTGGAAGAAAGCCTCATGAAGAAATGATGATGAAAAACAATATAAACACAGAAAAACAGTAAATCAGATCCTTATCTCCTCTGCTGTACAAAAAGTCAATTCAAAATGGATCAATTGCCTTAATTTTCAACCTAAAGACGTTGGTTAAAAACTTTGTGAACTCTCTCATCCAGCATGTTTGTAGTGCTACCCTGAATCACCTCCTTCCCTCCCAGCTGCTGCTGCTGGGGAGGAAATGATGACAGAGGTCTTGCTGCTGACCTTTAGAAACAGTGGAAGCAGAGACTCATCTGTCAGACCAGTAGGCTTATCCCACAACCGGAAGCACTCTGGGACTGTCCCTTGTCGTTCTACAAGTCTGTCATTGAGAAACACGTGCTGACCCACAGAGAAACCAGTAGAAGACTGGACTGAAGGAATGTATTTCTACCATCTATCAAGAGAAGCTCCTGCCTATTCTGAGACTATTTTCATCTTCACTATCTTCCTTAGAGGTGGATCAGTCACCTGCATCAGAGAACTCAACTCGGATATTTTGCTTTTCAAATGAATCATTAGTCAACTTTTCCTACTATCTATTATTTACTTTTAACTACACAAAGTTACAGTCTTCATTATGTACTGTACTTGACTTACCCTTGGAATTATCTTTTGCTTGGGTAATTGTTAAAATACTTTTGATTTTCCTAAGAAATATTGGCAGATGGCAAAACTCCACCAAATACTAAGAAGCAAAAGGAAGGCATTTGGGAGCAAGAAATTGCTGACATAGATTCTTTGGAGTATGTCCTAAGTAGTGCTACAATTGAACTATAAGATAGTCTTAGTGTCAAGAGCTGTTGTGGGCCATGACGCAAATGCAGCAGATTGGAATTGATAATTCAGATGTCAGCCCACCAGATGAATTATTCTCTGATGAGGGGGAACCCCAACCAAGCAAGGATGACAAGACCACAGACTCTGGAAACTGGCCACTTCTGTCTGTAAATTCACATGTGCAAAAACAGCTGGGGAATCTCCCCATTGTGCTCATTTTTATGTAATTTGTACATGTAATATCATGATTACATCTCAATCTTATGGGCACATATGTCTGTGCATAGGAAGATGACTTTTCATTAATCTGTATAATTTTGATGAACAGAAATATACTAGGATATGCTTTATAACTAAATCTATTGTTTCCTGAGGACTGTAAGTCTAAGACAAGCCACAAAATTTAGCTGATTTAAAAATCTCAGAATAATTTCAAACCAGACTGAGAGTCTCTGTAAATTGATTGTAAGTTAAAATTTTTACAGATATACACAAGGACAGAGTTGTGGGTGCCTAAACCAAGGTTATTAGCACAAAATCACCTAAAATACTATGCCAGTTTCTCTTGTCAAGTCTGGATGATAAAAAATCTCCTCCCTGCACAAATGGCTCACCAGTTTGTCTCACCAGGCACTGTGCCCCTGACCTCAGGTCACAGCCTGTGCACCAGGAACCTTGAAGCCAGGCATTGCCATGGGTGCTCACTCCCCTCAGGTGCAGCTTTTCTAACCTTTTGTATTGCAAAACTTTGTTGTTGAATGTATATGTAAGCTGTGTGAGCAAGGGAGTTGGGAAGAAAGGGAGAGGGAGAATTAGAGCCAGAGAATTGAAACTGGAGAATAAGAGCTATAAATAAAAAGAACACGGCCCTCAGATCATGTATGTGAGTCTCTTTCCCTCAGATAGATAGAAACTTATTCCTAAGGTGCCTCAGATAAAACTGTTTCCTAAGCCCCACTGCTCTGAAGGCGTTCTTTCTGCCACCCTGAGTTGGTCAGCCTGGAGTTCAGCCTGGAGAGTTGGTCTCACAGGCTGTGGTATCTTAGCTTCTGAGGAACCTTCAAGCCATCTATAGCAGCTTCACCAGTTCATATTCCCGACAGCAGTTAATATGAGGACCGCTTCTCCACACTCCCACCAGCATTCTATGTCATTTGCCTTCTTAATGAGAGTCATTCTGATTGGTGCAAGATAGAAAGTCAGTGTAGTTTTTATTGGCATTTACCTGATGGGTAGAAAACCTTTTATAAAAATATACTTACTGGACATTTGCAATTTTTCTTTTTCATAACAGTAAAAGGCCATTTTAATAGCATAAAATTTCCTATTTTAGAAACTATAGTCTTAAAGATATTCTACATATTCCACATATTCTACTTGTATACCAATATGATGCTTTGAACTGTCAGTCATTTGAGGATATGAAAGCCTTGGATTACTTAAGGATTTAGAGATTCAAAATTTAAGAGTTTATTTTCAAAGTTTAAAGTCATGAGCCACACATAAAAATGTGTGTGTGTGTTCTGCGTGTGTTTGTGTGTGTGTATGAGTTATGAACGTATGAGTGTCTGTGCATATATATGTGTATGCGTGTAAGTGGAAACCCAAGTATAACCTTGGATACTGCTCCTCAGAATGGCCGTGCACTTTACTTTTCTAGACAAGACTTGTATTGGTTGACCTGTAGCTTGCTGATTAAGGAGGACAGATGGCCATGGAGGCCAAGTAAGTCATATACATGATCCCACAACACTGGGGTTACAAGCACACACATGCCCAGCTTTCTCATTATTCAAAACAACTTTCAATTCAAATATATTTTAATCATGTTCTTCTTCTTCCCCAAATCCCTTCTGATCCTCTCCCCCTCTCTACCCACCTAACTTAAAGTTATTTCTCAAAAAAAAAGCCAATACAACACCTCCCCGCCAAATCAAGGAAACAAAACCACATCTAAAAAACAAAAACAAAAAACCCACAAAACTGTAACCAAATAAAAGCACACAAATGAAAAATAATAAACTGTGAAGTTCAATTATAGGTTAATCAATTCCTCCTGAACATGAGGCCTCTCCTGGAGTGGTTGATATACCCACTGCCACTCTGCTGGAGAAAACCGGTTTCCCTATCCCAGCAGGTATAAATGACAGTACCAGTGCTAGCCATTACCATAGTGGCAGGGTTTTATTTCAATTTTTTATCCATTTTTTAAAATATAATAAGATAACACAAAAGCTAATACACTGAAATTGGAGTTGAGCAAGACAAGCAAACAAAAGGAAAAGAACCCAAGAGAAGACACAAGAATCAGAGATCCTCTCATTTACTCACTCACGAATCCCATGCAAACACTGAACTGGAAGCCATAAGCACAGAGGACCTGGTGCAGATGCATGCAGGCCCCATTCTTCCTGCTTCAGTCTCTAAGGTCTCTTTGCTCACGTTGATTTACAAGGCCTTGTTTTCTTGGTGTCTCTGTCCCCTCTGACTCTTACACTCTTTCAACCTCCTCTTCCAAGGCTTTCCTAAGCTCTGAGGAGAGGGATTTGATGGAGACATTCCATTTAGGGTTGAATGTTCTACTCTGTGTGTAGTATCTCACTGTGGATCTGCATCTGGTCCCATCTGCTGCAGGAGGAAGCATCTCAGCGATAGACAAACAAGGCGCTGATCTGTGAGTAGAGCAGAATGTCATTGGCCATCAGGTTATCACTGGGCTTCTGATTCTTGGTCACCCAAGCAGTGTTGAATATTGGTTCCGTCTCATGGAGTGGCCTGCAGTCAAATTGGTTATTGCCTGGATAGTCCCACAAGCGTTGTGCCTCTGTTGTACTAGCATATCTAGCATGTGTCCAGCTTTATATGTGGGGTCTAGAGATTGGATTGAGTCCTCATGCTAGCCCAGCAAGCATTTTATCAAAGTGAGCTGTCTTTCTAGCCCCAAAGTCTGTTTGTCTGTTTGTTTTAATTCTACAACTATAAATCAAAAGACAATATCACTTTGTTTATAATCTATCTACAGAACTAAACTAACCTAAAGAGACTATCATTATGCAGAAAAAAACTATCTTTGTATTCACAGTCTTTACAGAATAATCAAAATACCTTAAGTTTTTCATGTAATCTAAACTATGTGCCCATGAGTGGGCAAGGATTTGAGAATTTGTGTGTGTGTGTGTGCGTGTGCACGGGTGCTCTTCTCCAGAATGACCAATCTAATAAAACATGGGCTTTGCTTGTTTTTAAATCAAAAAACAATGGTATAGTCTGCAAACCACAGAACTGGGCAGGTTGAAGCAGAGTATCCTGTGGGTTTAGAGCCAACTTTGGCCTCACAGAACAGCTGCAGTGAGGAACAAAGCCAGGCATCCAGACACATACAAGTAAGTCCATATGGCAAGATAGTTCAGAGTAAACAGACTCTCAGGAAAGTATAGATCCTGGGAATATCACACATAGATTTTAAAATGATTAGGATTAATACGTTCAAGACATCTAATGGAAATGGACACTATAGAGAACCAAAAGGTTTTAGTAATCAAATAGGAATTCTAGAATAGAAGTCATGGAGCAAATCAATTATGTTTAGCAGAAGACTGCAAAGCTCAAAATAATAAACTAGGAAATCAAATAAAAGACCAAAGCACAAAATGAAAAAAATGATTAAAATCTATTTTTTAAAAAAGAGCCTGAGACATATTAGCACAATAAAACATATTTCACACATGTACAATAAAGATCTCAGAAGAATAGAGCAAATGCCATATGAGATAAAAAAAAAAGATGAGAATTTTCTGAAATTGACAAAAAATGCCGTTCATTTTTCACTCTTCTCTCACTGAGCCAAGTGGTTCACCCCATGTTGATTTTCTCATTTTTCAGGCGCACTAAGCCTGAAGTCTTCTGCAAGCCGCTCTCTCTCCTGCCTCAGTAATTATCAGGCCTGGTGGTGCTCACTCTCAGAAACCCTGTACTCCCTCAGAATTACGTGGGGAGCATTTTAGAACTATAGACGCCCTTCTCTGCCCCCTGACAATGTGGTTTAACTAACCCGGGCATGGGGAGCTGAGTGTCTGCTCTGTCTGATGCGCTCCTGGGATGACTGTAACGTGCTGCTCTGAGGGCCACAGGCAGAGGCTCGGTTCGACACCAGCTCAGTTCGGCACCAGGTGAACTAAGAACTGGGAACCCAGCATGGAACCAAATTCTACGCTTCAGACTTACTGATTCCATGGCTGCCATTTGTGTTGTTGTTGCTGTACGCCATCAACTGTAGGCTCTTTATGTCCATCCTTTAGCTGTCCGAGAGTCCACGAAGGAAAGAGAAGAGGGTCATTTATTAGCTCCAAAAACCCCAACAATCTGTTGGCTAAAGGCCTTGATAGTGATTCATTTTATATCAAAAGCAAGTGCAGCAAGTGTTCTTTGGTAATATTTTAATTAGTGTGTGGCTGAATCTCACAACTGTGAAAAGTCAGAAGGCCTTTGTCAATCCCATCACATTAAAATCCAGGGACATCCTCATGTTGTCTGCACAAGATTCGCGGATCTCTCCATTGAGAAAACTTGCTTTTCTCCAAGACAGAAACCAACTATAGATTTAGTGACTCTGACTGGCTGTAAAGTAGGAAAGATTTTAGACTGGCTCAATTGAGACTACTAAGAAGTGGACTACAAAACCATTAAACAGAAGCCTATCACAAATACCTTATGGTCATCACAAAGATTACCTCAGTGAGCTAAATGATAGCAGAGAAGCATAGACAAGTGAGTGACAACCGTGATGGCCCCTTAGCAACACACATTCATTTGACCCAGTTGTCACTAGAAAGACAAGAGTGAAAATCATAAAGGGGATACGGTAGGTAGAAGGATATTATCTAGGGATATAAAATTTCAGGGGACGAGGTGAATAACTAAAGATCTCTATTGTTTAGCATGGTTACTGTAATTGATAATAACATACTGTGAACTTGAAAATCTCCTAAGACAAATCTTTTTCTTCTGTCACTCAAAAATAAGTATTTGAGTCCATGTGTTTGCTTAATTTACTAGCTTAACTTGGCCATTTTGTAATGTTGCAACCAGCAAATGCCATTATGTACATCATAAACATAACTTCATCTACTAAAAGTTTTAAATAAATAGAGAAACAGGTGTCTATGATTTGGAAATTATTGTTACTTCAAGAAACAATGTAATTAGAGTTCTGTGGGTTTTAAATGATAAGATTCTTTGTTAGAGTTGGTCAGAGTGAACTGCACTGCTCCAGCCTGTGCTGTCGTAGACTTCAGTGCATTTGTCCATAGTGTCACAGATGTGTTACCACAGAAAGAGCAGCTGAAACCCACTCTGTGGAGCCTTGCCAGCTTCTGTCTCTAGTCCCTACCCTGCCACTGAGCAAGAACATCAGGAGATTGCCAGAAGAGAGGCAAAGGTGGAAGATACATTGTCCTAACTAAAATATGGCAAGTTTGGTTTAATAAACAAATGGATCTTACATTTTGTATACCAATATCCTCCAAGGTAAAACTGCCCATCTTCGAGGGAAGCTCTTTTAAGATGTGGGATGTTAGAAGGGAGATGGAACATTCCACTCTGCAGGGAAGCACCTTAAGCTCAGGAAGCAAACCACTCAAAGGTTTCAGGAAGTCCCTGAAACTGACAAGATTCAGTAAGTCCCTAGCTCCCCATACATGCAACGCTAAGGATGGCTGAGAGACTCTCAAACAAGGTCATCTGCCTAAAAGAGGCTCAGACTAGTCAAGTGGACTGGAAGAAGCAGAGTCCAACTGAACTACCCGAAAAAGATACTCACCAACCTGTTTACTGCCTCCAGGTTGAGCAGGGAGCTCCAGGTCCCCCACTTTCATCAGCTGTCCCCCATGCTGGGGTGGACCTTGGTGATGCAGCTGTCTTTGAGTCATTTCTGGTGCTGTAAGTAACCCCTCACCTATATTTCTACAAATAACTCTGATAAAACTCTTCGGTTCACCAGCTTGAACTCTGGTGGCATCCGTACTCTAGTCTGTCATCAGTTTCCTCTCTGGAATAAGGAGACAATTGTTCATGTCTCCCCAGGAATAATGTCACACAGCATTTTTCTGGAAAAGACTTAACTGTATATTGAGGGAAACACTATTTAGAAATGCCTTGGATAACTTCTAAGTGACTTACGCAGATTTTCTTAGCTCATCTTCAGAGTGACTATATATGAAAGTATAAATGCAATGCTCTAACATGGCTTTGCCTGATTTCTGCCTAATGGTTTCCTTTGTAGTTTTCAAAGTGAAAGGTTTACAGAAACGGTTTTCAGTCTGAGGGCCTGAACTACAACATTTATTTTGTCATTCATTCACATGAGAAAACTTTGACAAAAAGGATTTATTAAAGATGAGGCCTTTGGTGTGTAACAAAATTAATTACTACGAAAAGAAAAACACTTAATTTGGAGATATAAATCAAAATTCTTCTACACCTATATAAACATATAAATGTGAGCCAGCAAGATGGCTTAGCATGTTAAAAGTTGTGGCTAAGCCTTTTGACTTGAGTTTGATTACTGGAATTTACATGGTGGAAGAAGAAAAGCAACTCCCACGAGTTCTCCTCTGATACACACGCATGTGTGCGCGCACACACACACACTCACACACGTGTGTTAAATATATATAGTGTGTGTATTAATATATTAACATATGTGTAAATACCCGAATGAGTGAGACTCTAGCTTCACTGTATAGTCTAATGTGTAAGTATCTCTTCAAGGTCTATGTGTTAAAGGCTTAGCTTCCCAGCCTGTAAGGCCTAGAAAAATTTAGGTCATTGGTCCCCACCTCCTTTGTTCTCTTCTTTCCCTCTCTCCCCTTCTCCCCTCTCTTTGTGTCTGTCTCTCTATCGCTGTCTCTTTCTCTCCCCCTTTCTTCCCCCCACTGTGTGTGTATATGTGTGTGTGTGTCTGTCTGTGTGTCTGCCTGTGTGAGTCTGTGTGAATGTAGACACTCAAGTACCAGAAAACATGTGTGAAGGTCAGTGGACAACCTTGGGTGTCAGTTCTCTCCACCCACTTTGCTTGAGGCAGGATCCCGTACTGCTCACCACTGCCTACACCTGGCCGACTGGGCTGTCAGGTCCAGGGACTTTTCTGTCGATGCCTCCTACACCACCTCAGGCATGCTGGGATTATAAATGCACACTACTGCATCCTGCTTTATGTGGGTTCTGGGGAATCTGAAATCTACTACTTGGTCCTGCACAACAAGTGATTCACCCACTGAGCCATCCACATCCCAACCCAAATTCTTGTTTCTTAAACGTCAAAAACTCAGAAACTGAGCTCCATGGAGAAGATAGGAAGAAATATGACATTAGTGTACGCAAGGGTTACTCCCTCACAGACTATCTCATAGGAAACAGCCTTGACCTGTAAAACATTCATCTTATAGCACTCTCAAACCCCAATATCTTCCCTAGTTTTCCTAGTTTGTTGCTCCAATATCTTCTTATCCATCTTCTGAACCCAGGAGCATCTTATGATGGAAGAGAGTAGTAAGTGGATCTGCATTCCTAACAGCAGGAAGGAGTCATTCTACAGTTCCAAATGATGCATTCGCTTCATTCTCATGGACCAAAATTATTACCACTGCCATGACTAGCTGCGGAGTCTGCAATGCAAATCCCTCTAACTGGGCGCATTACTCAAGATTCCACGTTGCAGAAGAAAATGACTAATGGGTGTGAGCCATGTAAAATGTAGAAAACATATGTGAAATCCCATGCAATTGAGCAAAATTCAGCTTTCCCACCTGTGCATTAGATAAAGTTTGAGTGAAGGAAAGTGCCAAGAGAGAACGGGAATAGATAAGAGACCTGAGAGGTTTTGCCTAGTTTTGCCTGAGACTACAAGGACAAAATTATCACTCCAGAGGACAAGTACCTAGATTCCCATCTGGTTTCCACGGAGGGAGAAATGTCCTCCATTTTCAACACCTGGACAGTACAGTCACCTACCTGTACCCAGAATGTAGCAAGTAGAGTGTAGCAGGATGGCAGCTTCTTTGTTTCCCAGCTGCCCAGACTCCCGAAATAATCACGCAGAAACTGTATTAATTAAATCAGTGCTTGGCCCATTAGCTAACTAGCTTCTTATTGGCTAACTTTTACATATTAATTTAACCCATTTCTATTAATCTCTGCATACCATGAGGTCGTGGCCTACCAGCAAAGTTTCAGCACTCTGTCTCTGGCAGTGGCTCCATGGCTTCTCCTGACTCCACCTTCCTCTTCCCAGCATTCAGTTTAGTTTTCCCTGCCTAGCTCTGTTCTACCCTCTCAGGCCAAGCCAGTTTCTTTATTTACTAATAGACAGGATACAGAGGGGAATCCCACATCACCTCCCCTTTTCTGTTCAAATAAAAAGGAAGGTTTTGACTTTACTATAGTAAAATTCATGTAACAAAACAGGTATCAATAATTACAGTTATAATTTTTATATCTACTTTATCTTTTACTATAACTAAAGAAAACTATAACTATAAATTCTTCAACTCCATCAAGGACTTCAGAAGAATATAATATTGCTTAAGTAAACAGGAAGTGCATTGTAAGCAACTTCCAAAACTCTAGAAATGACAGAGACATCTTGCTTCCTGGATAGTCACCCAAAGATCTTCTGTCCCATTAGGGCATCCATCTTCAGTCTATGGACCCATGGTATCCATCAGATTTTTCCATGAAGCAGGAAATTTCAAAGACAGTTCCACCTATATTGGCAATTTGTCAGTCACTTTCTTCTGTGTCCTGCAGAATGTCTGGCAGACTCTTTCATGAAGCAGGAATCCCGAAGGATCATTTCACACTTAGGCAAGTTCAGCAGTCATTTTTCTTCAGGTCCTGCATGTCCAGTTCATACAGCATACCATCAAGCAGTGCAGTCAAGAGCAGTCTCTTGCCCAAATGGCTATCTAACTACATGAGGATCCTCTTCAATGCCCATCATCCTCTTGAAGTAGATTGGTGCTGCCAGGAGCAGATGTGTCTCATTGTCATGAAAAGTCCTAAGTTCTTAAACATTTTTAAATGTTTAAGAAAAAAAATTTTAAATGCTATATTCTGTAGTCCTTGAAAAGTTTGAAGAATGCTATCCACCTGAAATATATCTCTATACATCTAGAAAATCTAACATGACTACAAGCTTGACTACTATAGATGAGTATCTATTAACTTATATTTCTTAATAATACATTACATTTTTAAATGAGCTGGACAAACATAATACCTTAATCAAGATCAGAAATATATATATATATATATATATATATATATATATATATACAGTATAACAAAATTGACCTTACATTTGTATCAATAAACCAAAATCCATACCAATGCAAATTTCTATAGCATATTCCCCTTTAAATGTAAACAATCATTTATTAACAATCATTTAGGTCATAGATCTCTCCACACTGCTTCCTGCTTTTTGCTGGGCATAGTCTTTTTGAAGGGTGTTCATGGTAACCTTTCAGATGTCGTAGTCCATCAAACCACATTAGTCTGGAAGAATTCCATAGGTTCTCATCTTCTGTGGAAACAAAAGAAGAACCTCTTTTTCAAAGCAACATATCCTTAGATCCATATTTGGAAATTAAGATACCTTTAAAGTATGTATGTTGGCTTAGTTTAACAGTTCCCAGAATCAAATGTCTCTCTGCAGTCAAAAATGTTCAAAGAAAACACAATAATATACATAATCCAGACTCTCTGTGTATAGTCCGTCTTTAGGTGGCCTACTTTTTCTTTACTCTTTTTAATCTATGACTGTCTATACTCTGTCTCTTTAAAGACTTTGTTTTATTTTTTAAATGATTTACTTCTTTTCAAACTCTCTATACACTTTTTCTTCTCTCTCCCAACCCTAAGTACATTTATCCAACACCGTGACCCATTTAGAGGTCTTTTTTATCTGGATTTTTCTTTATTGCACATCTGTAATCCATTTCTGACCAGGACAGCTTCTTAAAATGCTAAATACTTCTTTAAAAACTAAATGGCAGGGCTGGAGAGATGGCTCAGCCGTTAAAGGCTAGGCTCACAACCATAAATATAAAAACTAAATGGCAGCCTTGCTAGGGCAAACAAAGCCCTGTCGGCTTGCTCTGCCCAGTCCAGCACTGTGTAGTCCTGCCCACAGAGATTCACTGAGAACCAAGCCCTGCGATTCGAATGGCAGACAATCATACCAGCCTGAAGCAAGGCCTAGGAAAAAGTCAGATAAAATTTCCTTTTAAATGACAATGAAAAGTATCTTAGAATTGAGATAAGAAGAAATCTGCAATAATGGGAAGCTGTTAGTGGAAATGATTTTATCAAATACCATTTTGTTGACTAATGTGAGCATAGTGCCAGGAGAGAATGATAATTTGTTTTTTGTCTTAGGGAAAAACAAATTACAACCTAAAAGGAGGGGAGATTTTCATATGGTTCTAATTAAAAATTCAGTAATGAATTATTTTATTCTTTAACCCGAACCATAAATTGTTCTTTTGGCTTTTATGAAGTTTTCCTTTTTGTTGTTTGTTTAGTTTTGAAGCAGGGTTTCACTGGGTAAATCCAGCTCACCTTGAACTCCTACCCCTGTCTCAGTCGCCTGAATGCTGGGATCACAGGTTAGTGCCATCATGTTTGGCAAGCCTTAGCAATTCTGCTTGGTCAGTTGACTTACACTAGGCCCCACTTACAGCATTGATGGCAAATTTGAAACAACAGCACAAGTTTCCCTGGGTCAGAAATTGTTCACACAGAATTGTTCATACGGAATTTTCCATTTTGAACAGATTTTTTTGCAATCTAAGCCAAGATTGGAAAGAACAAAGAAAAGAGAGTAGGAGAAGATAAAATGAAAAGCAAAGAGACAGAAAGAGAATGAAGAGTAAAGGGCAATGGAAGGTCGATTAAAGAAAACTAGGGAAGAGTTTCCAAGGTACATTCCAATTCTTGAAGCCAGGGTATAGTTCAGTGGTAGCTCACAGTGTGAGGCCCTGAGATTAGTCCCTAGCACACCAGAAAAAGAAATAAACAAATAAATAAATAAAAAGAAAAGAGGAGGAGGGATAAGGGAAAACAAGAAGAAAATAAATTTTCACAATCGTATTAAGGTATGAATGACACACAGGAAGCTGCAGTTATTCCCAATGTGTGGTTTTCTCAGTTCTGATACACACACATCCACCAAAGTCACCACTGAACACAAGTTCACCACTTCTACCTCTCCCTAGCCCCTCCAGAGCTCTTACTGTTTGCTCATTATTTACACATGAGGTTGAGTTTTAAGAAATTTATATGATGACATAATATTGCAATGTTTTCTGTTTTATAGTACAGCACCTTTCAGCATAATTGAGATTTGTATATGTTCAGTATATCAGTAGCTTTTCCTCTTTGGTAAAGCTATGTCTCCACATAGTTGTGCTACAGGCTTACTAAACTTGACTTGCTCAAAATAAATGTTACTACCTTCTCCTGACCAAAGAGTCCTCTCCAGATTTCCTCACCTGGCATCATAATAGGAGCATCTTCCCAGGATCCAGCCTCATCCTTCCCCCTCGATCTGCTCATGTCCAGTTATCACAGACTCCTGCCAGCAGAGTCTGTAAATAGCTTCCTGATGCACCCATGTCTTTGTGTCTCCATGGCTACCAAACATACAAAACCATTATCATTTCTTTCCCAACTTTCTTGGAAATCTTCCCATGTCCGTTCTTTTCTTCGTGTTAGCAGTTCCCTTGTGATAGCCAGGATGGATGATTTCTTTCTAGAACATAATCCTCCAATATGCAGCTTCAAGTCTTGTTTAACATATTTTTGTTATTCTTAGGATTTGAAGACAAAGCTTTGACTTGGCCCAGTTGAGTGCTTCCTACTGACCTTTCTATGTAGACCGACCTCTGGCCTAGTCCCAGAGTCGACAGCGACTCCATCACAGTTTCCAACTCCTCTGGCATTCCCCACATCTGCCCTGAGCCCATCAGCAAATCACAATTCCTGCCGTTAGGATACTATTCAAATAAACTACCATTATTTTAATGTTAATATTTGTATTTCTTTCTGAGATAAAGTCTTATGTACTCCAGACTACTCTTGAGCCTACAACCCTACTCCCTTAACCTCCCAAGTGCTGGGATTATAGGGTTAAAGCTGTACATTGGGTTCGGCTACCATAGTTTTTAATCATTTCATCTGAACTGCTGCCACTAACCAGTAAGGAGAAAATTAATTTAAATCCATCCACCTTCTCTCTCCCTTCCTCCACCTCCACCAACAGAGATTCTGGTGCTCCCGGCAGGCCCCTGGGCCACTTCTCTGTCCACCCTACCAAGCTGGCCCAGGAAGTCTTGCACAAAGGCTGGATAGCGGAAGTGCAGCAAGGGCTGCAGGGGCTGTTGCAAAATAAACTGTCTTCTTTATCTTTTGTGGAACTAATAGATCAGAATTGATCCACGTTGTGTGAAAATAAAAGAAACAGGAGACCAACCTCAACAGAAGCAGTGTCCTTTTGGTAGAACAATGAGGAACAGCAGTCTTGGGGGAAGTGGAGACTGTGCAGAAGCTCGGGGGCTTGTGGGGCAGAAAGAGGAACTTTTGAGGTGGACAGTTCCATCTTTATATCTGTTCCCCTGAAGTCTCAAAGTTGTCAATACAATGGGGTTGGCATGTTGACCTCCTCAGGAGTGTCCCAGCCCCTAACTGCCTGTAGGTGTTATCAACCCCTGAACTCTCCTGCAGGGAGTTTCTCAGCTAGCCTGAAACTTCTGTCATTAAGTCTTCAGACTAGCATCTGGGCTTAATCTTAGTCCTTATCTTACGAAGAACACAAAAACCCACATGGGTGAGAAAAGGAGCAGCTTTCTCTTAACCTCAGGGAGGGAAGTGTTTTTTTTCAAAGTGGGGGACTCGAAAAAGCGGTCCAAACTTGCCAAACTTGCGGAGTTCCAGAGGCGGAGCTTTGAGTCTGCTTTCAAGGCTCTGCAAGAACTTTGGTGCAGAGCCAGGAGTCTGCGCAGGAGGGGAGAACTTATTGCACTTCCTCCTCGAGCCCGCGTCCTGGCCTCCAGGCGGTCCCAGCCTAGAGAAGACAAGCGTGCGCCTCTCTGCTCAGCTCAGCCGGTTGCACTTCAGAGCAGCCCCGCGCATCTCGGCGCCACCCGGTGAATCGCAGTGCAGCTCGGCACTTCTCGGTGCAGCTCCATCAGCCTTCAAGGTAAGCAGCACACCAGCCACGCGCTCCGCAGCTCCGGGCATTCGGTCGGCCACGCCGCGTGTCCAATGGGAGCGGACCCGCGCGACACAGGTCCTCGCACTGGCCACGTGAACCCGGGCTCCTTGGCGCACCTCCAAGTCCAGTGCGCAGCCCTTGCACTTGACCTGTGCTGGGTCTAGAGTTCTCTCCTCTCTTGCCCCTGTTCATTTTTTTCCCCGATGTAACGGATTTCCTGCTTAGGAAATGCTACCTGTCTCAGGCCTGGGACCCGTGAGCTGAACTAGCAGCCTGAGACAAGACACCCCCGGGAACATTTTAAGCCACCGCACCGTTAATTGCTAGTCTGAGACTTTTGAGAATTGGCGAATACATACCTCAAAGCGTTCCCTTCATTTACAACTTTGGGAATCTGTGGTTCTGCTTTTTTTGAACATAATCTTTAAATCCTAAATAGTCTTTTCTCTGTAAAATGTGGTGAGGATGAGTTTGAATACCAGGCACGGATTTCCTAATTTAGTTTGGAGTCAAGGTGTAGAAAATACAGTAAATCATGAAAGATAGAATGTCCTTGTATCCCCAAGAACCCGGTTACAGGCGCCCACTAAGACTTCTTTTTCCCTCGGGGAGTGTATTTCACCCCGTGCTGAAGAGCCACTCTGCATCTCCGTCCAAAGGTTTTGAGATAGAGATGCGAAGTCAGAGAGGAAAGGAATGCCGAGAAGCAGTGGGTGGATCCTCCATACAAGAGAAGTGTGGTGTGAACAAAAACAAGGAAGGCGCTGCTTGTTTCAGAAATCTGGGACTCAAAAACACGAAACTTCAGAAAGGAAACTTTGGGCTTCAGACTAAACCGGGAGTTGTGCCTTGTGGGCCTCACTAAAGCACAGGCTCATGAGCCTTGAGAGGAATGCTGGCTAGCAAGATAGCAGGAGATAGGGAGAGTCCTCTGCAGTGTCCCTCCAGGTGGTGTTTCCTGTCTGCTCAAAGAGCTGCCAAAATGCAATGTCATCTTCAAACTATCCCTTCTTAATTTGTACGTTCTTACAGATACTTGGGAGACTCAGGTTGTTACTGCACATCGGATACTATAACTAGACAAGGATGAACTTAATTAAATTACATTACTTAAACTGGAACTCGAGTAGTAAATGAGGTTATACTATGTTAGAATGGAGCCTTAACTGTGCCTGTGAAAGGGCTGGGGTTGCAGCTGGGCTGTGCAGCCCACGCTGCCTGCAGCCCTGTGTCCGGTCCCCAAGGGAAGAGGAGTATGCTAACAGAGTAGAATTGAAGGATAAACACTTTGGTGGGTTTTCTTTCTGAGAAGCACAGCAGTTTCTTGTCTCTGAGGAAGTTTGCCAACATTGCGTTCTGCTGCATTTCGAAAGTTCCAAGTTACTGCTGTTGAAAAAGTGTAACTTTGGAATGTGTACTGGATCACACACAATACTTGCTGGGCTCTGTATCCACCCGGCATGTGTTCTCTGAACTGCTGTTTTCTGAGAACGGATACTAGTTAGTTCTCCACTTGGTTTCACTCTATGTTGCATATAGATGAAAAGCTCTACATATTTCAAAATTACATGGTGAGCAATTTCTAAAGTTCATGGCCATGAATGTTTGTGTTAAGCTACTTTGATTTCTCAAAGAGCATTGTTATTTTCCTTTATTTCTGTTTTTTTCTAGTCCTCTTGAATTTCATTTTATCTATTTTGATAAGTAATCCTTTTAATGACTCTATAGGGTGTTTTTTTTGGTTTTTTTTTTTTTTTTGCTTTTTTAATCTATCACACCATAATATTACAGGGCCTCATGAGTGATCTTAGGAACTTTCGAAATAAAATAATTTAAAAAAATAAGACATGGTTTCATTATACACATAACCTAAAGGTAATTTTATACATGTTGTTGTTGTATAATTCTACATATGAGAAAAAATGTATAATTTTCTCTAAGTAGCTGGGTGCCTTTTCTACCCCCCCACCCCCGGAGATGCTGAATAAATCTCTTGGTAGGTCTGTGTTTAAACTGTGACATATCCCATAGGGTTAGGTGAAGCCCTGAGATGGAACAATGTTTATTATTAGCATGATTGATATTTTCAGTATGAAAATATATGTTTTTTTAAGTCAATTATCTCATCCCAAATGACAAATCTGTTAAAGTTCAGGCATTATATGGCTGCAGATATAAAATAAACATAAATTTTAAGATTTTAAGGTATTTGGTGGGGAAATTGGTTGTCTAGTGATGTTTATATGCTCAAGTATAGTTTTAATTATCAGGAAGCATGGCTTTCAGAGGCAACTTTATGTATCTGACTTTGGGACTGAATGTTTCAGTTTGATACATTTCTCTAGGAAAGAGAGAAGAGCAGCATGAAGACACAAGGCCACCTCCACCAGTTCAAGAACCTGTATTGTCCTTCATGGGCAAGGGCCTGAGGACAGTGGGGGATCAGAGACTAGAGCTCACCACTGTATGCCCACTTCAGGGCCAAATTCTGTCACCATAGTTCAGGTTCAAAACATGCCAGCTAAGTCAATTCCACTTCTCAGGGGTACCAGCAAAATGTTTCAAGCCCCCAAACCCAGTGTGCTAATTGGTCCCAATTCTAAGGCAGGAGGGGAGATAAAATACCACACCAGGCCATCAAACTTCTCAGTACAGACAATGCAGCTACAACTCAGGACAGTTTCCACACATTTCCTGAGCATTGACTATGAAGCTGGGTCACTGAGAACTATATTATGAGACTCATTTCCTTCTTTCTCTGTCAGCCTGGGTTTCTTCTTGATCACCATGTGGCGGTAGTATATAATACTTATTGCTTCTGATTGAGCTTATTGTTTCATTATCCAAGTTCTTGAGACCAGGAGTTTCATGTTTTGAATATTGGAGGACGAGGGATAGAATGTTTGCATATACATGTGATATCATGAGGATCGATTATGAACATGGAATTCATTTGTTTCATACACACTTTATACACATAGACAGATGGTACCTTATGCAAATAATTTTGTGCATGAAAGAGTTTATATATTTCAGCTAACAGTGATGATGGGTATTGCCCCTCCTTGGGAAGGCTAAATAAACTTGGTTCTATGCCTGTATATTTTCTTAACCTTTTTTATTTTTTTATTTATGTGCATTTGTGTTTTGCCTTCATACGTATATCTGTATGAGGGTCTCGGATACCCTGGAACTGGAGTTACAGACACTTGTGAGCTGCCGTGTGGGTGCTGTTCTTCTGGAAGAACAGTCAGTGTTCTTAACTTACTGCTGAGTGATCTCTCCAGTCTCCCGTGCCTGTATTTTGACTCTGAACTATCACGTGTGGTCAGGTGTTGAATTTTCAGTTTGTAGCTTCATGCTGGTGCTCTGAAATGTTTCAGATTTTGGAAGATCTGGGATTTGAGGTTTTCAGAGTTAAGGATGCTTGGCATGTGTGGTGTACCAGACACTGAGATGGCTGAATTATGACTCAATTGATCCATCTTCGTCTAGACTGGTACCGCTGCTACTCCACTGTGTCACTGACAAATGAAAGAGCAGAGAGTTTAAACAGTGTGCATAGAGAGAAACATGCAGACAGAGCTGGTACTGACCTGGGCAAGCTTGATAACACCACCCTCAGTCAAGAGCCAGGGCTCAGATGAGGGAAAAGATGGAGCCAATCTTCAGTGCGCTTGTAGCCTCAAACTGGGGAGAAAACCAGACAGTGATAATTTTCCATGTGACTGAAGCTGTGTCTGTGTGACCACATAGCAGGTCCTGACAGCAGACCAGAGCGAGGCAGGAGGATGATGAAAGACAACCAAGCAGAACAAACATACAACGACACACTTGCTTTGTTATAGAGGAAGACAAGAGAGATATCACCCTCAGTTTTAAAGTTATTTCCTTTATCTTTTGAAAAGGCCTAATCGTGATTTCCTTCTTATCTTTATTATACTCAAATTTCTCTGCTGGCCTTCTGACTTGATTAAATCAACAAAGTAGTAAATCTAATCCTTTCTCTAACTCTAGTGGACATCTTTCTGATTTGTTCTTATATCACAGACTCATCAGAGATATGCCTGTGTGCTAGGCGAGAGCTAAGCGCTTAATTCCAGTGGCATTATGTTCCCACACAGGGGCTGGAAGATTGTTGTCCAAGTAACAACATCCTGTTAGGCTAGAGAAAAATTAAAGGTGACGTTGTAAAAAGTGAGCCGTGATTGGGTATTTTCCCATAATTTTTATTATGAAAATTTTCATGTATACAAAAGAGGACTGTATATTCATGTATACCTATATTATACAATGATATATACACTTATGTATATTGTATAATGTATATTATATTTATAATGGTGTGTGTGCTCTCTTCAATACCTTATTACTTGGGGTATCATGTCTCCAAAGATTAAGGTCCAGCTCATCTAGGACTTTCCATCTCACACCAGGCCCTATCAATTCCCCTGAACATGTCTCCTAGACAGGGTTACTATTGCTGTCAGGAAACACCAGGATTAAAGCAGATTGGGGAGAAAAGGGTCTGTTTGACTTATGCTTCCAAATCACTGTCCGTCATCAAAGGAAGTCAGAACAGGAACACAAACAGGGCAGGAACCTGAAGGCAGGAAATGACACAGAGGCCTTGGGGGGGGGTGTTGCTTATTGACTTGCTCCTCGTGGCTTGCTCAGCCTGTTTTCTTATAGAACCCAGGACCACCGTCTAGGGGTAGCCAAAAATAATGCGCTGGGCCCTCCCCCATCAATCACTGATAACAATATGCCCTCCAGGCTTTCCTCCTACAGCCTGATCTTGTGGAGGTATTTTCTCAATAGAGGCTCCTCTCAGATGACTCCAGCTTCATTGACAGAAAATGGTCCCTTTAAAGTAGTCCATGCCAGCCCACCAAGAGACTGCTCTAATGCCTGTTAGGTCTTTTCAGCTTGTTTTGAATGTGGATCCCCAACCTCTCCCTCACTGCTCAACTCCTTTACGAGAGTACGAAGGGCTCTTAAGAGGAGCCTCTTTGCTCCCTCCTCAAGCCTCTAACTCCCACAACATACACCCTTGTCAAAGCCAAACCTCTAGCCCAAGGAGCCATTCCCAGCAAGCCAAACCCACTGCCCTTACACAAGCCCTAACACCGGCTAAATATCTTTCTGTTAATGTATATTTAGACTCAAAATATGCATAGAACAGAATTCATTTATGTATTCTAATTTGGAAGGGAAAAGGCTTCCTCACTCAAAACGGGACTCCAATAATTAATGTGCCCCTTGTCCAGGGTGCTGGATGGTGCTAGATGCTGTCCTTTCTTCTTTCAACACAACAGTAATCCATCAAAAAGACTAAAAGTGACTTTCCCCCCCATCTCAACAAAAAAATGCTGATAAATTAGCCCCAAAATAGCTCTTACACACCAGACCTTCATCCACCCCCTCACTCCCTTTTGCATACCATCACCCCAATTCCTGCCCTGTCACCCAGGTTCTATCACAATGCACCCCTTAATTCAACTATCTAATCAAACTCGAATTTCCTCCCTACACAGTCGTGTTCTCCTTCATCCCTGAGATGGGCAGCTCCTTAAATAAAAAAAAAAAAAAGTGCCCCAACATCAAACCTCCTCAGTTTCCTTCTCACCAAACTCCAGGCCTCCTGACAGCTATGGCCTGGCAGATAGACTTCTCCCATGACGTCTATATACAGGTGTGTCTCAGCTGTCGTCGATGCCTTCTCTGGATGGGTCGAAGGAACTACAACAAAGGTGCTCACACACTCACTGCAGGGATTAGTCCCTGATTTGGCTGCCATCCTCACTACTATCAGATAACAACCCAGAATTCAAATCCTCTGTCTCCCAAAATGTTGCAAATTACTTAAAAGTCCCTTATACACTTCGCATTCCCTGTCACCCCAGTCCTCTGTCAAGGTTGAAAGGATAAACCTCACTATAAAAAAAAAAATCTCGTAAAACTCACTCTAGAATTAAAATGGGGTTGGGCTAAGCTCCTGCCCCTGGCATTGCTCAATTTAGAGAGGCTTACAAAACAAAACAAAAACACAACAAAACAAAACAAACTTCCATGAATAGCCAGTCCTTTGAACTTAATGAAAGGGATACCCATGATCCACCTGCCCACCCCCCACAACAGACCCTCCCCTAAGATGCCTCCCTTTGCTCCTTTCTTCCCTATCAAGCAGTGACTTTCCATTCCTCAGAACAGAACTTGGCAGCATCCTAGCAGGTCTTTACCTCTCTGAATCCCAGTGCCCTCTCCTAGTAGAGACAGGAGATACAGTCAACACCTCTGAACCTGCTCGTCATTCCTGCCTGTAGATATGAGGTATAAGAGAAGTAGGCCCCAAGGATGTTCTTGGACATTTTATCCTAAACATCTGGAATGTGAGATTGCCGCCAGCTGTGGCGGGAAGTTAGCAAAGAGGTGACTGAAGTTCCATTTAGGGGATGAGTATGAAGTACCAAGTGGTCACCACGATACACCTGCTTGCCCTATACAGGGCTAATAAAGCATGAATAATACTGTTTATTATTCCCATTTTACAAATTAAAAATAGAAGGTAGAGTCTCTGAAATTTATACACGATTGTGTTGTTTAAGAAATGGGACATAAGAACCTTTGGGGTTCCCGAAGACTCAAACCATCCTAATCTTGCCAATTTAAGAACTCAGTCAGATAATCAGCACTGTTCCACTTCTGGGACAAGCAGGACAATTTAAATTGTCTTTACCAAGTGTGAAAGAAAGGAATTGACCCGAGGAACCCTGTATACACACACATCGTTAGTCAGTGACACAGACTTCTACACCTGCTGCACAGAAACCCGGTCCCAGGGGGGTAGGGTGAGGACTTTCCCCAACACAGAGCTTTTGGTGCCCAGAGGTAAAAGAGTTTCTGTTTGCAAAATCTAAAGCCAGATTTGGAATAAAACGATGAAGTCTCACCAAGTAGTTAGATTTCAAACCAAGGATTCCCTAGAAGCAACTAAACATATCAGGGATAAAGGTGAGATGCTTGAAAGGCTGGAGTTGGGAAGCAACTTTGCTAATGGAGCCTGAGACGGCCGACACTTTACTTGGCTGGTAACAGGTATCACGGTGTGTGCCTAGGACGTGGTAGGACTGGTGGAATGTCCATCAATGTCATTGACCACATTGACATAGACCAGGGTTCTCAGCCTGGGGGTCTCGACCCCTCAGGGCTCCCTCTGGTCTCCACAGCAAACTGTAGTCTTTGACTCTTAGACTGTCATCTCAAAAGGACAAATTGTGTAGATGGGACAGGATGAAAGAGATCCCAAGAAATATTTTCCTAGTTATGCCACATATTTTTGCAACTACTTTTCTGATGAGTTTCTCTACAACTACTGTATCCGTGCTGTTAACAGACCCTTTATCTCCACTCTTGGCATCCACAGCTGGTGAAGTCAAGGAACCCGCTAAGCTTGCGGTGTTGTTTTCATCTTAGGCTAGAGACGTCTTCAGGGAAGGACTGGACCATCTTTATCACCATAGCCCCATCTTTTCTTGCTCTCCTTCTGATTTAGTTCTCTAACTGAATGGAGGGAGTCGGCAACTCCAAGACTCATTCTTCGTGTGTTTAGAATTTGGGGGCTTACATTTCCCCTATGCGAACAATAAGCAGAGATGAAGCTGTGTGGGCCGTGTTAGGAAAGGGAGCGTAGCGCAATGATGACTGGACACAGAGGTGGAAATCCCAAGAGCTCATATCCTTGAAGTCAGTTTATCGAGTTAGGGCTTGTATATGTTTTAGAAGAAATTTTTCTCAATGCAATATAGTTGGAACTTTGATTTTCTCCCCATTTCTTTTTCTTTTCTTTCTTTTGGGCGTGTGGGATTTTGAGACAGGGTTTCTCCGTATAGCTTTGGAACTTGCTCTATAGACCAGACTGGCCTCGAACTCATAGGGATCTCTGCCTGTTTTTGCCTCCCAAGTGCTGGGATTAAAGGCTTGTGACACCACATTCTGGCTTTATTTGAACTGTTTTTACCTACTGAGGGTCAACCAGGTGCCAGTGGGAAAGATATAAAATATGATCCCTTATGCCCAAAAGTTTCCAGCCCAGTGTGAAAATATGGCCCACAAATAAACACATGATAATGCATAATGTGCACTGCTAGTTGCAAAACTCATGCAGTAAAGACAATAGTGCGGGAGGAGGCAGTATGTGTTGGTGGCCTAGGTGTGTTTTGAAGGAGAAGGTATGTCCATGGCGGCCGGGCGGAAGGAGGCTGCCTCAGACACCAGACACATGACACAGTGTAACAGAGCTGGAGCAGAATGCAGTGGGAAAGGAAATGGCACAGCAGTGAGTAATGTTCAGACTGTATTCATGTGATGTGCTGTCTGTCTCCAGCCATACTTGAGTCAAAGGCTAGGTAATCCTGAACACTCCAGGTCAGAACTCGCCAAAAATACAGCACGCTCCACACATGGAGCTTTGAATCCCCTAGAGGCTACACAAAAACATTACCAAACATAATTGTGCATTAATTCTAACACATATTTGATGAAAACTCTAAAAATATCATCTAGTGGGTGTTAATTATTTAAAAGTATAGCAAATTTAAGCAAGAGCAAAATTATTAACTGTGATTTTTTTCAAAGTTCCCCAGATCCATTGGGTTTGTGTGTACAGCATATTTGAGCTTAGCCATAGACAGTTCTAGTGCTGAGTAGCTGGGGCTGGTGTCTGTGGGTTGGACAGGGCAGCTTGGCGTACATGCAGGTGAATGGAGGGTGTTGGGTGAATTCTGAAGTCAGTCAATGCAAAGGGAAGGGAAGAGTATGTGCTATCATCTGTCTCTAACATCTGATTTGAGTTCATAGTTAAAACCCAAAGGTTTTGTTGTTGTTTGTATTTTGTTTGTTTGGTTGTTTGTTTTCAAGACAGGGTTTCTCTATGTACCCTTGGCTGTCCCGGAACTAATTCTGTAGACCACGTTGGCCTCAAACTCAGATCTGCCTGCCTCTGCCTCCAAGTGCTGAGATTAAAGGTGTTCCCGGTTTTAAATCCCAAGTGTTAACACTGTAGCAGCAAAGCCAACCTCAGATTTATTTCCTTTTCATGCTTCCTCCCCACCCTTTTCCTCCATAACTTATATTTTACGTGTTCTGCCTACAAGTGACAGGTACAGAAAAATAACTAGAAATTAACAGCAGAGCATGCGGCTTAAAACCCACATCCGGCCAAATGTGATCTGTTGCCCTGGGCAACGCTGCTTGTCGGCTTTCATTTTGTTCTTATTTTGGTTCACCTACAGGTTCACAAGCACAACATGTTGTCATCAGCAGCATCTCCTTGCAGTGCGTCTCCACCCCAAAAACAAACCCCCCTCTCAGGAGAGACCAGAGTCATATTTGGGGTACAGAGCTAGAGACCCCTGGAGAAGAGCTTGAAAAACTTTAGAGAGAAGACAGTGTGTTCCTCTCCTGTTCAAATAATGGAGTCTCTGTCCTAGAAACTGTTTGTACAAATGCTTGGTCCCATCAGAAAGTGAGAATATAGATAGATAGATAGATAGATAGATAGATAGATAGATAGATAGATAGATAGAGATATGAAATGTGATGGTATTGTGTGGACTTGAGAGTGTGAGTGTAGATGTGGGGAGAGGGGAGGGAAACTGATAATCTGTTTCTACTGGTTGTTTTGAAAGAAGATACTAATAAAAAATAAAGAGTCCTTGACTCTTAAACTGTTAGCATTTGAATCTGAAGTGTCCCCCTCCAGGTTCCTATTTTGAATGCTTAGCTACCCCTCACCCCACACCTGTGGTGTTGTCTTGAGACCTGTGGCACCTTTAGGAAGTAGAACCCAGCTGGAGGAAAGAAAGCGCTGAACTGGGCCCTTGAAGGATATGCCACCCTGGTTCCACACTGGTTGTTAAATATCCTCATCCGAATTCACTCAAGTGCCATAAAAGTGACAACATCTTGTTGGAAATGGTGCCGGCAGAGTAAGGAGAAGAAACAGTGATCAAAGTCAGGTAAAGACGGGCTTAGATCTGTTTAGAATCAGACCGAGCAGAGTGTTAAAAATTCAGCAGAAGTACCCGGACTAGCGTCTGACTTGTTTGAAATCTTCAGAACAAAACAAAATGAGAATAAAGTTCCCCTAGAAGTTTCCTTAAGATAAATCGAGTATCTCCCACATATGTGTTCATATTTGAAATAAACTTGTATTATTCAGATTCCTGCCAGCCATGAAACGTGTCTTTCAGCCAAAGGACGTCAGGTAGAAGCCAAGCACACACAACATGTCTGTTCTTTTGTTTCACTCTCCTGCGTAGCAACGCCACTGTGCAAGGGCAGTGAACACTAGTATAGCCATCTTTCATTGTCTTCCACTGTGCAAGGGCAGTGAACACTAGTATAGCCATCTTTCATTGTCCATGGGGTTTCAGGTGCCGTTGAACACCAAAAGCCACGGCTGTCCAGGTCCCCTGTATAGAATGGTGTAGTAGTTGCACAGACAAGTTTCACATGTATTTTGAATCATCTCTAGGTCACCTAACATCTCTGCTACAGCACAAATGTTATAGAAATGGCTGTCACGGTGTATTATTTAGGGAGTAATAACAAAAAAGAAGTCTGTATTAGCAGGGTACAGTGGTACACAAGTGTAATCTCTGTTCTCAGAAGCTGAGGCAGGAGGATGGAGACTTGAAAACTAACCTAAACTATATAATAGCAAGACCCAGTCTCAAACCAAAGAGAGGGAGTTGTAGAGGAGGGGAGGGTGAAAGAGTCTGTATATGTTAAATAGTTTTTTATTAGTTTTTGATTTGGGGCAGTTTCTGGATAATCTGTATCATGATTCTATTCCCTCGTCACTCTCTCTTATTCACCCCCATGCCTGCAGGCCTCCTTCTTCCCAGATAGCTGCCCCTGCTTTCATGTCTTCTGCAAGTGGTCAGACCTTCCGTGTGTTCATGATGCAAAGGCATGTCATAGCCATGACAAGTTACAGTGCTCTTCCCCATCCTCTGGATATCACAGTCTGTCCCCCTCTCCCTGGGCCTGAGAGGGAGTGATGTAGATGGTCCATTTTAAGGCTGAGTACTCAACACACTTAGCACTGTGTTGGGTGCTGGCACCTTCCAGCACTGGGCATGCTCATTAACAGCAGGAAGTTTCCAGTTTGACTCCAGCTGATTTCACTGCAAACACATTTTTCAGCAAATATTTTTCCAAGCTTGGTAAGATCTTCAAATAGTGAGCCAGCTGACAAGGACGGTCACCAAAGATGCAAAGTTTTCCTAAGACAGAGATGTGTGAAGAATGTTGGCAACCTGGACGAGGCCATCAGGAGGCAAAGTGGATCACAGGGCAACCATTTCTAAAGGAAGGAGTTCGTTTGAGAATGGGGTTTGTTTGAAATGATCTTTTCCACTTGCAATGTTAAACTACTTCGGAAGGCACAAAGGAAAGAAACCAGACTGTGAGCCAGATGCTCGCCTTCTTAGAAGTTAGTGCATTGAAGCATTGTTCTCTACCAACAATGGGAAATCAGTGATTTTCTTAAAATAATTGATCTGATATATCCTAAAGGCTTGTTTGGTTGTGTAACCATTTTCTCCCACTTTTGCCACTTTGATACTCATAACTACATCTGTGGTGGCTAAGTTCAGCTACTGCTTAAACCCTGTTCTATTTTCTGTTCTCTTGTTATGTATCTTTAAATCCCCTTTCAAGACCTATGGGGTAAACACGTAGTGAAAATGCTGCCATTCGTCTTCCTGACTGGATTTCTGACTATGGAATGAAAGGCTCAGACTGAATTAAACTGAACGTAATTCGCAGCTCTTACACTTTGACAGCCCCATAGCCATTCGGTCCCAAAAAAACGTACAGAGGCTTTTATTAATTATAAACTATTTGGCCTGTTAGCTTAGGTTCATTATTAGCTAGCTCTTACAACTTCAGTTAACTCATAATTCTTGTCTATGTTTGGCCATGTGGCTTGGTACCTTTTCTCAATGTGGCATTCTCATCATGCTTCCTCTGTATCTGGCTGGTGACTGCATCTCTTCCTTTCCTCTTCCCAGAATTCTCCTCATTTGGTCACCCTGCCTATACTTCCTGTTTGGCTACTGGTCAATCAGCATTCTATTAAACCAGTATGAGTGACAAAATCTTTACAGTGTACAAGAGCATTCTTCCCCAGCACATGAAGTCAGGGCTATTCAGAAAGTGAAGAATTTGTGACACACACAAGTTCCCACAGGGAGTCAGATACATCAATGGTATGTTTCTATTGCAGAAACTTCAAAACAAAACAGCACAATGAAGTTGGTAAGGAAGCTCGGTGGGTAAACGTACCTGCCTCTAAACCTGACAGCCCTTAATTTGATCCTGGAACTCACATAATAGAAGGAGAAAACTGACTCCTAAAATTTTCCTCTGACCTCTACACATGCACACAAAATAAATAAAAATGTAATTTAAAAAATAACCAGTATTTAAAGATGTTTCTTTGATTATACCAAATATATTCTTGTAGAAAAATAAATGATGACTGTTCATCCCTTACTTTAAATAGACAAAATCCTAAAGTACTGTTAGCTAAAATATCCCTGTTTTCATTGTCGTATTACACATAAGGAAGCTAAACCAGCAGAGAAGTTTGTTTGGGGTCATCCAGCCAGTAGGTGAATTGACTAAGTGCAAGGTAAATGGCAAATGCTTAGATGAAGACACGAGACGCTGCCTGAACTCACAGAGTGGTATAAAAAGTGGACATACTGTCGATAATATTTGCCCTGGACAGATGGGTAAGGTTTCAGAGGTCGGAGCAAGGCAAGCACTGACTTCCTGTTCTTGGTGCTCACAGTCCATGATTTGGGAGGCAGTGGACAGCGACTGAGAACATGAACTGTAGAGCCAAGCTAGGGCACAGGCAAGCTAGGGCATAGCCAAGCTAGGGTACAGGCAAGCTAGGGCACAGGCAAGCTAGGGCATAGACAAGATAGGGCATAGACAAGCTAGGGCATAGACAAGCTAGGGCACAGGCAAGCTAGGGCATAGACAAGATAGGGCATAACCAAGCTAGGGCATAGCCAAGCTAGGGCACAGGCAAGCTAGGGCACAGGCAAGCTAGGGCATAGCCAAGCTAGGGCACAGGCAAGCTAGGGCACAGGCAAGCTAGGGCATAGGCAAGCTAGGGCACAGGCAAGCTAGGGCATAGACAAGTTAGGGCATAGACAAGCTAGGGAAAAGGCAAGATCCACGTTTCCCTTGTGACCTCTTTCAGGTAAATTTATCTGAAAATCTGAAGGACTGGAATTATGTTATTACCGTCTAGGATGGTTCTGGAAATTAAGAGCCATGCTGTAGGTTTTGAAGCCCAGGTCTGGCAAACATTGCTCTGGCAGGCTTTGCTCTTCTTTCCCATTTCCCCTTCCTTGCTAAAAAACATTAGACTGATTCCTAAAGCTAGCCCCAAGGTCTTTTACCTTATTTGGTCACTTCCTCCTCTTGAGGCTGACTATCAAAGTTTAATCATCAAAGTACTAAAGTCCAGCAATCAAGTCCCCTTTGGCTCACCTAAATACCATGCCCAATTAAATTTAAACACCTCATCTTAACATGGGGGTTCCCCTTGTACCTTCAGAAACAGTCATTTTCCTATGGGTCATATCTGTCGCTTCTCTATACAGAGGCAGTTGTTTGTCCCCTTGGGACAAATACCCCTGTCCCCTTTTCCTTGTTCCCTTCCCCTTCTCCACAGCCCTCTATCTCCTGTGTTTTCTCTTATTTCCTTCCTCTGTCCCTCTGGGGCAAATAAATCTCCTTTGTGCTGAGAACTTGGCCTCGGGAGTCCTGAGCCAATACTTTTCCTTTCAGGTTTGTCTGAGCGGAATAATTGTTCTCTGTGTATGCTTTCTACCACTGCTAACAGGGGCAGGCACACAGTAATACAAGCATATTTTGAGCATTAAGTGCCATTGGTAGTGCTATGTCTAGTATCAATGGAAGAGAGGTGCGAAATTTGTTCATGTATCATACATAATAAAGGACATGTTGGAGAAGCTACAGAGATGACTCATCCCTTAAGAGCACTTACTGCTCTTGTAGAGGACCTGGCTCCTCTTTCCAGCACCCACATAGTGGCTCACAACCACCTGTAACTCTTGTTGCAAGAATCCATTGTCCTTTTCTGGTCTCTCCCGCCTCCTGCACACAAACCCACATACACACCCACATACACACACACCCACACCCACACACACAACCACACACACACATACACACACACACCCCACACACACACATACACCCCCACACACACACACCCCCACACACACACCCCACACATACACACACACACACCCCACACACACATACACACACATATACACACACTCACATACACACACACACGCACACACACACACGCACGTACACTTGCACATGTATGTGGATCCACACAGGCTCACATATACTCATAGAAATAAAAACAAATATTTTTAAAAATTGAAGAGAGAGAACCTAATTGAGGTGCTAAGCAAACTGCTGCTGCAGGACTGTAGCCAAGGGCAGACTGTTGGAAGGTAGACGAAGATCTTGACCTTGGCTTATGCAAAATGTAAGACTTAAATGAATGGAAAAACTGCGGGGGAAAAAAACACTGCAGAGGTGACGTGAATGATTGCTTACACATGTGGGAACATTCGGTAGAGCGTGGTTGACCTAAGGGGCCATGTGAGCAGCACAAATGGGGCTCAGGGGATTATTGAAGGAGAGGAAGAGAGAGCCAGAAACTGAGAGAGAGAGAGAGAGAGAAGTTGGGAGGGAATGGAGAGATAGGGATGAATATGATCAAAATACATTATATGCACATATGAAATTCTCAAAGAATGAATGAAAATACATTTAAAAGACAAATGGTGTATTAAGGGAAAAACAAATAAATTACACCATTTTTACTTTCAACAGTTTTAGATACCTATAGGTAACTGTGATCTGGAAATATTAGATAGAAATTTTCAAAAATAATTTAAAATGCTGAATTTCTCACAGTACTGAGTAAGATGGTGACGTCTCCCACTGTCCCGCCAGCATGCCATCATCTCTTTGTCCAGGGTGTTCACACTATGTGTACTACCCACCCGCTAGTCACTGAGCTAGTGTCTAGGTTATCAGATCAAAAGTTTTCCTTATCAGAATCATGTGTTCAGGTGGCCTCTATTTGATAATGGCTCCTAAGTACAAGAGCAATAATGCTGGTACTTTCCTTATAGTATAGTTTATAATTGTTCTATTTTAGTATTATCTATCATTCTTGCTATAACTGTGCCTAATTTTATCAATTAAAATGTCAGAAGTACGAACAGGGATCTGCTAGCCACCATCTCACGTATCCACCTGAGTGGGTCAGGTGTGGATCTTAGAAGGTGCATCCTTGGACACTTCCCTGTAAGCGGAGGTCTAGTGGGAGGAAGAACATGGGGGTGACTACTAAACAGTGTTCTGGGGATGAGCATCTTCTCTAGCCCGCGGAGGAGAGGTGAGTTTGTGCCTGGACCAGAAGCTCTAGTCCCTCCATGCCTTAGTCCTTCACCACCAGTCTGCCTTTCTAGACTGGTGCGCATTTGAGTGAGCGGATGCTTGCCTCCTTCTGACATTCACTGTTCAGGTATCCTACTGAGCCAGCCTTGGGGTAGACTGCAGGACAGACTCCCTCACCCCAGAGGAAGGCCTCAAGGTACAGTCGTCCCTGGTGAATGCTGACTTTTGAGAACCAAACAATGTAGCCACAATTTGATATCACATGATAAAACCACGAGAGAAAATTTCATTTGGGGCTGGCATCTCTGCTGTAGGGTTTCATTCGTGCTGCCCAGGAGTCTGCGGAGACAATGAGGTCAGCTCTGCAGGATGGTAGAAAGTTTTACTAACAGGCGAATGAGGCGGAGAAAACCAGTCTATTGCTTAGCTAACTGAAGTGGAAATGTTAGTCTTCTACTTAAGTACTATAGCATGTTATCCGAAAGAAATGCCTGCGTTGGTATTTCCTATTTAAAGCTGGAAAGTTGCATATCAAGTTTTATAAAACACATGAAATACATAACTTCTAGAATTTGTTTTACTTTCTGTTGATCTGCTGGTTCTAGATTCTGCTGTTTGGGAACTCAGAGGTTTTATTGCTGCTGCTCCTGTTTTCAGGGCTAGGAGTTAAACTCAGGGCCTGTGCACCTTGGGGATCTTGTGTGTGGATGTGTGTGTGTACGTGTGTGCTCCTCTGTGTTCGTGTGTGTTCGTGTGTGTGTGTGTGTGTGCGCGCGCGCGCGCGCATCCATGTGTGTTTAAGGCAGAGATTAGAGATTAGGGCAGGTTAAGCAGCGGTGTTCCTATGGGTAGCCTCAGTATAAACTGACTTTAGTTGTGTCTGGCTCCTTAAGGCTGAATCATAAATCTATCCGAAGTTCCCTTGAACTGGCATTTTAGTTCTGTCATAACCTAATCCTATGATTTCCATTGATCACAGATAATGGCTGACTAATACAAATATTTGTACAAATCATTCAATAACTATTTTTGATGAATAGGGAACAGTAAACTATTACATTGGGGAAAGAAATGGAGAAGGGTCAAAAGGCTCAGCCTGGATTGCATAGTGATTCCTAGGCCAACCTGGGCAGAAGAGACAAGGGGACCTTGTCTTAGCATCCATTTAAAAAATTAAGACTAACATTTTATATTAAAAATGATATAAAGGCAAGGCATTGGCGGTGCACGCCTTTAATCCCAGAACTCTGGAGACAGAGGTAGGCGTATCTCTGTGACCTTGAGGCTAGCCTGGTCTACAAGAGCTAGTTTCAGGACAGTTGTGGCTGTTTTACAGAGAAACCCTGTCTTGAAAAAATAAAACAAAAACAAAATTAACTTAAAATGGGTCATTTGCCTAAGTAAAGGAGCTATTAAACTCTTAATGAAAAAATGTGATTAGATTTTCATGACCTTAAATGAAGCGATTATTTCTTAAAATACCAAAACCACAAACAACAAAAGAAAAATACATAATTGGGTCTCCAACCAAATTAAATATTGTTTCTGCTACAGTGTCTTCAAGAAAGCGGAAAAGCCACATAGAGCATGGAAGAAAACCCAGGTCACGTCTCTAAGAAGGACCGCTGGCCAGAATATTTAAAGAATTCCTATAATATAAAAATAAAAAGATAATCTACTTCAAAACTTAACAAAGGACATTAACTGATACTTCTCCAAAGAAAATATGGAGATGCCTATTTAAGTATACGCCAATACATTCAGCATCCTACGAGAAATGCATATCAAAAGCAATGAGAGACTTCACATCCATGAGGATAGCTGTAATCAAAAGACAGGAGACAGCTGCAGATGTTGATGAGGCTGGGGAGAAACAGGAATCAGCCTAAATAGCCATTAACTGGTGAAAAGGAAATGTGATTCTTATCCATATTATAGTTTGGGTGAACTCAGTTCAAGGAGCCAGATACAAAAGAGCAAACACTGTTTGACTCCATTTGTATGAAATGTCCAGAACCCACAAATGTATAGAGAAAGCAGCTCAGTGGCTGCTTAGGGCTGGAGTGAGCTAGGGTGAGTGGGGACAGAGTCTTTCAAAGGAGAAGAAAGTGTTCCAGAATTAGATTGTGGCGGTAGTTGCGCAACCTAAAACTGTGCAAGAGCCATGGGATTGTACACTCTTTTTTATATTTATTTTTTAAAAAGAAAACAAACTATCTTTTTTCATTATACATACCAATCCAAGTTCCCACTCCCTCCCCTCCTCCCACTCCCTCCACATATCCTCCCACCCCACACTCTTACTAGATGAATTTCCTTTTTTCATCTGCATTCAAGGAGAGACTGAGAGGACGCAAAGCTTCAGAAGCCAACTCTACTCTGGATTCAGTCCACTGAAAGAGCTGGGGATGATTTTTATGATAGTTATTAATGGTCAATTTTATGAGAGAACCACGTGGACGTTTGAACTGTGACATCCAAGAGTTCATAAAGATTAGGCCACATTGAAAAGTTTCAGAGTAAATTCCTCAGACTACAGATTTGTTAAAAAGCTTTCTGAAGCTAAACCACATCTAGGAAGAACACGTGACTTCTAGCTGCTGATTTGGGAGGAGAGTCTGTAGGTAGAGAGACAGTTATGCTGATGGGCTGTCACGATGACCATGAAGACCTGAACCTAGAAGGGAAGGAGGGGGACAGCATAAAGAGAAGGCAAGATTGATAAGACAAATTAGCTCTCTCGAGGATAGGTAAAAGTTCTTGTAGAAGATGCTTAGGCCAATGAATCAAGATAAATGAGGATAACTGGTCTGCTTATGTATTTTATTTTAAGGACCGAAGAGATTATCTGGGGAAAGTGTGCTCATGTGTAAGTGGCTCTGGCCTGTAGTTCAGTTGGTGAATCTCTGCCTGACATTTGTAGATACACACAGCTGTGGAGTCAGCCTGTTAGTTTGTCTTCTCAGAACCTTTTCTCCTTTTGTCTCTTCTGCTTTCCTGCATCCCTGCATGACCTTCTGTCTCATATCCTCTTTCTGGCTTTCTCTTCAGCTCCCAAGATAGCCTCAGACTCTTATCTCACTAGACCGCAAGCCAGGGGAATTCTGTGTGGGCTGGTGAAGAGGCTGGTGGGCAGCCATGTTTTATCTGAACCCCTGCTAAGATACTATCCTGGGAATGCAAGCATGCCATAGGAAGCGTCATTGCAGGACTTAAAAGCGCAGCAAGGTCGCCCTCAAGTCATAAGAGCGGGAAAGCTGTCCCTCCTCCTTACCAGCTGCAGCACTTTGGAGAGTGGCCCTCACCTGGGCAACACAGTAGAGCTGGCCCTGATGGTAAGGTGTGGGAGAGCCCTTCCTGAGGCTGTGACAGAGAACTGGCCCTGCCCCTTGCTCTCTGCAAGGGATAAACTAGCCAGGGCAATACTGGAGAGCTCACCCTGCTGGTAAGGACCAAAGGAAGCTGGCCAACTGACGAGCCCTACTGTCAAGGCCCAGAACCAGAGGTAAGAGTTGGCCCATCCCAACATCCACCCCACCTCTGATCTGCGGAAGGACGTGACGAGGCTGGTCCTGCAGACCCAAAGATGCCAGATCTCCATGTCATAGGGCAACAACAGCATATCCAAGAGGAGTCCCAGCGAGGGAATCACGTGTTTCTGGAAAGGATATTATAAGGTACTATAAAAACAGTCACCAACCATTCAGGCAAGCTTTATTTATTAAAATACAAATGAAATATCAGCTACAGCCCAGCATAGGTAGTGTAGCAGAAACCAGAGGTCTCACCAGATGAATGACTCTTTGAACACTTGCAAGTAAAGACATGCGGACAAAAGGGTTAATGCATGACTCACTGTGTCACACTACAGCCTCATGATGAGATTGAGTTTTCCTTTTTTCTTATTTTTTCTCTTAAATTTTATTTTATTATTTTGGGGAAGTGCAAGGGCAGAGGGCAGACATGAAAGGGAGAGGAAATGACTGGTATCAAGACAAATTGTGAAAGACACAAAGAATCAATAAAAAATAAAGTTTTTAAAAAGCACAGCAGGAGAAGGAACCTTAGATGAGAATGACAGCAGTGTCACCCCTGAAAACCCCAGAGAACAGAGATAACTACACCATAACGCAAAGGCCAGGGAGGGCTTACCACCAACGTACTCCAGACCACAGCTAAAGCAACTGTATTTTGAAGGGGCAAACCTGTTAGCACACGTACTTCAGAGTATAGTTTAAGTTGCATCATTATCAATTTTGTGAAATATAAGTATTTTTACTAAGGTCTTGTCAAAACAGCCAAAGGTTCAAGTGTGCAATTCAACTTTAATTAATTAATTTTAGTGACCCTGTGGGTGTCTAAGTGTCTGTTTTCTAGATTGAAGTTGTCCTAATACTACACTGAAGAGTTCACACACACGAATGCTGGCAAGGATGTAGGGGAAAGGGCAGTCTTATTCACTTCTACTAGACTTTTAGACTTGTGCAGTCAGTATGGAAACAGGTATGCAGTCTCCCCACAACAAAAACCTGAAACTAAACCTCGCATGTGACCGAGCATTAGCACCCCGGAATTAACTCGAGGCTGTGAGCCACCACAGAGATACTTACACATTCACATTCATAGCTGCCCTATTCAAAAAAGCCAGGGACTAGCTAGAGGAGGCCTTGATGTCCATCAGCACAGGAAAGAGGAGAACAAAGTTTAATGACCCATGCGTGTGGTGATGCTACGATGAAACCAGCTAATCTGCAGGCTAATTTAGAGTGTGGATTAAAAATTTAAAAACGTATTATCATTAGTTCTTTCTGTTATTTCAAGTCTTCTACATTGTATATCTTTATACTTTTCTTTATCTAGAATTAGTGAGCTTCTTATTGTTCATTTCTGTGTTTCACAGCCTAGTTGCTTCTATAAATTTGATCTTTTTGTCGTTTCCATTTCTAACATCTATTTCTGTCTCTATCAGAATACTTTGAAGTAGTTCTATTTGCCTCATGTCGGTAACCTTACTAATTCAACTCTTTCTTCCGACTCTTCTACCCAGACAGTCATTTCACAGACATGTGCTTCTAAGTCGGTCTTTCCCTAGGGCCCTGAGGTCAAATTTGCTTCTGTCAAAATGGGCACTCGTCATTATTCCTTCTTTACATACTGCCTAAGGCATCTTCTCTTCTACAGCCACAAGCTCAAGTACATCTACAGAGACCATCCAGCCTGCAAAATCTAAAATACTTAGTGTCTGACTAAAAAGGAAAGCTTGTCAAATCCAAACATGTATAGCTGATAAAATAAGACCTTTTTTGGACTGTTACTGTGACCACCAGAGTAAAAGCAGAAAAGAGTAATAACGTTGGGACTCTTGGCAGAGGAACAGGCGATGCTTTGCAGTTCGCATAGTGGTTGGCTGAGTCAGATCTGGTTGCGCAGATCTATGATTCAGCTACTCAGGAAGCTGAGATGACAGGATCACCGGTTTAAGATTTACCTGGGCTACAACAGAACAAATTCAAGGCCAGCCTAGGTAATTTAGTGACACCCTATCACAAAATAAAAAAAGGACAAAGGATATGGCTTAGTGAAAGAGGACTCAGTGACTAGCATTCATAAAGTCCTGGGTCAGTCTCCATCAACAAGTACACACAAACACACACACAGGCACACACACATTCACATGTGCAACACATGTGCACACGCATACACACAAACAGGGGAAAGGTGGTTGCCATTCATTTCTGGTAAATACGTTTTATCAAGTTGGAAAAAATAACCATTTCAACCTTACTAAGACTAAAATCTTTTTTTTTTTTTTGGTTTTTTTTTGAGACAGGGTTTCTCTGTGGTTTTGGAGCCTGTCCTGGAACTAGCTCTTGTAGACCAGGCTGGTCTCGAACTCACAAGATCCGCCTGCCTCTGCCTCCCGAGTGCTGGGATTAAAGGCGTGCGCCACCACCGCCCGGCTCAAAGACTAAAATCTTAAAATCAGCAATAGCTATTGATTATTCCATCAACCAGTCCACTTACCATTAAGGTGATCATATATTGAGTCATTTTATACTGCTCTGGTTTGGTTTGGGGTTTTGAGACAGGGGCCTCATGTAGCCCAAACTGCCTTCAAATTCCATATGTAGTCAAAATTGCACTTGAACTCCTGATTTCCCTACAAACTCAAATTAAAGGTTGCACTGTTGTTTCCAGTGTCATTTAATATTCTAATTTAGTGAATTATTTTAATACACCTCATACTGTTCAGCTATCTTTACATTTATCAGAGGTATATATTATTATAATGGCTAAAAAAAAAAGCTCTATTTTGTGCGAGGCATCCATCTTGGAATCCACAAGCCATTTGTCTCCAACTCCAGTCCCTGTAAGATAAGTTCCCTGTAACCCTGACTCAGTGACCTCCACCCAGAAATACACAGCCATGACCTTCTGCTTGTTGTGGTATGACTATCTGCTTTTGGGGGCTTCTATAACTTGTATGTGTATATGTGTATATGTATGTTTGTGTGTAGTATACATATGTATGTGTGTTCATGTTCACATGTGCTTGCAGATGCACATGTGTGTGAAAGCCAGAAACCAACCTCTGGTGTCTTCCTCCGTGGCTCTCCATTTTCAGTTTTGAGTCAGGGTAACTGAACCTGGAATTGGCCTGTGCAGCTAGACTAGTGGGCCAGTTACCACCTGGCACCCTCCTTTCCCCACCACCCCAGCACTGCAGTGCCGCCACACCGGCTTTTACATGGGTTCTGGAAATTCGGTCCTTATGCTTGGGTAGCAAGCACTCTACCAGCTGAGCCTTCGTCAAGACCCCTTATTTTATTCATTGTGCTCATAAGCAATGTCGCTGTGCTGCTTTTGATTTTCAGATTGCTTTTTAAAGAACAGCTCACTCTTGTCACAGCATGCTCCATCTCTCAGTAAGGTACACTGGAACATTTCACAGTTAGATTCTTTGAGAATTCCGTATGATATCTTTTGCCACCCTTCCTAATTCCCTGCCCCCATTCCCCTCCCAATTTTTCCTCTTCCTCCTCCTCCTCCCCTTCTTCCTCTTCCCCTTCTTACTCCTCCCTTTTCTCTTCCTCCTCTTCTTCCTCTTCTCATTACTTGTGTGTTGCCCTTATTTGCAGAGATGTGGAACCAACCATTGGACCGCGGGAAAGTTAGCAAGGATCACACTCCTGAAGCAAACTGGGTCCCAACATCACTGCCTGCCATAGCTTCTCTGTTAGGAGGCAGAATTGTTTGAGTCTGGCTTCTATGTCTTCACCTGTTCACTCTCCTCAGTTAGGAGGCAGAATTGTTTGAGTCTGGCTTCTATGTCTTCACCTGTTTACTCAAGGATCAGTCCTCTGGTTTTCAGACTCCCTCCTCATCTTATTTTTACTCAAATAGTTGATGATCTTTAGTTGTTACTTCATCCTTTCAAAGGAAGGATTAGGGTATTATAGGAAGCTGGTTGGATTTTCTCAGTGGCTTTAGCTAGGCTTAACCTGGCTTTCCTTGAAGCAGAAAAAAAATATAAATGAAAAATGTTGCATTGAAAACTGTGGTGAAAAAATATAATTAAATAAAAAGTGGCCCCTTACTAAATACCCCTCTAAGAAACTGTATGTAAGTATCCTTCACAAGGCTATGGAAGAAACTCATGTGGAGACAAGCCAATAATCTTCTTTGCTTCATAGATTTGCTTCTATCTTGGCGGCTGTTAGACTTCATGCACAAGTTAATTAAACTACTATGCAATAAAAAGTTACTGTAGAGCTTCATACCCAAGCTAGCTAGCTAGTTGGCTTATTCAAGGATACAGACTTCTACATTTTCATGACAAATATCTCATAATTATTAAAGAAGACATTGAATTAAATCAGTAGCGGATTCTGACATATATTCTATAATGTGATGGCATGATAATTAACTATAATTAATAAAAATTAATACTTTCTGCACATCTTGATGGAGTCTCCATATGACATTTTTAAAGTTAACATTTTATTTTTAAAGAAATTTTGTTTAATTTTTGGTTCTCTGAAATAATTACATTTATAAATGACATCCACAATCTATCTGGAATCCATGAAGCTTTTAGAGAAAGAAATCTTGTAAAAAAATTTTGTAAAGTGATTTTTTATGAAAATCAGCTGACCATAACAACAAAAAAACAATTCAAAGAAAAAAGACATTATGACATGATTAATATTTTTATGATTACTGTGTGTTAGGGTTCATCTTCAGGTGTCTAAAGACTGGCATTTTATGTACAGAGTTTTGACATAAACTAGCTGCTTAATGAATAATTTTAATGATTCTGTGGATTTCCGAACTGAAGTACACAGGGCTGGCTTGTCCCAGCTTCACGATGTCTGTAAAGGCCTCTTTGGAAAAACTTAAAACAGTTGCAGGAACTCTTACTACAGCACCTCCAGGTGACTTGAGCTTCTAGGAGCAAAACCTCCAGGCTCCTAGACAAAAAGTCTGGATAGGAAACGCTCTGAAGAGCCACCTGGGTGACCTTCACAGTCACAGTCACATCCTGTCACGTGTCAGTTACCTGCTCAGACTCCGGGGAATGGGTGGAGATGCCTCTACACATAATTTCTTAATGGGAGAACTGTCAAAGAATAAGAAGCCAAGTTTAAAACTGTGAGCTGTCATTGTCCTAAGTATAGTGTGACTGGGACTCTGCAAGAGTAAGGGAAAAAAAAAAAAAACACTCACCATCCTTAAAAAAAAAAGACCCGTGAGTATTAACTTCAAAACTACACAGCTTATTGTGGTGGCACACGCCTTTGGTCTCAGCGTGCAGAGGAGAGTCAGGGGGATGCTCTGAGTTAGAGGCAGCATGATCTACACAGTGAGCTCCAGGTTAGCTAGGACTATACAGTGAGACTCTTTGTCATGCAGTTACCCAGGACGGGAACATCAATGATAAGAAAGAGCCTGATCCCTAGCACATACATTATAACTCAATTCATTGTCATCCTGTACTCTAAATAATAAAATACGTGATGGTTTCTAATGCATCTTAAATCACTGAGCCAACAAAGGGTGTGAGGGATGCCTTCTTCCTTGTCATCAATATAAAACACAGGCAAGTTTGCTCTTGGCTGAAGTGAATGGTTCTCTTCATCCCTTTACATTCTATATTCAAATTTCTTTTTGAACTCTTACCACCTGCAGAGCAGCAATTCTCGGTCTTGTGTGCAATAGAGACACCCTGGAGGGCTTATTACAACAAAAACTGCTCAACCTCCTGGCCCAGTGTTTCTGGTTTTGCCATTTTTGGATGAGGCCTGAGATTTGCATTTCTAACGTGTCTGCATGATGTTGCTGTTGGTGGTTGAAGAACCTGCCTTTTGAAAACCACCGTTGTAGAGAGAAACAGAACACAGACCAAAAATTAGCTTTGGCTTCTTCTTTCTTACTCACCTGCATGGATACACAGGTGCTCTCTCTGGTGTGTGGTATAACCCCCCTGAGATTTCTGGACTGTAAGTAAAGGGGCAACAGCCATAATGATGGAATCCACTGCCACCACTAGCTGAAGATCAACACAACAGGCATTTAGTAAGCAAATGTGGCTGTGGACATAGTCTCTTATTTAATGATCATAAAACCCATTGAAATGGCCCCTTTCTGTGGATGAAGGAACGTAGGGTTGTGTGAGGTGATGTTTCTCAGCATTGCATGGTAAAAGCTCAGCTAATATGGTTCCTTCAAGATGCAGAGTCCAGGCCCATGACTGGACAGCTGCGTACTCTGCACGTCCTCTCGGGTGCTGCCCCAGTTCCCTATGCCAGGAGACTTGTCAGTCTTCCCTCTCTGTTCCTATGTTAGTGACTTTTGTGCTGCTCTGACACAGTACCTGGCAGGACAGTTAAGGGCGGAGAGGTTTATCTTGACTCAGTCTCAGGGCGTCCCAGTTCATTCCAGTGGTGCTGCCATGACAGTGGCTCGGGCCCTGCAGGAGCAGTGCTGATGGCTTCTTAGATCAGGAAGCAGACAGAGATTCTGGCCTCCGTCAGGGGCCAGGTTAACAAGCTTTAAAGGCCTGTGCCTAGTGACCTCCTTCCACCAGTCAGGCCCCATCCAACGGCCTCCCAAAACAGTGCTAGTAGCTATAGAACAACACTTAAGTTCTGAGCTTATGGGGCACATTTCAGATTCAAACATTGGCAGGGTCTTTATTATCTTATGCCTTTCGTGCTTTTTTGTGTACTCAAAGTCAGTGATGTTTAGACTTCCACATCATTCCTTTATATAACAATTATTCAAGTTTTAGACACCAGTGATTACCTGGCAGAGTTTGTACTCCACATCGACTTCTTTAGCTAATGGATAACTGAATCAAGAAGTAAAATATAGTACAGGAAGAGACCAAGGGTGTGTATTAAAGGGAAGGGAGAAATGGTATAATTATATTTCAATATCAAAAATAAAAGAAATAATTTTAAATATATTATGGTACAAAATGCTGGGTAATTGCTATGTAGGCAAGTGAGTTTATATGGCAATAACATAAAGATCACTCTTTGTTTATGTCTGTGCACCCATCATTTCTGTGGGTCATACATCCTAAGACGACATTGGAAACTAATTGGAACCTACATGGTGACCCTACTCCAGCATCCTCCATGACATATCTACAAACCCAGCTACTAGGTTTTCTCTGCTCTTTCATGGAGTCCTAGGTGTATCCTCAGTGCAACTGGCGGGATCCTGGCGGTTAATCTGAGCGGTTCCAATATAAACCACAGAGTTGGAGTGTGTGCTTTGTGCTTCCTTTAGTCTCAAAAAGTAAAGTGCCTTCTAAGGGGAATCCCTTCCCTTACTTTCAACCTGTGACTTTCCCATGCTGCCGCTAGCCGCAGCCCAGGGCTGGGTGCTTTCTGAGCCAGGGTAATGGAAGGACTGGTGTCCAGAGACTCAGGCCTAGTGACATGCCAAGCTATGGTACTAGCAAGCTACAGTTTCCAGCAATAGAATGGATTAAGTTGCAGCATGGTGCATTCATGTGAAAGATGCTACTTGGGGCCATAAAATAACTGGGAAAAAATCTAAATGACAGAGATGATAACGTTTTCCAGTTACTGCTTTCTCAGAAAGTCGCCTGTGTTACTTCTATTTCTTCACTCACTTTTCAAAAGCGGCCTGGGGATGACACAAGCTGAGCATATGCTCTGGTCACCATCAAGCTGCATCCCCGTCTTTGTTAGGATTTTTGATTTTTGTTTGTTAACTTGACACAAGTTAGAGTTTTCTAGGAAGAGTTGGAATTGAGAAAACATCTCCATCCGATTGTCTATGGGCTAGTTTGTGGCACATTTTCTTGACTGATGATTGATATGAGAGGATCCACTGTGGGCAGCGCTCCCCATGGGTCCTTGGTCTTAGCTGACTGAGAGCCTGGAGAGCAAGCCAGTGAGCAGCGCTCCTTCCCAGCTCCTGCTTCAGCTCTTGCCTCCATGGTCCTGCCTTGAGTTGCTGTCTTGGCTTTCCTCAATAGTCTGAGAATGCAAAGCCAAACAAACCCCTTCCTCTCCAAGCTGCTTTCAGTCCGGATGTCACAGCAATAGAAACATGACTAAGTCATCCCCCACGTGACTCACCTTAGCAGATGCTCGATTACCTTCCTCCACACTCCTCCACAAGGAAGGTTATCAGCTAGGGTGACAGGAAAGGTCACTTCTCAGCTGTCATCTGAGAACAGTCAACATTGTTATCAGATCTAATTCATCAGTGTAGATTATTTCCTTTTGATTGTATCAGCTGGAACAACGTATAGTCCAGACAAGGCACATGTGGTATGTCTTGATATTGAGAATCAAGAGAATCTCAGGACAGAGAACCTTCCTCTTCTGCTGACCTGTGTTCTCTCCCATTTCCTCTGTTTCCTCAGTCACATACTCCCACATGATACATTCTGCCACCATGGGCCAGAGCATGCCAGGATAGCAGCTAGCTGTTCATTACCCAACCCAAGCCTCAGTCTTGGCTTTCGCGTCCACCATATGACTTTTAGGCTTATTACAGAGTGACGCATACTTTTTATGTATCTTATTAGTTAAGCAGAGAGCTTTGTTTTGGCATTGAGTTGCTAGATATTGGTTGAACTGTTACATATTGCTAGAAGTTTGCTTTTCCTGGATGTCAGTCAGAGGCACTGGCTATGTAGGCATTTGGTACTAATAGGTAATTTTTCATACTGGATAAGCCAGCCCACCAACCTCTCTTGAAAGTGAGAATTACTACTTGAGTGCTTCGGAAATTTCTCCTTCTTTGATGAGCTGGCCTATAAACAGCAGTCCTTCCTGAATGACATCTTTGCATTTTGGTGGCACATCCTTGTGTATCTCAGTTGAGAGCTTTTGAAGTAACAGTTTTGAATCCAAGTTTCTACTGTGTACTATACTACAGCTGGAGTTTTATAAGTGTCTCGCAGTGGCTCTCACACTAGGGCTGGGTCCTAGCCTGGAGCACTACTGTGAAGGCTCTGAGCCTTTAGCGGGCACAGCTAGTGTGAATGTGAGGACACTGGGCTGTGTGCCCTGGAAGGAGATGTCGGAACCCTGCACTTCCATTTTCTCTGCTTCGGACTAAAAGACATAAACAGCTTCCTCTGTCGTGTGCTTCTGTTGTGGTGCACCGTGCAGCCACAGGACCAAACAATCATAGATTGATATATCTGAAACTGTGAGCAGCACAAACCTTTTTCTTCATTAGGTTGACTATCTTACATATGTTTCTCCCAGCAACAGAAGACTGCCTCACAACTACCAATAAAAATGTAACAAATATGTCAGATGATAGACATGTTTCAGTTCCCATATATGGAGTTGAGGACAATTTCAACATAGTTAACACCTACCAGTGGCCAACCATGTTTATAGTCTACCATATGAATCTTCCTAATTTCAGCAGCATTAAAATATGAAAATGAGTGGGCAAGATGGCTCAGTGGACAAAGATCCTTGCCACACCAGCCTGGCAGCCTGCGCTTCATCCCGGAGCCCACATAAAGGTTGAAGGAGAGAGTTGATTCCACAAAGTTGTCCTTTGACTCCCACACCCAAGTGTGGTATGGGAACATCCCTCCCCACACCACCTCCCTCCCAAATCTATTTGAAAATAATGACCATCAGTCCTAGGGTAGTCTTGTGGCAAAGTTTGGCAATCTCCCATGCTGTCCCCTGACTTTTAGTCTCAGTGGTAGTCTCAGCTCTACGGGGGCTGTCTGATGCTTTCATACAAAGCTTGGGAGATATTGTCTGTCTGGTGAAGATTGCCAAAACCTAGTGGACATGCCTGGCTTTTAGCACTCAAACAGTAGATGAGATTGTGACTGCTGATTGTTAAGACTGTTTAGACAATATCCCCTCTGCAACCTGGAAGATGAAAAGCCATATGAAATTAATATTCCCAGGCTTAGAGATTTGGGAATTTTAATAGGGAATTTTTTTACACAGGGAAATCTTTTCTGTACTAGAAAAATATAAAACTCAAGGCCAAAGTTTCAACCTTTTCCCCTTTTTGTATTTTTCCATTTTTGGAGGCTATAACAGAATGGCCTGGTCTAAGCAATTATAAAGAATGGAAGTTTGTTTAGGTCACAGTTTTGGAGGTGGGGCCTTTTTCTGACCTTGGATGAGAACTGGCAGGGGGAGTGTGTCAAATATCAAACAGTGAGTTCAGGGAGTGGGGGGTGTTAGTCTGGCTCTTGGACAACAGCTTCTTGTAGGGACTAACTAGATTTCCCTGCTGAGGGCGATGCCCCCAGTGAGCCCATCACCTCACACTAGGCTGTGTCCTTCCAAGATTCCACTAAGTCCCAGCACAGTAACAATGAAAATGTTCCAGCACATTAACAAACTCTTAGGGCATTCCTTGAAAATATATTTAATATATTTTAAAGAAATAGTATTCTTCTTGCTTTTCCATTTCCATTTGTAGTCAGGAGGAGAGAAGGGAGAGCTTGAGCTTCCCAGGAAAAACAGCATCCAGACCCAAGCACTGATTTCATCTGCTTTGACCAAACTGCGATGCTCTCAAGGCCTCAGCAGACCCTGGCCGCAGCTCAGTCTATCTGTTCTAGGGGAAGGGCTGTGACACAATGACCCTCCATCAGGGGACAGACGGCCTGAGTCACTGTTGTGAACGTGCCCTTTTGGGGTGAAAATATGGCTCCACAAAATCCTATTTCTGTCTGACTCCGCATGCTGACACATGCCTTTGTTGTCATGGTCGTGTGTGAAGGTGTGGTTTTGTCTCCTCTAATGTTAAGCTAAGTATGTTCCATCTATGGTTTACTCACATGCTTCTGCCATGAGTCACTGTCTACACAGCTTGTCTGCTGGTTGGAGTGGCTGGATGACAGTCCATACAACCATGTGTGCCCTGTGAGATCTTAGGCACGTCACTCATGCTCCTGACCACACCCTCACCTGGTTTCTACGAGAACTAGATAAAATAATGTATGGTGCCCAAGACAGATTTTCTTTTTACACCCTCTGCCTGCCTCTACTTCCCCTACTGTCCCTCGTCCTTCCCCTACTGTCCCTCGTCCTTCCCCTACTGTCCCTCGTCCTTCCCCTACTGTCCCTTGTCCTTCCCCTACTGTCCCTTGTCCTTTCTGCTTTTGCTTAATTTGGTTCTTTTTCCCTCTAAAATTTTTATTTTGAAACATTTTAAGCTTCCAACAAAGAGGAATAATGAAGTAAACTCCCACAATCCTTCACCTAGCGTCATTCCTTGTTTGCATGCCTCTATTTTCCTTAATGTCCATCTGTGAAGAAGGAAGGCACGCTCTTCCACGATACAGCCGTCACATGGTGGTGGCTACGTACAAACACCGTAGTACAATAAGCACACTCAGGAAATTCAAATTCATCTTTTTCTGATGCATAATCTATACTCATTTTTCTCATTATTTTAATAATATCTTTCTTTTAATTTGAAGAGTTGAAATATTCTTTCCCAATACTCAGGAGGCTGAAGCAAGAGGATTGTGAGTTCAAAACCAACACAGGCTACATAATGAAATTATGTCTAAAAAGAAATTAAAAGTCCAAACCCACTGTTTTGTTTTTGCAAAGTGCCATCAAATTGGACCTATCTGGCTGATTGCTCTGATTGGATGTAGAGCAGGATCGCCACTTCCAGGGCAGTTCTAAAGAGATGTTGTGTCCTCAAACTATCAATTTTCAGGAGACACATCACATTGCCCCATCACTGGTGACCCTAAATTGAACATCTGGTTAAAGAGGCCTCCATTAGATGGTTTTCATTTTAAAATGTCCCCTTTGTAGGTGTTAAGTAAATGTGCCATATAGTTTGATTTCCGAATCTGCTGACCTGTGAAGAGTCACATCCAACCTTTTCCCTTTCACCTCTCCTAGAGTGAGACAGCAATCTGGTAAATGTCACATTGCATCATTTACCCAGTGATGACAACAGTCTTTGTTCATTACTACCACCAGCCACCAAGCTAGTGATGTCAACAGCCTTTGTTTATTACCACCACCAGCCACCAAGCTAGTGATGTCAACAGCCTTTGTTTATTACCACCACCAGCCACCAAGCTAGTGATGTCAACAGCCTTTGTTTATTACTACCACCAGCCACCAAGGTAGTGATGTCAACAGCCTTTGTTCATTACTACCACCAGCCACCAAGGTAGTGATGTCAACAGTCTTTGTTTATTACCACCACCAGCCACCAAGCTAGTGATGTCAACAGCCTTTGTTCATTACTACCACCAGCCACCAAGGTAGTGATGTCAACAGTCTTTGTTTATTACCACCACCAGCCACCAAGGTAGTGATGTCAAAAGTCTTTGTTCATTACCACCACCAGCCACCAAGGTAGTGATGTCAACAGCCTTTGTTCATTACTACCACCAGCCACCAAGGTAGTGATGTCAACAGCCTTTGTTCATTACTACCACCAGCCACCAAGGTAGTGATGTCAACAGTCTTTGTTCATTACCACCACCAGCCACCAAGGTAGTGATGTCAACAGCCTTTGTTCATTACCACCACCAGCCACCAAGCTAGTGATGTCAACAGCCTTTGTTCATTACCACCACCAGCCACCAAGCTAGTGATGTCAACAGCCTTTGTTCATTACTACCACCAGCCACCAAGGTAGCCGTGGCATCATTTTCTCTTTTCAAATCCTTCCTCCCAAGAGCCAGGAAATGGTAGCACGGGTCTGTAATCCCAGGACCCAGAAGGCGGAAGCAAAAGGATCATTAGTTCAAAAACAGCCTGGCCTGCACTCTAGCCTAGCACAAACAACAAGACAATCAAACTCATCTTCTTCTCTTTTTCCACTTCTGTCTTCTCCTTTAACTTGCTAACTTCTCTAACATGTATTTGTAAAGTCCTTCCACGGCCAAGGTGGCCAATGTGTGTCACTCTAGGGACACAGTGACAGGGAAAGCAGCCTGGGCTCCTCAGGGAGCTCACTCATTTAACAACTATTCACTTGGTGTCTATCATAATCTACATTGTTCTATACTGGAGCTATAACAGTACTGTATCAAAAACAGTCAACTCTACTTGGACTTGCATTCTAAGCGATGAGGGGACACAGACTGTACAGGGAGGGAAGGGTGGTAGGGAAAAGATTATCTGAGCTCGGTCTAGGGAGGTCTGTCTCTGTGCAGTGAGATGATTATTTAGGTGAGCTGGGAACAGATGTTCCAGACACACAGCAAAACACACGGACAATGCAGGCTTACAGTGCTTCAGAGCAGCTGGGCGGCAGAGCGTTAGAGATAAAAATCAGTGAGGTGGGGCGGCAGGGTGGTGCTGACAAGCCTGCTGTGTCTGTGGAAGAGAGAGCAGAGCACCTCACCCTAACTTAGGCGCTGACAGTGGTTACCACACCAGGAGTTGGCAGCAGCCCCTGGGGAGAGGGAGGCCAGTGGACCCTGAGGCCAGAGAAACTAAGAGGCGGGGGAGGGTGAGAAGCCCCAGGAAGAGGCTGGAAGGGGAGGCTGCTGAGTTAGCAGGAATAAAGCCCAGCTCTCTGGAATGTGAATTTATACAGTGTTGGAGGCTGTCTGCTGAAAAACACGTGGGAAATGAAGAGCCAAGGTTAATAGAGCCTGTAGTTGTGTTTCAGTGATACTCAGTATATGCAGAGTCCTGGCCCCATCCCCAGTACATGTCCATGTGCACACACACATGCATGTACACACACAGGGTACACACAGAGATGTACACACGAACACATGAATGTGCACACACACACAAATATTTCAAGCAAGAAGCATATCATAACAAATAATCAATGTTTTACATGAAAAACATTGTAACTATCAAATAATTTAATTTTTGATGACTAACCAGCTCCTTGTTTGTGATTACTAACATCTCCTAGCTGTTTCCTACTCTCTTAGCTGCTACTCTCTTCCTAGGAGAGTGGGTATGGAATACCATCTTCAGTAGAGGTTACAGAGATGATTTACTTGTTCCCTCTAATGTAGTTGCTCAAAATTCTCTTGTTTTGGGTTTCTTTGTTGTTGGCTTGGTTTTTTGTTTGTTTGGTTGGTTGGTTGGTTGGTTGGTTTTTGTTTGTTTTGTTTTATTTTGTTTTCCGTTTTTTTGTTTTGTTTTGAAACAAGATCTTATTCCATAGTGCAGCCTGGTCTCAAACTCTCTGCGTTCCTCATGCTGGCTTCAAACTCGCAATAATCCACTTGCCTCAGACTTCCAAGTCTTAGGATTATTAGCAAATGTCACAGGTCCAGTGCCAAATTAGTTTTAATGATTGATAGCTCAGAAGATTGCTTAAGCCCCACATCGCTCCACAGTGAGGCCTCATTTGTAACTTCCTGTGTGGTTTCTGATTCTGGCAGCACTTCTTAACAAAGGGTAAGACTTGAGAGAGCCACAACCTTTGCTCTCTCTACATACGGAAGAGTACACTCCGCTCCCAGGGCCTAGGGCAGCTGACCAGCTGGGTTGGAACCACACAGCCATCTATCTCTAGACCTTTCAACTGTGGGAACAGAATGACACAGTTATGAAGCCTGGAACAAGAGGAGTCCACATAGCATTGTCCCCGTCCCCAGCTCCTCCCCTTGGCATGGATGATGGCATTGAAAGCCCATGGGGTTCACCCTGCTGAAGTCCCTGTGAAGTGGAGCTAGGGAAAGTAACCGTCCATCCTCCCACTTCACCCCCCCTCCCACTTCACCCTCAACCTCCCACTTCACCCCCACCCTCCCACCTCACCCCTACCCTCCCATACCACTCCAAGCACAAGGACCACTACCAGGCTCGTCTCCCAGCAAGAGAGCAATGATCCACGTTGTTCTTCACAGCTTCAGAAGAAGGCACACCTTTCTTTGAAAAATAATTTTGCTCCATGATGGGTTGAGTCTATGGATCTGGAACCCTCAGGTATGGAGGGGGTGACCCACAGTACTAAGTCCGGTGTAAGATGCTTAGAATTAACCATCAGATTAGCCACATGAGGGTCACTGGTAATCTTGGCCCAAACTGTACGGTGCCATGACAGAAATACAAGTCGAACTGGAGTACAGTCAAAAGAAACAGATGGCCTGCACCAATGAGTGTTCTTGACTGTTCATGGGAGTCTTTGTTGTTGAAAAGTAATATGCTCACTTTATCTACAAAGTCAGCCAATAAATATTTGCTAGTTTTATTCCTCAAAAAATTCTAAATTGTGTTATCAATTTTGTTTTAAGTCACAATAGATTCTAAGTCAAAACAGTTCCTTACCATTGGGGAGCTTGACTTGGCAAAGTGCCCGACTCTTTTCATCCCCTCCCCTCCCCTTGAATTCACACAAAGGCAAAGCAACTTGGAAATAAGTACATTTGAGCGTCGTCCTCCTTGACCTGATGGTCCACACCTATAGGACCAGCTCTGGATTAGGAGTTTGAGGTCAGCCTGAGTTACACAACCAGACAGTTTAAAATAAACAAAGAAATTTAATAGCTCATCTTGCTGCTCAGTGTGTGTGTGTGTGTGTGTGTGTGTGTGTGTACGTGTGCATGCACACATGTGTTTTTGTGAGTATGCAGACACACACACATATCAACTTCTAGGGTTTTAGGAGCAGCCTCTCCATGTTTAAATTACAGAAAACCATTCTAGGACAACTGTCTTTTTACAAATGTTTTGCCATCTCACTGTCCCATGCCATAACTGTGAGAGGAGGCTATTGCACATAACCGCACACAGAAGTACTAATGCAGAATCCATATTAGTTTCCCCCGTGACGAGTGTGGTTAGTCTCATGACCACAGTGACTGTCCAGCAATCTCGGCAGCTTCCTAAGGTGTTCACTATCCCCAGTGTGCTGTGCAAAGCAGGACCAATCCCCCCTACATTCCTTTGTCTTGGTTCTCTGTCAAGTTAAATTAGTTTGCCTTCTTCGTTACATTAAAGACATCTCTGTTTCCTGTTTCCTGCTACCTTGGCTTCCTTCCTCCTCCCCTGAACATTGCAGCAACCTTAAACCATGTGTTGTGCTATTCCGTGAACCACTTCCTCTTCAGGAGCAGCTCTCATTACATTTTAAAAAAACCTGAAGAAATTAGGTCAAATTCAACAGTGTAAGTTGTTTTCCAAGCACATTATGAAGTAACAGCCTCATAGCTTCTGCCAGCACGTATGCTTGGCTGAATTCTGCACTTGGTATTCCACGTTAAGCATATCACTGACCAAGTGTGACTCCAACCAAGTGTGACACCGGCTGTGAACTTTTCTCTTTTCTTTTCTTTGAAAATGGGTTTCACTATGTAGTTGAGACTGACTAGAACTTGCTATGTAGCCCAGGCTGCCCTCAAACTCTTAAACCACCTGCTCCCATTAACAAGTGTTGAGATTACAGGTCTGTGGTACCACACTCAATCTCACAGAAATATCTTTTAAAAACGGTTCTTCTTTATAACCTGTCCTTGTAATAGGTTTTTATTATGTTCCTTGAAAAGCTATTGCCAGCTGGCTAGTTTTAAAAATAATAAAAACAGGAAAGAAAATTGTTGCGAAGAGAGCCTCAGATTTTTAAATTTTGTTTCCTGTTCTATTTCATCTCTGACAAACTAATCATAGACTCAAAATAGTGTTCACCTGTAATGTCTAACAATATGATTGTTTTCTTTGACCATCTTCCACATGAAAAGATGGCATGCAAATAACTTCTAAATATTTAATCTTTGGCATAAACTGAGGATAATTTCAGTTACAGAAACTTACACAGGAAGTCTTACAGGGGCTAAGCTTCTAACCGTATAATATATATTCGTTGATTGGCAAACTGCAGTCTTGTTTAAACATTGGGAACCTCAGTTTTGTCTTTTGTAAGGTTGGGAAAATAAATGTTCTGCCTAGGACACGGGGACAGCTTTATTACGTGGCACCATGGAAGAAGGTGCCAGAAGAAAGTCCAGGCAGCAAAGGAGAGTGGCTAATCTTTATCAGCTATAATTTTTATCCTTGTCAGACAGGTGGGACTGGGGATTTTTTTTTTTCTCACCCTCCTGTAGCCATGCAAAAGCACCAACAGTGGGGTTTCCTCCTTGGCAGATGAATTGCAACTGCTCAAAAGAAACATTGAAAACAGTTCTAACCTGCCAGAGCTGTAGCTCCTGACTTCAAGGTCCTTTGCATGCATCCTGCCTGGGTCCTTTGAAACAGTCAGCACCTCAGTCCAAGTTAAGATGCCACCAAGCTAAACGCACAGAGGAAGAGATGCACTTTGCACCCCCTTAAGTTAGCTTACAGCACCCACAGATTCCTGAGACCAGACAGCAGGCTTTTGGCATGTGGACTCCTTTACAAATATGTAAACCACACATATGTTGCTATGTTCATTGGTGCTTGCTACTACTAAGTATATCATTTCTTTTCTTTCTTTCTTTTTTTTTGGGGGGGGGGGAGGGAGGTTCAAGACTGAGTTTCTCTGTGTAACTTTGAATCCTGTCCTGTAACTCTCTCTGTAGACCAGGCTGGCCTCGAACTAACAGAGATCTGCCTGTCTCAGCCTCTCTCGAGTGCTGGGATGAAAGGCGTGTGCCACCACTGCCCAGCCAAATATATCTCTTTATAAAGTCAAAATTTGGTGGTCACAAGAGAAAAATCTTGACAACATTTTGATTTTACGCAGAAGTTGCTAGGATCACTTTTCTACACCACCACCTCCAAAAATAAACTAAATGGAAAAAAAAGCACTATCTTTTTTTAAATTTTCTTATAAGAACATTGAACTGGGGGTATAGCTCTTCAGTAGAATGCTTGCCGTCTATGTGTGTAATCCGGGGTTTGATCCCCAGCATCACATGAGCCAAGCACAACGGTAATCCTAGCACCTGAGAGGTGGCAGCCAAGAGGGTCAGAAGTCCACTGACTACACATCACATTTCAGGCCAGCCTGGGCTACATGAGACACTGTTGAAACAATACAAAACAAAATTGCATATTTCAATTGAGGTATGAAATGTTTTATAAATATTTTTCATTTTAAATGTATCAAAACTCTTATTTCGTTCAAAATTTAGTTCATAGCAGGAACTTTTTACATGTATGTTATAACAAAGAAGGATGTAAGCTAAGCATGATGGCACGCAGCTGCGATCTCAGCACCAGACTGGATTTGAACTTGTGTTTCTACCTCCTGAGTATTGGGATTCGAGATACAAATCTCTATAGCCGGCCTGTTGGCCTGTTTGTTCCTTCATGGCAGTGGAGACAGGGTATAGCCATATAGCACAAGCTGGCCTGCAATTGCCTGTCATAGCCTTAGGAATGCTGAGTGACAGTAACTATTTTATTTATTAAATAGCAGTTGAGTCATCTTTTTCTTGTAAAAACTGATTGGCTTCGGGTTGGTTTGGAAAAGAAGTAGATCCTTAGGCACTGCCTGTCGGGTCACCTCACGGCTGATGGAACTCCTCTCAAAGCAACTAAGACCCCTGGCTTCAAACAAGGGTCCTGTGACAGCAGTGAGAAGCAGGCATTCTGGGGTGGAGAGACGGCTCAGTGGTTGAGAGTGAACCCGAGTTCAGTTCCCAGCACTCACACGGGGTGGCTCACAACCACCTGTGGCTGCAGCAGGTGATCCAATGTCCTCTCCTGGCGTTAGCACACGTGTGGCATACATCCACACAAACATACACACAGATTTCTTTTAAATAAAGAAGTTGTTTCGTTTTGTTAGCTCTTTAAAGCTGACTTTCTGCTTAACTGACCTGACATCAGAGGAAAGATGGAATTCGGTGACCTCTTGAGGACCATCCAGCCCAGCCGTGTCACACATCTGATATGGCTCCACAGGAACCATGTTCAGGCCCAGTCAAGTGGTAGGGAGCTGTGTATGTAGCTTCTGAACTGTATGCTAGCCCACAGCTTCCTGCTTGGAATGGCAGTTATTCAGCAAGACATTTTGGAGGACAAAAACCGTAAGCTCTGATCCTTAGCAACTACTCCCTGGTAGTTCCCAGTATTCTGAAGGTTCTAAGACAGTACAAAAGGAGCCTGGTGCTGTTGTGGCAAACGCTGTGGCTGAGGGCTGGTGGCAATGCTGTGTGCAACGCCATGAAATATGTGCTAGTATTCTTTCGGTTTGCTGACAAGGGAGCTGTAGCACGGCGAGGTTCGGTACCTTCCCAAGGTGGTCGCTGAGGCTAGAATTGACCATATGCCGAGGACAATGGAAAGCGTATGTCTAATTGACACCATTAAATAGTTGACATGAAAGTTGAATTTTGAATAACTAGGATTTTATGAAGAAGCATAAACAGAGGATTTTATAAGGAATGTGTGTACAAAGACAAAAGAGTGATACAAAGTCTATTCTTAGGGCACCAAGGTCCCCAAATAGCAGGAACTGAGCCTTGAGGGGTGTGTGGGAGAAATTCCTGAGAGATCCTGAAGACTAACTGGGCACCTGATGTGAATATCCACTCCGTTACAGCCAGTCATGGAAGGTGTTTAAGCAGGACAGTGATACGTTCACGACTGTATTTGGAATCAGTGTCTATGGTGTCGGTGAGAACAGGAAGTCAAGGTGACCAGAAGGTCAAAGAGTAGAGAGATGAGCCTTTCCACTATGGCCAGGCAGGAGGAGTGAAGGAAAGGAGAAGCCCTCCAAAGGAAAATCCAGGACATTTTCTGATTCACTGGGTGGGAAAGCAGAAGAGGAAAGGACCAAGCCAACTTCTACGTCTAGACCGTTGAGTGACAGATGGTCCCTCATCAAACCTGGGGTGTTTCAAAGGAGGGGGTACAGAAGAAACATTAAGTGGGAGCCATTTGCATGGAATTACCTGAGGAACTTTGAGTTGGCTTTTATCAGCAAGTAGGATTATGACTGCCCTGACTGATCCAAAATCATGCCTGGATCTGCTAAGTAAAAGACAATGAAGACTGCATTCAAACTGAACTAAATACATGAGGTGAATGGAAGTATATGTCCTGTTAAACATATGTAACACAGGTCTTAGGGTTTTCAAGTATACATGATTGAAGTTTAGTTATATGGAAAAAAAAGAAGACTGGGGTGAAAACCAGAAGCTTGATTTTGAACCCTCCCTACATAGGAAATATTTGCATTAGGAAAATAGCACTGTCAACTAAGAAATGTTGGGTTTTAATCTGGATATGCTTCTCCTCCAGCACACCCATCGTTCTCCAGAAAATAAAAATAGTATAGTAACTCTAATGAGTACTGCTCCAATTTTTTACCAACAATGTGATATTCTTCCCAAGACACAAAAAGAACCCAGAAATTACATACTCATGAAAAGATTTTTAACTCCACCTAGTCATGGTGTGAACATGACTTGTTTTGCAATGTTGTGCCTCATTGCAACAGTTTCTCCACCCCAGTTGCTGGCTGCTAACCCCAATAACACATTTAGCCTCATGGATGGGCGTTTTCTCTTTTGGCCTTTGGAAAGTACCACACATACACAGTCTTATTCTCTCATACTTGTGTGTGTGTGTAATACATGAATTATCCGTGGCTCTGAGCCATCTCTTCCAGAAATAAGGCTTTCTTGAAGGAAAGGGTAATCATGCAAGATGATTGCATTTACAGATTAACAAAATTTATGCAAAAAGACTCCTAAAGTTACAAATGATGTACCACACCTAAAACCGTAGCTCTTAGTTCACTGAGGCAGGAGGATCCCAAGTTCAAGGCCAGACTAACAACATAGTAATGCTCTTACGCCAGATGTCTGATTTACCAAAAGGTCTTAAATGTAACTCATTAGACATTATACTGTGAATGTGTATTTCCAGCATGATTTTGATGGTGATGTCTCTGACAAATAGAGACAGTGGTGGGGGCAGGCAGAGGCAAAAAAAGTGCAAGAACAGGGGAAGTCTTAGCCAGATGAACCTTGGGAGCATTTCTGGGGGTCCCAAGGATGTTGGTCTGAGCTGTTTTCATCTTGGGTGAGTAACTCTCTCTGTCTCATTCTTAACCCACTGTGTATCAGTAGCGTGTGCTGACTGAGAAACCAAAGTCTCAGGACTTGGTGGGTATTGCTGACTCACAGATGTCACATTTCTCCATTTTAGTGTGTTTTCCAGTCACTGGTCTAAGAGACTACATGGTGGCAGGTCCTTACTACCTATATCACCTTTGCTTCACATGAGTTCATGGTAACATAGATTGGTAGCTTATAATGTCAGCCAATAAGTATTTTTCAACTTTTAATAGCTTGCTTTGCTCATTAAAAAACAATTTTCCTGTTAATAATAATAATTTTTGAAGAATTCCTTTGTTTTTCACAAATTATGTCACATACAAGTCTAATAAAATAAATTTACATGACAACTGTATAAATTTATTTATTCTGCTAATTTCTCCTCATCAAAGTAATGCATGAAAGATCCATTCTAAGATTTTGAATAGCATAACTATTTTCACAATCTATAAAAACATAAATATTTTATTCACTTACTTATTTTTCTCCATTTTGTAGGAAATTTGAAAAGGGGAGAGTATTAGTTATAACAAAATATCTGAGTCTGGGTACTTTGCAAAGAAATGGCATGTGTTAGCTGACAGTTGTGGGCATTCAAGATCATGGCCCTGACGTCTGCCTGGCTCTGGTAAAGTTCTAACAGTACGTGGCATCACAATGCGGGAAACACATGCAGAATACATCACACAGTAAGACAAGAAGACAGAAGTTGCCAGTTTGGCTGATATTGCTTTGTAACAACTCACTCTCAGGTAAACGAATCTACTGTGAGAGACAAGTATTAAGGCCTTCCAAGGGCAGCTTCTCATCACCTGGGCATCTTCCAAGCCTCACCTGTGAATGTTCTATCCCTTTGGCAACTCTACAGAAGAATACAAGCCACATCCAGACCAGCGCAGGAAAGGGTGATTTGGACATACTTTTAGGGGAAAACAAAACTCTGTGTGAATGAATCCTCACATAGAATCCTGTCTTTAATCAGAAGTGGGGTCCACTCATAGACCTCTTCCCTAATATATGCATAAAATAGCAAAAACATTTCCCACCATCCTTCACTACCACTGTCTGATTCCTTCTTAACTTTAGACCTACACATGTAGACAAGGTCCACAAGTCTGCCTTACCTCTCAGTTTTGTATCTGATGCTTGTCTGCCTACTTTCAAGGGTGTGGTTCTGAGTTTCCAATAAATGCTTCTTTCGATACAGCATGTATCTGTCTGTCCCTGATGTGTGAACTCCATATTATTTGGGGTAGGAATGTCTGCTTCTATTGTGTTTGCTCCATGGTGTCTAGGTTTGTTCTTGTTTTAACAAAATTCTTTTTCCTGGCCCGTGCTGGCCAACCCATCTTCATGACTCCTCTGTACCCACATGACGTATCCTCATACAACCAAAAAGGGCTGTCTAGACACTTAGCATATCTCAGACAAATGACAAATCACTTATCCACCCCCTGATGGAAAAGATGCCAACCTTAGAACACGAAATGATTGTTGCACATAGTCAGTACCTGTATTTAGGGAGTTTTCTGTATCACTAAAAAGGAAAGCATTACTTTTCCCTCTTAAAACTGAGGAAGGGGCTGCACTTTGACTGCTGAGTTTCTTTCTTGACAGCTGTATGATGTGGTCTGACAACTGTACTATTTTTGTATGGGCCTAAAGATATGAATTTAGAGGATAGTTTGATGCTATTCCAGTTAGCAGAATCATAGAAGTAGGGTCTTTCCTGAGGCCAAGGAGCTCCCAAACCATGGGTTCTTAGCTGGATTTACAGTTCCAGGCATATGTTTCCTCCTGTGACTTGGGTCTTTGGTCCAAGCAGAAAGTGGTTCTTTGCTCCCATGACATTCACGTCACTATTGCATCTATGGCATATCTCACTACTACAGTCAAGATCAAACCAATTGGTATTCTAGCATGGAGCCCCTGTCCTGCTGAAAAGCTATTGGTAGCTGATAGTTTCTGGGAGAGGGAGACTCAGTTTTCTTTAAGGGATAGCTCCTGACAGGTTGATCACTCTCCAGTACAAATTAGACTTGGTGAGTTATTTTTTTCAAAAGGAAAGAAAGCACAAACTTAGGAGAGAGAACTGGGGGTTGAATTTCTTGTTTGCTTAGGTAATATTATATCCTTCTGGAGTCTTTGATGGAGTTGAAGAATGGTTAGTTATAGTTATAGTTTTCTTTGGTTATGATAAAAGATAAAGTAGATATAAATATTGTAACTGTAATTCTTGCTTGATAACTGTTTTGCTATATGTAATTTTACTATGTTAAAATGAAAGCCTTCTTTTTTGTTTAAACAGAAAAATGGGAAATGATGTGGGAGTGATTTCTTTCTAATCTGTTGCTTTCATTGGTTAATGAAACTGCCTAGGCCCATTTGATAGGCCAACCCATAGGTGGGTGGAGTAAACAGAACAGAATGCTGGGAGAAAGAAGCTGAGTCAGGAGTCGCCATGATTCTTACTCCCGACATAGCCGCAGGTTAAGATCTTTCCTGGTAAGTGCACCTCGTGGTGCTAAATAGATTATTAGAAATGGGTTAAGAGGCTGAAACTAATGGGCCAGGCAGTGTTTAAAAGAATACAGTTTCCATGTAATTATTTCGGGTAAAGCTAGCTGGGTGGCAGGAAGCGGCCCGCCGCCCCTATTACAACAGGGGGCACTGAATTAGGGGCCCTCAATTATGACTGTTTACAGTTTTTGAGGGTGGGTCTATTGCCATTGTGGCAGGGTATGGCAGCTAATGGGCATAGGACTGAGTAGCTGAGAGCTTACATTCTGAGACAACAACCACAAGACAGAGTAGGGAGGGAGAGAGAGATAACATACTAACTAGGGTAGTAGATTAGGTTTGCTATTAACCCTCCCACACAGTTCTACCAATTGGAGACCAAACATTCAAACATGAACCTATGAACCTATGGGGGCCATTCTTATAAAAAGCACCACACAACTGCTTTCTGATTGGATCTAATGCTGGCTCCATGGAATTTATGTCTGCTACCAGAAACCTGAGCAAAACCTCATGGCTTGGTCTTTATGTGATTGTTTTCCCAAATGGACAGAATATGCCCATCAAATTGTCTTCAAAACGCCATACTTATGCCCATAAATTAATGCTTCTGTCAGCTTTGGTCAGATATTTTCTTTATGTGGTAGTCAGTAGTTACTCTGAAAACTCAAGATACCAAAAATAAATGACTGCTGAAAGCCCAGCCATAAAAGAGGCATCCAGTTCGCCCTCTCCAAGACTCAGGGTCTAGGGGAGTAGGGAGCAGAAGAATGCAAGAGCCGGAAGGGCGTGGGGATCAGAAGGAGCCCTGCCCTCCAGGGGTGTCATGGCTCGTGCACTCTGGAACCCCCAGCAGCTGTGATTAACTGCACTCAGTCTGCACAAAACTGAACCTACCTTGTAATAGAAGTGGGAGGGGCTCATGGACCCACTTTTCCATGGGGACTTACACAGTTAGTGGTTGATGGGAAGGGATATTTTCTTCAAGGTGCAGCTGCAGGAAAGTATCTATGTCCCTACAAACAACACTAATGAAATTCATTGGCCATACACTAAAAAGAAAATAGAAAAAGTAGAAAGTAACTATTTAGGAAAAGAAAAGGGATTAACAGGAGTAAGAGGGTGATTTGAGACAGGAGTTAGGGGTGAATACAATCAAAATACAGGGAGAAGGACATGTAAAAATATTATGAGACCTACTATTATTATAATTCATGTATGCTAATTAAAGCATTCGAAAATCTTACTCTTTTGAACCTGACCTGCATATTAAAGAATGCATGGAAAAATAATATTTGTTTAAAATAATCAATTGAAGGAAAATAAAGATGGATATATTTAAATTTAAAAAGTTAAGTCATATTGATTGATCATCATGAAAGCCAAATTGTAAGTACATAGTAAACATTGTGTGTTTACATGACATCATTTCTCTGTATATATGAGTTGTGTCCATAAGAAAACAGAAGCATGTATGATCTATGTTCAAGTACATATTGTTGGCTAAAATACAGCAGTCCTTCAACACCTGAGGAGTTGATTCCAGAAGTCTCTGTGGATTCCCAAATCCTAGGATACCCACTTCCTTTACATTTTACACAGCACACACATCCTCCTGTGTTCTTAATTATCTGGTCCACTTACAATGCCACTGAATCACAGTCAGCAGTGGAGGGAAGTTCTGAGAGACGCATGGTTAGACTCATAGAAAAGACCTGCACAAACCGAGACAGCTGCACCACCACCAAGCCATGTATCAGGACCACAGTGGCTAATATCATTGTTGAATCTGTATGACTATAGTTTTTATAAGGAATGTTACCAAAAAAAAGTGTTGATATGTTCAGTGAAGAATTTTTTCAAATGTTTCTGCCTAGAGGAAGCAAGAATGGACTGCCATGTTCGACTATAACACTCACTGATCCTCTACGCTCACCAGACTATTGTTGCTGTGAGTGACGTTAGTCTTACATTGTCTTACGTTGCTTAGAACCCTTGGAAATACTTGAGTGAATCTTTCATTTTACATTTAAGGCATCTCACTCCCTTTGCCACACTATACCCTGCCACGCAGTCCTCAAAGAATGGGTATATTATCTCTTCATTTCCCAATCCAACCTTGCCAATGAATATGCCCAAAGCTATTGTTATTCCACAGATATTTTTATGAAGGATGGGACCACTCAGTAAATACAATTAATCACAGACATTTTAACATGCAGCCACGTTTTAGTGTGTTTTTAAATGGAGATTAAATTCTACATCCCTCTGGCATGATGTCACAGCATCTTAGTAGCTATGTCATTGCTGTGACCAAATATGTGACAGAAAAACAAGTTCAAAGCGAGGGAAAATGTTATTTTGATTCACGATCTCAGAAACTTTAGTCCAGTTTCTTTACTCTGTACAAAAGTGTTATCTTTACTATAAATCAATCAAGGGATTAATCCATTCATCTCTGGAAACATCATTACAATCTCCTTGGTACTTCTCAGTGCAAAAAAGTAGGTCATCAAAGTTAACCATCAGGAGTGGCTTGAGGTTTTCTCTCTTTTTAACAAGGAATCCTAAGGCAAGGTGACTCCCAGAACAAAGCTTTTTGTTTGTTTGGAAAACCATGTTCTGGTTTTGCTCTGGTCCCTCAGTTTAGCTCGACCTTGGACATCAGAGTAGATGATGGTCAGGAGTGGAATTTCAGGGTAAGCAGAGCCTTCTTCTCCAACTGGTTTTTCTCACAGCTGCCTGATCATAGAGGAAAAACTGAAAATGCAGCATTTACCCCCTGGTAAGCTCCTAGAGGCTGCTAATGTCTGCTGTCTCCTGTTTCAGATGGGCGAATCAAATGAAGACATAGACCAGATGTTCAGCACCTTGCTGGGGGAGATGGACCTCTTGACCCAGGTGAAGTCCTCTTCTTAACCTGCAGGGTATGGGGGTGGGCGGGGGTGGCCTTCAAAAGGATGTCAGAGATTGGCATCGTGTGACCCTGGTGCATCTGCGACAGAGCTGGGACAAATGGGTTTTCTTGCTTCTGCACCTTCGGTTCACATGGTTTAATACAATGTCACACATGCATAGATATGTCAACATCTGTGCTTACCATAACCATGGGAGGAATTCCCATGGCTCCTTAACAACCACCTCTGAACAACATCCCTAGCAATTGCCTTCCTAGAGACTAAGTGCGAAAATGGCACTGACTAAGATGTTTTTGTGTCATCTTTTAAGGAAATGCTGTATTTCAAAGGACTGTTATGACATTCTGAATGAACTACAAGAACTCAGTTCCCTCTGAGAAGCATGGAAGCCTCTCAAGCCACAGGCTACATATCTGAGAAAAACAGTCAGCCAGGAGTAGATTGGCTCCACTGTCCATGATTAGGGATGGATAAACCTTGGTATCCCCAGTTTCCTAAAATAAGCAAAAAATTAAAGTGAACTGAAATATGATGATGTGATTGTAATACAGAAGAAAATTCAAGCTTGCAGAGAAGTTGAAGCAATATAGGAAGAATCCCAATTCACTTTTTTCCAGTTCTTCACATGAGTAACATGTTGTCCTATTTGTGTTCCCCACCCCCTCCCACATATCCTGGTGATATATCAACAAAAAAAAAATTAGTAAATGGTTTGGGATAACACATCTGTTAAGATTTGTAGCTCTGGCTCATCCTTTATATGTTGATGAGTTCCATGAATCAAAGATCTAAGCATATGAAAGGAGAGAAAACAGAGATAAAAGTTCTTATAATCTTAAAATGTAAGTCATATCTAAGCAACACAGAATACACGAAAGATACAAAACATAAAAGAAATATTTTAAAATGGAAAATATTTTAATTTCTGCTTGGCAACAAGATAAATAATGAGATTTTAATATCAAAAATCAACAAAAGCAAAACCTGTGTGCAGGGATTCTGGCTCGATTGTAAAGCAATAGCTAGCACAGACAAGGCCCCAGGCGGGGAAACTTGTTTATCAGTCCCTATTGGAACTGTTGGAACATTAACTTCCTTGGAGTAAACAAATAATTAGTAAACAAATAACTAAAGGATTTTGCAGAAGAATTTCCTTTCCAGATAACTGTACATTCCTTTCTTTGATGTCACTGTGTAAGACCTTATAAATTATGTATAGTATGTGCCTTCATGACAGCAAAGTCTCTCTGTTGCTTAGAAAAATTGAGTATTTTTGCCAGGGCGTGGGTGGTGCACTCCTGTAATCCCGGCACTAGGGAGACAGACACAGCTGGATCTCAGAGTTCAAGGCCAACCTGGTCTACAAAGTGAATTCCAAAATAGCCAGGACTGCCAGGGCTAACTACACACAGAAACCCTGACTTGAACCCTCCCTCCCATAGAAAGAAACGAAAAATGAACTATTTAATTCTCATTGTTCTCAATTCACAGTCTTTTTATTAATACTTCTTATAGTTTTTAAACTGAAATTTTCTATGATAGAAAAAAATTCTTATAAAACATTTACGTAACAGCATAATCTTTAAGAGCATATTTGGAGAGAAAATGTATAAATTGTGAGTGTTTGGGGCTTCAGGAATGTTGGTTTTGTGACTCACGCACAGAAAATGTGGGATCTGTTTTCACAGAGTCTAGGAGTGGATACTCTTCCTCCTCCGGAGCCCAAGCCACCCCGAGAAGAGTTCAACTACAGTGTGGGCTTTAAGGATTTAAATGGTAAGCACAGAAACTTGTTTCCTTAAGCAAGTTGAAGCCATAATGATGACCTGAAATCTCCATGAACTGGACCCTGGCCATGAAACTAAGGAAATGTGGACATCGTGATATATAGTGTGTAAACCCTGGACAGTGCACAGTATTTTACTATGTCTACATTGAATTAAGAAAGTTTGTTAGATACTTTTGCCAGTAATGAAAAGGAAGATCATCTTCCATTTATGAAAGTCTCAGGATAACCTCACCTTTTAAAAAAGAAAAATTTCTTCTTATTACTAAGAAGTCAAGAAAATGTTAATAAAAATGTCTCTTCAAGGATAACAATTTAATAACTATTGATAATATACAAATTGGAACTGATTCAAAATATGCTTTATTCTAAATACATTATTTTATTTTGCATACATATTTGTACATAATTTACCATTTGAAACTTCCATTCTCTCTAAGATAAAGCTTTCCTTTCTAGCAGGATCTTCTTTCCCATTTTTCTGCAGAAAGAACTGTTAGATCTGATGTTGAAATGGTAACAAATCTTGAAATCATTTCCAACTTTGTAAGAATTTGCTGGAACTCTTGAAACCAGACATGCAGCCATTGTGCTGCAAGAGCAGCCTCACTGGAACTCTGGAGAAAGAGTTGCTAAAGACTTCCAGAGGCTACCAAAGCATAAGAACTAGCAAAGAAGCCCCCCCCCCCCAACAGAAACCAGCCTCAGGGGAAGGAGCAAAGAAGCCCTCAGGGAACCCAAAGTCCCCTTTTCTGCTTCCCCTTCTCACTTACTTCGTTGTTCCTGTCCTCGCAGTGGCTTCTTGAAAAGCCTGGAGGCACCATTAACCATCTCTAGGTCAATTATTGTACACCCTTTCCAGTGAGCTCTTTTTTGTCCTTTTTATTTTGCTTGTTTTATTGCTGTTTCTGTTGAGGTTTGTTTATTTGTTTGTTTTCAAGACAGGGTTTCTCTGTGTAGCTTTGGAGCCTGTCCTGTCTCTGTAGACCAGGCTGGCCTCAAACTCACAGAGATCCACCTGCCTCTGCCTCCTGACTGCTGGGATTAAAGGTGTGCGCCACCTCCTGGCTCTAGTGCCCTCTGTTTACTTCACTCTTCTGTTCCCAAACTTCTTACACCATCCATGTCTACCACAGACTAGTCCACTTTTGTGGATTCATAGCAGCCACGCTTAACAGATACTTGCACACATGGGCTCCAACAGGTCTTTCGTTTGAGGATTTTCTAGCTTTATCTGTTTTGTTGACAGGGTCTCAAAACACTATATAGCCCTGGCTGGTCTGAAACTTTCTATGTTTTCTAGACTCTTAATTCCTAGTGTCAAAGAAACTCATAAATATCTAAGCACAGTCATGTTAGGGTGTAGCAACAAGGAGTCAAGATGTTCTGACTTGTCTCCTTGATGAACTGACTTTGGGAGAGGATAAAGCCACCAAATTCCTGATGTGAATAATTTTAAGTTTTTTGAGAATGCATTTTTATTTCCCTCAGTTAAAGTGTTGTTAAAACGGGTAAAAATATTTCACCCAAAGTCACTCAGAGAATGACAGACTTAAGAATGGAATCTATTTCTCATTCTCTCTTTCTCACTGTCTAATTCCATATTGATTAATATAATCTATCAATGGTAACACACTTAAGCTATATCAATAAATTTTTATTATTTGGCATATTAATAAGATATTAATGAGCATCAGTGCTACATGGCACTGGGGATATCTGGCGATGAACCGGCTCATAGCGGTTTTTGCTTTTTGCTAAGTAGGCTCATTTTCTAAGGCTCCCACTTCCTCATTCTGGGACATCCTGCACAGTGTCTATCGCTTCTTCACCTGGTCATCATGTGGTGGCTGCATGGTCCCCAGTGCACAGCACTCCCACTGTTCCAGGCAATCTGGTCAACTTGCTGAGCATGTGTGTGGCCTCTACAGTAATCTCACACTTGGACAAAGTCCTAACAAAGTCTCCTCCTTCCTTATCCCCCTAAAAGCCTTGTTCATTCTTTCTTAAAAACTCTTGCCCGACCCACTGTCTTCATAAAACCTTTACTATTTGGGCTCATTGGTTTTACTTTTTAATATCTGCGAGTTGTTAATCTTGCACCTGAGAATGTAAGGTTCCCCAAGGTCAGGTGGAGGGAGATGAAACCCAGTTGATCACAGTGTTCTCCCTTCCATTTCCACTTTTCTCCTCCTCTACTGTTCCTAAGTCCGAGGGTTTTTGCACTGAAATACTCAAGAGTTCCCTATGCAGGCTTCTGCTCTTGTGCTCTGACTTCCCAGCTGGAGTGAGGCGCCCCCTGCAGAGCATAGGTTCTCTCTTTTCTTCCTGTTAGACCCTTCCTCACATGAAGCACTGAATGTAGTTATTTCAGGAGTTCCAATTTGTGAGTATGTGCTACTAGATAAAAAAAAAAAATGTCAGTCTTTCGTATTGTATCACAACAATTATAACAATCATAAATAATGATTCCCACCTAGGTACATATTGTTCTTTAAAAAAAATAACTGCTTTCTGTTTTATCCAGACTTTTTAAACCCCATTAATCCTATTTTTCCTCTTAGAGTCCTTAAATGCCCTGGAAGACCAAGACTTAGATGCCCTCATGGCAGATTTGGTAGCGGATATAAGTGAAGCTGAGCAGAGGACCATCCAGGCTCAGAAAGAGTCCTCTCAGAATCAGCATCACACGGCGTCAGGAGGCCAGGGTGCAGCCTCACTTGGTTATGGAGCAAGTGCTGCTGCAGCTGGTGTTAGCCTCTGTGAGGATGATTTACCACCTCCACCCGCAGAACCCATGTTAGACCTTCCACCACCCCCACCTCCACCTCCTCCCGAACCTCTCTCTAAAGTAAGTATTGTAATGAATCTTTCTCTGTACCACCAGCTCCCAAATATTATTATTAATTATGAAAGCTTGGGCTTTTTCTCAATTATCTCTTATAACAACTATAGCAAATTAACCCATTTATATTAATCTATGTTCTGCTTTGTGGCATTACCTCATTTCCGTATTGCCCATCCTGCTTGCTCTACATCTGACTGGCAACTCTGCCTTTTTTTCTCCCCGGAGTTCTCTCTCTGGCCAGAAGTCCCGCCTATACCTCCTGCCTAGCTATTGGCCACTCAGCTTTTTATTACACCAATCCCAGCAATACATCTTCACACAATGTGCAAATATCCCACAAAAAAGTATGTAGGACCCAAAATAGCAGAACCATTGCTATTTATTACTGCCCATCACCTTGGACTTTCTTTAAAGAGATAATTACATCCATAAGTTTGTATGCCTAGACCTCTGAAGTAATATGAAAAAGGATAGTGTATGTTTCTTGCAAATTCAGAGAGTCTTCCATGAGCAATGTTGTCTTAATCTGTTTTCTATTGCTATGACTGAATACTACAGATGGGTAATATAGAAAAAAATAAAGGTTTATTGAGCTCTGGAGGTTGGGGAATTTTACTGCATGGCTTACGCACCTTTTGAGCTTCCAGCGGGGGGCTTTCTGCTCATGACCCATTTGCTTTTTAAAGACACCCCTTTGTCCCCTTTTAATCCTTTACAATGATAATTAAACTTCAACTTCAGTTTGGATGAGGACATTTAAACTGCAGCAGGTGTGTATGAAGAACACGTTAGCATCAAATCTAATGTTTACCATGGTTTGACTGTAAGTCATATGTCCATGTGCATATTCCTTAATAATATGCAGACTTTGGAGGACATGGTTGTTAATTTTTCACGGGTTAAGAAATTGGTTTATGTGTTTTATCATTCCTGTTTCTAGCCAAGATTATAGAAAATAGTAGGTTTTTAAGTTGAGTTAAATTGAACCGCTGCCTCCGGCAACCCTATTCAATAGGACAAAGACTATGCGTCCTTGGAACGTCTTCACGGGGGAGGGTACTGTAGAGACAGGTAATGAATGCTTGATACATTTCTGAACTGTGTAAAATAACTGCAAAGTTTACATTGCCCTTATTTGGCAAGTTAATTACATGTCTATCAAAAAAAGAGGAAAGTGAACACTTTGAAGAATTTTTCTTAAGTGGAGCCCCTTAAGAATATTTTCCAGCTCAGTGAGCTGCAGCTTCCACACTAGGTGGGCCAGCTGATGGTGGTCGCTGTGATTCCTGGGACCCTAGGGACCCTCGGAATTCTGACAGTTTTAAATATGAATCGAATCTCTGTCACATGCATTGCTTCACCGTGTTTACTCTAGGAAAATCGTGTTTAAACTGGTGGCTAAGATAAAGCAGAGGCTCCTAGCATAGGGTTCTTTGAGGTTTCAGGGGGATCGCGAATTCCTTGAAAGTTAAAAGTCGAATGCACAGGTGGAGGCTTACAGAGTTCCTTATTTTCACGTGGTCTTAAAGCACCTTGACAGTCGAAAGTATTTTAACAATCAGTGGTATGAGAAGAGAAAATTCTACTTTCAAACAGTAGGGATATAGCCAGGGCATTCACTTCCTAATCATTGTAGACAGATAGACAGACAGACAGACAGACAGACAGACAGATAGATAAGAGAGCCTTAATAGTCCTATTCTCAGGAATTTGAGCTCATAAGAATACCTCCCAGTCTTTTCCGTTGTTCACGTGTGTTCATCAGTGGGGTGTTTTGTTTGTTTTGCTTTGCTTTGGAGGTTTTGTGATTTGTAAGGTTACATTTCAGCTTTAGTATTTAAAAGTAGGATGTTAAGGACCTTTTTAAGTTTCTAATAAAAACTATGAATCCCCCTCTAAATAGCTATCATGATCCAAGAGGATACATATGATTTTATGATGTGCTCAACTCCCTTAGTATGGATGTGTTAATAGATTCTGTAGGTTGGTCCCTGTATCACTTCCTTTTCCATTGCTGATAATGATACTACAACCAAAGCAGCTTACAAGAGGACGAGTTTATGTTAGCTTGTAGGGATTGTCCATCCTGTCTGCAGAGATGCAGCAGCAGCTGCCAGAGCAGGAAGCTCAGTGCTCACCTTTCCACGCACATGATAGAAGCAAATCAAGCTAGGAGTGGGTCGAGGCCACTCCCGCTGATGTGCTTCCTCCAGCCAGGGTCCACATCCTAATAGTTCGATTCCTTTCCCAACAGCACCACCAGCTAGGACTCAGAGTTCAAGTACATGAGTTTACAGGGATATTGGTCATTCAAGCTAACACGGTCCCCTGTTCTGTGAGCTGAGCACAGAATACCATGCTCTAGTGCATTATACAGTTGATGAGGTAATAATTTCATCTTTTAGGATAAAATTACTATGGTGATAAACAACAGTTTCTGTACCCTTGAATTGAATATTTTAGTCATGACTTTTTTTATATTCTGAAAATGAAAGATGTAAAATTTGATGATTTTGTTATTGTAAATCAACTAGACACTAACACTAACAAGCAATTACCGACTGGTATTATTTATTAGACTCTTCTGATTGTCTTGCCCCTTTACAGGAAGAAGCAGAAGCCCAAGCAAAGGCTGATAAAATTAAATTAGCACTGGAAAAACTGAAGGAAGCCAAGGTTAAGAAGGTAAGTCATCCATCATTCTGCATAAGGTGAAGTGAAGTTAATGCTATCACATTATAGTTACTGATAAACAGCTAAACAAAATTTCCCGTGCCTCTGGGGAGCTCAGCATAGGTCACTTGCTGCACACATTCAAGACCCTGGCTTTAACGGTATCATCAAAAGAAAACTAAACTGGTACTTTCCAAATAGTTATCAACCTCAAAGAATTCTCTGGACAAAGTGAAATGAAACAAGTTTCTCTGTATAGCATCATTTAGCTAATTTGTGATATCTAGATAGGGAACTGCATCCGTCTGTTTCATGCAAAGACTTTCTACTGGCTAGTGTTATGGCACAGAACTCCCCATGGTAAGTCAGAGCAAGAATGCCTAACAGGCAAGGCATATCCTTAGCACATGCATGACTTTCTGTTGGTTTACACATTTATTTTCCCATGAGCCAGGATAGTGGGAGTACAAATCCCTTTAACAAGAAAGGAAAAAGTCTTTGGTTTTGCTACTACCTAGACAAGGGCCTTCTCAGCTTCATTGTGAGACTTAAAAATCTGTCCATCCTGAATTCCCTTCCCTGAGAGATGCTCTCTGGGGCTTTCTGTAGCTGTCTGCTTAGAGCAGGTGGCACACCCTCTGGGCATGTTTTAACTGGGTCAGAACTCAGTGTTGCAGGGAGGCCGCTGCTTGTTTATCCTGGCCACACAGCTAGCTTAGACCCAAAGTAATCACACAGAAACTGTATTAATTAAATCATTGTTTGGCCCATTAGCTCTAACTTCTTATTGGTTAACTCTTACATCTTAGTTTAACCCATTTTTAGTAATCTGTATATCACCACGAGGTTGTGGCCTACCAGCAAAGTTTTAGCATGTCTATCTCCAGTGGCTGATCCATGGCATCTCTCTGACTCTGCCTCCTTTCTCCCAGCATGCCATTTAGTTTTTCCCACCTACCTTAAGTTCTGCCCTATCAACAGACCAAGGCAATTTCTTTATTCATTAACCAATAAAAGCAACACATAGACAGAAGGGCCTCCCATACCACCTCAGCATCCCTTGGCCTCACTTTTCCATAATTTCTTTTGTGGATTTTATGTCCATTGAGTAGTCTCTAGACCTAATGCCTGCCTGGTTATCTCCCCAGGAGTCAAATACTGGTTTTGTTGTTAATCTAGTCTCAAATTTGTATAAATTTTGCATTATCTGCTCCTACTCCTACTTTACCAATTAGCCTATAATTTTCTTGAACATTTTTGTAGAGCATTGTGTAGTTGTGAGGTTTTTTTTTGTTTCCTGGTTGACCCGACTCCTGAAATAATCACACAGAGACTGTATTATTTAAATCACTGCTTGGCCAATCACTTAAGCATATTGCTAGCTAGTTCTTACATCTAGAATTAACCCATTTCCATTATTTTATATTTTACCATGAGGCTTATGGCCTACCAGCAAGGTTCCAACTAGCATCTTATGTCTTTACCCTCTGGAGGCTCCATGGCATCTCTGACTCAGCAATCTTCTAGAGATCTTCTAGAGAGATCTTCTAGCCTGGCCATGTTCTGTTAAGCCATTGGGTGAGAGAGGCTGCTTTATTCATTTACCAATAAAAGCAACACATATACAGAAGGATTTCCCACATCATTTCCCCTTTTGTGTTTAAATAAAAAAAGAAGGTTTTAACTTTAACATAGTAAAAATTACATATAGCAAAACAGGTATCAAGCAAGAATTAAAGTTGCAATATTTATATCTACTTTATCTTTTATCATAATAACTAAGGAAAACTATAACTATCTATTCTTCAACTCCATCAAAGATCACAGAAGGATATAATATTATCTAAGTTAACAGAAAATACATTGTAAGCAACTTCCAAAACTCTAGAATTGACAGTTCTATGCATGTATCAGCTTTTCCTCACTGTAACAAACACCAAAGATGACTGACTAAACGCTTTTCTTGCTGCTGCGATGACTATCCAGAAATAGCAATCTTAGGAAGGAAGAGTTGGTTTTAGCTTTCAGTTTGAGGGTGCAGTCCATCATAGCAGAGAAGCATGAAAGCAAGACAGTTGAGGGCTGTAGTATCAGGAGGGCAGGGTCAGTGGTCACACTGTGTCTGCTGTCAGGAAGCAGGGAGAGATGAATGTTCAAACACATGAGCTCGTCAGGGACATTTCCCAACAATAACAACATATATACCACACCCATACAAGTGACGAGGGATGAATTGCTATGCAGTTTCTGAGATGGACCTTTCCGCTCAACTCCCAGTTCGCCTCCCATGCTCTTGTATCCATAGTCCAAGAGCCTGCAGTGTCTGCCCACCTTGTATGGTGAAGCCAAACCCCTCACAGTGGTCCTTTCTGTCTCCATTATCTTCCTAGCCTGGTCTCTCCCACACGCATTTGCCACACTGTAACTACCTGTCCTTATAATTGCTCCTCGAGCACTTCTCAAGCGCTTGCTGGGACACCTTTGTACCTACCCGTCCCTCCCACTCTTACCAGATTCTTACTGAACTATTTTCTGTCCCCTTAAGTATTCAGTCACCTGAGTAAGCTCGTCCTCATCACTGTGCACACTATTCCCTAAAATTCTCTTACCTTCTCTACCTGTCTCCTCAGTGTTTTATCACCACTCAGTGTAGTGCCCACTAATTCATTGCCTGTATCCCCTCTGGACCTCCATGGTCTGGAGACTGTCTTCTTAACCACGCACCCCATGCACTGGAGGAGGTACCAGCTGTGTGCAATGATAAAGGCCCAGTGAGATTGTTACTTGTGTCCAGCAAATTTTAGCAAGTGCAGTGCAGAAAATTAAATGAGGCTCAACCTTATGTCTCGTGCTTCTGATCCCAGCACTCTGGATCCAAAGGCAGGAAAACTGCAAATTCAAGGCTACCCTGGACTGCAACAGTAAATTCAGACCCAGCTAGGACTGTACAGCAAGACTTTATCTAATAACAATGATGATGATGTTTATCTATCATCAAATTAATGGGTAGTACATGATAGTTATCTATCATTGTCATCAATATTATTATTATTATTTATTATACTTTGAAAACCCAGAGGCATGAGTTGGAAACCAGAGGAAGTGGCGGACAGTGCCTAAGTCTCTCCTCAAATGTCCTGGGGATAAGGAAGCCCCTCTGAGAAGGTAGATCTTGAGCAAAGTTCGCAGCGGGAAACAGCTAAGTACATGGGGCAGTGGTAAAGGGGATCCCCAAGCAGGGATGAGCTTTGATGAGCCAATGAGCATCTTATCCTCAAGCAAAAATCAGCTTGATGAGATGGAACACAATAAAAGACTGTTGAGCACAGCTCGGTGAGCAGCTTAGTAAGAGCAAAGAAAGGAACTGATGCTGAAGTGGGAGAGGTAGCAGGGGAAGTATGGGATATACCTGACAGGCGGTAGGAAGCCTCTCGGGAGCTCTAAATGAGACCATACTGGCCGAGGCATGGGAGATGAACTGTAGGGATGCGTGGGTGCACAGGTGACCAGGCTGTGACACGGTCACTTACTGACCGCCATGGCTGATCTGGCCTACTAAATGTGTGTCCCTCCCACACTCAGAGGCTGTGTGCTGGCTCCTCATAAATAAGTTCTGCCAAAATTACACAAGTGGCCTTTCTCCCATGACAGACCCACCAAGCCAGCTCTTAAGGAAATCAATTGCAGTTGTAGAGAATGGCGGTGGGTGACTTGTTCTAGATCCCTCTGGCAGAGCCCAGCCTGTGTTGTCTTGAGCTACAAATAAACAGCAGGCGCAGAGACACTGTATGGAGTGGTTGGCTTTGCCTGTGAGTACAGACAAAAGAGAATAAGAGCAGGGGCTGCAGCAGGAGGATCACAAGTTCAAGATCAGCCTGGGCACACCATGAGACCCTATCTCAAACCCCAGGGACTTGGGATATAGCTCAGTGGTAGAACAAGTGCAAGGCCCTGGGATTGATCCTCTTCACCTCGAGAGAGGGATGAAGGGATGGAGGGAGAATGAGTAAGTTTAAAAAAAAATCATAATTTCACACTTTCAAACCAGTGGATTATTTATAAATGAAGGCCACACCGTGTCTTTTTAAAATAGAAATGAAAGGAGAAGTTCTCTTACAGAAGATGGGACAGGAGCAGAGGCGGTCTGCTTGCTCCAGATGGTCTGTGGAGAACAGGAGCCCTGTCAGCTCTTCCCGGTCATCATTCCGAAACAACATAGCTCTGCCCCTTTCAGTTTCTACTGATTGTGTCAGCAAACACAAGGCACAGTCTGCCCAGACCCAAGGAAGATGAAGAGGAAAGCATTCCTCAAGGGGGAGGAAAGAAGACCCCGACCCTCTCTGGCAATACATGTTCTTTCAGACGACACCCTGTATGGAAAACAGCACACTAACAAAATAATAGAAATGATCACACACACACACACACACACACACACACACACACGCACGCACGCACTCACGCACGGGTGCGCACTTTAAAGGACTAAAGTGAGTTAGTGCCAGAGGCTGAGGTGAAGATCCAAAGGTCAAGGGCAGCCTGAGCCACCCCCAGAGACCCTGTCTCATAAAAAACAAAACAAAAACAAAAATATGGGTCCCCCATCTGAAGTATTTGCTATTAAGGATTTGGTGGGATGTTGACGTTATTTTGAATTACAAATGATGTACATAGCTTATGCCACCAAGCTTTTGAAGCTGGAAACACGATCTGACTTATTTGTTAGTTTATTCTAAAGCTCTGTGACAGAGCAATTCCATTTGCAGATCTTATTATAGAAACTCAAAAAAGTAATTTGCATGATTTAGGACTAAAATATTTTCCATTTAACAATCTGTGAGAATGAGATTTCATTACCGAATCATTTGGCTCCAGAGACGATCATGTGATGAATTCCGTGGTGTTGCCGTGCAGTGGTACTGCTCCATGTTGGTGCATAATCCCTCTGCTGCTTGCAATGTGGTGTGACGAACCACAAAAATGATTTCTTCCTGTTCAGTCATCTTTTCTAAACTTTACAATTATGGATATTCTTAAATACATATGGATTAAAGCTAGTTTATCATTTCTGCCAAAAAAAAAAGTCCCTTCCAACATTATGAAACTATGTTGTTTAGCAATATCTTCCTCACTATGAAAAGGAAAGGAAAAGGCAACATATGTTTCCCTTTCTAAAGCATCTCTAAGCAGGAACGAAGCATGGTCAAATGTCAGTATTTTTCTCTATCAGAAATGGAGCTCTCAAAGCACTAACATCAGTTGTGTTTCCTAGAACAGGTAACTGTTCTACAACACTAATTCTCAGCAAAGAGCAACAGGTATGTCTTCCACAGAGAAATGCAAAAAAGACCCGACTCTACCCAAGTTAAAGGGGATGTAATCATCATGACAGGCAAGGAGGTACCTAAAGAAACACATGTCCCCTCCCTGTGCCATCAGACTACTGAAATAATGGACCTCAAAGAATTCAAATTTCACTGGTATCATCATGCAGAGAGCAGAAGAAAGGCTGGAACTCTGGCGCCATCAGCCAGTTCTAGTTTCATTCTGTTGATGTGGCTAAAAATCTCTGCCCAAAAACAAGCTTGGGAAGGGAAGGGTGGGTTTGACTTGCTCTTCCAGATCAGGGAACATCATCGAGGAAAAGTCAGGTTGGGATTCAAGACCGGAAATGGAAGGAATGGTGCTTGTAGCCTGCTCACGGGCTGACTCGCAGGCTCATTCATGATTAGCTGGCATTTTATCCATCTCAGGATCACCTCACCGAGGAATGACTCCCCCGGTCACAGTGGGCTGGGCCAACCTGCATCAGTGAAGACAACCCTTACAGACATGTCCACAGACCAAGCTGATAAAGACAATCCTTACAGACATGTCTGCAGACCAAGCTGATAAAGACAATCCTTACAGACATGTCTGCAGACCAAGCTGATAAAGACAATTACTTAATCGATACTCTTTTATTCAGGTCATTCTAGGCTGTCTCAAATGGACACAATTAGAGGAAGACCTTTCCTCAGAAAGAGAATTCACGCAGTTATGACACTTTAGGAGTCAATCTGGAGTCAAACAATGACAAGTCCAGGTGGGCAAGGCCACGCCTTAACCAGGGCTGTCTAATTATGCAAATCTCTTGCCCCCTTTTTATTTTTATTTTTTTATTTTTTATTGTTTTTAGTTTTTCGAGACAGGGTTTCTCTGTGGCTTTGGAGCCTGTCCTGGCACTAGTTCTTGTAGACCAGGCTGGCCTCGAACTCACAGAGATCCGCCTGCCTCTGCCTCCCGAGTGCTGGGATTAAAGGTGTGCGCCACCACCGCCCGGCTCTTGCCCCCTTTTTAAACCTTAAACCTTTTGCCAATGCCCTAAACAGTGATTCAAGAGCCGCTGCACCCCTTTATTTCTTCTTCTTCCCAGTGTAGTCTTAGTGAATAAATCTCCTCTTTCTGCTGGTCACTTTGATTTGTCCCTTTAGTTGACATCCTGGGGACAATGGCAAAACCTAGCTTACTGAGGCTGCCATGCACAGGCTTTTAACCTAAAAAGTCCTTTACCAAAGGAACTTCAGTTACAAGATACAGAGAGACCTTTTAACCAAGAATTGTTGCTAGCCCTGAAAGCAAAATAGGAACAAGAAACGGAAGGATGTTGGGAAAGCAGGACGCCAGCGCTTCTTCAGTGCTGTTTTCTGTCTCCCCCCACCAGGACACAGGGACTTGAAACTGGGCAAGGGCCTTGCTTGTTGTCTGTGTTGTGGCTTTGAATTTATTTTTCTACCTCTGTGTTTCTAATCTATAAAGGAATTCACAGTGAGGTTGGGGATGCATTCCACTTTTTAAATATTTGTTACTTGCCCTCTGAGAATTTCAGACATGTATACAATGTACTTTGAGCACATCCACCCCTCACAGTCCCCTCTCCAACTCTTCTAACTACCCCTACCACTTCCTATCCCAACTTCATATCCCATTTTCTCAGCTCACTGAAACTAGTCAGTGCTGCCAGTGTGTGTGTGTGTGTGTGTGTGTGTGTGTGTGTGTGTGTGTATGATAGGCCCATCCATTGGAGAATGGGCAACCTACCAAGGATCACATCCCTGAAGAACACTGACTCTTCCTCTCTCAAGACCATCAACTGACAATAGCTCTTAGGTAAGGGTGGGGCTTCGTGACTGCCCCTCCCGTGCTGCAATTTTGTCCTGAGCAAACTTTGATCCTGAGCAAACTTTGTCCTAGTAAGTGCAGCTGCTGTGAGCTTATGAGCCGCAATCCTGTTCTGTCCAGGAGGCACTGTTCCACAGCAATCTCCCCAACGTAAGGCTCTTACACTCCTTCTCTGAGCCTTACAGGGAGGGGTGAAGTATTGATGTCCCAGTTAGTGCTAAGCACTCCACAGTCACGTATTCTATGTACTTTAACCAATTGAGTCATGACACCCTCATGAAAGTCAAGAGGTGCATTAATCTACGAATAAAAATATTAAGTATTTAGAAGGTAGTTTGATGCTACAGTCTAATAATAGCATTAGGTTCTCCTATGGTCCCATGATCCCCTCAGCCTTGGGTTCTTGATCCGGTTTAAAGTACCAGGCATGAGTTCTGTCCTATAGAACAGGTTTTAAATCCAATCAGAAGTGGTTGGTTGCCGGGCGATGGTGGCGCACACCTTTAATCCCAGCACTCGGGAGGCAGAGGCAGGCGAATCTCTGTGAGTTCAAGACCAGCCTGGTCTACAGAGGTAGTTCCAGGACAGACTCCAAAGCCACAGAGAAACCCTGTCTCGAAAAACCAAAAAAAAAAAAAAGAAGAAGAAGAAGAAGTGGTTGGTTATCATCTATAACAATCATGCTACTACTGCTAGTTGAGAAAAGTCATCTACCATCTTACCAATTCTGAACCCTGTGAGCTACAGTAACAACAGCCTAGCAAGATATTCACACGGCGCATTCCTAATATACAGTTACAGAAGTGATAGCGATGCTGAGACCTTCAGCTTAGCAGGCTTCCCAGGTGCCGAAACTGACTGCCTATTCTGTGGCTTCATCTCCAGCTTGTGGTGAGGGTGCACATGGACGATAACAGTACCAAGTCACTGATGGTAGATGAGCGGCAGTTGGCGCGGGATGTTCTGGACAATCTTTTTGAAAAAACCCATTGTGACTGCAATGTGGACTGGTGTCTTTATGAAATATATCCTGAATTGCAAATTGGTAAGTCTCTTCCCCACATCTGGCTGTACTTCCAAAGTGTGGCTTTTGTTTTATTATGGACTTTGTCTGTTTTATACATTTGTTTCAAGATCTCAAGGAACGACATGTCACTACCCTCATCTGAGATGAGTGCTTGCTTCATTATTTCTTTGTGGCAGACACTCGGTTGGTAGAGGGTGGCCAGGCTTTGGGGGATATAAACTTTATTACTGTCACCTTGCTAGTAACTCCAAAGGGGGAAGAAAAGCAATATGGTTCATCTAGCTACATATTTAGGAAGTTCAACAGTTTGCAGGAGGGCCTGGGTATCTGTCAGCTAATACCCCTTTAAAGATTGCTTCCTTGAGGCATAAGTGATCTTACGTCTATGCTCACTTCCCCTTCTTCCCTCCAAATTTGACTTATTACTAACACTTTGCTAATGGAAGAGACTCCGTCTCAGGGGGTCAAAGGGCAATAAAATAATTTGATAGCTTCTTCCTTCTTTCCTTCCTTCCTTTCTTACTTACTTTTTTCCTCCTTTCCTTTCTTACTTACTTTATTTATTTATCCATTTTTCTTTCAGCAATTTAATAAATTTTCTGTTCCTTCCATTTATCTTCAGGGCAACACTGCCTCCCAAGAGGGATGTATGAAATCCAGAATTACCTGCTTTTGAGGCTTTAGGGAAATTTTTTTCTATAGAAAATGGTCCATATTAAAAACAGTTCCTTAACCAGGCATGGTGGCACATGCTTGTAATCCCATCATTGGAGAGACTGAGGCAGGAGGATGAAGAGTCTCAGGCCAGTACAGGCTGCAAAGTGGAGTCTATCTCAAAACTAACACAAGGCAGAGCTAAGCCTTGAAGTGTCCTTCAATTCTGTGAGTGGGGAAACAAGGGAAGGGAAAGCTCCTGTCACTCTCAGGCTTGGATCAGGTATTCATCTATTATCTTTAGCGTTTTAGAGCAACAAGTTACGAGTTTCACAGCTTCACTAGCAATGTTTAAGCACTCATTGCTCTTTAGTCATTCCCAGGATGACTGGATTTACCTCTGGCAAGAACAATTTAAAATGAAAAACAAAATGCTAGCACTAAAAATCATGATAACTACTATATTTTAATTTTCATCATTTATGTTTTTCTATAAGTAAATCCAAAACCTGACACTGACGTCTTATATAGCAGGCACGTTGCACTATTGTTGCGGGCAGAGGTGTTAGTTCTCAGGGCAGGCCCCGAATCTCCAGCTTGCCTACCTCTTTACAGGGGGCTGCAGAGACAATGGCTAGTTCAGGAAAGGAAATAGTTTATTAGGGACAAGACACACAAGGGGCCTGGAGGTGTGCCATGCAAGAAAGGGGAGAAAGAGCAGAGGAGGGGTCCCCCATGATCTTTTGTGGGTAATTCACCCAAGTTCAGACACCCACTGTTTTTCAGAGCACGTGCCCTTGGCTGAATAAATTCAGACCCACGTGTGTAAGAGCTGCCCATCTTCAGACACCTTGTGAATGATTGTTCTTAACTCAGTAACAGACTCTCATCTGAATTATCTTTTATTTCATCAGAGAGAATTTTTGAAGACCATGAAAACGTTGTTGAAATCTTATCAGACTGGACAAGAGACACAGAAAACAAAGTACTGTTCTTGCAGAAAGAGGAAAAATATGCTGTGTTTAAAAACCCTCAGGTAAGATGGCCCGAGTCTCAGGAAACTGTGTTTGTCACCTGTATACTGGTCAAGCCACAGTCTCAGGAAAATCTCACAAATGTGCTCCTTTCAAATAAACACAAACTTAGAAATTCAGAGTCCTTTGAAAGATTTAGAAAGAAATCTCTATTATTTTTCTTTCATTCATTCACAATCCAAAGCATATCTATTTGCCCTTGTCTAACACTCCTCTTAGGCTCCATTAGTCCAATGTGCCTTGATGAACTATAGATTGTTAATTTTTCTATTACAAAGTTATACTTTTTTGTAGTTCATATTTATTGCTTATTGATACTGTGATAACTAAAGGGAGTGTTACTGGGAGGTCTGAGACCCATAACCTGCATTTTTAAGAAAAAAATGATGAAGAGAGAAATATTTATGTACAGTTTGGGCCAGAACTTGTGAAAGAAAAACATTTAGTATCCTTGTACCTTTTCTATGGCAGAGTTACACTTTGTACAAAAGAGAAAATAAAGTCCAGGAAATAGAAATGTGTAAATTTAATCAGGATGGTGTGAACTCTCTTCCTTGGAGACACTGCCCCACTCCTCTGATGCTGCAGGATGGCCATTCCTTCTCTCAGCCTAGAAGCCCCGCGGCGCCTTTGTAATCTGCCCTCAAGCATCCTGTCTTTCACAGGTTCCCGCCGCACTGTTGCCGAGTGCTTGGAGAAAATACGATTTATCGTGATGTCCTTAAGCAATTGACACAAACGCACGGCTCTAATATTTGAAAGAGCATCCCTCAAGTCATACCAGGGTGCAACCAAAACATCTAAGCCTTTTGAGAGTGGCCTCAAGCAGCAGGAGTCACGTGGGAACCAGAATGCCAGTCTGTGCTACATGTCATCACTGACAGTCTAGGGAAGCTGGGATTGAATCTTCAGTTTAGCTGAGTTACTCAGAGAGGCAGCAACATGGAAAGGGGTTAATACCCCAAATGGTCTGCCTTCCTCACCCACCTAGTATACTTTATAGGGAACCCTAAAAGGCGTTCATCATTGCAAAGTGTAGCCTTGACCCTCTCGTCGGGGGCCACCGTTGTCTCTGATTCACCATATTGGGATTCTCTCCTCTCTTCTCTACATCCTTCCTTTGCTGGGTTTCTCTTTGGAGCAGAGTTCATATCCACACAAGACTACTTAGTCTCATCGTCCTCCTAGGCACCATAGATCAAGGCTAACTCAGCAGTATATACATGCTGAACTCTTGTTTAACAGTATCAGGTACCAGTGTGTCTTTAAATAAAGGGTCCTTATCTTTCCCTCCTGTCCCAATCACATTTCTTAAGGAAATTCTAAGACTGTTACAGATGAAGTGATCTCCAAGGTCATCCAGACATCTTTCCACTTTACCGGAAAGGAAACTGACTCTCCAGTTACTAGGGGCAGGATTGGGAGTCCAAGGCAGGTTGCTTATGGGAAAACATCCTTTCCCCTTGTGTTGGTTTTTACCATTGCCATGGCCAGATATCTGACAGGAACAACTTAAGGGAGGAAGGACTTATTTGGCTCACAGTTGCAGAGGTCTCCACCCATTGTGATAAGGAGGATATGGGGAGCGGGACTTCATGTCATGGTGGACAGGAAAGAGAATAGGGTAGTAACAGAAAAAGGCTAATGCAAGATAGATTCCCAAAGACATAGCCTTAGTGGCCTATTTCCTACAACCGACACCTACACACACACACACACACACACACACACACTGCACGCACGCACACACACACACACACACACACACACACTTGCACACGAGTTCTACCATTTCCAAATATTCTATTCAGATTGAGAATCCATCAGAGGATTAATTCATGGCCTAATTGACTCTAGAAATAGCCTCATAGACTTGACCAGATAGTGCTTTCATAATATCCTAAGGCAGTCCAGATCAACCATCACATAACTGTCCAATGCTGTTTTCTGGGGTCCTCCCTGAGATATGTGATGGCAACTCACAACAAAGCAATTAAGAAATGTCAGACACTAAAAATGTCAATTTTCAACCTACTGACTAATCATTGACCAGCAAGGGTGTCATATCAGGGGCTATCACAAAGGGTTCCTCTAAGTCCACGTTTCAAGCAAATTCGAATCTTATTTCTTTTTCATCTGCTGATCCAGACAAAAGAATGGACTGTCTCTGCCACCCTCAACATTTGACTTCTATCTCCGTGTCCAAGGCAGCTTTTCCTAAGAACTCATCTTCCAATCTGTAGGAAATGAGGAAAGAGCCGCAGGAATGTACAACCAGGCTTCCTTCTCCTAGATGCCATTAGCCATGACTGAGCTACTTAGTGACACTGAGCCACAGGAGTCTGAGGATTCGACATCTTTATAACAACCATACCATTATATTCAAGGCCACCACTGTGCATAGCTTCTTCACAAAACACCTTTTATGTTGAGTCCATTAAAATGCTGTCCAGGAATTGTACAGTGTGTCCATTGTTAAGAGGAGGAAGGAGACATACAGCTTGCCGTGCTGTCTGATGAGGCACTGTTATATCCTATCAGTACAACCCATGGACTTTACAAAGTGATCACTTCCCTTCAACGCATGCCTTCAAGATGCAGGCATTAACGAGGCTCCTCGTGCCTTCTTCCAGTATTTACTCTCCACCATTGGCAGTCAGTATTCAGATCTTTACCTCCTTTCTTTCCCTTACTTTTCCTTATTCTGTGAAATGGGGTCATGTTTAGATTTTATTCCCAATTAACTTTCATTCACATGATGCCCTTGGGTTTCTATCTCCATCAGTCTCTGTCCTTACCCATAGCTATGATGTTCCACTCCATCTCAGAAGACTTCCTTCCTCTGCAGTTTCATCTATTCCCACGTAGCCATATAGCCAACCTCCACTGGTGGCTGCTTCTAAAATGGAGCTCAAACCTGTATAACTCTTGAAAGTATAAAAACTCATAAACCTCCTCACATACTTATCTGTTGACACCTTTTCCCACCTTTTATGAGTCAAGAGCTTGCTATGGAATACAGGCTGGCTTTGAACTCATAGACTTTCTCATACCTTAGCATCCCTAGTGGTGGTATCACAGACATACACTACTGTTGTTATGCCCAGTTTCTGGTTCCCAAGTGAATCACAGAGCCAGATTTCAGATGCATATTACATGAGGGTTTTTAATTCAAGCTCAAGTTTAGATCAAAACCTTTCCAGCACCCCAGCTTGTTGGGTGCAGAAAGTGTGGCAGGAAGCCCTGGGAGGGTAGAACTTTTAAAGCGGAAACGCCATAATCAGGGAAGTTCATGTCCTGTCGTCTTGGGATTAGGTAAGGAGGGCATAGGGTAAGATAGTTTGTGAAATCATTGGTCAGTATTTGGTGCAAAAACCTAACAAAAAGCCATAATTACTAACAAGGTATAACAATGGCAGGATGCCTCCCAAGAACATCTGGACCTTGTTAAATTGTATGGTCATCCTCCCTATCTCCTTAATTGACTATTTTTAGGGTATCTGTTTAAATTTCTGCTATCACAGCACATTTCTGGAGCTGAGATCTGCTCACCCCCCAGCTCATTATATGACTTAAGATGAAGCCCCTTCTTTAAAATGGAGTTTGCAAAGTCAGGTCCTCACACCGTATCTTAGCTTCAAACTTTTCATCAGTGTTTTAAGTGGATATGAAGAAGGCAAAGTTCCATGTATTTTAAATCTTAACAGACAAAATAACCCTATAGATTTTAAATCCTGCAAATAACCCTATAGATTTTAAATCCTGCTCTGTGGCAGTTTGAGTCCCATCAGATGTTTTTGGAGAAGTTAATTTGTGGTAAAAGTAAGCAGAAGGAATCGCAGTTTCCAAGATGTCCCTGCACCTGCAGCGCCTCCCCACCATCCCCATTCCAAACCATGTGCTGTGCTCAGTGAGCCTGCCAGCATCACAGTTTACACTCAGAGTTCCACCAGAGCGCTCTAAATGTTTGGAAGTTTCCCACTGTGTCTTCTCTTCCCGCCTTGAGCTATTCCTACTGTATTTTCTCCACAGACTCATTTTTTCCTCCATCTATTTCTCCCCACACTCCTCATCCTCCTGCCGTCTATTTTTATGCTGATCAGTTCGTCCTCATTTTCTCTCTCACATCCATTCACAAATCATTTGCAAGTGGCTATCAGTTATGGGGTAGCATCTGGGTTAGGGATTCCAGCTCTAGGATCACATCCAGTACAGACCTTTGCGGGCCCTGTACGTGCGGCCACAGTCTCTGTGAATCTGAAGGTTGTATCTAGAAGACTTTGATTCCTTGATGTCCTCCATTTACTCTGGCTCCTCTCCCACACAGCTCCTTGAGCCCTGAGGAGAGGGATTTGATGGAAACATCTCTTGTGGCTGAATGTTTCAAGGTCTCTCACTCTCTGCATATTGCCTGAATGGATCTCTGTATTTGTTCCCATCTGCTGCAGGAAGAGGCTTCTCTAAGGGCGGCTGATAAAGGCACAGATCTATGAGTACAGCAGAATGTCATTAGTGATAAGTAAAAATTAATAAGAAAAGGGAAGCTCCACTGGCGCAAGAAATCCAATTAGGTCGAATCAAACCAAATCAAAATGCCCATCGTTTTATTAAGAATGATGCTCTGGGGTGGCCTAGCACATGGTGGGGAGAAAGGACAGCAGGGAGCCCATGCAGACCCGAAAACCACGTGTTTCTCCTCTAGGAGGCCACTTAAATACCCTGTGGGACTGGTCCTGACCCCTACACACACAGGGAGGGGTCAGAACCTGGCATGCTGGGATTTGGAGTCCAGACAAATACAGCTCCTGGGCCTGGGGGCTGGGATGGATGTCAGGGGCTGGGGGCTACACTCCCAACTTAATAATTAGGAGTCATTTTGTTGCTACGTTCCTTTAGCAGAACAGTAGTGTTTGGTTTTCCCCTAAGTCCCTGGCCCATGTAATCTCAGGTTCTTGGCCACTCAAGCAATGCTGGGTATGGGCTCCATCTCATGGAACAAGTCTTAGCTCAAATCAAATATTGGTTAATTAGTCCTACAAGATTGATGCCACTAGTGCACCAATATATCTTACAGGCCCATCCCTCTTAATTAACTATAAAATTAATCAATGAATGCTCTGGATCAGTTATCCTGTTTTCCATTTTTATAGATATTGTCTTAGATTGTTTTCTTTTACTGTGATTAACACCAAAACCAAAAGCAACTTGGGAAAGAAAGGGCTTATTTGGCTTATATACCTGATTACTGCTTATCCCTGAAGGAAGTCAGGCCAGGAAGCTGGAGGCAGGAACTGAAGCAGAGGCCATAGAGGAGTGGTGGTCACTGGTTTGTTCTTCATGGTTTGCTCAGATTGCTGTCTTACAGCACCCCAGACCACCTGCCAAATGGTGGCACCACCGCCAGAGGACTAGGCCCTTGGCATCAATCACTAAAGAAAACACCCTACAGACTTGCCTACAGGCAATCTGATAGAAGCATTTTCTCAACTGAGGGTCCTCTTCCCCAGATAACACTAGCTTGTGTCAAGTTGACAAAAACCTAACCAGGACAGGTGTTAACTACCTTTTACAGATAAAACGCATTGAGAAAACGTGTTCACATTAATAAATGGATGGGAACAGGAAAATACCATTCAGATCTTTGAACTCCTTCCAGATTGTCAGCTAAAAGCCGCTGAAGTCTCAATGATGTTCTTTTCATTCATTAGCCGACAAGATAATTAGCTACTCTCCATTGTGAGGGAAGCAGAGCATTAGAAATCACTTGACTTTCAAAGGGGTTTTTATGAGTCTTGCACTTTTTCATGCCAGTGCTTCAAGTGATTCCTTTGTTCAGGCCTTTGAGCTTTAGAACCCAGAGCAGTGAGGTCCTTGTGGGTGTACAGGGCACCTTCTCTTCCTAAGGAGTGAGAAAGCAGTTGTGGAAAAAGCTATCCCTTATCTCAGCAGATCAGATTTAGAAATGGAGGTTAAAGATGTAGAAATTGATGCAGGTGTATCCTTGAAGAGCTTCAAACTTACACCAGAAGCCTTAGCTGTAACTCACTGTGAGTGACCCAGATTTCTGCACTTACAAAGCTATTGCATCTGTTATGAAATAATAGAGCATTTGCCATTATAACCTTCAGCAGTAAGGCAGTTCCATGAAGTGGGCGCCATTAAAACCCCTGTCCTGCAATGAAGGGAGTTAGCAGACAATAACCAGTGACATGTTAAAGACAAAACCAAAACAAATCCAGTTTCATGGATCTCACTTATGACTGTAGATTCAGACTTGTCTATACCAAAAACGGTTTGGAATATCCCACCACCTTCACCCTCTACATGGCAGGTTATATTAAAGTTGGAGTCAAGGAAATGATGTATAAAATGAAAGGGTATAAACACGGCTCTATCAATGTGCTATCTGAACATGGTTTAACTAGTTGCCACTCACAAGTGGTATCTGAGATAAAGCTTCCTCTATTCTGACAGTGACAATAATGTTGCCAGTGTTTAACCTAATTATAAGGCCAACTCTAATAGGTCTGGAGGTGGAATTCCTTAACTTCATGAAAAGTTGACATTTACTAATTAAACATAATATTATCATTTAAAGTGGAATACAATAATAGTATTCAGTTAACTGTGATTACTATTTTTAAGTAGGATTATATTGACTTCATTACAAGTAACTTTTACTTAAATCAAAATTGTTCAATAAATATATTCTATTAGCCATTCATGATGTGAGTCCTACTGTATGAATTAGATCACTGTACACTGACCTTGATCATCAAACAAGTCGTTCTTCTATGACCGGCCAGAGAGTCAGAAGATAGGAAAGTCTGGGCTCAGAGGTCTTGTACAAGCTGTGTCTTGTGCCAAGTAAGTTTGTCAAAAAGTACCTCATCTTACGTAAAATGTGTAAGGAAAGATGGGACAGAGTCAGTAATGTTATCAAACAATGGGACAAAGTCAACAGGAGGCTAATCAAGCAACGCTGCACAGAAGGAACACAGAACACTCATCTGCAGCACAGAGCAGGCACATGGTGGCCTTGGAACTGGTGATAACTTAAGTCTCTTTAGGGGGAATGCCAATTTGCCAGGAACTAAAACCTTTATCCCTTGAATGGATCTTGCCAAATCTGCCCCTAGGCAAGGACACAGAACTAGGTTCCCTTTGTCCTTTCATCAAAGCCTCTGACAAAACCTTGGATCAGCCTGACTCTATTTTCCTGCAAACTATACTTTTAAACAGCACAAAGAGACCACATTTTCATCATCCACCAGGAGATGGACATCTCGGGTATTTCCATTTCCTGGCTTTTGTGCATAAAGCACCCATGAACATGAATGAGCAAGTATCTCTGTAGTGAGGTACAGAATCCTTTAGGTATATACCCAAGAGTAGTATAGCTGGATCTTGTGGTAGATCTGTTTCCAGTGTCTGAGGAACTTCCACTGACTTCTCCCGCCAGCAGTGAGAAAGTGTCCCCTTTCCCTGAGGATCTTGTGGTAGATCTGTTTCCAGTGTCTGAGGAACTTCCACTGACTTACTCCTGCCAGCAGTGAGAAAGTGTCCCCTTTCCCTGAGGATCTTGTGGTAGATCTGTTTCCAGTGTCTGAGGAACTTCCACTGACGGTCACACTCCCGCCAGCAGTGAGAAAGTGTCCCCTTTCCCTGACTCCTCACCACTGTAGCCTGTCAAGTGTTTTCCTTGACATTAGCCATTTAGACTAAAAAGAATCTCAAAGTAGTTTTGATTTGCATTTCCCTGATGAATGTTGAAATATTTTAGTATTTATCAGCTCAGTATGTCATCTTTTGAGAATTTTGTTTCATTTCAAACCTTGTTTTATAATTGGGCTGTTTGTTTTCTTGATGTTTAGTTTTTTGTTTGTTGGGGTTTTTTTTTTGAGTTCTTTGTATATTCTAAATATTAACCTTCTGCCAGATGTATAATTGGTAAAGCTTTTCCCCATTTCGTGGGCTGCCTCTCTTCTTAAGTGATGGTATCTTTTGCTTTATGGGTTTTCACTTTATGCAGTCCCATTTGTCAAATGGTGGTCTTAATAATTTTTAAGAAAGCTGCTGTTAAGTCTACCCTTTTCTTCTTTCTTGTTTTTTAATATTAATTTATTATTTTTATATGTATGTGTGTGCGTGCGTGTGCACCACAGGAGTCTGTGTAAGCCATGTATACGTAGGTGCTCTCTGAGACCTGAGGGCATCTTACCCTCTAAAACTATAGTTACAGGTGGTTATAGACCATCTGATGTGCTTGCTACGAACTGAATCTGGAGCTTCTGCAAAAACACAAAGCACTTTTAAGTGCTGAGCCATCTATCCAACCCCATCTTTCTTCTGCGACTTTTTTAAACAATTAGCCACCTTACTTAATTAGCCACTTTAATTGGAGAAACACCAGCTTAATGGAATATGTAAGTCTCAAAGTCACCATTACAAGTACAGTAAGTGTAATAGTCAAACAAGTATTGAGTGAAAATGAATATACTAATAGAACCATAGTGTGACCACAGCCAAACAGCTCTCATTCCACTAGGCTAAGCAGTGGAATACTGTGGTCAAGAGAAGATGGTACGCCTGGCCTTATAGGTACACTCATGATCTGTAGATGATCTATGTGGCAGGAAAGTCTTTTCTCTGGGACTTCATATTCAATAGACACAATTTAATAATTAGTTTAAAATCTGTATACAGTTCAAATGATGATCCAGTTCAGCATTAGCTTGTTTGTGCCTTAGTTAAGGTTTCTATTGTGTCAAGAGACACCATGACCATGGCAACTCTTATAAAAGAAACATTTAATTGGCGTGACTCACTTACAGTTTCAGAGGCTTGGTTCATCATCATCATGGCCGGAAGCATGGCAGTGTGCAGGCAGACATAGTGTTAGAGTAGCAAAAGTCCTGCATCTTTTAGGCAACAGAAGTTAACTGAGACACTGGCAGTATCCTGAGCATAGGAAACCTCAAAGCCCAACTACAGTGACACACTTCCTCCTACAAAGCCATACCCACTCCAACAAAAACACGCCTCCTAATAATACCACGCCCAATGAGATTATGGCACCAGTTACATTCAAACTGCCGCACCTTGATTCACTTTCTCTCTTACTACTAAACAAATAATGTGATTAACAGCAATAATAAGCCCTGAATAAGCTGTAGGCTTCAAAGTTTGCGGAGCAATTTTTAATAGAACAAAGGGGATGTGCATACTTAGGTACTGACTGCTCCTTTATTTTAATGTTTACAAACAATGGTGAGAAATGGCCTGTTCAAGGCCCATGACGAGCTGAGATACAAGAATTAATAATAGGCACCTCATGAGCTATACCGCCCAGTAGGACAAATGATCTTTCTGTCACCATTTGTGAGGTTGTCCTTATTCAAAATAACATGAAGAAACTGTAGAGAATTTTGACATCACAGAACTTTAGCAGATTCATGGTTGAGATTCTCCAAATCATCTCTGTAGGTGTGTTTTCTCCTATCCTCTTGTGACGCCTATCCTCTTGTCAGTATCTGTGTAAGATAATACAGGGGCCAATCTCAGACAGATCCAGGAGATTAGTCCATGTTGTGCCTTCCTCCCTTTTCCACAGAGTGGTCCTGGGTACACTTCAGGGCAAAAATGGTCCTGCCCTCCTGAACACCCATTTTTTTTTATTCATTTGTTTGTTTGTTTTTGTTTTTTCAAGCCAAGGTTTCTCTATACCTTTGGTGCCTGTCCTAGAACTAGCTCTTGTAGACCAGGCTGGCCTCGAACTCACAGAGATCCGCCTGCCTCTGCCTCCTAAGTGCTGGGATTAGAAGGCGTGTGCCACCACTACCCAGCTCTGAGCACCCAGTTTTAATTCAGTCTTTTGTAGCTAACCTGACAAACATCACGTATAAGAAGCCAGGTGTCCCACTCTTGAGCTTCCAACACTCCCTTTAACTATGGTCTCTAACATCCATGTGCTCCTGACTTTCCTCACCTGAAACAGACATAGAGCCCTGAGGCCTAAGGACTTGAACTTGCTGACCAGAGTTGTTCTCCTGCTGAACTTGAACAAGGGCTCAGACTTCACCCGAGCCCTGGGCTTCTCCTGAGTGCCTCACCGTTTTCAGTGTTTGACATTGAGGTTCTTGACCTATGGAAATTAACAATTAAACGGTGTCACACTCGTTGCTAATACCTTTTGTTCTGCTTTCTGGGCAGGAATGAAGACCCTGCTTGAGCTTGGGTGACACAGCAGTTAGTGTTGCTTCACTAATGAGTCATTACAGTTCTGTTTTGTTTAACTTCTCACATGGTAACAGCTTCACTCTCCGGCAAGATCACGAGTTCCTTGCAGTATCCATCGAAGTTATGAATACTTGCTGATCTGATCTCTTATGTTTTATTTAGAATTTCTACTTGGATAATAAGGGGAGAAAAGAAAACAAGGAAACCAATGAGAAAATGAATGCTAAAAACAAAGAATACTTACTGGAGGTAAGCCTCACTTCGTAAAGTGTGATAAACGCAAAGGACATTGGCTGGACCTATTAAATTATTTCCCCACGTGACAATGGAAAATTCTAAACGCTCCATAAAATTGTTTGTAAATGCTAGTTATTACCAAGTGATAGCCATTTAGGTGAAAAAATGGCTTTTTTGAGTCAATTGTAAAGTAGTATGACTTTAGACAAAATGGTTTGTTTTTATGAAAGTGAATTAGGAATTCTTTCACTAAAAAGACACAAATCCTCATAAAACTCATTGTGACAAAAATAATCCACTTCAGAAGGGTTCTGTGGACTCAGATGTAAGGATTTCCAAATCATTATCTTCAAGGGTGAGGTCTAAAGGCAGAGACGAGACGTCACTTAGGATGTTGTTCATGTGCTAATGGCTGGAACTTGCCTCTGTGCGCCTCAGTAGCAAATGGTATCATGTAGCAAATGGGATCCTCACAGAGATCCAGATGGGTAAATGCCCAGTGCCTTTGATGGTCACCACTTGGGAACATTCCAGAAGTTCCCTGACAGTAGACGTCACTGGAAATTATTAAGGCAACAATGCTAAAGCCCGAAGCCCTCTTGCAGGTCTCGGTGACACACGGGCATCCTAGAGCCCGAGGCAAGCTGACTTCATTCACTCCAAATGTATGTTTATCTTTCTGAAATTATTAGACCTGTCTCTTGGAAGTTCACCTGCTGATGAACACAGCACCTATGGAACCAATTTCCTGACACTAAGGAATGCCATATTCTGTTCCCCAATGGATACACCTCCTGTGTTTCCATCCCCGTCATGTTCCAGAAGGTTTAAACAAAAGCCAGAGCAGGTTGACCATGTTGCTGTTCCCAAGGTCCTGAACATGCTTTTCCAGGTCTGGTTCTGAACTGCAAATGCAAGGGGAATTTCAGCAGAGGCCCAACAATGAAAACGAGATGGCCTTTCTGCTTCCAGGCGCTAGACTCTAGAACAGAGATTCTCAACCTGGGGGTTGAACAACCCTTTCATAGGACCTAAGAACATTGGAAAACACCTATTTCTGACAGTCTTGGGTACTGAGACACTGCTCCTCTGTTTGTCTCCAGTCGGGTCTGCCCACATATGTGAAGACATCATCAGTCCAAACCCATCACATACACCCTGAATATACAGGTGTATGTGACAGGAGGGGCCTCATAACGTGTGTATGTAGTTCAGTCACATGTGTAGAGAGCAGCTCCTCTGCTGAAAGCAGCAGCATTGGAGATAAAACAACACTGCATGAATTCTAATTATGGAGCCAATGTAAAACCATGTACTGTAAGATTATCAACAACCACGAATGTATGTGTGTGTTTTCCCATATACGTGTGTGTGTGTGTGTGTGTGTGTGTGTGTGTGTGTGTGTATGGGATGCCGATTGGTCTTTTTATATTCAGTTGTAGTTGATGCAAATATTAGCAAATCCTAGGAAACTTTAATGACTGTGTTGCCTGAACTATGCCATCTCTCTTTTGAATTATTAAAGCTATCTTCATATATTTCACAATATGCAGTTACATATTGCTTTTTGATTAATCACTGTGTTTTAATTATGTTCCATTTGTAACAATGAAACTATATCTGCATATCAGATAGTTACATTATAATTTACAACAGTAGCAAAATTAGAGTTATGAGGTAGCAGTGAAAATAATTTTATGGTTGGGAGTCACCACAACAAGAAGAACTACATTAAGGGTCACAGCAGGTTAAGAACCACTGCTCTAGAATGATGAAAAACACCAGGTCTCCCCAAAAGAGAGGATTAGAAATTCTGTCTGTAGGCAGAGACCGCTTGTTTGTTTCCCTGCTGCCCAGACCCGAAATAATCACACAAAAACTATATTAATTACAATACTGTTTAGCATATTTCTAGCTAGCTGTTACATCTTAAATTAACCCATTTCAATTATTCTGTATTACCATGAGGTTCATGGTTTACTGGCAAGGTTTGGGGCATCTGTCTTCTTCTGTGACTACATGGCATCTCCCTGACTCTGCCTTCTTTCCTTCTCTATCTGCTTGGAATTCCCACCTTGCTCTATTTTGCTAAGTCACTGGTCAAAGCAGCTTCTTTATTAACCAATGGCAATAAAACCTATTCACAGCATACATAGGGGGAATTCCACATTACTTTCCCTTTTCTGTCTATTTAAAAAGGAAGGTTTTAACTTTAACATAGCAAGATTACAAACAACAAAACAGTTAGCAAGAATTATAGTTACAATATTTAATCCAGTTACATCTGACTAATTAAGGAAAACACTCTATCATCTATCCTATATTTGTGAGTCTAAAGTTTTATATCTAATCTATCTTTTATAATTATAACTATCTTTCTTCAACTCCATCAAAGACTCCAGAAGGATATAATATTACCTAAGTTAACAGGACCTTTATTGTAAGCAACTTTCAAAACTCTAAAGTTGACAGAGACATCTTGCAGCCTAGACAGTCACCCAAAGTTCTTTGGCAACATTGGGGCATCCATCTTTGGCCTACAGCCCCATAGTATCCAGCATACTTTTCCATGAAGCAGAAAATTTGAAGATCTGTTCTGCCTTGTAATGGCAAAGCCCATCTGTTGCTTTCTTCTGTGTCCTGCAGAGCGTCTGACAGACTCTTCCATGAAGCAGGTATCCTGAAGGACTGTCTTACCTTCTTTAGGCAACTTCAGCAGTCATTTTCCTGTGGGTCCTATATATTCAGTTCACACAGCATAAGATCAGGCAGTCCAGGCAAGAGCAGTTTCAAGACCAAATGACTAACCAACTCTGTAAGGAGCCTCTTTGATGCCCATCATCCTCTTGAAGTAGATTGGTGCAGCCAGGAGAAAATGTCTCATTGTCATGAAAAGTCCTAAGTTCTTAAAACATTTTAAAGGCCATATTCTGTTAGTCTTTGAAAGATTTGAAGAATAACTATCCATCTGAAGTGTATCTCTGTACATCTGGAAAACCTAACTAACATGACTACAAGCTTAACTATTATAGATGACTATCTATTAACCTGTATTTCTTAATTATATATTACATTTTTAAATGAGCTGTACAAACACAATGCCCTAATCAAGAGCATAAATATACATATAATAAAACTGACCTTAAATTTGCATCAATAGATCAAGATCCATACCAATACAAAGTATTCATCTCTATAACATATTCCCCTTTAAATGTATGCAAACATTTATAGACAATATTTGGGAATTGTGGCATAGTTCTCTCCAAACTGCTTTCTGCTTTTTGTTGGACAACGTATTTTGGGGTGTTCACAGCAACCTTTCAAGGGGGTCTTGGTTCATCAAACGACATTAGTCTGGAAGGAATCCACAGGTTCTCATCCTCCATGAAAACAAAAGCAGAACCTCTCTTTTCCAAAGCAACAAATCCTTAGACCCAAATTTTGAAGTCAAGACACCTTTAAAACATATATGTTGGTTTAGTTTAGCAGCCCGTACAATGAAATGTCTCTGTACTTAGCTCCTTCACATTCAAAAAATTCAAAGAAAACACAATAATATACATAATCCAAACTTTATGTATATTCCATCTTTACATGGCTTGGAATTTCTACCTTTCTCTGTTCTGCTAAACCACTGGCTGAAACACTTTCTTTATTAACCAATGGCACTACATCATATTTACAGCATACAGAGGGGAATCCCACATCATGTATCTATAAGAGAACATTTGCTTGTGCATGAATTGATACACTTGCATGAATAGTCCTTGGGATTAGATTTCATGTATAGCTGAATGTGAATGAAAAAACAAAACCTGTTATGTTATGTTATGTTATGTTATGTTATGTTATGTTATATTATGTTGAATCTGCATTGTTCTGCTGTCAGCTTTGGGCCAGAAATTCAGATACTCTTAATAGATGATTGACAAGCCAACTAATAACTGAGCTGGAGGGCCACTGGGAGGAATGTGGAGAAAGCTGCTCTCTACTTCTCCTTTGCAGAGGTTTGCTCTGGAGGATGCAAATTAAATTATTTTGTATTTCTGAAACTATACTGAGAATTGTATTATTGAAAGAAAACAATAACTGGGTATCAGAGCAAAAAGATAGAATAATATGCAATTTATCTAATTGCTTTTTTACAAAAATATTATGGAGGTTTATACATTCCCATGCAAGTTTTATGTTTTGAAAATTTATACCTAGAATGTGCATTTTTCTCTTTATTATTATATTAATAATGGTCTTTCTCATGTCTAAAAACTTCCAATAATAAAATACTAATTTGTGGGCTGAACAGATATAAAAAATAAATAATAAAATCTTTTTTAAAAAGTCGGCAGTGGTAGTGCACATCCCACCACTCAGGAGGCAGAGACAGGGAGATCTCTGTGAGTTCAAGGTCAGCCTGCTCTAAAAAGTGAGTTCCAGGACAGGCTCCAAAGCTATTCAGAGAAACCTGTCTCGAACAGCCAAAAAAAAAAAAAAAACTTTTCAAAAAATACTAATTTATCTTATTGTAGAATTATATAATTTTACTACTTAATGGCAATAAAATGTTAACTCTCCTTTTTGGTTTGCTTTTTTTTTTGTTTGTTTGTTTTGAGATAGGGTTTCATTGTATATTCCAGGCTTGCCTAGAACTTACTAACCCAGGCTGGCCTCATAGTCATGGCAAGTCTCCTGCCTCAGCCTCCCCAAGTGCTGAAATTATGGGCAAGAGCCACCATACTTGACTAGTGATTCCCTTACTTAAGTGGAAAGGAATTTTTATGTTCCAACTTATCATAACATTAGAAGGCTTTATTGAATACTTACCTTATAATATAAGATTATACTCACAGACAAAATGTAAGTAATACTCCATTTTTACAAAGATGGGAACTGAGATTTAGTGATCCACAGGTAAGAGCTCAGAGGCCAGGAAGTCTTGGCATGGAAGCCAGGACCCCTGACACTGTGTTCTTCTTTCCTCCCCATTGCACACAGCATAAACTAAAGAAAACGTGTTCAATCCATTTCCAACAGAATTGACTTAAACCGGGACTATTCTTTAAATGCGAACAGAACATATGTTTTATGCCTCTGGATTCCAATTTCAGGAAAGTTTCTGTGGCACATCCGTCATCGTACCAGAACTTGAAGGAGCTCTTTATTTGAAAGAAGATGGGAAGAAATCCTGGAAACGGCGCTACTTTCTTCTGAGGGCTTCCGGAATTTATTATGTTCCCAAAGGAAAGACAAAGGTCAGTCAGCTTTTCATTACTAAAACAAAACACCCGAAATAATCAGATATAAGATGTTTATCCCACACCTAAGACTCGGGAATCATCACAGAAGACAGAATAGAAAGATTGTAAGAACCAAAGGAACAAGGAGCTTGCTGTGAGGCTGTGTCTCCTATGAATATCAAAAGCTACACCCATAAAGTCTAACCAGCACGACTGCATAAACATACATGAACAGGACAGTAGGGTCTGGATAAATGGCTCAGAGGTTAAGAGCACGATTGCTCTTCCAGAGGACCTGAGTTCAATTCCCAGCACCCACATGGCAGCTGGCAACTGTCTGTAGCTCCCATTCCAGGGGATCTGACACCTTTACACAGGCATAAATGCAGGCAAAACACCAATGCTCATAGAAAGAAATATTCCTTTCTTTAAAAAGGACAATAGGGGGCTGGAGAGATGGCTCAGTGGTTAAGAGCACTGACTGCTCTTCCAGAGGTCCTGAGTTCAATTCCCAGCAACCACATGGTGGCTCACAGCCATCTATAATGAGACCAGGCACCCCCTTCTGGCTTGTGGGCACACATGGAAGGAATGCTGTACACATAATAAATAAATATTTAAAATAAATAAATAAAAATAAAAAGGACAATAGTCGTGGCTAATGTGGACAGGGGAAAGCCCAGGGAGCTTCAGCCCTATGCAAAGAATAACAGCAACTAGGAATGCTGAGAGTGGAGAAATATTCTTGCCCAGGGACAAGCACACCACTTGAGTTTCCAGTACCAAATAGTCAGCCCTGAAAACTTAAATAGAAGTAACATTATACAAACTGAGACCTTTGCATATGTGTATGCACATATATATGTTGTACAGGTAATGAAAAAGAAGCCATGAATTTGAAAGAAAGTAAGGATGGGAGGATTTGGAGGGAGGAAAGAGTAGGGGGAAATGGTGTAATTATAATCTCAAAAATTAAAAGGAGTAATTTTTTTAAAGACAGGTTTTTTTGGCTCAGTTTTGGAAATCAGCCTATTGTTTTGAGGGACTAGGGAGGGAATGTGGCGGAGGAAGGCCTTACCTCAGAGCAGAAGCAAAAGAGAGGAGGAGCCAGAGTCCCACAGCCCTCTTTTGGGAGCACCCAACCGCCCACCTCCCAGTGGTACGTTAGCCTGTGGGCCTCTGAGGACCATTCCCAGTACAAACTACCACGATCACAAGAGAAGATAATCTTCCTGCATCCTGGTTCTGTGGACTCTGTGGTATACAAAATCTACACAAGTACATGTTCTACAATAGGAACTTAGAGAAGTACATTTGAGTTTTCCACAGCTTTCTCTTCAGTATAAAGATAAAATTACATGAGCCATCAAGATGGCTCAGCAGGTAAAGTTACCTCCTACCGAGCCTACACTATTCTGAATTTTTCTTCATATCAACCCCCTTGTTCTGCAGTCATTATGATCAAACTTATTTTTATCTAAATTCTTAGTGGTGTTACAAGTCTTAGAATCTACACTGATTTTTTTTTTTTTTCGAGACAGGGTTTCTCTGTGGCTTTGGAGCCTGTCCTGGAACTAGCTCTGTAGACCAGGCTGGTCTCGAACTCACAGAGATCTGCCTGCCTCTGCCTCCCAAGTGCTGGGATTAAAGGCATGCTCTACACTGAATTTTAAATCTTATCTTCTGCACAGCCTAATTGTTAACAGAGGTTCACTAAATTTGCTATGCTTCTTAATTTATCAGAGAATTTTAGATGTCCTTTAAATTTTGCCTGGCAAGCTGGCATTATTGGCTCAAATCTACAAACATGGTAAATTGTTATACTAAATCTAATTTTAACAGAGGCTCTGATCTTTAACTTTTCCTGAGACTTTTCTTGGAGAATTGGGACAGCTCATTATTGTTTACCTATAAAAAGAAAAAAAAAAACTTTAAAATATACCCCTGTCTAGGGTAAGCCAAGTGCAGGACTTTGACAAAGAACATTTATGGAGTGCAGATTTCCTCTAATAAGGTTTACCCACCTCCCCAAACAGGTGAGACGACCCCACCCTCTCTGCGGCTATTATGGGTAACTCTTGATGCAGGCAGGTGTCACCCCACCTAGGCCCGATACTTCCTACGTCTGCTACCTTTGCTCCAGTCTCACACATGACATGCAGCATCATCCCCCTAGACACGCAATATGTCCCACAGATGATTTGTATTGCTTTACAGCAGATATGTCCTAAGCAGTTAAATATAAGGCGTATAAATACGGCCAGGACAGACAGTTCACTGAGTGATACAGGCTACGTTCACGTTAGAGTTGAGCAATGTATCTGGTCATTACCGTGACCGCTGGAATGGAGGTCAGAGGAAGGTCAGCAGGATAGTCACTGGGAAAAGAGACAAAAGCACATTGTTCACAACTGGCGTGCTTGTCTCAATAGAACACACTCGCCTGGAAAATGACTGTGACCAAACAAACTGGCCAAGGAAGAGATCATATTGCTTTATACAAGCAATATGCAAGTGAGACATAATTTAAGACTTCCAGAGTGGGAGTGACAAGTGTAGAATATATAGTAATAAACAAAAATGTTCAAGATGTATATTACATAAATTAGAAAATTTAACATAGAAACTTTTTATCAATCTATGGAAATTATAGTTACATTCTTCTTATTTAAAATTCCAAGACTGGTTGCAAAATTAATCAGAAAGAAATACTTCTGACTTTGGAAGAAGACCCCTTCCAAAACTGTGAAAACCATTATCTCTCAGATCAGTGGGTTAAACATCCAATTACAATGAAAAGAAGGCAGTTATAAATAAACAGATAAACAAAGAGCCAACTATGCGGGGAATTGAAGAGCAGAATCGTACAGTGGTGGGGACACAGTATAGAACCCAAGACAATAAACAGCACTAAAACAATTGCACACTCATTTTCAAAAGTTCTCTACGCCAGCCGACGAACCAGCTCAAATCCTAGTTCCATCAAGATGTCTTTAGAAAAACTATTGTAAAGCCATAAAAGAAAATATGAGTTGATATTTTCTTAATCTCAGTGCACAAAGACATTTCTTAATCAAGAATAAAATTCAAAATTACAAAGGAGAAAATCAGCAGTGTTGACTACACAGAATTGTTTTAAATAACTCTATAGATGAAGATACAAACAAGGCTTTAAGGACTAGCTACATAGTCAGACATTTCCAACATGTATGAACAAATGTAACTATTCACCATATGTAAAGACTTTAACAAATCAAGAAAAAAGTAAACATGTGTGCAGGAAAAAAAAAAGCTTAAGTGAAAATAACCAGAAAAAAAATACCAAATTAGCTTGGTGAAAGCTGTTCCATCTAACCAGTAAACAAGTTAGCAGCTAATACTTCCTCCATTGAGATTGATAAAATAAGTAATATTGACAATGTCAGTGAGGAAGGTAAAAAAAAAGGGGACTTCTTCTTGGAAACAAAGAGCTGGACTGTAAAACAGTACAGTCAAGTTGAGAATAATTTACCACGACGTCCCATGCAATATAAGGGGATGAAGATGCATGCCCCTTTGGGTAACATGCAATATAAGGGGATGAAGATGCATGCCCCTTTGGGTAACATGCAATATAAGGGGATGAAGATGCATGCCCCTTTGGGTAACATGCAATATAAGGGGATGAAGATGCATGCCCCTTTGGGTAACATGCAATATAAGGGGATGAAGATGCATGCCCCTTTGGGTAGCATGCAATATAAGGGGATGAAGATGCATGCCCCTTTGGACAACAGCTGCACCTTTGGTGGTCTCTCCACAGAAATATTTACTCACTTACATGTGTTTTTATAAAGGCAAAAGCTGGATTAGTCTCTGATCAGCTACAGCACAGTAGCTAACTAGTTTTATCTATGCAATGGAATTTTGGGTAGAAATCAAGAGTCAAATAGCCGTTCGTGTATCCTGGAAAGTTAGAAACTGTGTCCTAACAAGGCAGGGAATGCATTCAGGAAGCAGTGTTTGCAGTGAAGTCTCTTTCGTAATTTAAATGTTTTAATATGTTTATTAATTTTTTGAGAATTTCGTACAATTATATTCACCTCCCTTCCCTGAACTCCTCTCAGATCTACGTCAGTCCCCTAATCTCCGAACTTTTGGGGTTTTTTTGTTTTTCTTATCTCACTGAGGCCAGTTTTAGTTGTCCAAATCCTCAGGTGTTTGGCCATCCACAGGAGCATGGCTGACCTACCAGGAGTGACACCCTTAAAGAAAATTGACTCTTCCTCCCTCGGCGGCTTTGTGCCGTTTCCCCACCCCATGCTTGGATTTTGTCTGGCTTCGCCTTGCACGGGTCTCGTGCACAATGTCATACCTGTTGCGAGTTCATGCGTGCCACTGCCCTGCTGAGTCCAGAGAGCAGTTCAGTCATCACTGCCTTTGGCTCCTACAGTCCTTGTTTGAGCTTGGAGTGGAGACCTCCCTGGAGCACACAAGACCTTGGGTTCCATCCCCATTGAGGAAACAATTATATGCATAAATATGTGCATATGTATGTGTGTATAATATGTATATACGAGTATATAAATATAGGTAAAAGTGGGTCCATCTATGCCTAAAACCTATAGATAGATGATATATAAATAGATAGACAGACAGATGGATAGATAGATACATAGATAGATAGACAAACAGACAATTAATAGGTAAAAATGATGAAAGAACATTTAGGAGTCTATCAGTCTATTTTATGTGTGTTACTTCTAAGAGGAAATTAATAAACAAGAGGCAGGGAAAGCTAGTAAAAGAAATGTGTACTGTATAAATTTAACTGTGGTGAATGTATATTGTTTTGTAATTAATACTTCAAGACCCCGAAAAAATGTCCCGCCATGCATAAAGGGGTAAGTTGTCCCATATGGTGACCTGCATTCTTTATTCAGCAACTAGAAGGGGGTTCTGGAGCATACAAGAAAGGACAAGGCGAATAGTGGAACAAGCGTGTGATCCAAGTGAAACCAAATATGTAAATTAGAGACTGCCATTTTCACAACACATTTTATCCACAGAGGAGAGGTCTCTGTTTCCATGGCAACCCTGCCAGCCTGAGGAGAAATCATGACAGAGCGTGGAGTGTGTGCTGATTTACAGAGCATCAAATTTAGCTCTCATTCTTCATCCTGAGGGAACTTGCTTTTATTTTCTAATGGTCAATTACAAACTGTCACTGATTTCAAATAGCGAAGTCACAGCGAAGTCTCCAACAGTGGTCATCTTGCCGTGATTGGATTAGTAGCAACAGCACACGATCAGCCTGTTCTGACTCCCACAATCCACAGCAGATGCGAGGACAGCAATGTCATCTTTCATCCCACTGCGGGGCAGACAGCAGCTGTCTGACGTCTTTTATGTAGGTTTGACTTAAAGAAAACTGTGCAGGGAAGATGTCCATATATCTTTAAATTACCTATTTTATCTACAGAGGTGAAACCCTTTGTTGCAGCGTCAAGAGGAATCTGGGGAAATGAGTAATTACCATCTCAGAGAGATTGTTTCCCTGTCTTTCAGACATCCCGAGACCTGGCGTGCTTTATACAGTTTGAAAATGTTAACATTTACTACGGGGTTCAGTGCAAACTGAAATACAAAGCTCCCACCGACCACTGCTTCGTTCTAAAGGTAGGTGGTGAGTTACTGAGTTAGACTTCCGAGCCATTTCACTCATTACTCGCTTCTAAGGAAAAGTGGTCAATGTGATTTTTTAAATCCCAAGTATGATATCATAAAATGTGTAGTTTTAAACCAAAATAACAAAGTGATGTGATATCTATCAACTTGTTGTGTACCTGAAAGCCTGCTGTCTGATCCTAAAGTTTTAAATCTTTCTGGGCCTTTATCAATTCAAGAAATGTGAGTTCCATATTTTGAACAAATTAATTTAAAATTCCCATTAATAAAACAGACCAGTTTTCAATTCTTTACTTATTTTATTCTTGTTCTATTGTACAAAGTTTTTTGAAATTATCTTGCCAATGTTTCCTAGAAAAGAAAATACAGAAAAGACTTTTAAAACTTAGAATTGCCCAGGTTGTAAACCTTTTTTTTAAGTCTCAAGCTGGCCTCAAGGTGGCTGTGTAGCCGAGGCTATCCTAGGGATCTGATTCTCTTGCTGTGTAGCTGAGGCTATCCTAGGGACATGATTCTCTTGCTGTGTAGCCGAGGCTATCCTAGGGACCTGATTCTCTTGCAGTGTAGCTGAGGCTATCCTAGGGACCTGATTCTCTTGCTTGCACCTTCCGAGTGCTGGGATTGCAGTTGGCTCCCACCATGCCAGGTTTAGGTTCTGAAACTTTTTAAGGGGCATATTGTTGGGAGGAAATATGTATTATCTGAAATTTGATGCAGCTTATATGTTTTAAGTTAGCATCTCAGTCCATCAGATCAGAAGATAGTTATTTTACACCCTCATTGATGTATTGAGTGTCTTTTGGCCTCCAGAACACTGAACTTAAGACCTAGATAAGTTTGTTTGCATTTGTTCTTAGTTTAATATCATAATAGCAAATCATATTCAATCATTTTTCTCCATTCACAATTACCATTGCTTATTATAATCAAATAATTGCCTGGAATTCTTGGCTTCATTAAGGACTCAGTATTTTGTGGCTTTTATTTAGATTTCCTGGTCTTTCTGTTACTATGTAACCACTTTTAGCAATTTATCGATAATTTTAGCAGTCGTGAAGCCCATGCCAGCCTAGTCAGCACGATACTGAGAACCACTTCCCTGTGGTTCTCAGCCATAGTATTTGATTCCTGACAGACATGCCGTGATGTCTAGAGACATCTGGTATTCATAACTTGGAACAGGGACCAGATACTACTTACCGGCATCTAGTAGAAGTCAAAGCCATCAGAAATCAGTACTGCACAATACAAACCCGCACCAAAGAATGGCATGGCCTCAAATACTGACATTGCGGCTGTTGAGAAATCTGTGCTCATCAAGAGGCACCCAGAACCATGGCTGAAAGGGGGCTAAAGCAAAACGGAGCTAGATTCATTCCCTTACTCGTGTTTTCAGTAATTATTGGACGGCAATTATCTTTTGAGCACATTCCAGGGGCAAAGAACACAGAAGTAAACACAATGTAAAATAATCCCTGTTTCCATCGAGTTTATGGTCAGTGTGAGGGACTGACCATGAAGAAAAATGTAATGTGTTGTCATGCAAAAAATAATACAGCTGGGAAATCAATACAGAGCAGGGTAAGGGGCAGAGTCTACTGGGGCCAGGGTTCTCTTGGACAGAGTGGTCAGGGGAGAATAGTGACATTTGACAAAAGACATAAATGAATGTGACAGGGCAATTGTATCTGAGGGGAAACCCTCCAGGAACTGGAACCTTGAGTTCTAAGGTGGAGGTAAGAAGGAGGAGAGCCGAGGAAAGCGCCCTGCCTCCTTCTGGGTTTTGCACATCCGTGACCACTGCCCATATTGAAAGGACGGTGAGGATAATGGGAAACAGTTACAAAGCATTTTGTTCATGAAAGTAGAATTGAGATTGAACTCTAAGTGGCCGAATCAGGACGAGAGTTCAGTGCTGTGGCTCCGATGCTGCTCTTCCCGACTGTTAGTGATGGTGCAGCCCAGGAAGATGCCAGCAACCTAGTGCCTTTCCTTATTCTCATAGACCTCCACTCAGATGAAGTCGGATCCTTGACTTGGCTGCCAAAAGGATTTTAGGAGGTGCCTATTTGAAGTAGAGTTGGGGTTTACTTAGAAGAAAGGTTGGCATACATTTAAGCACGGGACTGAGGGAAAGAGGATCTCAATGAAGTGATAAGAACACACTGCAGCGTGGCTGTGGGAGTCATGTCCATTTTAGTGACTCTCATGCTAAGAAAACCTTTCTCTTTTTCAGTAAACGAGAGTGTAGAGTAGTTCCAAAGGTACCCTGGGGTGGGACTACAATCTCATAAGGCAAAAACATCATCCACAAAGATTGTACAAGGTAGTTAAAACATGCCTTTCCTGTAAATAGGATTTCTGCTGCAATTCCTAGAAAGCTTCTGGTTTACAGCCAAGAACAGAGGAAAGACCATATACACTTGGCCTGGTTGTGCTTGAGTATGATCCGTATCATACTACAGAGCTCTCTGAGAATTCAGATTCCTAGCCACAGCTCTAGCCACTACCTGTATGCAAAATATTCCTAATCTGTGGCAATATTCTCTCTCACCTGTAGTGACTATAACCCAACGGCTCCTCTCCACCCATACCTCTCTCAGCAATCCCTCCCAAAATGAATGGTCCCACCACCCTATAGTAATTTCCCATTCACTACTTCCCTAACACACTAATAACTAATTGACTTAAAACAACAGAGATTTAGTGCTCTTGTATTTTAAAAATCATAATCAGGGTTGGGGATGAGAGTTTGTCATGCAAACCTGACAACCTGAGTTCAATATCCAGAACCTTGGTGGCAGGAGGGAACTGGTTTCCGTAAGTTTTCCTCTGACCTACACATAGGACACAGACACACACAAACTGACAGACAGAGACAGACAGACAGACACACACACACAAATCAGCACTAGAGCCTGGCATGGTGACTCCCATCACTAAGAACTCTGTAACAAAGGGTCACAAGTTCAAGGCCACCCTGGGCAACTGAGACCCTGTCTCAAAAAGGAACAAAGGAAAAAGCCAAGTTAAATTCTAGAAAAATCTAGAGATATCTATTCTGTGCCTTTTCCTGGGCTCTGGAAATTTCCCATAGTCCTCGCATCCCTTATCTTACTGAAGCAGGCCCAGTGCCCTTGCATCCCTTGTCTTACTGCTCCAGGCCACCAGTACCCTTGCATCCCTTGTCTTACTACAGCAGGCCCAGTGCCCCCACATCCCTTATCTTACTGCAGCAGGCTCAGTGCCCCCGCATCCCTTGTCTTAGTGCAGCAGGCTCAGTACCCTTGCATCCCTTGTCTTACTGCTCCAGGCCACCAGCACCCTTGCACATCGGCACACACTCAGCTCATCGTCACTGCACATGTCTGTGTCTGTTTCTTCTCCTCTTCTCTAAGGAAGGAGAGCCACAGGATTTAGAGAACACACTAGTTCAATATGACCCCATCTTTTTGAAGGGAGCAGGGCCCTTTGTTCCGTTCTGCTGGGCTAGCTTACACCTGAAATAATCACACAGAAACTGTATTCATTTAAACACTGCCTGGTCCATCAGCTCCAACCTCCCATTGGCCAACTCCTACATCCCAATTCAACCCATTTCCATCAATCTGTGCATTGCCACATGACTGTGGCTTACCGGCAAGATTCAAACTGGCGTCTGTCCCAGGCAGGAGATCCATGGCATCTCTCTCTGCCCTCCTCTCTCCAAGCATTCTGTTCTGTCTACTCCACCTACCAAAGTGCTGCCCTATCAAAAGGTCAAGGCAGTTTCTTTATTCAACCAATGAAAGCAACACATAGAGGAACCTCCTACCCCATGTCTGACCCTGACGATGCCTACAAACAGGTCTCATACAGAGCGGGGCAACATTTCTTTTATAGCAGACAGGAATTTGTAGTAGCCATCTACTTCACCAAGCTATGGAAGAGAAATTCCTTCATCTTCCCACTTCTCATCCGATCCTTGAGACAGAAGTCATTCTGATTTTGCACCAATGTCTCCCATTCGCTCTTCTTCTGTCTCGTCCTCCTTCAGGTTCACATTCCATATCAACTGCAGAGCCACCGCTGTTTTGAAATGTCCGGTGCCTCCCAGGACCTAGAAACAGCACTTGCCCCTGCAAAGAGCCCTTGTCTATAGTGCCTTCCCACCCCAGATTCCATCTTTTTCCAAACCTTCCACAGAATTCCTTGGCATTCCTCAAACATTCTGACACTCACTCAAAAAGTTTTTCAGCCTTTTTAAAACTTTTATTATGAAATCAGAGAATAATCACATTTTTGTTGACATTTTCCCCCTGCCATCATTCCCCAGTTATGGTGTGATACCCAGGGATTATATTTGTCAGCTCCCAGGGGCTGAACAAAAGGGGCTTTTATTTTTTATTTTATTATCTAGCTTTGATTCTGACATTAACCTTTGGCCAGAGACAAGTTGCTTAACCTTGCCCAATGCTCTTTTTGCTCATTTTGTAAGCTTCGAGGACATTGGGATCCCTTTTAGCAAGAACGTTCAGAAATGGCCTTGACTTTATATGCCGTGCCATGCCCAGAAAGCATCTCTTGTTGGAGTTCAGGGACAACAGGATCGTGAGGAACAGTCCAGCCAGTGGCATTGATCCAGTGTTTTCTTTAAGCCCTTTTGTAAATGATTTCCAATCCATAGTCTGAGTTGTAAGGAAGTGAGTCCCTAGGTGAGGTGACCAGCCTGTGGCAGGCTCTAAGGCATCATCTCAGAGTCTGAAGAATTTCAAATTGTGAACTTGGTGTACAGCAGCTAGCTCACCTCAGAACCACAAAGCTGGGGGATGGGAAGGAATGTAGAGGCCTCTGTTTTCTGTTAGAAACCTTCTTGTTTCAGGGTACGTCCATATTTTACTGTCGTTAGGTGAACTACACACTTCACAAACGCTGCTCAAGTGGAATGTACTTCCTCACAAAGAATCGGTGCATCTCATGGCAAGCACAGTCTGCAGGCTGCTTCTGAGAAGTTGACTCGAACCATAAACACCAAAACCAAAAGTAAAAGGAATATTTAATAGTGACATAAGCCCAAGGCAACAATATCAAATTTCTAAATGTCATAGAAGGAAAAATTAGACATTTTTGTTTTCATTATGTTATTTACATAATTCTTTACATGTTTGTAATATCTATATACATATATTTCACAAATGTGTGCAAATACAAACAAACAGAAGTCAGAAGAGTGCCTCTGGCTTCTTCTTCTAAGATTTTCTGCCTATTCCATGAGACAGGGTCTCATTTCTCAGCTACCCTAGAAGCCTGTAAACCCCAGCTATCCTTCTGTCTCCACCCTAATCGGAGCTGGGGTGCAGTGCTTGTGGGGTGTCCAGTTTGTTATGTGTGTGCTGGGGTCCACATGCTGGTCTTCAGGACTGTGGAGCAAGCCCTAATAACTGCTGAGCCGCTCACCCCTAAATGTCAATTGTTGAGAAGACCTAGAGCCCTCTCAGATCAAGAATTCTGCCCTAGGCCAGGCAGCTGTGGCTCTGACTGAAGGACAAGCACTTTGATCTGGTTTTGCAGATTTCTTTGTTGAGAATGCTGCAGGCATCTGTGGAATGTCACCTTCCAGCTACCAAGTGCCTGACTCACAGTTTTACCAATCTGACCTTCAGGTTGATTAATGCAGCAAATCCTTCTTGCTGTGGGACTACACAAATTGCTTTGATTGATATTTCCAATTTTAAGGTCCTCAGAGAACATGATCATTGGAGTAACATTTACAGTACTAAGACAGAACTTCATTAAGAATCTACGAGTAAGGCCGGGCGGTGGTGGCACACGCCTTTAATCCCAGCACTCGGGAGGCAGAGGCAGGCGGATCTCTGTGAGTTCGAGACCAGCCTGGTCTACAAGAGCTAGTTCCAGGACAGGCTCCAAAACCACAGAGAAACCCTGTCTCGAAAAACCAAAAAAAAAAAAAGAATCTACGAGTAAGCTTTGAACACAAGAGCAAAGCAGTGTGCAGCGGCCATCCAAAAGTATTTGCTGCCATCTGCTGGCCTAACTGCAGAACTACAGTAACAAGTACTGGGTGGAGTCAGGAAAGAGGACTCTGGTGGGTAGACTAGCTTCCAGTCCAAGCTGATGCAAATTCCTAGGACTGAAAAGGCCTAAATGAAGAAAGCAATCCAACTAAGGGGATCGGCATTTCTCGGTTGCCATGAAAGACCACAGACAAGAGTTCTTTACGTTTTCTGGGTTCTTTTTTTTTCTGACATATTTTTAAAATCTGGTTTTTGTCTTCAGTGGCTCAGTATAAATTCAGACATATAGGGAGCTCTCCAAACATCAGTTTTTATCATTTCTAAAACCAGAAATAACTAACTTTCCAAGTTCTTATAGTCTATGTGTCTCACGGGAAGGGTGTGGGGGGAGCAGGACATCAGAAGGCTAGTCCACATCTTTCCCTCAAGGTCCACTGAAGCTCAAAGACACAGCGCCTTGTTCTCAGATCACCACTGAGACTGGCTCTCTTCTGAAGGCTGTCAAGTGTGCTGAATGAGAGAGTAGAAAGGTCTAGGCAGTGTCGTAGAAAGGAGTTGGTGTTTCTGCTCCTTTTCTGCCAGTGGCAGCCAGAGGCAGAAGCTCCCAAATCTGCTGGCTTCTCTTTGAACTTTAATACCATCGTTTATGCTTCTCCTGGCAAGACTAGCAAGCTGCTCTGAGCACTGAGGAAACACGCATGCACACGCACACACGCACATACACACACACAGAGAGATTTTAGTTGGTCCTTTTTTATACAGTAAAATGTAATAGAAGTTATACTCGCCCATGCAGACTGGTGTGACACTCATTTCAGACCTCAGGTTTGGTTGCCAGCTTCTTACCCTATGGTTTCATTTCTTTTCTTTTTTTTTTATTTATTTATTAAAGATTTCTGTCTCTTCCCTGCCACTGCCTCCCATATCTCTCCCCCTCCCCCAATCAACTCCCCCTCTCTCATCAGCCTGAAGAGCAGACCAGGTTCCCTGTCCTGTGGGAAGTCCAAGGACCTCCCACCTCCTTCCAGGTCTAGTAAGGTGAACATCCAATCAGCCTAGGCTCCCACAAAGCCAGTATGTGCAGTAGGATCAGAAACCCATTGCCATTGTTCTTGACTTCTCAGCAGTCCTCTTTGTCCACTATGTTCAGCGAGTCTGGTTTTATTCCATGCTTTTTCAGACCCAGGCCAGTTGGCCTTGGTGAGTTCCCAATAGAACATCCCCATTGTCTTAGTGTGTGGGTGCACCCCTCGTGGTCCTGAGTTCCTTGCTCATGCTCTCTCTCCTTCTGTTCCTGATTTGGACCTTGGGGTTGTAGTCCGGTGCTCCAATGTGAGACTCTGTCTCTGTCTCCTTTCATCGCCTGATGAAGGTTAATATCCAGGAGGATGACTATATGTTTGTCTTTGGGTTCACCTTCTTATTTAGTTTCTCTAGGATCATGAATTGTATTTCTGATACAATAATAAACACTATGCTTATTTGTTTCTTTCAACAATGATTTATACAACCAGGCTGCAGTTCTACCTCACGCCAGGCATGACCTCCAACAACAAACAAGACTAGTAAAACTCCCATCCAAGAGAGAGTTTAGTCAGAGCCAAACAGAGATGGAAGCCACAGGACAAGGGAATCAAGAGAGAGTGATGCCGAGAATCTTGTGAACTCCTGGGGGCCGTGTAACCCCTACACATACACTAAACATATATGTGTGTGTGTGTGTGTATCTCCCCTGTACACACAAACTCATACACTAAATATATATATAAAACCCCTGTACATACACATACTACCTATATATAAAACTTCTGTACACACACAATATGTATACATACATCCCTGTACACATATATTATATATACATATATATAACCCTGTACACACACTATATATGTATATAAAATCCCTGTACACACAAACACACACCATATATATATACACACACACACTATATAACCCCTGCACACACATACACACCCATTACCACATTGTGCCCTTGTGGATATGAGATCAGTAAAACTCTGAATTCTCAGTAAAAGAAATAACCCCTGAGCTAGATTTGTGGGCGGGAGAAATAAGGCGGGAATTTTGCTAAGCATTAGTGTTGTGACACAAAATGTCTATTAGGTAAGTTCCTTTATCTGATAGAGAAGCAGCTCTGTTTTCAGTGAGGGAAACACGTAACAGACATGACGGATTCCAGTGTTTAAAAGGGAGAAATGGCTATTACGGACACATTATATCATACAGCTGACTGAGCCTGGTCAAAGCTTGGCCTTTGCTTTCTGTTTTTAAAATAGTGTTGAGGGATGAGCAAGTGTGCTGCCACAGAACTACATCCCCAGCCTGTTTGGTTCCTCTTATTTTTGAGACAAAGTTTCATTATATTTCTCAAGCAGATCTCAACCTGGTGATCCTCGCTTAGCCTCCTTAGCAGCTGAGGTTGCATTCCTGTGCCCCAGGGCTGCCAGTTTAGCAATTTTCAAAAGCTCGCCTGTAATCTCAGCTACTGTGGAGGCTGAGGTTGGAGGGTCATGAGTTCAAGGCCAGCCTGGGCTTCAGCATTGCCCCTCTCGCTTCTTGGCCCACAACTGTTGCCAGTAATTTTAGTCATCATCTCAGTAAATCATATTTGTCAAAGTTTTCCTTTAAGTTTTCTTGAAAGATGTTTTAGAATCTTAATAAATCAAAATCTATTAATTGCCTTCACATCTGCTTCTATGTAGCATCCTCAGATCCAGAAGGAATCTCAGTATATCAAATACCTCTGCTGCGATGATGCAAGAACTCTCCGACAGTGGGTTATGGGAATAAGGATCGCCAAGGTGAGAGTGCACTCAGCTTCACGAGACCATGGTTAGCCAACAAGCTTGCTTCCCGGGGCCAGCATTTGCCACTCCCGGGTACAGATGTTGTCTCATCTGTTTGCTTTTGTGCCCCTCGGTAGTGGAATCACTCACCTACTGTTATAGGATTGACTGTACAGACACGCACCTGTCCAGTGGCCTGAGAATCAGAGTTGACTTCCAAACAGACTTTTCAGATTCACAGAGAGAACTGCAAACATAGCGTGCAATAAAGAAACTCGAGATTGTGTACCTTCATGGTAGAGCACTCGCCTAGCCTGGGTGAGGCCGAGGTTGGTCCCACCATAAAAGGAAGCAAAGAAAGGAAAGTGCTAGCTCCACAAAAGAGCTACATTAAGACTGCTGATTAGAATGTTGTGGCTGTAAATGGGAGAATTCGCTAATTCTGCTAGAAAATTATTTAACTTGTGAAAAAGTAATCAACGAGCTATACACACACACCCCCCAAAAAGGAACATGAAACAGCAGAATAATAGGACTTTTTTCTCTCAATATATATCTAGCTATTGAACCCAAACTTTTGACATAAATGGAATTATTTCCTCCACTCTGTTCCCTCCCTAGTATGGAAAGACCCTCTATGACAACTACCAGAAGGCTGTAGCAAGAGCTGGACTTGCCTCTCGGTGGACGAACCTGGGGACTGCTGGGGCAGCAACGCCAGCTCAGACAACTACAGGTAAAAGTCGAGAAGAGATTCACATGCACACACCAAGCTCAGAGTTCATGTCTATCATCAAGAACACTGGGTCAAAGCAAACGCTGCGGTATTTTGGAGCTGGCAAAGTAAGTGAGTAAAATGTTTTCTGTACAAGCCAGAGAGCCTGAGTTCAGATCCTCAGCAGCCGTGTAAATGATGCTGATGAGGTGGTACAAGTCTATGACCCTAGGCAGTAGGGGGCAGAGATAGGTGGATGTAGGGGCCTTGCTAGACATCCAGTCTAGTCAATCAGTTAGCTCCAAGATCAGTGAGAGACCCTGTCTCAATCAATCAATGAAGGAACAATTAAAGAAGGCACCCTGCTATCAACTTCCGGTCTCCACACATGCCTGCATACATGAGCACACCCACACACACACATGTGCATACATGCAAAGAGCAGAGAGAAGGAGATAAGGTGAATAAGATAGAATAAAACAAAATAAAATAAAGGCAAAATAAACTTCGTAGGCACCGTTTGGAATCTATGCGCTCCACATGTATCACGTCACAAGTGTCTTTTCACAAGGCTTCGGCCCCTTTTTACAATAGACCCATACATAAGGCGTTGATCGTGATTTTAAGGTGATGTGTCTTTCCAAAATACAAATATCATATTTGTGCAAGGCTCATTAGTACCCGACAGAATACTCAGATCAGATAGCGGACCAGGCCCTGCTGTCTTCCCTCAGGGACATGATGGCTAAGAGTCTGGTACCCAAGGCTAAGCATCACACTTTAACGTAACACAACCTTGGTTTGTCTGTGTTTTTGAGAAGACTGAGCCACTAAGATGAGGTACCTAATGAGCTTGCTGCTTTACAAATAGAGGTGCCCCTTGGTATCTTTGACAGAGTCTGAGAACCCCATGAGCACACTATGAGAACATGGCTGCTATACTGTATGGTTTAGAAATAGTGACAAAGAAAACCTCGCATATGTTCAGTAAAGTCGCTTTTGGTCAATGGTTGGTTGGATCCTGGATACAGAGCCCAGATTGGAAGAGCTCCACCGCGTGTAGAGTCCGATCCCGTTTCACAGCTGAGCGAACTGAATGCGGCACAGGTCTTCCCTAGTACAGATAGGAACAGTGTCCGCTAGGAAGGCAGCGTACAAAGCAAGCACTTGCTGATAAGGAATGTCCCCTTAAAACAAATTTCGTATGCATATAATTTTACCATTTATTGGATATAAATAAAATTTACGTACTAATGAAATATGGATGTGTTTATTTAATTTTTACATGGAGAATCAAATCTTGGCTGGATATTTGATACTGCAAGGCATAGGACATCTTCCGTGCTTCTTGGAGTGGATCTATATTCTGAATTTATAAACGTTAGTGCTGAGAACGGCACTTTGCACAAATGCAGAGTACAAAGTGGCAGGAGTGTGTGTAGGGTTACTTCAGAAATCACTGGAAATTGAATACTAATAATCATTTCATGAAACAAGTTAGCAACTCAAACAGCAATTTTTAATATTCATTTTCTTTATTCCTGAGAATTTTATACATGCATACAATGAAACCTGGTCTTATCCATGTCCCACTCCTCCCCAGTGAAGCCCCCTCTCAATTCATATATTCTTTCTTTTTTTTTTAATAACACACTAAATTTGCCAGGCAGTGGTGGTGCACACTTTTAATCCCAGCACTCAGGAGGAAGAGGCAGACTGATTTCTGTGAGTTCTAGGCCAGCCTGGTTTACAAGAGCTAGTTCCAGGACAGCCAGGATTGATTCACAAAGAAACCCTGTCGAAAGAAAGGAAGGAAGGAAGGAAGGAAGGAGAGAGAGAGAGAAAGAAAGAAACAAACAAACAAACAAACAAACCACTAAATCCAATTAGTGCTGTCATTATGTGCTCGGATGTAGGGATATCCACTAGTTCTTGGAAAAACACATTTTTAATACAGAATTCTCCCTCCCTGCCCCAAAAGCTCGCCAGGAAGTAAGGCATAGGAACACCTCCCCATCCATGGGGTTCTTGCTCAGGTAAACTTGGTATGAGTCATGAGTGCCACACTCAGGCCACATCTGGAAGACAGCATTTTATGGCACTCTTCCCCATCATCCAGCTCTGACATTCTTTTTTCCTTTTCTTTTTTTTTTTAAATATTTATTTATTTATTATGTATACAATGTTCTGTCTGTGTGTATGTCTGCAGGCCAGAAGAGGGCACCAGACCTCATTACAGATGGTTGTGAGCCACCATGTGGTTGCTGGGAATTGAACTCAGGACCTTTGGAAGAGCAGGCAATGCTCTCAACCACTGAGCCATCTCTCCAGCCCTCTTTTTTTCCTTTTCATTTACTTTATGTGCATTGGTGTGAAGGTGTCAGATCTCATGGAACTGGAGTTACAGACAGTTGTGAGCTGCCGTGTGGGTGCTGGGAATTGAACCTGGGTCCTCTGGAAGAGCTGCCATTGCTCTTAACTACTGAGCCATCTTCCTGTCCCTAATTTCTGGCACTCATTACCCCTCCTCTTCGGCAGTATTCCCTGAACCTTTCGAAGTGGGGAAGGGCAACAAAGATGTCCCATTTAGGGCCAAGCACTCTCAGTCTCTGCCTTTATCAGGTATGCATCTGCCCATCGGCTGCTGACCACTGCAAAATCTTAGTGTTTACTGAAAGCCTTCTGATTTTTGACTAACACGTCCTCAAACATACAAAGCACACTCGTAAGCACAGAGACATATCCCAAAGTGGACCTGAGATTTTTCATAAGGCTTTGTGAATGTTTCCTTTTCTCTTTAGGAAGCAAGGTGCGTTGTGTTTGCAGATTTTACTTCAATAACTCTAAAACTGACTCTTCTGTTCTTTCTACTTCCCCTCAGGACTTAAAACGGGCACTAGCCAACCCAATGGCCAGGTTCCCCGGGCTGCACCTTCAGCTGGTGGTGTTCTCCAAGTGGCCCAGACACAAACTGAAATAACTAAGGTAAATCACAGCCGCACTCAAAGCCTGCGAACTGGGACTCATAAACCCATAAAACCCTGCCCTGACTATGAACAGGTCCTGGGACCTTTTTCTTTTAAAAGCCCAAATAAAGTTCTAACAACTTAGATTTCATTTAAGAAAATGGCTTCATATTGTATCTTTAAGCTAAAGGTGAAAGTTAAAATCAACTGTTATTCACGCCACTTGGTGACATCCGAAGTATGTTTGTCTATGACAGAGGGATTTCTTCTAGCAGTGGCTTTCATGATCACTCAGCCATTGGGATTTTCAGTTATTTTGCTCATGAGTTAGAGCAGTTGAAAGTTAGTCAGAAGCCCTATATGAAGTGCCAAGTGAACCCCAAAACCAAATCAGAAGATTCTTTAAAGGGGTCCACTTATAAAATGTGCACTTTTATTTTCCTGTTAATGACTTGAATTCGTGCTCAGAGTGACAGAGAAGAAAATACACACAAGATAATAAGAGTGGAGGTCAGGTCCGTGGCACAGCACTTATCCAGCATGTGTGCAGGTGTGAGGCCCTGGGTTCCATCACCAGCACTGGAAAAATAGATAGATAGATAGATAGATAAATAGATGATAGATAGATAGATAGATAGATAGATAGATAGACAGGAAGGCTGTATAGGATAATATAACATTTCTCCATAACTTATCTATAAAAGAGATTAATGATGATTAATTTAAATCTATATAAAAACCAAAGCTGACTGTAATCTAGCTACTAGTTCAGTTCATATGTCTCAGGTGACTAAATTCTACTGAGCATTTCTTGTGATTCTGAACAGCTTTAGGTAGCTGTGGCACTCTCCTGCCACCCACATACTAGAGTCTGGGTGCAGTTTCACTAATTTACTTTGCTCACCCCTTCAGTTGTAGACATGATAACTGGTGTTTACTGAAAGCCTTGGCGTTTCTGAAAGCCATTTCAGACTTTTCAAAGCTGTTTCTCTAATCTCTGCAGACCTGACAGTGTTCTATGCAGTGTTCTTTCTGTTTACATTTTCACTATTTCTGTAACATTAGTTGAAAAGAGGTATTTTTCAAAGCCAGAGAAATAAAAGAACCCCAGAAATCATTTCTATGTCAATAACAATACCCAAGCTGCCTGATCTAAAAATTTTAAGAAATTTATCACAAGTTAATTAGCTTAGCGTGCTAAGTAAATAATTGAAATTCATTGGAAGTAGAAAAATATCTAAATTTAATCTTCAGTGGTTCAGGCTGCTAAGCAGAGGAAAAAAAGTAAAACAGAAGCTGATAAAGTGTAAATTGAAGTGATGATGGTTTTCCCTAAAACATAATCATTTAATTCGGTGCCTGAAACTGCTAGAGATGTTGAATTTCATAAATGCACCGTTGTTATCATTGTCAAGACTTCTATTGACAGAACCGTATGCTCTAGACTCTAGAGAGACTCAAGCCAAGTCAGGTGCTTGGACCTCTACAAACAGCACATACATCGTGGTTTTACTTTAAGAAATCATCAAGGGCTTATCGCCCTTGGTTTCATTATAACCCAAGGCAGATGCTGTTCAATTTCTACCTGACTTTCACTGCCCTCCCCCACAGGATAAAAAGAGACAAGTAAAGAGTTTAGACCAGGTGTCCCGCTTCCTCTTACTCCCATTTGAAAACTTCTATGGTAGTGGGTAGCACTTATTATTGGCTCCTCCTTTGAAGTCCACAGTCTGGAAACCAGAACCTTTGTTCTGGGAACAGTAATGAGTAGAAATAGCATCCACAATCAAGGAAACAATGGAACATGCTCTCTACCAGGAAGAGATCCTTCATGGCTGATTTGTAAATACCCAGACAAAATAGTTTCTCTTAGCTTCTTCACCAAACAGGATATTTAAGCAAAGAGGTTTTTTATATCATATTCTTTATTTATTGTTTGAGAATTCCATCTATGCACACATGTATTTCGAGCACATTTATCCTCAATTTCCCCACTGCAACTCCTCCCAGATACCCCGTCACTCCCACACATACTTCCCTCCCAACTTTGTGTTCTCTTTTTCCTTATAACCCACTGAGTCCAGAGTTGCCTATATACTCACGAGTTTAGGGCCATACACTGGGTCATGGCCAAGTCTACCAAGGACCATATCCCTAAAAAAAAAAAAATTGATTCTTCCTGCCCCTAGTAGCCATCAACTGTCAGTAGATCCTCAGCTAGGGGTGGGAGTTCGTACACGGGTCCCAACTGTGCTGGAATATCAGCTAGCTTGATAGCATGCAGGTCAAGGTCCAGAACACACTTTCACCCCTGTCTTCCCCAACCTCTGGCTTTTACAGTCTTCCTGTCCCCTCTAGTGCCAGGGAACTGAGCCTTGGGGGCAGGGCATATCCCTTTGATGTTCCATTGATGACTGAGCACCCCACCGACCTTGTTCTCTGCTCCTGACAGTGAGAGTCTCTGTATTAACTGCTGTCTACCGCACAAAGACGTTTCTCTGCTGGGGACTGAGAGCTGCACTAACCTAAGGATATAGCGATAAGTATTTAGAAGGCAGCTTAATCCTATGTCCATTTAGCAAAAATGGTAGTAGTGGGGTTTACCTCTAGAGTCTGGGAGCTCTCCACTCACAGCTTCTTGGCCAGATTTTAAACCGGGAGACTTTGTGAAGACTCTGAGATGCCCCTCTCAGAGTAATCTGGGCCACCAAAGGTGTGCCACAGGGGCAGAGTAGACACACACACATGCACACACGTACACATGCATGCACTAAAATTGTGTTCCTTTATATGGCCAGTACATTGATGGATTGTCTTAGGTCTTGTGTAGGAAGTCTTAGGGAACCATCTGGCTTTCAGTTTGAGTTGCCTGGAGAATGAGGTCTTTTTGGAAATAAAACTGAGAGAACCCCACAAGAAGTTAGGATTCATTAATACTTTAGAGAAACCATCAGCTTCTGCGTAGGACTTGCCTGTTCTAAAGATAGTAAACACTTCCTAGAGTGAATGTGGGGGAGATGCCCAGTTACAGAGAGTGGTGGTTGGGGGTCAAAAGCATCAGCTATCAGTCCTGTAGCTGGAGCAGAGGTGACCTCCCGAACACACTCAGTGCCAGTGTGGGAGGGAATGGGGCAATCCCTCTCAGCGTCAATGTCAAATGATGGATGTGTTGTCAAGAATCATGAAAGCTTTGCTGTCACTTTCTTGAAGGAGGAGAAGCAAGGCTTGGGTAACCACTACCCAGCCGTGCCCAAGGAGAACCATGGCCCGAAGTCCAGCCTGCCACCACCCCCTCCACTAAGACGATCTTCAGACACCTGTGGCAGCCCCGCCTTACCACCCAAGTCCAAGGGCCCCAGCAACTGCTCTTTCCCCGCCCCGCCCGAGGACTTCCTGCCGCCGCCCCCGCCGCCTCCGCCCGAGGAGGACAGCGGCAGCGAGTTACCCCCACCACCACCGGGCTTCCTGGAGGAGCCACCGGACTTCATTCCACCGCCCCCACCGGCTGCGGCTGTTGAAGGCTCTGCATTGCCACCACCGCCACCACCCCCTCCCTGTGTCCCCCAGGAGACGACCAAGTCATCTCCAATGCCCCCCAAAAAGCCCCCAATGCCCCCCAAGAGGCAAGAGAACCAAGGACTCCCCGGTGCATCAGGGAGCGGCGAGCAAGATTTCATGTCGGACCTCATGAAAGCTTTGCAAAAGAAAAGAGGCAACATGCCCTAGGGATATCTGTTAGTGCCTGGGGTCATTTCTAGCTCCATTCATGTTTTGGTACTCTATTGCCGTGGCATCTTGATCATTTTAGTAAAATGTTTTCCGACTAAAAGTCATACAAAACTCTTCACTGTTGTAAATACTATGTTCGCATCCATTAAAGTAGCGGGGATTTCAGACTAACTGTACACATCCAAGCACACACGCACATCCTGTGTGTCTCCACCTGAGTGGGTTTCATCTAGCAGTCCAGGCTCACTGAAATGATATTCTAGGTTCGTTTGGTTGTATTCAGAAAGCTCAAATCTTAAAAATTAAAGTTTATTTTGAAAACAGTATTTCTAGAAATAGTCGATAAGACTTGTATGGTGTCAACACTATTTGACTTTCTAGAAGATTTAAGCTCCTATGCCTTCTTAAGTCTTGTTGGTCTATTTTCCTTCTCAGTGCCTATGGTCTTCAGAAAAAGCAAAAGAGGGAAAAGAAAGAGAAAGAAAGCAGATCTTCATTTCTTTTAGACGCCTCAGCTGATTCCATCTCTGGCCCTAATATTGGTTTTCTGTGTGGCTGGGTAGGTTGGTTATTGGGTTCTGAAGTGCTGTGAAGGAACACAGAGGTGCCTGCCCATAGGCAAATGCCTATCACTGAGCTACAAACCCCTAGTCTACTTTTTGAATTTTGGGGTTTTGGTTTTTTTGTTTGAACCATGACCACATACACACTCACCACACACACACACACACACACACACACACACACACACACCACATCACACACATACACATGTGCCTGGTCATGGTTCAAACTTAAAAAAACAAAAACCAAATTGGGAGCATGGGGACCTTGTTGGGGGAATGAAGGTGGGAGGGGAGAGGCAGGGAGGGGAGCAGAGAAAAATGTAGAGCTCCATAAATATCAATAAAAAATGTATAAAAGAAAAGAAAAACCAAACAGTGAAAGTACAGCAAGAAGGCAGAGGCAGGGGACTTCCAGGAAGGTGACCTCAAATGTTCTTAAGGAATTATTTGAAACTGAAGATAAACACTTCAAATAGCACCCCACGTATATCAATTCATTCTGGTTTAAGTTTTGTGACTTTATATCAGTGATGTAAAACCATAATTTCTGGTCCCCAGACAAAGCCCAGACATTATTTATGCAGATTCCTGGGACAATACTGACAGGCATGATGGCATAGTTTTATTAAAGACTAATTCTGAGATTTAGAGTTTGGTAAGAAGTGATGAATGTCTGTGGCCAGAGACAGGTCCAGATTTCTTAAACCTGACAGATTAATGAAGCCATTACAAAGAGCTCAAGACAAAAGATCTTTCGTAAGGACTGTAATCTGCACTTACAAATGTGGATACCAGGTATGGTGGTGTATGCTTGTAGTCAAATTGGAGGCCAGTCCTGGCTATGAAGCAGACCCTGACTCAAAATAAAAACATAGCAACAAATACAATTGCTACCCTGATTGCAGATCAGGAGCATTTGTATAACTTAGAATTCTGCTCTCCTGCAGTCAAAAGAGTAGCAAGTCATTTAGTTTTTTTTTTTTTTCAGAATATACAAACTTGGGTTTCATGGTCATAGCTATAGAAGGAAATATGGGTTCCCATTGACAGCCAAGCTGTCTGCAGGATGGAGGCAGCCTGGAAGTGACCCAGCCCACTCTGCCAATAGAAGGCTTGGACTTTATATAACAAAATTGCCTGGTGAGAATACGTCATCTCCTCTGCCACTCAGTGCAGAGTCCTGGTAGCACATGATAAGCATGGTCCTGAGCACCCAGGTCCTAGAACTGGTTCTGTTTCCATCTTTGCCATTGTGAGTACGTAGACTTCACCATCACTCTACAAACTCCCAACTTTCTATCAACACCTAGAGGTTTTCCCTAACTGGAAAAGCTTTCTGAAGGAGACCTCACAGGCCAGGGGAGTGAAGCGTCATTCTTTATTAAGCTGTGCATAACCAGAGCGTGAGGCCAGTAATGAAAGCACTGGGCACTCATTGCCATGGATCAGGGGAGGGAAAGGACCAGACCCTCGGTACCCAGAGGGTAAAATGAGGATGCAGTGTAATGGGCATCATAGGCAACCCTGAAAGCATCATTTAGACATGTTGCTAAGAGACGGAGGCTGCAGGTCTCATGGGGTTGGTGTGCGCTCTTTATCTCTTAAATTCTACTGTGCCGGATCTTTCCTTTATCAGAGAAAGGACTATAAAAGCTCAAAGTGACTATGATGCTCTCAAATTCTAACCCATGATACATATCTGAGGAGAGGTACTGAAAAGAATATCAATATGGTTGTAGCCGACCAAAGCACTGGCACATTCGGACTCCCCAGCTCTTCCCTCGTCTGTTTTGCCTTCCTCTGTGAGCACAAGTTCAATACTGAAGTCTTATGGTCTGAAAACCTAAAAACCTGGGATGCTTTTGGTGAACGCCAAACAGACATTTGCCTTTTCTAGTCATAAGCACCACCAGGCAGTGACTACCGCGGCTTCTGCTCAGTGGAACAGAATTACTTTGTTTGACTGAGAAGTTGCTTCACAAGAAGACAGTTGAAGTCTAGAGAAGTGTTTGGATGAGGAACATTCAAAAGCCAGGGATAAAGACAATGGTACTAATCTTGATTTATAAAATCTATGTCATCAGGACCAATACCCGTGTAAAACCCGCTGTAATTTAAAACACAGCATTTGAACCAAGCATGATGGCACGTGTCTTTACTCCCAGCACTTGGGAGACAGAGACAGTCCAAGGTGAGTCTGTTCTACATAATGAGTTCCGGGACAAGTCAAGGCTACATAGATCTTTTCTCAAAGAAATAAAAAGAAAAAAACAATAAACAAACAAACAAGAAAGCAGCATTTGATAGTTTATAAGACATATGGTTTAATCTGACACATGATAGAATCTGAAACAAGTTTTTTCATTTTTTTATTCTCTCTGTCTGGCTTGATCTCTCTGGCTTTCTCCTATATGTGCATGCCTGTGAGCATGCCTGTTTGCGTGCGTGCGTGCGTGCATGTGTGTGTGTGTGTGTGCACGTGCGCGCGCACGCACGCACGCACGTGTACATGGGGACCCTTAGAAGTCGGCAGACAGTATTGGATCCCCAGGAGCCAGAATTCAGTCATGGCAGTAATGAGCCACCCAGTGTCAGTGCTGGGAACCAAATTCCTTTTCAAGAACAGGAATTGTTCTTAACCACTGAGTCATCTTTCCAGGCCCTAAAATAGGACTTTTACAATAAGTCTTCAAAGGGAGAAATACACATTCAAGCCTCTGTTACATGTGTCTGAAGAGTTACGCACTAGATGAAGGGGAATGTGAATAAAGTAATCCCACACTAGCTCCAAATAGGGTTTAATAAGGGGTTCTTTATTTAAGGGAAGACTCACAGATCACAATGGGGAACAGGAACGGAATCCAGCATCCAGGTGTGAGAGTGGAGAGAAAGAGAGCAGGCAGACCCACACCATTTTGTTACCTAAGGGCACGCCCAATCTGGTCCAGCCTTTCCCTTTTGTCTAAATAAGAGAGTTCCAAACCCAATACAAAACTATATACAATAAAAACACAGATATCAAGTATAAAAAGTAGAATTACAACCAGCATAAACAATATTAAGCAAGAAACATATGCTAAATGTTTCAATAATTATTTTATCCAGAGGAGTCTAAGTGTTGTAATAGAAATGTCTTGACTAAGTCATAAAAAGAAAGTGACTATGACTATCTAGTCTTTAACCCCATCCAAGACCTGAGAAGGGAGATAATATTACTTGAGTAGGCAGAAGTGCAATCAAGCAGCTTCCAAAATGTGCAGTAGATGACAGAGACCACTGGCTACCTGAACAGTCACCCAAAGTCTCATTTGCAAGGTTGGAGCAACCAACTTTGGCTAAGGTCTAGAGTAACTGACAGACCATTTTCAGAGGTAGACAGATTTTCAAAACCGTCTTACCCTATCTTGGCAAGGTTTGACAATCTTTTTCTTGTATCAGTCTGACCATGCATTTTGTCATTTCCTTGCCCAAAGGCCAGTTTTGCCAAGAAGAAAACAAGCTCCAGGTGGAGTGTCTTCGGTGCTCAACATTCTCTCAGAAATAAATTGCTGCTGCCAAGAGCAACCGTGTCTCACATCAACAGAACCCTAAGTTATTTAAATGCCATATTCTACAGTTCTTCGGAGTGGTTGAAGATTATCTATCTATGCAAAATACAATCTCTGTGTATCTAATGAACCTGATTAGTGAGACAAACATGAATGACTATTGGCCTATAATTCTTAATACCTATATAACTTAAAAACTAAGACTTCATATTAGAATATTAAACAGTCTTTAAACAATTGTGCAGCAAATGAAGATAATGGCCTCAAAATGTAAATAATGTATAAGTGTATTAATCAGAGGTAGAAATGTATAATACAATATGATAAATATATCCTAAAATTGTATCAATATACAAAATATCTTAAACAGAGGTTGAAACATGCATGCATGCATACAATATGACAAAATAATTTTGCATAGTTGTACAAATATTGTAAACAGAAATTGGATGAGTTTGTGTCAAGATTATTGACATACCAACAAGCAGCACTAATTGGATTTAGAGGGTTTTTTTGTTTAATTTTGTTGATTTTTTTTTTCAAGACAGGGTTTCTCTGTAGCTTTGGAGCCTGTCTGGGAACTAGCTCTGTAGATCAGGCTGGCCTCGAACTCACAGAGATCTGCCTCTGCCTCCAGAGTGCTGGGATTAAAGACTTGTGCCACCACCACCCATCTCAAAACAATTTTAAACATAAAAAAACGCCTGTCTCTGCTTCTTGCTTTAAAAAACTCATAAATTAAGAATAGTAATATTATCAGCAGGATTTCCTGTTGTTATTTGGGCTTTTTTGAGATAGGGTCTCTACTGTAGAACCCAGGCTAGCCTTGGCTTCATAACCTTCCTGCCTCTGTCTCCTCAGTGCTGATAATATAGGTATGTGCCACAATACCCAGGAAGCATTTCTTTAAATACACAAAAGTTGAGTATTTTATTGAAACAAATTAACCTTCCCTTCTCCTCAGAAGAACGAAATATTAACAAAAGCCATGAGGTTCTGAAGCAGTAGGCTGTGGCAAATCAGAGACCACAGTTGAAAAAATTCTAAATTTTTACAAAAGTCATAATTGTATGGTTTTCAGAAGTTTAAATTTTAGAATTCCCTAATACTTTATAGTATAGCTTTTAAGAATATGGGAATCATTTTCAAAGTGAGTGAAACAGTTGGAGAGATGGCTAAATGGTTTAGCTGCCTTGCTGCCTGCCCTTCCAGACGACCTGGGTTTGGTTGCCAATGCCCACATCCGAGGTCCACAGGCATGTGTAACTCCAGCACCTAGAGACCTAATGCCCTCTTTTGACTTCCATGGGCACAGAGGATCAAAAGAAGATAAAAGGAATAGAAATAAGTAATGTAAGAAAAATGGACAGAAGCAAAAGTATTCAAGCTAAAACAATATATGAAATAGTCAGTTATACTATTGTGATGGACATTTCTCATGTCCAGTTAAGAAAAGTGAAAGAAGCAGAAGCCACGAGGGAGTTAAACCAAAGTGAACTACGATTCTTTTTTTTTCTTTTTTCCGTAAAGGTTAAATAGAAGAGAAAGGGTTATGAAGATCAAAACCTTCCCACAGAACTAGAAATGTTTCCCCTATTCCAAATTACTTCTACATTAAAAACCCACATACCTAACATGTTGTCAGAGACTTGTTTCTCAATTTCCTGATACATTTCTGGGTAACTCATCCCTAAAACTAGAGAAATTACCTTGAAGCCCTGCTTGTCAGAATCCCAAGGTAGAACGTAGCAGCCCCACCACACAGACATTCTCTGAGTGGACAAAGGAATGTGGGAAATACAATGTTAAAGATTTCCACTTGTGAGCCAAAGACATAGATCCAAAAGAAGAGGAGCTTGCTGTGAAACCAACTACCTGAGTTCGGTCCCCGGGTCCCACATGGCATAAAGAGAGAGTCAGCTCCCTCAAGTTGTCCTCTGACCGCCACACGCACACTGTCCACACATGTGCACATGGTAAAATAAATAAATTTAATAAAGAAATGTTAAAATTTCACTTGTAACAAAAACTACATCAATTATTATTAAGAATGTGAAGATACTACCACACTATATACCCAGAACATGGAGTCTTTTGATGGAACTCTTGTTTTCACCCTGTCCTCATAAAAATATTTACCTATTATAGGGTTCGGGTTGATGTTTAAAAGCAAAGCTGTGATATGGGAAAACATGAAGCACCTGTTCACATAATTCCAAGAAGGTAGCCTCTTCCATCCCCAAGCTCATCTGCCATATCCGAAACTAAGCCGAAAAGGGAAAGTTTATGTCAACTATTCTTAATAGCAGCTTTTATAGTTGGGGTTATTTTGTCAAAATTGAGACTATAATATAGCATATAAGGACTGTAACAATAACAGAACAATGATGAAAATAAACTCAATCAATAGAATAGACGTGAAATTCAATTTTTAAAAGGCAGGCATGCCTGTCACCATGCCTGGCTCTGCCTTTCCAATTCTAGTAACTCGAATGACTTTGCTTCTTAGCCTGCAGTACTTAGAAGAAACAATGAATTAACTAAGCCAACAAACCAGAGCCTGATGTAACAATTATTGCAATAACTGACCGAGCACTTTCCACACACTTCTTAGTTTAATGCTTACATCAACCTTTTAAACTTTACTGCTGGTCCTAGAACATAGTCCTCAGAACCAGCACAACCCCCAAGACCAACAGGGTCTTTCAGAGGATTAGTCTCCTTGGACTCTCTCCTTTTTCCTACTTATAGCCCACATCTTGAACTTGTCAAGACCTTGCTTCATTTCTACAATGTTCCTTAATTGCTTACAGTTTGCTACATCAGCCACTACCCAGGACCCCAGCGAATCTAGATTTAATATATTTTCGGCCATTTTACAACTGTAGAATTATTCTGGCAAAATCTTAATCTGTCATTCTGAGATTTTCACATTAGGCTACTTGGCTTTGGGCTACATCTTTTTTTAAATTCTCTAGAAATTTACAAAAATATTACTTTGTGTTATCCTGACTTTTCTAGTTCCATTCTTAAAAGTATAGTTTTGGTGAGGGTTGTAGCACACTCCTGTGATTCCAACACCCGGGAGCCCGAGGTAGAGAAATCAGGTGTTTAAGTGCATCCTCTATATGCTGACTTCAAGATCTACGTGGGACTTTATTTCAAAGTACACACACACACACACACAGAGAGAGAGAGAGAGAGAGAGAGAGAGAGAGAGAGAGAGAGAGAGAGAGAATTAGATTAGTTGTTGTTTTTGTAGTTCTGGGGATCAAACTCCAAGCCTTAGCAAGTGGCCTGTCACTGAGCTACATCCTATCCCACATTTAAAAAGCTCATTTCTAACCTTATCACAGAAAGAAATGACAGTAGCTAATCATATGTTATAATGATATTCTCCTAGGCACATCTTTTTAGTGTCTCAATATGCTAATAGCAGGGAAAATAATGCAAAATAAATTTACAGGACAGCATATCCACCAATAATTTTACCTGCACACAGGGAGTAATGTCTTGGATCTCACCTGGTGGTTGCTATCTGTGAGTCCATGGAACAGAACTAAGCACTGTGTTTCTACCACTTACAAGCTGGATTAAGTCACCTGTTTCTGAGACAGATACAAGTCCAAAATATCTCCCAGAATTTTCCTAAGACATGAAAAAAATCTTTTAATAGTGTTTTAAAACAGAGTACTGGTGGAAGAAAACTGCAAGGATAAACCTCTTCCAAAAAGATATTATTATTTCCTCATAAGAAATGTTACCGTTTGAATCTGCAGTGTCCCCAGAGGGTCACATTTTGAGTGCCTGTTTTGGGATCCTTTGGGTGGTGGCCTGAAGTAAGTAAGTAAGTAAGGGTGGGCTTTTGAGCTTAAGGTGCAGCCCATAGTTCTCTCTACTCTGGGCTTTCTCTATGATGGGGAGAGACTACGCCATTACCTTTTCCTGACTATCATGGACTTGAATCTTCTGAAACCATGAGTCAAGACAAGCTCTTTTTTCCATGAATCGTTTCTGCCAGTTATTTTTGTCACCGTGACATAAAATTAGGAATCACTATCACCTAGCTATAAACCCTGTGACCTACAATAGCGACCTGCCTGCAGGATATGCTGGTGCAGACGTGGCATAAATGTTATTGGAAGTAACCAACTTTCCTTTAAATCTCAGGTCCATTCCATGAGATGGAACTCACACTTGACACTACTGACTAGATGTGGCGGACCTCTCGACCGGCGAGAAAGAACAACCACCACATCAGGATTCCACTCAGATCACGCTTTACTGGAGTACCCTTGATTGATGGGGAGCATGAAACGAAAGGGGCAGGAAACGAGGGGCAGGAAGGGAAGGGCAGGAAGCAAAGGGCAGGGAGCAAAGGGGCAGGGAGCTAAGGGGAGAGACAGCATGAAGCGAAGGGGTGAAGGGCTCTTAGGCAGCTGCTTAAATAGGGAAATGGCACACGGGTCGCCCTGTGATTGGCAGCCACCAACAGCTGACACCAGACCGCATCGGGATAGGCTCAAGGATCCTCATCCACCGTGCATGTGGGAAGCGGGGACGCGCAGCTCTCAAAGGCATAGCCAAATATGGAGTTGTTTATTTCCAACAAGACAGGATGTCGGCGCCATCTTGTAATGGCCATCCTGTCCGGCTCACTACAACTAGATAAGTCATGAGTCCAGGGGAAGCCTACTACTGTTATTCTGTTAGAGGAACACAGCAATAAAACGACTCCTAGTGACACACTGATATGCCCATAGATCAGTGCCTTGCTCAACCCTCATCAGAGAAGCTTCTTTCAGTAGATGGGGAAGAGATTCACAACTGGACAATGTTCAGAGAGAGAGAGACTTTGGAGCTCTCAGTCTTAAGTGGGATGTCTTTACCAAATCCCTTCCCTCAAGACTAATATATCTATGCAGAAGAGGAGGTACAAAGATTTTAAGAGCCAGAGCGGGTAGATGGCTCTAAGACGCAGCATCTTCCAGAGAAAATGGGACTAATGCACATATGATCTCACAGAGACTGTGACAGCATGTACAGGACCTGCACAGGTTCAAACCAGACAAAATCTCATCATTGAGGAGGGGGAGTAGATACAAAGTCCCATCCCTAACCAGTAAGCTATTTGTAATTGATACTTACTGGAATGATTTGTCTTATCTATTTTGAATAATCTCTACACAAAAAAATGCCTGGCAGAATTGTGGATTGGTATCCTTCCCTGTGTGACTTGATTCCTGTTTCCCTAATTGGAAAAAAAAAAAAGACAGCCAGTAACAATATCCTACTGTGTAGTAGGAGCTGCAGGCCTCTTCCCACAGCCCGGCTCCCGGCTGCCTGGCTAGCTTATGCCCCGAAATAACAACACACAAATTGTATTCATTTAAACACTGCCTGGCCCATTTCTATTAATGTGTGTAGCACCGAAGTGCGCTTACCGGGAAGATTCTAGCCTACGTCCATCCTGGGTCAGAGCTTCGTGGTGTCTGCCGGGGAGAGGGGAGCATGGCATCTGTCTGAGGCGTCTTACCTCACCTCCTCGTCCTCCCAGCATTCTGTTCTGTTCACTCCACCCACCTATGTTCTAACCTATCAGGGCCAAGCAGTTTCTTTATTAATTAACCAATGACCTTCCTCCATCACTACTGGGCAGAGCATTGTCAAGAAAACCAATCAAGTGTTTAGTACTACACTCTTTTTTAAAATTTATTTTTTTCTCCTTTATTGCATCTTGACTGTGGTTCCCCCTCTCCTCTACTCCCAGCACCCCCACCACACACACACACACACACACACACACACACACACACTTATCCTCTCTCCCAGATCCACAGGTCAGGCCTCCCATAGGGTATCAACCAAACATGGCTTATCAAGTTATAATAAAACTAGTCACATCCTCTCATATTAAGGCTGGACTAGGCAACCTAATAGGAGGAAATGGTTCCCCAAAGCAGGCAAAACAGAGAAAGCCTTGCTCCCACTGTTAGGAGTCCCAGAGGAACAGCAAGCTACACAACCATAACATATATGCTGAGGACATAGGTCAAACCCATAAAGGCTCCCTGATTGAGTCTCTGCGAGCCCCTAAGAGCCCTGGTAAGTTGATTCTGTGAGCCATTTTCTTATGGTGTCTTGACCCCTCTGGTTCCTACGATCCTTCCTGACCCTCTTCTACAGAATTCCCTGAGCTCCACCTAATGTTTGCCTCTGGGTTTCTTTATTGCTACGCTATTATCTTGGCAAAATCTACCTTGGGTTATTTCATTCATTCATTGATTCACTCATTCATTCCATGTTTGAATGGAACCCTAAGAATGGAGCAAAACAAGAAAAAAGTATGATTCATAAAGTTGCAACTGTTTATTTCTTCCTAAGAGTTAACATGGGAGCACAGTAAGTTTCTTCAGTTTCCCTGGTGTTTGCATTGCCTCTCATTGACTTATGAGCATGTATAATCTTTTCATCAAAGTGTTATAAGCCGGGCAGTGGTGGCGCATGCACATGCCTTTAATCCCTGCACTCGGGAGGCAGATATCTGAATTCGAGGCCAGCCTGATCTACAAGAGCTAGTTCCAGGGCAGGCACCAAAGCTACAGTGAACCCTGTCTCGAACCCCCCCTCCCATGCTGTTTAAACACCAGAATAAATTCAACAGCTGAGCCAAGCAAAGCAAACAATAACAACAAAACCCATGTATGTCCCGGGCTGTTTCGTATGCCTTATCAAATAGTGTTGGGCACAGCAGAGTATGTCAGTAACCTCAGCACCAGAAGGCTGAGGCAGAAGGATGATGAATTTGAACCCAGCCTGGTCTACATGGCGAGTTCATATAAAGAAAAAAAAATGAATTCTGTGTAGTTCATTACACCCAAGAGTGGGCCTCACATATCCAGGTGTGAACAAACGGCCAAACTATAGATCTTAACTCTTTAAGGCTTTCAGAACAAAGTCCAAAAGCCGAAGGAAGAGGCCAACTTAGCTTCTGTTTTACAATAACCTTCATCGTAGACTAATTACACGAAGTTGGCACTTCCGAGACGGAGTGCAAAAGTCCACCGAGAACTTGGCAGATCCGGCGCGCGAGGAGCACTGCGGAAACCGTAGCCTCAGGGTTAGCAGGAACCGGAACCCGATTTCTCCACACTTTGTCCCGAGTGGGACGACAGTTCGGACGCACATTTCTGGTTAAAAGCGGACGCGTCTCCGGGCCGGAGCGAGCAGCCGGAGAGTCGTGGCGAGCAGGAGACCGCGCTGCGAGACTGAAGGGAGCAAGGTGCCATCCCGCGCTTCCGGTGCCCAGCTTCCGGCTCCGGGTCCGGGCCTGGGACAGAGGCGGAGCCACTGCCTGCCGCGACTTTCAGACTAGTATTATGGCTACGCGCTGGTGGTGCTGGCGGCGGGGCTGCTCCTGGAGGCCGCGGCCGGGACGCCCTGGCTGTGCGGGGCCGCTCGGGACGCGCGCCGCCTCGGACACCCGCGCGCAGGTGAGGCCAGGACACGCGCTCTGCCGGCGGGGTAGAGGTCACCGCGCCAATGACAGCAGGCGACCGAATGAATGGGAGGACGCGCACGTGCGCCCGGGCCTGACCCGCTGGGTCCGCTGAGAGGGACGCCGGGGGAGCGGGACCAGTCGCGGGGCCCGAAGTGCAGAGCAGCTGCCCGGGCCCCCCGGGGACATGGGGGCTGAAGTGGGAGCGGTGGAGCGCAGCCCTGTTAGTCACAGAGACCGGGTGTGTCGGGACGACGCAGTTCCTTCCTCAGACACAGCCAGAGCCAAAGGGACCTCTGCTCTCATTTTCCTAGCAATTTCGGGGTTCGGATGCAGTTAGCCTTAGAATTCGGGAAGAGTGTGTGGCGATGCAAGGTTGATGCTAGTTGGGGTGGACCCGACTTCAGTGCTGTAGGTGTTTCGGAGGGAAAATACACCTGAAAGGCGCTGGAAGGACACTAGAAGGAGATGAGCTGGAGGGTGGCATGAGAGACCTATGACTTCCTCGAAGTAAAATCATTATCTAAGAATGAGTCCTCGAAATTCTCCCCTGCTGCATTTGCCTCTAGTTTGGTTTTTCTCCCCATCGGATTAGCACTGTAAATGGTTCTCTGGTTCTGTGTGAGTGGAGTTTGCCCAGCCGTTGGCATTACCGGACAACATTCTCAGACTGACTTTTGAAGCTAGAGTTTTTCACTTTGCGTTTTGGAGACCTTTTCTGCCGCACAGTAATTGAATGAGGGTTCACCTTACATCTACAAAGAACCCACCCCTTAAATTTGGGTTTCTGATTTTAGTAAGATTTGTTATGCTTCATTTGGCAATGTACTTATCAAATGCTATACCAATATGAAATATGTCACATTTATAAATACCTGCTTTGTACTAAAGTGGATGCATATAAAAAGTTATCCAAATAAGAATTTGAAGAGAAAATGCAACCTTATCTACATAGAAAAGATAATATTTAAAAGAATGCCGTGAGCCACCTCTTTGGGGTGACTTCTGCCGCCCGCGGTGGGTTTGTATGTTCCAGGGTAGGGGCGTGAGGATTAGAACTGTGAGGTAAGATAGCAATTCAGCAAATACTTAATGCTGAACTCTGAGTCTGCCTAGTGTTTAATTTTCAATAAATACACTTTTATATCCCAATACGAAAGGGGGAAAGAAGGCAAAAAGACTGATTTAACATGATAAAAAGAACAGTTACTTGCTTCAGTACTTGAGACATCAAACCATTATTTCTTAAGAAAAATATATGATGTTTGGGGCAGTGAACCCACCCCACCCTAGACCAAGTATCCCTGCTGGCAGCCATTCGCTAAGTCAAACCTATTTCCAAAGAAGGAGCAGAAAGAAGTATGCTTGATCTCTGACCTTTGGTCAGGGTGGAGCGGATCTACCACTATGGCCACCTTAATGTTCAGAACACCAAGCAACCACACCCTAGGTAGCCACACCTCTTATAAACAACTTTGAAAGAGCAAAAGTAAGCTCAAAAAACTCTGACCTTCAGACAAGGTGGAACAGGCTCACAGTTTTGGGTTCCCAGCAGAGAAGAAGGGTGTGTTGGGAGAGTCTTAGATGACAGGCTTTGCAAGGTCTGTCTCAAGATTGTAAGCCTTGGCTCTTGGTTTTGATCTCCGTAGATGTGGACATGTTTTGAAGGTGGCATCCACCATAAGATGCCACTGCGTACTTTTTGCCTTGGCTTTTTGCTTTAACAAGAGAGAGAGAGAGAGAGAGAGAGAGAGAGAGGGGAAAAAGATGCTCATCAGGAAACCTCATCCATGGAAAGGTGCTTTTCTGGAAAGAAGCTGTCATTGGCTTCCATATCTGTCTCCTTGAGCAAACATGAATGGTGCCAACATGTTCATTTTCCTCTATAAATATATTAGAATCAGCTGTCTGCTTCTGGCATGAGTGCTTTAGTTACTTCTGGTCTCTCGAGGACTACAGACGTTAAGAACAAAGAGCAACAATAATTAAGCCAACTTCAGCTCTCCAACGTGGTATTGTTCTGTAGCCCACTGTGGCCGGGAACTCATTATGTGGCCAAGTATGGCCTCAGACGCATAGGAGTTGTCCAGCCTTAGTTCCCACCCCTTCCCTAGTGAGTGACCACACCCAACTTTATCTTTGATTCATATTGAACTTATTCTCTTATTTTAAAAAGTCAGTTCTTAGCTAGGCCTGTAATACTGCACTCGGCAGATAGGTGGGAGGATCAGGAGTTCAGGGTAATCCGTGACTACAGATGACTTCAGTACCAGACTGGGATGTGTGAGACCTTAAAAAAAGGTTCATCTTTAGGGGCAGAGTTGACATTCAAAGACAGCAAGTGATGGGAAAAGAGGAAATGGAGTGGAAGTAGAAGGTCAGTGAGCCACAGAACTGGTTGCACAGCCTCATTTTAATACTGTGATTCTCTCCCTTTGGAAATGCTGCCCTGAGGTAGAATACAGAATACAATTTGATTTGAATAGATATTGTCTTTAATCTTGGCTGTGGAGCTGAGGGTGTAATTGAATAGATACTATCTTAAATTTTTCTGTATAGCTGAGAGTTGTAGTTCAGTGGTAGAACAGTTGTTGGACATTGGCAAAGTTCTGGGATGAGTCCCAATACAGCAAAGTAAATAAAAATAAATGCATGCTGTATATTGTATTCTCAGCTAAGTACTTTATAATATATTTATACTTTATATATTTTATATATTTATGAATATTTGTAAATATATAATATAAATATGTTTATATATTATATAAATATATTATTATTTATATATTATATATAATTTTATATTTATGAATATAAAAATATATAATATTTATGAATATTGTCTGTTGTGTTTATATAATATATATTTTATAATATTATATAATATGTTTTATATAATATATTTATACTATATATATATATATATATATATTATCTGCTCTCTAAGATTCAGCATCTCTTTCCGTGAGTAATTATGGATAGAAAGATGTTACAAAGTGGCCCAGCCAGAAATTTTTGTTATTTGTGCCAAGCTCTGTCCTCTGAAGAACATACAATTAACAACAGTCTTTAAGATGCCACTTGCTAGACAGAGTGGTACACTCAGTGCTACCCCAGCCTTTGAGAGTCTGAGACATAAGGATCTTAACTTAGGCTATGCGATAAGATACTATCTTAAGACACTGGCTGGGGTGAGGGAGCAGTCTTTAGTTATATGTTCCGTAGTAAAGCATCACCTTTGTGTAAATTAACTACTTAGGAAGTCCAACAGAAGTCGGTCGTCTAAAGAGTGCAGTGGCAATCTGAAATCCTAGCTATTAGGGAGACTGACGTAGCCAGACTATGAAATCAAAGCTAGCTTATGCTACATATCAAAACTTCTATCCCTAAAGGGGGGAAAGTAGGCTGTCCTATAATGATAAAATCAAAAGAGAGAACTACTATAATTTTGGGGCCATTACAGTTATCTGTAGGTCATAAATATTCTTAGTAATTTAGATGTAATGACTAAATATAATTCAGTAGTGGAAACAACAGACCTCAGTTTTCTTTGCTACTGCTTGGCAAAGTTAACATTTTCTGTTCTTTTAATACAGTTAAAGCAATATATGTTTATTCAAACAAAATCATAAAATTAAAATAACTATAACAAGAATCCTCCTCCTCCACACACAAATTTTATTTGGTTCAAAATAACAGCTTTAAACACTGGCTTACATGTTTCTAAACCCTGTGCTGTCTCTGAGTGCTTACATAGAGGTTTTTAGTGTGACGATGCGGAATGCAATTCTGAAGTTACTTTTCTCTTATTATTGTAATCATGCCTGTAAGTCAGTTCTTCAGGCTTGACTTTCTGGCATCTGTTTCCTAGCTTTAAAAACAGTGGGCTGATTAGGTAGCTGGGTAAAGGTGCCCAACTGCCTAGCCTGACCATGAGTTTGGTCCCCGTGACCCGCATGATGGAAGGAAAGAACTTATTTCCTCAAGTTGTCTCTGACCTCCACACATCTACCACGGCATGTGCATATGCATGCACAGATTTTCACACAAAATAAATGAATAGATGTAATTTTTAAAAAGTAGTTGTGGCCAGGTGTGGATATGATGGTACACACCTTTAATCTTGGCACTCAGGCAGCAAATCTGTGAGTTCAAGGCCAGCCTGGAATACATAGTGATACCCTTTCTTGAAATAAACAAAACAGTAGTTGTTAGGCTCTGTGGGGAAAAAAAAATAATGGTTTTAAGACATAAGACATCATTGCTAAGAAGCACGTGTTTTATTTTCACATTCATCCTTTTTGTCAAGTAGCTTTATTCACAGACGTTATAGAAAAGCCTTTGCCAGATTAGATTAGTAAAGTAGTACTTTTAAAAATCCTTTCATCCTGTCATTAAGAATAGTAATATACAGGGCCAAAGAGATGGCGAGGTAGTTAAGAACAACTGACCACTATTCCAAAGGGTCTAGGTTCAGCTCCCTGTATCCAACACCCTCTCTGGCCTCCCCGGCACTGCACATATGTGGTGTACAGACATACTGGGTGAAGTTGGCCAAATTGCTTTCTGATCAATGCCAGGAGAACCAAAGCGGGAAACCAGAGGGCTCAAGGCAGCTGAGCACTTGAATGCAATGTGCACGACAAGGTTCATTTTATTATCATAGCTCCTCTGATAGCAACTAGGAGTTCACAGTTTAAGAGAGCCTGCTTCACAGCCCAGCGTGTTCGCTGTTATAGAAAGCACATTTGTCTTGAGAAAAACTTCTGAAATAGAGGATATCATTTACCCTAACTTTTCTCTGGAAACTGAGGAAGACCTCAGGCATTTTTTGGCATTCCAGAGTCCCTTCTTGAGGAATACCAGCATGAGATGATCCTATGCCCGTGTCACAAATTCATTATATCCCTGTAGAACTTCGTAAACTAGAACACATACATGGAGGCTAAACACCGTTGCACATAAAATAAAGAAAATCTCAAAAAAATCGTTAAAGAATAGTAATATTAATTGCTAGAATCAGTATTATCACCTTTGAGTTCTTTGGAAGTGGTGTACTATAATTCTTTGATATTCTCTTTGAGCCTTTTTATGTATCCCAGGTTGACCTTGAACTTGTGGTCCATCTGCTTCCCTGACCTCCAAGTGCTGGGATTACAAGTCTACCCTTTCTTGCCCCAGGATTGCTGGATCTTTGATCATATTACCCAAGGGCCCTTGAGGTTGGTGGTGGGTTGTCTGTGTCATACACACACAGCACGTGTTCTACCACTGGGCTAGTACACTTAGTCCATTCATTTATTAGACATTACTTAACTCAGAAGCACTATTTCCAAATATGTGTAATAACCATAAATTAACATAGACAGCATCTGTGTAAATGTCAATTCTTTAATGTTAAAATCTTTTCCTAACCATCCCCCATGATGCTTTTGGCATCTGTGTGTTTTGAGAATTTAAAAGATACTCTAATTTTCCCTGTTCTGTGAACAGTCTTAGTTAAATGGGAGGAAATTGTTTTGCTGCGGCTCTTCTGCTTTAGAAATAAATGTGGACCCAGCTTTTAGAGGGATGAATTTATTGGTACAGAGGTAGTGCTGGAGATTAGCCCTACAGCCTCTTGAGAAGTGGGTAACTACTCTTCTACTGAGCTTTCTCTGGCTCTCTTTTCTTACTTAGAGATAGGATCTCACTAAAAGTGGCTTGGGATGACCTTGAACTCACTGTTGTCCAGGCCAACCTTGAATTTGGGATCCTCCTGCCTCAGCTTCCTGAGTAGCTGGGATTACAAACCTGCAACACCAGGACTGACTCCTGCTTTTGTCTGATTTTCTGTGTTCTGACAGGACATGTATTGCCTTCATAATCGGGAAAGTGAGCTTCTAACTGCCCTTTTTCTCTTAGGGCTAGCACCCTCGTATAAATGGCCGACTAAGTGATAACATTTGTTGTGAGTTATGGGGATAGTTGTTGTTATGAACAAGTTTTCCAGGAATATTCTTACAAGTTTCTTTATCCTTTTGTTTTATAGATGCCCTATTTTAGCCTACCGAAGACTTTAACATCTGCCTTCCCAAATGTGCATAGTATATCACAGTAAGTTTATAATCTATCTTGGAGCTGCAAAGACAATCACAGTAAACTTCTTATTCTCATTTTCCTTAGCCTAGGCTAACAAATTAATAAATATATTTCAGTAAAAGCCCTGATAGCTGTTTTATATGATCTCTGCCAGTTGAGTTCTACTCAGAATACAATGAATATAATATAGTCTTTCTCTGTTGACTCTCAAGGTCCTGTTCAGTAAAATGACCTATTAATGTATTATTATTTAGCAAATAAGAATTCTGTGTGTTTCTAAATTATGATGATCTTTTCAGATTCATGTTTGATTTCTAGCAAGTCTAAGCTTCATTTTCCACCATATAAATATGCATGTGCGTGTAATACTTAAAACTGAAGTCATGTGTGTGCATCTTCACTCACCTCAGGTTCCATCAACGGACACCAGCAGTGTGCTGTTGTAGTCAAACACAGAGTGGTGAGAAATACACTGACCCTTTTAAACTCGGCTGGAGAGACTTGAAAGGTCTGTATGAAGACATTAGAAAGGTAAGGGTTTATTTTACTGAAATCTAGTAACATTTTAGGATTACAACCAAACAATACAGCCATTTCATGTTGACTTGGTGATGTGGGATTCCCCTCTGTATACAACTGGTTAATAAAGAAGTAGCTTTTGGCCAATGGCTTTAATAGAATATAGCCAGGCTGAAAAAAATAGAGAGAGAGTAGGCAGAGTCGAAGAGGAGCCATATAGCCGCCCCAGGGGCAGATGCCTCCACCAGAACCCTCCAAAACTGCAGGTAGCCACGACCTCGTGGTGCTGCACAGATTAATGGAGATGGGTTAGTTTGGGGGATAGGATCTAGCTAGAAATACACTTAAGCTATTGGCCAAACAGTATTGCAATTAATATAGTTTCTGTGTGATTATTTCGAGCATGAGTGGCCAGGAACGAACAGTGGCCTCAGGCAACAACTCACACAGTTCCAGCACTTGGTAAGCTGAGACCAGAGGGCCACTGCAAGTTCAAGGCTAGTCGGGATGACATAGTGAGTTTCAAGCTAGGGTAGCTACTCTATGAAACCGTATCTCAAATAACGTTAAGGTATTTGATCCATTGGCTGACTTTTGTGTGGGGTAAGAATCAGAGATCTAGTATTATCATTTAGCATGTATATGTCCACTGTCCCAGTACTATTTGCTGAAGGGTTTGTATTTTGGGCATTTTTGTTAAAAATCAGGTATCTGCAGCGTAGCAGGTTTAATTCTGGATTCTTTATTCTATTCCACTTACCTAGTGTCTGTTTGTGTACCAAGTACCGTGATTTGCTACTATTGCTCAGTAGTATAATTTGACATCATTGCTCTGACCTCTAGGATAGTTTGTGCTTCTATATGGATTTTAGGGTTGTTTCTCTACTTCTGTTAAAAATGCCATTAGAAGACCAGGGAGATCATTCAGTGGGTTAGGGCACTTGCAGCCGAGCTTGGCCACCTGACTTATTGGATTCCCCAGGAACTACTCTTGGAAAAGAAAGCAGGTCCTACAGGTTGTCCTCTAACCTGCACATTTATCATGGCAGACAGGCACATGCTTAGTTCTCATTAATACATAAACAAATTAATTTTGAAAATGAATGTCATTAGAATTTTGAGCACAATTGCTTTGAATCTATAGACAGCTTTTGATGTATAGCCATTTTCATTATCCGTGAATGATCCTTCCACCTTCTAGTGTCTATTTTATTGCTATAGAACTTTCACTGTAGGGGTCAAGTTTATTACTGCGTTTAAATTGTTATTTCTGAGTTTTCTTAGAGGGTCTGGAGAGTATTATTATAGGATCATGCAAACTATAGGGATAGTTGACTTTTTCCTTTTCAGTTTGTGTCCCTTTGATTTCTTTCTTATCTTACTTAGCTAGCTAAGACTTCAAGCACTATATTGAATAAGGAGAGGAAAGTGAATACCCTTGTCTCTTCTGCCTTTAGAAAAATTATTTTTTGAGTTTTTTCCCATTTGAGTAACATTAGTGACTTTGTTTTTGTAAATATTATGTTGAGGTATGTTTCTTCTATTCCTGATTTCTTCGTGACTTTTAAAATATTCTATACTTTTTAAAGTTTGTCATCATATATAAGGATTTCAAAATAAAGCCATATAAAGTACGTTTGTTGCATTACTGGGAAGGATCAATTATCCCTTCTTATTTTAAATCCAGAAGGAGCTCCAACAATCTTATAATACAGTACAATATGATGGTGTATCATAGGCATGTCCCATTAACAAATCCAAATGATTTTTTTAACTTTTTTTATTTATTCTTTGTGTCTTTCACATCATGCACCCCAGTCTCACCCATCTCCCATACGCTCCCATCCACCCTCTGCCCCTGCAAACCCCCCCCCCAATAAAACAAACTAAAATTTAAGATAAAAAAGGAAAAAAAAACCTAAGGGGAAAATCTAATCATGGAAGCTGTAGTGACATAGTGAGTCCCGCAGTAAACCCTTTTACCCATATATCTTTACATGCAGGTGTTCATTGCATAGAATCATTGGTTTGGTTAGAGGCCCCTCGTCTCGTACACTAGCCACACTGGGCCCTCACTGGGACTCTTCCAGGACATCCCCTTGCCGCCTTGTGTCATGAAGATCCTGTAGCCCTGTGTCCACGGGACACACACACCTGTGCTGGATGTTGGGGAGGGCCAACACTTAACTCGGGTTCTGGGCCCGGGTAGTTTCAGGGTTGGTCAGCCTGCCAGCTCTCCCCGGTCTTTACCACCAGGGTGAGTTCTCCAGCATTGCCATGGCTGGTTTACCCCTTGAACTTACGAGCAAGGTCAGAGCTAGTTTTCTGACTTTCACATCATCAGGGTTGGTTTTCCCACACTTACACTTTTAGGGCAGCTGTACTGCGTTGCCCAGTCGAGGTATAGGGACCTCTCTCCTGAGTGTTTTAGCCAGTCAAGGTATAGGGACCTCTCTCCTGAGTGTTTTAGCCAGTCGAGGTATAGGGACCTCTCTCCTGAGTGTTGCAGTTAATGGGAGGAAGGGACAGCTCTCCCACCTGAGGGTAGAGGAGAGAATCCCTCCCCTCATCCATGCTGTCACATGAAAAATGAGTAGTCTGGACAGTTCTCTCATGTTCAGAAGTTCAGGACAGGCTCACCTACACCTCCACCAACAGGGTTGGTGCCCAGGCGTCTTCACCTTGCCCCCACCACCACACTGCAAACAAGGGAGGCAGTACTAGTTATGCCCCTCTCATGCCCTTAGGACTGGCTCACCCATGTCCCTGTCTACAGGAACTCTACAGTCCTGTCCTCTCTGCCTTTAGTGGTATCAACACAGACAAGGGCCATGAACCTAGAGCCCTAGCAGCAGCCCAGACCTAGACATCACCATGTCACTGAGTGGCAACCAAGCCATCCACCTTAGCCCACCCTTCACCACTTTCACTTCTGTCCACAGGGCATGAGCCATTCTCTCTTCCTCTCTCTCCCATAACACACCTTATCTGTGCTCACCATAACAATGTTTTCTTGAGGTGGGGGCAGGGGGTGCTACTTGTGCGTCTCTTTGCTCCACTCAGTCCGTCATGGCACTAGGCAGGAACATGTTTCTTTCTTGGAATCCAGGGTGGTTCACTCTGGGCCTGTGCCTGGGATATACTACCTTTTTAAACTGTTTGTCTATCATCCAGCACTTGGTAGGTCTTAGATTCCTGCAAGGAATTCCAGCAAGGACATAAGTCAGATAATGGTAATGAGTTGTCTCCCTGACTCCAAACCATGAACCTTTGGAAATAGCTTCTGCTAACATAGACTCAGTCACTGATCTGTATTCTGACCTAGCTGTCCTCTTATCTGCTGTCTCCCCATCCAGGATACTCCTGGTGTTTCCTAGGCTCCCACACTTCACTGTTGACAAAGGTTTCCGTCCTGCCCGATCCTGCAGCCGTTCTGTCTCAAAGAAACTCACAGAGGTCTTCTGCATTAATTATAAACTGGTTAGCCTATTAGCTCAGGTTTCTTTTTTTTTTTTTTTTTTTTTTTTTTTTTGAGACAGGGTTTCTCTGGCTTTGGAGCCTGTCCTGGAACTAGCTCTGTAGACCAGGCTGGTCTCGAACTCACAGAGATCTGCCTGCCTCTGCCTCCCAAGTGCTGGGATTAAAGGCATGCACCACCATCACCCGGCTTCAGGTTTCTTATTAACTCTTACATCTTAAATTGTCTGTGTTAGCCATGTGGCTTGGTACCTTTATCAGTGAGACATTTTCTTCTTGCTTCCTCTGCATCTGGGTGATGACTGCAGACTGAGTCTTTCCTCTTTCCAGCATTCTCCTATTCTTGTCACCCTGCCTATACTTCCTGCCTGGCTACTGGCCAATCAGTGTTTTATTAAACCAATACAAGTGACAAATCTTTATAGGGTACAAGACTTTGTACTGTCCTCTGCCTTCCAAGTTGCTTTGTAGCTCTCTGTTCCTTTCTTTGTCCTGTTGTCACTTGCTATCATGAGGCAGGTACCAATACCTGCCCTAATACTGACACCACACCACTTGGTGCAAAGCCAGGTTTTGTGTGTGTGTGTGTGTGTGTGTGTGTGTGTTGAATTTCTCAATTGAAATGAGTACACTAAAATAAAACTGAAGTTTTAAAGAAAACAAAGATCTGGTCTGCATGATTGTAATGCCATGCTAACAAGAAGATAATATATTTCAGGAGCTTTGCATTTCCACCAAAGAACTGAAGGACATGTCTGAATACTACTTCGATGGCAAAGGAAAAGCTGTTAGACCGATTATCGTGGTGCTAATGGCCCGAGCATGTAATATTCATTATAATAACTCCCGGTGAGTTACTTTATTCTGTGTTTTTGTTCTTTTCTTTTGGAAAGTTGTCCTTCATAAAGTTATTAGTTAATTGCTCATTTAAGAAACAGCATCTAAGAATTTACTAAACCATGTATCGATTCTGACTGACTCACTAAATAAACATTTTCTTTTTCAGACTTTTAGATGTCTATAGTAGAAAATTTGAGTTGCAAATAAATATTATAGAAACATTTGAAAGTCAGTTTATGTTGACTGATATTTCTGTCCCTGCTCCATGCCATTTGTTGACCGATTTCTGTTGACTGAGGTTTCTGTCCTGCCCAGTCCTGCAGCCGTTCAGTCCCAAAGAAATACACCGAAGTCTACATTAATTATAAACTGATTGGCCTAGTAGCTCAGTCTTCTTATTAACTCTTATAACTTATATTAGCCCATAATTCTTGTCTGAGTTATCACGTGGCTTGGTACCTTTTTCGGTGAGGCAGTCACATCTTGCTTGCTCTGTGTCTGGGTGACAACTGCAGACTGACTCTTTTCCCAGAATTCTCCTGTTCTTATTGTACCGCCTATACTTCCTACCTGGCTACTGGCCAATCAGCATTTTATTAAAAATAATACAAGTGACAGGGTACAGATCATTGTCCCACAGCAAGTTTATTTGCCCATTAGAAAGTAAAGATCCCAAGATATGTAGCTATTCACTTAACCATTATAAACATAGGCAGCTACCCCAAACTTGATCTAATTTTGTGCTGTTCTGTTATTATTATCAGGGGTAGTGCATGCATACACCTTGGATTGACTGCTTTCTTATAATTTCATTGTGCAGAAAAGAAATGTTTAAAGAAAGCATAGCTGGTAGCCCTCAAATCTTGAGTGTAGATAAACATTTAGCATTAAAGGAAATATTAAAAGGAAAAGTGTTCCCCATTGCCTTGCATGGCCAGACCTTTTTCTTATTCTCCTCTGTTCCTATGTTTGATAGTATGTATGTGTATTTATCCACATTCTGCTTTTTACTTATTACCTTTTTGTGTGGGAGGGGGGAGTAGGGGAAGTAATGCTGGGCATTGGACAAGGGCATCAGGCATGTGTGGCAAGCAGCACTATTTTGGTGATGATGCTTTAAAAATCAGCATCAGATATTGCTTCTTAGCAGATACTTCTCTGCCTAAAGCTTTTGTGTTGTGTAGCTGTGCCGTTCAGGGTTCAACATGTCATGCCAGGCCTAGAATGGGCTTCCACATAGCTGAGTCTTGAGGGTCCCACGGCGTGTGTTGCACACGAAGTGAAACTTTTAACTGACACTTAAGCCGCGTTCACTTGATGAAAAACAGCAGAAAGTGCGTCCTCGAGACAAACTTGACACGTCTTTCAGTCTCAGCACTGCTGCTGTCTCAGCACTGCTGCTGTCTGTTGCCCAACCACTGCTGTTGGCAGCTCTGATGCTTCCTGTACACTGGGGCTTCTAGCTGGTAGATGCTCCTCCAGGTGATAGCAGCCAACACTGTCTTTGCCAAATGCCTTCTCGGGACTGGCGAGGTGTCTGAGCAGTTAAGAGCACCTGTTGCTCTTGCAGAGGACCCTACTTTGGTTCCCAGCACCTGCATGGTGGCTTACAATTGTCTGTTAATACAGGTTCCAGGGAATCTGATACCCTCTTCCGACCTCTACAAGTACTGCAAATGGTACAAATAGATGCACCCACACACAAAAAGAATAAATGTAACTTTTTAAATTAAAAATTACTTTTGAAGTGAAGACTACTATTCTAGAGTAATTGTTTATAAATGTCTTTAAATAAATATATAAGACAGTTTATTAATTTTAGATATAGTATAGAAAAAAAACATTTTCTCTACTATCTAGAATATTTATTCCCTGGCCAGTGAGATGACTTGGTGGGTGGAGGTGCTTGCCACCAAGCCTAACCGCCTAGGTTCAGTCCTTAGGACCCACGTTGTCCTTTGACCTCCACATAAGCACCATGGCATGCAAACTCCCCCTCCCACATAAAGTAAATAAATTAAATGTGTTGAAAAATTAAAAAAATAAAAAAGCCATTATTCCCTGTAGTTGAAATTTTTATTTTTCTCTTGAAATCGTATAAACTGTTGGTTGTAGAAAACACAAAAGAACATAACACAGAAAAGGCGATGAGTTTAGTTTGGGGATATCTGAGCTGCACCTTCATTGCCTGGCACTCGAAGGAGAGCTTATGAGAATCAGAGGGCAGAGGTGGTGTCTGACATGGGGGCCTGACTCCTGACTGTGGTGTGCACTGAAGTGATCTATACCCACGCGCATGCTTTTAATTCCCAACTTCTTTATTCAAGATGGTTTATTAGCATATATTGACTATACATATGCATAACAGCAGGGTTTATTATTTAATATTATTATTATTTATGATCAGTATTAATACATATTGATCAAATTCGCAGCTCCCCCTTACCTTCCCTTGTCCCCCACTAGCTCTCCTTCTCAGCTCTCCTGCTTTCATGTTCCTGTTTTTGCCTTTGATTGCCCAGCAATTGCCATTAGGGTTGTTTACAGGAGCATGAGCATTCAACAGCTACACCACTGAAGAAGATAGTTCTCCCTCCCCAAGCAACCATTAACTGACATACATCCTCGAGGAGGAGTGGGGCCTCATCCCATCTTTTGCCTCCATGACAGGGTGTTATGCAGGTAATCACAGTTGTTGTGAATTCAAGAGTACAATATTCACATACTAAGAAATTAGCATTCCTGCACTGCCCCTCTCCTTTTCACTATGTTCTTTCTACCCCTTCCTCGAGTGATATTCCCTGAGGTTTAGGGGTGTGATGTAGATGCCCCACTCATGGCAGAGCTTTCCCCAGCCATTGTTCTCATCACTGTGACATTCAACTACTCACAGCAGAAAGCAGCTTTTTCAACTGAAGCTGGCAGTAGTGCTATTCAGTAGGCATAGTGGTTATTGGGAAGGGAATTTGACAAACCTATTGTGTCCATTTAGCAAAGCAACAGCAGTAGTTTTCCCCAGTGGTACCTATGATCTCCCCAACCATAGTCTTTTTTTTTTTACCAGATATGAATTCTTCCCTCCTGGCCTTCAGATCCACTCAGAAATCAGTTGGTTATTCTACATAACATATTTGCTACTATTGTACCAATGGACTCATGTTCTTTGACATAATAAGATGATGGATCAGAAGGTCAAGTTTGAAGGCATTCTTCCTATACCTCCTTTTGTTAAGCAATTTTTTTAAAGATTTATTTACTTATATGTATAGTGTTCTGCCTGCATATACACCTGCAGACCAGAAGAGGGCATCAGATCTAATTAGAGATGGTTGTAAGCTACCATGTGGTTGCTGGGAATTAAATGCACAACCTTTGGAAGAACAGGCAGTGTTCTTAATCGTTAAGCCACCTCTCCAGCCCTTCCTATACTCTTATATTGAAGACAGTTTTCTTTTTAAAGAGAATCTTGCTTTGTTTCATCTTCCTCAATAACTTAATGAAGAGGAGAAAGGGTTCTGAAGGGTTTACTGAGTCATTGCATATAGAGGGTGCAGCCAGGTTTCAAGACAAGAAGCCTGTTTCTCATGCTGTGTTATCTGCCACCTCTTCCAGTTACTGGGAAGGTGTGACAGCTGTTTCCCAGCAGGAAAGAGGAACAGCATCGGCTTTCGCGAGGCATGACTCTCTGCAGCTGTCCTCTTAAAGACAGTGTTAACTTTTTTGGTAGTCTATAAATTACTGTCAGCGGTCCCACCATCATGCTTCATTCAGGGTAAGCAGTGGCCATAATTTCCAGATATAAGCTAGAAACCATAAAAATGTAATTGTATAGGGAAAAGGATAAAATTATGATAATGCTGGCTTCTTGTTGAGTGCTCACTCTTTCATCTTTCCGGTAGGAGCCCTATTTGTTGACATAGCTTTTCATAGTGGAAATGGTGCCCAACATGGGAATACATGCCAAAACTCAATTTTTTTAGAAATAAATTCTACCACTAATTAGTAGAAAGTGTGTATTTTGTTAGACTGAAATCCAGTTGAGATAATATTTTAGAAAAATGTTTATATTTTAAAACATATATTTTTCTATGCATTAACTCAAAGAAAATAGAGCCAAGTAAATTTACCTAGATAATGTCTGCTTCCAAAACTGATACATTCAGCACAATCACCTGCACATTGACTTTTCTCTTTCACCAATGCAGTGTCTTGTGTTGGTGTTGGAGATCAAACCCAAGGCCTCCCACGTGTCAAGAGCCCTCTTTCCCTGGAGCCATGCTGTCCGCAGCCCTGCTGGGCTGGCTTTGTGTGATGATCTGACTGTACCTGCTATGGCTTTTTCTTGACTTTTCCTCCTTGAAAGTGTCTCCTGTGATCTAGAAATACTTGGAGCTGCTATGCTCCAAGTATTAAATTGTGAAATTTAATATATAGCATTTAATATTAGATAAGTTATTATTTATAAAAGCAATTAATAATTTATACAATAGTATATGATTATATTTAATATATGCAAGCAGCATCTTATAGTTGGTGTTGGGATGAAAGCAGTTAAGAGGCTAAGACTGGGTTCTAAAGCTTTGGGCGAGACAAAGCAGCACATCATCCCATTTTAAAGTCCTGTTTAAATAGGTCAGAAGATGCTCGCACGCTGGCTGCTATGTATCGTGAGTGCTTGCATCATTTTCATGAGTCTGTTTGTCAGGACTTTCTGCTGAGCCTAAGGAATTGGAATGAGCACTACTTATGCAGATGTTCAGATGAGATCTTTAAAGAAAAGGCCATTTGTTGTGCCTCTCTTTTTCCTCCCTTCAGAAAAATACAACCCTATGATAAACATTTGTTTAGTACATGAATCAGATGTTATGCTTTTAGTATGAAAAGAAATAACACTGTATTTCTCCAGTTTGATTTTATTGAAATTCAGTTTTTTACAGTCCCTGTACATGGTGTTAAACAACTGTGCTTCAGAAGAAGCCAGAAGTCAGTGGTGCACTGCTGCAGTCACAGCTTCTTGGGGAGAGGGGAGAAGATTGCTTAAGCCCAGGACTCGACATAGTCCCTGTTCAGGAAAAAAAGAAATTAGAGCATTTCTTTTCACTGTTAAATTCACATCGCTGTGTCATCTTGAGAGTTCTTATCCTGTAGTTTATGAGGAGAAATGAATTCAGATTTCTTACGAAGTTAAATATGAGTTAAAAAGAAGTTATTGGTCATACCATACTCATTTAAGATAGCTTTGTCCATAGTGGCATTTGGTTCTTTAAGATATATTTTGATAATTGTGTGTGTGTGGCCGTGTGCCCATCAAACTCTTGATATTTGGTTCTTTAAGACATTTCATACTGAGGCAGAAGATACAACTTAGCGGTTCGAGCACTTCTTGTTCTTGTAGAGGACCTGGGTTCAGTTCCCAGCATTTAACATGGCACCTTATGATACCAATAATTCTAGTGTCAGGGGATCGGACATCCTCTTCTGACCTTGGGCTGACACATGTGTTATGCACAAGCATACATGCAAGCAAAACACTATACATTAAAAACAAAGAAAAACCTTCATACCATACAAACCACGTTTTGTAAAATATTTTTAGTGTGTGTGTGCATGCGCGCGTTATGTGTATGGGCACATGCATCCTAAGGTAGGCGTGTGGGGGTCCATTGCAGGAGTCAGTTGCCTTCCACTGTGGGAGTCTATGGATTGAACTCAGGTTGTCAGGCTTAGCTCCTGGTCCACTCAATGGTCCCAGTCCTAAAATTGTAAACTGATTGTAAATTTGGACATCTGACCAAGACCTCTTCTTGTGGACAGAAAGATGATTTTCTTCCACCCAATGGTCAGGCTTTTAAGATGTTTACCATTTTTAAAGTGAAAATTCTAATGTTATATATAACATTATATATGATCTGAGTCTCTAGATCATTAGAATGTTCTCCAAATAACAGAAATGGCTCTATAGGACAGCCAATATTTTTATGCAGTTTCTCTTAGAGAAATAAAATTCTTTATCCTAGATCCGATATCCACTTCTCACAAGATGATTGCTGAGAAGGTTCTAGGAGGCGTCTGTTAAAAAAGCATTGCTTTCTGTTAACTAGAGACGTGCAAGCCAACCAGCGCGCCGTAGCCTTAGTTGCAGAAATGATCCACACTGCTAGTCTGGTTCACGATGATGTTATTGACGACGCAAGTTCTCGAAGAGGAAAACATACAGTTAATAAAATCTGGGGTGAACAAAAGGTATGATGGTTTTTATTGTTGCTTTGGAAATAATTTCTTACCAAATTACATGTTATGGGATTGCATTTGCATTTCAGATTTATAAAACACTCTTGTTTGAACGTGGTCTTTGGAGTTTCAAAGAAGTGTCTGTGTTGTCTCTGTAACAGTGCTTGACAGCAAAAAAACAAACTCGGTGTTTTTCCTTAACTGTGTGTTTCATTAGAATTTCTTCTAGTTATAAGGAAAGGCATCTTCATGGTATTTCTTGGGGAATCCTACATTTTTCTGTTTGACTCAGATTGCCTACATTCATTTGAACCCATAAGCATGTGTTATTTGCTGCATGTTCAATAATATTAAAGCAAATAAAAACTACAAAAAAGAAAAATCTCAGAAATAGTGTTCTACTATCAAAACTTACCTTTTTAAAAGAGGTTCTAATAAGATTTGGTTTACACATACACACATATATGAAATTTTTATGTTTGATATATTAAATATATATATCATGTTTTGCCTGCATGTATATTTGTACACCACTTGTGTGCCTGGTGTACAAGGAGGTCAGAAGAGGGCATTGGATCCCCTGGTAGCAGGTTAACACATTTTAGAAACCACCATGTGGGTGTTGGGAATAAACCGTGGGTCCTCTGAAAGATCAGCCAGTTTTCTTGACTTCTGAGCCATCTCTCCAGCCCCTATATATTTATTTTTAAGCATAGTTCTCATTTTATTAGCGTTGCTTTAAGGGAACATGCAAAATAGGGACTTGGAGTTGAGGATTTATAAATTACAGGTTAGAGAATGCAGTTGAACAAATGAAAAGGAGGATGTGCAGGTCGTCTGTGATCAGCACACATTCACCCGCACCTGTGCCTCCATTGGCCATCTCACCCCTCTTCATTGTTCTTCACCTACTTAGAGCATCGGGTTCCCTCCTGTGCTGGCTGTGCTTTAATAGGAATGAGTTGTATAAAATGATAATTGGTAAGCTTATATTAAGTAGCTTATTCCAGATAATAGTGAACAGATAAATACTAAAATGATTGTTTTGGGCAGGGATGTAGCTCTGTTGGTAGAACACATGCTTAGCATATAAAGAAGCCCTGAATTCACCCCTAATGTCTCATGAATGGGGTGTGCCCAGCACTCAGGAAATGGAGACAGAAAAACCTGAAGTTCAAAGTTCACTTTGGCTGCATAACAAGTTGGAAGACAACCTAGCTTTTTAAAAAAATTAAATTCTCTAAGTGAAAATTTCTGTGAACTCTAACATTTCTGTGTAGCAGGAGTAGTACTGATGCATATCTTCAAATATGCAAAGTAATGTGCATGTGTAGACGGTGTACTTGGCTGTACCATACAATTGACTGCATATATATAACTGATAACTTGTTCTGGGCACATTAATATCCTGGGGATCAAACCTGGGCATGCTAGGCAGGTGCTTAACTACTGACGTAGCTGTGAACTTTTTAACTGTAAAGGTTTTTTTTTTTCTCCTTTTTCCAGGCTGTTCTTGCCGGAGATTTAATTCTTTCTGCAGCTTCCATAGCTCTGGCACGGATTGGAAACACAGCTGTTATATCTATTTTAACCCAAGTTATTGAAGATTTGGTGCGTGGTAAGTTGATTCTGACTTTCCTGTTTTATTCAATCCTGGTTTTAGCCAGGCAGTAAAAAGCATATCTCAAGTAACCATTCTCCTTCTTCATAGGTGAATTTCTTCAGCTAGGGTCGAAAGAAAATGAGAATGAAAGGTTTGCCCATTACCTTGAAAAGACCTTCAAGAAGACGGCCAGTCTCATAGCCAACAGTTGTAAAGCAGTATGTACGTTCTGTCTTTTTTCAAGTTGAAAAAAGCCCACACTTATTGTTTGGTAGCTAATCTCCTAGACATCTAATTAGAGAATCTTAAAATAGCATCCTAAAGTCTCAAAAAGTCAGAGAAAAGATTACATCCCAGACAACTTCTGATGTGTTTTCATTTTTGTTGTCTTCTTTTGGTATGGAAATAATGAACTTTTCTTTCATCTTTCCTCCCCCAAGAATCAATCAAAATTCCTGCCAGTCTAGACTGGCAAGATAGCTCAGCAGGGAAGCCCTTGCCACACAAGCCTGAGGTTAGATCCCTGGAACCCAGGAGAGGAGAGAAGTGTTTCCAGGGGCTGTATTCTGGCTGTGGCACCTGTGTCTCCATACTGAAGCATGTTACATGTTAAGTCAATATATTTCCCAGTCGGAACAGTGTGGCATTCTGAGCAGCTCTCTGTCATAGTTTTCTCACAAATTGTTTCTGACATGTTACTCTTTTTTTTTTTTTTTTTTTTTTTTTTTTTTTTGATTTTCGAGACAGGGTTTCTCTGTAGCTTTTTGGTTCCTGTCCTGGAACTAGCTCTTGTAGACCAGGCTGGCCTCGAACTCACAGAGATCCACCTGCCTCTGCCTCCCGAGTGCTGGGATTAAAGGCGTGCGCCACCACTGCCCAGCCATGTTAATCTTAAAAATAAATTATCACATATATATTTACCTAGGAGACAATTATTTTAACTGTTAGATTCCACTAGTATTCTATATCCTTGTTAATAAATGCATAGTAGACCTAACCAATTATGTCTCCTATACAAAAGCTATAACTTTCAGAGTATAAATTGAGTAATAACATCTTCCTCTCGCAGTCTCCCTGGTCTTCCTCACCTCCTCTTTGTATTGTGCTCTCTGTCTCTAAGCTTTATCCAAATGTTTAAATCAGTGTCTTTAATCTGTGTATTAAAATGTGTGATAATCATTGTTAATTCACACATACAGAACAGTCTGTCCGTAAACTATCCTATGAGAAGCCATGTTAACGCATGCCTATACCCTAATAGAAACAGGAAGATTGTGTACTCAAGGCCAACAGAGCTACATAGTAAGTTTAAGGCCACCCTGGGCTGTAGATGACATCTGTCTCAAAAACAACACATTGTTTATCTAAGCATGTCTCAGACTAAGAGGTTTAGTGGAGAAATCTGAGCAAGCAGTGGTCCTGTCTAATAGTCCTGTACAATCAAGACAGTAAGAGAGACACATAAGGTCAAATGTAAACTATCACCTCTGAATGTTTTTAGCAAATTATACTAAAAGGGAACCTTCTTCTAGTCCCTTGATGATAATGCCTCTATTTTGCCATGCTACAAGGAACATATACACATTAGGTATGGTGACTCATGCCTTTAATCCCAGCACTCGGGAAGCAGTGGCAGGTAGATCTCCATGAGTTCGAAGCTAGCCTGGTCTACAGAATGAGTTCTGGAACAGCCAGTGATGCCACACAGAAAGACCCTGCCTCCAAAACCCGGGGGGAAAATTCAGTTAAAGAAACATACACTTATGGGCCAGAAAATATACAGAGCATTTGGAAGAGTCCAGACCAGAGAGAAAAGGAAGTAACTTGGACTTTTAAATGTATAATAGGCCCTTGTGAGCAGGGTTGTCAGAGCCTGGAGGCCAGCAAGGACTTTGATATGCAACCACAGGGGTATGTTAGTGGAGGCTTAAGTCTCTTCTGCCAGAGGCAGGGGAGGGAAAACCTTTTTCACAAGTTCCTGAAAGATGCTAGACTTTTATCTAACCACTAGAAATCTGTAGTCTAGCTTTAGCACATTCTGGATATATGAACTGCCTGAGACCTGATGCATAGCAAGAAACTAACAAACAAACAAACAAAAAAAAAAAAAAAAAGGAACAGTACCTCCTCAGGTGCTACTCATGTGTTGAGAGAAGTTCACTGATAACTTCATAGGTTTATTTACCACTGCAGTTTCTAACTATTAGCATTAGGTGGGGATGCTGTTACTTCTAAAACACTAAATGAGTATTCTCTGGGCACGAAGGAGCACATCTACATAGGACCAGGAAGAAAGGGAAGTAACCAAAAAAATAAAAGAAGTGTTTGTGCAAGCCACAAGGCGGCGTGCTCTCCGTGTCCTTGATGCCTATTAGAATAACAATAAAATCATAGTGCAGGCACTCTGGGTGTCAATGGGTGGAAATATCCCAGAGGTGTTAAGTATTTAAAATGACTATTTTTATGTGTTCTTGGTATTTAAGATGTAGACATCTGAGCAAAGACATTCATGCACAGGAAATTAGATGTGCCAAAGAGGAGATAAGAATTTGGAGATGATGTCCTAGTCTTGCTGCAGCTTGATGTGCTATGGCAAGCTGATATCCATGGGAGTTCTGTCCGTAGTAGCCATGGGAAGAAGGAGTGTGTGGGATAGGGGAGGGAGGGGAAACTGTGGTTGGACTGTAAAAACAAATAAACAAGCAAACAAAACATTGGAGATGAAGATCATTATAGAAGTCTTGGGAGTCTATAATGCTGTGAGAATTTAAAGGAAGCTTATCAAAATTTTATTTGGTCTACTAAAGACACCATTTTCCCCTTACTGCCTCCCCACCCCTTTTTATCTACCTATTACGTTTTGACCAAAAGAAATACTAAAATCCAGAGAGGGGGCTGGCTAGAGAAACTGCTTTGAGGCTTTGAATGATATTAAAATCACTTGCTCAGTAAGTCTCCTGTATACAGACATTTAGGTTTCTAGTATTAGACAGTCATAAGCTACTGTGTGTGTGTGTGTGTGTGTGTGTGTGTGTGTGTGTGTGTGTGTGTGTGTGTAAATTTCGAGGCAGTATATGTGTAACTTTGTTAAATACCATCAGATCTCCTTGTGTGTGTGTGTGTGTTAGTACCATCAGATCTCCTTGTGTGTGTGTGTGTGTTAATACCATCAGATCTCCTTGTGTGTGTGTGTTAATACCTTCAGATCTCCTTGTGTGTGTGTGTGTGTTAATACCATCAGATCTCCTTGTGTGTGTGTGTTAAATACCATCAGATCTCCTTGTGTGTGTGTGTGTGTGTTAATACCATCAGATCTCCTTGTGTGTGTGTTAATGCCATCAGATCTCCTTGTGTGTGTGTGTGTGTGTGTTAAATACCATCAGATCTCCTTGTGTGTGTGTGTTAAATACCATCAGATCTCCTTGTGTGTGTGTGTGTTAATACCATCAGATCTTGTATAATGCATGCGCATTACTGTCAGCCATTTGAGTAAATCTAAATAATGTTCAAATCATTGAGGACTATTTGACTTTTTATTTTGTTTTGATTTTTTTTTTTATTATATAAGTATTTGGAGAGGTACCTAAATGGCACAGCACATGGTTTGTGGAAGCCTTTATTTGGCTTCTAGAGATCAAACCCAGGTTGCCAGGTTTTGGGGCAAGAGTATTTATAATTAAGGCTGTTTTTATATCTATTTGTTTTTAATTGTCGATGTATTTTATATATTTATACTGTGTATTTGCAGGAGGTTTGTTATGTTTTGTTTGAGGTAAAATCTTGCCCTGAATTCTAAGCTGGCCTGTAACCCATGGTCTTCCTGCTTCAGCCTGGATTACTGAGATTCCTGATGCATAGTGTCACCTCTACGTCTTTGTGATACAGCCTTTGTTGCATCTATTTTCTCTCTACCTGTTTAGCATATTTATCTATAATGGTACAGACTTAAAGTCTCTACAGTATTTTATAATGTTTTCATTGTTTTCATGTGTATGCGTGTTTTGCCAGCTTGTGTGAATGTGCATTGTGTGTTTGTAGTGCCCACTGAGTTTAGAACAGGGTGTTAGATTCCTTGAGACTAGAGTTGTAGATGGTTGTGAACAACTATGTGGATGTTGGAATTGAACCTAGGTCCTCTGGACGAGCAGCCAGTGCTCTTAACTACAGAGCAGTCTTCTCCAGCCCTTCTAACCCTTTTTGTTTGTTTGTTTTGTTTTGAGACAAGGGTTTCACTACATAGTCCTGGCTGATCTGGAACTCTATGTTAGAACTCTCTGTTAAAAATACCCCTACTTCTGCCTCCTAAGTGCTGGATGGAAGATGTATGCCACCACAGTGTCTACACTATTTTAAACAAATAAGATGATAATACATACTATTTACCCATCAGAAAATATCTCTAATCTTACAGTGGTGTGAGTATACATTTCAAAGATAAGAGATTCTTCTCAAACTTTGCCCCCTCCAGTTCAAACAGTGCTTCTCAGTCTTTCTGAGATGAAGTTTGTGGGAATGGTGTTATAGATGGTCCTCAAGTGGCATCTACTTCAGGTAAAACAGTTGAGCTCCTCTTTCTTTGGACTGATCATCTTTCATACTCCACCCACCTCCAGGAAGATTTGGGGATCTCTCTGGTGCTGAATACAAGCACTGTCATACAGCTTGCCTTCTTGCCATTTTGTTCATTGTGCCATATTGTATCTGATTTTATACTTGTGACAGTTGTTTTCTGTCCCTTAACCTAGGTAGGAGAACCAGCACTCTTTACAGTGGTCTTCAAGCTGAAGAAAAATTTTGACTCTTAAGTCAATAAGGAGTGCATTGCTGGGTTAGTATATATAAGCCAGGAAGGGACACCGTGCAGACAGACCTCAGCTTGTGCTCGCAGGCCTGGGCGACTTTGTTGATCCCTCTGGCTTTCGTTGTGTCGTTAGAAGCAGCAAAGCTGACTGACTAAGAGAACACTCTCTAGAGCCAGGCATTTGGATTTAGGTTCTGATTTCTGCATGTCTTAGCTATGTAACGCCTAGAATATTCAACACCTCAGTCCTCAAAGCTCATAAGTAAGTAAATAAGAAATTTTAGGATAGTGCATGGTGAATACCCAGAATTGGTTAGATTTTATCATCATTAGCCACAAAAATATTTATGAGCTATTGTGAAACCTAAGTAAGTTCTAATGCTAGTTCCGTGTACCACAAGTGATAATTCATTGACTTTAAAAAGACTTTTTCCATTTATTTTTATTTTTTTTTTGAAGGAACTTTCTGTTTCTGGGTATCTGACTTTATGTTGAGAAGACAGCATTAATCTCACTACTGCAGATTGCTTCATTAATAGTTCTTTCTGCTTGGGGGGTGGGATCATTTTGTTCTGAGTTTAGCATATTCAGCTATCTGAACCTTGTCTTTCTCTCACTCTGACCCAGCTTGGTGCATATCTTGACTTCTTTTCTAAGTTTACCTCCATGTGGCTCACATAATAGTTGAAAAGAGCCCTTCCTCAGAGGCCATGGATTATAGGTCTTTGCCTTTGAAAACAGTTAAGACTTTATTATTCATTCAGGTATCTGTCTGGCCTTTCTGGTGTGTGCTTTTGAATCCTGATCTGCCAGCATTACAGCTGCATACTCTATTAAGTCATCAGAAAGTATTGCCAGGGCTGAAGTGGGCAGAGTGCTAGAGCACTTCAAAGCCATGGACTTAATCCTCAGCACCAAAAGGGGAAACAACAAAAATTATAGCTAACAGATCCTCCTGCCTGCATCCTGTGGATGCAGAGAAGAGAAGGGGGGTATTTTGTTTTCTGACTCAACTGTGTAGCCTAGGCTAGCCTCAATTTTGCAATCTTCCTGCCTCACCTCCATGGCCAGCTAAACAAGAGGGTCATTTTCTTTCTTTTTCCTCTTCTTTTATTCTGCCTATTGTGCAGAGCCCAAAGCAATATGCTAGGTAAATGCTTTACTACTGAGCTGTATCCACAGCACTGAAGGAGAGTCATTAATGGCAAATTTCTCCATTCTAAAGAGGTAAGAGTTTAATTTGTACACTTTACAGGTGAGGAACAGAAGGATCAGGCAGCAGATAAAGTCACTGGTAGTTGTTAGAGGCATACTCCAGCCTTGCAGGCTTCTGGAGAGCTTGTCCCACCTTCCCATGCTGATGTGTAGGAGGGAAGTGGTCTCCAATAGAGAACCAAAGAAATAGGCAGGGTGGTTATTTATCACCAGTGACCTATTTCATCTGGCTTCCTTGCTGAGCTTCAGCATAGACTTTCCTTTCAAATTGAGCAGAATGTCTCCCCAGTTCCCCTCTTGTTCTTTCCCCGTCCTTGATTTCTGAAAATGTGGCTGAGCCTGTTTAGCATGCTCAACAGTGCAGCAGGAAGTAGTGTAGATTAGCATGCTCAGCACTAACCAGATTCTGTTTGAGGCTTTAGAAGTCCTACTTCTCTCCTTTTTGGAAGGGTGGGGGATGTAATCAAACAGTTCTAGTACAGTTAAATTACTTCTGATGAGAGAGGGATAGAAACAGTAGATCCAGGGAGGACCCTTCTCATAGTGAAGAAACAGTAAGTCCAGACAGAGAGTGAGGCTGTTGACAGACAGCAAAAAACAGCTGCATTGAGAAAACGGGTAGCTGGTTGTGGTGGTACATACCAGTTTTATTTGCTGAAGGAGGTAGAGGTAGAAGGATCACGAGAAAAGGTGTGATCACCAAAACTGACCCACTGATGAAGAGGTGCTTGACAATGTTGTATAGATGAGATTCTACCCCTGAAATGAGGGTGACTTCTCAGAGGTCATTAAAGCCAACAATTGCACTGATTGCTGGGAGCCAGCATTTTACACAATGGGACCTTTTTGTATATCAGAAAGATTGGCTTAGCTTATTAGAAATTTTGTTTATGGTTCTTTGGAAGACTGTATCTTGTTTGAAAGAACTGGAGGAGGAAGGAAGCCTGCCAACACAAATCCAGTCCCTGACTCCATTTAAAGCTGGAGAAGAGACACCAGAGTGGCACCCACACTCTGCACACACATCACACACACTCACAAATATTAAAATAAGTGGAAGAAAATGGGCTAGGGTTGTGCCTGGATGGTAGCGTGCTTGCCTAGTTTGCATGAGGCCCTGGACTCTATTCTCAAAACTGTATAAAAAGAAACACAACTTCTTAATATATTTGGTCTCCCTTAGGTGCCAGCAATCCCGATTGTAACATAGGCTTGTTTCTTAAGGGATGTGTAAGTGGCTCTTTCTTCAGGGTCGGCTGCCTGTGTCTGGATGCTACAGCTTACCAGAATCGGTTTTTTTAGATTTATTTATTTATTTATACAGTATCCTGCCTGTAGGCCAGAAGAGGGCACCAGATCTCATTACAGATGGCTGTGAACCACCACATGGTTGCTGGGAATTGAACTCAGGACCTCTAGAACAACAGTCTGTGCTCTTAACCGCTGAGCCATCTCTCCAGCTCCCAGCCTACCAGAATCTGTTTTTTATTTCAGGTCTCTGTCCTGGGCTGCCCCGATCCAGTGGTGCATGAGATTGCCTATCAGTATGGGAAAAATGTTGGAATAGCTTTTCAGGTCAGTCTGCCTGTTTGTGGGAATGGTGAAGAGTAGGCACAGCCAGCATTGCCCTCAGTGTAGAGCTTAAAGCAGGGAGGACAGTGGGTGTGACTCATTTCTCCTTTCACCAGCTCATAGATGACGTATTGGACTTCACCTCCTGCTCTGACCAGATGGGGAAGCCAACTTCCGCAGACCTGAAGCTAGGCTTAGCCACTGGCCCTGTCTTGTTTGCTTGCCAGCAGGTAGGTTGTATTGTCTTTGAAATACTGCTGAGGAGCCATGCCTTTAGGCACAGCTGATGAAATATGAGAAAAAGAACAGCTGGAGGCATTTAGATAAGGGACCACAGATTTTATCCTGGTTTCCTGAGATGTTAGGGTGTAATTATACTTCTATAAGCCTTATCAGTGAACACAGATTGTAATCTTTTTAGTTGTTGTAAGGGCTAGTTGATGTAATATTCATTATCTTGTAAATCAGAAAGGGCTAGTGGGATTTAATATGTTTTGGGTGTTACAAGGTTGACAGAGGTGTGACTCAAAGCCTCTTAAAGGTACAGGAAGTGCCAAGGGTGTCTAAGTGTGAGAAATTCGTAAGTTCTAGGCATTTAATGGAGCTTTTGCACTTTGAGAGAAGCTTTAGAGCCTCAGCCATTGCTTCTGAAGTGAAGAGGTCAATGCATTAGGACCACATAGTTCCTTCCTTTTCCAGATTGAGACTGTCAAGGAAGTAAGTAAAGCTGCTATCCTGTTGTTCATAAATATTCATGAGATGCTTAGGAAGTGTCAAAGATGCTGCAATGACTGTCAAAGCAGCCATTTTCACAGCATCTTCTGGACCCTAGCCATATATATGCTTTTGGCTATGCCAGATGCTACTTGGAATAAATGGGCCATTAGCTGTGATGGGGTGTGTTTAAAATAAATATTCATCTGAGTAGTATTTAATTGGCTATTTATTAGTGTAATAAAGTGATGATCACCAACTGCCTTTTTGCTCTAAAATTTTAAAAATTTTCGGGAGGTGGTGGCGCACTCCTTTATTCCCAACACTTGGTAGGCAGAGGCAGGTGGATCTCTGTGAGTTTGAGGCCAGCCTGGTCTACAGAACAGGTTTCAGGACACCTCCAAAGCTACAGAGAAGCCCTGTCTCAAAAAACCAAGGTGGGGATGACAAACTTTTATCATTCTTCTCATAAATTTTGCTTTTATTCTTTAACATGTAAGTAATATCTCTAGAACAAAATAGCTCCATTTTGATATTAAAACCAATGACCTTCCTTATGATTACTTTTTTTTAATATTTATTTATTATGTATACAATATTCTGTCTGCATGTATTCCTGCAGGCCAGAAGAGGGCACCAGACCTTATTACAGATGGTTGTGAGCCATGTGGTTGCTGGGAATTGAACTCAGGACCTTTGGAAGAGCAGGCAATGCTCTTAACTGCTGAGCCATCTCTCCAGCCCCTTATGATTAATTTCTGATTCAAGAAAGAGAAGAGATGATTTTCACCCTCTTTTCTAGCAGAGCTACTGTGGGTGATATTGATTGATTCTAGAGGAGGCTGATGCCTGGATGGGGCCTGGGGACCATAGACATTCTCAGTCAACTGAAGGATAAATACTGAACAGAGACGATGGGACACTCAGAAACTCTTGTCATCATTACCACGCTCCATCTTCTCACAATTTTGAGGCCAAGTTAAGCGAAAGGTGTGCAGTTCAGATATAATAGCACAGACCTGTAACCCCAATACCCAGAGGCTGATGCAGGAGGATCGTGAGTTTGAGAACAGTCTAGGCTACATATATTTAAAAAACAAAACTCAGATATTAAAAAAATGACAACAAAACATATACATGCTATGAATGGTGGGTCCCTTTTCCCATGAGACAGAGACTTATTAACTCACTAGCCCAATATTCAGAAAGATTATTAATATATATATGCCAAGTTGAAAAAACATTTCAAGAAAACCTTTTGTACATTAAAGCTTTAGTGAGGAACATTTTATGTTAGGCCATAACCCCCTGCACATTCCCAGTATTCCTGAGTCATGTGAGTATAAAATGAAGGTATATCCGATAATAGAAAAGTTAGTCATTGGCCAGCATTTCTTGTACAATTTCAGGCCTTCATCCTCTCACAGGTTCATGTGCATGAGTAAACTTTCCCTGACTTAGTCTGTGAAGAGTTCTGGGTTGTTCTGCTTTTAGAAATCTCAACAATTATAAATGTTTTTCATGAGCTCCGTGAAACAAATGGACTAGACTGGCTTCTTTTGATTGTTTCATTACATCATTTCTAAAGGATCCAGTTTACTTTCCTCTACACAAAGGATTAATAGCTGATATGCATTCATAGATAATGGGACAAAATGAGAAAAGACACGGAATACACAGCTCTTATGATTGACCTGTCTATAATACACAGCTCTTATGATTGACCTGTCTATAATACACAGCAGATGGGAAATTGCTGAGGCTTTATATTTGGTTGGTTGGTTGGTTGGTTAATTGTTCTTGAAGTAGGAGCAAGGAAAAGGAACAGAATGTTACCCAAACTGTGGTTTTATGTGCGCTTTCTGGAAAATCCCAGAGTCACAAGTCACCCAGTTATTCTGACCAAACAGCACTTTTCTTGGTTTGCCTGTGAGGCAATGGGAAAGAGTTAGAAGGCATCATGCAGCCTCCAGAAGGAAACACATGATGAAGCTGAGCAGGAACAGTCTCTGGACAGGACTCGTTTCACATTTTGGCAAATGGACCAAAAGTTAATCAAATATATATTTATACTTAGTCAAGCATGTATTCATAAATTGCTCTCAAAACCCTGCGTTTAGGATCTTTATGGATTATACTTTTAAAAAGAGTTTCTTAGCAAGAAATCTGTCAAAAGTTCATGGGGCTTAAAATAACTTGGGAAAATAAATTTCAGAAAATAATGCAGGATTATACAGTATCTTGCTTTAATAAAACTGTGTTTATTTTAGTTTATAAAGGAGGCTTTCTTACATTGATCCTGATCTCACAATTCTGCTTTGTGGTATATAACTGTTTGTTCTATAAATGAAAATGATGCTCATGTCTGGCCAAAATGGAACATCTGGTAGATGGCACAGAAGGCCGTCTTTCCCAAGTCTTCTAAGAGTGGCATTCATTTTACTGTACTTGAATTGCTCCTGCAACTAACAGTGTGGATAATAGTACCCATTAGGTCTACCCACAGACCAGGTAACTCGTATGTCATAGCACTGAAGATATACTGCACACAGTATCCACTATTGTTAGTGATTCACAGCACATTCACTAGAGTACTTGTGAGGTATTTGTAAACCTTTCCTTGGGCTGGTGTCTTGTCCACAGATTTGTCTTTGAACTAATCCATCTGCATAACACTGAAGGTCTTGCTCTGAGATCCTAGGCCTTTCCAAACAGGTGGCAGTCTCCTTGCCTCAGCCTCCCAAGTCATAGTATAATAGCCATGCCCACCAAACCTGGCTTTCCTTTTCCTTTTTAATGCTGCTTGATATTAGAACTTGCTGGGCTAAGTTAACTGATTCTCCTATTTTTGATACCTTTGAGAAGAATTTCCTGGTGGAAATTCAGGCATTTGTTCCTGATGGTCAAGGTGTTTCAGGAGGCTGTGGCTCAGTGGTAGAGATTGTCTGGCATGTGTATGGCCCTGGGCTTGATTCTCGGTGTGCATGTGACACACACACACACACACACACACACACACACACACACACACGTTTCAGGATTTCTGAAGAGGTCCAGTGATTAAGTATATTCTTGTATAAATATTTTGTTTTCTTCAAGAGCAAAAACTTGAGCTCAGTTGAGTACTTGCCTAGCATGCACAAATCACTGGGCTCCATCACCAGCACTTGAGAGGTAGATGCAGAAAGACTAGAAATTCAATACATAGTGAGTTCAAGGCCATTCTGGGCCACTTGAGATTCTGTCAAACAAACAAACAAAAAATCCAAAAATATTGTCAAAGACCTTATTCACAAGTACAAACCAGAGCTAGAGGCAGATGTCTGTAATGGAATTATACACCTAAATAAGAAATCCATTTATCCTAAACAAGTCTCCATCCTTTTTCTTTAGATTCCTTGTACAGTAATATCTATCTGAATTTGCTGTCTCAGGCTTTATGATATGAATTTCCATGCAAGTTTGAATGCACATTTTCTGAAGTATGGTTATAGTAATGTCTGGCAGTTATTTTTGCTGTTTGTGATGCCCCAACAAGTAAAGAATTGATTAGCAATTTTGTCCTTTTTTCCTTGCTTAGATTTGCTGGTTCCCTTCCCTAAAGATAATATTTAATCACACAAATATGGGAACATGAGTAAGACACAGTGATACCTCATTTTGGAAAACAATGGGAGAAAATCGTCTGGCTTTCTATTTCGTCTATGTATTTTTTTTTTTTTTGATTTTTTGAGACAGGGTTTCTCCGTAGCTTTTGGTTCCTGTCCTGGAACTAGCTCTTAGACCAGGCTGGCCTCGAACTCACAGAGATCCGCCTGCCTCTGCCTCCCGAGTGCTGGGATTAAAGGCGTGCGCCACCACCGCCCGGCTCTATGTATTTTTTTTAATCGTCACATTATCTTTCTTGTGTTTTGTAGTCACCGCTCTGTGAATTATTTATTTTATAAGGAAAACATTGAGTACTTTGTGGGGGAACAGGCAGCTGAGCAGTAACTGGAGTGCCCACCTTGTAGCATTAGTAAATAAACAGTCATGTTTCGTTTCATCTGGAATAGCAAAGTAGCGCTAGTGGATTCTTAGACTCCATATTTAATGCATTGAGAAAGGTTGCTGTATAAAGGAATCCTGAATACAGAAACTATAACAAAAACAATTTCACTGAGTTACAGTTCTCATGCTAGGGAACTGAACCTGATTTCCAGGCACCATCAGCCTCATAAGACTGTACCCATCAGTAGCTACTCCCCCATTTTCCTTACTCTAGCCCCAAGTAACCACCAATAGACTTCCAATATACACAAATAAGTATTTGCTTATTTAGTATGGTGTTTCCATGTTGTAGCATGGCTCCTTCCTATTTATACCTAAGCAAAGGTCTACTATAGTCACATTATGTTTCGATGACATAGAAGTATTTTACTTTTTGGGTGAGATTACATTAGTTTAAAAGTTCTTTTTAAAAGCTTTCCTTTCATCTGCTTGTTACTTAATAAGTCACTAGACCTAAATGTCAGGCTGCAGCCGTATTTCCAACTGCCATCACCAGCCCCTGCACCAGATGCTCAGGCTTATGCTATTGTGGTGACTCTTTGGTGTGACAATTCTCCAGGTCTGGGGCCGACTCATGCTAGTGCAGTGATCAATCCCCCTTGCAGCTTTATGAGCAGGTTTCAGAGTTAGCATCATACTCACGCACAGGTGCTTTCCTACTGTAAAATAGCGTGAGCAAGCAAGGGACACAGTCATCAAAATTGTTTTCTCACTGAATCTGGGGCAAGAGCCATCTTCCTGTTTCTCACTTCTCCCTCACATGTGGGGGATGGGGGGAGGCTTCCTGAAGTTTGATATTTGCATAATAAAATTTGCATGCTATTTCAAAGAAGGAATGTAGTTGTTGCTGTTCACTGCAATTTATTTTTCTTTAAAATTTTGTTTTCTTGGTGTTTTGACAGTAAAAGCACCAGAGAAACTACGTATCAGCATATTTTATCACACATAACTCATACTAATAAAAGCTCATGTATCAAAAACAGGGTAATTTTACTAGATGCCTAAGACACCATCACATCTGCTTTAGGATATAGCCTAGAAATAGCCAGGTGGGGGTGAAGTCTTTAAAAACTGAAAGAAATGCCTAAGGATTTGACTTTCTAACCACCAGAATTATCTGACTTGATTTCTTGATTTGTTTCTTTATATGTTTTCATTAATATGCTTTTATTCTTAAAAGACCTAATTTTTAAAATATTTAAAAAATAAAAAATTTTATTCTTAAATACATTACCTTTCTAGGGAAAGAATACCATTTATTGTTTGGTTAGGGCTTCTCCGTAAGCCCTATTTTCTTCTACAAATTCCATGGTCACTGTTACAGGACAACTTATTTTGTCCTTCAGGCACAGTGCCAGGGAAAATGCTGTAAGCATCGATGTCTGGGGTTAGGCACACCCTCCCTCTTATTACATGGAACTGCAGGCTGCTAAAAATTAAGAAATTTCAAGCTAGGGGGGTTGCTGGCAGACCCGGACATGGAACCTGGGTCTAGAAGTGATGTTTGTGTTGTCCTGGCTTTTTCCTAGTTATTTCTCCTAAATAACTGCTGAGAAATGAAAAGGACAGAAGACATTTTTGTTAAGGCCTTTAAAAAATTCATATCGTGTACCTACACACAGGTGGGGAGACCGTGGCTGAGTGGGCTTTGCAGGAGTCGGTTCTCTCCTGTTGTGAGTTGGGATCGCTCCAGCCATCAGACCCAGCGGCACGTCCACCCTTTTCTCCCATCTGATGCCACAGTGAGCTAGTTCTTGGACCAAACAGTGAACCTAGAAAAGCAGAAAAAACAATTCCCTCCCCTATGAAGTCTCCAAGTCCGTGAGATTTTGTTTCTTGTGGTGTTAGGGATGAAACCAAAGCTCTGACATGCTGACCTGCCCCCTAAACCCTCTGATCTTATAACTCAGGACACTGACCTGGTTGGCTGAGAACCTCTATCTCCTCTAATCCAATCAATCTCAGCTTTGCTATGCATTAAAAAATCAGGGAAGTTCTAGTAATCGTGACATCAGTATAATCAGATTTGCCCTATATACAAGCAGATGTTTATAGTGGCAGTCAACAGTCTGTAATTCCTAACCCTTCCTAGAGCAGTGGTCCTAGACCAGCAGTATCAACATCACCTGGAAATTCATTAACAAGGCATTCTCAATTGATATCCTACTGAATCAGAACCTCAAAGTGCAGTGCACTCAGAACTGGACCACGGATACAACATTACGGTGTTTGGTGCGCATGTGCCTGCTTGTCTGTATGTGCACCACTTACGTGCAGGGCCCTTGGAGTTCTAAGAGCATGGTAGGCTGCATGATGTGGCTGACACCCAATACAAGAGCACCGAGTGTTCCTAACTGTTGCGCTATCTCCAGTATCCATTTTAAATTTTTCTATATAATTACAAACAAGTATTAAATTTCTTCATTCATCCAGGAATAATAAATAGATTTCCCTTCTTTATGGTTAGTTCCCAGAAATGAATGCTATGATAATGAGGCGGTTCAGCTTGCCAGGGGATGTGGACAGAGCCCGACAGTATGTATTAGAGGTAAGACTACTGTTGTGCGTATGCATGTGGAAGTCAGAGGGCAATTGGTAAGACATTTTTGTTGTTGGTGGTGGTTTTTTTGGTTGTTGTTGTTTCTGAAGACAGTGATTATTTGTAGCTTTGGATCCTGTCCTGAACTAGCTTTTGTAGACCAGGCTGGCTTCGAGCTCACCGAGATCTGCCTGCCTCTGCCTCCCAAGTGCTGGGATTAAAGGTGTGCACCACCTACCATGTATGTCTCAGAGATCAATCAAGTTGGGCAGCAGGCACCTTAAGTACCTTTACTAACCTAGGCATCTTCACACATACACACACACACACACACACACACACACACACACACACACACTGGTAAGACCATTTAAAAATACAGAAAGCAACAGTAGGTAGTTACAAAAAATTTTTTAGATACAGAGCCAAGTTGGTCAACCCTTGCTTAGTTTGACAAAAACTAGGAAAGGAGCTCATAAACAACAAACAAATAACAACATCCAAAAAACCAGCTTATCTACTTTCACATTAATTCCAGTGCCTGTGCGCTGTATTTGCAGGAGTTGGTTCTCATCTTGCACCATGTGCGTCTTAAGAGATTGAATTCGCTTAAGCATGGCAGCGAGCTCCTTCACCTACTGAGCCATCTCATTAACCGAAGAAAGCTCAATTAATATAATTATTATATTAGATTTCCCTTCAGTGATACTCCTATGCAGTCAAGGCCAATGAGACCTGCTAGGCTAGAGTAAGCTTTGCTGTGTCCATGAGTATTATTACTGTACTCTGTCTGGGGCTGGCCCCAGCCCTGTCCAAAGCTTCCTTCCTATAACTAGACAGTTACGGTAGCCTTCCCTACTAAAGTTAAGTGGGTCATTGAACACAATTTGAAACCAGCATAGTGAACTATACATTCATGAAGGTTTTTCTTTCAAAGGGAGAACCATTTACTCTGTTCAGGACCTAGAGGCTTATTTTAAACATATTGCTGCATATCTTTAGAACTTTCTCACAGATACCCAAAGTTTTATTTTTTTAAATAATTTCCAGAACCAATGAGATAAATATTTCCAGTGCCAGTGGGTAAAGGTACTTGCTGCAAAGCCTGATGATGCAAGGGACCCTTATGATGGAAGGAGAAAACTCTTACAAGTTTTCCTGTTCCACCACATGTGCCCTATCATGTGCATGCCCACACCCACACACTCAACACATAAATTCAGTGTTTTTGTAAAGAATGATCAGTTTCCAAATTCATAGTTATCTGGAGGCTATGGGTTATATACATAGAATACAGTAAGCAAACAAGTATTGATAACAAGTATAACACATTAAAAATTCTAAGTAATTATGTTTCCAGTGTTTTAGTGAGTGTTTTGACAGTGCTATAAAAGGCTCAAATCTAGTATCCATCAGAGGGGCTCTGGCCTTAGAAACAGTGTAGCCATCATTTGGTACCCTTGAGGGTTACAGAACTGCTCCTTGGATATCAAAGATGCATGAGTGTTTAAAGCTACTTATATCAAATGTTAGAATATTGCTTTGTACTTTAAACCATTCTGGAATTGTTTCTAATAGCTAACTGTGATATAAATGCAACTGATATTGTTTAGAGAATGATGACAAATCTATGTACATGTACATGCTCAGGTGTGTCCAAAAACATGGTTATAGAAAGCTAATCAAATTCTCTAGTGAATAATTGTAGTTCTTATAGTAAAGTATGTGTGGACAACTCAGGATTACTAAAGAGTTGATTAAAACTGAGCAGAAGACAATGTGAATTTAGAAAAGACACTGAAAACTCAAATAGGAAAATCTATAAGGATAACAAATTCTTAAAACAAGACTTTAAAAAAAAAAAAAACCCTCCCTGGTGCTAGATACTAAACAGAACTTTGCACGTTAGCAAGTGCTCTACCACTGAGCATCTCATTTCCAGCCCATTATTTGACTCAAATAGAATGAAAAATAATTCCAACAACTGACAAATGGGATTATATGTAAAAGCTTCTGCAAGATCAACAGACAGCATACACAATAGAAAAAAAACTGCCAACTATACACACTATAAATTTAACACCCAAAATATATAAAGAACTGTAAAAATTGAATGCTAATTTAAGCATTTACTAAGTAGGCTAATGAACTAAACAGATGATTCTCAAAAGAAATACAAATGGCCAGTAAGTATTTAGAAATGTGTTCAACATTCTTAACAATTAGGCAATTAGGGAAATGCACGTTGAAACTGAGACTCCATCTTAGCCACCATCAAAATGGCTATTACCAAGAACAGAAGTGTGATAAAGGCTGATGAGGGTGCAGGGAAAGGGAACAGAGACTCCTGTGGCCACTGTGGGAATCAGCAGAGAACTACCGTATATGTGTGCTCCATAGCACCTATGTCTGGTAGCTCAGCTGCCTGTGACTCCAGTTCCAGGAGCAGAGACATCTTCTAGTCTACATGGCATACCCACATACAGGCAAACACATAATTTTTAAAAAATATTTAAAAATAAAATTATGATATTTGCAGGAAAATGGACAGAACTAGAGATCATTATGTCAGGCAAAATAAGTCAGTTTCAAACAAATCTTTTCTCATAAACAGACAAGATTTAAATTTGTACATGTATAGCTAGCTCGTAAGAGAAGAAAAAAAGGGAAGAAGAGTAAATGGAATGTTTACATAAAAGCAGAAAAGAGTAACATTGAGAAAGAGGACCAGCTAGAAGTGGTGACTGGGTACAGCAGCATGAGGGATCAGTAAGAACAAGTGTAACAATGTGTGTGTATGGGACCCTGGAGATCTCTACTAAGTTAAATCCTTCGCTACATCTTTAGCTAAGATGAAGTCATACATAGAGAATAAAAGTACATACCTTTAATCCTAGGACTTGGAAGGCAAAGGCAGGTGGATTTCTGTGACTCTGAGGCCAGCCAGAGGTACATAATGAAATACTGTCTCAAAAAGAAAATAAAGTGGTTTCTTTCTCATACCCTTTGAAGTAGGTTATTTGTGCAGGTATATGTGCTTAAACATCAAGCAAGAGAAAACATGCTGTTTTGCAAGATGGCACAGAAAACTCAACTCTTGTTTTGAGCAAAGCTTTTCAGCCATATACTAGGAATATTATATTCTAAGTAACAGTGGTTGAGAGCCATGGAGAAGGGCTGGAGAGATGGCTCAGCCACTGAAGGCTAGTCTCCCAACCAAAACTATGAGAACCATGGAAAGGAAGTGCTTTATTATACAACTTAATTCCACAGAGGGAAAAATATTTTATTAATGTCCGGCTTCTAGAAAAAAACCAACATTAGAAACATAGTTCCAGAATGTAACTATCTTTAATGGCACAGAGAGGACATGAGCAATGGTGTCCTCACACAAGAGGAAATCAGAAGTAATTCCTCCATGATAGTTAAGGTAATCCACAGACCAACTGAAGACAGTGATACCATGATTAGATTGGGAAATGCTGGGGATGAGCTGTCATTTCCAATATGAAAGGCATTTTCATCACAGACCCTTTGGGTTTGCATTTTAAAATGGGAAAATCTTTTATATAGATAGAACTCTGAAAAACTTCTAATGCTTCAGTAAAGGTAACAGAAAATGGCTGGCTGCTTGACAGAGTTGACTTCTGTGTGCGCTAACCAAACTAAAGCATGTTCCCATATGAAAAAGGATGTAAAGTATATAGAAGCAGCCGCCACCTGCCAGAAAGAGAACATCAGGACATAGTATGATTAATAACTGTCCAGCTCATCTAATCTCACTGTGTTTTATCTATTGTGGCAGCATTCCTGGAGCTTATCAGTGATCTCTGTTTTCTTGTCTCCTGTAGAGTGATGGCGTGCAACAGACAACCTACCTCGCCCAGCGGTACTGCCATGAAGCAGTGAGGGAGATCAGGAAACTTAGACCATCCACAGAAAGGGATGCCCTCATCCAGCTTTCAGAAAGTGTGCTCACAAGAGATAAATGACAAACTTTTCTGTTCTTCCCGGCAGCTATTTTACCAGAGTGTGCCTAATGAATTTTGTGAAACACTATTTGCTCCACGTGCAGATAACCAAAAATCACTTTAGGAAATAATTTCAACCTTATTGATGGGCAATTTTTTTTTTATTGGCAAAGTTTTTCAGAAAACTTTTTAAATGTAATTAAACCAGTGTCACTATAGTCCTATAAAGTCTAATCGAGGTATCCTGATGGTTATGTGTGGCACTGTTTACACTGTTAATGCCCACATGGAAAGCCATTACACAAATAAATAATCAAGGTTAAAATTCAAGTGGTTTGTCTTTGTTTCATAAGATTAAAGGTCAGAGAATTTTGAAGTTTGTACTTAAATTTAAATCCACATTAGTTATGTTTTAACAATATACAACTTTTTTCATAGAGGAACATAGTTTATTATAAAAGACTGTAGATAAAATTTAGACAACAGGTTATTTACAAATTAAGAAAACATTCTGCTTCAAAAAGAAAAGGCATAATATAGCTATCTGATCACTAATGACATACTTTAAAAGTAACAAAGGTAAATAAAATATATATGAAATAGTTGATGATTTGGTAGAAACAATGGTCTTTAATTTTCAGAAATATTTTGTACTGCTCTCATCATTTACTACACTGTCATAAGTCTGTAATCCTCAATACATAGAAACCCACACTTGTGTGATCTACTGTAATACCCTAAGCAGTACAGAATTATATACAAGAGAAATACCCCTACTATCCCTCTCACCCTCCCTTAAATCAAGGAGACACACAAAGTGCATTTCAGTTCCAATACAAACCTGCCTGTTACCTGTTTACAGAGTAATACATGGCCTACTTTCTTTTCCAATTGTATGTTGCTAGTGCCGTGTAATGGGCTACATATGCCTATCCACAAATTAATTGCATTAGCTTTTACAATACATAAGAGATTTTCCTTTTATTGAACCAGTGTAAATTCATTTTAATCAAAACCACAGGAATAGTGTAGCATCCCTTTGGATTTTTACCTACAGAATGATGTGTTAACTTTGACAAAATGTTTTAGCTCCAAAATCTGCAAAATTCTGTCACATCATGCTGTTCGGACACATGTTTCCAAGCTAATACATTGAGAAAATAGGACCATAATTCTGCAATAAACCTTTTGTGTTGGGATTATGTGTGCATGCATATGCACGAGCACACATGTTTAAAGCAAACCAGTAAAGGAAGACAAAATCCTTTGGTTCACTTATGTATTTATGAGTGTAAAAATTTATAATGCAAATTTCACTCATTAAAAAACTTAGATACAAATTACAACATTACAGATTATCTTTCATTTCACATGAAGAACTTAGAGACTCAAATATGAGTACTCCAGATAAATGTTACACAAATTGGAAGCATCTTGAATTGTTAAGTATCTTTCAATACATAAAATTTTATGCATGCTTTAAACACAGTATTCTTAAAAAATGAGAATTTAAATCAAAAGTATGACCAGCACCAGCATTTAAGTTTTCTGATTTTCCTATTAGTCTTGACATAATGTTAGTGACCATGCTGCACTGAAATATGAAATGGTGCATTCTGAACCATGATTTGTTAAACATGATAACCCACATCCCCAGAATGTTTAGGCTGGTCATTAAGTTATCAAGGTGTGAGCACATATGCATAATCAATTACAGGCAGTCTCTGGTATAAACTGCTGTTCAGCAATATGTGAACTGCCTCTAAAATGTATGCTTACAGGTAGACATCCAAATATACCAATAAAACATTGTCCTGAAAATATGGGCACATTTTAAACATTAAGACAATTCTGTTAACCATACAGTCCCACAGTATGACGGAGTAATAACCTACATGAGAAGAAAAAAAGAAAAGAAAAACCTAATCAGTATAGTGCATGATCGATTCCACATAGTTCCCAGGAAAGAGTCCAGTCACTCGATTGCAAACTCCTTCAAACCAACCATCATCGTTCTTCTTTATGACATAGATGATTGCGCCCTCTTTAAAGGACAGCTCGTCATCCTTGTCCTTTGTGTAATCATATATTGCAACAACTGTGGAGAAAAGAAAGGACGAAATGAGAGTGCTGTCTCCAACAGTTCCTTCAGTTTTTAAACGTGATACAAATCTGTGTAGTACAGGAAAACCAAGTACATGACAGAGAGAACTGACTGTTAGTTGTCTTCTGACCCTCATAGACTGTGCCATGTGCCCCTTCCCAATAAAATAAATGAAGTCACAATTTTAAAATCTTGGAATTTGGGTGGGTTAGTTTTGCTTTTCTGAGATAAGACTTCACTATTTAGCTTAGGCTGGTCTCACTGCCTCAATATCCCAAGACCTAGGATTAAAGGCCTACACTCCCATAGATCCACGCGTTGAATTTAGGATTTATTTCTATTCATTCAGACAAAATCCATGGAGTATCTAGCAAAGTACCATACCTATTTTGACCATACCACACATTAATAAATCTTATTTGTGAGGTAAGTCTATTTTTTTTTTTTTTTGAGACAGGGTTTCTCTGCAGCTTTGGTTCCTGTCCTGGAACTAGCTCTGTAGACCAGGCTGCCCTCGAACTCACAGAGATCCGCCTGCCTCTGCCTCCCGAGTGCTGGGATTAAAGGCGTGCGCCACCACCGGTAAGTCTATTTATTCAAAATTCTATGCTAATTGATAGGGATACATTCAAGTTAAAAAAAAAAGTCTCACTTTAAAGTTTAATTTTAAAAATGGAAAAGTAAGGGAAAAACCCAGAAAGTGTGATACAAGTTCAAAATACTCTTCCTTTCTAGTTAAAGTATCCTTTCCAGATGTTATAGAAAGGTCAAACAACTTATATACTGCTTTCTGAACTATTGTTTTGTGAATTTAAATATTTCCTTAAATCCATTTTATAACATAATTCTAAAATTACATGTAATTTTCTACTATATATGAATAGTAAATTTACTATTGTTTTGTGAATTTAAATATTCCCTTAAATCCATTTTATAACAATTCTAAAATTACATGTAATTTTCAACTATATATGAATAGTAAATTTATAACTTATGTGATTTTTTTATTTACTTCAAATATTCATAACAGTCTTTTTTCTTAAAAATAAGGAATTTTATGAGCATACATGATGCTTATATTTTTGCCCTAAAGAAACTCTAAATTAGTGAAATAGGGAAAGTACATTTTAAGTTAGGCAGTCTTTTCTCCTTTCAAAATACTGTAGTGAGGAGATCCAACAAGCCCAGTTCCTTCCATTTTAGTTCTACAGCAAATCACAGTATGCTGATTAGATCTCAATAGTACATCAAGGCTTAAAAATACAACACTATCAAAAGTATCTCTGGCTAAATAACAAGCTAAAAGGATCGAGTGATTTGCAAGGGGTTAACAATTACTAATTAAGAAAACCTCTTCACATAGTCTTTGGTAATCCTCTTGTATCTAGAGTCACAGGAGGTGAGACTCAGTGCTACAGACTGACTTTAAACTGGCTAACAAATGCCTGAAACGGTCAAGTCTGAACAAAACGATAACTACTTCATGCTCTTAGATCCTCCTATGCAAATGGCTCAGAAAGGTAATGAACCACAGTTTTCAAGGTTTCCTCTCTAACAGTCTTATCTCAATATATATACTTCCTCACGATTTCTCTTAGCGCTATTTAACCACTAATGATAATCTGATGTTGATTCTATTCTCCTGGATCTAATCAAGATCTCCTATATGTAGTACTGTAAGGCTATCTGGAATTTAAATTTATTAGTTTAATGCAGAGAATAGGATCACATCAGAATACATTAGGTTAAATTTGAGTTAGCAATAAGAACAAGAAGTCATGTTATAAATTGTTGGTCCAAATTAAACAAGTTTCACAAAAGTGGCTATTACAACTTTAAATGTATGTGTATTTGCTATCCTATGTTAATTTGTACACGTTAGAACATATCTGGGAAGAGAGACTCTTAACTGAGAAAATGTCTCCATAAGTCTGTGGTGCATTTTCTTGAATGGTGATTGATGTTGGGTGACCAGAGCCCATGGTGGGCAGTGCCACTCCTGGGCAGGAGGTCCTGGATGCAATAAGAAAGTAGGCTGACCAAACTAGAAGTAAGCCAGGAACCACTCCTCCATGACTTCCAGGTTTCGGCCAAACCCTTTCCTCCCCAAGCTGATTTCAATCATGCTATTTTACCACAACAACATAAATCCTAACTATGACAATAATCCTACTAAATCTTTTCCTTGCCCATGGCAGAAGGATGAGATAATCACTATGCAGATGAGGCTGTTGTCAAATTTATAATGATCCCCCTGCCTCTGCTTCCTGGGTGCTGTGGTTCAGGTATATGCAATCATGCCTAGCTTAAGTCACTAAATGTTACTTGATTTACAATAGAAGTCAACAATAATAGCCCACTGGCAAGTCTAACCCATCACACCATTTTTTTAGATTTAAATCTTATTTTCTGTGTGAGTGATTTTGTTTGCATATCTGAATGTGTACTATATGTGTGCCTGGTGCCAGGAGTCAGAAGGCATCAAATCTCCTGGAACTGGAGTTATAGATGGGTGTAAGCCACCATGTGAGTGCTGGGAACTAAACCTGGGTCTCATCTACAAGAGCAAGAAATGCTCCAAAACTCTAAGTCATCTCTCTAGTGTCCCACTGCCAATTTTTGCAAGTAAAGTTTTACTGAACACACCTATATCTACTCACATACATATTAACACCCAACTTTGAACTACATCTCCTCACATATATAATAACTCCTGACTTTGAGCTGCAAAACAGTTGAATCAATATAGCCAACAAAATCTAAGCTACACCTGGCCTTGAATAAAAAGGGGGGGAGGGAAACAGAAAGGAGAAAGGACAAGGGAAAAAGTGGGGACAGAGGGAAATGCTTAAAGTCATTTAGCTCAGTTTTGTGCCTTAACTGATCTACAAAACACAGTCAAGTCAATCTGAAGTCAGAAGCATACATCTAACAGTCCCAGTGGCCCAGAATGACCAGCTCAACTACCCACTGTGGGCCTGGGGATGGCCCACACTAGCATCTACCCTAACCTCTAGGACCTGCTGGAGCTCATGAAGGGACTGATCCTGTGGAACGATAACCCCAGCATCTCTAAGACTTTGGGGCAGCCTTGGGATATCCCAGAGATGTTCCAGTGAGGATCCAGTGATGACGGTGTACCAGGAGCAGTGAGCCAGACCAGTGACTCCCTGCAATGAACATTTACAAGTAAAGTTATTTGGTCAAAAGGGTACACTGTGGTTCCAATGCCACCAAAACAAATGAAGAGGTATTGGAGAGGCAGGAAAGGTGGAAGATCGAAGAGGTTGCTTTTGTTGTTCTATTTTTTCTTTTCCTTTTGTTTGTTTGCTTGTTTTGTTGTTTTTTAATTTTAGTTTGGACGGCTGCTTCAGGGTGAGAGGGAAGAATATGAAGGGAATGGGTGGTGAGCGGAACTGGTTGCATGATGTGAAATTTCCAAAGATTCAATAAAGAATTTTTTTTTTAAAAAAAAAGAAATCTAAGAATTTAAATTGAAAACATAAAGAATCCTTTGCATACTGCTGAAGAACACAAGGCATATGCAGCGCCGTCTTGACTGGTAAGACAGATAAAAAATGCTGGGTTTTTTTCACAGCAATAAACTCTGTAATTGCATTATTGACTTCAAATCAGTCCACAGCAGCAGTACCTCACCTTTCTCAATATAGTTCTTGGGAGCCCATGCAGGATCCCCATCTGCATAGGGGTCACTGTACTGAACTACCGCAGCTTCCTCATCTTCATAGTCCACCGGAGGAGGTGGTGGAGGAGGTGGAGAGTCATCAAACATGGGAATGTCATCCGGCGGAGGCGGGGGTGGTGGAGTTGGGCTATCAGCAACTAAAAGGAGTCAAGCAAGTAATTAATCTAAGTGAAAAAAAATTTAATGAACAGAATTTTAACAAAAGTCTAACTCAGACAGCATGCACTATATAAAACATGCAGTGATTAGAAATAAAAGCTTGGTGTGTTAAAGTTCATACTGCTTTTAAGCACAATTTTGCAATAATAAAATGAGCTAAATTAAGCATAAAAAGGACTCCAAATTAATGAATGCAAGAGGTTAGGATACAGTATCCTACTTTCATAAGAAATACAGGAGTAAAGAATTTTCCTTATCTTAAGACTCAGGTCAAAACAAATGTTCCACTAGGCCTAATAGCCTAATTGACCCTGTCATTTGGAATACTGCTAAATATCTTACATTAGAGGTTTGATCATTTTTAACTACATAAAAATTAATATATAACTTACTACATATATTAATTTTTACTACATATATTAATTTTGGCTATTAATAGTACCCTAGAAACTACATCTCAAGTGGGCATATTTTTTATTTAATTATTATTAATTTGCTTTAATAGGGAGAAAAGCCAAGTTTGTAGTATCAGGTTTGCATCTTCGTGTAAGGTTTTGTTTGTTTGTTTTCTATTTAAATTATAACAAAAACAACAAAAAAAATAATTTCCAACTAGAAAACTGCATTAAATATGTTTAAAGGAATGTTATACTCATAGTCAAAATTTAATGCAGAAAGAAAATTAAGATTCTGCATCATGACTAATAAAACAATCATGAGATGAGATCAGATCCTAAAGATCCAATTTTCTAACTTAGACACAATTCAGATTTAAACATAAAATGTTGAAGATGTAGTAATTTTAAAAGAAACAAAAATAAACAAACAATAAAAATGAATCACACTTCAGATTCTAGATGGCTGCTAGGGTGTGTGTATGCATGCTTCAAAAAATCTAGGGTATTAACAGTGACATGGGTGTGTGGGACTAGAACTGTACTTATCTAGGGTATTAACAGTGACGTGGGACTAGAACTGTACTTATCTAGGGTATTAACAGTGACGTGGGACTAGAACTGTACTTATCTAGGGTATTAACAGTGACGTGGGACTAGAACTGTACTTATCTAGGGTATTAACAGTGACGTGGGACTAGACAGTGTGGGACTAGAATTGTACTTATCTATCGGGCCACCCATCTCCTAGTATTAGAAATTCAAAGCCAACACAACTAATGCTCAAACCTCTACTCCACAAATTCCTTTAAAAGTTGAGGAGAGGGGGGGAAAATCAGGCAAGGTGGTGCATGTCTTAATCCCAGCACTTGGGAAATAGAAACTGGTTGATCTCTGTGAGTGCAAGGCCAGCCTGGTCTACACAGCTAATTCTATGCCATCCATAGCTCTACAAATAGGCTCTCGATTTGTTTTATTTTGCTTTTAAAGAATGAATGAGAAAGAAGGGACGAAGGAAAACATTATTATATAACTGGTGTGTGTTTTAAAGGTTATTCTTCCTGACAGGGTATGTTGAAAATATCCCCAAGTTTTAAAGCATGCAAAGAACAGCCCTACTTCATTACTAGTTAAATTCTGTGATTTCTACTTTTATTCTTGAAACGAAGAAGATAATAAAAAAAAAATCAATTCTATGTGATGATGCTCACTGAGAGCAATCTACCAAGTCTACAGCTGGGCTGCTGTCCACCACATGCATGATTCTGCCTGTACCTACATCCTCCATAAAGCTTTCTGGTGTAGAGGAAGAGAAGAGGTATGAACCCATCCTGACATCAAATAACCACAGCACATACCTTCATTTGGCTTCATGTATGCACTGCGTATGTGTTGGGTTCCCTAACTGCTGTCACTCTTACTTGTACAAGCAGTAGTTGAAGATTACCACTCAGCTGTCATTAAGTATATATTGACTTATCTTTAACTTTATGGAAAAGTCTGGGCAGTTCAACTTTCTGCCCTAATGCTTTACCTACCACTATTCATATTTGCTCTAAAAGGCTTTCTGATGTTAATAATGAAAGGCATTAGTCATTAGGGGCTCATATCTTATGCCAGATTAGATTAAGCACTACATGCCTTTACTGTCACTTCCTCTAAGCACCAGAGGTATTTCAAAAGCACATAAAATATGTGCATTTCACAGAATACTTAAAGTGCAGATACAAAATAGGAATAAATTTGGAATATCAGTGGTATGAGAATAACGACTCAACATCATGTGTTTATTAAAAAGAACAAAAATAGTTGTGAATCTGTTTGGCAATAATACATATGAATACTGGATTTCTGTTCTTTTCAATTACCAATTAGTCAATGATCTCTAGACCCAAGAAGCACAATGGCTACTAAAATTATTTCCTAGCAATTCTTCATAATGAAGCAATGTAAAAAGATCATCTGACACTTTCACTCTCTGACGGATTTAGTTTCTACTATCACTGGACATGATGAACACACCTGCCGTCACATTACTTAGGAGTTGAGGAAGAAGAACTCTATTGCAAGGCCAGCCTGAGCAACACATTCCAGAACCCAGCAAACAAGAATGCAATTCATTGTTAAAACAACTGACCTAGCATGGACAAGACCCTGGATACAACTGCCAAGAGCATAAAAAGTGGGGAAAGGAGCAGCAGTGACTAGTAAGTTACCCTTACCACTTATTTTTTTTAAACACCTAGATTCATTTAATTTTAAATATCTGAACACACGGCTTTCAAAGTGAAGTTAGTAAGAAGGCACTCAGAAATTTCAAAATTCTAAATTTACATTTTCAATAAGCCCCTTATATGTCACATGAAGGAAGAGACTTTGACTTAAACTGTTTGTATCCTTCCCAGAGCCTAGCATGTAACACTGAATAAAGATGGTGGAAGGGAGTGAATGAGAGAAGCGAATTAAGAGTCAGCAAAAGCTGACACAGAATTTGCAACAAATGTACTTTCCTGAGAGATGAGCTGCTCAAGTAGGTTGCTCACTACTCAAACAACCCTGAAATTTATTTTTAGGCAGATCCCAAATAAAGTAAATTAGATCTAAATACTATCTTAATTTCAATGTTTGACACTGACTAATTCAGCAACTGTACTTTCCATTTGCCACACGATATTCACTCTGGGCATGCAGAATTTTTTGTAACCTCAAAGGTAATGAGCAATGATACAGTCTACCTAGATTAATATACACGCTATAAATATCTAATGAAAGTTATTGAGCCTCATCTTCACTAAGATAAAACTTTAAGAAAGCAGACAGGTTTCTATTTGGCACCGAGCTCACAGGCCAGCACAGGTCACTGTTGGCCAGGGCATGAGGCAGACTCCACCATCCTTGTCAGTCCCTCAGACAGACAACATGCATAGGACTCACTTATTCTTGGAGGTTAGTTTTTCCAAATACTTTTTTATATGAGTGTTTTGCCTACCATGTACATATGTGCATCACACGAGCGCAGAGCCCACAACATCAGGTCCTCCAGAAGTGGAGTGAGACTGTTGTAAGCTGCTATGTGGGTGCTGGGAACTGAACCCAGGGCCTCTGCGAGAGCAACAAGTGCTCTTAACCACTGAGCCATCTTTCTAGACTCCAAGACTCATTCTTAATAATGAAGCTTCATAAAGATCAGAATCTATAATCATTCTCTATTTTTTTTTCACATTTGTTTTGTGTATGTCTGGAAATCAGAGAACTTAAAGAAGTAGGTTCTCTCCTTCCACCATGTGGGTTCGGTAGATTAAATTCAGATCACCAAGCTTGATGACAAGGGCCTTTACCTACTGAACCACTAGTGCCTTTCTAAAATACTGTGCTACTATGGGAGGAGGTATAGGCCCTGTCTCAATTTTCTGATACATGTACAGTATAATTATATCTTGACAATTCTGTTAGGAGTACAGATGTTGTTGTTTTGGCTTCTTTATTTTTTTTTTTAAGACAGGGTCTTACTATATAACCCACAGTATACTCCAACACATGAAGATCTCCTACCTCAGCCTCCTAAAGGTTTAGGATTATAGGCATGCACCACCATATCCAGCTGCAAAAGGTTTTCTAATTCTCCAAGTAACTATTAGGGATTTGCATTCCTGTATTTCAATACTCTTTGCTTGAAAATATGCAAATAATGGATCTTATGTCTTAGCTCACTTTCAAATTGATATGGGTCAGTAACCATGCACACAAGAGGAAAGAACGGAAGCCCGTGCTCTTCAGTGTCAGCACCGCACATCTGTACCTATTCTTCAAGGTAAGATTAGCTTCTCAGGAAGAAAGAAAAAGGTGACCATCAGCCATGCATGCTAGAGAAGACAGCCTCTAATCTGACAGCTGTGTTTCCAGACTTACTGTTTTCCTGCACCCTGGCCACGAAGCCTGTGAGAGGTATCTGTGGAGTCAACTGAGGCATAGGGGGAGGAGGTGGGGCAATAGAAACTGGCAGCAAGACACAGTATGGGGAATAAAACAGATATAGAAAGAAAAGAAAACAAACAAAAAGCAGAAGTCAGTTACAAGGACCACAAACACAAATAAGTATGCCAAGAACAGTCTGCAAATGAAAACAAACAAAACAAAAACAAACAAACAAACCCTGCTCCCTTCTTCAAGTTTCTCCCACAGAATCTGGAGCTAAGCTGCGCTCACACACGGGGTAAGAGCATACAGTAACAAATGCACTTATTTTAACCTAGCATTACATTATTGGGGAACTTTTTAATTTACTACATAACATTTATTTTAGCACGTTTTTCAAATTTTAAAGAAACACTTCTAAAATATCACAATTAAATACCTACAACACTTTCCAGAAATCTGTTTTTGCTGTAACTCTATATACTAACAGATTTGTCTAGCTTTAACGTAATGTTGCAAATCTTAAACCAAATTAAGGCGTAACAGCGGTTGATTACCTGTATAAATACATCGATAAATCAATCTATCAGTCACAAGTTCCCTTTAAAGAAGATTCTTACATATCTAAATTTACACACCTCTATGAGAAAACAAAATAAGATTTGTGTTATTTTTTAAGTTGGCAGCTTTATTTGTAAGAAATCAGCCCTAAACTGATTCCATGTACCTTATGATTGATTATTCAGCTTCTCAGGGGAAGTTATCAAACATCTTTTTTTATGGATACTGAAAAAGGAAACTTAATCTCTCTCTAATCAGTCAAAATGTACAATTATTTGCATTATATTAATTTCAAATGAGACCCTGGCTGGTTGGAAACGCGTTACCTTTGTCAGGAGATACTTTATAGGAAATTGGTATTAAATGTCATTTGGCTAACAAATGTGTGAAAGAGTGACTCTTTGTCTCATTTTAACAAGACAGCAACTGCTAAAGAGGACTTAGAAAGTCAACTGGTTTAAATGGAAAGAGCTGCTTAGCAGTGGCCACCAACAAGTGATGTTACATTAACCAAGGAAAAGAACTTTATTGGTTCCCAAGAGCATTTTATCAAAATAATTTTCATCTAATGCACTATATAAATTTTTTGATAAGCATAAAAATGTGAGAGGTTCCAAGTTCAAAATTAGTACAATATGTGCAAAAGGTCATACAAATTTAAAAACAGCATTCAGCTCACTATCAGAAACTAGTCTTTCATTGTTACAGAAAAGACTCCTTAAAGGGTTAAAGGGTACTGATTTTAAAACAAACAGAAACAACTAAAAGTCTCCCCTTAGCCAAATAATTTTGAGTGGCTAAGCATGCTTGTTAGTAGTGGGAGAAGAAAGATGAGATGTGCTCTGAAAATGCTTGTCACCAGCACATCTACACAGAAGTGTGCACATCACAACACTAACACAGCCACACGCCAGTAAAACTACACCAGCAGTTCATACTGAAGGACAGCTGGATGAAACAAAACACACTTAACCTGAAGCTAAGTTTGCCTTCCAGTTTCAAAAAGAACACAGATATTCACTAAGGAAGAGTTCAGTCCCACAAACAAGTTCAGCTAGACAAGTGTGGACTGATAAAATAAAACCCTATTGCAGAGCAAATTAAGAGACAAGTGTGCGTGTGTGGGAAGGTAATGAACATAAAGACGGGGTCTAAAAAAGCAGAACATGGATACAAGTTCATGAAACTAGTGGGATGAACAACTAATTCACCTTTAAACCCAGGCATTAGGGAACAAAGGCAGGTAGACCTCTGAATTCAGGGTCAGCCTGTTCTACACAGTGAGTTCTCAGACAGTCTGTCTCAAAAACAAACAAATAAAAAAAACCCACCTACTGAGATAAATGATTGATTTGTTATCTATTTAGACACTAAGCTACCATTCAAAACCCAATAAACTAAGTAACTATCAGCTTAGAGTTTAATATCTCTTAGTAGCCTGAATAAAAATTCTAGTCTGGAAAAAGGCTGTAAAAACCTGGGGTACTCTTTGGATATAGGCATTTGTGACAAAGTACCTTTCGATTTGCTGTAACCAATCACTCTGAAACTCAAAAATTTTAACAAAAAAAAAAATGGACAGTGTCCACTTAAGATAAACATGCTGGTGCTTGCCTGTCATCCTAACAAACAGGAGGGGCTTGCTCTAAGTTCAAGGCCAGTAAGAATTAAGCAGCACCAGGCCAGCTAGGACTACAAAGCAGTGCCTTGTCAAAAATAAACAATAAGTGAATGAATGCATAAACACACACACCACAAATATAAATAAAGAACCAAGAAAACCCCCATGTAAATGCAAAGTGATCGTCATTCTTTTTATAGAACATTCAGTTCTAAATTCTAAAGTGGAAAAAAGCTGCCACAGAAAAACCTGTCAGTCCATACCCACCATCTTCATGACAAAAATGAATATTGGACAACATACTTATTTCAAATTGTTTCCTTTTTGGATTTAGCATCTTCACATGAAAAGTGAACTCAATAACTATCCTCAGATACTCAAACATTTTCTTTCTAATTCTATGTCTATTTTCTAACCCTGTAAGATTTTAAACACTGGCTGTAATTAGTATTGGGATGTGCAATTTGAAGTGAATAGAAGAAAATCCTTCCCACCCATTTGAATTATTCAGAAGGAGAAAGTAAGCAGGCATTGTAAATGTTTTCAATTGAAAGCATTTCAGAAAAAGCCCACGACCTTAGAAGTGATAGTCAGCAATTTCCTTTTATTATTGTTTTTAAAAATAATCTTTGACTACGTTGGTGTCTTTATATCACTACTGAACCATCAAAATCATGCCCATAAAATTTCAGTCTGTTTTGCTCTCTAGTTCAAATTATATTGTAATAATACTAATAGCACATTAAAGCATTGGTGAATTTAGCTAGATTAAATATATTCAAGCGAACCTTGGAGAATAAGTGACTAGCAGCTGCTTTTAAGATGGTTATTCAAGAATTAGCATTCAAAAGCAAAAATAAACATGAAACAGCATGGCTTAAATTGTTGTCTATCACAGTTAAGAATTCCAGTTCAAATAACCTCCTTCAAAAGGAGCTGTACTATTGCTGTATGCCTGCAAAACACAAGCTTACTTGAATTTTGAGAATAAAGTGGCCCTCCATTAACATGAGGCTGAGCAGAGAATTGGGCAGTCACAGAGGGAGTTCGTCTATATCCACCAGAAGATGTCGAAGAAGTGGTAGAGTTGTGCCGAGAAATCTGCCTGGTCATTGTGCCATACTGCGACCCAGGAGCTGAGCCAGGGGCTGCTGAAAAGCATTAGTTAAAGGCAACCAACAAAGCATTATAAACACCCGAAGTAGCAGAACAAAGGGGCAGGATGGGGGTTCTTATTACCTTATAAGGCCCACAGCACAAAATAAAAGAAAAAGGAAGATGAAAATCAAATTAGCTCTACTTCCAAGTGTATAAACAAGGGGAACAGCCAGTGTGAAGGAAGAGTTACAAAAGTGAACATGGAGCATTATGACTTAACCCTTTGCAATAAGCACAATCCCAAATGCTGTTTCTTTCGCTAATACTCCATGTAATCTGCACGTGCATTTCAGACTGCTCCCGAAACAGTGACAACTGTTTACACTACTTACATTATACTGGTATGATGAGTAACCTAGAGATAACTTGAAGCATAATAAAGCATAGATGTGTAAGTTGGCTGAAGGTACCATGCCATTTTTTTATAAGGAACTTAAAATAACTAAGGATTTTTTTATCTACTGAAGGTGGGAGTATTCAAGAATCAATCGTCCAAGGAAACAAAGAACGACTATATAGAGTTTTATATGTAAACTTTCTCTAACAAAATGAGTACCACAGGTAGTCTGAGATGAAAGTTGTTAGTTATGGGTCCTTCATAACTGCTTCAGAAACGACCTCTTTTCCATAGCCACAGCTTCAGAATTTGATTCAAAATTCTATCTGGCTAAATAACCCAAGTTAAGTAATAAAATTTAAACTGTCAGTTAAGGATATTTTACTGATTTTTATAATATCTGCTAATAATTACTGTTACTAAATATTTACATTGGTGCTATTCTTAGCACTACTAAAAAATATTACTCCTATGAATGAACACTGCTAAATATAGTTCCTGAATTTCCCTAGGACAACTGTTCTTAAGCTTCGGTGCTGATGAAAATCTCCCCTTGAAAGGCTTGTTGTAATGTAGATTTCTGGGTCCCATCTCCAGAGTTTTTAACTAAGTAGGTCTAGAATAGGTTCTACGAACTGAAATTTATACCTAATTCCTCCCTCTCGATACTGACTGGTCCTGCTGCTCTCAAAGTCAATGCTCTGAATAAATGGTTTACAAATGTTTTTGCCTTTGAATCCACACTTAAAAATTAAAAATTGGAGGACCCCAAAAAGCTGTCCTTGGAGTGGCTTACACCTATAAAATGACTGTATCCGAATCCAAAGTGACACAGCTGTGAGATGCATCAATACACAAGCTCACAGCGCACAGCTGTCAAGCGACGACTGCATGGAGCCTCTAGAATAAAATCTCTAACAGAACAAAAAATATGAACAATGAATAAAGCTTTGACCACAAAAATCTATGGAGAAATCTTTTTGAGAACTAGTATTTTGAGAACAGGTATTCTGAGGTTAATATCTAGAACTGAACTGAGAAATTGGAGTAGGTGCTGGCTTCATCTGTCTAGGTAACAAGAGTCTATAAAGTGCACACATCAACAAATTCCACCAGAAATGTCCGGATCTCCATCAGGACTGGCACTGTTACTATCCAGTGATCACAAAAAGGGCATCTCATGTGGCTCCAATGACCGTTTTCCAGGTATTACATATGCTGAGAGTATGTTGTTTTCACAAAGAGTCTTTCAGTGCTGTTGCCAGCCACATGTTTGTATTATCTCCTTCCCTCTCTACCTCTATGCTTTATCCTCAGTCTATGTAAATGTTGTCAGTTTATTTAACCTACATGGAAATCCAGTTCTCATAGAAGACACCACATTATTCTTACCCATATTACTGCATACTTCTAAATTGAATGTTGCTGTGGAATATTAGCTTAGTATGTGTTATATTTGTTTATGCTGTGGAATGTGTTTAATGATGTAAAGATGTGTTGCGTTCTTCTACGTGCATTTAACTCTATAAAGCCGTCTTGCTTGGCCAGCCAAAACCACCTAAATGGCCGATAGCTGGGCAGGAGAGACAAACAGGAGCGCAGACAGAGTAAATGCAAGAAAGAAGAATGGGGGAGCAAGAGGAGAGGACACCAAGGGGCGAGCCTCCCAACCACACAGCCAGCTACAGAGAAAGCAAAGAAAGCTATACAGAATAAACAAGTTAAAGACCCAGAGGCAAAGGTAGATGGGATAGTTAAAGTTAAGACAAGCTGGCTAAGTAAGTCAAGCCAAAGCCAGCATTCACAAGTAAGTAAAAGTCTTCGTGTATTTATCTGGGAGTTGGGTGGCAGGCCCCCAAGGAGTCAAAGAATAAAAGGGTTTAAAAAAATAAAAACAAACAAAAAAAAACCTCTACAGAATGTAGAATTCTTTATAACTCAGTCTGATCCTTCCCAACTAGAAAACAATTTGAATGCATATTATCAAGAAAGTTATTTCTTAACATCCTCAGCTATCTTAAAACCTAGGCTGCATCAAACTTTTCCAAAGTATGAGCCAAAGACCAGCTTCAGAGCAAACCCCTGTATCACACACACTGTATTTTCCTTCCATGTTCCGCTTCCTGTCTCCACCTCTGCCCTGGGGCTCTGACTGCCTGAACACAAGGTAGAGTTCCAAACATGCAGCACGGAGTAAAAGGACATCAGAGACACTGTTAATTTAAAATCTTTTTTGAACAATAAGAGCTAGTTTCCCTCAATCTAAATAAATAAATAAATAAATAAGTCCATTAAGTTGGTTATAAACCACACACAGGACCATTCTGCAGGGTAGTGAAGAACAATGAAAATAGGTCTTTCACCAGAAGACATCACTATCATTCAGTTTGAAATTTTATTTTTTTATTTTATTTTATTTTTTTGGTTTTTTGAGACACGGTTTCTCTGTAGCTTTGGAGCCTGTCTTGGAACTAGCTCTTGTAGACCAGGCTGGCCTCAAACTCACGGAGATCTACCTGCCTCTGTCTCCCGAGTGCTGGGATTAAAAGTATGCGCCACCACGGCCTGGCTCAGATTTAATTTAATTCTTTAGTTTAGCATTATAATCTACAATCTAATAACTGTAAGAACCTGCAATCTTTGGCTATAGGAGCTTACTGAAACTGTACAAAGTGTAATTTAATGCTCCCGGATGCCTATGCAGTCTCCACCCCCACCCCACCCCCAGTGCTCACTGGGAGAATCAGGACTTCACAGGGAATCAAGACAGAAATGTTTTCCAATAAAATAGTTTATGATTCAGGCCAGAGTATAAGAAAACAGAATTAAACTTTCTAAAATGACAGGAAAACGCAGCATACTACAAAGAAGACAAACAACAAAGAAACATCCAGACGCAGAGCACATTCGAATGGAAAGTGTTTTACTAAGTAGAAAGGCCTTTGAGTTCAGAAGTGCAAAAACTGCAAATGAACCTGTTTATACCCAGATCATTCTCCTTCAATGCTATATGAGAAGCTAAGAATATTTTCCTCTAATATTTTTTTCATTATGCTTATCTTTCAAATGTATGTTTTTGAATACTGTAAAGTCTTTCTTTCTGGACAGCCTGAACTACACAGAAACAACCTATCTCAAAAGTCTCCATTTCACTGACTAAATTCCAAAGGGTTAACTGAATGCTCTCCCAGAATATCTTACATTTATATACTTTCTAAAAAGGAAAAATAAATGTCCCTATTTTTAAATCTCATCTTATAGTCACTGCATTACACTAAAATAGGTGCTGAATCTCATTCATAAATAGGAAAGTCACAAATAAATTAGTTTAACAATACTGACCTTCTGAATGAAATATAATATAGATTTCCTTCTGATCAATCTTAAACTATTCACAAAGATAAGCATTACTAAAAGCAAAACGGCCCCAAACTGACTTAAGACAGTATCACACACAAACAGCTGGTACAACCAACAACTTTGTGAAAATCTAAAATATGTTATTCACCTTTATTATAGCTATAGCCACAATCTAATAAAGAATTTTATCCAATACGAATAAATATGAAGTTGAGAGCACGAGGTAGCATACCTGGGCCAGCAGTGGGAGGTGAAGGCGTAGGCACAGCAATGGGAATGCCAATACTGCTGCTCCCACTGTTTTCTCGACTTCCACTTCCTCCACTGCTTCCACTACAAAGGAGAGAAGCATTTGAAAAATCATATTTAAAGACTGATTTTTAAAAATTTAATCACAAACGGGGTTACTAAACATTAATTTTAGCTTGGTTATAACCCTTTATCCTAATACGTAAACCTGTTCTTGTGTCTCACTGTTCCTCTCAAACTCTGGAACCAATATATAGTAGCACTCGGATCCCTATGTGCCCTTTAACGCGAGGAATCTGAAGGCAGAATCAGGCGGATCTTTGCAAGTTCAAGGCCAGAGAGGCTACATAATGAGACCTTGTCTTAATAAGGTAATATTAATCTTGAAGAAATGAATGAGCATTAATATCTCACAGTAGAGTATGTCACCAGGTGCCTATGTAAAGCCTGATGTGACAGACAATGTAGAACCTGCTATGGTGGCACACACAGCTTCGGCATTGGCTACGGCTACAGGCTCTAAGTCTGAAACCACCTGGAGAACTCAGTGAAGTTCTTGTTTCCCCTCCTTCTTCCTCAGCAAAGAACACTAACCATACCACCAAACCTAATAACAGAACATGAGAACACAGGCTCAAAACTCAGTGTGACAAATAATACAAAAGGGAACGCACAAGACACTGGGAATGAACTAAAGGGTGGAGGAGTAAAGTATCCCTTGTCTGAACGTCAGCATTAAAATTCCTACCTGACACAAAGAAAAGTGGAACAGGCATGGTGGGCACACCTGAGATCCCTGCACTCAGGAGACTGATAAAGGAGTATCACAACTTCCAAAACATAAACAAGCTGGGCACACAGGTGCATGCCTTTAAATCCAGTACTGGGAAGGCAGAGGCAGGTGAATCTTTATGAGTTTGAGGCCAGGTTTACATAGCAAGTCCCAGGCCAGCCAGGGCTACGTACTGTGGGACCTTGCCTCAAAAGCAAACAAACAAAATAAAATATAATATAGAAAAGCAAACTGAAGGAATTTTCTGGAAAATGAGTGGTGGTTTGAATAAGAATAAGAATGGTCCCCATGGCTCACAATTTGAATGCTCAGTCATTTGGGAAAGACACTACTTGAGAAGGTTACAAGGGAAGGGCCTTCTGCAGTAGAGTAGGGTGGTCTTGTTGGAAGTGTGTCAATGGGAGGAGACTCTGAGGTTTCAAGCATCAAAGTCAGCCCAGTGGCCCTTTCATCCTGCTGCCTATTGCTCAGGACATAGAACTCTCAGCTTCGTCTCCAGCACATGTCTGCCTGCATGCCGCCATGCTTCCCGCCAGGACGATAATGAACTAACCCTCAGAAACTGAGCAGGCCACTATGAAATGTTTTCCTTTATAAGAACTGCCATGGTCATGGTGTTTCTTCGCAGCAATAGAACAGTGTGTAGGACAATGTGCCTAACACAGCAACAAGAGAACGAAGCTTAGAAGCAGTTAGGGTTCACTGACCAGAACAGCTGCTACTGATAAACTCTCTTCAATTCCCTCAGAGCCAACGGTCTGTCCTAGCTGAGACTAGTTACTGTAGCGCACCTGCCCTTCACTAGTTACCCAGGCTAGTTTCAAACCTCTGATCTCAAAGGATCCTCCAGCTTCCGTCTTCCAAATACACACTACAGTGCCCGGCTCACATTATATTTTAAAAGCAATAGTTTGCTCAATATGCCCACAAACCCAACAAAGCAAAGATTTATAGTGCCTGGGTAAGACTATTTTATTCTCCAATATGATCAATGTATAATTAGGGTATCACATTGTAATAAAAGATATAAAAAAGCCACTGATAGAACAAACTAGCTTAAATATGGAATTCTCAACTCATTCAAGTCAGAAACTCAACACTCAACTTTGTATTTAGACCTAGGAATAGTTGTATACTTAAGCTCAACCTACAATTCCTGACTTAAGTGCTTTTCTAACATAGGGATAAAAGGTGGCAAATTTCAACCTGTGGTCTAAAACTGAACATCAGCCCACATTTTTGCTTATGGGCTAACTTTTCTTGCCTAAATAGTTGGGGAAAACTCAAAAAAAGAAATGATATTTTGCAAAACATTAAAAGTATATGAAATTCAAATTTTAGTACCATAAGTAAAATTTTACTAGGCCATAGCCATGCTCATTCATTTACATATTGTCTATGGCTCCATGGCACTGCATCTGTAACAGTGACTAAGTACATAACCCAGAAATCCGGACATAATGACATTCTAGAAATGCACTTTAAAAACAGATGTTCCTTTTTCAACACAATGAGCTTCTAGAAAAAACAATACTATGTTTTACTTGTTTCTGACTGGTATTTAATAAAGCCATTTAATTAACTGTGGCTGAATAAGATGAAACTAATAATGCCTCCACTTCGGAAGAACTATATTCTGACCCTATAATTCAGCAGCAACATATATAAACCAAGTTAGGACTTCACAAAGCTCACTAACATAGTCTGGTTTACCAGCTCTGTTCAGAACTCCTTCTCAGAAACAAGCTGAATGCTCTTCCTCTGACCTCTCGGATTCCATTATGCTGTGTAACTCCTACGGCATTTAACCCTTTGTCTAAGCATTTAAGAGTATTTGCCCTGTGCCGTTAATAATGGGCAGGAGTTCCTAGTAAATGAGTCCAAAGTCTCCTGTGTCCCAGCTAGCCTCAAGTTCACTGTGTAGCTGAGGATGACCTTCAACTTCATGTCCTCCTACCTCCACCTCCCAAGTGCTAGGATTACAGATGTGCCTCACTATGCCATCTTAGCTACATCTTCAGTTTCTAAAACACTCTTTAGTTTTAATCCCAGCATGTACTTCTGTCTGTCAAAAAGAGGAAATATATCCTACTAATAGTATACACAAATGAAAACAACCTCAAAATAAAAACTGAAACTTGACAGGATCAGAAATATGGATGCCCTCACCTTTTACATCCGCTATTGGCATTAACACAGAACCTCACTTGTATTCTGCATCTTTAAAAATCCTCACTCACCAGTCAGCAGCACAGGCTCTCAGAGTTCAAATGTTCAGACAGAAGGCTTACCTATGTGTCCTTGGTCTCTGATTTAAAGAAGCCGTCCTGCCTGGACTATGTTGGCTTCCAAGCCTCGCAGGACTAGTCATGTAGTCATTAGGAACTGTTGGGGGCTTGACAGGCTCTAGCGTTTTATAAGGCGTATTCCGCCTAAAGAAGAAAAGTGGAAAAATGGATAATGAATGAGAGAAACAAAGTAGTACGCCTCCCAAATTTGCTATAATCTCTGAGATTATAACTGAATTAATCATCATCATCATCATCTCTGAGATATTAACTGTAACAGAATTTTGTTTTACAATTTTAATTTTAAAAAAGACTGGCAAGATGGCTCAGAGGGTAAAGGTGCTTGTCACTCAAATTAGAGACCTTACTTAGTTCAGTCCCTAGAACCCATTTATTTACACATGGTGAGGGTGCATCCACAGGGGAACACACACACACACACACTTCACAAAGTTGTACTTTGACCTCTACACACATACACACATACACTCTCTCTAATGACAAACAGAAGAAACTTTAAGAGTAATATAAACAAAAACTTTAATTGTGACAAATTTTGCTATTTTTACATAAAAATTAAAATCTGGCTAGGCGCACACCTTTAATCCCAGCAATCAGGGAGCAGAGGAAGGCAGATCCTTCTGAGTTCGAGGCCAGCCTGGCCTACAGAGTAAGTTTCAAGACATACAGGGCTGTCACACAGAGAAACCCTGTCTCGAAAAAAAAATCAAAAAATAAAATTGTTGCTCTTTCTTGGGAAAATTATTGGAAAGGCACATTTAAATTTCTAACATTATCACTAAAAATGATGGTTATAATCTTTAATGCTTAATAACATGTAATATTAAAATACACTATACTCAGCTTAGTCATTTAAGCCTTTCTACATGGGCCTGGAAAAAACAAAAAACAAAACAACAAAAAAGAGAGTTGGCTAATTGACCCCTCCACAAAGGCAAGAAATCTAATATGGTATTTCCAAGTAACTAATCCTCCAGAAATATCTTGGAAAATATGGATACAATTAATACGACGACAGGGGACGAGAAGTCACCACTGCGTTTTCCATCTTCCCACAAAGCCACCGCAGTATGCAGATACCTGTGACGAGCTGTGCACTTAAGAGTCACCTGAGTACAGTCCTCGGTGTAATATGCCATGGAACAGGAGAAGCAGGAGATGGAGACTAAAGCAAACTACACAAAGCACACGACTTATTCAACAAATCATAAATGCAAGTGGAGGCACCATAAGGAACGCTCTGGTCAATCCACTTAAAGTAAATTGTAAAGCCAATTAACATTTTTTAATACACAAACAAAAAATGGTATCCATTTACACATATACAAAAGATTATTAATATTTGGCATGGTGGCACCCACAATCCCAATGCAAAGAAGGTGAAGACAGGCTATCTAGTTTACTACCCAGCCAATCTAACCTCATTAGTGAGCTTCGGGCTAAAAAGAGATCCTCTCTTTAAGGAGGTGGGCAGCTTTCCTAAGGGTAAAACCTGAGGAGTTGTCCTCTGGGCTAAATACACACACACGCTTATGTACACATTAAACTGTTTAGGGAAGAAAGAATCAGTATCAGTCTGAGGTGTCCTGCCAAGCTGACACTGAGTATCATCACAGGACCCACGGGCCTTACCGGCTGTTCTCTGACCTTCGCACACACAAGCACATACACGCACTCACAGAATAAATGAATGTAAGGGGTTGTACTACCAGAGAGAACATACACTTAGATCTCGGGAATTTTTAGTAGAATGCAGTTAAATTCATACCCCAAAGTCCCTCGGCCTGACACAGGAGGGCTTGGTGGTTTCTGCGTGGGAGGATTTGTTCTCGACAATGTGCCAGTTCTTGCAGGCTGGTTATTTCCGTGCTAAAATGTGGAAAGAAAGATTTTATTTTTGTATCAACTTGTTCTCTTGATGTTTTAACATGATGTCTTTTCCTTAACAACAGAATGTGAAATAAGGATTCCCAGACAGTACTAATATAGTTTGTCATTATATTTTAAAAGTTCAAAAGCCACCTGCATTCAGTTCTTCCTGTCATTTTGTGCTATTCATATCAATTTATGCAAAATACAGGTGAGACTACTAGATTTTATAATTTATTATTAGATATTCACAGATATCAAATTTATTTGTATTCAAAAATCAGGATTATTAAAATACTTCAATAAACATTTATATGTGCATAAATGTAAACCACAAAGCTATCAATCTGCTAAAATACTCATCTCAAGTATAATCTTTATCCTGATAATTCAACAACAAAATCACATGACGTCTGGGAAACCTATCTCTAAGTCAATGGAAGCAAAGCAACTGTAAAAACATGAGCAAAGCAGAAACTGTTAGCAAGATTAATGTTCCTAAAGTGCAAACGTCAATATATCTTGGATATATTAACACAGCCAAGCTAACGCTGATTTGATCTAAGTTTCAGCATATTTAATCTATGTGAATCCTACAGGAAAAAGCAGACAGACATAAGAGTTTTCACATTTTAGTGGCTCTGCAGCCTCTGTCAACATAGAGGAAGTACTGTGGATCAAATGAGAAGTAATATGTCTTACCTTGGCTTTTAGCCACTTTATGTTGGCAAAAACAAAAAAGAGGGGAAAAAGTAGAAATTAATTCTAGGTAAGTTGTATCTGACAGGACAGGTTGACATTTATATTACTGAATTTATGTTAACAAGCTTTATCCAGCTAAATTTCTTATACACTGTAGAAGAAAAGTACCTATAGGAACTAGGGAAATGCTTGTGTGTTCCACTTGTTTTCCAACAGTACTGGGACTTGAACTCAGGACTGCATACGTTAGTCAAGCACTCTACCAATGAGCTACATCCAGCCACTAAGTTCCCAGACTGGACTTGAACTGATTTTGTGGCCCAGACAAGACTTGAGTTTATGATTCCCTTGTCTCAGCCTTTCCAGGCAGCTGGGATTACAGGCTTTTGTCACCAGGTCTAACTTATGAGTACTTTTAAAAAGAAGTAACTTTCTAAAGAAACTACTAATTAAGCCAATCTCGAGCAGGCCTAAAAATTTCTTGGGTTAGCATTTAACCCATGCATCTAATCCAACTGAATTACAGCTCGTAGGGAGCTGGAAAGGCATCTCGACAGGTAAGTCTGCAGTGGCTTCTGCAGGTGACAGCATCCAGCACCCACATGAGGCATTCCAGTGACAAAGGATCAAATGCCCTCTCTTCTGGCCTCCACAGGCACTGCACTCATGTGTACACAGACCCTGTACACACATATACACATAATTAAAGATAAAAATTTTTCATTTGACTTAATAAGGGACAGTAAAGAAGAAGATTTTTACTATGTGGAAGTCTCTAAATTAAATCTTTAATACTACAAAAAATAAAGTAGATAAGTAATGAACAAACACATGTTTAAACATCATCAGCTATTAAGAGTGCATACTGCTTTAGAAGAGGCTTGAGGAGGAGCTGGGTATGGTGCCTTAAATCCCAGCTCTTGGGAGACAGAAACAATCAGATGTCTTCAGTCAAAGCCAGCCTGGTCTATGGAGGGAGCTTCAAGCCAGTCAGAGCTACATAGTAAAACTCTGTCTCAAAATAAAATAAAAATAAAAACTCACAAGTTGTTTTCAAATTCAGAAAAGAATGTGGTCAAGCACACCTCAGTGTTTCAAAATAAAATCATTAAGGCCCGACTAAAGCCTGGGAATGCAGCTCACTTGGCAGAGTTCTATGTAGCACACAGCAACAAGGGGTTTCATTCCGAGCATCATATAGCCCAGGTATGGTGGCATACTTCTGAAAACTCAGAATTAGGGAGGTTGGAGTAGCTACAAAGCAAGTGTTACACCAGTTTGGGATTTAAGACACCCTATCCCAAAAACAAAAATATGGGTGGTGTGTTATGAAAAAGATATGTATAAAACTGACAAGTAATAAAAACATTTAAAATACATACACACAAGCACACTGAAATCATCTAACAGCATCTTGGCCAAATTCTAACTGCAGAATGAACAGTCCGGAAATTCTCATTTCTAGACTATGTAAGTCTTGAGCAAACATACACTACTAGGAAGCTATATGTTGCTATGTGCTTATTGAGCAGTTCAGCCACCATTGTAAATTATAGAAATGGCACTTTGATTGTAAAGACTACTTCTGTGAGAGACGACCAGCTGACACACCTGATTGTAAAGATTACTTCTGTGAGAGACGACCAGCTGACACACCTGATTGTAAAGATTACTTCTGTGAGAGACGACCAGGTGACACACCTGATTGTAAAGACTACTTCTGTGAGAGACGACAGCTGACACACCTGATTGTAAAGACTACTTCTGTGAGAGACGACAGCTGACACACCTGATTGTAAAGACTACTTCTGTGAGAGACGACCAGGTGACACACCTGATTGTAAAGACTACTTCTGTGAGAGAAGACAGCTGACACACCTGATTGTAAAGATTACTTCTGTGAGAGACGACCAGGTGACACACCTGATTGTAAAGATTACTTCTGTGAGAGACGACCAGGTGACACACCTGATTGTAAAGATTACTTCTGTGAGAGACGACCAGGTGACACACCTGATTGTAAAGATTACTTCTGTGAGAGACGACCAGGTGACACACCTGATTGTAGAGACTACTTCTGTGAGAGACGACCAGGTGACACACCTGATTGTAGAGACTACTTCTGTGAGAGACGACCAGGTGACACACCTGATTGTAAAGATTACTTCTGTGAGAGACGACCAGGTGACACACCTGATTGTAAAGACTACTTCTGTGAGAGACGACCAGCTGACACACCTGATTGTAAAGACTACTTCTGTGAGAGACGACCAGGTGACACACCTGATTGTAAAGATTACTTCTGTGAGAGACGACAGCTGACACACCTGATTGTAAAGACTACTTCTGTGAGAGACGACAGCTGACACACCTGATTGTAAAGATTACTTCTGTGAGAGACGACCAGGTGACACACCTGATTGTAAAGATTACTTCTGTGAGAGACGACAGCTGACACACCTGATTGTAAAGACTACTTCTGTGAGAGACGACCAGGTAACACACCTGATTGTAAAGACTACTTCTGTGAGAGACGACAGCTGACACACCTGATTGTAAAGACTACTTCTGTGAGAGACGACCAGGTGACACACCTGATTGTAAAGACTACTTCTGTGAGAGACGACCAGCTGACACACCTGACTGTAAAGACTACTTCTGTGATAGACGACCAGGTGACACACCTGATTGTAAAGACTACTTCTGTGAGAGACGACCAGCTGACACACCTGATTGTAAAGACTACTTCTGTGACAGAAGACAGCTGACACACCTGATTGTAAAGACTACTTCTGTGAGAGACGACAGCTGACACACCTGATTGTAAAGATTACTTCTGTGAGAGACGACCAGCTGACACACCTGATTGTAAAGACTACTTCTGTGATAGACGACCAGGTGACACACCTGATTGTAAAGACTACTTCTGTGAGAGACGACCAGGTGACACACCTGATTGTAAAGACTACTTCTGTGAGAGACGACAGCTGACACACCTGATTGTAAAGACTACTTCTGTGAGAGACGACCAGGTGACACACCTGATTGTAAAGATTACTTCTGTGAGAGACGACCAGGTGACACACCTGATTGTAAAGATTACTTCTGTGAGAGACGACCAGGTGACACACCTGATTGTAAAGATTACTTCTGTGAGAGACGACCAGGTGACACACCTGATTGTAAAGATTACTTCTGTGAGAGATGACCAGGTGACACACCTGATTGTAAAGACTACTTCTGTGAGAGATGACCAGCTGACACACCTGATTGTAAAGATTACTTCTGTGAGAGACGACAGCTGACACACCTGATTGTAAAGACTACTTCTGTGAGAGACGACCAGGTGACACACCTGATTGTAAAGACTACTCCTGTGAGAGACGACCAGGTGACACACCTGATTGTAAAGACTACTTCTGTGAGAGACGACAGCTAACACACCAGAGAATGTGCATGACTCTGTAATGCCAATCCTTATGTCATACCATTAAGAAAAAAAAAATCTATTTCTAGAGTTTGTGTATAAAGTTTTGAGATTTTAATTTCTATCAATAACATCTGTTGTTCTCACAAGTATCCATATTTTTCAGATGACCTCAAAAGCAACATTAAGTATAATCCTATGGAAAAATTTCAGATATCTTCTCATTTATATACAGTACTAGAACTTTGGTATTCCTCATTATTTAAATGATTCTTTCTCACTGTTGTCTGGAACCCTAGCTAATCACCATATCACACACCTACGTATGAAGTAGTACATTTAGTTAAGGCCCTTGATAGGATCTACTAATGTATTACATGACCTATGTGTATCATGTATGTGTGCATACAATTTATAGCATAATATATAATTGTGCAAAAATGTATTCTAAGTGCATTCTCGCATCTTTCTTTCAACTGTAAAAACAGAGACAAAAACAAAAAAGCTCAATATTTATATGTAATCTGTTCCCAAATGAAGGAACAATAAAATTAAATGGGAAATGAGTCTTTATATAACCCTGCAACTACACAACTGTGTAACTGTCAACCTTTGCTCAAGTTCAGCTTCCTCTGAATTAAACAGTTTATGTATCCAAATGGAAAGTGTTGTAAAATTAAGCTCTGTCTGTTTTGGTTTTTCAAGACAGGGTTTCTCTGTGTAACAGCTCTGGTTGTCCTGGAACTCGCTCTGTAGACCAGGCTAGCCTTAAACTCACAGAGATCCACCTGCCTCTGCCTCCCAAGTGCTGGGATTAAAGGTGTGTGTCACCGCGACCCCTAATCCCAGCTAATCTCTGACTCTTAAGGCTCAAAATATAACTGCTAGCAGCTGGCAATACTGTATATAAAATGTCTACTTAAGTCTTCCCAAACTAAACATAAACAAAATAAGACTTTTGTATTGCCTTACGATCTCTCTTCCTCCAAACATTTAAATTTATGAATGAGTAATTTCACCATTTACCTGGAATATGAATTCAAAGGCAATAGAATTCTTTGAGTACACTATTGTTCTCGCAATGAAACAAATTCTTTCCTTGAAGTAACTGATGAACTCTCACTCATTTTAATAAAACTGAAGCTGTTTAAAGATCACAGTCCAACACAGATACTATAAAAAGTTAATGTCTGTACTGTAAAAAAAATAGTAAAACCAGAAGAGGTAGGCTAGACAGTTCAGCTGTTAAGAGCTCTTGTTGCCCTTACAGAGGCCCTAGAGCTCAGTTCCCATCACTTATATTCAAAGTGGTTCACAAATGACTGTATCTCTGTCCTCTTCTGATCTCCAGAGGGATCAAACATACACGGTACAAACACACGCGCACACACACGGTACACACAATACACACACACACAGTATGCATAAGTGGTACACACGTGATCTACACACATGATACACATATAGGCAAAAACACTCAAGATACAAAAATAAATCTGAAAAAAGTTTAAAAGAACAATAATTGAGAGAGCATTAAAGCTGAGAAAGTCCTGGTGTTCTGTATTTCTAGAAAGCAAACTGAAACTAGATTCCGTAACTGACCAGAAACCCAGAGAAAATATCAACTAATTATAACCAGTAAAATGCTTCCTTGGTCTTCACCTGTTTTCACCACACAGACAATATACACAACAGACATTCCTCTTTAAGTTACAAACTAATTTAGAAATCTCTTCATTGTTATGCTTACCAAAAATAATTCTACATTTCTCTACTAGTATTCAAGCCTTCTTTCCCTATGCTCACGTGAAAATGCAGGGCCGCTTGCGATCATCGTCTACTGCTGTTCTCCATGTGCATACTCTGCACACTGGTTTCTCCTGTCAGTATCTTACGGTTTCCCAAAATCTAGCCAGATTTACTTCAGTTTATTTTTATTTTAAATTCCTAACAAAATTACAGATACCATATACTTTTTAGAATAAAATCGATTAAGTACATTTACATTCTATTTAAATATGCATAATCCAGTAAAAGAAAGCCCAAGTATAGCATACACAAATTCCAAAACACTAAAATTTGTATTGCAAATAAGATGGAATATTAACCTTAAGAGTATGGAAACTGTGGGAGCCCATGTACGACTCAAAACCTTGAATATAAAATGTGGCAGCTACAAAAATAAGATTAATCTATTTAGATACGGTATTTAAAATTATGTATTTTGAAAAATCCGAACAGGAAGTTCAATGACAAAAGCACCATTAAGAAACACTATCAGATGTCATCTTCCATAACAGAGAGTGTACACTCCCCTGCCCCTTCTTTTTACTTTTCCAAGACAGGGTTTCTCTGTGAAACAGTCCTGGCTGTCCTGGAACTCATAGAAATCCATCTGCCTCTGCCTCCCAAGTGCTGGGATCAAAGATGTGTGCCACAATGCCCAGTGAGAGCATAAACTTAACAAGTCATTAAGAAATCAAACTGCATCTGGGAAGAGTTGAGGTTGGGGAGGAAAGAGAACAGACCAAAATACAATGTATGAAATTTTTAATTAAAAAAGAAATCAGATTCCTAAATAGAAATATGATCCAAAGACAAAAATAATAATAATTACAGGAGCTGGTAGAGTTTGTCTATACTTAAAATGCTCATTTTAAAATAAATTTAATTCTTTCTGCCTCATAATTTTAGGCTTGCATAATTTATCATTAATGAATGGCCGAGTTTCTTCAGATCTTTTTAAGCAGCAAGGGGACTGGTTGGTCAGTTTGGTCAGGTTTCTTGTTTGTTTGACCCAGCTGACCAGGAACACACTATATAGACCAGGCTTGCCTTTAAGTCTGTGGTCACCCTGTTCCTTCTGCCTCCTGGTCCTGTAGTATTTCTTCTGAGATAGGATCTAACTACAAAACCCACTTACTAGAACAGGCTAGCCTCAACTCAAGAGATGCACCTGCCACATCCAACTCTGGTATTATTTCCTAATTTCACACAAAACTATGATCCTATAGAAGAAAAGTAAGTTAAGAGTATGAAAACTTACAGAAGTCATAAAAACCAAGGGAAAAAAGCAGTGATGAGACATGGGGAAAAAGTAGCTGTGTATGTGTATAATTTGTATATGTACAGATAAATGTGACATTCATCAGTTTCATATTGGTTTCCCTTAGATCAGACTAACCTCAAACTTATTATGTGAGCAAGGATGGTGTTGAGCTCCAAATTTCTCATGCTCCTGCCTCCCTATGCAAGTGCTGGGGACCGCAATACTGTACCACCACTGTGCTGCTGGGGCTTAAATCCAGGGCTGTGTTCACGCTAGGCAAGCACTCTACCAAACATGTCAGTTTCTAAAATATACTGTTCTCACTGGCCACCCACCCTTCTATAAGTCTTGATGTAAAATATTTAGTTACAAAAGCAATGTGATTATATTTCAGAAGTATATACTTAAAACTGATTAGTAAAAATTGGGGATAATATGTATCTTGCCATGATAAGCGCTTTTCTAAAAAACAGTTTTAAAGTTTGCATTTTTTAGTAGTTAGAAAACCATATAGTTACACAAACATTTAGGAACAAAAGGACAAATTATTTACAATTTATTTTCTAAATCAATCAATTAAAATTTTTTTTTTTAAAAAAATGGTTCTGTCAAGTTTTGTGTCTATTTGGGCTTTTATTGCTGTTGTAAAGTAATCCAGCATTATGTGTGGAGGAGAAAACTTTGGGGAGTCTGCTTTCTCCTTCCACCGTGAAAGTTCTAAGAACAGAACTCAGGTTTAAAGGTTTTTGGTGGCAAGTGCCTTCACCTGCTAAGCCTTCTCAGCAACCCAGCTTTTTCAAGTTTTTCTGAGTAATGCCTATTCTGTGAATAAAAATTTTGCTCTAAGCTTAGTGAAACATTTAACTCACATTAAATTAATCTTCTAGATGGCTGGAGAGATGGCTCAGCAGTTAAGAGCCCTGGCTATTCTTGCAGAGGACCCAGATTCCCTTCGCACAGTGGCTCACAACTATCCATAACTCATTTCCAGAAGATCTGGAGGATCCAACGCCCTCATTTGACCCTTGAAGGCACCAGACATGCATGTAGTACACATACACATATACAGGCAAAACAACCATACACTTGTATCTTTAAAATAAATAAATATTCTATGAAAACTGTAAATGCTAACTGCTAGCTAAAGGGAATCTATCAAATAAGAAATCCTATCACAATTTCTATCCAAAATCCTTATTGAAAATTCAAAGTAATCCACACTTATGAAATACAAAATGCTTACCTTAACTCCATGGCCCACATCATCCAGAACTGTGTAGTCGATAGGTTTCCGAATATACCTGACAGGGCGCTCCATATTTGCAGGTGCTATTATTTTGTGACTTCTTGATGTATTCTTATTTGTTGTCAAAATGCCAATCTCTCTTCGAGCCACTTTTTCTTTATGAATATCCACAGTCTATATTTTAAATTTAAATAGAGCAAGAAAATATTATTTGGTATAGTAGATAATATGTACGCTGTCCATATGCATTGGACCATGGAGCTGTATTTTTTTTTAGACGGAGTTTCTCTATGTAGTTTTGGAGCCTGTCCTGGAACTAGCTCTTGTAGATCCATTTGCCTCTGACGCTGGATATAAAGGTGTGTGCTCTTGTACCTATTTTCTAATGAGTATGTCTCTTCTTTCAAAATTAATTAGGTAAATTAATTTCCTTAAGACTCCAATCAGGAAATACTTAATAGATTTTCTAAAGCGACTGTTGGAGGAAATTGTCTCTTAGGAATCTGGACTGTGTGGAGGGAAAGAGAAGGGCTACTTGCTCACTTTGACTGTATTAATGGCTACAACACTAAATCAGTGATTTCAGCAATGACATGAGCGCTGCAGTGACACGCGCAGATTACCTGAATTACTATAAATGTGTGCAGTGCAAGCAAGCTGAAAAGGTTTCACATGAAGGCTTTACAGACTGACAAAATTTGAAAGATAAACACAAGTATAAAAGGCAAATATGGAAATCACTGGAGGCAGAAAGAACTACACATGGCAGTTGTGAAAGGAAAAAAACTTTTAAGAGCAAAGGTTATGGTTATCAGCAAGCCTCCTACATACCTGTCTGGTTATGAAACATTTTAAAATACAACATTTGCGGAGAATCAGAAAATATAACTCACTTCCAGCATGTACAAGGCCCTGGGTTCCACCTCAGCAAATAAAAATACATTTAAAACTTTCATTTAGTCATCAAAATCCACAAACTGGATAGTAGGCTGGGAAGGGCTCAGCAGTTACCAGCATAGATAAGGTCCTGGGTTTGATTCCTTCCATTGAAGAGGAAATAATGACTAAATGGGCAACATATTCTCTTTATCTTTGCTTTGTTTTTCATGTGAGACACTCACTGTCTTAACTATGTAGCCCTGCTGAGCCTGGAGCTTGCTTATGCTGACCACGATGTCCTGGCCGCAAATTTACAAAGATCCACCTGCCAGCATTTTTGTCTCCCGAGTCTTTCTATAAAATGTGTCCAGCTTTGTATGGAGGCATCTCCTGTCCTCTTTGCAGCACCTTAGTGGAACAGGACTCAGTCACCTGAACAAATACTGAATGCTGATTGTTTATTTCCCTGTTGAGACAGAGTCTCTCTACAGAGCTCTCTGGCAATTCTGAAATTCTTTGTAGACCAGACTGGCCTTGAGCTCACAGAGATCCACCTGCCTCTACCTTGCAGTGCTGGAATTAAAGGTGTGTGCAACCATGCCAGGCACAATATACTGGTTCTTGCAGTTGCCATGAGTGATGTGTTCTTTGACCTAGAGCCTCTTATCTTCCAACAGAATCCATGAAATAGTATTAAATTAACCTATTACCCTGATCCGTGATTCTTTAAATTTGGATTTGGGTAGTAAGAATGAAAACACTGGCAAAGACAGAGCTTGCTGAGAATGGAAGAAGCTGATTAACAGAGATTGACAAGAATTCATGAGAACTATCAATGATCCTCTATTTTATTATTTATAATGAAGCTAAATTAAGAGACAGTTTCAGGGGCTGGAGCACATTGGTTGCTCTTCCAGAGATTTTGAGTTCAATTCCCAGCACCCACACTGTGGCTCACAACAGTCTATAATGGGACCTAATGCCCTCTTCTGGCAAGCAGGTGTACATACAGATAGTGCTTCATATACATAAAATAAATAAAATTTTAAAAATTATTTTTTTAAAAAAGAGATAGTTTCAGGATGAGTACCTGGGAGTACGCAAATCTGTAGACAAAAGCCTCAATAATTCCCTAGTTATTGTCAACTCCCTTCCAGATGGGAAAAACACGTGTCATGCTAACAGCCTCAAGAGGTCTACCCCATGAGCAGCTAGAATTAAGATTTATCTGGTGGAAGGGGAGCAAATAATGCTCTAAATATTTTCAGATAACAATCAGAAACTGAATGGAGTGTAAAGGAGAAAAGTGTGTACCTACCTACTGTTGTTAGAGCCAGGCAAATCTTTGGCTAATGTTTTGGAAGGTGACAGGCAAGGTATGGAACACTTGTTAAAAAACAGCAAAAACTGAGCTGGAGAGACTCCCAGCAGTCAAACACCTACTGCTCTTGCAGAGGTTCCTGTTCCCAGCACACACGTGACTTCTTACAACCACTAAAACATCAATGCCAAAAGATCTGATACCTGCTCACGGCCTTCACGGACACTAGGCATACACATGATGTACACATACATATGTATTACACACATGAAGGCCAAACAATCATACACATAATTTTTTTTTAAGGGAGGGAAAAGAGGCTGGAGAGACGACTGGGCAGTTAAGAGCACCGACTGCTCTTCTGGAGGACTCAGGTTCAATTCCCAGCATTCACAGTGAAGCTCACAACTGTCTGTAACCACAGTTCCAGGGGACTGAATGCCATCTTCTAGCCTCCAAATGCATGAGGCACAACCAAGGTACAGACATACATGCAGGCAAAACACCCATACACATAAAAATTAATAGAAGAAGAAAGGCAGAAAGAAGGAAAGGGGGGAGGAACACTGTGTTGGGATAATTATTACCATCGATCCTTTGTAACACCTCAACCATGTTTTTACAGAAGACTTGTCTCCTGTGACAAGTCCCACTAGGAGAAACTTCCTGACATAAGCCGTCTGCATACTGATCAGTCTATGGACTTTACAATATAGACAGATATCAAAACTCTGTCGAAAGTAACTGGAACATAAGAAACTAGATCAAAGAATCTAGAAAATTCTTAATGTCAGCTCTAACTTTTCTATTTAAAAAAATCAAGAAATGTTCTCTTCTGCGTTTTAAAGGAGGGTACTTTTTCTGAGGCGTAGATAAGGAGATGGGGCGAGGGAGGATGGGAGGAGTGGGAGGAGGAAAAGGAACGGAACTAGAATAGGTATGTAAAATGAGAAAAAAAATCATTTTAAAAAATAAATAAATCTAAATAGAAAAATTAAAGGCAGGGTACCATACTGACCTCAAACTTAAGGCAATCCTTCTTTCTCAACCTCCTAATCGCTGGGATTTGAAATGCATGTAAAAGCCACCATGTCTGATTTTCATCAAAAAAATTTTAGAGATGCTACCTTGTCCATAAGCAATATGCAACATTAAGATAGACTTTAAAAACAATGATATTACATACAGATTGAGCCCAAGTCAATGAAAGGGTGTAAACCTTATTGTCTCTGCCAAAAAGTAGTATGACTATAGCTGTTGACTCAGGTCTTTCCGCGGTATATGAGACTTTGGGCGGACCAAAAAAATAACAGTTTCCATTAATTAGCATGAAGTCACCACACCACTCAAAACAAAAAGGAAATGGCTTCTGTGAACTGGTGCAAAGCTGTTCTCTCCAGTATCACCCTGCCCTACAGACTCTACTACCCTTTGTAACTCTCCCTCAGAGAAAAAGAATTAGAGCTGTCACTTAAACAAATGTAAATCATTTTAGGCAGCTGTTGAGCACTGTCTGGCACTACTGGATAGAGAAAAGCAACTTCTTCAGAGGGATAAATTTCCTGCTTCGAGTGGAGCTCTCGGTGGGGAAGGGAAGCTAGTGAGCATTCTTTCTTGGTAGAGCTTCCACTGTGGCCTTCACTGCTGTGTGCATGATACATGATTATACTGTGAACGTTCATACACTCTATGGCCACCACACAGAGGCCGTGTGGAAATGCACCAGTGGCTTTAACATTTTACATTATTTTGGCCCCTTTCAATACAAGTCTCTCTGTGCACAGATATTACTCACCAATGCTTCTGGTAAGAGCAATCTCTATTGCAGGGGCCTCTAATTTAAATCCTATACCTCCCTGACACAACTACTAAGTATTCCTGTGTTGAAAAGACCCCTAATTTAGGTTGTCTATTGAAATCCAATGACAAACAAGATTGGAAGGGGCTAACAACCTTCTCATATCACAAAGAAAAGGCATATCTGAGAATGCAGCTAAGGATAGAAATACAGTTCGGAGGCAGAGCACTTTTCTAGCATGTCAAAGGCCCTGGGTTCTAAGGGAGACAGAGAGAGAGAATATAAATATAGTCAGGCTCTCTCCTAAGGCATCTCAGGTTCCTATGGAAGCCTGGCTGTTCCACCTATTTTATTTGGTCTAAGCCAACCCTCATGGTCCATTGCAGCTGTTGGTTCAGTGGTTCCCTAAGGGCCTGGGCCTGGGTCAGTGATGATTCAACCAGGCTCAAAGCCTATAAACGTCCAATAGGTGTCAAACAGGCTTCCATATTGTTCAGTCTTCATGCAGGTGAGACAGAATTGAAAATAAATGTTGTTGCTCTGTCTTGTGGGCAGAACCTAAAGACATTTGCATGGACCTACCCCCAATTCTCCTGGAGCACATTCTTTTATTTTGCTGAATCCTGTGCTGTTCACAAACTGTGAAGATTAATTTAGTTAAAGATCGACCCATATGGGCATTCATATACTCATTAGTAAGGAGTCACTGTCTGATAAAAATGAAGTCTGCACTGGCCACTGCTGTCAGTCACTCTTCATATCAAACACAACACATCCACCATGAAAGTAGATCTAAAATGATTTATTTCATCCACGGGCTACCACCTCCTCTCAGAACTGAGTCTTGGAAAGGGTCATTTTACATGCTGGTAGCAGACTGGCTTCATAGGACTCTGGCTGTTGTCCTTCTAGCTTTTATTGGTCCTCACTCTTGAAGACTCTTTTTGCAGGGTCTGGTATTGGCTATTCCAAAAGAAGCACCTGATCAGCCAGCCATACTACTATAACCCTTGATAGCATCAGGTTTTTTATGGTAACAATCTGACAGTGTGCTTTTAAATGACAAGAGTCACTCCAGAATTGACTGTTAGCTGAGGTACTGATAGCCTTCTACATTTTCCACCCACAAGCATCTTATATTGCTAAATGCTGGAACAGCTAACTTAAAAAAAACTCAAGAGAGTCTCACACAGTGTTCAGCCACTTTGCTTTGTAAGTCTGTCTGCTCTTCTAAGATACTGTGAAGGGTAATGTTCCTTTTTCATCATCTTTCTGTCTCTGTTCTAAATGTGCCTTCCCTAATACCATAGGTTTCCCTAAAGCCCCCACTATGCCATGTGGTTGCCTGCTGCCACATAGTTCAACCCTAAAACAACTCAAGCTGCTCACTTTTTTTTAAATTTTTTTTTGTTTATGATTTATTTATCTTTATTTTATGTGCATTGGCGTGAAGGTGTCAGATCCCCTGGAACTGGATTTTCAGACAGTTGTGAGCTGCCATGTGGGTGCTGGGAATTGAACTCGGGTCCTCTAGAAGAGCAGTCAGTGCTCCCAACTGCTGAGCCATCTCTCCAGCCCCAAGCTGCTCACTTTTTTCTCCTCTTCAAAGACTTCTCTTCTAGGCAGCGCCCACAATTTACAGCTTGCTTGCTCTAGGATGTTTCCTTTAAACTCTTAATAAAATTGCCCTCAAGCTTACTCCCAAAACATGTACCTCAAAATACAGAAAGGATCAGGTTGGAAGAGTGTTTGCCTACCATATACATACACTCAGGAGGTAGAGACAGAAACATGAGACATTCAAGGCCTTGACTACTTAAGGAAAGAGACCAGCTTGAACTATGTAACACCCAGCCTCAACAAGCAAACAAAAACAAAACCTGAGCCCTTAGCCAATAACTCAGCAAAGGAGGATCTGGGGTATAGCTCAGTAGAAGAGTATGTATTTAGTGTGCCCTGAATCTGATCCCCAGCACCACAAGAGGGGCAAAATAAAGTTTGTAAACAGACAATTCTCCAAAGATAGGTAAGATAATGCACACTTGGTTAAGTACACTGTTCATCATGGCTCCCAGTTATGGCACCATGGGAATCAGAGTGTCCAGCATAAAAAGACCTCTATAAGTTTAATTAAAATATCCTTTTGCTTCTTGCATCTACATATTTCCACCAACAGGCCTTAAATATTGATATGTGATACACTGACTCTGTGACAGTGAGAGTAAGTCAACAACCGGCACCTAGGAGAGAGACACATCTCAAAAGGGAAAGAGACAGGAGATATGGATCTATCTCTGAGATCACACCTGGATCTTCCCAAAAGAAAATCCTTTGGTACAATTACCACAAACCATGCAAACATTCTAAATTTAACTGACTTGGCATGACCTGCTCAAGCCCTCAAAGACAGTTCTGACTATGATTTTCCTTAACCTCATACAACAGCCTCTTGGGAACAAGAAGATGCTCAAAGTCCTTGATTCTTTCATGAAAAAGATCTGTCAATACCTCCAGGTATCTGTTCTATCCCCATTCCTACATCTATCCTATCATTCCAAAGGACAAATGAATGCCACCTAACTGGTGGCACAGATAAAAAAGAACAGATTGTACTGCTTGCCTTCAGGTACACTCTCCAAAATAAGGAACTAATAACATGAACTGAAGTGAGAAGCCTACGGCTATCCAAGATGGCACACTAGAGAAACTGACATCATATGCTCTCCAACTGAAGCAGGCAGGGGGCAATTCTAAACAGCCCACTGTTTAAAAAAGCAACCCTAAAGGAATGTACAGCTGTAGAATACTTCCTGTGTAAAAATCAAGGATTAACAAGGAACATTGTGACTTGTAATTAGAGGTGGTCATAAGAGACCTTCAAGTGTTTAAGAAAGGCTATTCTTGAGGGAGTAGAGGAATCCCACAGGAAAACGACTAAGTTAATTAGGTATGTTCTGAGGCAGTTATTCAGAAACTGGAAATCATCCAATCAGATTTGCAATTTGTCCCTGGCTAGCTAAAGCAATACTGGTTGTCACCTTGGCCCTAGGAGCATTTGTGTCAGTTCAATTCAATAGCCTGGTTTGTTCTGGATGACAGAATAGCAATTCCTTCTGCAAGACAAGGCCATGTGTGCAAAATGTATCCTGCAATACCTAGATTCATGCCTTAAGCCAAGTGGAAAGTCAGTACAAGAACTCAGAGAAAGCCACCTGGCTCTCGAAGGCAGCACTCTGCATTTACTCAGCTATCTGGTTCTTAAATCCTGGGTAGTGTAAGTGAGTTTAGCATTTGGTTGGTAATAACCTCGATTATAATGTCTTTCTCCTTCTAAGTTAAACAGAACAGATCCGGTACTGGCCCCTATCAGAGTTATTAGTGACCAACAAATGTGCAATCATGAGAACTTTTACCAGAAATCAAGAAGTACAGCAAGCAGGGGCGAACCTTGGTAAAAGGTAATCTTATGTATACTTGGACCTGAGTGTTTCTATCTATCTTGTGAAGACAGGCATTGACTCTTTGCTCCATATTTTCTTCTTAGAGCACAGTTGTACTAGATACAGTCCTGGGGTCTACAAATAATGTATCCCTCTGGAGATCTGGGAAGGTTTTGCTTCTTGTATAGTGTATTAAAGATGTCATCTCAGGGCAAAGGTGTCAAGGTAAAAGCAGAGCTCACTTCACATTCCAATAGTCTGTATTCTCTAACATGTGTTCCCTAGAGATGACATTCTTGCAACACGTTGAACTACATCACTGAAGATGTGGTGTCAAGGCCAGTAAGATGGCTCAGCTGGTAACTGCATTTTGCTACCAAGCTGGATGACCTAAGTTTGATTCCTGAGACCCATATAGTGGACAGAAAGAGCTGATCTCCATGGTGAGATATGTGTACGTACACACACACACACACACACACACACACACGCACACACATTTTTTTTTAATTAAAAAATAAAAGAAGTTATTACAGGATGTCCTGATCCTATTCAGTCTTCCATGGAGCTGAGGGCACAAATGCTAACATTCTATTATTCTCATGAGTGAAGTCCTATGTCCTCTATCAACATCTATGAAACTGTAGGGAACTACCTTGTTTGTCTGCATGGAGGGCAAAATCTTAAGACACTTCACAGTTGTTTGTGGTTTTTGTTTGAACAGGATTTTGCAGGGAAGAGAAAAGGGCTGTAGAGATGGCTTGGTGGTTTAAGAATGCTTATTACTATCATTTTTGTTTTGTTTTGTTTTTTGTTTTTGAGATAAGGTTTTTCTGTAGCTTTGAAGCATGTCCTGGAACTAGCTCTTGTAGACCAGGCTGGCCTTGAACTCACAGAGATCTGCCTGCCTCTGCCTCCCGAGTGCTAGGATTAAAGGCATGCGCCACCACCACCCTGCTCGCTTATTGCTGTCTTACAGAGGGTCCAGGTTTGGTTCCAAACATCCACATCAAACAGCTCACAATAGCCTATTAACTCTAGCTCCAGAGAAGTTAACACCCTATTCTGGACTCTGGATACACACATGCCATTCACACAGAGAACATACATACAGATAAATGCAAATAAAATTAATCTTTTAAAGATGACTTTTGTGATGGAAAAGATTCATACCCTTTGATTCCCTCAGTAATTTTGAGAACTACCTAATATAAGTTATTGGTATTATAAGATGATGTAGAGTTGTATTCTTAGAATGCCTCTAAACTTTCTTTTATTTCTTTTGTTTCTTTTTTAGAGACAGGGTTTCTCTGTGTAGCCCTGGATGTACTAGAACTCTGTAGACAAGGCTAGTCTTGAACTCAAAGAGATCCACCTGCCTCTGCCTCCCGAGAGCTGGGATTAAATCATGCGCCCCACCTCCACCACCAGGCTGTAAACTTTCTTTTCTATGGTGGAGCAATAGAAACCATAGCCTCACACATGCAAGTTAAGTGTTCCAGCACTGAGCTACATCTCAGTTTCATCATTTCAGGAGATGCAGTGCAACTTAGCTAAGCACTAATTGTAGTTAAATTCTACCTGTCATGAAATTAAGGAATCTACAGCTCCTCAAAGGGGAAACAATGAAATCTTGTTTGGAAGTAGAAGAGATAGACACTACTTACTTTCACTTTTTCCTAACTTTCCTGAATATTTACTCCATCTCCTTCACAAGGGCACTTTACAATATTAATCTGAGATGTATTCTTTGTCAACTCTGCTTAGTAAACTCATCCACACTCAGACAAACTGCCATGTACATAAAGACACTTTCCTCTTGTTCCTCTGGTGATGCCTCAAAACAAATACACATACGTCTGCTTAAGTGTATTTTTGAAGACTCACTCTACTTCAGTTCTCTAGTAAGTTATATACAGCCTTTATTTCATATTTGTTTTTACATCTTGCCACATCTACCTTTAAATGTCAGAAACCTGCTCCCTTCCATTTCAGACCCTTCAACCCTAAGTTACTACATGTCCCTCACATCAACTCTCACATTAGTCTTCTAACTGGTCCAGACACGCAATCTGTACTTTCCCAATCTATTCTTTAAAACATAACCACATGAATTTTACCTACCTCCTGCCAAAAGAAGGCACCCAGAAAGAAAACAAGTTTCTTAGCCCCTAGAACATCCCACACAGTTCTGGTCTTCAAGGGAAAAGTAAGTTCAAGAAGGCTCACCTACCTTCCCTATGTGTCTACATGGTGCTTCTGAAAGTCAACTTTTGCTCACTCTCCTGCCTCTTACATACTGCACATGTATTGAATATATTAGTTTAAATCACTTGAAAATTTCTCCTATCCAGTATTCTGATTCACAAGAATCCAAATCATATTCTGTCAGAAATGTACATCCCACTAATAAGAGTTATCCCAATAGAAAGGGGCCTGGAACAATGAGATCCAGTGATTTAATACTAACACACCCCTCCCCCCCCCAAAAAAAGGGCATGAAGTCAGAAAACTCAGGTTTGAATACTGGCTCTTTCACTTAATTGTTATAAAATTTTATACAGTTTTTAACCCACTAAGATTCTATTTTGATAGGGCTGACAATTAAGCTAAGTAACAAAGTGACAGCATATGCAAGGTCTTTGATTTGGTATATAAAACATACATGTGTGCACACCCACCCATCCTGATTATTATATCAGAATCTATAATACTGCTTAATACAAAGTTCAGTCAAATTTTTTACAAATCTGGATCGATGCAGTGGCCCACTCCTTTAATCCCCTCAGGAGGCAGAGACAGGTAGACCACAAATAAAATACATCAAATATAAATCTCATTTATCAAACTAACCAGTTCTACATTCCCAGATTAAAATAAAAGCATTTCATGCTGGGCATGGTCTATACAGTGAAAAACTGTCTCATAAAAATAAACAAATAATAAAATTAAATAGAGCATTTCTCAGATGTAAGAACCTAGACACATCGTGCTATGTACTGTAAAATAATGGAAATCCTGTTCAAACTTCAGTTTTTCCACCAGCAACAGGATTATGAACAGCGGGTGGGGACTGCAGAGACGGCTCTGCAGAGAAGAGCACTGGCTGCTCTTCCGGGAGCCAGGCTTCATACCCAGCACCCACCTGGTGGTTTACAATCATCCGTAATTCTGGTTAGAACCTCTTCTGACCGTCACTGGCAATAGGCAAAAACATGGTACACAGATATATATATGCAGGCAAAACACCCATACACACAAAATTTTAATTAAAAAATAATAAATATTCTACCCAAAAAATGAGTGTTGTTAGAACACTCAGACATGCCGGGCAGTCACACGCCTTTAATCCCAGCACTCAGGAGGCAGAGAGAAACTGTTTGAAGCCAGCCTAGTAGACCTATAGAGCGAGTTCCAGGACAGCCAGAGCTACACAGAGAAACCCTGTGTCGAGAAAAAAAAGAACACACTGACATAAACCCCAAACCTCTCTTCTCCTATACACATTAACAGTACAGTGCTAAATTTTTGATGGGTGCGCAAACTGAATGTTTAAATGAAGGTAAATGTTTATTTATTTAAACATTTATTATTTCCTTATGGTGAAAACTTTAAAAATCATTTGTAACTCTCCTTTTTTTTATCTAGACTTTTGAAATAGACTATTATTGATATCCATAGTCGCTTTACTACTATTCAGTAACAAGTTAATTCACTAATTCATATTCTCCATCTCTCTACCTTCACACACACACACACACACACACACACACACACACACACACACACGGTGGGGGGGGGGTGGCTGTCTCATTATGCAGTCCAGGCCCTAAACTTGTCACCCCAGACTCCTGACCATAAGGCACGTGCCACCATGCCTGGCTGTCAATTTCTTTCTCTTTGTTATGTGTGTGAGTATGTGTGCAGGAACATGCCCAGCATGTGGGTACAGAGGAGGACATCAGCCACCCTGCTCTACTCTCCTCCTCCCCTGGACAGGGCTTCTTGCTGAATTCTGAGTCTGCTATTTGTACAGGTTAAGGTGGCCACCTAGCCAGCCCACACAGGCTTTTTATGTGGGTACTGGGATCTGAACATGAGTTCTGCCGCTTGTGTAAGTGCACATACCTACTGAGCCACACTAATTTAAAGCCAGCCTTTATTAAATTAATGTTAGAAATTAGGCAAAATAAATTGTGTGGTAAGTAAACGTTTTCAAAGAATGAATGAAATATCACCAAAGCAATTTTCTGGACAATCTGGAAGACTGGGTATACACACACTTGTATAGAAACAGTATGACTGGGAGCTCAAACTCATCCCTAGCTAGGTTATGAATGGGAGGCTAGCCTGGACTACGAGAGACAAAAAAATCCAAATACACAATTTATAAGCAAACTGGTAAATTTCACAAGTAAACAAAACTATCTTTTGATTACAACACACACACACAGCTGAGGTGAGCATGGTGGACCACAAAGCAAGGACTGTGTGAACCTCTGTGAAAGGAATTCAAGGCCAGGGATACACAGTGAGACTCTGTCTTTAAAACAACAGCAACAGAAACTGCTCTAGCATCCAAGAGAACAAGAGACAAGTTTACTCTGCAGCCAAGTATGAGAGACCATGGCCTGCAACACACTCAGGTTACCCTAATACATATATGAAAAGAACATATAATTCCCATATGGTAACATTTTCATGAAAGTTTTATGGTTACAGAACAAAAGAATGTAAGAAATGATAGCACTTCTCAAATACATTGATGGAAACATCAAGTAGGTTGGTTCTAGAAAGGTGGGGAATCTGATAGAGAATTATCTGTAACTTTCTTAGCCTTTGAGTTGGTGAAAGTTGGTGGTCTAACAGTACATTTGAAAAGAATTAACCTAGTAGTCACAAGAATGGTTGCTAGGTAAAACAGAGGAAGACAACGGCTAGCTGGTAATAACATAAGATAATCTGGCTCCAGATAAGCAACAACACTGAGGCTCTCCTCCTACTTAGCAAGTTCTAACCAGGCAATTGCCTTTGTAAATCTTTAACATAGGCATGGCTTTGATGTTTTTCTGGGAACTTCAATTCACAGTATCGTCTAAGATTTGATTGTATGGGCTAGAGAGATGGCCTGGCCTTCCCAAAGACCAAGTTCAGTTCCAAGAATTCACATCAGAGGAAATTACCTCTAACTCCAGCTCCACGTGATCAGAAACCCTCTTCTGTCTCTGAGGGAGCCCACACACATCTGCACATATATGCACAAATGTACATAATTTAAAAAATAGATCTTTTTAAAACAAAAAAAAACCAAATACTTGGTTATGTGAAATCACCACAAAGAAATATGTTGTTTTATATGTGTTCTCTTTCCTGTCCTTGTTACTTTGGTGGGTTAAAGAGCACAGATATGCTTCTTTAAAAAAAAACAAAAACAAAAACTTGTCCCGATGTTCAAACACAGAAAAGCAGGCAGGGAAGAGCTGTCTCATAGCAATACTACCTGATCTTTCCTTAACCTACACTGTATCTATCAGGAGGCCTACTGAACCTCAACTGCCTCTACAGAAAGGGTAACATGGCTTTCAACCAAAGACTCTTACATAGAAATAAAACCACAATATATATTTGCTGAAAACAACTAGGAAATGAAAATCTAAAGCCTTTTGCCCTGAATAGCAAACGGAGACGGGTAGGAAAAGTGTAAGAGTCCCAAGACAAGTACACAGAGAAGGCCTTCAGCAAAGAAAAAGACAACCTTTGTCTGTTCCTGCTATTTAAAACAGGCCAGACTCTGGAAATGGCCCAGTGCCCAAAATCCTGCTACGTAGCTCTGTTCAATATGCCTAAAACAAAGTTCCAATCAACTCCGAAATTAACTTGATTCGGAACGACCTATATATGCACACTACAAATTAAATTTCTTAAGAAAATATGAACTGAAAAATCAGACTCCATGGAAACAGATAATGAGAAAGACTTGAGTCAGAATTACTATGAAATAACTAGGCATGGTGGCTCATGCCTATAATAGCAACAATTGGGAGCAGAGGCAGGAGGGTCCCAAGTCCCCGGCCAAGACTTGAAAGTAGAAGAGAGGGTGAGGTGGCTTGGTAGGGAAGACTGTTTGTTAGGCAAAGCCTGACAACCTGACTTCGAGTAAGTGGAACCCATGTGTGCTGGCCAGTTTTATGTCAATTTGCCATAAGCTATAGGCATCTGAAAGCAGAGGACCTCAACTAAGAAAATACCTATAGGCAAGCTGTAGGGCATTTTCTTATTAGTGACTGATGGGGTAGGGTCCAGAACAATACAGGTGAGACCACCCCTGGATTGGTGGTCCTGGGTTCTAAAAGAAAATAGGCTGAGGAAGCCATGAGGAGCAAGCCAGTAAGCCGCAGTCATCCACCCACAGTGCCTGCATCAGCTCCTGCCTCCAGGTTCCTTCCCTGTTTGAGTTCCTGTCTTGACTTCCTTTAATAATGGACTATGATGTGGAAGTATAAGCCAAATAAACCCCCCCCCCGCCAGCTTGCTTTAGGACATGGTATTTCATCATTGCACTAGTAACCCCTAACCAAAACACCATGTAAAGATAGAAGGAGAAACCAACTCCCATCGTCCCCTACCTCCACATGCACACCATACCATGCCACCGTGCCACAATCACAATACATAAGTAAAAAAATAAAGTCGTCTAGAAAAATTGGTCATGAGAGAGGGTGGTGGGAAAAAAGAGGGAAGGGAGGTAGTTAGAAAATATTATCAACATATAATTCGTACATGTACAAAGTTTTTTTTAAATGAAAAGCTAGACGACCAGATGGCTCAGTAGATAGGCTTTGTCACCAAGCCTGACAATCTGAGTTCAATTCCTGGAACCCATGGGGTAAAACAATTCCAGTAAGTTCCTCTGCTCACACAAGTGCTGAGGTATGTGCATGCACACAGACATGAGTACAGGCACACACATGCAAACACAACACACAAGTTTTTTATTTTTAAAAAGAAAAATAAAAACAAGAATATCAACAATATAACAAGAAGGCTCTACGTAGGCATTTTAGTCTCTAATTCTTTTTTTTTCTTTTCGTTTCATTTTGTTTTGTTTTTCAAGACAGGATTTCTCTGTGTAACAGCCCTGGCTGTCCTGGAACTCGCTTTGTAGACCAGGCTGACCTCTAACTCACTGAGATTCATCTGCCTCTGCCTCCCAAGTGCTGGGATTAAAGGCGTGCACCATCACCACCCAGCTTAGTCTCTAATTCTTAAATATTGAGAAAAATGACTACCAGATTTCATAAGGAAAGGGGGACCTGAAACAAATCTAAAAAATAAACCACAAAAAATTAATAAGGAACAAAGAAATAAAAATTTAAAAAAACAAAACAAAAATTAATAAATAAAATAATTCTTTTGACCATTGAAACTTAAAAAGAAGAAAAAATATAATAGACATAACCAGAAAATAAAACTGAGGCAACTTTCCTGAGATGAGTCATAATTTAGAAATATTTAGAAAATAATTTTAAGAGAGGGTAACACAGAAGAAATAAAAAAATATATATCCAGAAATACAGTAGCCTCATCTCCAAACAGAAACAGGCCTCAAGTGGCAGCACAGTATCCTCTTAGAAAATCAACACATAATCAAGCCCTGTGAGACAGCTCTCTCCCTCCGCCCTCCCACCTACCGTGCACAAACATGTGACAATCACTAAATAAAATATTCAAAAGTTGTCTGAAAGAAGAAAAGGCAAATTAAAAACAAAACACTAAAACCACCCAGAAATGAGGGATTGCATCTGTAATCCTTGGGGATGCAAGGAGAATCTTGAGTTCTAGATCGACCTTAGCCCTGTCTTTAAAAAAAAAAAATCCCTAGACCCAGAGACTTCAGCTATCTATGATGATGACAGTGGTAGAACAGATGAGAAAAACGGTTGCCTTTAGAGTTTAAGGGGGTCTTTAGGGAACTCAGTAGATGGGTCCTTGTTTGCCACATGTAAGGCCTTAGGTTTAAAGTATAGTACTGTCCCTACCAAAAAAAAAAAAAAAGTCTAGGAAAAACAAGGATAATACAACAAGTAATTACAGGTTCCAAGGCCAACTGTGTCTTGTTAACAGGCCATTTATAATAGCACATAATCCTGTGTGAATTATCTAGCCTCTACAACTGTAATGAGATTGGGTGCTATTTGTTTGCTTTCGTGTTTGAGTTTTTGTGTTTTGAGACAGGGTCTTACAATGAAGCCTCAGATAGTGTGGAACTCAGAGATCTGCTTGTCTCTGTCTCCTGAGTGCTGGGAATAAAGGCTGTGCCACCACACTAGGCGTTTTAATGAGGCTGTTGTGAGGATAAATTAATTCATAGTTATTCCCATGCATTAAAAAAACAGGCATGAGAAAAAATAATGACATCTTGAATTTTGCAAGAGGCAGAGGCAGGCAAATCTCTGTGAGTTCGAGACCAGCCTGGTCTACAGAGCTAGTTCCAGGACAGGCTCCAAGGCCACAGAGAAACCCTGTCTCGAAAAAAAAAAAAAAAAAAAAAAAGAAAATGTATGGAGCTAGAAAACATTATTTTGAGGTAACCCAGACACAGAAAGACAATTATCACATGTACTCACTCATAGGTGGTTTTTAAACATAAAGCAAAGAAAACCAGCCTACAAACCACAATCCTAGAGAACGCAGACAACGAGGACACTAAGAGAAACTTACATAGATCTAATCTACATGGGAAGTAGAAAGTAGAAAAAGACAAGATCTCCTGAGTAAATTGGGAGCATGGGGACCTTGGGGGAAGAGTTGAAAGGAGGAGAGGAGGGGCAGGGAGGGGAGCAGAGAAAAATGTAGAGCTTAATAAATATCAACTTAAAAAAGATTTTAAAAAAACTGGCATGTAGCATGTATTATATATAAGCACTGGAGAAAGGAAGACCAAGGAAAGAAACAGAACAGATTTTGGACTTTTATTATAATCCCAAGCAATACTGACTGGCATTTCGCAACCTTCACAGAGTACACAATTTGGGGAGGGATATGTGAAATGAAGTCTAATGATAACAGCTATGTCTAACAGACACACACACACACACAATCCTTGCCCTGGAGCAGCAGAAGCAGGATCACTACAGTGAACTTCAGATCATCCTAGGCCACAGACCACATTCTAGGCCAGCCTGAGTATAGATTCTGCCTCAAAAAATAACAACACCACAGAAGGAAGCAGGGAAAGACAGCAGGAGTGAAGAAGGGAAGAAAGGAAAAGGAGGGTACAGTGAGGTACAAAAGGGGGAGAAAGGAAAGAGAAAGAGAAGAGAGGAGCTAGGAGGAAGAGGCAGGAGGGAGAGAAAAGGAAGGAAAAGGATCAAGAAGGAGGAAGCCTGGTGGAGGAGTAACAGGAAGGGAAGCCTACTAAGGCTTGCAGCACTCAAGTGGTCTGAGGAAGAAGCAGCACAGTCCTAGGGCAGTCTCAGCCACACAGTAAGAACAATCTCAACACCAAGGGCTGGAGTTGCAGCTCAGTGATAGAGCACTTAGCCTGGAAAGTCTAAAGGCCAATTCCAACACTACCACAGTTTACAAAAAAGACACACAGAGTGACAGAACACGGTCCAAGAATGGAGTCCTGTAAGCTTTCTTGTGAGAAAACTCCAAGGAACCAGGACAAGGAACTTGTGATCTCAGTTTCTTCAAAAACATGTAATGGGATTTGGGTTATACTTTCTTGCCCCTGCCAGGTGTCACAGATAGAGTGACTACCTCAGATTACTCATGACAACTGGCTGTCACTTGTTCATATGCCGCTATGGAAAAACACCTTCTGCCATGTGCAGTTCGCTGCCCACATGCAGCCTGCATTTGTGCTTGGACACTTTACTCATATGACTCTCTTTACTCTCAGAGTATAAACTGTCTGATGCTCTGAATAAAGTTGGCTATTGATATGAGGCTTTAGCCCATATCATTTATTGGCTCCATTTTCCCAGGTCTTGAACTTGACTCCCAAGTAGCTGGGATCACAGGCCTGTGCCACCATGCTTAGCCTATGGCAAATCTTTTTTTTTTAATATTTATTTATTTATTATGTATACAATATTCTGTTGTGTGTATGCCTGCATGCCAGAAGAGGGTACCAGACTTCATTACAGATGGTTGTGAGCCACCATGTGGTTGCTGGGGATTGAACTCAGGCCCTTTGGAAGAGCAGGCAGTGCTCTTAACCTCTGAGCCATCTCTCCAGCCCCCTATGGCAAATCTTTAAAAGAGAAAACAGTTACAACCAAAAAACTGAAAGATATATTCTGTCCATATGTAATATATTAACATTAAAAAACACCTATAGTCACCTGGCAGTGGTGGCACATGCCTTTAATCCCAGCCATCTGGGAGGCAGGGACAGGTGGATCTCTGTGAGTTTGAGGCCAGCCTGGTCTACCGAGTGAGTTGCAGGACAGGCTCCAAAGCTACACAGAGAAACACTGTCTCGAAGAAAAAACAAAACAAACACCTATAGGCTTAATTCTCAGCACCCACATGGTAGCTCACAATTCTCTGTAACACCAGTTCCAAGGGATCTTTACAAACACAAATGTGCACATGGAATTAAAAGAATTTACAAGTAAACAGTAGAAGGGGAAGAAAAGTAGCAGCAGAAGCTACAGCCAGCCTGGATGTCATGAAACCTGGTCTCAAAAAGGTGGGAGGGAAGGGGGTTGAGAGGACAGACGGGAAGGACAGGGGAAGAGGAAGCAATGCTGCAGACAATCTGGGTGTTTTCAAAGAAGAAAATAACACTTTATTAGAGTTTTGGTGGTTTGTTTTTTACATTTGTTGCCCTTGGGTTTTTTGTTTGGTCTTTTTTTTTTCTTTTTTTGATTTTTCAAGACAGGTTTCTCTGTGTAGCTCTGGAATCTGTCCTGGCACTTGCTCTGTAGACTAGGCCAGGCTCGAACTCAGAGATCCTCCTCCACCACCACCACAACCATCACCCCGCTTTGCTTTTTCTTCTTTGAGACAAAGTCTTGAATAGCTCAGGCTGTTTTTCATCTTGTTGTGGTCAAGGATGACCTCTAACTCCAAATCCTCCTCCTTCCATTTCCCCAGTGTTCACAGGTCTATACTAACTTGTCTGATCTATGCAGCCATGGGGAATCAAACCAAGTGGACTAAACCCCAGTTATGAAACTATCAACTGTGAAAAGTCATCCTTTAAAATAGCAACTGCATCTGGGGCCAGAGAGGTGGCTTAGGAACAAGTACACCGCCTGCTCTTCCAGAGGACCAGGTTTCAATTCCCAGAACCTACAGAGTGGTTCACAACTGCTTGTAACTCCAGTTCCAAAGGCCTTTTCTGGTTGGCACTCGGCACACAGACATATACATGCAGGTTCAGCACCCATAACATTAAAAGAAAACTAGTCCATCAAGTGACTTCTACTAAATGTTTGTGTGACCTTTAGGTCCTGCTGATAATCACACTATTCTCATTTCAATGACAATTATCAATTTGTAGTATATCTTTCTGCCTGAATCAGTTTTGGTAAGAACTTTTCATCTAGCTTGGCAATGGTGCAGGCCTATAATCCCAGCACTGGAGAAGGTAAAGCAAAACCATGGCAAGTCTGGGGCCAGCCAGAATCATATACCAGAACCCTACTTTTAAAAAATCCATAATTGTTGACAAAAAGTGAGGGCCCTAAAGATAGTAAAACTAATTTGTTGGGGTTGCCCTCACAAAGTTGGATGTCTTAGAAATCCAGCAGCTGGTCTTTTAGGACCACCATATCTCTACAGCTGGCTTCTTGTCTTACAGATGGCCATTTCCTCTTTATGTTCTATCTTTACGGTCTTGCCTCTGTGCATGCTTATGTCCTAATCTCCTTATTTAAAGAAATCAACCCTAGCATTCAGGACGTTGCAACAGGAGGGTCACCCTGAGTTTAAGACTAATTTAAAACACACAGTGAAATCCAGGCCAGCTAGGGAGAGTCCGTCATAAAACAAAAGAATAATACCAGTCATAAAGATCCCAATGGATAGTTCTAAACTCATGGTCACATAGACAAGTTCTTTTAAAAAACAGAGGACTACAGAACAAAAAAAGTATGAATGTGGAAAGGAGACCTGTGAGGTCCACGGCAGCTTGACATGAGTGGAAGGAGATGAGAAGATGGGAGGTGAGAGTAAACAAAATGTACTACAAACATGTATGAAGCTGCCAAACAAATTTAATCAGTATTTCAAACTCACACACACACACACACACACACACACATGCATGCACACTGTGGGATATGCTCTTGTTTACTGTAAAGATTTGTCATTCGTATTAAAACGCTGATTCCAGTAGCCAGGCAGGAAGTATAGGCAGGGTGAACAGACTAGAATTCTGGGAAGAGAAAAGGCAGAGACACAGTCACCATCCAGAAGCAGGGGAATCAAGATGAGAATGCCTCACCGATGAAAGGTACCAAGCCATGTGGCTAAACATAAATAAAAATTATGGGTTAATTTAAGTTGTAAAAGCCAGTTAACAATAAGCCTGAGCTAATAGGCCAAACAGTTTATAATTAATATAAGTCTCTGTGTGTTTCTTTGGGACTGAATAAAACAGAAACTTCCATCTACACACACACTCACACTCATACACACACGTGTGCACCCATAACTTCCAAGTGAAAAGTCTAGGGTCAAACGGAAAACTACTCATATAAAAACCAGAATTACAATAATGACACCAAAGCCAAAGATACTACAAAACATAACCAATAATTCTCAAGACCATAAAGTAATTCCCGCAACATTCTATCAAATTAAATCTAACAATGTATAGAATTGGAAATTCTATACATTGTTAGATTTAATTGGAAATTCTATACATCAGTTAGCAGGAATTTAATCCCAGTAAAGACTGCTAACATTTAAAATAATGCAAAACCAAAGTAATTCATTTTATGAGGAGATAAAACAACCTTGTTCCTTTCTACAAATGCATAAAAAGTAACAAAACCTATAATCTTGTTCCTTATAAGATCTCTCACAGACTAGACAGTAAACACTAAAAACAATTTGATAATTTCTTATAAACAGACATCTACCATGTAAAATATTCATTCCACACACATATCTTCTTTAAAGGAACAAAAGCATGACCAATGAGAACATACATGAAGGCACTTGCTACCAAGCCTGTCAATCTGAGCACACTCCAGGACCCACATACTGAAAGGGAGCTAAGTCACCTCTAACTCTAAACAAATTATGCTGAGACACATATGCACCCACACACACAAAAATAAATAAAAATATAATTTCTAAAAATTGAAAATCATTTGACTATAGAAGATCTATATATAAATGTTTATAGAAGTTTAATGTGCAGTTGGCAAAATATAAACACAACCTATATTTCCAACAACAGATACACAAACAGATAACAGATAAATAGAAATTGCTCAACAAGCCAGGCAGTGGTAGTGCACATCTTTAATCCCAGCACTTGGAAGGCAGAGACAGGCAGATCTCTGTGAGTTTGAGACTAGTGTGGTCTACAGGCTCCAAAGCTACAGAGAAACCCTGTTTTGAAAAACCAAAAAAAAAAAAAAGAGAGAGAGAGAGAGAGAGAAAGAAAAAAAGAAAGGGAGGGAGGGAAGGAGAGAAGGAGATGGGAAAGGGGAAGGGAGAAAAGGAGAGGGAGGGGAGGGGAGAAAGGGGAGGGAAATCAAATGAAACTGCTCAACAATAAAAGCAGACTCTTATTATGGGAACAGTATGGGTAAATTTCAAAGTAAGTGTGCTATGTAAAAAGGGCTAAATCAAGATGAAAATGGTAGGGGATAGGTACATGAATGCATTCACACAAATTTCTAGAAAATATGAACTATTCTATAATGACAAAAAACCTGAGAACAAGGGATGGGATGGAGGCAAAGTTTACAAAAGTACATGTTCCTTTCTTTATGCTGATGACCTCTTGAGAATATGTAAAAATTGACAAGATGCTATTATAAGCTTTAATTAAATGTAATTTAGTTTACCTCAACAAAAGTCAACAGGCTGGCATGGTGGGATATAACTATAATCCCAGCTACTCAGGAGGCTAAAGTAGGGTGAGGAAGAAAATTTAAGGCCAGCCTGGGCAGCTTACCATAACAAAAAAAAAAAAAAAAAAGGGTGTGCAGATCAGTAATAGAATGCATGACTAGAATACACAAAGCCCTAGATTCTAGTCCTAGTCAAAACAACAAAACACCTTATATGTTCAGTTTTGTGTTGTTTTTCTACAAATGTAAAAAGAAGACTTACAAAAAATAAAGCAAGAATAGTGGTACATACCTATGAACCCAGCATTCAAAAGGCTATGGTTGTATAAAAGGAAAACTTTAAAAAAACAAAAACAGTAAAAGCAAACATGGTGGTTCATATCTATGAACCCAGCATTTAAAAGGCTAAGGCTGGAGACAGGAGAGAAGGCTCAGCCATTAAGAGCACTGGATCATCTTACAGAGAACCTAGGTTTGATTCCCAGGAAGCATATGACAGCTCATGACCACATATAACTTCAGTCCTAGGGGATCTGATGGCCTCTTTTAGCTTCTGTGGGCACCAGGCACCCACATGGTACACAGACATATTTGTAAGCCACTATCATACATTAAAAAAAAATAATAATGACTTTTTTTAAAAGAGGTTAAGGCAGCTGCACCTTAGTTCAGGGACCACCAGGGCTACAGTGAGACTATTTCAAAACTTAAAGCTTACTCAACTCAAAACAAAGCTAAGAGTGACCATGCCTACAATCAATCAGTAAAATACTAGGTAAGGTCATCTATACCATTGTTACATTACATTTGTCTGAGACTGCATATTACCTGAGGTCTACTAGGATTTTACATCAGTGTCCAAGAACAGTATATTACTTATCTGTTTCATGGCAGTGGCTGTGTGAACATACCTATTATTGTTTGTACTGCCCATCGCACTTTTATGCTGTATAATACCTAATAATGATAATAAATTCTTACTGGTCTATAGATTACAGTACTTGTTACCACTGTATTAAAAAACATTGCTACTATGTTTTTTTTCTTTTTAGGAGTAATTTTTTAGATGATATCTTTTTTATCTAAAGTGTTCTGGTGCTTTGCTGCATGTATGTCTGTTGTGAGAGTATCAAATCCTTCATAACTGGAGTTACGGACACTTTTGAGCTGCCATATGGGTGATGGGAATTGAATCCAGGTCCTCTAGAAAAACAACCAGTGTTCTTAATTGCTGATCCATCTCTCCAGCCCTAACACTATTTTTTAAATTATTTTTTTTGTTTTTCAAGACAGCGTTTTAATTATTTTAAAAACATTTTTCTACACCAGCAACAGCCTTGTGAATCATGCATTTTCCACTCTTAACAACATCAACTGTCCACAGGGAACAGTAGGTAGACTTACATACCATGAAGATTGATGTAGGTGGTCTCTAAAATGTTCACACCACAGCAAAGTCTCCTAGCAACACATTTCTTAGCAGGTATGTACCCTTATAATTAAGACGTGTGCTACCATTTGACTAACTATAAACCTAAGACTTTACAAGCTGATACCTGTGAGATATGATTGATGGAAGACTCCATCCTCCGAAGCTGAGATGCCTGGATATCCAGCAACTGGAGTACATTGTTGGCCAATGCATTTATTTGATAAGCAACACTAGCTAGAGATTGGGTTGTATATGCTTTGGTCTCTTCTAGAGCTTTTCTCTTGTCTGTAGCCTGAAATTAGAACGAAAATAAGCAATAGTTAGTTGACATTCATTAAACACACATTTTTTTTTTTTTTTTTTTTGGTTTTTCAAGACAGGGTTTCTCTGTGGTTTTGGAGCCTGTCCTGGAACTAGCTCTTGTAGACCAGGGTGGTCTCGAACTCACAGAGATCCGCCTGCCTCTGCCTCCCGAGTGCTGGGATTAAAGGCGTGCGCCACAAATACAGAGCTATTTTCCTCCATTTAAAAAGCCCAAATCAGAAATACCAAACTAGTCAAATGGCATGCTTGCGCTCTCTCTCTCTCTCTCTCTCTCTCTCTCTCTCTCTCTCTCTCATTTATTTACAGATTTTGAAAAAAAAATAATAAACTTTAAATGGAAAAAAAACAAAAACAAAAAACCCAGGATAAAAAAACAAAAAATCCTGTAAAATAAAAGAACTGCTGGAAGTCTCACCACCCCTGCTCTCAAGCCCTACTTCAAAGCTGTAATAACAAAGCCAGCATAGTACTGGCATGAAAACAGACAAGTGGATCAAGAGAACCAAACAGAAGACCAAGACATAAATCCACACACCTAGGAACACCTGATTTTTGACAAAAAAAAAAAAAGACAAAAATACACAACAGAGGAACAAAAAAAGCAACTTTAACAAATGGTGCTGGCATAACTGAATGTCCACATGTAGAAAAATGCAAACAGATCCATATCTATCATCTGCACAAAACTCAAGTCCAAGTAGATCAAAGACCTCAACAGAAATCCAGTTACACTGAACCAAATAGAAGAGAAAGTAGGAAGTAGCCTTGAACACATTAACATAGGAGACAACTTCCTAACCAGTAGCACAAACACCAAGATTAATAAATGGGAATTCCTGAAACTGAAAAGCTTCTGTAAGGCAAAGAACATAGTCAATAAGACAAAACAGCAACCTACATAGTGGGAAAAGATCTTTAGCAACCCCACATCCGATAGAGGGCTGATCTCCAAAATATATAAAGAACTCAAAAAAACTAGACATCCAAAAACCAAATAATCCAATTTAATAACAAGGTACAGACCTAAACAGAGAATTCTCAACAGAAGAATTTCAAATGGCAGAGAAACACTTAAAGAGAAACATTTATCATCCTTAGCCATCATGGAAATGTAAATCAAAACAATTCTAATTTGAATGACTAAGATCAAAAACACTAAGGACAGCCTATGTTGGAGAGGATGTAGAGCAAGTGGAACACTCCTCCATTGCTGGTGGGAATGCAAACCTGTACAGCCATTTTGGAAATGGTGGTTTCTCAGATAATTAGAAACCTATCAACCCAAGACCCAGCTAAACTATTCTTGGACATATATCAAAAGGGCACTTTTATATCACCCATAACACATGGACACTTGTTCAGCTATGTTCACAGCAGCTTTAGTTGTCATAGCCAAAACCTGGAAAAATCTAGATGCTTCTCAATCGAAGAGTGGACAAAGAAAATGTGATATATACACAATGAAATATTGCTCAGCTGTTAAAAAAAAATGACATCTTGAAATTTGAAGGCAAATGGGTGGAACTAGAAAAAAAAATCCTGTGTGAGGTAACCCTGACCCAGAAAGACAAACATGGCATATACTCACTCATAAGTGGATATCAGCTGTGAAGTAAAGGATAATCATGCTACAATCCCAGCCCCAGAGAGGCTAGGTAACAAACAGGGTCACATTGATCTCCCTGGAAAGGGCAAATAGAGGAGATCTCCTGGGTGGACTGGGGACAGATGGAGATGGAAACTTGAGGGATGGAGGGTGAGTGGAGAGGGAGAGTACTGAAAAAGATGATTGGAAAGGGCGTGGTTTTCAGGGTTAGGTAGAAACCTGGTGCAAGGGAAACTCCCAGGAATTTAAAAGGATGACCTTAGCTAAGATTCCTAGCAATAGCGAATACATAGGCTGAACTGGCCATCTCCTGTGATCAGATTGGCCTGATCTGATCATCAGAGAGTCTTCATCCAGTGACTGATGGAAACAGAGGCAGAGATCCACAGCCAAACATTAGCTAAGGGAATCTTGCTGGAGAGAGGCAGGAAGGAACGCAGGAGCCAAAGGGGGTCAAGGACATCAAAAAAAGAATTAAAAAAAAAAAAAAAAACGAAAATCAACCACCCTGGCTCAGAGGAACTCACAGAGTCTGAACCAACAACCAGGGAGCCCATATGGCTCTACATACGTGTGACAGTTGTTTATCTTGTGGCACTCCTAACAGTGTGAACAGCAAGTGTCCCTTTGGCTGGCTCTTAAGAATCTATTCCTCATACTGGATTGCCTTGTCCAGTCTACATTCAAGGGGAGGTGCTTAGTCCTACTGCAACTTGATATGCCATGTTTTGTTGATACCCATGAAAGGCCTGACTAGAAAAAGAGGAGTGGGGGGGGGGGGGACACGATTGCAGTAGGGATGTAAAATCAAAGAAAGAAAGACAGACAGACAGACAGACAGCCGGCCCAAATCAGTCTGGCAAAAGATGACTCAATGGGTGAAAGCACTTGCTGTGCAAGCTTGAGTTCAATTCCCTGAACCCCTTTTAAACATAAAGGAGAAAAACCGCTCCGGAGTTGTCTTCTGACCTCCCTCACACTGCAGCACTGGCACCCTCACACTTGCGCAAAGTATATACACACAGTAAGGATAATAAATTGGATGTGAGAGTGTTTTTTAAAAAAAGCTTGGAACCAATCTGATGAGTTTGGGGATTACAGAAAAATTTACAGGTAACTGGCTTTAAAACACTGGTCATACGCCAGGCAATGGTGGCGCACGCCTTTAATCCCAGCACATGGGAAGCAGAGGCAGGTGGATCTCTGTGAGTTCGAGGCCAACCTGGTCTACAGAGTGAGTTCCAGGACAGCTAGTTACACAGAGAAACCCTGTCTCAGAAAAAAACAAAACACACACACACACAAGCCTTTTAATTCTGCAATGTTTCCAAATTCATTTGTCAACTTTATCCACCTTTTATAGATTATTTAGGATGTTTAAACAACTTTGCTATCTGTATAAAACAAGTTTACTTTTTTTCTTTGAAATTGTCTTCTGTCTTGTTTCTTTTTCTCGCTCTTTCAGTGGCTTGGAATACAAATACAATCTTGAATAGAATCAGTCATCCACACTATTGAAAACAAGGTCTTTTTGCATTAAAACACAGAATCTAGGCTAGGAACTTTCTTCCATGGTAGAGCATTTGTCTAGAATGTTCAAGGACATTTGTTCTAGAATTAAAATTCAGAACTGGGGGAGACAGGGGAATTTCTACAATTAAAGAGGAAAAGTAAACATCTGTTTACAAAGTCAGGCAGACAAACTTGAATGAGATAATTATTTTCAATCATCCAATATATTCCAGAATTTCATCTGCCTGTTTCTTTAGCTTTCAGTTTACAGACCACACACATTTTTCCAACACAAGGAGTGGAAGGAAATGCCAGGTTTGGGCTAGCATCTATTTCTCCTTTCCTCCCACGAAAAAGCTTGTATTTTATTTTCCGGTTTTCTTTATTATAGAATCATATAACTATTTAGAGTCAATTAAATGCTAATAGAAATTATTCTACCTATAAACCTACACATAAGAACCCTTTCATTCTGATACAGTAAAGTGCAATGCACTCTTACCCAAACAGTAATGTCATACTTAAGCAAAAACAGTATTTTACATAGCCTCCATTTTAAATTCTAATGTAAGGGAAGAGTACAACACTGGTTGTCCAGTTCCAAATGCTGAGCCCTAAAGCCATACATATGAGTAACATTATATGAACTCAACCAGTTACTTTTTAGGAACACACACATATATATATAATATATATGTATATAACATATACATATAATATATATGTAATAACATAATATACATATAATATATATGTAATAACAATTGATTTTTTAAAAGGCCATGAATCTGAAGTAGAAAAGGGAGAGACATATATATAGAAGGAAGGTTTGGAAGTAGAAATATAATTAAAATATAATCTAAGAAAATTTTTAAATATTACAAGTGCTAGCAATGCTATAGAGAAAATGGAAATTTTTTATGTAGATCACTGGCAACGAAGTATCTTTAAAAAAATTGAAGAAATTAAATTTTGGGGAGTAATTTTTATGTGCATGAATGTTTTGTCTGAGTGTGTGTGTGTGTGTGTGTGTGTGTGTGTGTGTATACAGTACATGTATGTCTGGTGCCCAGACAGTGTGAGCTACCACCATGTGTGCATGTTGCACATCGAATTCAGTTCTTCTGCAGAGCAGCAAGTACTCTTAACCGCTAAGTCATGTCTTCAGCCCATCAAAGAAACTAAATTTTAAACTTCATTTTCTTGGGGGCTGGGGATTAGCTCAGTTAGCAGAGTGCTTGCCTAGCATACAAAAAGTCCTGGTTGCTATACCCCTCCCCCTGCCCCCCAAAATAAAGAAAGCTAGGAGTAGTGATGCATACCTATGAAGCTAGCATTCAAAACAAGAGTAACTTAGAAGTGTCAAATTTAAAGTTATTTTTGGTTACACAGTGAGTTCAAAACCAACCTGGGTTGTATGAAACCTTACTCCCCACAATTTCTTTTTCATTTTCCCTGATTTGCAAAATTTGAAGCATTAAAAAAGACGCGTGTGGTTGGATGGTGGTGGCTCACGCCTTTAATCCCAGCGCTTGGGAGGCAGGAGCAGGCAGATCTCTGAGTTCAAAGCCAGCTTGGTCTACTGAGATCCAGGGTAGACAGGGCTAAACAGAGAGGCCCTGTTCTTGTCAAAATAAAAAAGAGAAAAAGAAAGAAAAAGAAAGCCATGCCTGGTGTAACAGCCTTACTGAAGAATACCCTTCAAGTCACCACCAGTTTCCACTCACATTTGCTGAAAATTACTGCTGCTAGTTATTTTGTTTGTAGCTCCCTCATAATCACCAACCAATTACCTAAGCATGTCAAAGGAGCAAACAAAATGGGTCACAGACTATAGACAACTAAGAATGTGTCCACAGAATTAAGATCAGCATTAAGTACACTAACTAGTTAATTAGGCTCCCTGTTAACCAAGGGCTCTGGGAGTTGACATATGATATGAAGTCCATTTGTCATCCCTGTCCTTTAAGTGTCCTTAAAGGGAATCAATTTTTTTTTTTTTTTTTTGGTTCCTGTCCTGGAACTAGCTCTTGTAGACCAGGCTGGCCTCGAACTCACAGAGATCCACCTGCCTCTGCCTCCCAAGTGGCCACCAACCACCACTGCCTAGCAAACATACACAGCTTTAAAAAGAAAGTTAGTTGTTTAAAATAGCTGCAGTTAAAATACGCACTTTAAATAAACCACGCCGGAAATTCCAGACATAACTGAACTCTGTGACCATCTCAACCATTACCCATTTCCTTCTTCCTCCTTCCTTATCCACCTGCAGAAATTCAACTTACTAAATTAGAATCTGCTAGCTGGGGTAGAAACCTTCAATCGCATCTGCTTCCTTAAATCCTTTCTGTCCCATCACAGTTTCTTCAAATGGAAGGGGCGGGGGTTCTTTTCACTGCATTAAATAAAAAATTGCTGGCTGTAAGCAACCTCAATCTCTTCCACATCCTTCTATCACCCCTTCTCCCTCCTTTCCACTGAAAACCAACCCCCATCCACACCCTTACTTCACTGCCTTTCCTCTTCCTCACTTTCTTCACCTCAGGTGAAATCGTTCTCCCATTTTATTATGTCAATATCTGACTCCCAAAAGAAAAGAAGTCATCCTTGTCATGACTGCCTCTCAAAAGTTAACACAAACAGGAGTGACAGCAAACAACCATCATCCAAGCATTTGGGAGGCAGGAAGATCACCAAATTTGAGGACAGACTGAGCAACACTATGGGGACAGGAATAGGATTTGTGGCATAGTCTGTCTTTAACTGAAAAGCTTACACACAACAATCAGCTCCAACTACACTTACACATATCTTCATAGTTAACTGTATTCTCAAAAACACTTTTAAACCTTTACAGTCAATTTATCTTTCTGGCATTTCTAGTAGACAGACTGTTAATACAGCTCTGAAATTTTAAGTTGTATCATAATTTCAACCCAAATAATCCCTTTATTATCAATATCACAAAGCATTTAAACTTTAAAAGGCTTGGGACACAATTGAGGGAAACCCTATTTCAGAAAGAACAAGTACATTTTAAAATTACAATTAGGTTCAAGGCCAGCCTGGGATACATAGCAAATTCCAAGCCAGCCTGAGTTACACAGTGAGACCTCCGACATCAAAAACTAAACCAAACAAAATTCACTGATAGACAAGAGAGGCCCTAACCAAGAGGACTAAATAAGCAAAAGGCCGTAGAGTCCACCGTCCAGAGTGCATTCACTAACCACCCCCTGGTGGTGGTGCAGGCTGCACTGGTCACCACGCCCCTCCCTGACCAGGGAAGCAATGCCCCATCATGCAACCTAGATTATGCACATCCACTCCCCTTCTTCAGTCACATAGCACAGGTAACACGCAAGCCTCAATTCCCCTAAGAAGTCTTAGGTGCACCACTGCTCACCATGAGAACCAGGGAGGACAGATCCAGGCCCCTGCTGACAGTTGTACTGACAAAATCTTTTACCTGGAAGGACAATTCATCTCCATGGCCTTCTCAAACTCCTCTAAATACCTGACATGTTACATATTTATGTACTGTTCATATAAAAGATTTTATTGGCTTTCCTTCCACTTCTTCCTTTGCTATCAACTAATTCACTTCCCAAACAATTTTAGTTCTTCTTAAAAAGAATGATTGCAAAACACTCCACATACTGGACAATACAACCAGACAACATATATCACAACTGCTTAAAATTTGTGTTCTTCGTGTCAAGGAATTTGCCCAGAAGAAAAGCAAGGGCAAGTGCAAACAATATTTCTATCACTTCAATTTGTAACAGCAAAGAAAAACTAGAACCAATGTAAAGAACCAATGACAGGTGACAAAAATCTCGTTTTGACTATCATGTAATCAAAAATTATATAGATATTTACCAACAAGGAAAGTGTATTAAGTCAGGATTTAAAGCAGGAAGCAGTCCAATGCGATTTATAGATAAAGTATTCACTACATAATTACACTTTACATTAATAATAATAGTTGAAGAAGCAATGAAGATGCAGAAGGGAAGATGCAAAATCAGAGAGTAACAAATGAATCAACTTGTGAAGCTAACGCATCCAGCTACAGAAACCGGACTACAAAGGAAAAGCTACTGCGGAAGCTGTACCACTCTAGATTTGCCAACTCCACCTGGAGATCTGTCAGATGGGTGGGGTCACTGTCACAGTCAGGAAAAGGAACTGCACACAGAGCAAGAAAGTAAAGTCAAGCTGGAGCCCACTAGTCTCTCCACGCATCTTACCACATCTAACCAGAAACACCTTCAGATGGTAGACAACGTTGCTTACACAAACGCCTCTTTTGGCTAATTCTAACCCAGTGTGTTTGGCAGCCATACAAGGGAGATTATGGAGCACACAATCTGAGTGAGTAAACAAAAAAGTAAAAACTACCACAGTATAATCGGTTAATATATGTACACATCTTTTAGACATACAAAACTCACAAGCAAAGACAACAGCAAAACCATGCTGCAGTCTATCATGACCAAAACCAATTACTAGTTACTTTCCTCTTTGCTGTAGCAAGTACCTGACAAAAAGGATGGGGAGGGGGGCAATTTAAGAAATGTTTGTTTTGGTTCGGTTAAAAGAGTCAGTTCATCATGATAGCAAAGGCATGGAGGCAGGAGCATGACACAACTGGCCAAGCTGTGCACAGTCAGGAGGCAGGAGAAAACTGGGTGCTCAGAATCACATTGGAACGGTGCTCACACCGGAAACAGCAGCATCATGTGAGAAACCTTGGAAAGCTTTAAGCATCCCTCCCTAAAGGGCCTGTTTAATTATGACGTAGAACTGGGGCTGTACATTTTCATATAAAACTTTTTATTAAATAAACTTTGTGAAGATGGATGAAAGGAATTATGAAGATCTCCAACTCTGTCTCATAAAACAGACTGAGAAATAAGGGCATCAAGACAAGAACAAACTAATACAGTTTATATCTACCAAGGTAACAACACTGTGGGATATTCAACAGTGTAAATGAGGGAATTCCTAACACTAATGGGAAGAAAAGAAGAAACAATAATTCAATCAACCAGAAAATCGACATAATTACATGAATTAACAAACCTCTCTCAAAAATAACCTTAAATGTAAATGGGCTGAACTCACCAATAAAAAGATACAAATTAGCAGACTGTACTTAAAAACAGATCCAGCTCTTGGTTGTTGCCAAGAAATGCACCTAACTAGCAAAAATACCCACAGAGAGCAGCAAAAAATAGACTTATCAAGCAAATGGAAACCAAAACAAGCTGGCATAGTTATTCTGATAGCTGATAAAGTATATTTCAAGCCAAAATTATACAAAAGATTTTAAAAAGTTTTATTATATATGAATAAATGAAACAATTCATCAAGAAGTATACAAAACTATATGCACCAAACATTGAGGGCTCACAACTTCATAAAAGAAGCATTAGTGGGCATAAAAGGTCACAAAAGCCCTGGTTCAATAACAACTAGTAAGGTTGAGTTTTCCACCAACTCTCATCATTGGGTAAGACATTCAACCTAAAAATCAACAAAAAAAAATCTGAATTAAGTTACACCAAAGGTCAAATGATCTATGGTACCCACATAATATTCCACCCAACAGAATCAGAACACTCATTCTCAACAGTCCAAAAAAGCATGTAAATTAGACCTGGAAGCTAGCAAGACAACTCAGTGGGTAAAGGCACTTGCTGCCTGTTGACTCAAGCTGCATCCCAGTAGCCACACTGTAGAAGGGAGAGCTGATTGCAGGAAGTTGTCCTCTGGTCCATACTCTCCCACTAGGGCACATACATGCCCACACACAGAAATAAGGTGAGAAAAAGATAATTAATTAGCTAAGTTAAATAGGCAACATTGTAGTTTACAAAGCAAATCAAAAAAATACAAAATAGCCGGGCGATGGTGGCCCACGCCTTTAATCCCAGCACTCGGGAGGCAGAGGCAGGCGGATTTCTGTGAGTTGGAGACCAGCCTGGTCTACAGAGCTAGTTCCAGGACAGGCTCCAAAGCCACATAGAAACCCTGTCTCGAAAAACCAAAAAAAAAAAAAAAAAAAAAAAAAAAAAAATCAAAATTTTCTTATCAGGTCACAGTGCAATGAAACAGAAAATAGCAAGAAAATACAGAAACTACATATACATACTGAAACACATCCTGGTCATGAATGACCAATAGACCAATGAAGAAATTAGGAATAAAATGTTAAAATTCCTAGAATCAGGGGCAGGAGAAATGGATCAACAGTCATGAGAGCACATGTGGACTCAAGTTCATCTCCCAGCAACTATTTGGTGGCTTAGAACCACACATAACTGCAGTTCCAGGGAGCCAAGTCCCTGCTCTGGCATCTGTGGGCACCAGGCACACGCATGGTGTACATACAGTAGCAGAGTACTAACACACGTAATAGAAAGAAGCCTTTCTTAAAAATCCTAGAGTCAAATAAAAACAAAAGCACAATTTCCTAGAATCTTTCTTTACAGCTAAAAGAAAATTTCATACTTAAACTTACATTTTAAAAAAAATGACCAAATTAATTTCATTACAATGATACAAGGATGATTCAATATATAACCACTTAAATACACATTGAAAGAAACCACACGGTCATCTCAGTGGTTACATAAAAGGCCTCTAAAAAGGTTCAACAACCCCTCATGATTAAAAAAAAATTAATTTTAAAATGATTTAAAAAAATATGCCTCAGGCTGGGTGTGATGTCTTTACTCAGTACTTAGGAGGCAGCAGCAGGCAGGTCTCTGTGAATCTGAGGCCAGCCTGGTCTACAAAGCAAGTTCCAGGGATGTTACACACAGAAACCCTGTTTTGAAAGACCAAAAAAGAAAAAAATCCTTATAGTAAGTTTTATAATACAAACTTATAACAAACATACTAAATGAAAAAAACTAAAATCAGAAACAAGTGTGCACATTCTTTCCTCTGTTTCAATGCAGTATTCAGAGCCTTATTAGCTAGAGCATTAATACAGAGACAGTCAGGCCACAAACAGGAAAGAATGAAATCAAAGCACTCCTACAAGCAGTCTGATGGGAGACATTTTCTCAACTGAGGGTCCTCTTTCCAGATAACTCTAACTTTTGTCCAGTCAACAACAGGAAGTACTGTCATGGACACTGACTACCACACTGCTGACAGGCAAGTCAATACACGCCCACTGGTTCAGCGGGTGCTGTGGAGATGTCCTGCAGGTGTGACAAGGCTGTGAGACCCGCACTCCCAGAGGCATGCTGACTTGCACAAGACTGGGCCTGCCAGGTGTGAAGAGAAGGTAATCAGGAGTGGGAGGGGACAATTAGGAATAATGAGGGTAAATATGTTCAAAAATATATACATGTATGAAAATTTCACAATGAAGGGCATTATTATACAAAATTAATATATGCTAATTAAAAACAAAAATAAGAAAAGAAATAGCCAGTAGATACTTTAATTGTAAAATACTTAGCAATCAATGAAATCCAATTTAAACTACTCTGATATTCAATCTCACCCCAATCAAAATGGCAAAAAGCAAAATCAAAAATCAAGAAAACAAACAACAAATACCAGCAAGGACGTGAGGGAAAAGGAACCTTACTCACTGCCAAGTCTGCCGACCTGAGTGGGCTCACTAGCACCTACTATGGAAGGACAGAATGGACTCCCTCAGGCTGTCCTCTAGCCCGACAGCTGTGCTGTAGTATGCACATGGACACATACACACATACGAGTAACTAATAAATTTTAAAATCATAACTATCACATGACCCAGTTACATCACTTGAATAGGCATGAGTCTTGTTAGAGCTAACAAAGATAAGGCTGGACTCAGGTAACACGAATAAGTGAGACAAGTATATACAAAGTTTTAAACAAATTATAATTTGGTCTGGAAAGAGGTGGTGTTACTTGAGACAACTTTGACTCCATCTGAGAAACAAAAGGTAATAGAAAATGCTATCTGGAGGGGAAACAATTACTCAATATTCAAGGGAAGGGAGAAATACTAGCTTCCCAATTGGTCAGCAATGGTCCCTATACAAGCATCTAAATGGAACCCTAATGATAGATGGGGCTCTGGAATATAAGGCATCATCTCTATTCTGTCTTAGTGTCCAGGAGACCGAAGTTAAGCCTTTAAATTATTCACAAATGACTACTATCTGCCAGAAGAATAAAGAGGCCCTTTTAGCTTTCCTGTAGAGGCTGAGCCATGAAAAAGTATACCAACATAATGGTGAGATCACAGGAAGACAACCTCTTAAAGGATACATTTTTTTACTCAGTCCCTGATATTCAAAACAGGTTTCAGAAGTTGACTGTTGGGTCAAGCAAGCCACTAAATGATTTGGCTCAGGCATTTTATAACTGAGATCAGAAGCAGGAAAAAAAAAAGTGGAGAAAAAAGGCAAAGACAAGTATCATAGGAACTGCTTGCTGCTATGGGAACTCTTCCAGGAACACTGTCCAGGTCAGAGGGCCCTGCTTCCCTTTAGGGGGAAAAATGGGGTTTTTAATGTTGTTTTTTATGTGAATGGGTGTTTGGAGTTCACATATGTCTGCATACCACATACATACAGTTCCTGAAGAAGCCAGAAGAGGATGTAAGACCCTTAAAACTGGAGTTAAAGATAGCTGTTAGCTGTGATGTAGGTGCTGGGAACAGAACCCAAATCCTCTGGAAAAGCAACCAATGCTCTAAAACAGTGAGCATCTCTCCAACCCCAGGTCTGCTTCCTCTGTGAGCAGAAGGGCCATCTCCAATAGTGCCCTCAGAGACTAAGGCCACCCCCAGGACCCACTCCATCTGTAAGGACAATCACCAGAAGACTCAATGCAGACTGTCTAGACTGGAGTCATCTTCTCTACGCCAGTCTACTTGAGGAGACCTGGACAACCTTGACGGTGGGAGAGCACCAGAGCAGTTTCCTTGTCCACACAGAAGCCCAATTCCCAACCTCCCCTGCTTTCCTGACCCTAGAACCCAATAAAAGGCTACTATTTGTAGGGCATATAAGGGCCACACCCTTGAAAGACATTTTACTCAGCTTCTTGCCTGCTCCTGGGTCTCCATTTCTATCCCTTTTAATAATCCCTGAGACCCCCAAGTCCCCTCATGGGGAGAGACCTCTTGGCTAAAATGAAGGCTAAACTCCTTCCCTTAGAACAGTATTATTAATTGTTCTTGATGGCAGCCAAAACTGATGTTGAAGTCCAAACAGATGGTACCAGCAGGTGAGGAAGCTGCCCCAGTGGCCAAGAGCTTGATCCTCAGACAAGAGTCAGAGGAACTGAGACTGGGCCTGGCATGGGCTTTTGAAACCTCAAAGCCCATCTCCGGTGACACATGACACTTCCAACAAGGTCACACCTACTCCCACCTCATAACCCTTCCCAAATAGTCCCCCTAACTGGGAACCAAGCATTCAAGTGTCTGTGGGGACCATGCTCATTCAAAATACCCACTATTGAAACAAGAGGCTAGGAAGAGACTAATCCCATAATCAAGAGGTTCAAAAGAGGTTTATTGGTTGAATGCTTACATCTCTATAACACACCAATCCTGGGAGTCAAGAAGGGATTAATTAACCAGAAACTGGTCAAAACTTCATTCTCATTAACAAGGCTGAGGTCCCCAACTCCTAGGCTCTAATGGCTCAGATTCCCTCAGGCATCACCTTCTATTCAGTGTTAAGACCTCAAGAATTCCTCCCCGACTCCATTACAGCATGATAGTCAACTCTCGTTTGCATTTCAGAAACCCACAGGACAAGTCACCTAGACTGTTAGGCCACAGGGATTGAAACATGCCACATCTGTTTGGGCTATCCCTCTTTCGGGACTTGATAGATCAAACACATTACCAAATATGTGGATGGCCTTCTCTTGGGTGGGCCCTGAAAAGTAATCCTCCTGGCCACTAAATCTCTTAAATTTCTTGGCTGAAAGAAAACAGAAGGTGTCTCAAAACAAGGCCCACTTTACCAATGCAAAGTCACTTACCAGGTTCTAATTCCAATAAAGAGTACCCGGGCCTTGGGATCTGAATGTATTCAGCCTATTTTAAACATCCCTTCCCTTAGACTCTGAAACAAGAAGTCTTCATGGTAGGTTTAGATATTGCAGAACTTGAACTCCTGAAAATGCTGGACTAGCTAGGCCTCATTATCCAACTTTAAAGGGAACTCAAAGGTATTAAAATATTCTATGGATCCGGGCAGGTGGTGATGTCACACACCTTTAATCCCAGCACTCAGAAGGCAGAGGCAGGCAGATCTTTATGAGTTCAAGGCCAGCCTGGTCTACAGACTAAGTTCCAGGACAGCTAGGACTGTTACACAGAGAAATATAAAAAATAAATAAATAAAAATCTATGGATCCCCACATCTCAGATGCTTTTCAGAAGCACCAAGTCTTCCACTTTAGGACTATGCACTCAGTGCCATGTTCCATCTCTATGTGACAGAGAAAGCGGGTAGCTTTGGGTGTGTTCACACAATTTGTACATTAAGTACAAACAGACAAGGGGTGGCTTGGTGGTCTTTGGTGAGTTGGATTCTTGATCCCTGAAGTACGAGCCTGGGCAGCACAAAACAATATTGTCTATTTTACTGGGTTGGGGCATGCAAATTCAGATCCTTGAACTCAATTTAACCCTCTCCTAAAAATGTAAATTTCAAATTCCTTGGGTATAGGATAGGATCATAATCTACACTAGTACAAAATGTGTAATCAAATAAAATATATAACTCAAGATATATAATAACGTTAAAAAAATGGCAGGCTAGAGAAAATGCTCACTGGTTAAGGTCACTGTGGTCTGCTCTTCCAGGGGACATAGGTCTGACCCCCAGTACCCACATGGTAATTCACAACAATCTGTATTCAGGGGGATCTGACACCTCTTCTGGTCTCCACAGGAACTTGGTTGGTACACAAGCATATACCTAGGTAAAACACCCATACATACAATTTTTTTTAATGTTTTAAAGATAATAGCAGTAGGTTAACAGAGACTAAAAAGTTCCTCATAATAAATTAGCCCTATATTTGGCTCTTTCTTCCACGACTCCACAAAAAATAAGTAACAAAAAACCATTACAAGCTATCATCAGTGCAGTGATGTCACACACCTTTGATCCCAGCACTTTGGGGGCAAAGGCAGGTAGAACTCTGTGAGTTTGAAGCCTGCCTGATCTACGTGGTGAGTTCCAAACCAGTCAGGACTACAGAGTGAGATGTCATCTCACTAAAAAAAAGGGGGGGGGGGAGGTAATAACAATATCAATGAGGTCAAAACATTTAAAAGACCAGTGAGGTTACACACATGTAACTCTAGCATCTGAGAAGTGAGCGAAGGCAAGAAGAGCTCAAAGTGACTGAAGGGACTCTGCCAACTCAAGCAAGGCAAACACAGCTGTCAGGCCTTGCCCTTCTCCCCCATTCCCTCTACCTTGCTTAAAAAAACAAAAGAAAGGAAGGAAGGAAGGAAGGAAGGAAGGAAGGAAGGAAGGAAGAAAGGAAGAAAGGAAGAAAGGAAGAAAGGAAAAGAAAAAGTTAGATTACATTCCAACCTAGCCACCAAGGTCTATTTGACCACTTCTTCCTCCTGAAGCTAACTACCAAGATCCAGTTAACAAAGTATTGAAAACAAGCAATCAAAAGTCTCCTTTGGCTACCCTAATTAACATTATATGAGCCAAATTAAAATTAAATGCCTTCCCCTAACCCAGGGTTCCCCTTTTACCTTTATAAACTTCCATTTTCCTCAACTCCATTCCCCTCCCTTGCATTGCCACTACTCAGGTCTCACGACCACACTTTTTTTTTTTTTTTTTTTGGTTTTTCGAGACAGGGTTTCTCTGTGGTTTTGGAGCCTGTCCTGGAACTAGCTCTTGTAGACCAGGCTGGTCTCGAACTCACAGAGATCCGCCTGCCTCTGCCTCCCAAGTGCTGGGATTAAAGGTGTGCGCCACCACCACCTGGCACGACCACACTTTCTGTCATGCGGCTGTTTCCACAATCTCCATCTGGTGCCTCTCAAACCTCCTCTTTCCTCAACTTCTAAATTCACAACTCAGCTAAACCTGCTGAGACATCTGCTCTCCAGACACTGTGCTATGGTTCTTTAGAATACTCTGAAGTTCCTTTCAAAGGGAGATAGTTTTCAATCTATGTGGAAGACATATGTTTTGTAAATTATTTCTAAAAAGTTACTAAAGATATAAAAGTGCCAGATATCTATAATACAGAAAATTATTGCAGAATATCAAAATTAATGTTAAAAAACAAAGACCATATAGCTTAACCTCATGTCACAATTGTATACAGCCAGAGACCTTGGAGTCCTTTTTCTCTTTTCCCTCCCTCTCCCCTCTTCTGCCCACACAGTCAGTTAATAGTCAAGCCTTATTCCTATTCTTCAACCCACGGCTCTGCCAATCAACCCCACTGTGGAGGAGTGAAGGCTGGAAAGTGTCAGAAACCAACTGAGTACTAATGGCTGAGGAAGAGGGGTCTTACAGTGAGCACTAATGGCTGAGAAAGAGGGGTCTTACAGTGAGTACTAATGGCTGAGAAAGAGGGGTCTTACAGTGAGTACTAATGGCTGAGGAAGAGGGGTCTTACAGCGTCTTTTCTATGTGCAAGCTGCTTTTGCAGACATAATCATTTTATGACAGAAGAGAGCAGATCCAAGTAAAATAAGCCATCATTGAGCCTTCTCGGTTGTTTGCTGGGATAGGGTGCTTTTGAACAGGGTCTACTATATAGTCCAAGCTAGCCTGAAATTCTCAAACTCCCCCTCAGAACCCTTAGTACCGGGACTACTGGTATGTAGCACCATGCCCAGGCATCTCTGAGCTTTCTCTTCAGAGGATCCATGCTGTTCATCAATGGCTAAGATCAGGGGTTCAAAGACAGAACATGGCTACATGAGGCCTTGTCTCAAATCAAATTTTTTTAAAAAAATGGGTGTTGGTGGGTGTACACACGGGTGCACGCATTCACTATAGACCGATTTCCACTTTCTTAGATATACCCACTAAGCAATGAGCTAACACAGGCTACAAAATATCCCATCATGCTACCTAGAAGAAAAAGCCTTCCATACAGTAAGCAACTAGTAACTACTGTTTAATGAGTCTCCTAACCACCTGTTCAACACAACCCAACAGTGATACTTTCTAGAACAGAAAACTTACCACACTGATACCAGAATTCTGCCCCCACTTAGGACTACAGCTCCAAACCAACCTTTCAACAACTCTTCTAGAGATCTTCCCGAGTCTGGCTCTAGCTTCGCCCTCTTCTCTTCTCTAATCTAAATGTCACCTTCTTAGTTTGGTTTGGGGAGGATTTGGGTTGTTTTATTTTTTGAGGGAAGGGGGAAGGTTGAAACAGGGTCTCTCACTCTGCAGCCCAGGCTGGTCTAAAACTATTAGCCCCAACTACCCTTAAACTTGCAGCAATACTACTGCCTCAGCTCCTGAGTGGTGAAATTATTGAAATTGAGCCTTCATGCCACCATAAGGTGAAAATAATCTTTATTTTTGATTTGCAGTTGTTTCAACAAATTTTATTTTTAATTATGTGCATTTGTGAGTATGTGCACATGAGTGCAGGTGCCTACAAAAGCCAGAAAGAGGGTGCTGGATCCCCTGAAGCTAGAGTTACAGGCAATTGTGAGGCACAGGACATAGGTGCTGGGACCCGAACTTGGGTCCTCTCTAAGAACAATACTCAACTCTTAACACCTGAGCCAGTTCACCAGCTCCTTTTTTTTTTTTTTGAGATAGGGTTTCTTGTGGTCAAGAATGGCCTTGATCCTGACCCTTCAGCCTCAGCTTCCCAAGTGTTGGGATTAATGTCATGTCACTGCTTAAAACTTTCAGTGCCTTCCTCCTCAGGTTCAGAGAAAAAGGCCAAAATCACTGATGCGGCTTGATGAGGCCTTGCTTGATCTCACTCCCACTACCTCTCTACAAACTGCTCCCCCTTTGTCTGTCCTACACCACCCAGGCTTGGGAACTGCTAAGGCTAAGAACCATTCTCCTTAGTATCCCTCTGGCCTAGACACAGGACACTATCTTCCCTCCTTCCTTGCCCCAGCTTTCTTAACACTTTTCACATCTCAATCTTAATGTTTCTTCTTTAAAATAACAAGCTACACAGAGGAACTTTGTTATGCAATGTGTTTTCCCTATATTATTTATTATGTTTCTGTCTGTGTGTGTCTTTCTTTACTTATTTATTTTTGGTTTTTTGAGACACAGTTTCTCTGTGTAACTTTGGCTGTACTGGAACTTGTTTTGTAGACCATGCTGTCCCTGAACTCACAGATTCATGTACCTCTGCCTCCTTAGCGCTGGGATTAAAGGCATGCACCACCATGCCCAGCCTTATTATTTATTTGATTACCGAAAAAGACAGATGACAATCATTTGAGGAAAGTATATACATCTTACTGACAAAACCACTGGCATGCATAGTAAGAGTATAAAGTTGCTGAGTGAGACATGATGGCTCACAGCTTTAACTCCACTCACAGGGAAGTCTAAGGTAGGACTTGAGGCTTCAAGGCCAACCTGAGCAACTAATGAGACCTTGTCTCCAAAAAGCCATACTGGAACCCCAGCACACATCTGTGACCTAGCACTTGGAAGGTGGAGGCAAAACGATCAGGAGTTCAAGGCCAGGCTGGACTACATAAGACCAGAAAAAAAAATAAACTTTTAAAACCAAAAAGGTAAGTAAAATGGCTCAGTGGGTAAAGGGGCTTACCACCAAGCCCAATGACCTGAGTGTGATCCCAGGACACCCGTGGTGGAAGGAGAGAGAACTGAATCTCAAAAGTTGTCCTCTGACCTTCACATTCATACAATGGCACATATTTGCTCACAAGCTCACACATGCAAACACAAGACTCACTCTCTCTCTCTCTCTCTCTCTCTCTCTCTCTCTCACACACACACACACACACACACACACACACAAAATGCAATTTTAGGTTGCTGAATAACTGAACAAGTAACTACTATATTCCCACCATGAAGCACATTACATACTGTTATGATACATTTCATTTTACTAAGCATTTATTTTGGAACTCTGTGATTCTAACTTAAACATAGAGAATTTAGCCAGTTTCCTCTGGGATCTTCATGGTACTCTGTGAATGCTCAAAAACAATTAAAACAGAACAAACTAGAAAGACAAATTGCCACAATTCAATAAATTTTAATATTATAAATTGTAATGGAACTTAGAGCTAGAAAAACAAAATGGATTTTCGAACTTTTTAAAAATAACATGGGGCTAGAGAGATGGCTCAGTGGGAAGAGAGTGCTCTTTCAGGGGACCGAGGTTCAATTCCCAGCATCCACATGGCATCTCACAACTGTCTGTAACTCCAAGGTCTGACACACTAACACAGACAGACAGACAGACAGGCAAAACACCAATGCACACTTTTTTAAAAAAAAGTTCAAAATGACATGGTTTGAAAGAAAAATTAATTCATCCAAAGCCCCTCTTCACAAAAGTAATAGATGCATATAATAAAACAGAGAGCCAGGTATGGCGCTAGAGTCCTACAATCTTAGCGTTTGGGAGGTTAAGGCAAGAGGATCAAGAACTGAGTCCAATTCTTTGTCTTTAACAGAGCAGTTCAGCAACAGTCAAGATGTAGGTCTTCGAGAAGACCCTGAGTCACAAGACCATAGATAGCACTTGACGTCAAGGCCAGAGATATTACCAATCTCATCATAATCATCATCACCATCACATCTGATGTGATTGTCTAACAGCTGTAGGATGGCTGCAATCTGTCCAACTACAATATCTGTAAGTTTACCCTACACTTAGTGCAATGCCTGAACAGTGGTATCAACTGGTCTGTGACAGCTTGTCCTGAAGTACAACTAGGAAAAGATGAACTGTAGTTCACCTGCATGCCTGTGCACACCCAAAGAAGAAGTCAAGTGATGCAGCAGGAATCTGTCATGCCTTCAGTACCCTAGTTATAAAATCCCTGAAGTTGACTGGGGAAAAGAGAATTGAGAGGTCAACCTAATGAGATCCTGTCAAATCAAAGAGGTAACGAGGATGCTAGACAAACAGCTATGATGTAGGAGTATCTTCTATCTATCTGTTGCTTTCATTGGTTAATTAATAAAGAAAACTGCTTGGCCTGATAGGTCAGAACATAGGTAGGTGAAGAAGACAGAACAGAATGCTGGGTGGAAGAAGGCAGTGAGGCAGACACCATGATTCTTCAACCCAAGACGGATGGAGGCTAGGATCTTTCCCGGTAAGCCAACATTTCGTGGTGGTACACAAATTATTAGAAATGGGTTAAGCAAGATGTGAGAATTAGCCAATAAGAGGCTGAAACTAACGGGCCAGGTAGTGTTTAAATGAATACAGTTTGAGTGTTGTTATTTCGGGTGTAAAGCTAGCCGTGCGGAAGCCCGGAGGGATGAAAAGCAGGCCTGCTCACCTCATCACTACACAGCTAAAACAAAAAATACCCTCAGTTACTTTCTCATTTAGTCACTTCTATTTTTTGATGTAGGGGTGTGTGTGTGTGTGTGTGTGTGTGTGTGTGTGTGGTGAAAAGAGAGATTTATAAGTACCATGGATATTTACAATTGATTTCTTTTTTTACGTTTATTTGTGGATATATAAATGTTTGTGGCAATTAGAGGATAAGCAATGAAAGTTAGTTGCCTCCTTCCACTATATAGGCTCCAGAGAAAGAACTCAGGTATTCAGGCTTCAGAGAAAGTGTTTAGCTCATGGCTCCCAACATCAGATTTCTTTTCTCTTTTTAATTTTCAGATTTATTTAATTTATGCATGCCTGATGACTGTGAAGGCCAAAAGAGGTCATCAGATCCTCTCAAACTGGAGATAGCCACCATGTGGGTACCAGGAATTGAATTCAGATCCTCTATAAAAATAAGCAGTGATCAGCCGGGTGGTAGCGGCGCACACCTTTAATCCCAGAACTCGGGGGGCAGAGACAGGTGGATCTCTGTGAGTTTGAGGCCAACCTGGTTTATATAGCTCATGCCAGGACAGGCTCCAAAGCTACACAGAGAAACCGTATTTCGAAAAACCAAAAAAAAAAAAAAAAAGAAGAGGAGGAGGAGGAAGTAATCATAACTGCTGAGCCATCTATCCAGTCCAATAAAAGATTCCTTTAAATCCAAATTGAAACAAGCTCAAATTAAAAATGACTACTTCATTATAGAGTAAAAATTTATTTCTCACTCTTTCCTAAAAATCATTTTGAACAAGTCTAAAATTAACCATATAACTAAGTTTTGGTAGACACAGACTATAGAAAACAGATACAGAAAAAAATTTTAAATATACAGAACAAAAAGCCTCTGGATCTAAATATCTACTCAAGTTTTTTTTTTATTATTATCATTTTTACTTATGTGTGTTAGTGTGAATGTCCCCCACACGTGAGAAGTGAGAAGATGTCCACCAAGGCCAGAGGAAGGTGTCAGATCTTGGAACTGGAGTTACAGGCAATTCTGAGCCATGTGACATGGATGCTGGGATCTGAGTTCAGGTCCTTTGGAAGAACATCAAGTATTCTTAACCACTGAGCCATCTTTCCAGCTCCTACTTTTTTAGTTATATGTATGTGTGTGGTATGTGCATATGCAAGTGCCCTCAGACACCAAGAGAGAATGTTGGATTTTCTGGAGCTGGGGATATAGGTGGTTTTGAACCACCTAACATGGGTGCTAGGAACCGAACTCAGGTCCTCCAGGAGAGTACCTAGTGCTGTTCTCTTCGCCATCTCCAATCCCTCTATCTAAAATTATTAAAATAATACATACTTAGTAGTATGTCAAGAAGATTCATGCACAAGTAATGTTAAATTTTTATGTGATTATTTAATCTACTTTAGTCAGAGATGACTAAAGCCATATAGCCAGTATCTTATGATACTTAAAATTCAGGCTTCCATTACCATGGTCTACTAAATTAACTTGTTATAACAAAGGTTCTTTAGTGTGGTCTGCTTCCGGAAGGAGATATTCACAAGATCAAGGTCAAACTTTTTTCCCCAGACTGGGTCTCCCTATGTAGGTCAAATTCGCCTTAACTTTACAGCCCAGCACTTGGGAGGGTGAGGGAGATGAATTTCTGTGAGTATGGCCTGGTCTATACAACAAATCCCAGGCCAGCTGGCGACAGATACATAAAGCAAGACCCTATCCCAATTCCTCCCCACAAAAGCTGCTAAATACACAAAAGCTGTCCTTGTTACATGATTGTTGCCTTTAGGAAAAAACAGCTATACAACTTATTGTAAAACGAGACCATTTTTTTAAATTATTTTTTAAACAACTGACACACAAACTACTATTTTCAGGCTTGAGTATTGGTAGACAGTCTCCAGCTGGCTAAAGAAAAACAACAAGCAAGACCTGTCACAATAAATAAAGCTTTGAAGCAACAAAAAAAAAAAAAGAAAGAAAAAGAAAAAAATTATGAAAACATATTTGTCAACTTGAGCTCCAAAGCTTTTCAATATTTAAAATTTTTTCTATGATATCTTGGTAATGTTAGTGAATATGATTTTTTCATGTTACATATAGTTTTTCCCTGAGCTCCAGCATGGCCAACTGGTCCATGTGCTTAATAGGTATCTCATAGTTTACATAACCAAAACAGACACCTTCATATTCTTCTCCCTGCAACCCACCCCCAGGGCCCAACCATCTGCTGCCATCTAACCACATGCTTAAGGAACACGGTGGTGCTTAAGACACGAGTCATCCTTAGATTCCTTTCTCTTACACCATATGCAACCAGCATATCCTTCCAGTGTGTCTGAAAAACATGCATGGTACAATTCCTCATTCTCATACTCTCTACCTGCTTATACTCTCCCTGCTGGCTAATTCTGCTCTCACCTCCTCAATCTGTTTCCCACTCAGCAGCCTAATTCTTAAGAATTAAATCAAGCCCAGCACAGTAGAACACTCTTTTAATCCTAGCACTCAAGAAGCAGAGACAGGCAGATCTATGTGATTTTGAGGCCAGTCTGGTCTACATACTGAGCTCCAGGCCAGCCAGAACTACATAGTGAGATCCCGTGTTTAAAAAAGAAAAGTGAGGAGCTGGTGAGATGGCTCAGTGGTTAAGAGCACTGGCTGTTCTTCTAGGGGACCTGGGTTCAATTCCCAGCACCCACATGGCAGCTCACAACTGTCTGTAACTCCAGTTCCAGGGAATCCGACACCTTCACACCAATGTACATAAAATAAAGTTTAAAAAGTAACAGACAGTGGTAGTGCAAGCCTTTAATCCCAGCACTGGGTAGGCAGAGGCAGGGCAGGCGGTAAGCAGAGGCAGGCGGATCTCTGTGAGTTCAAGGCCAGCCTGGTCTACAGAGTGAGTTCCAGGACAGCTCCAAAGCTACAGAAAAAACCTGTATCGAAAACCAAATAGAGAGAGAGAGAGAGAGAGAGAGAGAAGTGAACCAAGCACTCCAACAATAAACTCACCTCATTAAACTTGAATACACTCCAGCTTCCAGTCTGTGGCCCACACAGCCTTTGCGAATGGCTCCGGATCACTCTCTCTCTGCGTTATCTCCCTCTCCATCCCCAGTACATCATCCTTAGAAACACATTTTTCTCATTTCCTAACAGTGCCACTTTGTTTGCCTTAGATCTTCACAAAGCAGGAATCTTTTGAATCCTGCAAATTTCTGCTTGAAGGTCACTTTCACAGGGGCTGTGGGATGGCTCAGTGGTTAAAGGCATGACTCCTCTAAAGGACCCAGGTTCTATTCCCAGCATCAACATTGGGCAGCTCACAACAACCTGTAACCACAGTTCCAGGGAAGCTGGTGCCCCCTTCTGGCCTCTGCAGGCATTACACACATTCCAGCACTCTTACATAAAAAATAGGCAAAAAGGAAGTTATTTTCAAAGAGTAATAATAACCGCAGAGCTGAAGAAATCCGTCCTTCCAAATCCTGATCTTCTAGCTCCCATCTTACTGCTTACGGATCTATTTGAAATAAGCAGCTTTTCATTTCCGGTTTTTTGGTTGTGTACATGTACATGCATGTACATGTCCCCCTGTCCCCCTAATTGAAAATTTCCTAAGGGTACAGTCTTTGTCTAAGTCACTCTTATCTCAGGAGCCCAGAATAGACACAATAAGCAAGTATTAATGTATGAAAGAGTAGGACAACTTTTCATCTAGACAAAGAGAGCACTAGTACATAATATCCATCAAAAGAAACAAAGTTTCTCAGTCAGAGAACAACATTAACTAAGATATAAAAGTGAGTTTAAAAAGAAAAATAGGAAAACTGAAAGCCAATGTGGTGCTTTGAATGAGAATGATACCCATATAATCATATATTTGAATATTTGGTCCAGTTGGTTAAGCTGTTTGGGAAGAATTAGAAGCAAGTTCAAGAATAGCCCTTGTCTGCAAAGAACAAAAGACAAAACAAAGAAAAATTACCCAAAGCAAGTAACTTAAGAGTCAGGTGTGCACCCATAAGCTGGCACTAGCTGTCTGACCACCCCCATCCCCAGCACCCCCACCCAAGACAACTTGAGATAATCATGCTAAGACTGCCGCTCCCAAAGGAACAGTCCCAGCCAGGGCTGTCTGAATACTGGGATCAGGTTGTTCTATCACAGGTCAGAGGACTGCTGCCCCAGGACAGGGACTGGGACTCTGCCACAGCTCGTCTAAAACACAAGCCCTAACGACTGTAACTGATGTTAAGGGACAAGACTGTGAATGCTCTAAGCACTTTTTGTCTTACAACAAAAACATGTTGCTTTTTTTCTTTTCTCTTTTTGTAAGAGTACAGTTATAGCCGGGCGGTGGTGGCGCACGCCTTTAATCCCAGCACTCGGGAGGCAGAGGCAGGCGGATCTCTGTGAGTTCGAGACCAGCCTGGTCTACAAGAGCTAGTTCCAGGACAGGCTCCAAAACCACAGAGAAACCCTGTCTCGAAAAACCAAAAAAAAAAAAAAAAAAAAAAAAAAAAAAAAAAAAGAGTACAGTTATAGCCAGTGGTGGTGCACGCCTTTAATCCCAGAACTTGGGAGGCAGAGGCAAGTGAACCTCTGTGAGTTTTGAGTCCTGCCTGGTCTACATGGTAAGTTCCAGCCAGGGCTGCTACACAGAGAAACCTTGTCTTGGGGGAAAAAAAAAAAGGAAAGTTCTACTGTTTCCACCTTGCCCTTTTCCCTTCAAACCCTCCCAGCTTCACACTCTACCTTGCTCTCTTTCAAACTCATGGCCTCTTTTTCTTTAATTGTGTGTGTGTTCGTAAATACATAAATACAACCTGTTTAGTCCTTATGTTACTTGTATGTATGTTTTCAGGGCTGACTCTTTGGTATTTGATAACCAATTAGAGGAAACAGAAGAGGCTCTTCTCTGAAGAAGACTATTTCTCCCCAATTCCTTAACTGCCTTTAGGTTTGGGTTTTTTGTTTGTTTGTTTTGTTTTCCTTTTTTGCCTGGAGTTGAGGCCTTGTGGGCTTTCCTCTTCTTGTTCCCCTTAGCTGTTCTGGTCACATGTAGGCAGGCATGTTGGCTTCATGAGTGTAGCTTCTGCCATTTCTAAGAAACAATCCCACATCAAACTTCCTGTTCCTCTGGCTCTTTCAATCTTTGCACCCTCTCCTCTACAATGATCCCGAGCCTTAGGCTCACGAGTTGTGCTGTAGATGTAACCGTTGGAACTGGGCACTCAAACACTGACATTTCTGTAATGTGCCTCTATTGCAAAGAGAAGTTTCCTTGTTGAGAGGTGAGGACTACAAATAAGGATCAATATTTAGAATGTATCTATGTGAACTGCACCTATTCAAAAGAGGAGGTAGAAACTGGTAAAAGCTAGAGGTGGCAGATGACTCCAAGGAAACAGTGTCTTCCAGACACAGCAGGCTGATACACGTAAGAATTCAGACTGTGACAGCACACACAAAACCTGCACAGTATCAAACCAGTCAAAGAGCCAGCAAAAGGGAAGGTGAAATGGAAAAGTTCCACAATAAACTAAGAGGCTATTTGCAATTGATACCTGCTGAGAAAAGGAAAATCTATTTTGTATAATCAAGTGTTACTGGGTTTGATATCAACTACACTCCAGGGCAAGTCCAGGCCCAAGAGTAGTTGACCAAGTTTACCAACACAAAAATCAAAGCAGACTCCATGTGGTTTTTGTTTTTCCACCTTTTGTTTTGTTGTCATTTTTTGCCTTACTGGGATCTTTTGTTGTTGTTTTGATATTCTCCTTTTCTTTTGCTTTTTGTTTTTGGAGGTGCCCTGCTCATATACACACATTGGTCTGGACATAAAATGGATCTGAAAGAGTTGGAGGAGAAGGATAATATGATCAAAAAATATTGTATGAAAAAATTATTTAGAATGTAGTTAGGGACTGTGCTGGTTTAGAAAGGGGTGGGTATAGGTGCTCTTCCAAGATCCATGACTTCACTAGCTCTGGGGAGTTGGCTCGGTTTCCAGCACCAGGCATGATTGATTTCCTTCTTGTGGAGCAGGCCAGAAGGCCAACAGACTGCTTTTTCTTTTTTTTAAGTGACTCACTTAGTGAGTCAGCTGGGAGACATTCTCCAGTGCCGCCTTTCCTCATATTGGAGCATTATATTCCATTTTTAAAAGGTGTGGTGGTTCACACCACTGTCCCAGCAGCAGCACTCGGGAGATAAAGGGTGGAGGGTGCCCTGAGTTTTAGGTCAGCTTGAGCTACAAGATGAGACCTGTCTCGACCAAAACAAACAAAGAAACAAATCCCCCCACCCAGCCCCAATAAAAGAAAAATCATTTTAAGTCATTTAAAAATAATCAATTGAGAGACTGAAATATGGTACAGCCGGGGAAAGTGCTGGCCAGTGAAAGCATAATAAACTGAAAACCAGGTTCTCAGAACCCACGGTGAAAGGAACAGACTAACTCTTGAAATGGACACTGGCACACGCACAACTCTCTTTTTCCCTCCCTCCCTACACACATACACACCTGATAAAAAGTAAAAGAAAAAATAATAATAATAATAGAACCTGTCAGGTAAACTAGTAGTAGTTTGGGGCAGGAACAAGTTGAAGGACAACACAGTTGTGAGGCAGCTAGCTACAGGGAGATCAGGAGTTCAAGGTCATTCTCAGCTACCTAACAAGTTAGAAGCCAGCCTGGGCTACAGAGGGAAGAGAGAGATAGAAGGGAGGAAGAAAAAGAGGAACAGAGGAAGAGGAGTTACTTGTTTTGTAGTTGGGTTTTTTTTGAGGGGGAGGGGGCATTTGTTTGAGTCAGGGTCCCATTCTAGTCTAGTCCAGGCTGCCTAGAACTCACCCTGTAACACAGACTGCCATGAACTCCTGGTGATCCTCCTACCACAGCCTAAGTGACAGGATTTACAGGCAGTAGCCATCACATCACGGTACACTTACCAACAATAACACATTACCCTTCTTGGATGTTCTATTTGCTCTCAGATTCTCTTACAAACACTGATATATTATCAATTAATCCTGAAAATTTTTCTAAGCGAAAAAAAAATTAGTAGAGCCAAGAGTAAGAGTATATGAGTATGTATATATATATATATATATCATCTCACAAAAAACAATCTCAAAGTCTGCTTTCTAAAGATAAGTATATACTATTAAAATTATCAAGTCAGCTATTTCTTTTTACATCAAAATTCATTAATTGTTATTTTTACTACTACCCTTTCAATGCTGCACTCTGAAAAGACTGAGAGGAAAGACCCTCCCTAAAACAAACAGCACCTCCCAGCAATGACCCAGATACACAGAGATCTGAGAGAAAAGCCCATCTTTGCTCTTTATTGCTGAACCCATCAAGCCCACTGGTACTACTCACTGCTGTTGCATCCTGTGTTAACAAGAGACCACAGCCTCCTCAACCACAATCACTGCTCTCCAAGAATCCTCCAGGTTTTCAGTACTGAGACTGCTGGGGCAGTCAGTCCTGTGGGCTGGGCAGCTACTTAGTGTGAAGCTTCTCCAGAGCAGACACAGCCCATACTGTGTAAGACAATCTAATGCGTTCCCTTTGAAATTCATGTTCACGCAATTGGGTCTTTCTCTAGGAGCCCTGACTAACACGCCCCGCCATCATGAGTTGAGGGTCAGTTTCTACATACTCTCCATTGCAATGTGCTGCCTCATCACAGGCACAAGGGCAAGCAACTATGGATCAAAACCTAGAGCAGAACATTTCCTCCACATAAAAATATTTCTTAAAAATTAAAAAAAAAAAAGTTCCATCAGTTCTCGCTAGTAATAATCCCAAAGAGACTTACTGAGTATATTTTAGTGCAAACTATTGTCTGGAAGCTTGTATTAAAACTAATTTTTACTCTCTTTTTCCATTTGTAATTTTAATGTTGAAAGTTTTTTGTTTTTTTTTTTTTTTTGTGGTACTCATCTGATTAGTCGTGGTCTGGCTTTCTTTTTTAAGACAGGGCCTACACAAAGACTCTGTAGATCAGGCTAGCATCAAACTCACAGGAAATCTATGTGCCTCTGCCTCCTTCATGCTGGGATTAAAAACAAGTACTACCACACCAGGCTCTTAATTCCTCTTCTACACTGTACTTTCTCTATACTTCTTTGTGTTCTAGAAGACACGCTTAGCTCCTCCAGGATACGGCTGTTTACAGTACAAATTTACTCTTAGTGAAGTTAAATACTAAGACCTAGATAGCTGTGAGTCAACAAAAAGTACATTTAAGAAACTGGGGTAAGAGGTTGAATCTAATATTAGGCTATGGAAATATCATTCTATAAATTCAGTGAGAACAGTGTTCATATGAAAAAGATAAAAATTTCAGTTCAATGTAAATTTGAGAATATCTGAAAAGTCTTGATTGGAGTACCACACACACATATATTGAGATAGGATCTCACTACACACATACACACACACACACACACACACACACACACACACACACTGAGATAGGCTCTCACTAGGTAGCCATGGAACTTGCTATGTTTACCAGGCTGGAATCAAACTCCTAGAGATCTGCCTGCCTCTGCCTCTCTAGCGCTAGGATTAAAAGTGTGCACCACCATACCCAGCTAAGATTTTTTTATTGTTTTAAATCATGTGTATGTATATGTGCTGTATATTGAGCATTTGCAATTGAGTGCAGGTACCTATACAAGTCAGAGGTGTGAGAGCTCCCTGGAGCTGGAGAGAATTACAGGAGATGTGAGCCTCCTGATAGGGGTGCTGGGATCAACTTGGGTCCTCTGGAAAAGCAGTCTACTCTAACTGCTGAGCTCAGTGAAAAAGCTAGCCTAAGACTTACTGGCAAATCTCCAGACCACATACCTACCTGCTCTTCTAATTGCAGCTAAAAACTTCGAATGCATTTTAAGACTGGCGCAGGATCTGAAAGGCTCCCACACCTGTCCAACAGGTCTACCTACTGCAGTAATACTCCTAAAAACTGATACACAAACTATTCCACCCATGGAGTCTGTCACAGCTGAGGAATCTGAGTCATTAATAGTACGGCCAACCAAAACTTATTTCACTCTTCTGAGTCTTAAATTCCTCATCTGTATGAGGGCACTCCCTGTGACAGACTGTTTATAAGGAGTAAACACAAACTAGAAGAGATTATAACAGATTATTGATCCTAAATAAGCAGGATCAATCAGGACTGGTTCTCCTTATCTGTGTGTTCAACAATCATGTATTAAACCTACAGCTGAGCCAAACTGTTTTAAAGGAATCTCCATATGCTGTACATACTTTCTCGTCACTATCTCTTAAAAACTATTGTGTAGGAAAATGTAAAAATTTAGGGTCAATGTGATAGCTAAGCAGGTAAAAGTGCTTGCCTCCAAGCCTGTGAGTTCAAGCCCCAAGATTTCTACAGTGGAAAGAGAAAATCAACTCCTACAAGTTGTTCTCTGATCTCCATAAATTGACGGTGGCACATGTGTACAAACACACAAATAGTAAATGCAATTTTTAAAAAATATTTTCACAGAACTTAGACTGTACTCAGTATTGTAAGTAATCTAGAAATGAGAGAACATAATACACACAAGAGTATATATGTAGGCTGGATGCAAATCTAGGACAAACCACGGAGAAGAATTGAGCATACAAGGTCAAAGAAGGACACATATGTTACCTTCATTACTCTAATTACTTTCTTCACACAAGACAGGGTTTCTCTGTGTAACAGTCCTAACTGTCCAGAACTCAACTTTGTAGACCAGGCTGGCCTCAAACTCAGAGATCCACCTGTCTTTGTCTTCCAAATACTGGAATCAAAGGTGTGTGTCACCACCGCTAAGCTCACACATTCTTCTTGAGGAACCTTCTTGCAGAAAGTAACCAGTTCAAGTTTAAAAGGAACTTAGTACTGGAATCTGAAGATTCGTGTTTGTTCCAGGAATTATTACTAGCTATAGAACTTTATTTAGATATCTAATGTCTCTGAACCTAGATGGCTTGTCTGTTGCCCAGGAGGAAGAACAAGAGGAAGATGAGGAGGAAAGGGCACACAACAAAAGGAAAAGCAGACGCAGAGGAGAAAGAGAGAGCAAGCATTGGTGGGGACACACACACACACACACACACACACACGAACACACACGAACACAAACGAACACAAACACGACCGCTTGGGCCCAGAAGTTTGAGGCCAATCTCCTTAGTCGGTATAATGAAACTGCTTTCAAACACTACTTTTTTTAAGTTTCTTTAGATTTTTTACATGAAGTCTTGCTGTGAAGGCTAGGTAGACTAGTCTCAAATTTCTGATGTGAAAATTATGATCCTCCTGCCTCAGCTTCCTGAGTGTTGGGTTACAGGTATTTACCACCTTCCCCATTTCAAAATAAGTTTAAAGCAGGAATAGCACTTTTAACAATGAGTACCACTTATAAACAAGCAATACCAACACAGTTAAGCTTCTGCCAACCTCAAACTACTCCTGAATGTCAAAAGTTACCTCCTTTCCAAAATTAATGTGCATTAAAGAAGCAAATGTTATCAGAGCTTGATTATTTCACATTAGCATGTAAGACTAAGAATTAAAATGTAATTGCAGGAGCTTCTGGTGATGCATGCACACAAACACATATACAGAGCAAGAAACACACACATAATTTAAATCAATAAAAATACTTTTTTATAAAAAAGCTTTTGCCAGTCCAAATGAAGTTGATTAAATTTCAGCCAGAAAATTTAGAAAGTGAAGTTCTAGGATCACCAAAGGCCAAAAGTTGGAAAAGAAAGTATGAGGACCAATCCCTTGGAACAGTAACATAGAAACTGTTGGCTCTTGAAAATGATAATCACGTGGAAGGCACGTTTACATACTGCAGGTCTCAAGTATCCTAACCCTAACTTCTCAAAGACCGTTCTAGCCTTTCCTGAGTCAGCACAATCTTCATCCCAGCAACTTTTCCTTTATATCTATTGTTAATTTAATTTTCTTTCCTTCCTAGTCCCTCAAGGTCAAAACAGTAATAACTCTAAAGTATCTGTCTATGCTCAAGGCTCAATGGTCCTAGGGTAAATCTACCAGGGGGAGAAAATGTACTCAATCTTACACCAAACAGAAACAGCAAAGGCCTTTCTAAATACCAATATAAAAATAGCTGAGAATTTTAATATTTTGTTTGTTTGGTTGATTTTTCAAGACAAGGTTACTCTGTGTAACAGCCCTGGCTGTCCTGAAAGTTGCTCCGTAGAGCAGGCTTTGCCTCAGAGATCCGCCTGCCTCTGCTGCTTAAACACTGTGATTAAAGGTATGCACAGCACACCCCACCTCCCTTAACATTTTTAAGATGTGTGTGTGTGTGTGAGCCTATGCCCACAGACGCCAGAAGCAGCATGAGAGCCCTTGAAGCTGGAGTTCCAGGCATTTTGAGCTGATGTGGGTGCTGAGATCTGAACTCTGGTCTGGTCCTCTGTGAGAGCAACATGTACTCTTGACTGCTAAGCCATTTCTCCAGCCCTACTCATAACTTTTAAACTCCATCCTTTTTAAGGCAACTTAAGAAATCTTTTAATAAATTTGGCTTTTAATGACTCAATTAAGAACTAAACTCAGCAAGGCACAAAGCACTGCAAATACTCCCTCAACTTCTCAGCAGAACAGGCCTGAATTCTCGAGATATAAGGAAACAACAAAATAATTATCATGATAAAACTCACACAGCAAAATTAATATCTCACAGTAGGTATGATAATTTTGATGAGACAGAGAATCTCTGTAGTCCAGCCTGGTCTACATAAACTCCAGAGCAGCCACGGCTGCATAATGAGACCCTGTCCCCTCAATAAATTTTTTTCACAAAAATATAGTAGCTATACTTCCAATCACAGCACCTGCAGGCTAAACAGTTCCACCAGCCTGGGCTAGAATGAGGTGTGTCTGAGAACAAACACAAACACACACAAAGCAAAGAAAAATAACGACTTACCCTAATTAGGGATATTATCAATTAAGATGGGTTGTGCTTAAGTGGGTGTGTCTATACACTTATTTGTGCAGGTCCCCATGTAGTCCAGAAGAGGGTGTTGGGTCCCCTGGAGGTGGAGTTGCAGTGCAGGAAACAAGCTGGAGTTACAAGTGCAGTGAACCCAAAATGCAGCAATTTCAAGGCTTTTCATGCTAAAATAACTTGCACATTTTTTAGTGTCTATAAAATATAAGATCACTTTTCTATCTTTACACTATATCCACATTTCTATAAGATCTTAAAGTGTATTTAATGTATCTATTATTAGATTTACTCATTTTCTAAGTGTTTTGCCTGCATGTATATATGCAGACCGTGTGTGTCTGGTGCCCCCCCAGGGGTGAGAAGAGCCCATGAATCCCCTGGAAAATCCATCCTTAAGGATGGTTGTGAACCACCATGAGGATGCTGGGAATTGAAACCAGGTCCTCTTCAAAAGCAACAACTGCTCTTTACCACTGAGCCATTCCTCCAGCCCTTAAAATGTGGTTTTAATCAGCTATACATAGTTTTCAAAAACAAGTAATACAGTAGGCACAGCAGGCATTCAACAAGTGTATCGGCAGATCACCAAAGTCAAAGGTTGGAAAAGAAAGCATGAAGACAAATTCCTTGGAGGACTGCTCCAGATTAAATGTTACTAATATGGACAGTGACAAATATTCAAACAATTCTCAAAACAGTATCTCCCTCTGAGAATAAAACCTAAAGCATGCGCTAGCACAGAAACTACTGGCTCTTGAAAATAATAATCACACGGAAAGCACGTTTACATACTGCAGGTCTCAAGCACCCTAACCCTAACTTCTCAAAGACTGCTTCAGTCTTGCCTTAACCAGAAGTGAGTGTCTAGTCTCCTCCATACAAAGAAATCTACTACTTCATTTGCATCTCCTGCAAACTGTTAGTTTTTACACAATCATGAGACCACAAACTACTGAATACAATTCACTTACAATCAGTAATGAACACAAGCAAGCATCTGTCATAGTCAAAATGCCAAGAATTTCTAGATAAATTAGTAAGCAATTTCACATTGTATTTAAAGACTAAATAATGTCTGCTAATCTTTTTTATTCTTATTCTTCTCTACACTAACTCGGGTTAGAAAGAAATGTCAAGAAAATAAAGCAACCACTATGACATTACTGAGTGTCAATCCAACAATCCAATAACATTTGGAGGAAGATAACTATAAGACATTTTCCCAATGAATTTCCCTATGAATCATTCGTGCTTTATAATAACGAGTATACATTATCCTAAAGCGGAAGTAAATATGATGATGAGGAGGAAAAACCCGACTTGAAAACCGCCAAGCACGCAGATTTCCAACCCTTCAATTAAAAGATTTTTAAGATGAATTCTATCAAACCCTTAGACTCACTCCCTGCACCTGATTGAGGGGTCTGTATAAATGTGACTCGTGACATTTTTTTTTAATAAATAAAAGGCACACCCTCTAGGATGAACTGACATAATCACCCCACCCCACCCTCACACATCCCGCTTTTCCTTTCCCAGAGCCTTTTCCCTGCCCATTCCTCCCGCAGCTGTCTGGGTACTATACTCATCACATTCGGCAGAGGGGCGACAGCAAGGTGTGGAGGACCAAGGTGACCAAGGGAGAATGCGGGATCTCCGAAAGGGCTTCGGACAGGGGAAGAGTGGCTGCGGGGTCTCGGGGCCGACCCCAGCCAGGGAAGGCTGCGAGGTCTTGGGACGAACCTGGGCCAAAAGAGGCGGCGCGGAGTAGAGCCCGGCCAAGACTGCGGAGAGCAGAGCAGAGCCCGGGCAGGGGAAGACTGCAGGGAGCACGACCCGGTCGGACAGAAGAGGCACAAACCCGGACAGGAGAGGCCGCAGGGCGTACGACTCGGCTAGAAGAGGTTTCGGGGAGCACGACCCCGGCCGTGAGAGGCTGCAGGCAACAGAGACCGGGCAGAGAAACTGCGGGGTCTAGGAGCCAGGGTAGGCGACTGCGGGAATCAGAGGTCGGCGGGGGCACGCGGTCCGGGCAGGCTGCGGTGAGCACGGCCGGGCCAGCAGCACAGCCGGGCCCGGGCAGGCTGCCGGGACCTCAGCAGGCTGGGCACACTGGGAGCGGCGGCGGGGCCGGCAGCGCCCGCGGCGGCCCTGCTCTTCGCCCATTTTCTCGCGGCGGCCACTTCCTGTATCGCGGCGGCCGCGGCCGGGGCGGAGGGTAGCGGAGTAGGGCAGCTCCCACCGCGCCCAGCCTGCCCGTCGCCCCGGCCGCCCCCGCCGGCCGCCCGCCCGCGCTCCTCACCTGTATGTAGTTGTTTTCACAGTAGTCCGCCACCCGGGTCAGGTTCTGGTAACTCTCTATCAGCGCCCTCTTGCCAGACGGGATCTCCTCCTCTAGTAACATCTGCAGCTCTGCCATTTTCCACCCCTCCGCATCGCTTCCTCTTCGTGTTCAAGAAACAGAGGCAGCTGGGTCCGCCGGGGACCGGAGCGCCGCACAGACCAGACTCCAACCACCCACCCGCCCTCCGCCGGGTATTGTGGGACTGCACCTCCTCCTCTTCCTCCTTACTCTCCCCGCCCCCCTCCGCCCGGGACTCGCCGCCGCCAGAGCCTCACTTTCTCGCGAGAATCATTTCTCCCTTGACAAGGAGACTCCACCCCCTCCCGTGGCATTGCTTTCTGGGAATTGTTGTTTCGCCCAAGCTAGGCTGCGCATGCGTTCAAGGAGGCTCCCGAAACTAGAAGGAATTTAAAGAACCAAAGCAGATCATTCAGGTTTAAATCTAGAATCTACTCTAGACCCGGAAGATGGCGCCACAGGGTGATCTAGGCAACGTAATTATTTCTATGACAAGACTGAAAATTGGCCGAAATTAATTAGAATATGCCAGTAAATCAAAGGCATCCAATCACATAAGGATTAAAAAGACTGAATCCTGCCTTCAATTTTGTGAGAGATATGACTAAGACATTGCCTTCGTATGCCCCAATTCATGTAAAACTTAGAAAACAGTATCAGTTCCAGGTGTGCATCAGTGTGCTTGATACTGCAGAAACAAATGGAGCAGGATAGTTTGTAGACTTAAGAATTTAAAGAAAGCAGGGCGATGGTGGCGCATGCCTTCAATGCCAGCACTTAGGAGCCTAAGCCGCTAGATCTCTGAATTCACGGTCAGCCTGGTCAACAGAGCAAGTTCAAAAATCTGACACGAAAAAAAATACTAATAATGAAAACTGGCGGCACACCTTGTGATCCCAGCACTGGGGCGGGGGGATGGGTGACGAGGAACTGAAACAGTCCGGGCTACAAATGAAGGCGATGTCAAAGAGAGAAAAATGAAGGAGAAAGAGATGGAAGGAGGCTAAAATTTAAAATAAGCAATTTTTATGGTTGTCAAGTGACTAAGCAAATAAGGGCATTTTCTCAGTTCAAACCCCAAAACTAAAATGGTGGAAGGCCGGAACAGACTCCTTCAATTTGTCCCCTGACTGCCACACTACTCTGTGGCATGAGCCCAGCCATACAGACAGACATACATGCATATATATATACACACATACATATGTAAATAAAGTAAAATTTTAAATAAGCAAATAATTTTAGTGCTTTTCTTTTCTAATTTCCTTTCTCTCCTCTACACATATCTTCCTACTTTTTTAAGTAATGTGTTTATTTTTTTCTCTAAGTTGTGCAGAATTGTTTTGCTTTCCTCATTTCTTATCGCTTGCTCGGCAAGTGTCTCCAGGGATCTTCTATTTCAAGCTGTCATATCACCAGCACTACTAGATTATTTGGATATACTAGACTATGAAAAGAGCTGCCCAAATTTAAAGATGACTTACAAACCCATATTTTCAATCCTCTCTGGGAGTTGGTGAGAATCACAACTCATAGGAATAACAACAGCACTCAGCCACATTTTAGAAGCTGCCCTCAACACACTAAGCATGACAGGTGACTGGTGGAAAAGGATGAGGAACCACACCTGTTAGACAAGCCTACAGCCTTCACATGTTTGCATGGGGGCATGTTTATGTGCAAGTACACATGCATGTGCGTGTATGGACTCCAAAAGGCCAGTGTCTTCCTCAGTCCATCTCTATCTTATGTTCTGAGACTGAGTTGATCACTAAACCTGGAATCTATTACGTCTACCGGCTGTCTGGCCAGTGACCTCCACGGATTCAGGTCCTCATGCTCAGATGGCAGGTGCTTTACCACTAAGCCATCTATCTCCCCAACTTATATTTTTATTTTCTTTTAATTGGCTTACAAAATAACAAGTTTCCTTATGGATTTTTCATAGATCCCTAGTTTGGATTGACTCTCTTTCCCCACACCCCCTTATTCCTGACCTCACACCTCATTCTTGCTTAATCCTTCCCACCTCCAGTGTTGCTTTCTTCAACTTCATTTCACATGTGTCCTACCACCCACCCCGTGCCTCTACCACCCACCCCGTGCCTCTACCACCCACCCCGTGCCTCTAACACCCACCCTGTGCCTCTAACACCTACCCAAGCCTCTAACACCCACCCCATGCCTCTAACACCTACCCCAAGCCTCTACCACCCACCTTGTGCCTCTACCACCTACCCCGTGCCTCTAACACCCACCCCATGCTTCTACTCCTTACCCCCCAGTCTTAAAGCCTCTTTTGTTCCCTCCATCACAGGTCCTTTCAAGTTTCCTGGCCTCTGCACACACTCACTATCACAAAAAAAAAATATATATATATATATATATATATATATATATATATATATATAGAAATCAGAAGCTAGGAGGCTAGAGAAATGGCTCATCAGTTAAAAGCTCTTGCTGCTCCTGCTGAACACCTGAGTTCTGTTCCTAGAACCCACATGGCAGTTCACAACCATCCATAACTACAGCTTCGGGGCATCTAATGTCTGTTTCTGGTCTTCTCAATCACCACAGTACATATACATACATAAAGGCAAACACTCACACACATAAATAAACCTTTTTCTAAGAACTAAAAAGTTAAAAGTTTAGGCAAGGTATGGTGGTGTATGCTTTTAATCTTAGCACTCAGGAGGTAGGGGAAAGAAGATTTTTGAGAGTTCATTCCCAACATGGTCTACATAGGAGTACATAGAGAGTACAGCCAGGGCTACCTAGTGAGATTCTGTCTCTGAATAAATAAAAAACAAATTTTAAAAGCAGTGGTAAAGATACCAAACGAAGATGAGCAAATTACCACACAGAAACAAGGAACATGAAAAGGCTAGGTTCTGTGGTTCTTCAAAAAGATAATAACTCCTCAACTACTAAATACTAAAATAGGTAAACTGTCAGCTTAAAACTTCAAAAGTTTATTAGTAGAATGATCAGTGACCTCAAAGATGATATACTAAGCAGGTGACATCAACCTAGCCTCTGGAGAGAAAAGACTGCAGCATTCCAAATGAAGGAGAATATCAGCAATGTTAGAATGAAAACTAAATGTTCGCTGGGTGGTGGTGGCACACGCCTTTAATCCCAGCACTCAGGAGGCAGAGGCAGGCGGATCTCTGTGAGTTCGAGACCAGCCTGGTCTACAAGAGCTAGTTCCAGGACAGGCTCCAAAACCACAGAGAAACCCTGTCTCGAAAAACCAAAAAAAAAAAAAAAGAAAACTAAATGTTCCTAAGAAAAGGGAGATTAAGGGTGAAAAATAGAAACTTCATAAATGCAAAGTGCAATGAACTCTAGAGGTGGAGGATATTAGAAATGGAAGAGAAGGTCAAGAAAATACTAAACATTCAAATATCAAAAAGAGAAAAAATGAGCATGACCTCAAACAACATCCAAGAATTCCGGAATACAACCAAGAGAATTCACAGGATAAAAGAAAATATTGAGATCCATGTCAAAGATAAAGGAAAAATAATCAATGAAATTTTAATTAAAGATACCCCACATCTAGGTAAATGAATGGACATATAAACACAAAAAGAAGTTCTCCACGATATATTATAACTAAGCTGTCAGGAATACAAAGTAAACTTCAGAATAAAAAGCTATACTAGAAAAACATCTACACAGCTACAAAGATGAGCACACCAAACCAACAGCAGATTTCTCATTGACAACCTAAAGAACAGAAAAGCATGAAAGGTTATATCCCAAGCCCTGGAAGTGAACGCTGCCAACCAAGATTGCTACACCCAGAAAAACCATCTTGTAAAATTGATAAATAAATCAGGGCATTTCAGGACAAGCTCACACAAAAACAATTCACATTAACTGTTGTAGACACTTAAAGGAAAACTACATACCAAGGAGATAGAGTCTCGGGCACAAAAACACAAGAAAACACAAATTTCATGAGGGGAAAAGAAGGACAAAGGACACCTCACGTCTAACACAGAAAACCTTTCAACACTAATAAGGAATAAAGAAAATAATAGCAAAGTCAGTCCACCAGATCAACTAATATTAAATTATAAAAACTAGCCAGCACCTCTCAGCAATAACCTTCAATGTAAAGGTCTCAAATCACAATTTAAAAACAACAAACAAACAAAACACAGACAGGCTGGCTGAGTTTAAAGCCTAGGGATAGACTGGAGAGGTGGCTAAGCAGTTAAGAGTACTTGCTGCTGAGTTCAACTCCTAACAGCCACAGCGTTTCGAGCTGTCTGTAATTCCAAGTCCAGGGGATTCATTGCCCTCTTCTGACTTCGGTGAGCCCAAGGGATGCACTGTCTGCACAGATATACATGCAGGCAAAACACCCATACATATAAAAAATTAAATGAAAAAATTTTTAACTAGATTCGAGTAACTAAAACCGACGTGGTGGTAAGAGTCAACACCTGAAATTTATCTTCTGATCTGTACACACACACACCCCAAAATGTTAAAATAACAGAAATGAGTAATAAGTGCAAAAGTTCTTATATTTTTCAAATTTTTCAATGTTTTAATTAAGAACTTTTTAAGAACTCTAAACTAAACCAAGACAATTCAGTTAAACAAATGGTAGATGACTTTTTATTTGCACCTGTGAATCTTTTCATACAAATCGCTACAACAAATATGTGAAGCTATGACAGATTACGCGTTTGACCAAAGCACTTCGATTTAAGCGTAAAACCGATTTAGAAGGTCTAAGTTTGTGCATAAGAGCCAAGGAGCTGCCTACTGTTTCTAGGCGGCCTTCTGTCTAATCAGAATCCACTGTTCCTCAGCTGCAGATGAGACAGGGCCCAATCTGTCGTAAACAGGGAGCTGTTGTAAAACCAGATAATATTCTTCAGTTCAGATCATCCTCATTCAGTTAAAAGATCCTCCCTGGTGTCTTCCAGCACTGTAGTATGTATTCTGTTGACCTCTTAATCTCATAAATTAACTTTCCTTTGAGTCCATTTTATGGTGGTTGAATTCACTTTTCTTTTAAAAATTGGTTTAAATTTATATAAAACTTTGTACATATTCACAGATTATTGCATAAATAGCATAATCTTCATCATTTTCTATTAGTTCCAAGAAGCATAAAGGTGATTCTCATCTAAATGCTCAAGTTAGCAACTTTAAGTAGGGAAAAAGAGATTCTGCACTTCAGGTTTCTTTGGGATTGAATGAAAATCTTGCTGTCAAGGGAGGAGGCTGGAATGAAAAGTCTGTAAACTCTCCTCACAGATGAGACTGGGGGGGAAGTTCTTACTTTATAAAAGGAATATCTTACAGTAAGGAATCTATAGATTTAATAAAATTTCCATCAAAATTCTAATACTGTCTTAATTACTTCTCCCAGTGCTGTGATAAAAACACCCTGACATAGTCAGGTGTTGTAGCACCACTTTAATCCCAGCACTCGGGAGGCAGAGGCAGGTGGTTCTCTGTGAGTTTGAGGCCAGCCTGGACTACAAAGTGAGCTCCAGAATAGCCACGATTGTCACACACAGAAACACTGTCTTGAAAAACCACACACACACATACATTCACACATACACACACATACTCATGCACATGCATACACACACATGCATTCACACACACACAGACACACACACACCAAAGCAACAAAAGGATTTCTTTTTGCCTCACAGTTCATCTTGGAAAGGAAATCACAGAGTCAAGTGCTTCAGGCAGCTGGTCATATCATATCCATACTCAAGAAATAGAAAGCAATGAGAGTTAGCGTTGTCGCCAGGCGGTGGTGGCTCACGCCTTTAATCCCAGAGGCAGGCGGATCTCTGTGAGTTTGATCCCAGCCTGGTCTACAAGAGCTAGTTCCAGGACAGGTTCCAAAACTACAGAGAGTTGGAGTTAGCATTGTCCTCATTATACAGCCCACGCTCAGGGAGTGATTTCACCTAGGGACCATGTGGTTCTCCCTACATCAATTTGTCTAATCAGATAATCTACCATAGACATCCTCAGAAGTTTACCCTTCTTTTTATTATAATATTTGTTTTAAATTATTACATGTCTATGTGAGTGTGGGTTTGTGCACATAAGTACAACGCCATAGGAAGCCAGGAGAGGTAAATCCATGGGAGCTGGAGTTACAAGCAGTTGTGGGACGTGACATGGGTGCTGGGACCCAAACTCAGGACTTCTGGAAGAGCAATCCATGCTCTTAATTGCTGAGTCATCTCTCCAATCCCTCAGAGACTAATCTCAATCTAGAAACTCCTTCAGAAGTGTGCCCACAGGCTTGTCTCCTAGAAGATTCTATATTCTGTCAAGGTGACAATCAACATTAATTGTCAGAAATGTAATTCCTCAGATAACTAGAAAAACAAAGAATCTTAAAATTCATATGTAAAGCCAGGCAGTGGTGGTGCACACCTGTAATCTTAACACTAAGGAGGCAGAGGTAGGAGGATCTTTGTGAGTTCAGGCCAGCCTGGTCTACAGAGTTCGAGGCCAGGTTCCTAATCTACACAGAAAGACCCTGTCTTGAAACAGAAAAGAAAGAAAGAAAGAAAGAAAGAAAGAAAGAGAGAAAAAGAAAAGATGCCACGGATCGGCTCAGGAGAGCCATTCAAACCGTGGGAGAAGCAGGGTCTTGGTAACAGGAAGGCACAAGTTCAGCGAATGACAGACAGAAACAACACACAAGAGAGTGGTTGGGATCTGCTGCGATTTTACTGAATTCATGTTTTCATTATATAGTATTCAAACAAAGAACAAATCAGAAGGTCATGTATCATTGGTTGGCACAGTATGAAAGCTCCTTTTAGTCACATCAGCAATATTTAAGAAAAACATATTATCAGGGATAGGTGTTAAGCATAAAGCATACTTAGAAGAGGAAATCTTGTCCTTGAGAATGTAAACCTCAGACAAGTGGTTTCATTTTAAGAATAGAAAGTTTCTGTCTCATTATCGCTATCATGGCCTTTCCTCTTCCTAACCCTTTCTTTATCTCATCTAGTGATCAAATATGCCTAATCAGTTCTCTGCACCTGTTGAAATATACTTTTTAGTATCTTCTTATGCAGAGGACACCATGTAGGTTGGGATCTAGCAAGCCTATCCATAAAGTTCAAAGTACAATATAACAGTCTTTGTCCATCAGCATTAATTCATCTATTCCCTTGCTCATCATACACCCTGTGTATGACAAAGGTTCTGCTGTAGTCTTATACATTCCCATACTGTGCTTCCCTATCTCAGAGCTGTTCCTGAAGAGAATGATCCTTGTCTTGTATATATAAAGACTATCATTATTATAAAAGAGATTGTGCAAAGCCCACATCTCGCATAGCCAGCTAATCAGAAAAACCTGTCTATGGCCCAAGGGCGGCCAATACGGGGCTGTCTGCCATTGACCTCCAGGAAGCCTAGTCCTGTGGGACACGTAGCTCCCGTTCGGTATAATGACATATGTCATGTCACACAGACAACACTGGAGTTGGTGTGGCAAAAAAAAAAAAGCCCAAAACCTAAACATACAGAATTAGACAAGGACAGTATATAAGAAAAAGACTCCAATAGCACAGGGAAAATTCCCAAGAACTGATAAGATCTCATGAAATAAAAATGTTTTCCATCATAAAGGAAACATATTGTTGTGAAGAGTCGGCCTATTAAATAAGAGAAAATCTCTGTGACTATATATCCAACATGGCAATTAATATTTAGGAGGTACAAAGAAATGGAAAAAGCCTATTTTTAAAATCATCAACCTAAAATATGTACTGATGAATCATTTTGGGCAGTGGTGGTACACTCTCTTTATTCCAGCACTCGGGAGACAGAGACAGGTGAATCTCTGAGTTCCAGGCCAGCCTGGTCTATGGAGGAAGTTCCAGGACAACTTCAAAGCTATAGAAAAACCCTGTCTAGGAAAAAGAAGAAGGAAAAAAATTGTACTGATGAATTAAATTGGCGATCCTCAAAGAAGAAGCACAAATTTAGCCAGTAAATATTTGAAAAAACATCCAACAACTTTAGTAACCTGGGAAATTCAGACTAATGAAAACTATGTGGATATTCTGTCTCACCCAGGTAAGGACGGCTGCATCAAGAAAACAATAGCGGGATGGTGCTGTGGGAACTCCTTCAGCCAATAGCCTTTAAGATAGCAGCCCGCTTTGGGAATGGTCTCAAGTACTAGAAACACGGATGAAAAGCTTTGGCGGGCCTCTTGGCTGCTGGATTCGGTCCGGTTCCCAGTGCACACAGAGGACTGCGGATCACCAACAGAAAGTGGTTGTGCACACCTTTAATCCCTACTCTTGAGAAGCAGAGGCAATCTTGGATCTCTGTGAGTTCGAGGCCAACCTATTCTACAAAATAAATTCCAGGACAGCCAGGGCTACACAGAGAAACTGAACCTCTGCCTTGAAAACAAACAAACAAACAAAGAAACAAACAAAAACTAACAATAAAAGAAAAAAATCAATGACAACAAATACTGGCAAAGACGTGGGGAGTCATGGGGAATGATGAATCCTTGTGTGTTGGTACAAGACTTGTAAATTTGTGTAGTCATGACGAAAACCACTTTGAAGTTCCTCAAAAGACTAAAAACAGAGCTACCATATGATTCAGCTACATCGCTTCCTGGTATATGCCCAAAGGGCTGTGTGTCTGCATACCACAAAGATAACATGCACGTCTGTGTCTACTGCTGCTGTATCGCAATAGCCAAGACGCAGACCAGTCACAGGTTTTGAGGAGATTTGTATTCATAACTTTTCCTTGTTTCTTTTTATTCTCGCGCCCCCCCCCCCCCCGCAATTTGTCAAACCTTGTGTGTGTGAGTACATGTCTGTGTGCAGGTATGTGCACATGAATGCACGTGCTTGCTGAGACTAGGCACATTATATGCCCCTGCAGCTGGAGTTGCGTGGCATGAATGCCAAGAACTGTACTCCAGTCCTCTGCGCAAGCGGTGCATGCACTTAACCAGTGAGTTGTCTCTCCCTTCTGCCTTCATAGAGATAGGATAATTTTAAATTAAAAAATAGTTACATGTATTATAATATATATAATTTTTCATTCTTCCTTCCCTTTCCTTCCTCCAATTCTATTTATGTATTCCCCACTTGTTCTTCCTCAAATCATTGCCTCTGCTTCTTAAACTATTACATAAATGTATGATACATATATAGATTCCAAAATATGCAAATACAACCTGCTCAGTCTCTATAATGTATTTATATGTACATGATTTCAAAGCTGACCACTTAGTATTGATAACCAGTTGGGGAGGTCTTCCCTGGAGAAGACTGTTTCTCCTTATAGTTTCCTGTAATTCTCTGTCAAGGGTTAGACCTGATGGATCCCTCGTCTACTGGTGTCCTCCTTCAGGTTTTGGTTGGACAGCTATGTTGATGAAACTTTGTTAGTGAGGCTTCTCTGACATGTCTAGCAGATGAAATCTCACAGCACGCTTCCTGTTTCTCTGGCTCTTACAGTCTTCCTGCCCCTTCTTCTGCAATGCCCCCTGCGCCTATGGTGCAAGTGCTACGCTGCAGATCTCCCAGTTAGAGCTGGGTACTACCTGGTTACTCGTTCTCCACATTTTTATTCCTTGTGGTTTTCTGTAATGGTCTCCACATATTGCAAAGCGAAATTTCCTGATCAAGGGGTGAGAGCTCTACTTCCCTATGGGTATAAGAACACATATTTAGAATGGAGTTAGAGATTCTGCTAGCTTAGTAAAGTGGCAGTCGTAGGTTCTCCTCCAAGATCCGTGAGTTCATTAACCCCGAGTAGCTGGCTGGGTTACCACGATTTCTCTCTGGATGAGTAGGCTTTAAATTTAATTGGAAAGCTCTTGATCACCACCAACTACGCATTCTGTCACTGCACCCTTATGGTTATTGTGCAACGCTGGCCAGTGTTGTGGTTCATAGCACCACAGCTGGGCAGGATCATTGATTGCTCCTTTCCTTTGGAAGCTTGCATGGCACATTCTGGTATTGTGAAAATAGTCCTCCGGAAGGAGGCTTTTAGGTCATAACAAGCTTGGTTCCACTGGGTCTGCTGTTTGAAGCATATGGGGTTTATTTTTGTTTTGTTTTGTTTTGTTTCATTTTGTTTTTTGTTTTTCAAGACAAGTTTTCTCTGTGTCACCCTGGCTGTCTTGGAACTCACTCTGTAAACCTGGCTGGTCTCAAACTCAGAGTTCTGCCTGCCTCTGCCTCCCAAGGACTGGGGTTAAAGACATGCACCAATGTGTGTATGATGTCTTTAGCAATGGGGACTTAGCTTCAAGTTCTGGGAGGCAATCAAGAAAAGCAGCAACAGCCTGTAATGTTTTGGGAGACTCTTGGGCAACCACAACCAACAACTTAAAAGGGCTTTTCATTCCTGGTGCTTGGGACTTTTCTTAAATAATTTATGGCTCTTAGAGGAAGAGGCACTGTCAGCCTAGGTGGGAATTTCACTCAAACTGTCTACGTGTTTACAGACTTCTATGTAATTTTAGGTAGATAGATAATAATATGATTCCTTATGACTTTTCAGACACCTTAAAGGTTATTTTACCCTTTTCTTCTGTATTAATTAAGGTTCCCTAAAGTCTCTATTCTTTTTTTTTCTTTTTTTCAGCTGACAGCGACAAAGACGGTTTATTGTACACGATAAATTGGCCACAAGTGAGGACAGAACTAGTCCAGAACGCCATAGGTCCAGGGCAAAGGGCCAGCGGGGCTGTTGTCATGACGGCAGGCGGTCTCTCCGTGGTCTCTGCGAGCAGGTGGCGAGGTCGCGGGTCCGGAGACTTTTTCCCGCTGCAGCTCAGTCCAACTTGTCCCGGCCTCCAGCGTCCCTTACTGCTGCTCCTGCGGCCTTCATGGGTGGACAGGCGAGTTTACTTGGACCTCTGCCTCATCTTTCTTCTCTTGCGCTTCAGTCTATGCATCTCTTCTTCCTCCACTTAGCTCTCATGGCGCAGGGGTGTCAAGGAAGATGGCGCTGAGGCCAAGAGAGCAAGTCTCTATTCTTTATTTTTTTTTTTAAAAAAAAATATTCGAGTCAGGCTGTGGTGGCACCTGCCTTTAATCCCAGCTCTTGGGAGGCAAAAGCAGGTGGATCTCTGTGAGTTCGAGGCCAGCCTGGTCTATAGAGTGAGTTCCAGCACAGGCTTCAAAGCTACACAGAGAAACCATGCCTTGAAAAATCAAAAAAAAAAAATAATTATTGCATAATTTGCTTACTTTGTATGTATGTATACATGGTATGGGTGTGTAAGTATGTGTATGTGTAAGAGAGCTCAGAAGCCATGGTAACTGTGTGGAGATTAGAGAAAAATTTACATAAGTTGGTTTTCTCTCTACCATGTAGGTCCCAGAATCAAACTCAGGTTATCAGGTTTGACCACAAGCACCTTGAAGTGACGATATTAACCACCATTGGGATCGTCTTGGCTAGGGTTTACTATGGCTGTGAGGAGACACCATGATTATGGCAACTTAGGTTATAAAAAAACATTTAATTGGGGGGACTTGCCTACAATTCAGAGGTTCAGTCCATCATAGTAGGGAATATGGCGGTGTGCAGGAAGACATGGTGCTGGAGATGTAGCCGAGTGTCTTTCCCCTTGCAGGCAACAGAAAGTCTACTGACACACTGGGTGGTATCCTGAGTGTATAAAACATCAAAGCCTGCCCCCATACTGACACACTTCCTACAGCAAGGTCATACCCACTCCAACAAAACTACACCTCCCAATAATGCTACTCCCTATTAGATTTTGAGATTAAGGTATTATGGGCTTATAGGGACCAATTACATTCAAACTACCCCGGGGATGAATGAAGAACTTGTGCTATAAGGGACTGAGGAGATGGTTTGGTCAGGAAAGTACTTTGTGGCAAACAGGAGGACCTGAGTTGGATATGAGGCCCATATTTAAAGAAAAACATCCAGATCTGGTGGCACACATTGATAATCCCATTGCTGGAGAGCACATTGGCTATCCTGGTCTACAGAGCCAGTTCCAAATCAGACAGGGCCACACAGAAACTCTCCATCTTGAAAAACAAAAAACAAGCAAATAAAAAAAAAATCATGAGCTATTTCTAGCATCCTTTTTTTAAAAAAGTATTTTATTTACTTTTTATGTGTATGGCTGTTTTGTCGGCGTGTAAACGTGAGCAGTATGTGCACGTGTGCCTGATGCAGGCAAAGGGAAGAGGAGGGCACCCAGACCACCAAGTGGGTGCTGGGAATCTACTCAAACCTGAGTCCTCTAGAAGAACAGCCCGTGGTCTTAGCTGCTGAGCCATTTCTCTAGCCCCTATTTTTAGCACACTTAATAACCATTTGTTTGCTAGCCGTAACTCTGACCTAATATCCTTTTCGAGTATTAGGTAAAACCTTTGACGTGTCTTTTAGTCGACTCCTTGTTTCTACCGATGTAGAAGGTAAGAACGCTGTCAGATAGAAGCAGAGTTTATTTCTTTCCCTTGTCTAAGTTTCCTTCCTGAGGTGTATCTGGTAAAGACACTGACTTATTGATGTGGAAAGTTCTTCTGTATGTTGTGAATAAGTTTTATTACCATTGGTTAATAAAGAAGCTGATTTGGCTAATAGCCAGACAGAAATAGAACCAGATGGGGAAATCCAAACAGAGATGCAGGGAGAAAAAGGATGGAGTCAGGGAGATGCCCCAGCAGCAGCTGGGGAAGCAAGATGAGGTAAGAAGATGTGAGGTAAAGCCACAAGCCTCATGGTAAATGATAGAATAATAAAAATGGGTTACTTTAAAGCTTAAGGGCTAGTTAATAGTAAGCCTGTGCTAATATGTCAAACAGTTTGCAATTAATATTAAGCCTCAGAGTAGTTATTCGGGCGGGACTGGCAAACAAGAGAGACTCCTCTAGTTACAATTTATTAATTTATCTGTTTCTATAACTAATAACAGCTCTAAACATAGATATAACTGCTTCCAAGATGGAACAGTGTAGTGGCATTTCAACTGTATTTTAATAAATGAAGCCTGCCTGAAGATCTGAGAGTAAAACAGCCCCACTGGTCAGCCTTACAGACCAGATAATGGTAACATATCCCATTAGCCATAATGACATGAACCTTAATCCCAGTAGCCACACTAGTTGCCATAGAAACCGTAAAAATCTAATCAACTCAATTATAAAATGGGGTACTGAGATGAACAGAGAATTCTCAACAGAAGAAGTTCAAATGGCCAAAAGACACTTAAGGTCATGCTCAACTTCCTTAGCAATCAGGGAAATGCAAATCAAGACAACTTTAAGATACCATCTTACACCTGTCAGAATGGCTAAAATAAAAAACACCAATGATAGCCTTTGCTGGAGAGGTTGTGGAGAAAGGGGTACACTCATCCATTGCTGGTGGGAATGCAAACTTGTGCAACCACTTTGAAAAGCAGTGTGGCGGTTTCTCAGGAAATTCGGGGTCAACTATTTTTTCTCTTTTTGAGACAAGCTGGCTGTGAACACAATCTCTCAAATGCTGGGATTATTTATGTATTTGTTTTTCTTTTCTTTTACTTTCTTTTTAGATTTATTTGAAGCGTGTTTTGACCATGTGTATGTCTTTGTACCATGAGGATGCCTGGTACCTACAGAGGTCAAGGAGGCTACCAGATACCCTGGAACTGGGAGTTAGGGATAGTTGTGAGCCACTGTGTGGATGCTGGGAACCCAAGTTGTCTGCTAGAGCACAAATGCTCTTAGCCATTGACAGACGCATGGTGTTTGGATGCTTTGTTTAAACAGTATATCAGTGTTTAGCTCAAGCTGGCCTTGAACTCCTGACCTTTTTCTTCTTCCCAAGTGTTAGAATTAGAGATTTGCACTGCTAAAAATCAACTATGTGTTTTGTTTTGTTTACATAAGATCTTACTATGTGACCCAGGCTGCCCGCTATCTTACAGTAACCCTCCTGCCTTGGCCTCCTCTGTGCTGAGATTATAGGAGTATATCCATTTGGTATTGCTTGATTTATAGATCATACTTATCACAGAAATTAGCTTTGCTCTTTTCTTCATTTTTGGTTTTGTTTTGTTTTCCAAGAGCTCTGAAATATTTATTAAAACAGACTATGAGTTTTCTCAGTCACACACATTCTCCAGATTTTTTTTTTTTGTTGCTGTTGCTGTTGTTGTTTGCTTGTCTTAACAACAGTTTTCCCACACACTAGCTGGCGTGGAATTTGCTCTGCACACCAGGCTTTCCTCAAAATTTCAATGAACTTCCTGCCTTTGGTTCCCAAGTGCTGAGATGATAGGTATGTACTACCATGTCTAAGATTAAATTTCTTTTTGATTAGCATGGAATGTAATGTGTTTCATGGTAACATTTTCATATATACGATATATTACACTCATATCTTTATACATAACTATACTTTACCTTCCACAGCCCCCTCGCTCAACTTACTAGACCTGGATGGAGGTGGGGGTTCCTTGGACTTCCCACAGGGTAGGGAACCCTGATTGCTCTTCGGGCTGATGGGGGGGGGGGACTTAGTTGGGGGAAGGGGGAGGGAAATGGGAGGCGGTGGCGGGAAAGAGACAGAAATCTTTAATAAATAAATAAATTTAAAAAAAAAGAGAAAAAATAATTATGTAGGAAAGCAATTAGAAAACAAAGCACTGCAATCAATGGCTCCCTACCTTTTTCCCCCCTTGGACATGGTTGAAAATAATAATAAATAGCTGGGCCAAGATAGTGCACACTTGTAATCCCAGCACTTGGGAGGCAGAGGCAGGGGGATCTCTGTGAGTTCAAGCCCAGCCTGGGCAAGTTCTAGGACAACCAGAGTTGTTACACAGAGAAATCTTGTCTCAAAACAAAACAAAACAAAACAAATAAATAAATAAGAAAGAAAAAATATAGAAAAAGAAAGAAAGGAAATAGTAATAAATAACATCAAACGAATGACTCAACTTGTTCTTGAGAGAGGGTCTCATATATCCCAGGATGGACTTGAACTTCCTTATATGGCCATATACAAGCCTGAACTTTTTTTCTTTCTGTTCTCAATTTATTTCACTTAACATGGTTATTTCCAGCAACCTTGAACCTTCTTCCAGCACTTAAGTGCTGGGACTACAGGCTGGTACCACCATACCTTGTTTAAGCAAGTAGACTTAATGACATTAAGAGCATTGTGCTAGCTTTCCAAAGTCCAGCTTCCAACTGATGATATGCAGAAATCTCCATAATATGTACGCTCATACCCTCCATTAAGTTAGCATTTTTATATGTCGTTTATTACAAAAAAAATAACAATGGGATCCTTTTTTCGGTGCTAGAATACAACCCAGGACTTCATATATAAACATAAGTACTCTACCACTAACTTACATCCATGAAATGCCTTTCAAAGAAGTTCCAAGGAGTTGAAGAGATGGCTCGGTGGATAAGAGAATGGGCTGCTCTTGCAGAGGGCCCAACTTCAATTCCCAGCACCCACATGGTAGCCCACAACCAATTCCAGTTCCAGGAGATCTGACGCCATTTTCTGACCTTTGTGAGCACCAGGTATGCACGTGGTACACAGACCTACTTTTGGGCAAAACACACAGTCACATAAAATAAAATTGGAAAAAATTGCAACAGAGGCAGAAGGATTATGAATTAAAAAAAAAAACAAGAGCTGGTAAGATGGCTCCGAGGGTAAGAGTGCTTACTGTGTGAGCTTAAGGACCTGAGTTCAAGTCCCTAGAGCCCGTGTTAAAAGGCAGGATGGCTATGTGTGCCTGTAACCCCAGTATCAGGAGGCAAACCCCTTAATTCACTGACCAGCCAGCCTAGCCTATATAGCTGGAGTCGGTTTTAGTCAGAGACCTGTCTCAGTGAAATAAGGCTGAGAACAATAGAGAAAGTGGCCCGGTGTCCTGCTCTGGCCTTGGAATATGTGTACAAAGGCACATGAACTTGAACATACACCTCCGTATGCGCCACACACAGCAAGGAGGTGAAGAGGAAGTAGAGAAGAATTGAAACAGCACTGGGGAGAGAGTGTGGTGCATAAACAGATGCTCATGCAGTCATGAAGACTTTATCTCCAGATAAAGAAGTATGTTACAGACAAGTGCTTCTGTTTCCTCAGCTTCTGGGCTTGCTGGCCAGATGAATGAACAACAGCCAACCAACAAAAACTTTGTGGTGAAAGGCTTCTGAAGAAAGAGGCCTGACATTGACCCCTGGCCTCCACACACAGCACAGATTTATACACACACACACACACACACACACACGCACACACACTCACACACACACACAAAACAATAAATAAATAAAATAAAGGTTGGGGAGAGATCTCAGGGGATAAAGAGGTGACCTCCTGCCATCACAACACTTGCAAGACAAAGTCAGGGGATCCCTGGGGCAAACGGGCCAGCTAGATGAGCCAGATGGGTCAGCAAGACAGCTAAGCAGGTAGGTGTGGCTGCCAAGCCTGATGAGGGGCATTGGATTCTCAGACCTATGCGGTAGAAAGAGAGAACCAAAGGGTCTCTGACCTCCACATGTGTGTTATGCTCATCCTCTAGAAAACACGTAATGAATAAATGTAATTTTTAGAAAAGAGAGAGAGACTCTTTCCTAATAAGTAAAGTGGAGAGTGGTTGAGGAAAGCATCCTACAGGAACTTCAGGTCTGCACAGGAAACTGTACTCGCCCACTCATGGACCTATGTGTGACCACACACACACACCACACACACGCACACACACACACATACACCCTCACACACACCCTCACACACCACACACACACCCTCACACCAGACACACACACACACCCTCACACCACACGCACACACCCTCACACCACACACACATACACACCCTTACACACCACACACACACACACACACACACACACACACACATACCCACCAGGATAAAAGAAAAAGAAACTGCAGTTAAATAAAGAGTAACAGTGTTTATATTTAATTTAATGACAATTGCCAGCATTCAGCCTATAAATCAGGCCATTTATTTATTTACTCCTTCAATGAGACACGTCTGTTGCAGTCCAGGCTAGTCTCAAACTTAGTACGTACCCAAGGATAACCTTGAACTGCTCCTCGTGCTTCCAACTCCTCAGTATTGGGACGGCAGGTGTGTGCCACCACATCTTGGTTTTGCAGTGCTGAAGGTTAAACTAGGGCTTTGTGCATAGTAGGCAACAAAAACCAGGTAAGCTATGTCCCCAGCATCTGTACCTTTCATTTCATGGACTTAAGTGAATTAATTTGGTAATGAAAAAAGTTGGTGAACTACACATTCTGGACATATGGGAGAAAATTTTACAGATTGAGCTTTAAAATATTATTCAAAATATTGCTGACAATAACAGACTTTGCTTCTGAGCGATTATGAGATATGCTATATAGCTGAGCATGGCAATTTACCCTTGTAATTCTAGCGCTGGGGAAGTTGAACCAGAAGGATTGCCTGTTGGAGGTCAGCCTGGGCTACAAGACAAGTGACTTTATCAGAAATCACTTAAACAAAAAGAGATGTGAGATAAGCAAAAAACAAAAACAAAAACATAATTTGATTATTTTGGTTCATAACTGCTGATGTTATCAGGCACACAAAGAATACTGGAAAAACTTCAAAACTCTGGTTTGTTGATTGTTTTAACTTCAGAATTCTGTATAGATAATTCACAATGCTACATCCCAGGATGCTAACTAAGTTGGTGGTCAGCAACCTAGAATAGAGAAAGCCAATGTGAGGTACTGGAAAGAAGCTACAGTCAGGAAGCCAGGGCTCTTGCAAACCCGTCCTCCACCCTCAAAATGCTCCCGCCACACCCACTGAGGTCATCCACACACGGCAGACTTTCCTGTGTTAGGGTAGGGTTATATAGGGAAATAGACTCAAAGGAAAATGTATAAAGGGTACTGTGGTGGTTTGAATAAGAATAGCCCTGGAGGCCCAAATATTTGAATGCTAAGTCACTGGGGAGTGGAACTGTTTGAAAGGATTTGAATGGAGGTAGAGCCTTGTTGCAGGAAATGTGTCACAGGGGTGGGCTATCAAGTTTCAAAAACCCATACCACAAAAAAAAAAAAAAAAACCCACACCACACGCAGTCTCTCTCTCTCCCTCCCTCTCTCTCCCTCTCTCTCTCTCTCTCTCTCTCTCTCTCTCTCTCTCTCCCCCCCCCCCTAAGAATTAGGATGTAGCACTTAACGCTTAGTTACTACTCCAGCACTGTCCTTGCCTCCTGCCATGGCCATAATGAACTAACCTCAGAAACTCAAAGCAAACCCCCGATTAAATGCTTTCTTTCATAAGAGTTGCCGTGGCTATGGTGTCTTTCACAGCAATAGAACAGCGGTGAAGAAAGTTACTTGGTTGAAGAGGATAGAAGTAGGGTGGTCTAGCAACTGCTGTCTACACAAAACGGAGGCAGAGAACTCAGCAGCTGCTCAGTCCACGAAGCTGGATGCCTCGGCAACAATCAGGCCTGGAAGCTCCCAGGAGAATTACAAGTCAATTCACGTTGGAAGGCCAGAGATTCTGGAGCCTGGTGGCAACAGCATTCACTTACTTAGGAAAAAGTGGAGAAAGGCAAATGACATGGCTTTTTCCTCAGACTTCTTACTATCTGAGCCACCCATTGGAAAGGTGGATCAGTCTCCCCTTCTCTGAAAGCTAATGCTCTCTGGAAAGACACACACACAGACATGCCCAGGGCTCTGTTTCCCAATAAACTGACAAAATACACCATCACACCTCTTGTCTATGTGCATAGAAAGTGAAGACGATTGTATTGTCTCTGAGCCACTGAGAGTTAGCTCGGACAACAGAAAGGTATTTCTCAAGTTCTGGTCCATGCAAATCCTAATCAAGGTTTCTCCTGAGGACTCCCTCCTTGCATGATAATGTGTGTGTCCTCACATGGCATTTTCTCTGGACACATCAACCCATGTTTCTTTCCCTCTTTTTATTTATTTTATTTTTTATTTTTTTACTATTTATTTATTTATTTATTTATTTATTTATTTATTTATTTATTATGTATACAGTCTTCTGGTGCCAGAAAACCAGAAAAGGGCACTCGATCTCATTACAGATGGTTGGGAGCCACCATGTGGTTGCTGAGAATTGAACTTAGGACCTCTGGAAGAGCAGGCAGTGCTCTTAACCACTGAGCCATCTCTCCAGCCCCCTTTCCCTCTTTTTATTAGAACATAAAAACCTCAGTGTATTTAATTAGGGCCCTACTCTAATTACTTAATTTTCCCCTCAATTACTTATCTTAAAACCTGACTCTGAGTATAGTCAAATACAAAGTATAGGAGGTTAGGAATCCACACGTAAATCCAGGAGGGGTACTAGTCAACTGTTCATCACCGTGACAGGACACTTGAGAAAGAAACTTAAGGAGGGGAGGTTACCTTGGCTCTTAGAATTCAAGGTTTTAGTCTATGACTTGTTTAGCCCCAGTAATGTGAGCTTGTACTGGCGTAGTGCATGGGGAGTGCATGCTGAAATAAACGTACTCATTTTATGAGGTGAGAGAGAGAGACACTCAGAGAACAGGCAGAGAGACAGAGAGAAACAAAGAGAAGGAGACAGGGAGAGAGTGAGTCCTAGTGACCTTTTCCCTCGAGCAGGCCCTTCCTGCTAATAGCACACTCAGCTCCAAACTCATTCATGGGTTAAACTGACGATAACATCAGTGCCTGGTGATCTAATCATCTCTTAATAGTATAAACAACTGGGGGGAAAACTTTCAACAAATGCATAAGCTTTTTAGGAGGACACTTCATATCATACCCATAAGAAGAAAGGACACAATCCAGTTCATAACAGGGAATTCACTAACATTCTGAAATTCTGAAACCCTGAATTATTTTCTCTTTGCTACTATTGCTGCTGCTGCCACCCACTGCTGCCACTTATGCTATTATTGCTTCTTCCTCCGCTGGCCATGAGAATTGAGCCCAGGGCCTGGTGCTGATGGACCAGCCTGGCTCCATCTTAAGATTAAAATCCACCTTGTTACAAGGTCAAAATAAGTTTATTTTTTCTGTAAAACTTGGGTTTGACCATGTCTTGACCTATTTACTGGAATTTGACATGTTCCATACCGTAACCTCCACCCTGATAAGATAATATGTCTGCCAAATAATTTTGAAATGTTCTGCTAAATTCTTACATAACCAAACCTTTGAAAAACCCCAAGCATTGAAGTTTTGGGGCAAATATCAACCCCACCTTCCCTTGTGTTCTATGCTATTTTCTCAAACCCCACTTTAGTGAGATAACCCTGTCTCACAAAAAATAAAGCTTGCTTAATTCAACTAGAAGAATTTGGAAAGCCAGGAAGTAGTGGCACTCGAGAGGTAGAGACAGGCAAATACCTATTAGTTTGAGACCAGCCTGGTTTACAACATGAGCTCCAGGACAGGTTCCAAAGCTATAGAGAAAACCTGCCTTTAAAAAGAAGAACAAAAAAATAGACAAAACAAAACAAAAATCCATCCTCCCAGAAAGAATCTGGGCAATGATCTTTACTCTCATTCTGTGGAACTGACAGCACATACCAGTCATTCTACTACTGAGCTCTCTCTCTCTCTCTCTCTCTCTCTCTCTCTCTCTCTTTCCTCTCCCCCCTCCCCATTCCTCCTCCTATTTTTCCTTCTTCTTCTCCAGAAAGGATCTCACTATGTAGCCCAGGCATGCCTCTGTGGAGCAACTCTGTAGACAACTTACTCTGTAGACCAAACTTCCCTTAAATTCACAGAGATCTGCCTGCTTCTGCCCTCCAAATGCTGGGATTAAAGCTCGGAGGTGCCACATTCAGCCTCCCCTTGCTTCTTGTCAAATTGATAATAACAGGGTGATGATTCAGCTCAGAATAGGATATGTGTCTCGAAGGCATAAAATCTTGGACTTTGTGCCCAGAATCGAAGGAAAAAAATAAAATTACTATCCAGGAATCTCCAGAAAGGAAAGAAAGATTAATAGAACATTCCTTCCAGTTTAGCAAAGCCCATGAGAGGATTTCAGAAGCCAGAATGAGGTATGAATGTCACTTCAGTTTTTATTACAGTTGATGGCAGAAGTCATTTTATGTAGTTATAATATTTAAAACAAAAGACCCACAGGCTAATTTTTAGGCATATCTGATTATTAATTTAACATAGGAAAGAAGATTTGTAATGAGCAGTATGTTGGTAAATCATCATATGCTTTTCAAGTCTACTGAGCTGCTGGCTCTAGAAGCAGGGTTTCCCCCTCCCACTCACTTCAGTTCCCAATATGTTTACATCAAGAGTTCTCTGAGACCCCCTTATCTGGAGAGGATCTGGGGCAGGGAGGAGAAAACAACAAACCAACTCGAGAGTTAGAAGGTAAACTATCTTAAACCAGTTGTCTCTAATCCCATGACATAAAAGTGCCTGCAGTCCAAAAGGGAATGGGGTTTACCATGGGCAACTCATCCATGGAGAGAAAGCTCGCTGGGAACTCCAACTGATAATGACTACCTCATCTTCCCCTGTCCATCCGTTCTAGCTGGGTGTCTGCAAATGCCTGCCTCGATGATGCCATCTCTCTGTTATTTGTTCTTTCACTCAGAAGGCTCACTTGAGCCTGAGGAAACAAGCTCCACTGGGAGGAGCAAATCCAGCCCTGGGAGCCAACCCAGTCCTGGGACACTGGCAGACCAGGATTGAGCCAAGACCTGATGAGTTTGAGATTTCCACTGGAACAGAGAGAACAAGCTCCACCAGGAGCAGAAAACAGGAGCAAACCCAGTCCCGGGACACAAGCGGATCACAGGCAGATCACGATCGAACCAGCAACAGATCCAAAGTCAGCAATCGCCACCAGAACAGGTCCAACTCCAAGCCAGGGACTTCTGCAAGAGGAGATCCAGACCAAGATTTACAGAAACAGATCAAAGCCAGCAGCCTATGCCAAAGTAGGCCTGAGACAGTAAACTGCAAGGGAGCAGCAAACTCAAAGGGAACAGACCAAAGCACAGGAGCACTGAGTTATCTCCAGAAACAGGAATAACCAACGGGGTAACTAGAACTATGACACTGACTGTACCACGAGGAACAACCATCTGAGCTTTGGATTCACTGGCACCTAGAAGATTATTCAACAGAATCTCAGACAGCCCCAACCAAACCTATTGGAAGAAAAAATGAGTAGAAAAGGTAAGATCACATGCTACACCACCAAGAGCAAACAATACCAATAAAACCTAAAGACCCTACAAAAGTAAGACCCGAACAACCAAATATGGATGAACTAGAAGAAAATGATCTAAAAAATAATCTCAAAAGAAAGTTTGAAATTCTTAAAGATGAAATGAGAAATTGCCTTAAAGAAATGGAGGAAAAAACAAACAAAAAATTGGAAGATATCAGCAAATCTCTTAAAGAAAACCAAGAAAAAGAACTCAAACATATAAAAGAAACTATTCAGGACTTGAAAACTGAGATAGAAAAAAATAAAGAAAACACAAGTCAAAGGAATTATAGAAACAGAAATCATGAGAAAAAGATCAGGAACATAAGCATGAACAACAGAATACAAGAAATGGAAGAGAGAATCTCAAGCGCCGAAGATACAATAGAGAAAATAGACACATCAGTTAAAGAAAACATTAAATCTAACAAAAGCTTAACCCAAAATATCCATGAAATATGGTACACCACAAAAAGGCCAAATCTTAGAATAATAGGTATAGAAGAAGGAGAAGTTCAACTCAAAAGCACAGAAAATTTATTTAACAAAATCATAAAAGAAAACTTCCCCTACCTACAGAAAGATATTCCTATGAAGATACAAGAAGCTTACAGAACACCAAATAGACTGGATCCAAAAAAAAGTCCTCTTGCCACATAATAATCAAAACACTAAACATACAGAGTAAAGAAAGAATATTAAGAGCTGCAAAGAAAAAAGATCAAGTAACATTTAAGACAGACCTATCAGAATTATACCTGATTTCTCAATGGAGACAATGAAAGCCAGAAGGTCATGGTCAAACATTATGCAGACATTAAGAGACCATGGGTGCCAGCCCAGACTACTATGCCCAGCAAAACTGTTGATCACCATAGAAGGACAGAACAAGATATTCCATGACAAATCTAGATTTCACCAATACCTAGTTACATACTCAGCCCTACACAAAATAATAGAAGAAAATTTTCAACCCAAGGAAGATGGCTACACTGACAAAGGCAATTGATGATCTCATTACAGCAAATCCCAAAGAAGAAAAAAATTCAAAACTTAACATCACCAACGTTGAAAAATAAATTGACAGGAGACAGCAACCACTGGTCATTAATATCCCTTAATATAAATGGACTCAATTCACCCATAAACAGACACAGGTTAACAGATTGAATAAGAAAACAAAATCCATCCCTCTTCTACATACAAGAAACACATCTCAACCTCAAAGACAGATATCGTCTCAGAGTAAAAGGTTGGGAAAAAATATATCAATCAAATGGACCTAAGAAACAAGTAGGTGGGGCTGGAGAGATGGCTCAGTGGTTAAGAGCATTGCCTGCTCTTCCAAAGGTCCTGAGTTCAATTCCCAGCAACCACATGGTGGCTCACAACCATCTGTAATAAGGTCTGGTGCCCTCTTCTGGCCTGCAGGCATACACACAGATAGACCATTGTATACATAATAAATAATAAATAAATATTAAAAAAAGAAACAAGTGGGTGTAGCTATCTTAATATCCAACAAAATAGACTTCAAGCTAAAATCAGTCAAAAGAGACAAAGAAGGACATTCATATTATCACAGAAAAAATCCATCAAGAGGAAATTTCAATACTGAACATCTATGCCCCAAATACAAGGGTACCCTCATATATCAAAGAAACACTTCTAAAGCTTAAATCATATATTAAACCCCACACACTAATAGTGGAAGACTTCAACACTCCCCTCTCACCACTGGATGGGTCAATCAGATAAAAAAATAAACAGAGAAATAAGAGAACTAATAGATGTTATGACTTAAATGGACCTAACAGACATCTATAGAATATTCCATCCAAACAGAAAAGAATATACCTTCTTCTGAGCACTTCATGGAACCTTCTCAAAAACTGACCACATACACAGTAATAAAACAAACCACAACAAATAAAAAAAATGGAATAACCCAATGTACCTTAACAGATCACCATGCTTTAAAACTAGAAGTCAACAGCAATACCAACTCCAGAAAACCCAAAAACACATGGAAATTAAACAATGCTCACCTGAATTTTCAATGGGTCAAGGAAGAAATAAAGGGGGAAATTAAAGACTTCCTAAAATTCAATGAAAATGACCACAGAACATACCCAAATTTATGGGACACAATGAAAGCAGTGTTAAGAGGCAAGTTCATAGCACTAAACACCGATATAAAGAAGATGGAAAAAGATCCCACAGTAGAGAGACGGGAGCAGACATGGCGCAGAGACCTGCACAGTGGTGACCCACAGCGGGACCCAGGAAACGGAGCAGGGGCATTCCCCAACCCCTTTGACTCCCCGGTCAGCCTGCAGGGGCTGCTCCCCTCTGCTGGGGCTGCTCCTCCTCTGCTTTGACCTCTCTCTCCCTGGTCCATCCCAGCTTGCCCCCAGAGGCTTCTTTCCGTCTCCTTCCCTTTCGCGGGGCGGGGCCGCAGAATCACCCAGTACAGCCTTTTTGGGCGCTGGGTCGAGTGCTCCGGGCAGAGGGCAGTGGGAGTGTCTTTGTTTTGGTGGCTGGCCTGCAGAGTGGTAGGCCTTTTGTTGGCGAGGTCCCTGGTGAACAGGGAGCCTGGTCCTGTTCCTGTAGACCCTTCTGAGTGGTGAGAGGGATCTTGGCCCACGGCAGGAGCTAGGAAATGGAGTAGGGGCATTTTGTAAGTGGGGCCCCTGGCCAGCAGGGAAATTTGATCCTGTTTTAGAATACCCACTAGATAGCATCGGTAGAAGGAGATGGGCAGGCGCCAAGGCAAGAATTCACCCAACAATCTGAAAAACAACATGAAAACACCAGAACCCAATGAACTTACAACAGAAGGACTTGAACACCCTAACACAGAAGAAGTGGAAAAAATTGACTTTATGAAAGCAATGAAAACAACACGTAAAAAATGCCATAATAGAAATGGATGAGAAGTATAACAAAAAGTTTGAAGAAATGAGTAAACATGTAAATGATACACTGGGAAATCAAGAAAAAATGATCAAACAGGTAATGGAAACAGTTCAAGAATTGAAAACTGAAATGGAAGCAAGGAAGAAAACACAAACTGAGGGCCGGTTAGATGAGAAAATCTCTGGCAACAAGCAGAGACTACAGAAACAAGCATAATCAATAGAATACAAGAGATAGAAGAAAGAATCTCAGATTCTGAGGACACCATAGAGAAAATAAATGCACTGATCAAAGAAAACAGCAAAGCCAACAAATTCTCATCACAAAACATTCAGGAAATATAGGACACAATAAAATGACAAAACCTAAGAATAATAGGAATAGAAGAAGGAGAAGAGTCACAGCTCAAAGGCCCAGAAAATATTTTTAACAAAATTATGGAAGAAAACTTTCCCAACATAAAGAAAGATATTCCTTTGAATATTCAAGAAGCATACAGAACACCAAACAGACTGGAACAAAGAAAAACATCTTCTTGCCGTATAATAATCAAAACACAAAATATACAGGTTAAAGAAAGAATATTAAGAGCTGCAAAGGAAAAAGGCCAAGTAACTTATAAAAGGTAAACCGATCAGACTTACACCTGACTTCTCTATGGAAACCATGAAAGCCAGAAGGTCCTGGATAGAGGTACTGCAGGAACGAAGAGACCATGGATGCAAGCCCAAACTACTATACCCAGCCAAGCTATCGTTCACTATCAATGGAGAAAAAAAAACATTCCAGGATAAGAACAATTTCAAACAATACATAGCCACAAATCCAGCCTTACAGAAAGTAATAGAAGGAAAATCACAACCCAAGGAATCCAACATTGCCAACACTGCCTACAATAACTCAGGCATCTAGCGACCCTTCACCAGCACAACTCAAAGAAGGGAGACACACAAACTCTACTACCAAAAACAGTAAGAATAACCAGAGTAAACAACCACTGGTCATTAATATCACTTGATATTAACGGACTCAATTCACCTATAAAAAGGCACAGGCTAAGAGATTGGATACGATAACAGGATCCAACATTCTGCTGTTTATAAGAAACACATCTCAACCACAAAGACAAGCATCTACTCAGAGTAAAGGGTTGGGAAAAGGTTTTTCAAGCAAATGGGCCTAAGAAACAAGCAGGCATGGCCATACTAATCTCTAACAAAACTGACTTCAAACTAAAATCAATCAGAAGAGATCGAGATGGACACTTTATACTCATAACAGGAACAATTTATCAGGATGAAGTCTCAATCCTGAATATCTATGCCCCTAATATAAAAGCACCCACTTATATAAAAGAAATATTACTAGAACTCAAGGCAGACATCAAACCACACACACTAGTAGTAGGAGACTTCAACACACCTCTCTCTCCAATGGACAGGTCAATCAGACAGGAACCTAATAGAGAATTAAGAGAATTATTGGAGGTAATGAAGCAAATGGACTTAACAGACATCTATAGAACACTCCACCCAAATAGGAAAGAATATACCTTCTTCTCTGCAGCTCATGGATCCTTCTCGAAAATTGGCCACATACTAGGAAACAAAGGAAACCTCCACAGATACAAAAATTATCAGTGTCCATCTGTGTCTTATCAGATCACCTCGGATTAAAGTTAGAAGGCAACAACAATGCTACCTCCAGAAAGCTGAAAAACTCATGGAAACTGAACAGTCAACTACTGAACCACACCTGGGTCAGGAAGAAATTAAGAAAGAAATTAAAGTCTTTCTTGAAATTAATGAAAATAAAGAGACAACATACTCAAACCTATGAGACACGATGAAAGCAGTGCTAAGAGGAAAGTTCATAGCACTAAGTGCCCACTTAAAGAAAATGGAGAAAGCATACATTGGGGACTTAACAGCACACCTGAAAGCTCTAGAAAAAAAGAAGCAGAAGCACCCAGGAGGAGTAGAAGACTGGAAATAATCAAACTGAGGGCTGAAATCAACAAAATAGAAACACAGAAAACAATCCAAAGAATTAATGAAACAAAAAGTTGATTCTTGGAGAAAATCAACAAGATCGACAAACTCCTATCCAAACTAATTAAACAACAGAGAGAGAACACATAAATAAATAAGATCAGAAATGAAAAAGGGGACATAACCACAGACACAGAGGAAATCCAGAGAATCATTAGATCTTACTATAAAAGCCTGTATGCCACAAAACTGGAAAATGCAAAAGAAATGGACATTTTTTTTAGATAAGTACCATATACCAAAGTTAAACCAAGACCAGGTGAATGATCTACATAGACCTGTTAGTCACGAAGAATTAGAAGCTGTTATCAAAATCCTCCCTTCCAAAAAAAGCCCAGGACCAGATGGTTTCAATGCAGAATTCTACCAGAACTTCCAAGAAGAGCTAATACCTATACTCCTTAAGGTATTTCACAATATAGAAACAGAAGATTCATTGCCAAATTCCTTTTATGAAGCTACAGTCACCCTGATACCAAAACCTCACAAAGACTTAACCAAGAAAGAGAATTACAGGCCAATCTCACTCATGAACATCAACACAAAAATTCTCAATAAAATACCGAATCCAAGAACACATTAGAAAAATTATCCATTATGATCAAGTAGGCTTCATCCCAGAGATGCAGGGCTGGTTCAACATAGGCAAATCTATCAATGTAATCCATCATATAAAAAAAACTGAAAGAAAAAAACCATATGATTGTTTCATTAGATGCGGAAAAAGCATTCAACAAAATTCAACACCCCTTTATGATAAAGGTCTTGGAGAGATTAGGGATACAAGGGTCATACCTAAATATAATAAAAGCTATTTACAGCAAGCCGACAGCTAACATTAAATTAAACGGAGAAAAGCTCAAACCCATCCCACTAAAATCAGGAACACGACAAGGCTGTCCACTCTCTCCATACCTCTTCAATATAGTGCTTGAAGTTCTAGCAATAGCAATAAGACAACATAAGGGGATCAAGGGGGTTTGTATTGGAAAGGAAGAACTTAAGCTTCGTTATTTGCAGATGATATGATAGTATACATAAGCAACCCCAAAAACTCTACCAAAGAACTCCTATAGCTGATAAACACCTTTAGTAATGTGGCAGGATATAAGATCAACTCCAAAAAATCAGTTGCCTTCCTATACACTAAGGATAAGGAAGCAGAGAGGGAAATCAGAGAAGCATCACCTTTCACGATAGCCACAAATAGCATGAAATATCTTGGGGTAACTCTGACCAAACAAGTGAAAGATCTATTTGACAAGAACTTTAAGTCTTTGAAGAAAGAAATTGAAGAGGACACCAGAAAATGGAAGGATCTCCCTTGCTCTTGTATTGGGAGGATCAACATAGTAAAAATGGCAATTCTACCAAAAGCAATCTATAGATTCAATGCAATCCCCATTAAAATCCCATCAAAATTCTTCACAGACCTTGAGAAGACAATAATCAACTTTATATACCCAAACCACAGAATGACAATTCTAAGAAAGAGAATTATAGACCAATCTCTCTCGTGAACATTGATGCAAAAATACTAAATAAAATACTAGCAAATCGAATCCAAGAACACATCAGAACCAACATCAACCATGACCAAGTCGGCTTCATCCCACAGATGCAGGGATGGTTCAACATACCTAAATCTGTCAACATAATCCACTATACAAACAAGCTGAAAAATAAAAAGCACATGATCATCTCATTAGATGCTGAAAAATGCATTTGACAAAATACAACAACTCTTCATGATAAAGGTTTTGGAGAGAGCAAGGATACAAGGGACATATCTTCCCACACCAATTCCAGTGTCGTCTGTGTGACATGACATATGTCATTATACCGGATGGGAGCTACGTGCCCCATAGGACTAGGCCTCCTGGAGGTCAATGGCAGACAGCCCCGTATTGCCCGCCCTTGGGCCATAGACAGGTTTTCCCGATTAGCTGGCTATGCGAGATGTGGGCTTTGCACAATCTCTTTTATAATAATGATAGTCTTTATATATACAAGACAAGGATCATTCTCTTCAGGAACAGCTCTGAGATAGGGAAGCACAGTATGGGAATGTATAAGATTACAGCAGAACCTTTGTCATAACACAGGGTGTATGATGAGCAAGGGAATAGATGGGTTAATGTTGATGGATAAAGACTGTTATATTGTACTTTGAACTTTATGGATAGGCTTGCTAGATCCCAATCCCCATAGTGTCTGCTGCATAAGAAGGTACTAAAAAGTATATTTCAACAGGTGCAGAGAACTGATTAGGCATATTTGATCACTAGATGAGATAAAGAAAGGGTTAGGAAGAGGAAAGGCCATGATAGCGATAATGAGACAGAAACTTTCTATTCTTAAGATGAAACCACTTGTCTGAGGTTTACATTCTCAAGGACAAGATTTCCTCTTCTAAGTATGCTTTATGTTTAACACCTATCCCTGATAATATGTTTTTCTTAAATATTGCTGATGTGACTAAAAGGAGCTTTCATACTGTGCCAACCAATGATACATGACCTTCTGATTTGTTCTTTGTTTGAATACTATATAATGAAAACATGAATTCAGTAAAATCGCAGCAAATTCCAACCACTCTCTTGTGTGTTGTATCTGTCTGTCATTCGCTGAACTTGTGCCTTCCTGTTACCAAGACCCTGCTTCTCCCATGGTCTGAGTGGCTCCCTTGAGCAAGTCTGTGGCAATACCTAAACATAATTAAGGCAATATACAGCAAGTCAGCAACCAACATCAAACTAAATGAAGAGAAACTCCCAGCGATTTCACTGAAACCAGGAACAAGAAAAGTTGTCCACTCTCTCCATACCTATTCAATATAATTCTTGAGTTCCTAGCTAGCGCAATGAGACACCAAAGGCAGAACAAGGGGATAGAAATTGGAAAAGAAGAAGTCAAATTCTGTTTGCTGATGATATGATAGTTTACATAAGTGATTCCAAAAACTCTACCAAGGAACTTCTACAACTCATAAACACTTTCAGCAAGATTTCAGGATACAAGATTAACTCAAAAAAATCTGTAGCCCTCCTGTACACAGATGATAAAAGGGCCAGGAAAGAAATCAGAGAATCAACACCCTACACAATAGCCACAAATAGCATAGAATATCTTGGAGTAACTCTAACCAAACAAGTGGAAGAATTGTATGACAAGAACTTTAAATCTTTGAAGAAAGAAATTGAAGAAGACACCAGAAAGTGGAAAGACCTCCCATGCTCTTGGGTAGGCAGAATTAATATAGTAAAAATGGCAATCTTACTGAAAGCAATCTACAGATTTAATGCAATGCCCAGCAAAATCCCAGAAAAATTCTTCAAAGACCTTGAAAGAATGATACTCAACTTCATTTGGAAAATCAAAAAACCCAGGGTAGCCAGAACAATCCTGGGCAATAAAAGAACTTCTGGAGGCATCACAATCCCTGACTTCAAACTCTACTACAGAGCTATAATACTGAAAACAGCCTGATATTGGCATAAGAACAGACAGGAGGACCAATTGAACCGAATAGAAGACCCGGATATCAATTCACACATCTTCAAACACCTGATCTTTGATAAAGAAGCAAAAAATATCAAATGAAAAAAAGACAACTCTGAGATTCCATCTTACACCTGTAAGAATAGCCAAGATCCAAAACACTGATGACAACTTATACTGGAGAGGTTGCGGGGAAAAAGGAACACTCCTGTATTGTTGGTGGGAATGCAAGCTGGTACAACCCCTTTGGATATCTGTGTGGCAATTTCTCAGAAAATTAGGAAACAACCTTTCTCAAGTCCCAGTAATACCACTTTTGGGTATATATCCAAAGGATGCTCAATTGTGCCACAAGGACATGTGCTCAACTATGTTCATAGTAGCTTTGTTTGTCATAGCCAGAACCTGGAAACAACCTGAATGCCCCTTAACTGAAGAATGGATAAGAAAAATGTGGTACATTTATACAATTTACACAGCAGAAAAAAATAACAACAGCTTGAATTTTGCAGGAAAATGAATGGAGCTAGAAAACATTATTTTTTTTTAGGTATTTATTTATTTTTTTTTAATTTATTTATTTATTAAGGATTTCTGCCTCGTCCCCACAACCGCTTCCCATTTCCCTCCCCCTCCCCCGATCAAGTCCCCCCCCCTCATCTGCTTGAAGAGCAATCAGGGTTCCCTGACCTGTGGGAAGCCCAAGGACTGCCCACCTCTATCCAGGTCTCGTAAGGTGAGCATTCAAACTGCCTAGGCTCCCACGAATCCAAAGACAAACACATAGGCATCCTCAGGAATATTAACCTTCATCAGGCGATGAAAGGAGACAGAGACAGAGACCCACACGGGAGCACCGGACAGAAATCTCAAGGTCCAAATCAGGAGCAGAAGGAGACAGAGCACGAGCAAGGAACTCAGGACCACGAGGGGTGCACCCACACACTAGAAAACATTATTTTGAGTGAGGTAACCCAGACCCAGAAAAACAATTATCACATGTACTCACTTATAGGTGGTTTTTAAACATAAAGCAAAGAAAGTCAGCCTACAAACCACAATCCCAGGGAACTTAGACAACAATGAGGACACTAAGAGAGACTTACATAGATCTAATCCTCACAGGAAGTAGAAAGTATAAAAAGACAAGATCTCCCAAGTAAATTGGGAGCATGGAGAGCTTGGGGGAGGATTGGATGGGGGAGGGGAGAGACAGGGAGGGGAGCAGAGAAAAATGTAGAGCTCAATAAATATCAATTTTAAAAAAAAAGAAGGCTTACTTGAGAGGACACTGCCCAATTCTTCTCTCTCTATTGGAGTGACAACTGACTACCTTCACAGGAGTTCCTCAGTCTGTTTTCACTGCTTGTTTTAAGCATTTGACTAGTGTTTTGATCCCTCCCTCTCGCTCTTTATTTTTTAATTTTGGTTTGCTATACACATCATAAACTCATCCAGTTAACATCCAAAGTATGGCTATCTTAGCATAATCTCCAGTGTGGGCATTACAATATCTTACTTGCGATTTCAGGAGATCTTATGCCAAGCCACAGCAAAGGTAGTTTAGTGTGGGAAAACTATAATCAAGAAGCAGTTCCAAATATCAAGGGATTAAAAATGCAGTGCACATTGTGTCCATGCAGAAAAACAAAGTCTGTAAGTGAAATGCTCTGCTGCTTTCCCTTCTTTTCCAGGACCTAAAGTATTTGCAACCTGGTTTGTATGAATTAGCCTTGTTAATTTTGGTAGTTGCTCAATCAATACACCCTCTTTCACCTCTCTTTCTCAACTTAGTAAGATAGTATTGACATTTATAACAATCAAAGCAGTTTCTGTGGCAGTTGACCTGGATAGCACAAACAAGCACCTTATTCATAAAACTGGGAGCTAGTCCCAAAAAAGTCCCTAGCTTTGTCTTGCCAAACTTTTTTTTTCATAAATGCATGGCATTCCTAGTACAATTTCCCTTTTCTTGTGTGAACTCTGACAAAGTTGGACAAATCACAGTAAGATGCTCTAAGGTAAGCAGCTGGGTGTACAGAGACGGAAGAACATGTGCTTTATATACATATACAAGGTCCTGGGGTCAGTACCACGAATAAAAACAAAAGATTGTAAGAACAAATGGCAATCCATGCCGTAGTTATTTAGCTGAGCTTTACAGACAACAGCCTAATCCCAGCACTCAGGAATTTGACGCAGGAAGAGCTTAGGTTCAAGTCCAGTCTGTGTTACACAGAAAGAACCTGGTCAAAAAAAGAAAGAAAGAAAGAAAGAAAGAAAGAAAGGAAGAAAGGAAGGAAGAAAGAAAGAAAGAAGAAAAATGAAAAAGGACAGGAAAAGAAAAAAAAAGAAAGAGAAAAATGAAATGTCAAAATCCCACAATAATAATGATAATAATTAAAAATAATAATGGTAAAATAAGAATAAGAGTAGAAAGTGAAGAAAAACAGGGTTTTCCTGGGACTATTGTTTCACATACAAACACAAAAGAAAGTTCTAGAACAAATCATTTTGAAGCACAGAAACTTGGGTAATATTCACAATTAATGTTATATTAGGACTCCAAGGGTCCATAGTCTTTACATTAATCAATGAAATTCTGATAAGCTATTAATCTAGCTCTGGAAGTGCACTACCACGATCATAACTGCAAGATCAAGGTTTTAAATTCCCTTTGGTGGCTTCCTAACTACAGACCTCCAAGATACTTTTCATTGTGCAAAAAAAAAATGTGTCATGGTCATTTATGGCATAAATATATTGCCGTTTATACAATGAAAATTTCAGTACAGATTATAAACAATGGAAATGCTGATGTGTCTAAAACTTACATTTTTACAAATTCAAAAACTTAAGTTCCAAGGAGCTGACTTGGAGGATTCACCTCCAACCGGCCAAATGCACCCCTCCTTCAATTACTAGGCCCTATGAGATTAAGCCTCCCCACCTTTTCCTGGTCCTGACACCCTCCCCCTTAATCACATGAACCTAAAGAAATTTTTTTCCCTAAACTTAACCTTGTTCTCTGCTCTGCCAGCACCTCGCCAGGTGCAAGAGATACGGGACAGTCCCAGAGAGCTGGACAGCCACGAAACAACTAGCTACCCCAGGATGTGGCCAGCATCCGAATTTTCTTAGGTCCTCCAAGATTTTAACTCCCACAAATCAGCAGGAAGGAGTCCCAAGAACTCAATGCCCTCATAACTCATCCTAACTCATCCCAGCCACACCTAACTCATCACCTTTTTAATAATAAAAATGTGGGGGATGTTAGTATCCAGGCAGATCTTGGCCTTGCCCCTTGGGAACCTGGTACAGTGTGCCATACCACACATCACATCTGTGGATGGCAAGCAGTTCCCTGATTGTATGCAGATGCAAAATTCCCTTTAAGAGACAAACTCTGCCCACTCCCTGATGGGGAAGCTTAACCAATCACATTTGGCTAGGGTGTGGCCACCTGGGACCAAGGAAGAAAAACCTGGGAATCCGGGTGTACTTGCTCTCTTCACACAGTGTTTTGGACATCGTAACTTTTACCCCGGTTGTGTGAGTTTTCCCCGTTTCCAATTATTAAATTATATTGAGTGTTTTTGAGCTAGTCTGGTTAATTCTAGCGCAACAGTCAAATATGCCTTCACTTGGCATCCAATGTGGGGCTCCTAGAGCCCTTTTACGGCTCTGGTCAGTTGGATCCGTGCCCGCATTCATTTGGGCCTAGATACCTACATTTTTGCAGGCACCCACGCTGCGCTCTGCCTGTAGAACCCAAAGGTCGTTGCCTGCCTGCCCACTTCCGTGTCTCTCCAGATTCTTTCCGGGTATTTAAGATGTCAAAGCAATGATATGGTGGGTCCTCCAGAGTGAAATTCCGAATATCCCTGGGTCATCCGGTAGGAGCTGTGATCAACTGTGCTGACAATACAGGAGCCACAAACTTGTATATCATCTCTGTGAAGGAAATCAAGGGACCACTGAACAGACTTCCTGCTGCTGGTGTGGGCGACATGGTGATGGCTCTGTTAAGAAAGGCAAATCAGAGCTGAGACAAAAGGTCCATCCAGCTGTTGTAATTCGACAATGAAAGTTATATTGAAGAAAAGATGGGGTGTTTCTCTATTTTAAAGACAACGCAGGGGTCATAGTAAACAATAAAGGTGAGATGAAAGGTTCTGCTATCATGGGTCTAGTTGCAAAGGAGTGTGTGGACTTGTGACCCAGAATTGCATTGAATGCAGGCAGCATTGTGTGACTCTCTGGTGCATTTGTAAGATAGATTCATTAAAAGGCTTTCTTGACACCTTAAAAAAAAAAAGAGGGATAATTGGTGATGGGATAATAGATTGGTATTTGTGAGTTATTGTTTTTAGAAAATTATATTGGTATCAATTCTTGTGTATTGATACAAAGTTAAATTATATTGAATACTGTATGCAAATATGCTTTTACCTCTGTTTAAAACATTTTTTATGTATTGATATATATTGAATCGATATATATTTACCATATTGCTGTGTACATTTCTACCTCTGATTAAGATACTTATATATTGTTTATGTAATGATATACATTGTTTACATTTGGAGGCCATCGTCCTCATTTATTGCACAGTTTTTATTCTCTTAATCTTCAAGTTAGATAGGTATCTAGAATTATAGATCAATAGTCATCTATGTTTGTCATATTTTTATTTAGGCTAATCAGGTTCTTTAGATACATAGAGATTATATTTAGTATAGATAGTATAATCTTCAACCTCTTCAAAGAGCTGTAGAAAATGGCTTCTAATCTAACCTAGAGTTCCATGGTAGTGAGACACAATCACTCCTGGCAACACTGCTCTACTCCCTAGAGAATGTTGAGCACCAAAGACACTCCACTTGAAGCTTGTCTCCTTCTTGGCAGAACCGGCCTTTGGGCAAAGAAAAGCCCATACCTCAACCACTGACAGAGATAGAGAGTATCTGTAAATAGATGAAGACAGGATTGTCATATCCTGCCAAAACAGGGTAAGATCGTTCTGAAAAGTTTCTTGCCTTTGAAAATGGTATGTCAGTTACGTTAGGATTTAGCCAAAGTTGGTTGCCTCAACATTGCAAATGAGACTTTGGGTGATTGCCCAGGTAGTCAGTTGTCTCTGTCATTTGTTACACATTTTGGAAGTTTCTCATTTGTACTTCCTGTTGCTCAAGTAATATTACTTCCCTTCTCAGATCTTTGATGGAGTTGAAGATTAGATAATTGTAGTTACCCTCCTATGATTTAGCTAAACTTAATTTCAATACATTATTTAGATTCCTTGAAATAGAATGCTTAATATAACTTTTGTTATTTGTTTCTTGCTTAATATTGTTTGTTGCTTGTAATTTTATATTTGGTATCTGTTCCTATTGTATATAGTTGTATTGGGTTTGGTTTGATCTTGTTTAGACAAAAGGGGGAGATGATGGGGAAGCTCAGCCAATCACATTTGGCTAGGGTGTGGCCGCCTGGGGTCAGGGAAGAAAACCTGAGAATCCAGGTGCACTTTCTCTCTTTACATGGTATTTTGGACATCGGAACTTTTACCCCGGTTGTGTGAGTTTTCCCCGTTTCCAATTATTAAATTATATTTGGTGTTTTTGAGTTGGTCTGGTTAATTCTAGTGCACCAGTCAAATACTCCTTCAACTCCTGATCTCTCTTTCCTGCTGCTCTTCTGACGAGGTGGCAGACCTTTTCCCCCTCCTTCCTTGCCTTCTACCTTTCTCTCAATACACTCAAACTCTGTCTGTATGGCATATTTGTCACCCACACCTGTCACAAAGGAGTCTCTCGCATAGTCCTCACCTGCCATGGGACCTGCTAGGGTCCCACTCATGCTGTAAATCATAACAAATGTCTTTTTTTAAGATTTATTTATTTATTTCTTATGTATACAACATTCTGCCTCCATGTATGCCCGCATGCCAGAAGAGGGCACCAGATCTCATTACAGATGGTGGTGAGCCACCATGTGGTTGCTGGGAATTGAACTCAGGACCTCTGGAAGAGCAGCCAGTGCTTTTAACCACTGAGCCATCTCTCCAGCCCCAAATGTCTTTTTTAAAATAAAAAAATAATCAAAAAATCAAATATGTGCCTAAAAATTTCTGATAGCCAGGTGGTATTACAGGACATCTGCCTGTAATACCAGAGCAAGGAAAACGGTGTGACCGTGGACAAGATTTAATGGATGTGGTGTTTATGGGGATCAGGGCAGCCTGGCCTCATGTATGGGGCCCTGTTCACACAGCTGCCATGGCAGACTTGATACAGAGCAGCCAAGAAAGTAGGCCTTAGTTTCCATTTACTTGCAGGTAGCACCCAGTTCCAGAGAAAGTCATAAGCTGATACCAGCAGGAATGGGCCAGTATCTAAGGGGGAGTACCTGACATTCCAAATATCCTAACCATTAGATAAGAGTACTTAAGATCACCAGATGTTCCTGAACTCAGCACATACCTATTTCCTTTCACCAAGACACCCCTAGATAAATGTCAGCCAATTAGAGTTTTGAACCCTGAAAATCCCCTCAGCCCAATGTCTACTATAATAAAAACTCTACTCCACCAGGGTTGGGCATTCTCCATTTGTACTGCTGCATCAGACATTCAGAGGGTCCAAGCCTGAGCTTGAATAAGGGTTCTTTGCTTTTGCATAGGGATACGGCCTCCTTGATGGTATTTGAGGAACTCACAATCTGGGCATCAAAGTGTTGACCTGCATTTACTTAATAATTAGTGTTGCTGAGCACTTTACAGGATTATTGACCCTCTGTAGTATTGTGCCTGTGCCACATGGAACCCCCAAAGACCACTACAGAGCTGGCATTTGATGCATACACACTGGGGTTTATTGATTACAAGTTAGCTAACTCAGACCACAATCTGACAATCAACACAAGCAGCTTCAAGTCTTCAGGGTAGGGGGATTTTAGAGGGAAAACTGTAGGCAGGGTGGTAACAAGGCAGGGTGGCACAAGCCTTGGCATTTTGGGATTGGGTAAAAGTGTACAACTTTTGAATTTGTTGGTTGGGATATGGGAAATTCAAAACAATGACTGTCAGCAGAGAAGAATTTCAAAACAGTGGTTACTCAGACACCTACAAGGATGAGGCAAGCAGATATTGTTTGGATACCCTGATGGGTCACTTTGACTCAAAGCTAGCACAGTTTCTTGGGAATGTTTATGACTTTGTCTGGGCTGCACTCACACTCCCCCTTTAGTAGGAAGCTGCTTGTTTGTTCCTGGCTGCTCAGCCCCGAAATAATCACATAGAAACCATATTATTTTCAGTACCAATAGGTAAGTGTATTTATGGCTAACTCCTATCTTAAATAAACCCATCTCCATTAATCTGTGTATCACCAAGAGGCTGTGGCTTACTGGGTAAAGTTCCTGCATCTGTCTCTGGTGGGGCTACATGGCTTCTTGCTGACTCCATCCTTTTTCTCCCAGCATTCAGCCTAGCTTTCCCGGCCTAGTTCGCGTGCTGCGTTCCTGCTGCCCCAGCTCCCGGCCACCTGGCTAGCTTGGGCACCACTCTGTTGTAGGAGCTGCAGTGGGCTGCATTCCCGCCCAGCTCCGCATGGCTAGCTTTACCCGAAATAATTACATGGAAACTGTATTTTTTTGAACACTGCCTGGCCCATTAGTTCCAGCCTCTCATTGGCTAACTCTCACATCTTGATTAACCCATTTTTAATAATCTGTGTAGCCCCACCAGGTCTGGCTTACCAGGAAAGATCTTAACCTGCATTTGTGTCGGGTGGGAGAATCATGGCAACTGCCTGACTCGGCTTCTTTCTCCCAGCATTCTGTCTGTCTACTCCGCCTACCTAATTTTCTGTCCTATTAAAGGGCCAAGGCAGTTTCTTTATTAACCATTGAAATCAATACGAAACAGAAGACTCTCCCACATCAGTTCTGTTCTTCCCTGCCATAGGCTTAAAGCAGTTTTTTTATCAATCAGTGGTAATCACAGCATACAGAGGGAAATCCCACATCACCTCCCATTTTCTGTTTAAATAGAAAGGAAGGTTTTAACTTTAACACAGAAAAATTACATACAACAAAACAGGTATCAAGCAAGAGTTACAATTTCAATATTTACAACTACTTTATCTTTTATTATAACTAAAGAAAACTATAACTATCTATTCTTTAACTCCATCAAAGACTCCAGAAGGACATAATATTACCTAAGTAAACAGAACGTACATTGTAAGTAACTTCCAAAACTCTAGAATTGACAGAGACCAAAGTTCTTCAATACTGTTGAGGGCATCCATCTTCAGCCTACAGGCTAATAGTATCCAGTAGACTTTTCCATGAAAGAGGAAATTTCAAAAATAGTTCTGCATATATTGGCAGTTTGTCAGTCACTTTCTTCTATGTCCTGCAGAAAGTCTAGCAGACTCTTTCATCAAATAAGAACCCCAAAGAATTGTCTCACCCTTAGGCAAATCAGTAGTCATTTCTCTGTGGGCTCTGCATGTCCAGTTCATACAGCATAGCATCAAGAAGTCCAGGCAAGAGAAGTTTCTTGCCTAAATGGCTAGCAAACTTCATAAGAAGCATCTTCAATGCCCATCATCCTCTTGAAGTAGATTGGTGCTGCCAGGAGCAGATGTGTCTCATTGTCATGAAAAGTCCTAAGTTCTTAAAACATTTTAAATGCCATATTCTTTAGTCTTTGAAAAGTTTAAAGAATGCTTATCCATCTGAAATCATCTTTGTACATCTAGAAAATCTAACTAACATGACTACAATTATAAATGATTATCTATTAATCTATATTTCTTAATTGTACATTACATTTTTAAATGAGCTTCACAAACACAATACCTTTATCAAGAGCAAAAATATACATAGAACAAAATTAACCTTAGCTTTGTATCAGTAAAGTAAGCTCTGTACCAATGCAATGTACTCATCTCTATAGTTTATCTTCCTTTAATGAAACAGACATTTATAAACAGTATTTGGGAATATGGGTATAGCTCTCTCCAAACTGCTTCCTGCTTTTAGTTATGCAAAGTATTTTTGGGAATGTTCATGGTGACCTTTCAGGGCGGTCTTGGTTCATCAAACCATATTATTCTGTAAGAAATCCACAAGTTCTCATCCTCTGTGGAAACAAAAGAAAAACCTCTTTCCAAGCAATGTATCCTTAGACCCAAATTTTGAAGTCAAGACACCTTTAAGATATATACGTTGGTTTGGCTTAGCAGCCTGTACAATGAAATGTCTCTTTATACTTAGCTCATTCACAGTCAAAATTTTCAAAAAAAAAAAACCAATATATATATATATATATATATATATATATATATATATATATATATCCAGACTCTCTGTGTATTTTCCATCTTTACATAGCTTATTTTACTTTACTCCTTTAATCTATGGCTGTATGTACTCTGTATCTTTAAAGACTTTTCCTTTTTTAAAAAGCCATTTATTTCTTATTATAACTGTCTATATTCTTTTTTCTTTTCTCTCCCAAGGCTACGTACATTTATTCAACACTATGACCTATTTATAGGTCTTTTCCATCTTAATTTGTCTTTATTGCATATCTGTAATCCTTTTCTCACCAGGACTGCTTCTTAAAATGCTAAGTACTTCTTAAAAACCTAAGCAGCAGCATTACTAGGTCAAATAGCCCTGCCTGTTTGCTCCACCCAGTCTGACATGATGGACATCCATTCACTGCCTCTGAGACTGCCAGGTTGGAGCCATGCTCATCACCTCAACTCTGATAACCAGTTGCCCCATGCTGCCATCAAGTAACTTGCAGAATGTTGCCCATTGTTGGGAGCTTTGCACCCCCCCCCCCAGATCCTGAATTTCTGGTAAACAACTTGTAATGCTTGCAGCTGCTCTGAGCATGCGACTCTCAGCAGTTCCTGATGGCAGGGGAGTGGTTTCTGGTGGGTTTGGCTGGGGTGTGGCTATCAGTTAAGAATCTTTATATAAGCAGCTCTGGGGACACAATAATGGGGACATTCCTGTTTCAAGGATGACCCAGATCTCTGTCCGTGTGTCTTTGTGCGTTTCAATCTCCCGCCCCTTGCACGGTTCATGAACTGTATGGTAGCGCATACAGAGCAGATGGACATGGTGAGCTATGGCCCATAAACCCCATTTAAATGCTTGGCCTCCTGAAAGAGCAGAGTTCGTGCTGACAGTGTGGCCCAGAAAGCTGCAGTTTCAAAACCACATGGCTTTTTTTCTGATACTACTGAATCAGGAAAACCTCACTTAAAGGAGCTAGGGCTTTCAGCCATGCTCATCTCTGTTCTTTTGTGTCTAGAATTCCTTTCCAAGCTGTCTCAGGTTTCATGAGGATACAGTTGAGCATGTTGTCATGCCAATTTGTTGTAGGAGGTTTCGGTCCTGCCCCACGGTGGGCACCAAATGAAGTCAGATGCTAAAAAGAAATCCCACACTAGCTCAGAATTGAGTACAATAAATGATTATTTACTTAGGAGTAGACTCACAGATCACAGTCCTCTGCTCGGACAGGAAAACAGCAACCCAATCAAGTGGCTGGAAGAGAGAGTGAGCATGCACTTTACATTACATTTATAGTATAAGAGGCCACACCCAAGTGGATGGGCAACTTAAAAGCTACTGGCTGAAGGATTTTCTACAGCACCCCCACCCCTTAGTTAGGTCCTGTCTAAAATGGAGTTCTTTCTCAAAATGGAGTTTGCTTTGCTCCTTCAGTAGAAATGCCTATCAAAGTCTTTTCCATTTTAAAAACTGATTTTTTTCATTGTTGGATTTAGGGAAATGTGATATTGTTGCCCTGGAAGTGGGTGCCAAGAACAGATCCTAGATCTCTCTGCAAAACCTAAAACTAGTATTTTATTTTATTTTATTTTATTATTATTATTTTTTTTTTTTTTTGGTTTTTCGAGACAGGGTTTCTCTGTGGTTTTTGGAGCCTGTCCTGGAACTAGCTCTGTAAACAAGGCTGGTCTCGAACTCACAGAGATCCGCCTGCCTCTGCCTCCCGAGTGCTGGGATTAAAGGCGTGCGCCACCACCGCCCGGCAAAACTAGTATTTTAAAAGGTATGATGTATATGATTTTTTTTTGCCTGCCTCAGTTTTTTCCTTAATGCTTTGTTTCACCTCCTGTATCTATGGAAACCTGCTTTGGCAGGGTTGGGGCATTCAGATCCCAAAGAGATTGTGTGGAGTTGTGGGGAGGGACATGGACAAGATCTGAGGGTGAATTAGGTTAGCTGCTGGTGAGTTTAACTAAAACAAAACTACACTTTTTATTGTACATAGAATTAAATGGGAAGAAAGTGGCATATAAACTGGGGTGTAGCTTGAGATCAGGGGTTGAGGAAGAGAGCCTTGATCTTGACAAGAGGCACCAGTCACATGTTAATAAAAGGGCCACAAGTTCCTCTTGCCAGAGAGAAGAATGACCCTTTATCAAGCAGAAAATTTCCTCAGGCTCCCAAGGGAATAAAGACTCTTATTCAAATGCCTGACCTCAAGAAAAGGACTTCTGGGGAACAGATGCTATACTACACTTTTTTAGTCTTACTGTTCTCCTCATGAGGCTCCCAAAAGGGAAGGTCCTAATGTATTACCCATTTCCCATCAAACTGTGTGATTCTGATTTCTCTGTATTTATTAACGGATCTCTTGCCTGAATGACCTCAGGCTTGGGATCTGAACTGTAGGCAGTTCATCTTTGGGATCAGGTGTGTCTAATAAATCTCTTACTTTCCTATTCTTGGTATAACTTAAAAAACACAATGGAATTCCTAGTACCATGGTGTCAGAATTTTTTCCAAATAATTATTTTGTTTAGAGAGGTTACCCTTGTACACATTTTTATACTTTACCAAAGCCCATATAAAATTTCTGAAGGAACAAGCATTAATAGTGAGAATCATTAAAAACAAGTAAAAAGGTGCTGGAGAAGTGTGGTCTGCGATGCTCAAATGCTAGAAGTTTGTCAAGCCTATAAAAAATGTTTAAAAAAGAAATAAATTTTAGACATATTAAAAGCTTATGGTTATGATAGTATACTGTTAGAATAGAAGATGATGGGGAAGAGGGAAGAAAAGAAAGGGAAATTATTAGACCCCTTAATGTTTTACCTGAAGCAAATCTTAAGGTACTTGTTCTCTTTAGCATCATGGTATTACCTTAACATCCAGGAGACACTGCTGCAGTCAGTGATAAACCTGCTATGTCAAAATCTGTTTTGTAGCTGGGCGGTGGTGGCTCACATCTTTAAGACCAGCAATTGGAAGGCAGAGGCATAAGGATCTCTGTGAGTTCGAGGCCAGCCTGGTCTATAGAGTGAGTTCCAGGACAGGCTCCAATGCTACACAGAGAAACCCTGTCTTGAAAATCTGTTTTAGCATCATGGTATTTATTACCTTAATATCCAGGAGACACTGCTGCAGTCAGTGATAAACCTGTTACGTTAAAGTCTATTTTGTGAGTTTTTTGGAGTTTGGGGCTGTGAATGTCCCCAAATTCATTATTGTTTCTTACCACCGGGGCTCTTGGCAGTCTTTCTACCTCTGGCTCTATCTTTAATGATGGTCCCTGTAATAACAGCTGAGTGGTTAATCTGGAAATTTAAGCATGACATTGGAGATATAGAGAAGTTGGTAAAGCAGACAGGAGAAAGAGGAAGAGGGAGAGTATATGAAGTTTTGGCACAGGAGAGTTAAGTACAATGATGAGACTTTTATTTTTCTGGAACTGGAGAAAGAGTGGCTGATTTTGGTGTCCTCTGGAACTTAAGGGAATAGGGCTACCGTTTGGGTTTACCGTATATGAGGGGATATCCTGAGCTGGAAGAGTAAAGGTTTAAGGTGAGACAGGTGGATCCAATGAGAGAGTCGCTCAAGTTTGGTAATTGAGGGAGGTACAAGAATTACTTATAAGATTACTTTAAAAATTACTGCCATTTAGGGGAAAGGAGTGAGAGGTGTTGGTCTGGGGAAGAGAATAGTACCTGATCTCCTATTTTAATAGGTTGGTACGTGGTTAAAGTAATGAGCAGTGGGTAAAATCCCATAATAAGGAGTGAAGATTGGATAACAGTGGAGTAAGCATGTGATCAGGAAGGGGAGAGGTCTTAGGTAAGTGGCTGGGGGTTAAAACTGGCCGCCCATACATGAGTTCAAAGAGCAAGATGGAAAGGGGGCTTTTGGGGAGAGCCCTAAGCCTAAGAAGGGCCAGAGGCAAAAGTTTTACCCAGTCAAGGTGAAGCTCCTATAACATCTTAACAAGAACATTTTTAAAGGAATGGTTAGTTTGTTTTACCTTCCTTTAAGACTGAGGATGGTATGGGGTATGAAAATGCCAGGGAATGTTAAGAGCCTTAGATAAAGTTTGAGAGATCTGGGAGATAAACTCTGGGCAATTATCTGACTGAAGAGAGGTTAAGATCCCAAACTTGGGGATCAATTTCTCAGAGAAGAACATCAGGAACTGTCTGGGCTCTTTTTTAGTGGTGGAAAACACTTCAATCCTCCCAGACATGGTGTCTACCACACCAGGAGATATTTAACTCATCTGACTGTGAGCATATGAGTAAAATCTAGCTGCCAGTCAGTTCCTGGAAGGGAACCCCTGGTCTGGTGAGTGGGAAAAGGGAAAACTATGATTTGGTCTTGAGATCTGACTTTTGACAGATTTTACAAGAGGCAGTGATAGCTTTTAAGAACTCTAAGTCTACGGGAGTAGATTGGAGGTGAGTCTTGACAAAATGAAACAGAGCTTTGCTATTAGGATGAAAGAGCTGATGTAGGTAGGATAGAATTTGCTGGATGTCAGGGGACGTCTGTGAGAATGTGGGCTGTACTGTATAAACCCCCTGAGGTGATTGAGGTAGGTTTGGGCTCTGGAATGCTGCTGTTCTAGCTGTTTGGTCAGCTTCATTATTTCCCTTGGAAATAATTTAACTGTTAGTGTGATGAGACCGACAGTGAATCATTCCTATAGCTTTGGGGAGATGGGAGGCTTTTAGCAAGTCCATGATGTTAACTGATGTTGTAATTGGAGCGGCGGGGCTGCGTCCCCAGCACCCCGGCCGCCTGCTAGCTTATACCTCAAAATAATTACACGGACACTGTATTCTTTTAAACACTGCTTGGCCCATTAACTCTAGCCCTTACAGGCTAATTCTCATATCCCGATCAACCCATCTCTAATAATCTGTGTAGCATCAGTCTTACTGGGAAAGATTCTAGCCTACGTCCATCCTGAGTCGGAGCTTCATCGATTGCGTCTGCCTCAGAGAGCAGAGCTATGTGTCTGCCCGGGAGAGGGGAGCATGCGTCTCTGAGCTCACTTCCTCTCCCTCCCAGCATTCTGTTCTGTTTACTCCACCCACCTATGTTCTACCCTATCAGGGCAAGCAGTTTCTTTATTTAATTAACCAATGACCTTCCTCCATCAAACTGAGTTAGTTATGGATCCTCCTTTCATAGTAAGAAGCCCACGCTCCTTCCAGATAGCTGCATGGGACAGGAGGATAGGAAAGGCATATTTGGAGTCTGTGTAAACATTTAAAGATTGTCCCTGTGCTAACTGGAAGGTACAGGTAAGGGCTATTAATTCAGCCTGCTGATTAGTGTTATGGGCAGGGAGTGCCTGTGCCTCCACCACCTCAGTGTCTGACACTATAGCATATGGGTTACCTCACATAAAAAGGAGCTGTCATCTTATAGCTGTCCCAGATATAAGTGGCCTGGGACAGTTTGCCCTCCTGTATATGTGAGGGGGGCAGTAGATCCTCTAAGGTCTCTGTGCAGGAATGAGATGGGGAATAATTAATGTTAGGTTGAGGTAGGAGATTTGAGATATTAAGGGGTAGGCAGCATTGGAAAGTGAGTGTGATATCTTCTACTAGTGACACCTGGAGGGAAAGAACTCGGGAATGGGGTAAGGTTTGTAAGCCTTTATAAGTTAAGAGATGGGACAGATTGCGGTGGGAGAAGACAGTGGTAGGTGATTCAAAGATTAGTTTCTTTGACTCATGAATAAGAAGCTCAGCGGCCACTGAAGTGCATATGCAGGGTGCCCATCCCTGAGTGGTGAGGTGTAACTTCTTTGACAGATATGCTACAGGTGCAAAGGAAGGTTCCAGCTGATGTCCTAGGACCCCAAGGGCATATCCCTCCTTCTCTGTTACACAGAGGGAGAAAGGATGAGTTAAATCTGGGAGATGAATAGCGGGGGCCTGGATAGGGGCTTTCTGGAGTCTATGGAAGGGTTTAGTAATGGGAAAGGGAAGGGGCTCATGCAGAGAGCTGAGAGGCAGATGAGGAGATCCAGTAATGCAAGGAAGCCAGCTATTCCAAGAACAATAAAACCTCTTCTTTTGTAGAAGGAACTGCAAGGAACTGAATTAGGTTTTTTGTCTATCTATGGTAATAGGCTTTTGGGTGGGGGTAATAGTTAATCCCAAGTAAATGACCTGAGAGTTAGAGAGTTGGACCTTAGAAGGTGAGACTTTATAGCCCTTTTTGGACAAGAAATTTCAAAGAGCAGAAGTATAAGTTTTGCTAACCTCTCTGCAAAGTAAAATATCATCTACATACTTTATGAGTTTAGACTATGGAGAGACAGTGAGAGTAGATCAGAAGCTAAAGCTGACCAAACAGGTGTGGGCTGTCCCAGAATCCCTAGGGAAGGACAGTCCAGGTGAGCTGTGTGGAGAAGTGAGTGTCAGGGTCAGTCCAGGTGAACGCAAAGCTATTTTGAGATTGAGAGCTGAGAGGAATAGAGAAAAAAAGCATCCTTGGGTTCTAGAACTGAGAAATGGGAAGTTCCTGGAGGGATAGTATAAAGAAGTGTGTAAGGGTTAGGCACTATAGGATAAAGAGGGACCACTGTGGAGTTAATGAGCCAGAGGTCATGAACCAGACGATAGATTCCATTAGTTTTTCTAACAGCAAGTGTAGGGGTGTTAAAGGGAGAAGAGGTGGTGCGAAGTAGCTTTTTTCTTAGAAACACAGTTAAGTGGTAGGGTCTGCTGAGGTAGATAAGGCTGTTCCCCTGTCCTGATAATAGGGAAACTAGAAGGAGAGGTAGGCCCCCATAATTCCCTCAGTACTGAGTATGTGGTTCTGGTGTCCAAGAGAAAGGAGATGGACCATCCTGACACTGTTATGTTTACCTGTGGCTCCCTGTTACAGATGGAGACTGTGGTCAGGTCAAAGGAGCCTGGGCAGCCTCACTTGTTCATGGCCAAATATAGAAGGTCAACTTGCGAATTTTCTGGGTTTGATGTCTCTGTGTCACAATGTACACGAGGACAATTATCTGTTCAATGTCCTTCCCTATGGCATCTTGTACAAGGTCTTGCGGAACCAATATGAGGATTAGGGCATGCTCCAGCATCTGACCAGTTTTACCACATTTGAAACATGGGTCTGGAGGTTCTTGAGCCCTGGGGGGCAAGGGTGGACAGCACAGATGGGGAGACTGGGCAGTCTGTTGCCTTGGCAGTTGGGGGGCAATGGCTAGCATTCGGCATTTATGATTACAGGCTTTGTCATTCCTTACATGGTATACCTTAAAGGCCAACTCTTAAGACTTCTGCCTGTGGGGTCAAGGGGCCTTTCTCCAAACATCTAAGTTTAGCCTTAATGTCAGGGTAACTCTGAGAAAAAGAATGAGTAATGTGTAACTATCTGTCCTCTGTGGTTTCTGGATGTAAGTTAGTATAGTGTAACAGAGCTTTAGTGAGGCATTCCAAAACTGCAGAAGGATTTCCCTTCACATCCTTAATAACCTCTGAGAGTTTATTATAGTTTACTGGCTTAAGGGCAGCCTTACAGAGACCTGATAGAAGGCAAGTCAAAATCCAGTCTCTAACTAAAATTCCACCTGGGGTGTTATAATCCCAGTGAGATTCTCGATGGGGACCACCTCTGCCCCCAGGGGGTGTGCTGCATTAGTTTGGTGAACCTCATCTGCATGTAGTCTGCCCTGCTCCCAAACTTGCCTTCACTCTTCAGGCCTGCGTACACGTGTCTCTCCAGTGGATTTCATTGTGTGCTTTGTTTTCACTTGCGCTGGATAATTTCATTGGTGCCATGACTCAGATGTGGTCCCCGCTATGAGAGACTGCCGGGGTTGCCTCTAGCCTCTGGCTTTCAAGTCACCCAGACTGGAGCCAGTCAGGCTTCATTATCACCCAACCTATAGAGAGAATTTTCCCACAGGCCTTGTGTTGTCGCTTTTTTTTTTTCACGGTTTTTCATGGTTTCAGCTATGGAAAACAAATCCTCAAAGACCATCAGTCCAATTTCTCCCTCCCCCCCTCCCCCCCTTTTAGAGGCCCTGAAACCCCAGGCCTTAATGCCCTACTTACAGATTCCCATGCTTGTCCATCTTTGTTTGAAAAAATGGCCTTGTTACCCTTTAGACAACAATTTAAAGTGGCTGCCTAACAGCACCTTTGATCCTGATATTCTACAGGAGCTTTCTAACTGCTGTCAGTGCACAGGCAAATAGGAGTTTCCCTATATCCAAGCCTTTACTATTTAAGCTCTAAGTCTAAGTCCTCTCTCATTGCAAGCTGTTCACCTGCTCACATGTTCCTGGCTATGCCAACTAAAACAGAGGAACACCCCACTTCTGCTCTGAACCCTGCTAACAAACCTCCACCTTTCCGATCTCAGCAGGAAGCTACTTCCACTCCTTCATCTCTCTCCCATACACACACTAAGTACTCCATGAACCCCTCAGATCCTTCCTACTCTCTGATGCTAGGAGGCCTATCACCCACCTATCACCCTCCTCTCATGTGCTCAAGTGCTGCTAAGGAACCCAACCCTGACCAAGTCAAGCCAGCTGCAGTTCTCCTGTTGCAAGAGGTGGCTGGCGTAGATTGATTTGTCAGGGTACACGTCCCCTTTTCCCTCTCAGAACTCTCCCATATAGAACAAAAACTGGGTTCTTATACATCTAATTCTACCTCTTTCATAAAGCAATTTCAATACATTACCCAATCATATAATCTCACCTTTTATAATATCTATATGATCCTATCTGATAACCTTCTTCCTTCTTCATTTTTTTTTTCCTTTTTGACACCAGGTTTCTCTGTGTAACCACAGCTGTAGCTGTCCTGGAACTACCTCTAGTAGACCAGGCTGACCTTGAACTCACAGAGATTCGCCTGCCTCTGTCTCCTGAGTACTGAAACTAAAGATGTGCACTACCACCACCAGGCTGCACTTTTCTAATATTTGTCTTTAATCAAGCTTTCTTGCTTCCATAACACCTTTACCAAAAAAACATTCAGTATAAACTTACTGTAAAAATTACATGTGTCCTCACACATTTGTGTGTATGTGGACATGTTTACTCTAGAATAAATGCAGAGGTGAGATCACGACCTTAGGTATTGACCTTTGCCTTCTACCTTGTTAGAGACAAGGTCTCTTTGCTGGTTTTCTGTTGCATATGCAGGTCATCTAGTCTGGGAGCTTCCAGCTATTCTCCTGACTCCACTTCCCATCTACTTGTAAGAATACTGCTATTACAGATGTGCATGACCACAGCCGGCTTTACTTGAATTCTGACAATTCCAACTGAGAGCCTCACACCTGACAGACAAGTGGTTATCCTATTGAGCCGTCTCATTAACCCTTAATGTAAATTTAATAGAAACTTGGCATTTTCAAAAAGTACAATTCAGTAGCTTCATAAAGTCCATGATCCCCCTGCCATAATTTCCCAGTGATTGGGCTTCCATGTATGTGCTGCCACACTTGACTTCCTGCCTCAATTCTAATACAATTACTTTATATATTGGAATCTTATAATATTTTTCCTTCAGAATTCAGACTATTTTCCCCTTGACTGTATGACTGAGCTTATGAGATATTTAATAGTTTCATTTCATTTGGTCTTGGTGCTCTTTAGTAGCTAATTTTATCTATTCCATTGCAGATAGTAATAGCATTGTTTTCAAGTCTTGGATATTAGTTACTCGTGTTGGTGCTGTAACAATATATCTGAGAAAGACATAAAGCAAAGGATAACCAGCCTACAGTCCAAAAGGCCAGAGAAAACAGAACCCTTATCCAAAAACAGATAGGAGCAGATGCAGAGATCCACAACCAACCACTGGGCTGAGTTACCGGAGTACAAGAGAAGGAGCAGCAATAATATGAACAAAGGGGTCAAGATCATGATGGGAAAACCCACAGAATCAGCTGACCCAAGCTATTGGGAGCTCACTGACTCCGGACTGACAACTGTGGAACCTGCATAGGTCTGAATGCAGGTGACAATGGTGTGGCTGAGCAGCTCTGGAGCTACTGGCAGTGGGACAGGATCTAACCCTAATGCATGAACTGATGTTTTCGAGCCCATTCTCTATGGAAAGACACCTTACTCAGCCTAGACACAAGGGGGAGGATAGGGGAGTAGGGGACAGGACCTTTCTTGGTTCTGCCTTAATGAGTTGATGGGACAAACTTAGTTGACTTCCCAGAGGAGGCCTTACCCTTTCTGCAGTGTGGATGGGGATGGGGTGGGGGGAGGTGGGGGAATGGGAGGAGAGGAGAGAGGGGAAAACTGGGATTGGTATGCAAAAAAGAAAAAGAAAGAAAAAGAGAAAAACAAAAATATCTGACAAAAGCAACTGAGGAAAGGAAGGATTTACTTTGGCTTAGAGTTCTAAGAGATATAGTCCATTGTGGAGGGCAATGTATGGCTGCATTGTCAGAAGGTGGGAAAAGAGGCTATGAATTTGAAAGAGAGCACAGAGGGGTATAAGAGAGTGTGTAGAGGGTGAAGAAAGAGAGAAATGATGTAATTATGTTAAAATCTCAAAAATAAAAGAAAGAATTTAATGAAAACAAACAGAAAATGGTTGGTCACATTGCACCCACAGTCAAGTAACAGAGTGATAAATGTGGGTGCTCAACTTTCTCTCCTTTTAAAAATTAACGTTTTAATATTTAGTTTGCACAAGCAGTTGTGAGCCATCTGACATAGGTGCTGGGAATTGAACTCAAGTTCTCTGGAAGAGCAGAACACATTCTACACCAGTGAGTCATCTCTCCACCCCTCTTTTTCCTTCTCATGAAATCTGTGCCATGCCTAAAGAATGGCTTCCTTCTCACCTCAACTCCCCTAATCTAGATGATTGCTCATAGACAGGGCCAGAGGCATCCTTTTAGAAGATTTCAGATACTGTCAAATTGGCAGTCAATATTAAATATCATAGGATATTGTCAAATAGAGGTATTTTAAACATTTTTCGTTTCTGTTTTTCTGAGACAATGTCTCATATTGTCTCTTAGGTAGGGTTGGAACTTTGTAGAACAGGCTTATCTAAAATTTACAGCAATCCTCCTGGCTCAGCTTCTTTTCCATGCACTAGAATTACTAACATGGACAACCACAATGGACATTCTTGACATCTTTACACACAGGTTTTGGTGAACATAATAAAGTTGTTTTTATATCCTTCAATATTTGTATATATCTTCCCATTTTCAAGACTACTACATTGTTTTAATTATAAGTCTTGTTTGTCACACTTAACTATGCTCCTTGAGATTAAATAAATTTGTTTATTTTCAGCAGAACAGGAAGCCAGTTCTGAAGAGGTACCCAGATATGTGGGGGAAGAACTCTGCCACTGAGATATACTCCCAACCACATTCAAATATAGTGGGAGTTCCAGAATATTTGTAAAGAAAGGAGCAACTAGAATAATTCTTTAAAGCTTAATCTTTATTCATCTATGCTTCTTAAGACACATAAATATATTATTTTATGTATCTTATGGCCACATGAAAAAGCTGATATATTTTAAAGTAAAACATCTATAGCAATACATGATCAACCCCTTTAGATGTCAGTGTGGCAATTTCTCAGAAAATTAGGAAACAACCTTCCTCAAGACCCAATAATACCACTTTTGGGTATCTATCCAAAGGATGCTCAATCGTGCCACAAGGACGTGTGCTCAACTATGTTCATAGCAGCTTTGTTTGTCATAGCCAGAACCTGGAAACAACCTAAATGCCCCTTGATTGAAGAATGGATAAGAAAAATGTGCTACATTTACACAATGGAGTACTACACAGCAGAAAAAATAACAACAGCTTGAATTTTGCAGGAAAATGTATGGCACTAGAAAACATTATTTTGAGTGAGGTAACCCAGACACAGAAAGACAATTATCACATGTACTCACTCATAGGTGGTTTTTAAACATAAAGCAAAGAAAGCCAGTTTACAAACCACAATTCCAGAGAACTTAGACAACAATGAGAACACTAAAAGAGGCTTACATAGATATAATCTACATGGGAAGTAGAAAATATAAAAAGACAAGATCTCCTGAGTAAATTGGGAACATGGGGACCTTGGGGGAGGAGTGAAGCGGGGAGAGGAGAAGCAGGGAGGGGAGCAGAGAAAAATGTAGAGCTCAATAAGTATCAATAAAAAACTTTAAAAAAAGAATATTTCACATTAGGTCATATACTGAAAATATTTAAAGATATTAAAGACGATCTTATGAGATCACATTTTCAGTTAGAATTATAGATTCATATAATTAGAAGGCAGTTTGAGAACTGATTCAGCCTACCACATCCACGAACATATTACATCAGAACTTAACACATTAAACCAATGTCAATCTACACATTACCTTTTCAGTGTGTGTGTGTGTGTGTGTGTGTGTGTGTGTGTGTGTGCAGGTGCCTGTGGAGGACAGAGTCTTCTCTTCTGTGTCTGGAGTTACAGCTGACTGTGGGCCACCCAATAGGGGCTCCAGGAATCACGCTTTGATCCTACAGAAGAACAATCCATGTTCTTGACTGCTAAGTGAGCTCTCTAGGTCCAAACAAACAAAACCCTTTTTAAAAATCAGATTTTACATTTCCTTAAGTGTCTTTTGGCCATTTGAGATTCCTTTGTTAAGAAAAAAAGGATGTTTTGGCAAACTGTTATTAATGATAAGAGGCCAAAGCTAAAATTACAAATAAACAGCATTGAAATTTCAAGCTAACTGGATGCTAAAGTCAATGTGTCTGTAATTTTTCAAAAATCTTAAAATTCCAATTGGCCTATTAAAGTTATTGATTTACAGGATTGCTTCTTCACTATTCCTTTACAAGAACAGAATAGAGAAAAATTTGCCTTTACAGTGCCTATTTATAATAATGTCTAGCCTGTAAAGAGATAGCAATAAAAGTACTTCCTTAAAAATTGTTAGATAGTCCAGTTTTGTGTCAATATTTTGTAAGTAAACTACTGGAAGTAGCATGTAAACAATTTCCTTAGTCTATTCTTTATCATTATATTGATGATATTTTATTAGCTACTTCTGATATAGATATCTTAGGATGAATGTTTAATGTGGTACTGAAAAATTTATCCTGTTGGTGATAAAAAAAAATTTCTCCTGGAAAAAATACAAAGAAGAGATTCTCTTGGTTATTTAAGCTATAAATTAAGCAAATGAAAATTCAGCCGCAAAAGCTACAGATAAGGATAGATCAGTTGCATACTCTTAATGATTTTCAAAAATTATTTGAAAGATATCCTGAGTGAGGTACCTGTGGAACTCAGAAGAGGGCACCTGATCCCCTAATTCTGGAGTTACAGGCAGCTGTGAGCCACCTGACATGGGCGATGGACGCTGAACCAGGGTCCTCTTAATCGCTGAGCCATCTCTCCAGGCCCTGCAGTGGAAAGGAAATATACATGTAACAGTGTGTGTACAAAGAACATGTGTTTAATATTTAGCATTTTGTGTTATGAAGAACAGGAGCCCAACAGAAACAAGAAATAAAGTAAATGTTTGTTTATAAAAAAAAAGAAAGATATTAACAGGTTGTGGCTTATAATTGGATTGCCTAGTCAAGAATTAACTAATTTGATTCAAAGTTGCAAGGTGACTCAGATTTAAACAGTCCAAGACAGTTAACAACTGAGGTGCAATTTAGTAATTTTACCTTCAAATCATTCCTCTACTGGACTCATTGTGCAGAGGGAGGATAATATTTTGGAATGGATTTTCCTAACTCACAAACAGAAAAAAAATCAACTAAAAACTTACATAGAAAAAAATTGAAAATTTGTTATAAAGGGGCGAATAAGGCTTTATTAATTGTCAGGTATTGACATAGCTGAGATTATGATAAACTATACCAATACTGAAATTATGCAATTGTGGGAGATTTATGGCCATTGGCAAAGAGCTTATAATAATTTCTTTTTTTCCTTTTTTCTTTTTTTTTATTTATTAAAGATTTCTGTCTCTTCCCCACCACCGTCTCCCATTTCCCATCCCTCCCCCAATGAAATCCCCCTCCCTCGTCAGCCCAAAGGGCAATCAGGGTTCCCTGCCCTGTGGGAAGTCCAAGGACCACCCATCTCCATCCATGTCTAGTAAGGTGAGCATCCAAACTGCCTAGGCTCCCACGAAGCCAGTACGTGCAGTAGAATCAAAAACCCATTGCCATTGTTATTGAGTTCTCAGTAGTCCTCATTTTCTGCTATGTTCAGCGAGTCCGGTTTTCTCCCATGCTTTTTCAGACCCAGGCCAGCTGGCCTTGGTGAGTTCCCAATAGAACAATCCCCATTGTCTCAATGTGTGGGTGCACCCCTCCCAGTCCTGAGTTCCTTGCTCGAGCTCTCTCTCCTTCTGATCCTGATTTGGACCTTGAGATTTCTGTCCAGTGCTCCAGTGTGGGTCTCTGTCTCTGTCTCCTTTCATTGCAGGATGAAGGTTAATATTCAGGAAGATGCCTATATGTTTTTCTTTGGGTTCTCCTTCTTATTTAGCTTCTCTAGGATCACGAATTATAGGCTCAATGTCCTTTATTTATGGCTAGAAACCAAATATGAGTGAGTACATCCCATGTTCCTCTTTTTGGGTTTGGCTTACCTCACTCAGGATAGTGTTTTCTATTTCCATCCATTTGCATGCAAAATTCAAGAAGTCCTTGTTTTTTCACTGCTGAGTAGTACTCTAATATGTATATATTCCATACTTTCTTCATCCATTCTTCCATTGAAGGGCATCTAGGTTGTTTCCAGGTTCTGGTTATTACAAACAATGCTGCTATGAACATAGTTGAGCCGGGCGGTGGTGGCACACGCCTTTAATCCCAGCACTCGGGAGGCAGAGGCAGGTGGATCTCTGAGAGTTCGAGGCCAGCCTGGTCTACAAGAGCTAGTTCCAGGACAGGAACCAAAAGCTATGGAGAAAACCTGTCTCGAAAAATCAAAAAAAAAAAAATTAACATAGTTGAGCATATACTTTTGTTGTATGTTAGGGCATCTCTTGGGTATATTCCAAAGAGTGGTATTGCTGGGTCCAGGGGTAGGTTGACCCCGAATTTCCTGAGAAACCGCCACACTGCTTTTCAAAGTGGTTGCACAAGTTTGCATTCCCACCAGCAATGGATGAGTGTACCCCTTTCTCCACAACCTCTCCAGCAAAGGCTATCATTGGTGTTTTTGACTTTAGCCATTCTGACAGGTGTAAGATGGTATCTTAAAGTTGTCTTGATTTGCATTCCCCTGATTGCTAAGGAAGTTGAGCATGAACTTAAGTGTCTTTTGGCCATTTGAACTTCTTCTGTTGAGAATTCTCTGTTCAGCACAGTGCCCCATTTTATAATTGGGTTGATTAGCCTTTTACGGTCTAGTTTCTTGAAATCTTTATATATTTTGGAGATCAGTCCTTTGTCAGTTGCGGGGTTGGTGAAGATCTTCTCCCAGTCAGTGGGTTGCCTTTGTGTCTTAGTGACAGTGTCCTTTGCTTTACAGAAGTTTCTCAGCCTCAGGAGGTCCCATATATTCAATGAGGCCCTTGATGTCTATGCTGCTGGGGTTATACGTAGGAAGTGGTCTCCTGTGCCCATGTGTTGTAGAGTACTTCCCACTTTCTCTTCTATCAGGTTCAGTGTGTTCAGACTGATATTGAGGTCTTTAATCCATTTGGACGTGAGTTTTGTGCACGGTGATAGATAGATATGAATCTATTTTCATTCTTCTACACGTTGACATCCAGTTTTGCCAGCACTATTTGTTGAAGATGCTCTCTTTTTTCCATTGTATACTTTTAGCTCCTTTATAAAAAATCAGGTGTTCATAGGTTAGTGGGTTAAAGTCCGGGTCTTCTATTCGATTCCATTGGTCGACTTCTCTGTTTTTATGCCAATACCAAGCTGTTTTCAATACTGTAGCTCTGTAATAGAGTTTGAAGTCAGGGATGGTAATGCCTCCAGACGATCCTTTATTGTATAGGATTATTTTGGCTATCCTGGGTTTTTTGTTTTTCCATATAAAGTTGATTATTGTCTTCTCAAGGTCTGTGAAGAATTTTGATGGGATTTTGATGGGGATTGCATTGAATCTATAGATTGCTTTTGGTAGAATTGCCATTTTTACTATGTTGATCCTCCCAATCCAAGAGCAAGGGAGATCCTTCCATTTTCTGGTGTCCTCTTCAATTTCTTTCTTCAAAGACTTAAAGTTCTTGTCAAATAGATCTTTCACTTGTTTGGTCAGAGTTACCCCAAGATATTTCATGCTATTTGTGGCTATCGTGAAAGGTGATGCTTCTCTGATTTCCCTCTCTGCTTCCTTATCCTTAGTGTATAGGAAGGCAACTGATTTTTTGGAGTTGATCTTATATCCTGCCACATTACTAAAGGTGTTTATCAGCTGTAGGAGTTCTTTGGTAGAGTTTTTGGGGTTGCTTATGTATACTATCATATCATCTGCAAATAACGAAAGCTTAAGTTCTTCCTTTCCAATACGAACCCCCTTGATCCCCTTATGTTGTCTTATTGCTATTGCTAGAACTTCAAGCACTATATTGAAGAGGTATGGAGAGAGTGGACAGCCTTGTCGTGTTCCTGATTTTAGTGGGATGGGTTTGAGTTTTTCTCCGTTTAATTTAATGTTAGCTGTCGGCTTGCTGTAAATAGCTTTTATTATATTTAGGTATGACCCTTGTATCCCTAATCTCTCCAAGACCTTTATCATAAAGGGGTGTTGAATTTTGTTGAATGCTTTTTCCGCATCTAATGAAACAATCATATGGTTTTTTTCTTTCAGTTTTTTATATGATGGATTACATTGATAGATTTGCCTATGTTGAACCAGCCCTGCATCTCTGGGATGAAGCCTACTTGATCATAATGGATAATTTTTCTAATGTGTTCTTGGATTCGGTATTTTATTGAGAATTTTTGTGTTGATGTTCATGAGTGAGATTGGCCTGTAATTCTCTTTCTTGGTTAAGTCTTTGTGAGGTTTTGGTATCAGGGTGACTGTAGCTTCATAAAAGGAATTTGGCAATGAATCTTCTGTTTCTATATTATGAAATACCTTAAGGAGTATAGATATTAGCTCTTCTTGGAAGTTCTGGTAGAATTCTGCATTGAAACCATCTGGTCCTGGGCTTTTTTTGGAAGGGAGGATTTTGATAACAGCTTCTAATTCTTCGTGACTAACAGGTCTATGTAGATCATTCACCTGGTCTTGGTTTAACTTTGGTATATGGTACTTATCTAAAAAAAATGTCCATTTCTTTTGCATTTTCCAGTTTTGTGGCATACAGGCTTTTATAGTAAGATCTAATGATTCTCTGGATTTCCTCTGTGTCTGTGGTTATGTCCCCTTTTTCATTTCTGATCTTATTTATTTATGTGTTCTCTCTCTGTTGTTTAATTAGTTTGGATAGGAGTTTGTCGATCTTGTTGATTTTCTCCAAGAATCAACTTTTTGTTTCATTAATTCTTTGGATTGTTTTCTGTGTTTCTATTTTGTTGATTTCAGCCCTCAGTTTGATTATTTCCAGTCTTCTACTCCTCCTGGGTGCTTCTGCTTCTTTTTTTCTAGAGCTTTCAGGTGTGCTGTTAAGTCCCCAATGTATGCTTTCTCCATTTTCTTTAAGTGGGCACTTAGTGCTATGAACTTTCCTCTTAGCACTGCTTTCATCGTGTCTCATAGGTTTGAGTATGTTGTCTCTTTATTTTCATTAATTTCAAGAAAGACTTTAATTTCTTTCTTAATTTCTTCCTGACCCAGGTGTGGTTCAGTAGTTGACTGTTCAGTTTCCATGAGTTTTTCAGCTTTCTGGAGGTAGCATTGTTGTTGCCTTCTAACTTTAATCCGTGGTGATCTGATAAGACACAGATGGACACTGATAATTTTTGTATCTGTGGAGGTTTCCTTTGTTTCCTAGTATGTGGCCAATTTTCAAGAAGGTTCCATGAGCTGCAGAGAAGAAGGTATATTCTTTCCTATTTGGGTGGAGTGTTCTATAGATGTCTGTTAAGTCCATTTGCTTCATTACCTCCAATAATTCTCTTAATTCTCTATTAGGTTCCTGTCTGATTGACCTGTCCATTGGAGAGAGAGGTGTGTTGAAGTCTCCTACTACTAGTGTGTGTGGTTTGATGTCTGCCTTGAGTTCTAGTAATATTTCTTTTATATAAGTGGGTGCTTTTATATTAGGGGCGTAGATATTCAGGATTGAGACTTCATCCTGATAAATTGTTCCTGTTATGAGTATAAAGTGTCCATCTCGATCTCTTCTGATTGATTTTAGTTTGAAGTCAGTTTTGTTAGAGATTAGTATGGCCATGCCTGCTTGTTTCTTAGGCCCATTTGCTTGAAAAACCTTTTCCCAACCCTTTACTCTGAGTAGATGCTTGTCTTTGTGGTTGAGATGTGTTTCTTATAAACAGCAGAATGTTGGATCCTGTTTTCGTATCCAATCTCTTAGCCTGTGCCTTTTTATAGGTGAATTGAGTCCGTTAATATCAAGTGATATTAATGACCAGTGGTTGTTTACTCTGGTTATTCTTACTGTTTTTGGTAGTAGAGTTTGTGTGTCTCCCTTCTTTGAGTTGTGCTGGTGAAGGGTCGCTAGATGCCTGAGTTATTGTAGGCAGTGTTGGCAATGTTGGATTCCTTGGGTTGTGATTTTCCTTCTATTACTTTCTGTAAGGCTGGATTTGTGGCTATGTATTGTTTGAAATTCTTCTTATCCTGGAATGTTTTTTTTTCTCCATTGATAGTGAACAATAGCTTGGCTGGGTATAGTAGTTTGGGCTTGCATCCATGGTCTCTTAGTTCCTGCAGTACCTCTATCCAGGACCTTCTGGCTTTCATGGTTTCCATAGAGAAGTCAGGTGTAATTCTGATCCCTTTACTTTTTATAAGTTACTTGGCCTTTTTCCTTTGCAGCTCTTAATATTCTTTCTTTAACCTGTATATTTTGTGTTTTGATTATTATACGGCAAGAAGATGTTTTTCTTTGTTCCAGTCTGTTTGGTGTTCTGTATGCTTCTTGAATATTCAAAGGAATATCTTTCTTTATGTTGGGAAAGTTTTCTTCCATAATTTTGTTAAAAATATTTTCTGGGCCTTTGAGCTGTGACTCTTCTCCTTCTTCTATTCCTATTATTCTTAGGTTTGGTCTTTTTATTGTGTCCTATATTTCCTGAATGTTTTGTGATGAGAATTTGTTGGCTTTGCTGTTTTCTTTGATCAGTGCATTTATTTTCTCTATGGTGTCCTCAGAATCTGAGATTCTTTCTTCTATCTCTTGTATTCTATTAATTATGCTTGTTTCTGTAGGCTCTGCTAGTTGACCTAGATTTTCCATATCCAGTTGTGGTCCTCAGTTTGTGTTTTCTTCCTTGCTTCCATTTCAGTTTCCAATTCTTGAACTGTTTCCATTACCTGTTTGATCATTTTTTCTTGGTTTCCCAGGGTACCATGTACGTATTTACTCATTTCTTCAAACTTTTTGTTGTACTTCCCATCCATTTCTATAAGGGCGTTTTTCACATATTGTTTAATGGACTCTATTGCTTCCATAAAGTCATTTTTTCCACTTCTTCTGTGTTAGGGTGTTCAAGTCCTTCTGTTGTAAGTTCATTGGGTTCTGGTGTTTTCATGTTGTTTTTTAGATTATTGGGTGAATTCTTGCCTTGGCGCCTGCCCATCTCCTCCTATAGATGCTATCTAATGGGTCTTTTAAAACCAGATCTGGTTTTCCTGCTGGCCCGGGGCTCCTCTTACAAAATGCCCTCGCTCTGTTTCCTGGCTCATGGTGGGGGCCAACATCCCTCTCACTCCTCAGAAGGGTCTTCAGGAACAGGACCAGGCTCCCCATTTGCCAGGGACCTCGCCCCCAAAAGGCCTACCTCTTTGATTTAATTGTAGTAGGGTGATCTGCTCTCGGTGTTTTGTGCTGGTCCCTGCAGCCTGTGTCTGCAGCCGCTCCGGCACTGCGCCAGTCCCTGAGGATACCCGCCGGTCCCTGCCGCCTGCGGCCTGCGTCTGCCCCACCCAGTTCGCCTTGTAATAATTTCTTAGGAGAAATTAATAATAAATATCCAAAAAGTAATGAGATTCAGTTTATAAAAATAATTGATTGGATTCTTTCCCACATAGTGAAAAAGGCACCTATTTCTAGGACTCTTATATTTTATCCTGATACAAATAAATTACAGGTATCTGGTTATAAAGCAAAAAACGTCAGTAAGGTTGTTCAAAATTCATATAATTCAGTTCAAAACTCAGAGCTGTATGCCATTCTGATGGTTTTATTAGTCTTTAATGAACTTCTCAACATAATTACTGATTCTCAGTATGCAGAAAGAGTTGAGTTACATATAGAGACTGCTGAACTTATTCCTAATAATTCAAAATTAACTGATTTGTTCAACTACAGCACACCATCCGAGAAAGAAACTGCCCACTTTATATTATCCATATTCGATCTCACCTGGGTTGCCTGGAAATTGATCAATTATTGATAATAAATGTGTTCAAAGCCTCAAAATTTCATAAGAAACACAGTGTTAATAGTAGGGGCTTAAAATTTTTTGTTTTACTTGGCAAGAAGCTAAAAAAATATTAAAAACTGTCCTGTTTGTTCTTTTTATAATCAAGTTCCTTTACCTACAAAAACTAACCCAAAAAGTACACAAAGGAAAGTAATTTGGTAAATGGGTATATTTCATTTAACAGAATTTGAAAATTAAAATATGTTCATCATACCATTGATAGATATTCAAAGTTCCAATAGACATCTGCCTTAAGTTCTAAAAAGGTTGATTTGATAATCACACATTTATTAGAAATAATGGCTGTAATGAGCATACTAATGCAAGTTAAAACTTCTAATGCCCCAGCTTATGTTTCCAATAAAATAAAACAATTTTTTATGCATTACTACATCAGACACATTACAGGGATACCATACAATCCTACAGGGCAAGCAATTGTTGAGAGATCTAACTGCACCCTAAAAGAGATGGTTGTTAAACCGAAGGGGGATATGAGGACCCCAGAGATACTGAGTAACTTTTAAAATAACTTCTAATTCTAATTGAAAATTTTTAAACACTAATGAAACAGGGACAGCAGCTGTTGAAAGGTATTGGATTATGGAAAAAACTGCTGAATTAGGTCAGCTCATGTAAAAGCAGGGAAAGTATTAAGTTAGGGCGGAGGTTATGCTTATGTTTCCACAGGAGATAATAAATTGTGGATTAAGAAAAAAAGAGAAAAAAGACAGAAGACAGAATTGGGAGGGCTCTCAGTGAATACTGAAGAAGCCCTGAATTTATTTCTCATACCCCTTATATACCCAAAGCAAAAAGGGGAGCGCAAAAGACTTCCTTACCATGGCTCAAGGAACAAACAAGTTTAATTCCTTAATTCTCAAAACAGCTAGTAACCACACCTTTTGCCAAACAGACTGTTAATTGTCCTTGAGGAGCAAGAACGAGTGAACTCTCTGACCTTAAGTCAACATGGAATAGATTCATTGTGGGCTCCCACAAATTTCCTCTTTTTAAATTATTTTTTTTTTATTGCCTGTGTTTTTGCCTCAGGACAGATTACTAAGCCTGTCTTAGATTGTCTTTTTCAAACTTCCAGACTTACCTGTCATTGGTACATACATTCCTCTATGTGTGTCTTGTTTTAGATTGAGTGGAGGCAAAAAGATCTTACCTGTCTTTTACTACCAGTCTCTGTTTATAAAGGATTATGGGAGAGTACATAGCTTGACGCCATACACATCTGAACCAACTTTCCACTGAGAGTTCACAAGTAACTAGACAAGCAAATAATGCCTAGCAACAGACATGCTCCTATGGCTGCAACACTTCCTAATACGGGAGTAAAGGATGACCAAGATGGTCTAGGATGTCTTCAGCAGTTTTAGCTTTATTGAAATTCAAATTTGCCTTTTAATTCCCTTCGAATCTAAGAACTCATTAGCATCATGCCAAATTCCTCTCGGATGAGTTCTAACCTTTTCCCACCCAGTAACACTGGCACTGTGAACAGAAGAGGTTACAAACATTAACAGGTTAATGCCGTAATTCTAGTCTGATTATTAACAATGGACACACAATTGGTTAAACTACAATTCTTGTAAGTTCGACCCAATCAAGCGACAAGAACATGTTTTTATTGTGGTGAGGTATGAGTACCTCCACAATTCTGAGCCTTTTCTTTCCTTCTCCTAAAATCCAGGGCATTGCTGCCACCAGCTTCCAAAGGTATGTTTCAGCTGCTCCAGTCCCGAGGACTGAATGCCAGCAGGAAAACCTTTATCCCATTCTTCCTTATCAGTGTGTGGGGCCTCCTCAGCACCTCCAGTTTGGTTTCCTGAGCAGTCTAGTGCATATTTCTCAATTCCAGTGATATTATTGGAGCGTTAGCACACATGACCTCCATAACAGTGTGATTGCTCTAACAAGTCTTTCCCACAGAGGGGAAATTTCTTAGGACCCTGCTCTCCAGGCCACCTCCTCCTCCTCCTCCTTTTCCTCCTCCTCCTCCTCCTCCTCCTCCTCCTCCTCCTCCTCCTCCTCCTTCTTTTTGCTTGTTTGTTTTCGAGATTGGGTTACTCTGTAGCTTTGGAACCTGTACTGAAATGAGCTTTTTTTAGACCAGGCTGGCCTTGAACTCATAGAGATCCACCTGCTTCTGCCTCTGCCTCACAACTGCGTGCGCCACCACCACCTGGCTCAGGCCTTCTATTTCAACAGTAGATGGGCACTAACCCGCATCCCAAGGTATAGTGTGGATAAACAACCAAACACTCAGTGACAGATTTATTTTTGGAAAAGCATATAGGCATTCCTCAGCTGGATCAAGAATAATCAAAACTTACAGATATATCTGAGAAATTTGTGCAGCAGGTCTATCAAGAAGCCAGGAATCATTAACTGTCACTATAATCACCTTCCATTCCAGATTGCAGGATGTAATACCAGAGGATCAGGAACATAAGTTCAATAAATCTCACTCTGACTCCTCTGGGGGAGTATCAACAGCCACAATATCATCAGGGCCAGGATTCCTCTGTTTCACACACCACACCAAGCTCAAGCAGCCATCAAGTTTCATTTTCTTCCTGTGAAAAAACACAAACATGGGGGCTGGAGAGATGACTCAGTGGTTAAGAGCACTGACTGCTCTACCAGAGGTCCTAAGTTCAATTCCCAGCAACCACCTATAATGAGATCTGGTGCCGTCTTCTGGCCTACAGACAGGATACTGTATAAATAAATCTTAAAAAAAAAACAAAAACAAAAACAAAACAAACATGCCCTCAACCCCCTATCAGAACAGGGTTGCAACCCTGCCACAATCCAGTGTAAGGATCTTTCCATTTCACCTGAGCAGAAGTTGCTCGAGTGCCATGCTGCCAAAATCTGCCTGCAACAGACTGCGCATGGGCATCCACACTTAGGAAATGTAAAACAAAAAGGACATGATTATGTAGTCACATGCATTATGTGGTGACTGAGAATGTAACTCCCCATTTTATATTTTTTGAGCGGGGCGGTGGTGACACATGCCTTTAATCCCAGCACTTGGGAGGCAGAGGCAGGTGGATTTCTGTGAATTTGAGGCCAGCGTGGTCTACAAGAGCTACTTCCAGGACAGGCTTGATAGCTACAGCCAAATCCTGTCTCGAAAAACAAACAAACAAACAAAAAATAAAAGAAAAAAAAAGATGTATCTTGAGACTACCATGGGCTTGATGAACAATACCCTGTCCTTAAGGAATATAAAGAATGTCTGTTTTATGTCAGTTTTCCATTGGGAATAATATTTCTGAAATGCTTTACCAGTATATCTCGATCTATTATCCATTTTCATAATTTTAGGAATCCCCATATATGAAAATCATTTTAAGCAATTAGCTATCACATGCTTCCCCAGTTTGCATAGTGGCTATCAAGAATCCTGAATAGGTATCTATGGTCACATGCACAATCTGTTTGGCTGATGGCTCAGGCTTATTGCTAACTAGATTTTACATTTTAAACGAACACATTTCTATTATTGTATATTTTACCACAAGGCTCATGTCCTGTTACCTCACATCTTGCTTTCCTAGAGGCTGCTGGTGTCCCAGACTCAGCTCCTCCCCATCTTTGTTTGGATTTCCTGCTTAGCTTATTCTGTTCTGCCATAGGCCAAAGCAGTTTCTTTACTAACCAATGGTAACAAAACAGGGCATCCCACATCAGAACCCAGAGGCAGGAGTTGATGCAGAGTCCATGGAGGGGTTGCTTACTGACTGGCTTCTTCCTCATGACTAGCTCAGCTTTATTTCTTATAAAACCCACCACCCACAATTGGCTGGACCCTTCCATATCAATCTCTTAATAATAAAATGTTCTACAAGATTGGCAACACACTGACCTCACAGAGGCATTTTCTCAGTTGGGATCCCCCTTCTCTTAGATGACTCTAGCTTGTGTCAGTAAAGCTGACATAAAATTAGTCAGCACAGCAGCTCTAACTTTGCTTTTACCTTCTGAGATTGGACCAGATATGGTCCCATTAGGGTGATATGCCCCAAAACCACTTTCAACCTCTGAAATCAGTGGTTTTTATTTTACACTCATAAGATCAAGCAATACTTGTTTTCATGTGCTCGATTTATTTCATTTAGCATAACCACCAGTTCCATTCATGCTGTCAGGAAACTCTGAAGTGCTTAGTGGGTATGAATATTTTCTGTCAAGCCTGACTACCTGAATTCAATCCCCAGAGTCCCGTGGTAGCAAAGGGAGAACTAATTTTGCAAGTCGTCCTGCCCAGCACTTTTGTGATATGCATGACCCATCCTCCATATACACAAATAAATGGAACAAAAAGAAGGCGCGGATTTAATTTTCTTCTGGTTCATTAGTTTTCTATGTATATGTACCACATTAAAAAAAATCCACTTGTTGGTAAACACTTAGCTTGCTTCTACTTCTTGGCAAAAGAAAAGCTACTTTAGACATCTTTTACCCAAATAATATCAATTTCCTTTATCCTTATGTTATTCTAAAACTGGAAATTCAGTGTGTGGGTGCACCCCTCGCGGTCCTGAGTTCCTTGTTCGTGCTCTTTCTCCTTCTGCTCCTGATGTGGACCTTGAGATTTCAGTCCGGTGCTCCAATGTGGGTCTCTGTCTCTGTCTCCTTTCATCACCTGCTGAAGGTTAATATTCAGGAGGATGCCTATATGTTTGTTTTTGGATTCACCTTCTTATTTAGCTTCTCTAGAATCGCGAATTATAGGCCCAATGTCCTTTATTTATGGCTAGAAACCAAATATGAGTGAGTACATCCCATGTTCCTCTTTTTGGGTCTGGCTTACCTCACTCAGGATAGTGTTTTCTATTTCCATCCATTTGTATGCAAAATTCAAGATGTTCTATCGGGAACCCACTAAGGCCAGCTGGCCTGGGTCTGAAAAAGCATGGGATAAAACCGGACTTGCTGAACATAGCGGACAATGAGGACTACTGAGAACTCAAGAACAATCTCACTGGGTTTTTCATCCTACTGCACGTACTGGCTTTGGGGGAGCCTAGGCAGTTTGGATGCTCACCTTACTAGACCTGGATGGAGGTGGGTGGTCCTTGGACTTCCCACAGGGCAGGGAACCCTGATTGCTCTTCAAGCTGATGAGGGAGGGGGACTTGATCGGGGGGAGGGGGAGGGAAATGGGAGGCAGTGGTGGGGAGGAGGCAGAAATCTTTAATAAACAAATAAATAAATTAAAAAAACAACTGGAAATTCATACAACCATACAATAAAATTCAGTGCAATCACCGGCAAAACATGCAGTCATTATTACCTAAAGATCAGTAGAACTCGCAGGGCAGCTTATAACAAGAGTGTAATTAACAGTTGTCAAAATGAAGTATTAAAAATAAACGCCCAACCCTCCTTGGGGGGGGGTGTTTTGCTTTTCAAGACAGGGCTTCTTTGTAGCTTTCTGAGGCCTGTCCTGGAACTCACGCTGTAGACCAGGCTGGTCTTGAACTCATAGAGAGCCGTCAGCCTCTGCCGCCCCAGGGCTGGATTAAAGGTGTGTGCCATCACCGCCTGGCCATGGCCACCCAAATCCTTTTTGTTTATGAATAACTGAGTAGACTAGGACTGAGAAGCACCTCACTCCAAAAAAAAAAAAAAAAAAAAGCAGGTGAGGCAAAAGGTATTAAACACACAAAGCTATCTTATCTTGAGAAAGTTAGAAAACTTGTGTCTTCCTTTCGCACGACTACGAAATTCTAATCTACTGCCGGTTTTATGGTTTGATTTATACTCAGCTTAAATTTCAGGACCTTTGGCAAGTCAACTTATATTTCCTCGTTTGTAAATACCCTACAGTGCTTCTGGAGGACGTCAAATGATACTTGCCAAATATCAGACAGACGTAGGTGGTGAGGCACCCGTCAGCGATTCTCTCCCGATGCCTGCGCTTACTCTCAAGAACGTTTCGTCTTCTGATTTATCAGTGAGTCCTATATTTTTTCTGGGTTACTTAACACCTGGTCATCTTTAGTACAGGGGGAAATGGGCCCTGAGGGAACTCTTCAGTGTAGGGATAAGTCCCGCCCCTTGGGGGATGTGTTCGCCTCGGGCTAATGTCTGCCTATAAATTTGGCGAGCGTGCTCCCAGCCGCCACTTCTGCTTTCCTGGTCTCCGCTGGAACGGTGGTTCTGTAAGTCTATTTCTACATTAAAGCTATAGATATATATATTTTTACAATCTGTCTGCATTTGTTCATGCCGTTACATTCTGGCGTCCAACGTGGGCTATTTTTGCCCCCGACTCAAGCGGGTGGCCTGCTAGCTAACACAGCACCCTCCTGGGTGCTGTTTTTTAGTTCGTGACTCCGTGACTCCGGCCCCAGTGCCAAGTCCGAGACATACTCGGCCACACAGGCCCATTGTGCCTGCCTTGGCTAAGTTTGCAATGGAACCCCACTGCCTGAATTAGCAGAAACTCAAGTACCCGCGGTTTTGCAACAAAAGCTGCCACAGTGGCAGATTTGGTCTGATACAAAGTGACTTGGCCGGGCAGTGGTGGCGCAAGCCTTTGATACCAGCACTTGGGAGGCAAAGGCAGGCGGATCTCTGTGAGTTCGAGACCAGCCAGGCGGTAGTGGTGCACGCCTCGGGAGGCAGAGATAGGCAGATCTCTGTGAGTTCGAGGCCAGCCTGGTCTACAAGAGCTAGTTTTAGGACAGGCTCCAAAAACACAGAGACCACCACTGGCAGGAACCGATCATTGCAGGTAAAAAAATTTTCTTTTATAAATAAAATGTCTGAACACATTAGTATTCAAGAATTTAACAGTTTTTTTTAATTGTACCATGTGGGAGATTTTTTTTTAAATATTTATTTATTTATTTATTTATTATGTATACAATATTCTGTCTGTGTGTATGCCTGAAGGCCAGAAGAGGGCACCAGACCTCATTTCAGATGGTTGTGAGCCACCATGTGGTTGCTGGGAATTGAACTCAGGACCTTTGGAAGAGCAGGCAATGCTCTTAACCGCTGAGCCATCTCTCCAGCCCACCATGTGGGAGATTTTACAAGAGGTGTCTATCACCCCACATCTATGGATCCTTCTGGAATTCATAGTTTTCATTGGCACCAAATGGTTTGATAATAGAAATATGATAAAGTCTTTATGAGACGAATCCAGGATTCTTAAGGCAGAGATTGAACGCTTAAAAACAATTGAGAATGACAACAATCTTCTCAAGAATCAGTTTGAAGTTCTCCAGGCTGATGTTAAGGAGAAATTCATTACTATGGAAGAGGGAACAGCTGATCTGGATTGTAAGCTTCAGTCCCTTTCTGTAGGAACTGAAACATTAGTGGCTGATATTAAGGAGAAATTCATTACTATGGAAGAGGGGACAGCTGATCTGGATCGTAAGCTTCAGTCCCTTTCTGTAGGAACTGAAACATTAGTGGCTGATATTAAGGAGAAATTCATTACTATGGAAGAGGGAACAGCTGATCTGGATCGTAAGCTTCAGTCCCTTTCTGTAGGAACTGAAACATTAGTGGCTGATATTAAGGAGAAATTCATTACTATGGAAGAGGGAACAGCTGATCTGGATCGTAAGCTTCAGTCCCTTTCTGTAGGAACTGAAACATTAGTGGCTGATATTAAGGAGAAATTCATTACTATGGAAGAGGGAACAGCTGATCTGGATCGTAAGCTTCAGTCCCTTTCTGTAGGAACTGAAACATTAGTGGCTGATATTAAGGAGAAATTCATTACTATGGAAGAGGGAACAGCTGATTTGGACAATAAGATTCAGTCCCTTTCTGTAGGAAATGAAACATTAACTGAGAGAATCAAAACTGTTGAATGTGACAATCGGATTTTGTCTAAAGCTTATGACAGATTGGCGGAAAGATTGTCAATACAAGAAGGCACGGTTTATGCCATAAAAATTATGTCCAAAGATGAGATGTTATCTCTAACGGACAAACTTCATACTTTAGAATCCTCAATGAAGGCTTTGGAACATAATTCTGGACAGGAGATTCAGACATTGCAGAAGGCAATGGTGAATAGAATTGAAAAGATTGAGGAATTTCTAAATTCTGATGAAGAAGAGCAAAGGGTAGAAAGGCAAATTTTAACTACATCTGTGGGTAAGTCTCTCCGGGACAATTTCCACAAAGCTCTACCTATAGCTCTACCTGCCTTTCCAGTAATAACAACAGAGAAGGTGATTGGTTCCAAAAACCCTAGGGTCATCATGGGAGCCTGTCCGTATGAATGATCTCAAGGAAATAAAACAGGCTGTCATGACTTTTGGGATGCAAGCCTCTTTTGTTAAAGAGATGCTAAGATCTTGGGCCACGACAAGCAGAGCAACCCCCTCGGACTGGCTCCAGCTGAGCTCTGCGGTACTCAAGAGTGGACTGCAATTGAAATGGAAATGCTTATTCAGGCAAGAGGCTAGACTCTTTGAACAGCAGGAAAAAGCAAAGGGAACTGACATTTCCCTAGATCAAATTCTAGGTGAAGGGCTCTTTTCCGATCCTCAGGAACAAGCTAATTTGGATGAAAACACACTCTCCATGTGTACTACAGCAGCCTTAAGGGCTTGGGACAGGGTACAAGACCCAGGACAGAGAATGGAATCATTTGTCAGAGTTAAACAGGGTCAGAGAGAACCCTTTAGTGACTTTTTACAAAGATTAACTAAGGCTGTACAAATAGGGATATCTGACCCAGAAGCAAGACGTATAATGATTGAGTTTTTGGCTTATGAAAATGCAAATGTGGAATGCAAAAGGATTTTGGGTCCTTTAAAGCTCAGATCAGCGCCCTTGGAAGAATGGGTCTTGCATACACTCAATGTTGATACATTTGATTATGGCACTGAAGCATGGGTAGAAGAAGCAATTTCCAATGGTAAAAGGAGACACCAGAATACCAAATGTTTTAATTGTGGCAAAATGGGTCATATGAAAAGGAATTGTAGACAACAGATTTTCAGAAATAATAATAATAATAATAATAATAATAATAATAATGCATCTTTCAGAAATAATAATAATAATAATGCAGGCCCCCATGGCAAACATGGTTCAGTCATTTTCAGTTTCTGCAGAGAATGTGCCTCATCAGGACAATTAGGAAGCCCCATGCCTACTGTTACAAGCAATAATGATCAGAAAGATAAGTTACGTGTGTTTTGGCAAACTTCTATAAATGATCAAAGACCTAAACTGAGAGTGTGTGTAAATGGCATTTTTATTACTGGCCTGCTGGACACAGGTGCTGATGTAAGTATCATTACCCCAGAATCTTGGCATCCGTATTGGCCTCTTCAGAATGTAAATGTTCAGCTCCTGGGAATTGGAACCCTATCTCGAGTAAGGCAGAGCATGAGATGGGTTGAATGTATAGGGCCAGAGGGACAAATAGGAAAATTAAAGCCATATGTAGCCAATATTGCAATGAATTTATGGGGTCGTGACCTATTACAACAATGGAATACTGAAATCAACATTTCTGCTACTTCTAGAGCCTATATTTCTGAGAATAATATTAAAAGATATTACAAACGGAGAAAACCAGCCATTCTGGCTGTACAAGAACAAGCAATTGATGTCCCTTCAGAGATACCAACAACCTTGCCTCTAAAATGGTTGACTGAGAAACCAATATGGACAAAGCAATGGCCTTTAGCTGAGGAAAAGTTACAGGCTTTAGAACAGCTGGTACAAGAACAATTAGATGCTGGACAGATAGAAGAATCTACCAGCCCTTGGAATTCTCCTGTATTTGTGGTTAAGAAAAAATCAGGTAAATGGAGAATGGTGACAGATCTCAGGGCCATCAACAAGGTTATTCAACCTATGGGCCCTCTGCAATCTGGAATTCCTTTGCCCTCTTTATTACCAAAAGGATGGCCTCTCATAGTTATTGATTTAAAGGATTGTTTTTTCACTATACCTTTGCAAAAGGAAGATAGAGAAAAATTTGCCTTCACAGTGCCTACTTATAACAATTCTCAACCTTCGAGGAGGTACCACTGGACCGTTCTCCCCCAGGGTATGTTAAATAGCCCCTCCCTGTGCCAATATTTTGTGAACCAACCATTGCAAATAATACACAAGAATTTTCCCAAATCTATAGTATACCATTACATGGACGACATATTGTTATCTGATTCAAACATGGATACCTTGAACAGACTGTTTGAAGAAATAAAGATACTTTTACCTAAATGGGGATTGCAAATCACTCCTGAAAAGATTCAGAAGGGAGATTCTGTTAATTATTTAGGTTATAAAATAGGTTTGCAAAAAATTAAGACACAAAAAGCACAAATTAGGAGAAATCGCCTACGGACTCTTAATGACTTCCAAAGACTGTTAGGAGACATTTCCAGTCTACGACCAGCTATTGGAATAACAGCTGATCTAATAATTCATTTGAACAAAACCTTGGATGGTGATAAAGATTTAAACAGTCCCAGAGAATTAACAGCTGAAGCAGAAAAGGAACTGACAATGATTGAGGAGAAATTACAACAGGCACATGTGGACAGGGTGAATCCAGAGCTCGACTGTATTCTTGTCATACTACCATCAAAAATTTCTCCTACAGGAATTTTAATGCAGAGAGATGATATTATTTTGGAATGGATCAGTCCCTCTCCAATTCCAAGCCTGTTAGTAAGAGGAAAACCCAGAGTTTCTGGAGTTTCTGTCTCATGTCAAGAGCCATGATATGGGACAGAAAGAAATATGAGTTTAGAAAACATCTTTGCTTTTCTTCATATTTATCATACTTTTCATTGAATATATCTATCATGCCTTTCATTGAATATATATATATGTATGTCTATATGATTAATGTTTAAGTTTTTCATAATGAACAATGAGTTTTTCCTGAAGTGACATTTGAAGTTTCCAGGAAGAAGATGGGGCCCCACAACAACAACTCTACCTGGTTGATATGACATCATGATTCTGATAACGCTACTACAAGACCTGTTTTGGATACCAGCTGCACAAGACGATCCCAACTTGGTTAGCTGAAATGGTGCACATCTTGTACAACATTCTGGCCAGACCTCCAAAAAATACTCAGAGACTATTTGCAATTTTAAAAGACATTGATCTTGAAATTTAACCATCATTTTACTTTCACAGGATCCCCAGAAAGAATGTCGCCCCCATGACAGCTGGAAGTAATTCTAGAGGATGACGTCCCCTCTCCCAGTAAAATTTACCCCTGGGTTTAGGGACATCATTTAGGGGTTGGGAGGTTGGGGGAGGAATTTTATAAGCTCAGTATCATTTTGAAAAAAAAAAAGAAAAAAAAGAGGAAATGATGGGATAATAGATTTATAATTGTGAGTTACTGCTTTTAGACAAATATATTGGTATAGATTCTTGTATATTGATACAAAGTTAAATTATATTGACTATTGTATGCATGCATGTTTCTATCTCTGTTTAAAACATTTTTTATGTATTGACATATATTGTATTGATAAATATATATTGTATATATTTACCATATTGCAGTGTACATTTCTACCTCTGATTATGATACTTATATAGTGTTTGTGTATTGATATATATTTACCATATTGCAATGTATATTTGTACAGTGTTTATATTTGGAGGTCATTATCCTCATTTGTTACAGAGTTGTTTATTGTCTTAGTCTTTAAGTTAGATAGATATTGAGAATTAAATAGATAAATAGTTATCTAAGTTTGTCATTTATAATTAGACTAATCAGGTTCTTTAGATATATAGAGATTATACTCAGTATAGATAGATAATCTTCGACCTCTTCAAAGAGCTGTAGAAAATGGCCTTTAGTCTAACTCAGAGTTTCGTGATAGTGAGACACAATTGCTCCTGGCAACACCGCTCTATTCCCGAGAGAATGTTGAGCACCAAAGACACTCCATCTGGAGCCCTTCTATTTGGCAGAACTGGCCTTTGGACAAAGAAATGCCCAAACCTCAACCACTGACACAGATACAGAGCGTGCATCAATGGATAAAACAGGACTGTCATATCCTGCCAAGACAGGGTAAGATAGTTTTGAAAAGTTCCTTGCCTTTAATAATGGTATGTCAGTTATGTTAGGCCTTAGCCAAAATTGGTTGACTCAACGTTGCAAACGAGACTTTGGGTGATTGCCCAGGTAGTCAGTTGTCTCTGTCAATTGTTGCACATTTTCGATATTTCTCGTTTGTTGAGTAGTGTTTATTCCCTTCTCAGATCTTTGACGGAGTTGAAGATTATATAATTGTAGTTACTCTCTACATTATTTGGATTCCTTGAGATAGAATGTTTAGCAAAGCTTTTGTTCTCAATATTGTTTGTTATATTTATTATTTGTTGTTATTGTATATAGTTGTATTTGGTTTGGTTCTGTCTTATTTAGACAAAAAGGGGAGATGTAGGGATAAGTCCCGCCCCTTGGGGGGCGTGTTCGCCTCGGGCTAATGTCTGCCTATAAATTTGGCGAGCGTGCTCCCAGCCACCGCTTCTGCTTTCCTGGTCTCCGCGGGAACGGTGGTTCTGTAAGTCTATTTCTACATTAAAGCTATAGATATATATTTTTTTACACTCTGTCTGCATTTGTTTACGTCGTTACACTTCAGGTGACACTGTTCGCAACACCAACCTCAACCTGCTGTCAGGGAATACGCCTGTCAGAGAAATTACCGATATTCCTTTTTGCTCCGAGTACACGATGCACTTCGGAAAAATCTCCCAAACGAAACCCGGAAGAAAGGCACTTCCGCCAGACACGGGGAGGGTGGGCTACAATGAGATACCGAACCGGAACAGGAGGAAGATGGCCGGAAGCGCCGGGGAACTACAGTTCCCATAAGCCCGCGGGGCAAGGTGAGGGGCAGGCATCGAGACAGGGCGGACAGGCCTTGCCAGTCATTTGGCTATATCAAGGTAAATGCCGACCCGCGGCTCCAAGGGAAGAGTTGACCTTATGGTTCGCAACTAGTTTGTACGAGTAACCCTCCCAACCCACCCTAAACCGACGAAAATGACGCGTCCAAGAGGGCGTCCTTGAGATTTCCGGGCACAGCACCCCACGTCCCTGCGAGCTTTCCCAGTGCCGACAACGCGGGTACTGAGCTCCCACGCGCGCTTCTTCTCCAGCCCTAGCCTCCGGCAGGGCAGGAAGTGGGCGTGAGGAGTGGGTGGCAGAGGACCTGAGTAGCAGGCGACCGCCGCTCATCTTTGCTCGCTCCCCGGCCACCCTTCGGTGGAAACCGTCGCAGTCTTGTGGGCCAAGGCTAAGCACCTCCATCCTTGTTAATCCCCCTTTCTGCCCTTCAGTGTGGTGTAAATCCGCCGGGGAGGCCGAGCGACTTCCCCTAGGTCACAGAGATTTAAGTAGCAAAAAGGAAGTTTTGAAGCGAACTTTGTTGTGACTCAGTACCCTCCAGAGTTTAACCCGAGCCTTGAGGACCGCGGACTTTTTTTATTTTTTTTAATAAACACTAGCGGTATCCAGGGGGCACCTTTGGGACCCGGCGTAGAACCCTAGCGCGTCATCAGCATCGGGCCTCCCAGCCGGAACATAAACAAGCACAGGGCCCTCCGCAGACCGACCCCGCCAGCGCCTGGCCTCTCCTCCGAGCACCTCCAGTCCGCGTCACCGCGGCTGCGGAGCGGGTGGGTGGGGTTTATTGCTTCTCGGCGGCGGCGGCTAGTGGGTCCTCCGGTGACTCCGGGGCGGGGCTGCGGGGAGGGTACCCCCCGACTGAACGACTTCTCCGGAATGGGGGGTGTGGCTGGTCGGCCCGCAGCATCCGGGTGGGAGAAAGGGTCCGCTGTTTCTGGCGGCGCAACCCCCAAGGCCTGCTGCTAGAGATGCTCTTCCTCTCGGTGAGTTGTTTTGCTGTTTTTGTTGGCTGGGATGTTCTCTTAGTCACGCCCCACGAAGGGGGAAGGAACAGTCCACCTTGGTCGGTGTGGCCTTGATTGGTCTGGGCAAAGGGGACTTGACCAGCTAGCTGCCCTCCCCGGCCTCCTGACTTCGGGCTATCTTAATCCGCGGCTGCGCTCGGCGTTCAGTTTCATGCAGGCTCTTGGGAAAGCTGGTGCTGCTGCTGCTGTCTGATTCCCGCGGACAGACCTTGGGACCGGGGCCGGTGCTGGCAGCTGGAGATGGCGGACACAAGATCGGTGTATGAAACCAGGTTTGAGGCGGCCGTGAAGGTGATCCAGAGTTTGCCGAAAAATGGTAAGTGCACTTGGCTTCCCCTTAAAACCTCTCAGCTGGTTTTCGTTTCCTTTATTTAGCGCCCCCTCCCATTCAGCCATTAAAAGGCATGTGACTGAAAGGATGGTATTGAATGTGAGTTAATTACCCCCATCTTTGAGGCCAAAGGTGAATGTACTATTTAAGCAGTGTATGTCGTTGAAAAGAAGTCTTCTCACTAATAACTGTGGATTTGGGTATGTTTAAAACATATGGGGTGAGATGTCTAGTGCTACATCGCTCAAAAGTGTGTAATCCAAACCTTTAGAAACTTTTGATATGAAACATGAGGAAAGAACAAATATATTCACCTGTAAAATGATTATTTTGACTGTGATGTGCCTAGATACGGGTTTCTTCGTATGTGTCCTGTTAACAATTTGCAAAAGTTTTTGTAATTTTCTCTGACTAGTTAGTGTTAAGGAATACTTTCCATCACTAAGTTTTATTTTTCTTTCTATTCTAAGAGAAGCTTCAGAAGGGAGACTTTCACCTTTTACATTCATATCCATTTGCATTATAATTTATATTTTATAATAAGTTAAAAATTATCTTAAGCATTATTATGTGTGCTAGATTTGTAAGCCAAGACAAACATAGCATTCCTATGTTACTATAGTATTTCATATTTTCTCCCATTTCATTTATCATCTTTTGGCCAAGTAATGAAAGTCAGCATAGTTCATTTCAATAAAAACTCTTCAAGTACACTTCTGAAAGCTTGTAGGGCATGCGTTACTATGTACAAAGCCCCGTTCAGGTCATGCACACCTCCAAAACAGTGGCACAGGTTGTAATTCCGGCTTCTTTGGAGGATCAAGAGGGCTGGAGTACTTGCTCAGTTGTGGAGTACTTGCCTAGTGTGTACAAGGTCTAGGCTCGGTGTTTTTTTTCTTAAAGTTTACTTATTTATTATGTTTACATTGTTCTGTATGACTGTTGCTTGCACGCCAGAGGAAGGCATCAGATCTCATTATAGATGGTTATGAGCTGCCATGTGGTTGCTGGGAATTGAACTCAGGACCTCTAGAAAGAGCAATCAGTGCTCTTAACCTCTGAGCCATCTCTCCAGCCCAACTCAGTAGTGTTTTATTGTAAACCTTTAACATTGTATTGGAGGAGAATACATGGAAAACTAAAGGATACGTACAAATAAGCTAAATGAAGGAAGGCAATAATAAGCCCAGTGTGGTGGCACACACCTTTAATCTTGGCACACCAGAGGCAAAGTCAGGTGGATCTCTGAGTTTGAGGCCAGTCTGATCTGCATAAGGAGACCCTATCAAAAAACAAAAAAAGGAAATAAGATAGGAATTCAATTAGATATCGATATTTTAAATGTTTAAATGTTCAATTAAGAAAATTTACTGGAAAGTATGATTTAAGGGTTTTATGTAAGTAATGTGTTCTTTTTTGGTATTTTGAGACAGGGTTTCTCTATGTAGCCCTGGCTGTCACAGAACTCACGCTGTAGACCAGGCTGGCCTCGAACTCACTGAGATTCTTCTGCCTCTGCTTCCCAAATGCTGGGATTAAAGGCATATACCACCATCACCCGGCATTAGATAATATTTCAAATACATATGTTACATATGTCCCAGGAGTGTTTTTAGGACAGAAGTAATGCTGCCGTATATGTAGTATATTCAGTGTATGTTTTCAGTTTTGTTTATATCTTTTATAATATGTACCTTTTACTTAAGCTAATAAACTTGTACATTTTGTTAGCTCACTGAAGAATGAGATAGTTGTTTAATTAAAATTTTTTATTACATTTATTTTGTGTGTGTGTGTGTTAGTGCACGTGTGGGGTCAGAGGACACTCCGGGAGTTAATTTCCTCTTTCCATGCTGTCTTGGTTACAGGTGCCTTAGATGTGCTCAGCTCTCACCACCCTTCCCCTTTTACTGGTTTTCAAATTTTACATTTACATTTGAGTTATTAACTCATTTTAACTGTGGTTTTTCTATTTTTATTCTTTGCTATATCAAGAATAACTATCTTGTTGAAATACCGTGCCTAAGAAATACTCCTAAATGTTCATATATTATATAGGTAGTTATTACTGTGATTTCGGAATTAATTATATACTCTTGGCCAAACCTGAACTACCAGTTTTCAATTTGTATATGTTGTAATTTCTAGTTAAAAAAATTCTATTAGCTTTTGATTACTTCATGTAATACTTGATATATAATCCATTATCTTTAAACTACCTTTATAATTATTGTTTTTATAACTATTTTCATTTTTAAAAGTAATGAGCAGTATGATGGAGAGATGGCTCAGCAGTTAAGAGCCTTGTTCCTCTTCTGGAGGACCTGAGTTTAGTTCCCAGCAAGCACAGCAGGAGGTTCACAAATTCCTGTCTTGTGATCTTACTGCAGAAACCCACACTCACTTTCAGATACCTACACAGACACACACACATAAAAACCAAAACAAACAAGACTGAGATTTATTTTTTTCTGTCAAATACTTTTTTATTTAAAAGTTTTTTTTTCATTTTACATACCAATCACAGCTCCCCCTCCCTCCCTCCCCTCATCCCATTCCCCCTACCTACTCTCCCACCTACTCCCCACCCAATCCTGCATCCACTCCTCAGAAAGGATATGGCCTCCCATGGGGAGTCAACAAAGTTTAGCGGGACCAAAGCACCTCCCCGCTGTATCAGAGGCTGAGCAAAGTATCCGTCTATAGGAAATGGGCTCCAAAAAGCTATGTCATACTCTAGGGATAAATCCTGGTCCCACTGCCAGCAGACCCCCAGACTGTCCAAGTCACAGAACAGTCACCCACATTCTGAGGACCGAGTTTGGTCCTATTCAGGTTCCCCAGCTATCAGTCCAGAGACAGCACTGAGTTTCTTTTAACAGGAAAAGGGAAAATGAAATAATAATCTGTATACATACCTACTATCCAGCAACATCCCCTTTTAACATTTTCATTCATATTGTGTTGTACTCCTTGGTAGGAGATAAATTGTTCCTCTGTAGACTGGGCTGGCCTGGAACTTACTATGTAACCCCTGGTTATCCTATTTTGGCCTTTGCCTGTAATCCTTTTGCCTCTCCTTCCCAAGGTATTCTCACTTGGTATACTGTACTATTTACACACACACGCACACACCATACCTCATTTAGGTCTTATTGTATCTGTGTTTTTTTTTTCTTTAATGTGCCTTTTGCTTATATGCCTCTGTGTACCTGTCTGGTGCCCATGGAGGCTAGAAGAGGGTATCAGAATTACAGATGGTTGTGAGTTGCCATATGGGTGTTGGGAATCGAACCAAGGGTCTTTGTAAGAGCAGCCAGTACTCTTGGTTGCTGAGCGATCTCTCCAGCCCCTGTTTATGGTCTTTTTCTTTTGTGAGTCAGGGTTTCTCTATGTAACAGCCTTGGTTGTCCTGAAACTCTATCTGTAGACCAGGCTGGCCTCCAACTCACATAGATCCACCTGCTTCTGCCTCCTGAGTGTTGGGATTAAAAGTATGAACCGCCATTGCATGGCTGTTTATGGCCTTTTACTTATTTATTTATTTATTTTGTTTTTTCGAGACAGTGTTTTTCAGTGTAGCTTTAGAGCCTGTCCTGGAACTAGCTCTTGTAGACCAGGCTGGCCTCGAACTCACAGATCTGCCTGCCTCTGCCCCCAAGTGCTGGGATTAAAGGCATGCGCCACCACCGCCTATCTGTTTATGGCCTTTAAAAGATGTTTTCTTCCTTTTCCCATTTAATAACAGGTCATGAAACTTCTTATGCCATTATTAATATTCCTTTGCAATACAGATTTTAACATTTATATGTATGGCTTTTACTGAATATTGTAACTTATAGTACTTATAATTTGAGGATTTTAAATATAAAAATGTTAAAATATTTGAAACATAAAAACAAATAGATTAAAATGAATAGTAACTCATTATGCAAAGTATAATTTTTTTTTTTTTTGGTTTTTCGAGACAGGGTTTCTCTGTGGTTTTGGAGCCTGTCCTGGAACTAGCTCTTGTAGACCAGGCTGGTCTTGAACTCACAGAGATCCGCCTGCCTCTGCCTCCCGAGTGCTGGGATTAAAGGCGTGCGCCACCACGGCCCAGCGCAAAGTATAATTTTAATAACCAAAGTAAGCATGTAACTTTTGAAGATAAGAATGGGATGAACAAGCTGGGCGGTGGTGGTGCACGCCTTTAATCCCAGCACTTGGGAGGCAGAGGCAGGTGGATCTCTGTGAGTTCGAGACCAGCCTGGTCTACAGAGCTAGTTCCAGGACAGGCTCCAAAACCACAGAGAAACCCTGTCTCGAAAAAAAAAAAAAAAAAGAATGGGATGAACAGTGGAGTTACATAGTAAATTCCAGGCCAGCCCAGTCTACAGGAAAACTGAGCAGCATAAGTGAAAAACTTGCATGTTTACCTTGGTTACTAAAATTTTATTTGTTGTCCAGATTTTAAGTTTCCACTAGATAAAGGACTTTGGGAGAGCCAGTTAGTGTGAACTTTGGTTAATAATAATAATAATAAATAACATTTTTCACTTCTACCTCTAATTTTGAACACAATTTTTTTGAAAACAGTTCTTCATATATTTCTTTTTAGTGTAATATTTGCTGGTTATGTCAGTTGCATTTATAAAATGGTTGCTAGCCGGGCGGTGGTGGCGCACGCCTTTAATCCCAGCACTCGGGAGGCAGAGGCAGGCGGATCTCTGTGAGTTCGAGACCAGCCTGGTCTACAAGAGCTAGTTCCAGGACAGGCTCCAAAGCTACAGAGAAACCCTGTCTCGAAAAACTACAAATAAAATAAAATAAAATAAAATAAAATGGTTGCTAATTTATTTATTGAACTGATGGAGTAAGGGGAAGGGGAGTGGGGAGAGGGGGCCATGTGTGCAAGGAGGGGGAGGGAAATGGGAAAATTTTTTTTTGCAACAACTAAAAAAAAAATAAACAACAACAACAAAAAGTTTAAACTTGCCAGGCATTGGTGGTGCACACCTTTAATCCCAGCACTTGGGAGGCTGAGGTACGCGGACTTAAGTTCGAGGCCAGCCTGGTCTACAGAGTGAGTTCCAGGACAGGCGCCAAAGGTACAGAGAAACCCTGTCTCGAAAAACCAAAAAAACCAACAAAACAAAACAACAACAAAAAACCCAACCAAACAAAAAATCAAAACAAAATATTAAACTTTAAGAACTTTCTGAAACCAAAGGAAAACAACTAATACCTGATGTTTTTCAGATTGAAATAAATTATCTGAATTATAAAGAGATGTAGTCCTGGTGTGATGGCTCCTGCCCTTAACACTCAGGAGTCTGGTTCAGAAAGATGTTGGAGTTTGAAGCCAGCTCGGCCTACATAGCAGTTCCAGGCAAGCCTGAGCTATAGTGTTAGACTCTATCTGAATAAATCAAACCAAACAAGAAAACCACTTCTAGTGTGGTATGGCTAAGCTAATACACAGCTTCATGTTATGAGTTACAGTCCCAAGTGATCTGTATTTAATGTTTGTTCCCCATAGGATCATTTCAGCCAACAAATGAAATGATGCTCAAGTTCTATAGCTTCTACAAACAGGCAACTGAAGGACCCTGCAAACTTTCAAGGCCTGGATTCTGGGATCCTATTGGAAGATATAAATGGTAATTTCACTTATAGAGTTAAGAAAGAATTTTCATTTATATCAATTAATTATACAGCTATTATGTATTTTGTGAATAAAAGCCTACTAGGTATTTGCTCACAATTTTATTCTTTAAATGTCCTTAATATACTTTTGCATATATAATTGCTGAAAGTATTCATTTTTATAAGTTTTTGTCAATAAATTATCAAGGATGCTTAAATCTTAAAAAAAATATATACTTTTGCATAATTAGGAACATCTTGGGTAAGATAGGAAAACAGCATTGTTGTGGGTAGGTACTCTATAGATGGAAAATGTTTGCACTTATTCTTCCTTTCCTTTTGTGGCGGTTCCTCCTTCCAACCTTAGATCAATCCCTCATATTAAATGAACACATTTGCTGTTGGTAGTACAATTTAGTTAATTCTAACAGTCTGAGATAGAGGCAGGAGGATCAGGAATTCAAGGCCTTTTTTTGCTATATAGTGAGTGTGAGGCCAGCCTGTGCTATATGAGACTGCTTCTCAAAAAAAGCAAAAACAAGCTTCCTTATCTCTTTGACCTGCCAAAGAACATAGTGGCTTTTGCTTTGATACTGAGGTAATGTGTAACTTGGCTTGACTCAGTGACTGCTACTTACCTTTGGTCTAAGATGGCTTCTGACCCACAGTACTTGAGTTGAATATTGGCTTCTAATGTTCTAGTTAAAAAAATCATGAGATATTTAGATGTTCTACCATTTTCTGCATTGACTACCATGAACATCTTGGTACGTTTACTACTGTAGATTTACAAAGGTTAATTTTCGATTATACTTTATCAATATAGCATGGTAATTAGTGCATCATGTTTTTCAAATAATTAAGTTTTTGAATTCATAGATGGAAATTATTTTTCCCCCTAGAATTGACCTGTGGCAGAGTTAATTGCTAAAAACAATGTATAAATAGGGGATTTGTGTTATCTTTTGAGACAGTCTCATTCTAAAACTCATATGTAGCCTTGAACTTTTGTTCTGTCTCTGCCTTCCCAGTGTTGAGGTTACAGGGCAAGATTACAATACCTACTTTATTCCATGCTAGGGATTGAACCCAGGGCCTTGTGCCTGCTAGACAAATACTTTTACCAACTGAACTACATCCTTAGGCCTATTTCATCTTTATTTTTAGTATATAAATTAGTTATACATTTAAATTAATAGGAAAATTTTAACCTAAATGTATATTTCTCTACAACATGGCTTTCACAGTTCCTATGACATGAAAACTTTACTAAGGCTGGAGAGATGGCTTAGTGGTTAAGAGCACTTGGTACTCTTGCAGAGGCCTTGGGTTTGCTTTGAGACTAAGGTAGCACCCACGCTGGGTGTCTTACAACTGCCTGTGGCACCAGCTCCAGGGGATCTGATGCCTCTTCTGGCGTGTCAGAGCAGTTGTCTGCAAATGGCACACATACATATACTCAAAAAGGAAAAAAATAAGCTAGACCTTTGGGGCTGGAGACATGGCTCAGTGGTTAAGTGTATTTTTTGCAGAGGACTTAGGTTTAGTTTCCAGCACCCATGTGGTGGCTCATGCCTTTAACTCCTGCTCCAGGGAATCTGACAACCTCTCGGCTTCTGTGAGTTCCTGCACACAATGGTACACATAAACTCCTGCAAACATACACTCATGCAAATCAACTTTTCTTTTTTTTTTTTTTTGTTCTTTTGTTTTTTGAGATGGGGTTTCTCTTTGTAGTAGTCCTGGCTGTCCTGGAGCTCACTTTGTAAACCAGGCTGCCCTTGAACTTGAGATCTGCCTGCCTCTGCTTCCTGAGTGCTGGGATTAAAGGTGTGTGCCACCACCACCTGACACAAATAAATTTTTTAAAAATCCTTAAAACCTTTTTTTTTTAACTTTTTTTTTTATTGAGAAAAGAGAAAAAAAAAAAACAAATTTCCTCCTCCTCCCAGCCTCCCATTTCCCTCCCCCTCCTCCCACCCTTCTCCCCCTCCCCCCACTCCTCTCCCCCTCCCTCTCCAGCCCAAAGAGCAGTCAGATTTCCCTGCCCTGTGGTAAGTCCTAGGTCCTCCCCCCTCCGTGCATTTCTAGCTGGACTGTGACTGAAAAAGCATGGGATAAAACTGGACTCTCTGAGCATGGCCAACAATGAGGGCTGATGAGAACCCAAGGACAATGGCACGGGGTTTTGAACCTACGTAATGTGCTGGCTTTGTGGGAGCCTAGCCAGTTTGGATGTTCACCTTCCTTAAAACCTTTTAAAGGATTCTTAGGAAATATTTAAGAATAGTGTATAATCTTATGTGGTCTACACTTATGTGAATGTGTCAAATGTTTAATATTTAAAATTTTCTTATTTTATATTTTTAAAAATCATTATAAAAGGTTATAAAAGGCTATTTATATGATATATACTTTGAGCACATTCCTCCCATACTTGACTACCCTTCGTTTATCCTTCTTGTTCTTTCTTCTTAATTAATTAATTAATTTTTATTTTATGTGCATTGGTGTTTTGCCATGGATGTCACGTTCCCTGCAACTAGAATTACAGTTGTGCGCTGCCACGTGGATGCTAGGAATTGAACCTGGGACCTCTGGAAGAGCAGTCAGTGCTCTTAACCACTGAGACATCTCTCTAGCCTCTCTCCCCCCTTCTTCCATTAGTTCCTGGTTCCTCCATCTCACTTAACTCTCATGTCATCAGTACAGACATGATTTTGTGTGTGAAGTGTAAGATCAATAAATGGGAGAAAACTTGATGTTTGTCTTTCTGAGATCGATTTAATTCATGTCATATGATTTTCTCTAGTTGTATCCATTTTCCTGCAGTTAGCATAACTTTATTATTTAATAGGTTCAGGCATGAGCTAGCATACCTAGCTCAAAAATCAAGTATCTTTTGTTTTTACTTTTATATTTTCATTCTAGGGATGCTTGGAGTTCATTGGGTGATATGACTAAAGAAGAAGCCATGATTGCATATGTTGAAGAAATGAAAAAGGTGGGGGAAATAATTCATAGTACAGAATAAAAAAATAAAAGTTTTTTTTTTGGTTTTCTTTTTTTGTTTTTTGGGACAGGGTTTCTCTGTAGCTTTGGAGCCTGTCCTAGAACTAGCTCTTGTAGACCAGGCTGGCCTCGAACTGACAGAGATCTGCCTGCCTCTGCCTCCTGAGTGCTGGGATTAAAGGCGTGTGCCACCACTGCTCAGCTAGAATAAAAGTATTCAAAACATCTTGAATTTACTTTTTTTGTGTGCCATTAGTTGCTACTATTGAGCTGCATGTCCAGTATCTGTAGGTTTTTTTTTTTTTTTTTTTTTGAGACAAGGCTTTAAGCAGCCTCAGAGTAGTCTGTGCAGATGACCTGGTTCCTTTGCCTCTACTTCCTGAGTACTGGACTTATGTACAAGCTCCTCGCAGCCCAGTTTTATGTGGTGTTGGAAATAGAGCCAAAGGCTTCCTGCATGCAAGCCAAGTATATTAACTGACTACATGCCCAGGCCTGCCTAGTGATTTTAAAGAAACTGCTTTTAAATATAAAGTCTGAAATAGGGGAGTTAGTCTCCCTCCCCCTAGAGGATTTTTAATAATTTTTATTTGGAAAATTCAGAATATTGTGCTGTTTCTTTTTCATATTGCCTCTGCTACTCATTGTGTGCCCTTCGTTACATTTTCACAACTTTCTTTAGTGGACTTTAGAGCAGAGGGTAGAGTTCATTGTTTTTTTTTAGCTGTTATCTGTATCAGTAGCACAAAAACAAAGGAACCCTTCAAAAGCAGAGAAAATTAAAAGCCACTGTGGTTTGATTATTCTTTTTTAAAAAAAGTTACACTTAGGACTGGGCGGGGGTGGTGCACGCCTTTAATCCTAGCACTCGGGAGGCAGAGGCAGTCGGATCTCTGTGAGTTCGAGGCCAGCCTGGTCTATAAGAGCTAAGTCCACGACAGACTTCAAAGCTGTAGAGAAATCCTAAAAACTAAAACTCGAAAAACTAAAAAAAAAGTTACATTTAGTTTATCAAGGTGATCAAGTTAAAAAAAAGTTACACTTAGTTATTTTGTGGGTGTCATAGTGTATGTGTGATACTCAGGGCAGCTTGTAGGACTTGGTTCTCTCCTTCTGCAGTGGGGTCCAAGGATTAACCTCAGGTTGTGTGGTTGGCAGCAAGTGTCTTTACTCACTGACCCATCTTGCTGACCTCTTTCTTACCTCAAATAGTGTATAACTTTCAGGATATGTTTCTATAATTCAATATAAAATTGAACTGACATTAATGTTTATCCATTTTTTCCTATCCAGTTTTATTAAGTAATGGTTTAGCCAGTTTATAGTAAGAAAGGGAGTTGGGAGTGCTGACTTGTGCTTGTATGAATTCAAGATCAGCCTGGTCTATATAGGGAGTTCCAAGGACAGCCAGGGATACACAGTGAGATCCTGCCCCCACAAACAAAAACAAACACCCAAACCCCAAAACAGATGAATGATTCTAAATTGTCTCATAGTCTTGAAGGTATCAAAGAGTTTATCAATGCTCTATCTTCATGTTCTCTTAGAAGCTTTCTCACTATCAAATGGCAGATATAATTTCATTCTAGCTCTACTGCTTTCTGTTTTTTTATAAACCCTAGATTTTAATGTAAAACTTAAAATTATTATATAATCCTTTCATTTGAAGTCTATGTAAAATCGTCTTCAAATGAAAATATTTTTTTTAAATAAAAAAGGTTATTTTAATTTATGTATATGTGCCTGAGAATATGTGGACCACATGGATATAGGAGCCCTCAGAGGTCAAAAGTGGAGCCGCAGATGGCTGTTAGCCACCATGTGGGTGCTGGGAACCCAACCTGGGTCCTCTTTAGGAATATCAAGTTTTCTGTAACTAACAGCTTAGTCACCAGCTCCAAGAATACTTTTAGATCATTAGCATATACATCTTTAGTATGATTGAAAAAAATTAGTTAATGTTCATTATATAACTAATGTAGTCCCTTTGGGAAGTCTGCTAGTGAACTTCAAATCTGCAAATGATTGACAGACTGGGAATAGTAGATTTTGTACAACTACAGACCAAGTTAATAGTTGGTGATTTTACAGTATTTCTTTCTCTTAATTATAGATTCTTGAAACTATGCCCATGACCGAGAAAGTTGAAGAATTGCTGCATGTTATCGGTCCATTTTATGAAATTGTAGAAGACAAAAAGAGTGGCAAGAGTTCTGACTTGACCTCAGGTTGGACAGGCTTATGTTTCTTTTCAAGACATGGTCTTGTGTACAAGGTCGGGCCAGGCTGGCCTCGAACTCATCACCTTCCTTCCTCATTCACCCATATTCTGGGATTACAGGCATGTGTAATCCTGCTCAGCTCTGTTTTACCTTTTTTTCTTACCTCAGCAGCTGATACAATATGCATGCACGAATACCTATGTGTCTAATTTTCTCTTTTACTTTCACATGCCAGTCCGACTGGAGAAACTCTCCAAATATTTAGAAGGTAGGAATAATGAAATCCATGTAAAGCCCTTGCTTAAAATTTATAGGGTGACGGTAAAGAGCACTTCCTGCTCTTCCAGAGGACCTGGTCATGTCAGGTAGCACCAAGTCAGGTAGCTTACAGCTGATTCTTAGAACTACAGAACAAACTATGGCGAGGTCATGATTCTCTAATAGAAAATAGACTTGAAGTTTTAGTCTTTCATTTGGTTTACTTAGGTGGAGTTAAATAGGAATGTAGGCCTCACCGTAGCACAATGCCAGCTCTATGCGCTACAGTACAGGCAAGGGGCTGGAGATGGAAACACATACATAGAGATGGGTAAGGCCAAGGATGCCCCGAATGCCCTTTACTGTGTTCCAGGGCAGCTTATATAGGGCCTCCTTCCACGTGGTAACTCTGAGCTGCAAGCCCACCAGAAACCACTCCCCTGTCATCAGGAACTCTTGAGGGTCTCATGCTCAGAGCAGCTACAAAACAAGTTGTTTGCTCAGAGCCTGCAGGCATAGGAAAACAAGTTGTTTACTCTGGCAGGCAGGGGGTCACAGGAAATTCGGGGTCTGGGGATCCACAGTCCCCAGCACCCCGCTGTTAAAGTGTATAGGTATTTTGGAGTTTAATGTAATTGGATATTTTTCTTTTTAATGATTGTTAAAGTTAGCTTCTGTGTGTATGTGTGCACACACACACATGCCATGCATGCATGCGTACACACCCCAGTGTGATTGTGGAGGTCAGCGAGTAGGTTGCAGGAATTGTCTTTCTTTCTATCCTGTGGTTCCTGAGAATTGAGTTGAACTCAGATCAGGTTTGTGTTGGGTATCTCTGCCCAGTGAGACATATTGCTGGTGCCAAAGTGGATTTTTGTAAGAGAAAGAAAAAATGTTCATGGTATAAGATCACTTCTTTTTTTCTGCTTTTTGTTTTTTTTTTTTTTTGTTTTTATTGTTGTTTTGTTTGATTTTTGACAGGGTTCAGTATGTAGACTATCCTAATCTGAACTCAGGATTCCTCTTGCCTCAGCCTCCTGAGTGCAGGGGTTACAGCTACCACACCTTGCCTTTTCTGCCCTCTTCAGTGTCTGTGCACTGTTGTTTCTCAAAGTGTGGTCCAGAACCCAGCAGCACTGGTAAAGCATGACACCCTTACAGATGTGGACAGTCTTAGATCACTCTAAAACTCCTAATTCCAGATCTGTATCCTCGTTAGAGCTCAGCACTGGTAAAGCATGACACCCTTACGGATGTGGACAGTCTTAGATCACTCTAAAACTCCTAATTCCAGATCTGTATCCTCGTTAGAGCTCAGTTGAAAAGCATATTGTAGTTTGTGTCTTCTCTTAGGGTAAATTTTGGCCAATACTATTTGCTTCTTTAAGTGATGAAATTGATGTTTTAAAAAAATGGCAGTGGTGGCGCACGCCTTTAATCCCAGCACTCAAGAGGCAGAGGATCTCTTGGATCTCTTGAGTTCTAGGCCAGCCTGGTCTACAAAGTGAATTCAAAGACAGCTAGGGCTACATAGAGAAACCCTGTCTTGAAATTTCTTCACAAAAAGTCAGTCAGTCAGTCTGCCTGCTTGCCTATCTACTCCCTGTCTGCCTGCCTGCCTGCTTGCCTATCTATCTATCTATCTATCTATCTATCTATCTATCTATTATTCACATTATAAATATATAAAAATTAGGCTTTATACCTTGAGCCCTAAAGACAATACAAAAAAATTAAAAATGTAAATAGTGCCTGATTCTGCAGCACAAATGCTGAGATTGAATAATACAGTCATTATCATGGCTTCTGTGCCAGGATGATGATACAGATTTATGCAGCATTCTGTATCTGATAGGAAGAAGTTAGGCGGGCATGGTGGTGTATGTCTATAATCCCAGCTCGTTGGGAGCAGAGGCAGGAAGCTTGTTGCAGGATTGAGTCCAGTCTGGTCTACATAGTGAGTTCTAAGCCAGCCAGGGCTGTAGTGTGAGGTTTTATCTCAACAATTAAAATGGAGTCCAACTATATTATCAGGGAGACCAGGGAGACTATTGGTAGGACTAAAATATCATATTGATGCTTTTGGCAGGCTAGCAAATTGTTTTTCATTTACTAAGTATGAAGGTCATTTATATTCAACTTTATTTTTTTGATTGATATTAACTTCAAAATTAGTTCTCACTTGGCTGCAGAAAGGATAGGTAAGACAGCATTATCATTTTTGTTGTAAACTGGTAATTGAAGTAATTTGTATAGCTATAAATGTGTAGAGTAAAAGAATAACATTACATTTATATATTTGTTTGTTTGTTTTTCAAGACCGGCTGTTCTGGAACTCTGTAGACCAGGCTGGCCTCAAACTTGCCTCCTGCCTCTGCCTCCTGAGTGCTGGGATTAAAGGCGTGTGCTGCCATCATCCAATTTATATTTTTAATATATATATACTTTTAATATATATGTGTGTGTGTGTGTGTGTGTGTGTGTGTGTGTGTGTGTATTTTGCCTGTGTGCCTGTAAGTGGAGCTAAAGTCTAGACAGTTGTAAGCCACCACCTAGTGCTAAAATGCACCTAGGTCCCTCGGAAGAGCAGCGGTGCTCTTAACCTCTGACTCATCTCTCTAGCTTCCATTGTTAGTATTGTGATTTAAAAAAATGGTTTATTGTTTAGTGAATTTTGTTTTGCAAATTCCAACATTAAGAATTTTTCATTTCATGATTTAGATCTTGGTAATGTTCTGATCTCTTCAAATGCCAAAGCTGTTAATGGTAAAACTGAGAGCAGTGATAGTGGAGCTGAGTCTGAGGAAGAAGAGGCCCAAGAAGAGTTAAAAGGAGCAGAGCAGAGTGATAGCAATGGTAAGTCTGGAGTAACTGGTTAATACAGTTAATAATCTCGTACCAGGTAAGATAAAAGGACGTAACATTTGGGTTTTTTTTTTTGTATATTATTAATGCATGTGATGGCATTTGGAGTATTTTCAGTGAATCAAAATGCTCTTCTATGGAATATACAGGCAGCCAGCCTTATTAATTAATGAAATAAGGGCTAGAGGAACGGCTCAGTGGTTAAGAGCACTAGTTGCTCTTCCAGAGGACCCAGGTTCAATTCCCAGCACCCATATGACAGCTCACAACTGTTTAATTCCAGTGAATCTGGCACCTTTATACCACATGCACATAAAATAAAGTTAAATATTTAAAAAAAATTAATGAAATAGGTGTTAATTGAGGGTAGACAAGAGTAGGCTATTCTCCCAAAGCATAAAATGATGTATTGTGTAATGTAAAGGGGTATTTACTTTTATTATGCATATGGGTATTTTGTCTGCATGCATGTCTGTGCACCATGTGCATGCTGTGTCCTCAGAGGTCAGAGAAGGCATCAGATTTTTGGAACTAGAATTATACATAGTTGTAAGGTGCCATGTGGGTCAGCCAGTGCTCTTAACTGCTGAGCCATCTCTCCATCTCTGTATTGTGTAATTTTTTAATTTTAATTTTTGGGAAACAATGCTTCACTTATCCCTGACTGGCCTTGCATATGCTCTGTAGCTGAGGATGACCTGAACTTCTCATGCTCCTGCTGGGTTATAGGTGACTGCTACCATGCTCAGTTGATGCATTGTCATTAAGGCCAGGGCTTCATTAGTGTTATGCTAGTACTCTACCAACGGATCTATATCCCTAGCCCATGTATATATTATTTTAAGGTGTTATTTTTAGCATAGATATATGCATATACACTGTTTTTTTTAGCATTTTATCAAAATTAAATGGACTATAGAGAATAGAATACAGGCATAACCTAAGGCCTGGCATATGTAGGCAAGCATTCTACCCTTGAGCTATGCACTCAGCTCTTAGTATTTTGAGATTGAGTTTTACTATGTAGCCCAGGGAGACCTCATATTTAACAATCCTGATTTTTTCTCTTGTGTGTTGGGATCACCCCAGGTGTAAATTTTGATGGTGGAATATTGGAATCATGGGGTACCACATTCTGTGTTAGCAGAAGAACAAGCACTGTGAAGGAAAGAGATACTTACTGAAACTGCACAGCTTTATTTATTGATTATGTATATAGTGTTCTATCTGCCTGTGTGCCTGCAGGCCAGAAGAGCCAGATCTCATTACAGATGGTTATGAGCTACCATGTGGTTTCTGGGAATTGAACTCAGGATCTCTGGAAGAGCAGCCAGTGCTCTTGACTGCTGAGCCATCTGTCCAGCCCCCCACAGTCTGTTTCTTATGGATCAGTTTAACAGTCTGGTAATCTTCATTTCTTTGTTTCTAGAGCAATTTGTCTGAGGTAATGAAAAACATTAGGACATTATTCTAGGAACTGGATAGGTGGCTCAGCAGTTAGGAGCACTGACTGCTTTTTTAGAGGACCTGGGTTCAGTTCCCAGCATGCACAGGGTATCAGATGCTCTGGAGCTGAAGCTGTAGGCAGTTGTGAACCTGACATGGGTGCTGGGGACAGAACTTGAATCCTCTGGAAAACCAGGAAGTGCTCTTAACTGCTGGGCCATCTCTGCAGCCCAAGATGACGATGATAGTGATGCATTTTAAAGTCTTTTCATAAGAGTCATGGAGAATGGGGGTTTTTTCTTTTTTTGGGGAGGGTGGTTTCGAGACAAGGTTTCTCTGCAGCTTTGGAGCCTATCCTGGAACTTGCTCTGTAGAACAGGCTGGCCTTGAACTCACAGAGATCTGCCTGCCTCTGCTGGGAGTAAAGGCATGTGCCACCACCTTGTGGAGAGAATGGGAGCATTTTGACAATTTAACATGAATTTTGGGTGAGCTTTGGCATGTAATAATAGGACCCCTTTTGAGGAACCACCCATTTCTCCCATCCAAATAGGAAGCCCTTCAAAAAAGATTGTGGTAATTTGGGAATTGACTATAGATTCTAGAACATCTGTGTATCGCTAGCCTGGTACTCTCTACTCTCTATCTAGACCTCAGATTCACAGAGAGTGCTGAGTGCTAGGATTAAAGACTGAGTCACCATGCCTGGTTACGAGGTACTTTATGCATCTCACCTTTTTTTTTTCCATACAAGATAAGAAAATGATGAAGAAATCACCAGATAAGAATTTGGAAATCATTGTTACCAATGGCTATAAGGATAGCTTTGTGCAGGATACACACAATGATCTTCATACCGATTCTTCCCCAAATGTCAGAAACAATGAAGAAGCAAAGCCTGTAGATCAGAGCTTGGAGCAAACTGAAAACACTGTTGTCTATGTCCACCAAGGTATTGTTCTCAGATATTCCTTTGCCTAATCGTTTTCTTATACCTAAAATCCTCTTCTAACAATTCTAGGGTGTTGAAAACTTACAGTAAACTGTTTAGAAATGTCTTCTTAGGGTTGTTAATGCTGCTATAAGGGTTTGTTACTTTGAAACAGAGAATTAGAGCCAGAATGCTTTCTTATATTTGATTCTTTTTTTTTTGTTCATAGTGTGTAGTTGTGTGTGTATTATGTTAAGTCTTTGGAGGGTATATGGAGGGTAGAGAATAACTAGATAGAGTTGACTCTGTTTTTCCATCTTTGGGATTTTGAACTCAGATGGTCAGATTTGGCAGTAAGCTCCTCTATTTTACCAGCTGTGGTGTGTTTTATCAGGACCCACCTGTGTAGACCTGGTGGCCTAGAACTGCTAGTGGTTCTCCTGCCTTTACTTCCTAAGTCTAGCTGTTTATATATACATAACACACATATATGTACACACTATATATATATATCATGACCTGGAGCCAGGTGTGGTGGAATACCTGTAATCTCAGCACTTTAGAAGCTGAGGCAGGAACACTGTGGATTTGAGGGTAACCTATGATGACTTGGTAAGACAGACTTCTTTGCCAGAATGAGTATAATAGAGGACTGATGAGTTGTGAAATATAGAATGAAATGTTTTTATTGTCCTAGAGTATAAATACACTGTCTGGACATTTGTTTCTATTTAGATACAAATGATGATCACAGTGAGGACGCTTCAGGAATTCATCATTTGACAAGTGACTCAGACAGTGAAGTGTACTGTGATTCTATGGAGCAATTTGGACAAGAAGAGGTAAAGATGACATTTTACAACTGACAAATTTTCAAAATGATATATCCAGTATGCAGAATACAATATGACATTCATACAATCATGCCATAATGAAACCATTATTTTCTACACTAAGGAGACTAACAAAACCCAAAAAAAACAAAAACCAAACCCAACCAAACAAACAAAAAATCCCCAAAATACCAATGCATAACCTCTTTAGTAGCTAATAAACTTGTTCATTAATTTGGAATGAACCTGCTGTAGGGCAAAGTGCTTCCCCAGAACCTGTGTAAGCTAGAGGACATGTGTAACCTAGTGCCCCTTTAGTGAGATGGGAGCTGGTGACAGGAGAATCCCCAGGAGCTCACAGGCCAGCTAGGCTGCTGTATGTAGTGACGGATGACAGATGACCCAGGTTCAGGTGGGAAGCCAGCGCAGACATCTGAGGTGTTGATGTTTAAATACCTCATGTGTGCTGTGACACTGACGAAATACAGCCACGAACACACTGGAGAATACACACACGTCACACACTTTAAAAATATCCTGAAAATGTTTAAACATTTATAGTGTATGTGTGTGTGTGTAAATTAAAGTGTATAATGATTATAGTAAATTATAAAGTGTATGATAATAATAGCTGAGGCTGGCTTTGTGGGTAAGATCACTTGTTCCACAAGTTTGAGAGGAAGGAGAAGGACTTGAGTTTGAAATCTCAATGTCCCTATCAGAAGTCATGTGTGGAGGACAGCATGGTGGCACACACCTTTAATCCTAGCACTCAAGAAACAGGCAGGCTGATTTCTGTGAGTTCAGTTCAGCCATGGTTATACTGTAGGAACCTGTTTCAAAGACAAAATAAGCTGTGTGACTCTGTGTGCATACTCCTCAGTATTGTGTGGAACAGAAGAGAGGAGGATTCCTAGGGTTTTCTTGTTGTCAGCTCTAGGTTCAGTGAGAGATGTGTACCAGGGAATAAGGTGGAGAGCGGCAATGGTAGAGTAGGCTGCTGGTGACCCTCTGCTCTCTGCGTGTTCATGCCGGGGAGCACATGACGGGGAGCACTGATGCATGGCCATAGCCAACACACGTGCTTTCACACACACACCAAAAGAGAATTAGTTTTAATATAATACTACAATAGCAGAATTAGAATAAAATTATTTTATAAAGATACTATATTAGAATACCAATATAGACAGTAGACAACTATTACAGTAATACAGCATTCCATTTTAAGTTATCTTATGTGTATTTTATAAATAATGTGTCATAGGTAGAATGGAGGTGCAGAGGGTAAACTGTTTATTCTGCTGTCCTTGCTGAAACATTGATTAGCGAAGAAAACTGAATAATCTTCAGCATAAATTAGTTCTTCATATTGACTATACTCCAGTCAGTTAAAACTTTTGGTTCAAGGGCTGGAGAGCTGCTGGTTCAGCAGTTAAGAGCGTATACTCTGTCCTTCCTTTTTTTTTTTTCTTCTGAGACAGGGTTTCTCTGTGTCCTGGATCTAGCTCTTACAGACCAGGCTAGCCTTGAACTCACAGAGATCCTCCTGCCTCTGCCTCCCAAATGCTGGGATTAAAGGTGTGCACTGCCACCCTCTTAAGAGTGCTCTTGTGAGGACCCAAGTTTGATTCCTAGCACCACATCAAGACAGGTCACAACTGCCTGTGAATCCTACCCTGGAGATCTGATGCCCTCTTCTTACCCACAAGGGCATCGCTCTCATTTACAAAAACCTCCATACAAACCCACATACAAGATGCACACCTATCTACATAGTTAAAAATAAAAATAAAGCCTTTAAACTAGGAAGTGGTGCTTTTAATCCCAGCAGAGGCAGGTGGATCTCTGTGAGTTCAAGGCCAACCTGATCTCCAGAGGTAGTGCCAGGACAGACTCCAAAGCTACAGAAAAACCCTGTTTCGAAAAACCAAAAAAAAAAAAAAACAAAAAAAAAAAACCAAAACTTTTAAAACAAAAACCTACTTAAAATAATCTTCAGATTTCAGTCAAGATTCAGTATTGGAAGAAGAACAAATTACACATAGGTCTGTGATTGTGTGTAGTGGCCTACAGCATTTGGGAGTAGAGGCAATTATATCCCCAAGTTTACTGGAAAGTTCCAGGCCAGCTAAGGGTACATAGTAAGATGCGGTTCCCTCAGGGAAAGAAAGAAACAAAAAACCCCAAAAAACTCAACAAAGGAACAAAAAGGAAGTTGGTTATTAGCACCTTTTTTCTTTTTCTCTTTAAGGCAAAATTGTACTAAATAGCCCTGGTGGGCTCATAACTCCATGTGTACACAAGGCTGGTGTTGATGGAGATCTGCCTGCCTGTCTTCCTCTAGTGCCTCCCTCGTGCACTACTGGACAGTTCATTTCAATCACCTTTTCTTGGTGATCCAGGAATTTAGTATTTTTCAGTAGTACAGCTTTGGCGATTCTTTGGGTTCAGGCAGTACTGAAGGTTGATAACTATTAAAGTAATAAATTCACTGTTTTCTTTCTTTTGAATTGTAACTGCCATACTCTTTGCCTAGTGTGATGGCTAGTTTTATGTTAATTTGACACAAACTAGAGTCATTTGGGAAAGGGGACCCTCGGTTGAGACAGTGTTCCTACCAAAATAGCCTGTGAGCTATTTTCTTCATTATACTTGATGTGCTGGGCCCAGATTACTGTGGACAGAGCCACCACTTGGCCCATGGCCTTGGATGATATAAAAAAACAGGCTTAGCAAGCTGTGAAGAACAAGCCAGTATAAGCAGCACTTCTTTATGAGTTCTTGCCTTGTCCTGACTTCCCTTAGCAATGACTTATATGCATATGGTGAAATAAACCCTTTTATTCCCAAGTTGCTTTTGGTCATGGTGTTTTTAGCACACCAGAAAAACCCTAACTGAGACACCTATGGCTTCAGTTTTTACTTACCTGTATCTGAACCATTATCTTTCTTTTGTTATCCTACAGCCTTATCTATCTCCTGTATTTATTTTAGTATGTCACCAAACTGTCTAGTCATTAGAAATTTCCTTTCTCTTGCTCTATGTGCTCAGTTTTTTAAGACCAGTACTATTCTGTTGTAAGTTCTCAAACATCTTCCATCCCAACTACACTGATGGTTCATTGTCATTATGAAACCTTTGATATGACTTATATTCATTTGTTCTTTTTTGATTTTGTTTTGACTCAGGGGCTGGCTGTAACTTTGGCTGGTTCCAGAGCTCACTATGTAGAACAGGTTATCCTGCAATGCACAGAGATCCGCCTGCCTCTGCTTCTGAGTGCGGGATTAAAGGCGGGCGCCACCATGCTTGGCCCATACTCCATTTGTCCTCAGTTGAATGTCCATCATCATTTTTTGATTGACTTCTGTAGTATCTGCCACATGCTGTTTTTCATAAATCTTATTAGACAATCCTTCAATAATCTCTTAGGACTCCCTTACTAAGGTTATGAGCCAGGGTCCTTTTTCCTTATAGTTGTCTAGAGTTAAGTATAGTAACTAAGGTGAACATTTCTTTATATCTTGGGTGACTGGGTGACTCTTGGGAACCCTTACATTTTGCTCATAGAGAAAATCATGCCTACTCAATTACTTCTTGTATATGGGAAACTGAGTTCAAGTTGAAGGATATTTTAAAGAAAGGAATATTTCCAGCAGGAACATGAGAGGACCCTTTTAGAAAACAGTATTTTTATTACCATAAAAACTTTTGCTATATCAGTTAAATTTATAACTTGTAACTATTGTTTTAAATTTGTAAGTCTTTAGACAACTTTATGTCAAACAATGGACACTTTCAGTATTACTTAGGTGGTGATCCCAGTCAGCACTTGGAACATTCTGGGTTTTGTGAAGATGCTCAAATCTCTCCTGGAAATGGCAGCATTGGGAAAATACGGATGGTAGCAATTGAGGGGAAAGGTGAAGTAAAGCACGGAGGAGAAGATGGCAGAAGCAGTGGAGCTCCACACCGAGAGAAGAGAGGGGGAGAAAGCGAGGACTTCTCTAGTGTTCGAAGAGGGAGAGGTGTGTACTCCTCCTTTACTGATTCATGTGATTTCTGAGACAGTCTCATTATCTAGATCTGGCTGGACTGGAACTTGTGATCCTTCTACCTCTGATTGCCAAGCGTTGGTGTGGTAGTGCCCAACTTAATTTTTTTTTAATCTTTTGTGCAGTATTTTCTAAAATAACATGCTGTGTGTGTGTGTGTGTGTGTGTGTGTGTGTATGTATGTGTGTACATTCTACATATAATGGCATGCATGTGAAAATCAGGACACGCAGGTCTGGCAACACATGTCTTTACTTGCTGAGCCACCTTGGCAGCCCATGATACAGTATGTCTAAGGAACCACGTTTATGCCCTCTGAACCATCACTGCTCTAACTCTGCTGCTACTTTGAGTCCCAGTGTAAGGCAGTCTGAATTATTTATCTTTTCCTTACTTGACTTGAAGGAGATCATTTAAAGCCGACAAATCAATAACAGCTAAGGAACAATGAACACTAAAAATACCGACAGTAGTGATGTGGGCTGGTGAGATGGTCTGCAGGTTAAGTGTGCTGCCAAACCTGAGAACTGGGTGTGATCCCTGGGTGGAAGCAGATATAACTTGATTTTCACTAGTTGTCCTCTGACCTCCAGTGCACACCTTGGCGTGAGCATGCCCTCCACCGGGACACACAAAAAAAATGTAACAATAATAAAAAATAGTGATGTGATTAGGGAGTAGACTAGATATGAGTGTGGAAAAAGTAAATATATTTGTTATAGTTATTTCTGGTAAGAAATAAAGATACTATGAAAAGCATGAGAGAATGAATGTAGAGAGCCAGTTGGTGATGGTGCAGACCTTTATTCCCTCCTCTCCGGAGTCAGAGGCAGGTGGAACTCTGAGTTTGAGGCCAGCCTGGTCTACAGAGCGAGTTCTCTGTCTTGACAAACAAACAAAATTAATGTAGAACAGGAAGTGTGGCTCAGTCATAGCTGTGTTTGGTCCCCACCATTGAATGAGAAAGGAAAGGGAAAAGGATTGAGAAATAACCATTTGGACAGAGTATGGATATTTTCAGTTTTCAATAGGATTATGTCCCAATACAACCTTTATAAATTGTGAATATTAAGCTGAATATGCATATAGCCTAACTGCCTTAATTATACTTGGAACACTTGCATTGGCTTGCTCTTAGGCAAAATCATCTCACACAAAGCCCATTCAAAAAATATACTATACTTCAGGGGCTGGAGAGATGGATGAGATGGAGAGATGGTAGTTAAGAGTATCTGTTGCTCTTGTAAAGGACCTGGGTTCAGTTCCCAGCATCCATATCAGAGGGCTCACAACTGCCTGTAACTTTCGTCCCAGGAATCGAGCACCCTGTCTCTTTGGGCACCTGCTTGCATGTGGTGCACAGACATAAACATTCTCTTTCTTTCTCACTCTCTCACACACAGATAAATCTTAAAAAAATACTGTAATTCAGGTGAAAAACTCAGTTGTTATATAGGTATACTTTTGTACCATTTAATGTTGAAAAATTGTAGGTAGAATCTTTGCATTCAGTGGAAACATTAGTACACTGAATGCACAAAAGTAGAAAGGAAAACCAATAAGGGATTGGATTGGATTTCCTAATACTCAGTTCATTGAATTTACATAGGTCTTGCTCTTTTCTTATTATAAATAGAACTGCATCTAGAGCACAAATTAACTCAAATTTCACACTTGATCTCCTTATACTTCTGGCCAAGAGGATTAGAAAGGTAAGAAGGAAAAAACTCTTGACTTCTGTTATGAAGGAAGATCTGTAACACTCCATTTCTGCAAGAATACACAGGAATAAAAATTGTTCGCTGTGCTGAGGATGTAGTTAAGGGTCGAGTACTTGTCTCGTACATGTGAGGACATAGGCTCAAGCCCCAGCAACACACACACGCATACACACACACACACACACTCACGGGGGTAGTGGAGGGAGAGAACAAACACAAGAAAAACAATAAAAAACCTCTTGTTAGCCTTCTGAAAAATAAGTTGGCAATACTAAGAACCTTTACAAATCTTTTGATCCAATAATTATTATTATTGGAATCTGTACTAAAGGAGGTGTGATGGTTAATATTTGTTGTTAACTTGGAAGGATTTTGAGTCACCTAGGAGACAAGCCTCTTGGTGTGAGTGATGTCTAGATGGGGTTAGTTAGGTAGGAAGACTTTCCTGAACTGGGGTTCTAGATTAAATACAAAGGGGAAATTGAGCTGAGCACCCGTGTTCATCGTGCTCTGTTTCCTATTTGAGACCAATGTGATCAGTAGCCCCACGCTCCTGCTGCCATACCATTCCTGCCGTGATGGAATTGACCTTGACTGGAAGCCAAAACCAAACCTTCCTTTCTGAGGTTGCTTTGCTCAGGCACTTTGCTGCAGCAACCAGGAAAGTTACCAACACAGGAGACAACAAAAATTTAGAGATGAATACATTCATTGCAACATTATTTGCATTAGCAAAAATTTGGTTTTGAAGCCTGAGAGATGGTAAAATCACTTGCTACAACATACACTTGATGACCTGAATTCAATTCCTTAGACCCCACAGAGAAAACTGATCCTGAAAGTTGTCTTATGACTTTCACACATGCACCATGGCATGCACACATCCATACATATCTTTCAGTCATATACATACACGCAGGAATAATTGAAAATTTTAAAAATAATTGTGGGCTTTTTCTTTTTGAGACAGGGTTTTCTTATAGAACCCTGCTATTCTGGAACTTTCTATTTCGACCAGACTGGCCTTGAACTTACAGGGATCATCTGCCTACATTTGCCTCCCAAATGCTGGAATTAAAGGAGTGTACTACCATGCCCAGCCTTGAAGTAATTGTTTTTTGTCATTTTTGAGACAGAGTCTCATTTATCCTAGGCTAGCCTTGAACTCTTTCTGTAGCCCAAGCTGATTATGAACTTCTGCTTCTCCTGCATCTACCTCCCAAGTGCTAGGATTACAAGCACGTGCCACCATGCCTGGTTTTTATATTAGCAGAAATTCATAATCACTTTAGTCAGATGTGTAGAATGGTTGGTTAGTTTCTTCATGCTTCATATTAAGGGATTTATGAAAGCATGTAAGTGTTCTTGGAATAAGAGTCAATGATGGAGAGAAATGTTTGTAATATGATTTAAAGATAGCACATAATTATGAGGTTAAGCCAGTTTTTAAATCTGTGCATATAAAAAGGAATAAATGGCAATATAGAAAAATCTTAGTAGTTAGATATTTAATATGTATAAGAAGTATGCAGTTTACAATTAGAAAACTCTTTTATGAGCTTAAAAGGGTTTTAATTTTTTTTAAATATTTATTTATTTATTATATATACAATATTCTGTCTCTGTGTAAGCCTGCAGGCCAGAAGGGGCACCAGACTCCATTACAGATGGTTGTGAGCCACCATGTGGTTGCTGGGAATTGAACTCAGGACCTTTGGAAGAGCAGGCAATGCTCTTAACCTCTGAGCCATCTCTCCAGCCCAGGGTTTTAATTTTTAAACCAAGAAGAAATTTTTGTTCTTTAATGTAAATTTTAATAGTTTAAAACAAGTTACGTTTTTAGAAGCAGTTTTAATTACCTTTACAGTAAAGAGGGTTTAAATTTTTTTTTAAAGATTTATTTATTATATATAGTGTTCTGCCTGCATATGTGTGCCTGCAGGCCAGAAGAGGGCGCCAGATCTCATTACAGATGGTTGTGAGTTACCATGTGGTTGCTGGGAATTGAACTCAGGACCTCTGGAAGTGCTCTTAACCCCTGAGCCATCTCTCCAGCCCCCTGGTTTAAATTTTTATACAAAGATTTATTTTATTGTATGAATGTTTGCTGGCCTGTCTGTATGTGCCCCACGGGCATGTCTTGTGCCTGTCGAGTTCAGAAGGTAGTGTCGGATCCCTTGGAGTGGAGTTACCATGCAGGTGCTGGGAACCAAACCCAGGTCCTCTATAAGAGCAACAAGTTATAGATCAGCTGAGCTGTCTCGCCAGCCCCAGTAGAGTTTTTAAACATGTACTCTGATCATGAATCTTCCTTATGAATTGTATAAACATTGTCATACACTGGTAATAATGTACACTCTTCCCCTAATATAGAATAGATTCCATTAATGTTTTTTTGTTTGTTTGTTTTTCTAGACAGGGTTTCTTTGTAACTTTGGAACCTGTCCTGGAACATACTCTGTAGACCAGGCTGGCCTCGAACTCATAGAGATCCACCTGTCTCCCAAGTACTGGGATTGAAGGTGTAAAGGTGTGCACCCCTTCCCCTGGCTCCTAATGGTTTATTTTAGGTGCTTCCTGGTTGCTTTTACTTTTCTTTGTTTATTTATGTATCAAGGAATTATGAAGGAAAATGAATAGTACACTATTTCTATTTAAAAAAGAACCCCTTATTGATAGGTAACTTACTTTATTCTCTTAATAGGGCATAGAATTCCACATTTGAGTGAAGGAACCCAGGGTCGGCAAGTAGGAAGTGGAGGTGATGGAGAACGCTGGGGCTCAGACCGAGGGTCCAGAGGCAGCCTCAATGAGCAGATTGCTCTTGTGCTCATTAGATTACAAGAGGACATGCAGAATGTCCTTCAGAGACTTCATAAACTGGAAACACTAACTGCTTCACAGGTAAGCTACTAGTCTGTTGTTATCTTCTGCTAAGCAGGGTAGAATCTGTATTGATAATATTTGCATAAATACCAGGTGTGTGGGGGTGTGATGACATGGGTGACTCATACCTGTAATCCCAATAATAGGAAGGTGGAGGCAAGAAGGATCAGAAGTTCAAGTTCAACTACATTGGGAGTTGTAGGGCCAACTTGGGCTAGGGCTAGAGACCCTTTCTCAAAATAGAAATGAAAAACCCCCAAAATTACACACTTTTTTCTTTCATTCAAAGTTGTTACTTTTCATTTGTATTTAAAGGCGAAATTATCATTGCAGACAAGTAATCAGCCCTCCTCTTCACAGGTAAGAATTTTAAGTAAATTATAATACATTTACAGTTTTTGAGCTACTTAATGTGAAATCTACCTTTCAGAGCTTTGAAGCTAAAACTGTGTGTTGGGCTGTGTCCCTTTGGTCTTTGGACACTCTTTTCCTTGAGAGTGCTTTTTTTAAAAAAGTTGGATATGTTTATTTAAGTCTTAGAAGTCTGCTTACTGAGCATAGAATATTCTGTCAGAGGAAAGATTATTATTAGTTTTAATATTTATGAATTATGTATTAAGAAAGCTGGTCTGTGGTGTCTCATGCCTTTAAACCCAGCACTCAGGAGGCAGAGGCAGGAGGATCTCTGTGAGTTCGAGGCCAGCCTGGTCTACAGAGTGAGTTCCAAGACAGCCAGGGCTGTTACACAGAGAAAACCTGCCTTGAAAAACAAAACAACAAAACAAAACAAATGTCTTCAAGTTTCTCCATGCAGTACTTAAGAGATAAATGACAAGCTTATTTTGTTTTCACAGAAACCATCTTGGTGGCCCTTTGAGATGTCTCCTGGTGCATTAACTTTTGCTATTATATGGCCTTTTATTGCCCAGTGGTTGGTGCATTTATATTATCAAAGAAGGAGAAGGTAGTATTATAGTTCTATAATTGAAATGGTTCATGGACTCTTATAATTTGTAGTAGATACAAGGAGATAGGTCTGCTTTATAGATGCATTGTCATTCTGAACATCCAGGGACTAAAACTACCTTGGCAAATGTTTCTGTGGATTTCTGTGTACTTGTATACAGAATATGTGATGGATTTGTACACCTTTAATTTATGTACATGACAGTGACTATATGCTTTGTAAGATTTATGGCTAATGAAACATGATGCTCTTAAAGACCATTTATTTCTAAACAGCGTTAATAGAATTTCAGAAGCAGCAGCCAGTGTCTTGGTAGCACTTGCCCCTTCAAAACTGTGTATAAGTATGCTCTTTGCAGATACAGACCTTAGTTTAAATCACTTCCACCATAGTTACAAATTTTAGGTGCGTTTCAACTCCCTTTTATTTTTTATTATTTGTATTTTATTTGGGTATATTAGGTGTAGAACCCAGGGCCTCTTACTAGGCAAACAGTCTACCACTGTTCCAGCCCCCAAACTTCTTTTCATGTTTATTTTGTAGAAAGCCTGTGGTTAGGGCTTTGCAGACAGCTTAGTTGCACAGCAAGCACGAGGGACCTGAGTTGGATTTTCAGAACTACCAGACAGAGCGGGGCATGGCTGTGCAAGTGTGAAGGATCACTGCTGAGGAGGCTGGTCCAGGGTGATAAAATGGTGGTTCTTGACCTTCCTAGGGCTGAGGCCCTTTCAATACAGTTCCTCCTGCTGTGATGAACCTCAACTATAAAATTACTTTTATTGCTACTTCCTAACTATAATTTTGTTGCTGTTATGAAACATAATGTAAATATTTGTGTTTTCCAGTGGTCTTAGGCAACCCTCATGAAAGGGTCATTTGACCTTGTAAGGGATTTGGCCCACAGGTTGAGGACCATTGCTCTAAAACATGAATAGCTTCTAAAGCAATGTTCTTAACCTGTCACAGCATTAGGAAAGTTGAGAATCACTACTCTGAGGACTGACACCTGATGTTGACTTATGGCTTCTTCTGTGCATCTATTACATACACATGCACCACATACATGTGAATACGTACACACATATATACACAAAATATATAAAATGAAGGTAGTTGAGAAATTTGGCATAGAATAATAATTATTTACTTATTTTTTAATTTAAGATTGAAACAGCTTATTCAGCTTATTCATCATGAAAGGTTAAAAAAAACAAATGATATATCCAAGCATTAGAATCTCAGCACTTGTGGAATAGAAGCAAGAGGAGCAGGAGTTCCAGGCTAGCCAGTTACATAGTGAAACTGTCTTACAAAAACAAAAAAGGAAGAATTTTTTTCTTTTTTGAGACAGGGTTTCTTTGTGTTGTGTAGCCCTGGCTGTCCTGGAACTAAGTTTGTAGATCAGGTTAGCCTCGAAGTCAGACATCCACCTGCCTCTGCCTCTCGAGTGCTGGGACTAAAGGGGTGGGCCACCACTGCCCGGTCTAGAAAAATTGTTTTAGCAGTTATAGAAAATTGGATGGGGGGTGCTAGAGAGATGGCTCAGCAGTTAAGAGCACTGGATGCTCTTTCAGAGGACCAGATTCAATTCCCAGCACCCACATGGCAGCTTACAACTGTCTGTAACTACAAGATCTGACACCCTCACACAGACAGACATGCAGGCAAAAACGCCATTAAAAAAATATTAAGGAAATTTGGATTTTTTTTTTAAGTTTCTTTTTCTTGTTTGTTCTTTGAGCTTGTGTTTCAGACTTTGCTCAGGCTGGCTTGAGCTCAGGCCGGTGTCGAACTTGCAGTGGTACCCGGCCTCCCAAGTGCTGGGGTTATAGGTTTGTGCCATCACACCCCTTTGAAAATTGAACTGCTTTTGTAAAATTACTTCAGGAATTCATTTACTTTAGTACTTCATTGCTGCCAGACATCTAGTAAAGGAGGTTCACTATTTCTTCTAAGTATCCCTTTTTGTTGTTCAGAGATGGAAAAACAATAAATTTTCTGCTTTATTGTTGAGTTTTTCACTGTTAAGTGATCTTTCCAATTGCAAATTCTTCAGAACAGCGTGTTTTAGTGAGACAGGTTTAAACATAGTTTGGTTGTGTATGTGGCTGATAGTACTGGGTTGGAGGTAGAACCAGGTAGATTAGATATCTTAATTTTAATCCGGCAATTTTTCTAATTCTATTTGTTTATTTGGTTTTTCAAGACAGGGTTTCTCAGTGTTACAGCCCTAGCTGCCCTGGAACTAGCTCTATAGACCAGGCTGGCCTTGAACTCATGGAGATCCCATAGATCTGCCTCCCGAGTGCTGGGATTAATGGCATGTTCAACCACTGCCGGCCTAATTTTTATTTTATTGAAAATAGATTGTTTTTTCATATAATATATCCTGATTATAATTTTCCTTTCTTCTATTCCTCTCAGTACTTTCCCTCTTCCTTTCCCCTCTAGATATATTTTCTTTCTGTCTGTCATTAGAAAACAACAGGGCTTCTGAGAGAACACAGCCAAATATGACAAAATAAGATATATAATTTTATGAAAATGAAAATATGAATTAATCCCCCCAACTATTAAATGTATAGTATCAAGTTAGAAAAGTATGAAAATTAGAAGGTAAAATGAGAGATATAAAATGAAAATTATTTATTAAAAACTGCTTGCACGCTCTTATATAATAGCTTGGTATACTAGCACATGAAAGTAGTCCCCAGCACTAGCAGTAAATGAACCAATACACAGAAAACTGTCTGATAATTTTGGCACCCGTGGTTCTATCTTTCCTGCCAAGTAGTTTTATCTTGAGTTTGAATGCTGTGTGCTCACAAAATCTTTTTGGTATGAATGTGCTTGATATTCATTTATACTTACATGATTGGTTTTTACTTTCTTTTTAAAGAAAACTAAACTGAAGAAAATGGCATTTTACTCAAGAAGATTGGCCCTGGATGACCTAAGAAATGAAATGGATTGTGGATTTCACAAGAAAATCTCAGTTTGTGATGATTATATTTCTTTTCTCCGATAGTTTGTTTATATACATATGTATTCTTTGCACTACACAAATGGTAACATTTTAAGGACTAATATTGCTGATACTTGAACAATCAATCTCAACTAGGTTTTAAGTAGCATATGTAGACTTACTCTTTTTGAGCTTGACGGACATTAATTTATTATAGTTTAGTAACATGTTTACCTGATTTTTTCTCATAAGAAATATAAGCTGCTTTTCTAAGGCACTGTTATGATTATAAGATTTATAATATTTACTTTTCTAAATTAAACACAAGAAAGAATACAACACAAGTGGATTTAAATGAGGTCAAATCAATTTTGTATCAGCCACTGAACTGTCCACAGGTAGCCGCAAACTGATGGAAGAGTCCTCTGCATTCTTTGTGGTCTGCCCAGTTCAGAAAATCCTTGTCCTTTGTACTGTGGCCATTGTCTCAGAACTGAGTTGCTGAACAGACTTAACTTGATGAGGGGATGAAGAATAGGCCCAATGGATGTGGAAAAGTATATTCCAGGCTGACACAGAGAAGTCATCAGATTTTTAATTCAATCATACGCACTTAATCTTTTTTTTTTTTTTTTTGGTGAGGATATCCAATGTCTGCTTCATAGGGTGCTTTGCAATAAAATGAAAACTTATTTATACTGTTTTTACTAAGGAGCAAACGCATGAAAATCTTTTTTTTTTTTTTCAAGTGGTAAACTCCAGTCTGGATTCTTAACCTCTTAGTGCCTCAGGTTTTCCTTTGGGGTGCACATCACAAGGTATTAGAAGGACTAAATATACACGCCATCTTTGTCCACATAATTAAGGGATGCCTGACTAATGAAACCTAAGTTTCTTCTGTCCTTTAGATCAAAATGAAGGACGACCGAAAATAATCCTTTTTGTGTATTTCCCAAAACCTGTGCTTTGAAGATGTAATTTACAAACTTTATAGCAAATTCTCCCTTCCTTTTTTTCCTTTTGAGACAGTCTCAGTAGCTCTTGCTCAACACTGGTTCACACTGTAGCTAAAGATGACCTGGAACACCTGATGTTCCTGTCTCCACTTTTCTCCAGTTTCTGGGACCACAGGCATGCACCACCTGACTAGCTTTGTATAGTAAAAAAATTAATGCATTCTTGATATGGGATGTTGGGGGGATTAGCATTAGGTATTGGACATTTTCAGTAAGAGCAGAAGAATCCTTCTCTAGTGTATAGGGTTGTTCTTTGAAGAAAAAAGTATGAAAACATTATTTGCTTGTCCCAGATTTCAATTTTTTTTTTGTTCTTAAATTGTGTACCACATCTTGGTTGGAAGGAACTACTAGTATTTGCTTAAGATATGAAACAAACAGACCCAAATCTACCTTCTACTTATTTAGAAGGAAAAAAAGGAAATAACTGAGTTATCATAGGTAAAGTATGGATCAAGAGTTTATTTTTTTTAAATTAGACAAGTTGGTATCATAAAATGATGGCTTTTTTCTTATATAAATAAAATGCAAATAAAGGCTGTAACAAGTTGTGATTCATTGCAAGTAGTCAAGGTAACGAACTCCTAAGGGCAACCATTTGTATCATAGATCGGAATCACTTTATAGCTTGAAAAGCACTTTGCACACAGTCCTTGTATATAATTGATGTAATTATAGGATATAATGGTAATGCTTTAAAACATAAACCTTATTTTAAAAATTGACAGCTATGGTATTTTTTTAATGATCAGCTTTTCTGTTTATTGTAAAACTAAGTTAAAAATAAAAGGTTAATGAGAAATGAACTATTTTCTTATTACTGGTTAACTGTATTGATTGTGTGCAGAACTGAAGGGAGAGCAAATAGTAGTTGCTATGAAGTAATCCTGAGTAACAGGCAGGAGATAGCAGCTCTCCACAGCACAAGCATGTGAGGTCCCCATCAGTTCCCAGAACCATGCAGAGAAGAAATTCACGAGACTAAATAAAGCCATATTATGTGTAATTTGATAAAAATTTCAGAAGTGAATGCAGTTTAACTCACTTGTCATGTGAGGATACTAGTCATAGTTTAAAAAGAGGTCGGGTTTTACTCTGTAGCTGAGATTGGCCTCAGCCTGGAGGCAGTCCTCTTGCTGCTGCCGACAAAGGACACAGAAAAGTCATTTTAATTTTCATAGATATGAAGCTTGGGATGTAAAGGTGTAATGTTTGTTTTGATTCCTCTGGTGTTCTGGCTCACAGTAGCCGTGTCTCCAGTGAAGGAGAATTTATACCTACTTGAATGCAGGGGAGGGATGAGTTCCTAGTGTTTCTGTTTCAAATTGCCTTTAGCCCAAACAAAGTTTATGTGAGAGAGGCATATTGGGGGGGGGGGCATTTCTTCAGATTGATTTGTGTGGGGAACAACCAAGATCATTTAGCTCCGTTTCAGTTTCTCTTTAACAAGAGTCTGAATGTAGCTTATTGACAGTTGTAAATTTAGATGATAAATCATTTATTCTCAATAAATACCATTACAACTTACCAATAATTACTATTACATTATCTGGTGGCAGAATGACTGTAGCTGCCTGTGACATGTCTGTGATAGCAAATTGTAATTTTCTACTCAGAGCTGTGTTGGCTAATTTTATGTCAACTTGACACTAGCTAGTTATCTGAAAGGGGGGAACCTCAACTGAGAAAATACCTCCATAAGATCTGGCTGTAGGGCATTTTCTAAATTAGCAATGGATGGGAGATGGCCCAGCCCATTGTGGATGGTGCCATCCTTAGACTGGTGGTTCTGGGTTCTGTAAGAAAGCAGGCTGAAAAAGCCATGCTAAACAAGCCAGTAAGTAGCACCCCTCCATGGTCTCTATATTAGTTCCTGCCTCAGGTTCCTGCTCTGTTTGAGTTCCTGTCCTGACTTCCTTTGATGATCAACAGTGATATGGAAGTGTAAGCCAAATAAGCCCTTTCCTCTCTAACTTGCTTTTTGATTCATCACATCCATAGAAACCCTAAGATAAGGCCCCTGTCTTCTCTACTAGAATTAAGTCCAATTTTGTAATGCTTTAGGTTTTAGTGTTTTACAGAATGCATGTGTCCATGCCACAACAAACATATGGAGGTCAGTAAATAGTTTGCAATTATCTCCACCCACTGTGTGGTTCCTGGAGACTGACCGTGGTCAGGATTGGTGGCAAGTGCCTTGCAGTCCTCCCATTGTGTGGTTCCTGGAGACTGACTGTGGTCAGGATTGGTGGCAAGTGCCTTTACTTACTGAACCTTCTTGCTGGCCCTAGTTTTTGTTTTCCAGAATGTTTGATTTTTTTTTTCATTTTTTACTCTTTTGGTTTTTCAAGACAGGATTTTTTTTTGTAGCTTTTGAGTCTGTCCTGGAACTCACTCTGTAGACCAGGCTGGCCTTGAACTCACAGACCTGCTTCTGTCTCCTGAAGGCTGGAATTAAAGGTGTGTGCCACTACTATCCAGCCAGAGTGTTTTAAATATTCATTTATGTATATCTCATTTAGTCAGTTGAATTAGTTACTTTTCTATTGCTGTGATTAAGACAATATGACCAAGATAACTTATTAAAAAACACTTTATTTGGGGCTTATGGTTTCCGAGGGGCAGAGTTCATGATGGCGGAGCAGAGGCAGCAGGCAGCATCTGAACATTCATAGCTTAACCACAAGTAGGGGCAGAGAGCAGTGCTCACCCCAGTGATATACTAACCATCCTTCCCAAACAGTTCCACCAACCAGGGACCAAGTATTCAAACGTGCTCCTATGGGGGCCATTCTCACTGAATCCATCACACGACCAAAAGAAACAACACTGCTGGAACCTTAGGTTAAATAATTGTGAAAGAAGAAATAATTCTTTTATTATTTTTTATTCTTTACATTCTGTACAGACAGGCAAAATAAACATAAATGTGCAAAGTGTTTATGATTCACTGTCAATGAAAAACACCACCAACTACTATGAAAACAGGCCAATTTATGAGAACCAAAAAGTAGAAAAAACATTTTATAAAAAATGCATTTATGGAAAGAAATGTTTCTCTTCTGTGTACTTACATATAACATATTGTTTGCTTTAATAAATGTATCCCTATGTTTATTCATCCATCTGTTGACATACTTTTTTGTCTAGTCCAGTGCTTTATTCATGTAGTCCCAAGGAGGTCAGGACCTCTCAACAGTCCACAGCAGAATTAAATTTTACTGTAACCAACTGTCCAGTGATTTGCTTTAAGAAGCCATAAGCGGTTTGCTTCTGCAGACTCATTTTTAACTAACTGGGATCCAGAGTTCTTAGAGGCCAGACTTCCTTGGACCCCTAGTTTGTTAATCTGACTCTGCTTATTCTAAGTCTACAAAGTAATTAGTATGTGTGTTACTGGAATTTGAAGCCAAGGTCCTATGCATACTAGGTAAGTATTCTCTACCTTCAGCCTCCAAAGTAATTATATCAATCACCAATATATTAGTGCTCAATATTAACCTGTCCGTGGCAGCACAATTGTTTAACCAGGTTTAGATTCCAAAGGCTTTTTTTCTACTACTTGAAAACACTAGAAAAGGACTATAGATTGAGTAAATAGCCTGTAGAATATGCTGTCACCTGAAAAGTGTGACTCACTTTAAATGAAGTTGTAGTAACTATTTTGAATATCTTTATTTAAAAGGGCGATTGGAAAATTAAGTCGTCATTATAAAATGGGCAGAGTCAAACCTTTAGCCCAAGGATTCAATACCCAGCACCAATTATGCTGTGTCTTTTATTGTTACAGATCTAGGCTTGTCTCATCTTTGCAAACTACATTATAGCTGAGCTGTGACTAGGTGGTAAAGGAAAGTAGAAACACTAAAGTCAATGTGCAAAAGGTTATTAACAAAACCTACCTATGGTACATTTAAATCGTAATTTTATTCTTCTAGGGAAATGCTAAAAGTCTCAATTAGTTTAGCTGATTCTTAGTATTCTTCAAAAAGAGTGATGCTGACAATCATTAGTTACAGCTATTAAAAGTAGATTATTACTATTTTTCTCTGATAAAACTGAACAAGCTACTAAAATTGCTTAAAGTGTCACACCCAACCTTTACAGAACTCTTAAACAAACAGGAATTGTAGAAGAAAGCACCAAAAGCAGTCAGGTAGCAAAATTCTATCACTAGGAAGGTAAGCTAAACCCTTAAAATCTTAGTTCTTTTGAATAGGCTGTACTCTGCAAAGTTACACTACTAATAGTTTTCCAGCTTTTTTTTTTTTTTAAAGTTTTACAAGACAGGGTGTCACTATATAGTCCTGAATGGCCTCCAGCTCAGAGACAGACCAGGCTGGCCTTAGTTTTGAAATTGCAGTCATACTTCTGTCTTGCATCTGTCTCCTGAATATGGGGGCTTCTGGCTTGCATGTCTGGCTCAATGTCTGATTTTGACAGTTATGTATTGTCTTGTAAGACTGTCTTGAGACCACAGTTTTGCAGGCAACCATGTACAAATAAATTTAAATGAAATAGTCGTTTTTTATTTGATATTAATACCGAAGTGAACAGAACAATGAAATCTGCATAGAAGCTTATGGCTCATTCCCTCTGTATTGAGTAGTAGTGTTTTAGTTTATTGATACGTTAGTATTCATAAAGTGCAGCTAATAAATAAGACAATAAGATGAAAAAAAGCTGTGATGATTTATATCCAGTTTATAGTAAAGATAAATTACATATATTTCGCATAGTATTTTAATTTTGTAAAAGCTATTGTATTCATTAATTGAAAGTTCATTAGCCTAGGCACGATAGTGACTTCTCTCCTGTTAAGTCAATCTAGTATTGAACATAATATTGCAAAACTTAATTCTATATTACAAGATTAAATCAAAATGATATGTATGTTCTACAGACTAAACCCAGATATGGTCAGATGCTGAGCAGTATTCCTGGCTTCAAAATAGGATGTATCTGTTTCATCATCTGGCTGTGGTACGAAAGGCATTGTTTGATGTTGCAGATTTTCCCAGTCCACTTCACTGAAGAGAGGATGGTGTTTCAGTTCTTAAGGGGAAATATGTAAAAAAAAAAAAAAAACCAAAAAAAACCAATATTAGGACACCATCATTTAAAAGTTGCTTTCAGGAATTAAAAAGGCAATGTCTTTCTGTATCTTGCCCTACTCTATTATACCAAATATCACTGCTTTGTTTAATGTTTGTCTCCCTGTTAGACTACATATTTTACACTGTATCATTTTGCATATCACATATCACCTGGTATATTATAGGTGCCTGGTTTCTATTTGTCTAGCGAGTGAAAAAATGACCTTAGTAGAAGTGGATCTTTCTTTTTTTTTTTTTTCAGTTTGCCAAGCTGTGACTGTTATTAACTGACCATATTACAAAAATACCATGGTTCATCCGTCTAATAAGCCTGTTTATCTTGTCTTCCACAAAATGAGTTGTCTTTTTCTTCACTCCACTCGTGGAGAAGATAATTTGAAGGGCCACAGAAAGTTATTTGCTTCTTTGAAGCGTTTTTCCAACTGTATAGATCTCATGAATTAGATCCTCCATGCAGATGATGCTGTATTTACCAAGAGATCGAGCAATCAAGGAATTATCTGTCAAGGCAATTCTCTTCTTATTAATTTTGCTACATTTGTAGATGAGCTCATTTACTGACTTCAGATTGGGGTACCCCCTTGCAATATATGGTTCCACAATCCTCAGCATGTTAACTGAAGCCTTGTTGAGCTTAACAAAGGTGCCATTGAAGATCTGCAGAAGACGGAGAAGCTGCAACACTTTGCACACCTTTGGGCTTTACACCCCTGATACCTCGGATTCTGATGACAAGTGCCAGCTTCGGTTCTGCTGGCACATAGAAGTTCCCAGCTTGCCTTGCCATCCTGGCCATGCGAATCTCTGTCTACTCCTTGTGATAGTGCTTTGTCTTTTCATAGATAAGCTTTCTCTGGGCCCTTCGCAGTGACTTCAGAGCAGTCTTCTTCCAAAGGTGCTTCTCCTTCAACTCTGCAAAATCCCTTCACGTTTTTTGAAGGGTTTCTGGCACAACACGAACCTCCTTTTCCTTCTCTGGTACAGCCTCCATGGTTCCAGTGTGGGGGAGGGGGCAGAGGAAGGAAGTGGATCTTTCTTGATGCCATCATCTTCTCACGCTCCCTCATTTGCAGACGGTTTGGCTTGCTTCTTCACTACCGTTGGAGCTCATCTGACTAATGACCAGTTCTCATTTCACCTCTCACCCACCTGTCACATGGCAGTCTTTAAGCACCAGAATGTTCATCTTTTCCTCTTTGCTTTGAATACTTATCTTCCTTCATGCTGACTCCACATATACACTGGTGATGATTGGCTATATATTCAACTTACTGTCCCTTTGTTTTTGGTCTTCTTGTTTATGTGTCTGAGATAAGGTCTCAGTAGCCCAGGCTATCCTAGAACTCACTGTGTAGCCCAAGCTGAAAGTTTTTACAGTCCTCTTCCTTAGTCTTCTAAGTGCTGGGTTTCCTAGCATGGACCACCATGGCTTGGTTCTGACTAGATGACATTTCTCACACATTCTCTCCATATTCTTCGATTTACTTGGTCCCACTATTACATCTTTAGAGTTTACTAGCTAGCATTACAAGTACATCTAGAACTTTCCATCACAGCACTCCTACTTATAAGATTTCCAACTCTTCAACTTATTGTTTTGTTTTGTTATGTAGTCTTGGCTATCCTGGAACAGGTCTCTATATAGACCAGGTTGGCCTCAAACTATGCCTGCCTCTGCCTCCGAGTACTGAGATTACAGGTGTGCACCAAAATACCTGGCTCCGTTGGTTTTAATTACTTCTACCTACTAAAATAAAAACATGTTCACTTGTTTGACTAAACCGTGATATTTTGTTGCTAGAAATAAGCTCCCTTTTCCCTAACCTTCATGGTTCCTTTGCAGTGATTCAACTGTGGCCTTGCACTCGCTGTGCAAGTGTCTACTGTGGGCTACACCTCCAACCACAACCAACTCCTCACTTTTCTTTTTCAAACTATGGAGCTAAGCCGGCTTTAAACTCACAGCAATCCTGTTGCAGGCTCCTTCCTAAGTGCTGAGATTATAGAGAGGAGCCACCATGTCCAGTTTTCAACCCTTTCCCTTTTGTAAATTTATTTTTAAAAGATTTATTTATTATATATAAAGTGTACCATCTGCATGTATACCTGCAGGCTAGAAGAGGGCACCAGATCTCATTACAGATGATTGTGAACCACCCTGTGCTTGGTTGCTGGGAGCTGAACTCAGGACCTCTCTTAACCTCTGAACCATCTCTCCAGCCCCAACCCTTTACCTTTTAAAGCAACAGTACAAATGTTAATAAATTAAGAAGTGACAAGGCAGTAAGTAAATAAAACCAAAAATCTATATACTTTTAAGGAGAATCTTGGAGGATGTCTGTCTACACAGAGTGTTTATATTGGGAATCTTGATTTAGGAGACTTATATACCTATAAATGGTTTTTCCTCTAAACTAAAAGACTGGTAGGAGCCGGCATAAGTCTGAACAAAAGGACTGCTTTAAGTTCAGGGGCAACATGGATGATAGGAGTTTCTTGGTCTCATACACCTGTAATCCTGGCACTTTTAGGAGATGAGAAAGAACAGGAGACTATGTAAGGGACTTCAGGTCAGTCTAGGCTATAATGAGACTGTCTGCAAAAAATATGAGGGATGTAGGGAGGGAAAGAAAAAAGAATAGAAAAAGGGATACAGTTGCAAAAATAATTTTCACTTGTTTAAAATAAGTACCTAAGAACAGATACATTTAAAAGTTATTTTGTATGATGGTTCTCAACCAGGGTGGCTTTTTCCTGTACAGAATATTGGCATTGTCTGAGATACTGTTTTAGTGTTGTAACTGTGGAAGCATCTGTTGAGTAGAGACCAGCTATTCTGTTAAATATTCTGCAGTATGTAAGACAACCCCATAACACTTGACTTGAAAGTTGAAAAATTATTTCAGAAAATAGTTATATACTATATGCCCCCCAAAAAGTAAGGTTATAAGAAAATCTTCTAACCAGTAGCAACAGTGGAGCCTGATTTTGGAAACTTTCATTTTTTTCTAATAATTTATTGTTTCCAATTGAGCTATACATTTTTCCCATTCCCCTTCCTTCCTACCCTCTCCCTTTCCACCTTTTCCCAACCCCTTATCCCCCTCCCCCCACCTCCCATGCTCCTAATTTACTCAGGAGATCTTGCCTTTTTCTCCTTCCTAGGCAGATCCATGTATTTCTCTCTTAGGGTCTTTGTTGTCTAGGTTCTTTTGGGGTCATGGACGATAGGCTGGTTATTCTTTGCTAAAAGTCATTTATGAGTGAGTACATATTATATTTGTCTTCTGGGTCTGGGTTAGCTCACTCAGTATGTTTTTTTTCTAGTTCCATCCATTTGCCTGCAAACTTCAAAATGTCATTATTTTTTACCACTGAGTAGTACATTTTCTTTATCCATTCAGTTGAAGGGCATCTAGGTTGTTTCCAGGTTCTGGCAATTACAAATAATGCTGCTGTGAACATAGGTGAGCAAATGTTTTTGTGGTGTGATTGAGCATCCTTTGGATAGATGCCTAAGAGTAGTATTGCTGGATCTTGAGGTAGATTGACTCCTAATTTTCCGAGAAATCGTCATACTGATCCAAAGCGGCTATACTCCCACCAGCAATCGAGGAGTGTTTCCATTACCCCACATTCTCTCCAGCATACATTGTCATCAGTGTTTTTGATCTTGGCCATTCTGACAGGTGTAAGATATAAGAACTTCAGAGTTGTTTTGATTTGCATTTCTCTGATGGCTAAGGATGTTGAACATTTCCATAAGTGTCTTTCAGTCATTTGAGATTCACCTTTTGAGAGTTCTCTATTTAAGTCTGTACCCCATTTTTATTAGATTATTTTTTCTTTTGATGTCAAGTTTCTTGAGTTCTTTGTATAATTTGGAAATCAGCCCTCTGTCGATGTGGGGTTGGTGAAGATCTTTTTCCATTCTGTAGGCTGCCATTTTGTCTTGTTGACCATGTCCTCTGTTTTACAAAAGCTTCTCAGTTTCACGAGGTCCCATTTATTAATTTTTGCTCTCAGTGTCTGTGATACTGGAGTTATATTTAGGAAGTGGTCTCCTGTGCCAATGTACTTTCCACTTTCTCTTCTATGGGGTTCAGTTTGGTTGGCTTTATGTTGAGGTCTTTGATCCATTTGGACTTGAGTTTTGTGCATGGCGACAGATATGGATCTATTTTCAATCCTCTACATGTTGATATCCAGTTATGCCGGCACCATTTGTTGAATATGCTTTCTTTTTTTCCATTTTATAATTTTAGCTTCTTTTTCAAAAATCAAGTGTTGATAGGTGTGTGGGTTGATATCTGGGTCTTCAATTTGATTTCATTGATCATCCTGTCAAAAATACCAGGCTGTTTTCAGTACTGTAGCTCTGTAGTAGAGTTTGAAGTCAGGAATTGTGATGCCTCTAGAAGTTCCTTTATTGTTCAGGATTGTTTTAGCTATTCTGGGTTTTTTGTTTTTCCATAAGAAGTTGAGTACTGTTTTTTCAAGGTCTGTGAAGAATTTTGCTGGGCATTGCAATGAATCTGTAGATTGCTTTAGGTATGATTGCCATTTTTACTATGTTAATCCTATTTATGAGCATGGGATATGTTTCCATTTTCTGATGTCTTCTTGGATTTCTTTCTTCAAAGATTTAAAATTCTTGTCATACAAATCTTTCACTTGTTTGGTTAGAACTACCCCAAGGTATTTTATGTTATTTGTGGCTAATGTAAAATGTAATGTTTCTCTGATTTCTTTTTCAACCCTTTTATCTTCCGTGTTTTTTTTTTTTAAGTTAATCTTGTATCCTGCTATATTACTGAAGGTATTTTTCAGTTGTAGGAGTTTCCTGGTGAAATTTTTTGGGGTCACTTAAGTATACTATCATATCATCAGCAAATAGTGAAAGAGTGAAAGTTTGACTTCTTCCTTTCCAATTTGTAGAGTGCTTTGAGTTTCTCTCCATTTAGTTAGATGTTAGCTGTAGGCTTGCTGTATACTGCCTTTATTATGTTTAGGTATGTTCCTTGTATCCCTGCTTCTCCAAGACCTTTATCATGAAGGGGTGTTGTATTTTGTCAAAGGTTTTTTTTCCTGCATCTAATGAGATGATCATGTGTTTTTTTTTTTATTTCAGTTGGTTTATATGGTGTATTACATTGATAGATTTTTGTATGTTGAACTATTCTTAAATCTCTGGAATGAAGCCTACTTGGTCATGGTGGATGATTTTTCTGATATGTTCTTGTATTTGAAACTTTCATTTTTTAAAAGTATTGTTATTACCAGTGTAGCCAGAAAAAAAGAATCTTAAGTTTCATACATTTTCTAATTTTGTCTATTTTCTTCCCTACTAAGTTAGAATTTTTAGCCTCAAATATGCGTTAAGCAGATATGCTTATTTTTCAACATGGTGCTGTATGCCTTTATTTCCAGCACTTGGAAGAAATAGATTTCTTGAGTTCAACGCTGGCCTGGTCCACATATTGAGTTCCAGGTCAATCACAGATAACATAGTAAGACCTAATCTCTAAAATTAATTTTTTTTACATGTTTAAGTATTTTCCTGCATGTATGTATTTGCACCACATGCATGCCTGGTACCCAATGAGGTAAGAAGAGGGCATCATATTCCTCAGAACTGGAGTTGCAGAAGGTTGTAAAGTCATCATGTGGGGTAGGGAACCTTACTGGCTTCTTCTGCAAGAGCAGCAATTGCTCTTAATGGCTGATGCATCTCTCCATCCCCATGATAGAATACTGGGCATGATAGTAACTGAACTCAGGTCCCCTAGCAACAAAAACAGTGGCTCGTAATCACTGAACCACTCTCCAGTCCCTCTAGAGCCTTTTAATAAGATCCCTGGGATGCTTTGCCTCTGCTCGTGCCTTTGTCTGCTGAGCTATCTCAGCAACCTCTTTACTTAAAGTCTGTATTTATAAGGCAATGCCTAGTATGTCATAGGTATTCAATAAAAGTTAAAGGAATAATGACCCTAGCTCCCCTCAAATGATAGTGTTTTATTATTTATTATTTGCGTTTGGCATGTATGTATAATGTGTAAGTGCAAGTTTGTATGTGAGTAGAAGCCTGTGCAGCTATGGTACATGGGTGTTGGTCAGTAGACAACCTTTGCTGTCAGATCCCAATCTTCTACTTTTTTTTTTTTAATAAACATATAGGTTCTTTTATTTGCTTCTTTGTGTCTCAGACTAGCTAGCTCATTGAGCATTTGAGAGTTCTTAGTCTTTGCCTCCCATCTTACTGTAGACACATTGGAATCACACATGTGTGCTACTGCATCCCAATTTTATGTGGGTTCTGGGGATCCAAACACTGGTCCTCATACTTCCATAGAAAATTCTTTATCTACTGAGCCATCTCCCCTGCTTATTTTAAATACTTTATTATTATTAGTTAGTTAGTTAGTTAGTTTTTGAGACAGGGTCCCGTTATATAGCCTGGCTGGTGTAGAAGTCACAGAGATCTTCCTTCCCCTGTCTCCCAAGTGCTGATACTGAACGTGTGTTATACCATATCTAGCTAAGATAGCATTTTATAATAGCAACCTAACCAATATGTAACGTCAGATACTTAGATGTATTAAAAATAACATTTGAAGGAATGCAAATGTCCAAATAACAATGTATAGTCTTTGGAGCTCAAATATGGGATTTCTAGTGTTAAATGTGGCTTAATTATTGCAATTTTGAAAAAGCTCACGGGGAGTGGTCAGGTATGTACAAGTTTACTTTACACAGGATTCTGTTCAATCTATCCCTTAAAGAGGTGTTCCCAAGTACTCTAAGCAAACTTGTCTCTAGGACCCACTTTGTATCTGCCCACTCTGCTTTATTTTTCTTTATAGTACTTATGCCTACTTGGTATTAACAACTATTTGTTTAAGGAAATATTTTAAAGTAAGTCCCACAATGAAAGAGATTTGAGTAGCTCATCCCTTGGGTGGCCCCAGGACCAGAGCAACCTTCACATTCAATAGGTTTAGTTAAACCAATAACTATTGATCTTTATTTATTCATTTGTGAGTGTGTTCACCTGTCTGTTTTATGTTTGTTCACAAGTAATCATGAAAGCCAGAGAAGGGTGTTGTTTGCCCTGGAATAGGAAGGTGCATGTTGTGAGCCAGTTGATGGTGTTGGGTACCAAACTTAGATCCTAGAAGAACAGCAAGTACTTGTAACTGCTGAGTCATCTCGCTAGATCCTAAACTTATGAAAAGGAACATGTAAAAGCTGATTCAAGTAATTCTCTCTCTCTCTCTCTCTCTCTCTCTCTCTCTCTCTCTCTCTCTCACACACACACACACACACACACACAAATTGTGTGTGAACATGGGCACAGGTGCCATGGCATGTGAGTAAAGCTCAGAGGACAACTTTGATGAGTTGCTTCTCTCCTCTACTGTGAATTCTGGGAATTGAACTCAGGGTGTGTAGCAAGTGCTTTGGCCTGATGATCATTTCTCCATCTGACATGACTTATTTTCAAAGTTCATTCTTTTGCATATCCTCTGCTTCATATAGAAATGCATTTGTGGGCACAATGCTTATTTGTCTATATTACAATAAGATCATTGAAGTTTTTGGGCACAATGCTTATTTGTCTATATTACAATAAGATCATTGAAGTTTTTAGGTGCTGCAGAGTGACCCTGGGGCCTGACACAAAGTAAGCATGACCTTCATATCTTAGCCATATCCTTAACATTAAGAAAAATTATTTTAAGGCTGCTGTCAATGAGATTTACTTCAGTTTCAAAGGTAGGATCAAGTATATATTCCCAAGCATTAAAAAAGCCCCCGAATGGTTCATAACATACTGAATAAGTCTTATTTGAGGCAACCTGGGATGGAATGATTTGTAATGGAATCAGAAGTTAAACAATAAAAAACTACACAACAGGATATTCATAGACGTGCTAAACTTATAGATAGTTGACTATCAGGTATAGAAAGATGCGCTACAGTATGGTTTCCGGTGCCTCATGGAAGGTTACAGATTGAGTGTGTGAGCTGTGACTACACTGCATTGAGTTTAAATTAAAGATAAATGTACAAATGCATTGTCTCAAGGAACTGTCTTTTTACCATTGAGCAGTCAGATTATTGTACTAGAACCTGATGTTATAATTACTACCTGGAACCAAGCAAGCGTAAAATAGTTCATTGACAAAAAAACCTTACCTTTCATTCCAGCTCTCTCTGTATCATCAATGGTTAACAGCATATCCACTGCACTTTGAGCTTCATCAGATAGCTTTTCTTCACCTTCTGGCCAAGGGATATCTACAGATACACATATATAAGTAAAATTGTTTGACTTTCCCTTGGGGATCCACACTTGGGTATGTCTTACTTTCTGCAAACCTTGGAGAAGCTGACACCCATAATCTGGGTGTATCTTACTTTGTTTTGAATGTCTCTTATTTTCATACCCCTCTGTCTCCTTAATTTTATATTAAAATACCTGTATTAGGGGGCTAGAGAGATGGCTTAGAGGTTAAGAGAACTGGCTGCTCTTCTAGAGGTCCCAAGTTCAATTCCCAGCAACCACATGGTAGCTCACAATATCAGAACATGTAATAAATACCAGAATAATAAATACCAGAATAATGTAATAAATACCAGAATGTAATAAATACCAGAACATAATAATAAAATAAATCTTCAAAAATACTTTTATTAAACAGGTTTGTTAATCATTCCCAAATAATAAAGATAAATGGATTATTTTGTTCTATAGATGGGGTCTTGTTTATGCTAGACAAGTGTTTTACAACTGAGCTACATCCTCCAACTCTGACTCTATCTTAATAGAGAAAAAAATGAGAATCACCTCTTTTTAAAATATTTTGGAATACTTGTTGTGGAGTTTCATCATTAAAAGGGGGAATTCCAGTTAGAAATTCAAACAAGCAGACTCCAAGTGCCCACCAGTCTACTGCAGGACCTGGAATTTAAGAGGAGATAAGTTGATTTTGCAATTATTTTATATAATATTTTACAACTGAAACTTGACCAATCAAGATCTTCTTGCTTTAGGACTTTCTTCTGTTTCTATACAGTAAAAAAAAAACCCAAATTATCTTCAGTTAGGCAATGGGTTAACCATCACCTTAGTTTTTAAAAGGCTTAAATTAGAAGTTGCTACAGATAATTAAAGAAATTTCAAGGCCACTTTTTGAATGAAGGAGTATATTTAAAAAATATTTTCTGAAATAGACTTTTTTTTTCTAAGACAGGGTTTCTCTGTATAGTGAAATAGATCCCTTAATTTCAAGTTAAGAAATGACAACATAGCTGGGACAAACACTCAGGAGGCAGAGACAAGCAGATCTCTGAGTTTGAGGCCAGCCTCGTCTGCAGAGAGAGTTCCAGGATGGCCAGAGCTACACAGAGAAACCCTGTCTTGAAAACAAAAACAAGGCCGGGCGGTGGTGGCGCACGCCTTTAATCCCAGCACTCAGGAGGCAGAGGCAGGCGGATCTCTGTGAGTTCGAGACCAGCCTGGTCTACAGAGCTAGTTCCAGGACAGGCTCCAAAGCCACAGAGAAACCCTGTCTCAAAAAGACAAAACAAAAAAAAACCAAAACAAACAAAAAAAAACCCACAAAAAAACCAAAAAACAACAAAAAAAGAATGACAATTTGAAATGATTATTGTATTTTACTTGTTTCACCCAAATTTTGACTAGAGGAACCTCTAATAATTATTGAATGTCCTAAATAGTGTTTTACTATGTGTTTTGTTGATACAAAAATAAAGCTCTAATCTCACAGGGAGTGAGAGCTATCTGTGGTCAAATTTGAAGTACCATAACTCAGGAACATGAATTCAGTTTGCTTTGAAGAACATGGTCCAGGCTGAAGAGAAGGATTAGTGATTAAGAGCACTGACTGCTCTTCCAGAGGTCCTATTCCATTCCCAGCACCCGCATGACAGCGCACAATAATCTGTAACTCCAGCTCCAGGGATCCAATATCTTCCTCTAGCCTCACATGGTGCACAGACATATATGCAGGCAAAACACCCATACACATAAAATAAAACTAAGTAAAAATGTCAAAAAAGAAAAAGACATGCTCCACGGTAGAAGTGGTTCCGTGCGACTGTATTAACTACAGAACAAAAAGTTGGGGCTGGAGAGATGGCTTAGTGGTTAAGAGCACTGGATGCTGTTCCAGAGGACCTGCGTTCATTTCCCAGCACCCACATGGCAACACACAGCTGTCTAGAAAGGATCAGACATCTCCTCTCTCACACATACATTCAGGCAAAACATAAATGCACCTAAATAAATAAATAAACATTAAAAACAGAACAAAGTCATAAATCAAGCTTGTCCAAATACACTGATGGTGCCCACAGGTAGGCCATAAAAAAGCAGGAAAAACTCCTTTATAGTTTTCAGATGCTATCTGGTGATATTCTCAAGCTTTTGGACTGGTGAAAGCTATGGTTTGCTGAGAATGCACTTTTGATTTTGTCATAGGAACACATTTTAGAGGTTTTTATAGTCCAGGATATTAGGTCAGCAACAGGTGGGCAGGGAATGGCTTTCTGAAGCACTAATAATGCCCAAGACAGCTCCACTCTGACCTGTACTATCTTACGGCTCCATAACTACTATGTTCAATCAGTTGGTCTTGCAGAATCTTTAACACAGACGTGGACTTTTCTTTCTGGGAAGTTTATTCACCAGTCCCCATAGTGGCCAAATAGTCACATTTTGTGGAGGCAAAGGCCAAATGTTTTTGTCCCACAAGGCTAGGAAGTCTAAAGAATGCTGTCTGAAATAGACCGGACTAAATAGACAGAAGTGCAGTATTGGAGGGAGGAACACTCACTAAAATCATCAAGAAGTAAATCCACCTATTACAATCTGAGTCTGATGTTTTTTTCTTTGTATCTGACATTATAGTATTAATATCCTTACAGTTAAAATCATTAAGAAAATAGGCAAGGTGGTGCATGCCTTTAATTCCAGCACTCAGGAGGAAGAGTCAGGTGGGTTTCTTGAGTTTGAGCTAGCCTAGTCTATACTGCAAGTTCCAGGAGAGCCTGTCTCAATTTCTTTCCAACCCCCTCCCCCCAATTAAGATGGTGGCTAAGGTATGGAGCTTAATTTTTTGGAGTGCTTGCCTTGCATGCTGGGTTCAAGTCCTAGCACTCTAGAACTGGAGGCAGAAGGATTAGAAAGTTCAAGCTACATGATAAGTTCAAGGTCAGCCTGAGCTACTTGAGATCCGGTCTTGAAATAATAAAGAAGTAAAGGTAGCAGCTGAGAGGAACAATCAACTTAACAGACCAGGTTGAATGTATGTTTCCCTATGTGTCTACAGCCCTTTGAACTATATGCAATGTTTTGTTTGGAGTATTTTAATTTTCCCTTTTCTAGTTTGACTGCATTGTTATGACCTCATGAGGAGTGGCTAGTTCAGACTTTAGGAATGATCAGCTTTAAATATCTAGGTAATTATAACTCCTGTGATTATTAACTATATTTGTACCTTATTTTTGTTATTTTTTTTGTAATCAAGACTGACTCTTCTTTTTTAAATATTTATTTACTTATTTATTATGTATACAATATTCTGTCTGTGTGTATGCCTGCAGGCCAGAAGAGGGCACCAGACCTCATTACAGATGGTTGTGAGCCACCATGTGGTTGCTGGGAATTGAACTCAGGACCTTTGGAAGAGCAGGCAATGCTCTTAACCGCTGAGCCATCTCTCCAGCCCCTTTATTTTTGTTATTATATCAGATTTTAATTTAGGGATATAAATGAAAAGGCACAGAAGAAATCAGATAACAATATCATTTTAAATTTTCTTCTAGAAAAATTATCTTTTCCCAGTGTGCCAACTATTATTAGTGACAGGGACAGAAATAAGAGGCTAGGTCTCTTGGAACTGGAGTTATAGAGTTGTGAGCTGCCATGTGTGTGCTGAGAATTGAATCTTAGTCCTCTTAAAGAACACTACTGGTGATCAATTTCCCCAGCCTATTTAAGGAAGTTTTAATAAGCTTTAAAAGGTTAACTATGGTAAAATTAAAGTATATGCATATAGTAAGTATGTTTTTTTTTGGGGGGGGGAGGGTTTCGAGACAGGGTTTCTCTGTGGCTTTGGAGCCTGTCCTGGAACTAGCTCTTGTATACCAGGCTGGTCTCGAACTCACAGAGATCCACCTGCCTTGCCTCCCGAGTGCTGGGATTAAAGGTGTGCGCCACCATTGCCTGGCAGTATGTTTTTATTGTTTGTAAACCTGTTCATGTTCACTTACCCTTCTAGCTTTGTCTTTATTCCTTTTCTATTTTGTAAAAAACCTTTTAGTATAAAATACATTTTATTGTAGAAAAATCTGCCCTTAATATGAGATAAAGTCTCAGGCAGACTTCACTGCTGTTTGGATTCTTAGAAAGGCTCTTAACATGTTTTTCTTGGTCTTTGAGTCATTTTGGTCATTTCCAAAAGAGCTGGCCAAAATAGTAACTGACATTAAGACAAATGTCTTAATTTTGTTTTAGCAAAATACACAGGAAGGGAAAATACTGTCAGACATCTTTCTCTGTTATCCCTGAAGTTGTGATTTCAGACGGAAAAGGGAGGAGCTAACAAATGGTTACTTTTTCCTGGCGGAAACAATGAATAGACTACTGCAAGCAGAGAAAGTGGGAGAGCATCAGAAGTCACAACAGGTAGATTGGGTAGTCGGGAAGCGATGAGAGCACAAGAGCAATTCAGTAAAATGGGGCAGGCAGCACACAGATTGAACTACACAGCTCTACAAGGGGCAAGGAAAGCAGAAGCCTTATCCAAAAGGTGAGCCAGAAAATGCTGAAGAGAATGGTAGTCCTATCCAGAGGAGCAGTCCACAGATCCTTCAGTGCAGTTATGGTTTATGAGACATGGACGCTAGTGCAAGTAATGAGATAGCAGAGAAGCCCATTTTGTATTGTGTAGGACTGAGTTGCACAGGGGCCATATACCAGGAAACAATTGTAAGTCAGGGATCCTAGAATCAACCGGCCCTAGCCACAGGACTAAGGGACAGCTGTGGGAGGTAAAGTGGACGGGGTGGGCTGGATGACACATAAGTCAGGGATCCTGGAGTCAACCTGGGCTACACAAGAGAAACAGAGCTGAAACAAAGGTAATCCCAGCATTTGGGATCACACGCCTTTAATCCCAGCACTAGGGAGGTGGAGAGAGAAATATAAGGCGGAAGGAGACAGGAGTTCAGAGCAGTCTGAGGTTTGGTGGAGACAGTTACAGTCTGAGGATGAAGTCTAGGAAGACAGTCTGAAGACAGGATTGCCCCTTTGGCTTAAGCATTGGTAGAGGTAAAAGAACGCTCTAGTGGCTGTCCTTTCTACTTCTCTGATCTTCAGACTCTGGGTTTTTTTGTTTGTTTGTTTGTTTGTTTGTTTTTCAAGACAGGGTTTCTTTGTGGCTTTTGAGCCTGTCCTGGAACTAGCTAGTGTAGACCAGGAATTCAGAGATCCGCCTTCCTCTGCCTCCCGAGTGCTGGGATTAAAGGCGTGTGCCACCACTGCCTGGCCTGACTCTGGGGTTTTATTATTAAGACCAACTAGAATTTGTGCTACATATGGTGCCCAACTTTTGGGGTATGAATTCATGAAAAAGCTGTTTGCCTGTGACTTTGAGACCACTGGCATAGGCTGGAGCTACATGTAGTCAGAGTCCTGCCCTACCCGCTAGGTTTCCTTTCTTCTCTCCTGGTAGGCTTTGGACCCCCTTCTTAGGCTGTTGCCAAGCTAGGTAGCTGCCTTAAAATCCAGCCAGGCTTCTGCTGTTCTATGCAACAGCCATCAGCCTCATATCTTCAACAGCAGTAGCAGAGGAGTTGAGAAAATTGGGAATTCTTAAAGGGAGGAGTTAGTTAAAAGCGAGATTTTTTTTTCCCCATGCTAAAAAATGGGAAAAATTGTGATAAAGTAAGTTAGGTCATTGATTACATAATGCATGGTTTAAAAATGGAACAATTAAATGAAAGGATAATCAGCTTAACTGGGATTGATATACTGTTAATTATCAGTCTGATAATCATTATTTGATAATTCTTGGTTTATCTCTTAAAAAGCTTTTTTTGTTTGGTATGAATTCCAGGATATAGGCCTTAGAAAAATTTAATAAAACAGATCATAGAGATATACGGCTGTGATCATATAGATGTAATTATAGAGATTATAAGGTTTTCAAACAACTAACCTTAAAGGAATTGCCAAATGATAGATATTCCCAAGACTGTGTAAGAGCTGAATGGACTTCTGTGGCAATGTTCAGGAGATTCTAGGAAGTGAGACTTTCATATGGCATGCATTCACCATTTTGAAGCAGATGTTAAAGTTGTGGTCAACTTGTAATAGAATTATCCCTAAAGACTGGACAGATTTGATTACAATAGTTTTGAAGCCTGGTCCACAATTACAATGGAGGATGTGGTTCAAAGAAGAGGCTAAGACCATTAAACAATGGAGTAGAGTTAGAGGTTCAGAAATCTCCTAAGATCAACTACTTGGAGGAGTTTATGATACTATAGAAAAGCAATCCCCAGATGATGGTCACACCGTGGCTTTATGCTGTGCAGCAGCTTTGAACGCTTGGGAAAAAACTGAAAAAGTAGGAAAGAAGTTTGAATCATTTACTAAATTCATACAGGGCCCCAAAGTAACCTTCATGGATGTCTTACAAAGACTGACTTCAGCAGTAAATAGAATGATATCAGATTCAGAAGCTAGGCAAATAGTAACTGAATCTCTGGCTTTTGAAAATGCTATTTCTCAATGCAAAATGATAATTGGACCTTTAAAGGCAAGTTCAGCACCTTTGGAAGAATAGATCCAAGACACTATCAATATTTAATCTCATGACCATATGATTCTTAGATAGGAGAAGTGATTTCCAGAGCTTGAGGAAAAATTGAAATATTATCAAGTGTTTCAATTGTGGCCAACTAGGTTACCTTAAAAGAGACTGTAAACAAGGCATTCCTAGAAACAATGGTTTTTCTAAGCATAATCCAAATAGTATGCTCCTCCCTTCTGGATTATGCAAACATTAGTCTAATAAATACAGATGAACAAGGGACAGTAAATGTAACACTTTAGTGTTGGGGAAACTCTTTGAGGGCCCCTTGCAGGTCCCTATGCTAAGTTCCGTCAGTCATTTCCTCTCATCACAGAGGAAACTCCTTCTCAGAGCAATTAAAAAACCTAATGCCTATTGTAAGAAGCCATAGTACTCTGGATGATAGAACAGCTGTAGAAGAGAGAACAAAAAATTCAGGAAAAAGCTTAAAGCCACTATTTTGGCACGCATTTATAAATAAACAAAAAACAAAATTAAAAATATGAATAAATGACATCATTAATGGTCTGATAGACACAAATGTGGATGTAATAATAATTTCATCAGAATCTTGACATCCAAATTGGCCTCTTCAGGAGGTAAATGTTCAGCTTTTAGGGATCGCAATCTTATCTCAGGTAAAACAGAGCACAAGATTAGGGTCAGGAGGACAGAGAGGAAAATTAAAGTCATATGTGGCTAATATGGCAATGAATGTGTGGGGACATGATTTTTTACAGCAAGAGAACACTCAGATTAACATTACCCAAATCTTAGAAACAACCATATATTTACATATATTTCTGGGAAAAATATTGGAAGGTATTGTAAAGAACAGTCACCAATCATTCAGGTTGTATATCACCAGGGCATAACAGCTGCTGATCTTCCAAAGGCACCAAGAGCCTTACCTCCAAAATGGCTGACAGACAAACCTGTATGAGTTGTACAATGGCCTTTAACAAAAGAGAAAATGCAGGCTTTAGAATAGCTGGTACAGGAGTAACTAGATGCTCACCATATTGAAGAATCAACCAGCCCTTGGAATTCTCCCGTATTTGTTGTTAAAAATAAATCTGGAAAATGGAGAATGGTAACAGATTTAAGAGCTGTTAATGAGGTGGTTTAGTGAATGGGCTCTCTACAGTCTGGCACTCCTTTGTCTTCCTTATTGCCTAGAAGATGGCCTCTTATAGTTATTGATTTAAAAAGATTGTTTCTTCACAAGAAAAGGACAGAGAAAAATCTGCCTTAACAGTACCTACTTATACTAATTCTCCACCTACTAGAAGATATCAATGGAGGGTCCTTCCACAGGGAGTGCTCAGAGCTCCACTTGTGCCAGGATTTTGTAAGTCAGTCATTAAAAATAATCCATAAACAATATCATAAACCTGTAATTTACCATTGCGTTTTGTTTTCTGACTCAAGGACAGATACACTTTAGAAAGGATGTTTGAAGAAGTAAATAAAGTTTTGCCTCGTTGGGCATTCCAAATTACAGAGAGGAATTACAGAGAGGGCATTACAAAATACAGAGAGGAAATTCTATCAATTACTTAGGTTATAAAATAGGTTTATTGAAAATTAGAACACAAAAAGCACAAATTAGGAGAGACTGATTGCAGACACTTAAGGATTGCTAGGAGACATTTCTAATCTACTGCTGGGATAATACCCAATCTAATAATTCGTTCAAACAAAACCTTAGATGGTGACAAAGACTTAAATAGTCCCACAGAATTAATAGCTGAAGCTGAGAAAGAATTGACTTTGATTAAAGAGATTTAAATAAAGTAGAACAAAGCCTTTATAATCCTGTCCAAAAGTCAGAATTATATGCTATTCTCATGGTACTAAGGGATTTTAAAGAAACTCTCAATATATTTACTGATTTGCAATATGCAAAGAGAGTTGTTTTACATATTCAAACTGCTGAATTTATACCAGATGATACAGAATTGACTTCATATTCATTCAGGTGCAAGACATAATCAGGAAAAGGCTTCATCCCATATACATTACACACATCTGATTCCTTGTGGGTCTGCCAGGTCCTCTAGCACAAGGTAATACAGAACTTGATCGATTATTAAATGGAAATGTGCTGAAGGCCTCAGAATTTCATAAAAAAAACATCCTGTCAATAGCAAAGGTTGAAAGAAAGAGTTTCTATTACATGGCAACAAGCTAAGGAGATTATAAGGAGATGTCTTACTTGTTCTTTATATAACCAAAGACTGCTACCTACAGGGAGTAACCCAAAGGGTACTCAAAGGAATGAAATTTGGCAGATGGCTGTATTCCACTTTGTAGAACTTGGAAAATTAAAATATGTACACCACACCATTGATACCTATTCAGGATTGTAATGGGCAACTGCATTGAGCTTAGAAAAGACTGATTTGCTAGAAGTTATGGCCATCACGGTTATACCTCCACAAATAAAGACAGGCAATGGTCCAGCATACATCTCTAAGAAAATGAAACAGTTTTGCTTATTATAATATAAAACATATTACAGGTATACCAAACAATCCTACAGGTCAGGTCAGGCAGTTATGGAAAGATCAAATTGAATTATATGGGATATGTCAAACAAACAGAAAGGGATTGCTAATACCTCCAGAAATAGATTGTATAATGCTTTATTGACCTTGAATTTTCTTAATGCTAATGAGAAAGGAACAATGGCAGCAGAGAGACATTGGATAATAGAAAAATCTTCTTAAATCAGTCAGTGTATTTCAAGGATGTGTTGACCTGAGAATAGAAACCAGGAGATGTGCTACGCTGGGGAAGGATTTCGCTCTTGATTCCATAGGAGAAGAAAAGCTATGGATACCACCAAAATTAGTAAAGATTAGGTTTGAAAAGAGAAACCTCTTGAGAAAGAAATAAGAACTCATCCACAGAGGTGACAATCATACAGGTGGTAAGAAGAAAGTCGAGATGCCTTGGACATCTAGATGGCTAAAGAAGAAAAGACAGCTATCTAGAAAGGATCACCAAGCAAAGAGAAATTTGACTTGTGGTACCGTATCCTCTGAAGGGTAAAATTTCATTACCTCAACACACACACACACACACACACACTTCAGTATAATAAGCTTAAATCACTTAAAAATCATTGGAGTTGGACAATGGCTATCCTTCTCTAAACCCAAGCATGTTGTTATAAGAAAAATTCAGTGTTTCTGTCTCATATCAGGATCCATCTGGTATGGGACAGAAAGAAGAAAGAATTTAGGCAAAATTTTACTTCTTCCCATACCTATTTTTGTCTCTATAGTATCTTTTTCTTGAATATATGTCTACATGAATAATGCTTGAGTTTTCCACAATGAACAATAAATTTTCCTGCAGTAATCTTTGAAATTTCTAGGAAGAAGATGGGGCCCAACAACAACCATTCCACCTAGTAGATAATGATGTCATAAAGCTGATATTACCACTTTAAGATTGGTTTTCGGTTACAGGCTGCTCAAGATGATTCCAACTTGGTTAGCTGAGATGGTGCACCTTTTTGTAATGATCTGGCTAGAACTTCAAATTAGAACTTCAAAAAAACCCTACCGACTACTCAGAGACTATTTGCAATTATACCAGACAGTAATCTTGAAACTTAACCATCATTTTAGTTTTTACAGGATTCCATAGAAATAAATCGCCCCCATGACAGTTTGAAGTAATTATAGAAGACCAAGTACCCTCTCCCAACAAAGTTTGTACTCTGGGTTAGGAGATCTATAAAAGTATTAGGGGTGATTATAAGTAGTCTAGGGTTTGGGATTGGGGGTGAAAATTAAGTAGGCTCAGTGATCTCTTTTCAAAAAAAAAAAGGGAGACTGGATGGGATAATAGGTAAAATAATAATAGTGAGTAATATAACACTTGTGAGCTATTATTTATAGACAGTTTACATTGTTATAAATTCTTGTATAATGATACAAATTCAATTATATTTGTTATATTCAATATGGCCCTATTTCTGTTTACAATATTTGTTCAACTGTGCAAAGTTATTTTGTCATGTTGTATGCATACTGTTTCTATCTCTGCTTAAGATATTTTGTATCATATTTCACTATACATTTCTACCTCTGATCAAGATACTTATATATATTGTTTACATTTTGAGGTAATTTTTCTCATTTTCTGCAGTTGTTTATTTTAATATGAAATCTTGGTGTTTAAACTATAGGTATTAAGAATTATAGGAGCTTTTTTTCTTATTGGCAAAACTGGCCTTTGGTCAAAGAACTGCCCCTGCCTCCACCACTGATGAAATGAGCAGTGTCTGATGGAAGTGGGTCTTGTATTTATCTGTTGCTTTCATTGGTTAATTAATAAAGAAAACTTCTTGGCCCTAATAGAACAGAAAATTAGGTAGGCGGAGTAGACAGAAGAGAATGCTGGGAGAAAGAAGCCAAGTCAGAAGTCGCCATGATTCTCCCACCCAACACAGCCTCAGGTTAAGATCTTCCCTGGCAAGCTACCTCATGGGCTACACAGATTATTAGAAATGGGTTAGATCAATATGTAAGAGCTAGCCAATAAGAGGCTGGAACTAATGGGCCAGGCAGTGTTTAAAAGAATACAGTTTCTGTGTAATTATTTCGGGTAAAGCTAGCCGTGCGGGAGCCGAGGTGGCGGGACGCAGCCCCGCCACTTGTCCAGACAGGACAAGCAGGATACAAACAAAAAGACTGTCAAACCTTATCAAGACAGGATAAGACAATTTTTCAATTTTTTTCCTGCCTCTGAAAATGCTCTGTCAGTTACTCTAGGCCTTAGCCAAAGTTGGTTGCCCCAACATTGCAAATGAGACTTTGGGTGATTGTCCAGGTAGCAGATTGTCTCTATTATTTACTGCACCTTTTGGAAGTTGTTTGATTGCACTTCCTGTTTACTTAAGTAATATCATTTCCCTTCTCAGGTCTTTGATCAGGTTGAAGACTCGACAGTTATAGTTACTTTCCTCCCAAGCCAAGCCATTTCTAATATAAGACTTATACTCCCTAGGATGGATAACTAGTGAAACATTGAGTATATGCTTCTTGCTTGATATTGTTTATGCTGGTTGTGATTCTAATTTTTATACTTGATATTTGTTCTTACTGTATATAGCTTTGTATTGGGTTTATAACTCTCTTATTTAGACAGATATTTAGAAACAGTTTAACCTGCCTTTCTCAAGTACTGCAAGGTACCTGGAATTTAGAGTATTTGTCTATGCTTATCTTACAGTTCCTATTATATAAATCCAGAGGATAAAAGGACTGTTAAAGTTGTACAACTCTTAACTGTTTTAGTTGCTTTTTTCATTGCTGTGACCACAAAATGAGGTTAAATTCTGCAGCCTGAACAGAAGTTTAGGGCTAACTTTGTAGTCACAAGCACTTTAGCACAGACTAAGGTGGGCTTCTCTGCATCAGTGAGACTGCAAAGGCAAAACCACTGGAGCTGCAGATGTGGCCCAGTGGTAAAGCTCTTCCTTAGGGAACATTTAAGGACTTTTTCTTTCTTTTTAAAAAAAAAAACGTCAGCCCCAAAGTGAACAAACATAAAAGAAATGGCTACATGCTCCACAGGGTTTACTCCCCTAAACCCAGAGAGGTTTCTTTGAAATGTATATGTTGTGAAAAATGCACATTTGTGTGTATGGGAGTATGTACACATGTGGTCATGTCAAAGATTCATGTAAAATGTCTTCTTATTGGCCTAAGTTTTTGAAATAGGGTCTCCGGCTAAACCTGCAACTCACTGCTCTGTTAAGACCTCAGGCCAGCACGACCCCAGATCCTCCTGTCTGTCAGGCTAAGATCATAGGCATTGGCCACCATACCCCCTTCCTCACTTCAGGCTCATTTTTATGTGGATTACTTGTGGGATCTGAACTCGGGTCCTTATGCTTGCATGCCCAACACTGCACTAACTGGGCCATCTATCTCCTCAGTCCACGTTATTTCTTCTTTCCATTTGACCACTTTAAATGCTATATGGCAAAGAGATGTCATGTATTCCTTTATATAAATAGCAAAGAAATGTATTTATTTAAAACATTTACTTGACAGGTGTAGTGACACATGCCTGTAATCCCAGGACTTAGGAGGGAGAGGCAGAAGGATCTCTAAGTTTGAGGCCAGGCTGGTCTACACAGTAAGACTGAAGGGACACTTGCTCACTAGAGCATGTGGTTCTGGCAGGCCTTGCTACAACTATTGAGGAGTCCAGGAATAGAATATAGAAATAAAGGGTCCAGTCCAGGAACATAGAAATATAAAGTTGTAAGCACACATTTTGGAAGAAAAAAAAATAAAGTTGGCAGCCACTGTTAACCTTTTACAACACTTTCTGCCTTAAAAGCAGACATCCTGGCAGCCACTGTGTACAGAGGTAAACCTTTTAACAATTATCTCCTGCTTTCCAGCTTCCCAGCTAGGCAGGTACTGGGGACAAAGGTTAGCTTCTAACTGTTGCCTCTATGGGACCCTCTGCTTGCATTCCCTTAATTTTTAACTGTCCGTTACGTGACTCTACTCTCTGCCTTGCATTCTTCAGGGACAGTGAAAAGCGGCTGTGTCAGCCACAGGCTTTCGCAAACATGCTAAGTTAACATTCTAACATCCTGTAACCAAAAGTTGTAAAACTTAAAATATAATGTGACTTTAAGTCTGACCTCAAGTTTGTAAAAACTCTTTGACCCACACCTGGTACTTGATTTTACTATAAGAGGAGGCTCAAAATCAGCCCCCATTGCCAGAGCTATAGAAGCCCAGTCTCTGGCTGTGGTCATAGCTATAGCTGATAAGTTTTGTGTGCCCCATAGTGTTTTACCCCCCTGGTTTAATAGACTTGGGTGATTTGTGCCCCCATCACTGCATGCCCCTGGATCCATCAGGTCTATTCCCTTATTTGACTACTTCTTTCTCCTGAGGCTAACTACCAAAGCCCAGCAATCAGAAGCCCCCTTTGGCTCACCTAATTAACATGCCCAATTAAAATTAAACAACTCATCCTAACACGGAGTTTCCCCTTTACCTTTATAACCGCCATCTGTCCGTGTGCCGCGTCTCTCTCCTTTCTATCCAGAGGTGTCCTTTGTCCTTCCAGGATAAATATACCCACCGCCTCTCCTTGGTCCCCTTCTCCCTCATCTTCCAGCTCCTTTACCACCCCATCCTAGCACATTTTAACACACGTCTCCTCTCCCCTCCCCAACCCCCCCCCCCTTTTTTTTTTGAGACAGGGTTTCTCTGCAGCTTTGGAGCCTGTCCTAGAACTAGCTCTGTAGACCAGATCTGTGTGCCGCAGCCTCCCAAGTCCTGGGATTAAAGGCATGTGCCACCACTACCCGGTCCCCTTTTCTCTTCTTCAGAATGATGCCTGCAAGATCACTTGCTGCTGTTTTCAGAGTCAGAAAGTAGTCACTTTAACTTTTCCTTCCTGCTTAATGAATGATCTCTCCGTGCAATCAGGTTTGGGTGTGGCTTGTGCAGGAGTCCCCTTCAAAGACCCCGTCTTCAACCAACAACAAAAGTAAACAAAAAAACACATGCCACAGTATGGATGTTAGAGGACAATTTCTGGGAGAAGAGGAACCATGTGAGTCTAGGGATTGAAACAGATCATCAAAGAAATTTAGAACAATTCACATAAAAGGGTAATGCAGCCATTGGTAAAAATTCAAAACCTAAGACACACAATCTATACCTTACCATGGGCTGTACCCAGTAGGAGCTCGGGTGCCAGGTAATCTGGAGTTCCCAGAATTCGTCCATCATCTACTGGGGCTGCCCCTCTCCTCACACTCTTTGGAGTTCTGTATGATGTTCCTAGCTTGACTTGATTTGGAGTCTGCTAATTCAAGAAGAGTTCAAGATACAACAAATATAAATTAATATTTTAGATGAACAAAAGCATTGAAGCAACAACAAAAAGCCTCTAGGTATAAATGACACATTCAAAACCTTGATTATGGATTTGAAAATAGACTCATTGGTTACAATTATGAAAAGGTTCATATATAATAAAATTCAATAGTTCAGATAACATCAATCATTTCAATAAGATGACTTTAAAAGAAAAACATTTAAAAATACCCAAGAACAAAATTTTCTTTTCTTTTGAGATAGTTTTACTATATAGCCCATACTGATTTCAAACCTATGATCCCACTGCTTTAGCTTTTAAGAGTTAAGATTATGGGATTAGAGCAAGGTATGCTGTCTAAGAAAAGTATCTTGACAGTCTGGATTGATACAAAGAATAAGAAAAGCCATGGCTGACAAATGATTGCATTATTAAGACAACCTGTAAGAGCTGTCTCACAACAAGTGTCTGTCACCTCTTGTACTAAGTCATACTTAAAAGGCTTTAAGGTAATTTGTGCTTAACAACAACCTTTTAAAAGAAGTATGAGGGGCTTTTATCCCTTACAGGGAGTTGGAAAATAGGGTTTGAGGTTAAGGGACATCTAAGCCCTTAAAGGAAAACATAAATCTTATAACCTAAATTTGGAGCTTAATCTTTTTATAATGACTCTTTAAGGGAATAAAAGAAACAGAATTTTTGGCTTATACAAGTATAGAGAATAAAGACAAATAATCGAAATATATATGTTGGAGGATAAGATAGATTTCAATTTCATATTTCAAAGTACTTGTTAAGGTCAGTGAAAATATGTATTTTCTTAGAAAAGCAGAGTTATTCAACTGTTATGATTAATACACATTACTATCAGCTTTAAATTTATATGTGAAAAATCTCCAGCAATCCATTGGAGATCAAAATTGTATAATTCATAGCATATAACCTAGCTGAGAGGCAAGAGTGTGCTTTAGGTTGTTATCTAACATCCAAACAGTGCTAGCAAACTGTAGTATACCTGATGTGACACACAGGATCTTCCTCTCTGAGTCGGGGTCACAGCCATGGGATAGGAGCCACTGTAATCACATGAAAGGTCCATAGCATCTAAAGAAGTTATGCTCATCTTGGATGGTTCTGAATTATTGGATGCATTAATATGGCTGTTAAAGCTTCTAAAACCTACAACATTTGTTTTGCAGGTTAGCGGTTTTAATGCCTGTAAAGAGGGAGCTAACATTTGGCTATTATCTTGGATAGAAGTATGACAATCATCTTTTGACAAGGAGTTTTCTTGGCAGTTTGATAATACAAGTGGATCTTCAATATTTGATTCTTCAAAACAGCATTCTTTGTTGCTTTTATCAGGTTCTGAGGTCTGAATTTCAAGTGAACTTTCCATCATGGAAATTTCAGGAAAAGATGAATCTGAATCCACAGTTTTCGGAGCTCTCTCCTCAACAGCACACGCAGAATGAGAACTCAGGCAGTCCTTCTTAGTAGTCATCTCACAGTCTTCATCGAGTTCAGACATAAGGTTTTTTGCTATCATTGGTATATGTAATTCTTCAGGGGTTTGTTTGTCAGTAAAATAGGTGACAATGTTCTCCTTATTAGCACAGTCATTTTGCTGACTTCTGTCTACTGAGAGCCTAAGATTCTGAACTTCAGTAGTTAGGCCCGTAGTTTGATTTGTATAGCAACCTATCATTCCCTTGCTATGCTTACACTCTATACAGTTTTTTTTACTTTGTATAATTTCCCGACAAGGACTAGAGTCAACCAATTGGAAATTTCTTTTAAAATTTCTTTTATCAAGGTGTTCTTCAGACATACCACTAGAATTTCTAGCCCACTGATTAGACTGAAGGAAACCAGGCTGTCTCATATCAATGGTCATGTTCTCATTATTTACATTCAGTTCTCTCCCTTCCCAAGAGACTTCCTCAGAAAAGCATTTTCTAGGGAGGTTCACGTGTTGGCTTCTCGTGGCAGGGATGGTACTGCTGTCATGAATGGGAGAAAGTGCTAATTCAAGATCTGTTTTTGTCTCAATGGCATTTGTAGATTTTGTATAAGGTATTTCCACTGCATGCCAGCTCATTGTACAGTCCGATGACTTGGTACTTTCCTAAGAGGAGGAAAATGCTACTTTTAGTTATGGACTTTAGATTCTTTAAAAACTTCTATTTTATGACCACTTACATGAGATCAGTAATCTAATGAACTAGAATGCTTCCTTTCTTGTTTTTAAATGAGACAGAAGAATTGTAATAAGAGAACTAAAAACAATTATAGCATAAGCTTACTATACTACATTACTTATAATTACATTGTTTCAAATGAAACACTGGTCAAAACTTAAATAAATTATGTACTAATACTTATTTTGATGCCATATTACATAGTAAATACAAAAAATTCATAGAATATATTTAGGCAAATTTAAGGTAGGGCTACATTATAAATAGAGTAATTATCTGTTTTACAGTAGAGGTGATGGAGGAAGGTCATTGGTTAAATAAAGAAACTGCCTTGGCCCTCATAGGACAGTTAGATAGGCGGAGTAAACAGAACAGAATGCTGGGAGGAAGAGGAAGTGAGCTCAGACACCATGCTCCCCTCTCCCGGGCAGACGTGATGAAGCTCCGACCCAGGATGGACATAGGCTAGAATCTTCCCGGTAAGCGCACCTCAGTGCTACACACATTAATAGAAATGGGCCAGGCAGTGTTTAAATGAATACAGTTTGTGTGTTGTTATTTTGGGGTATAAGCTAGCCAGGCGACCAGGAGCCGGGCTGTGGGAAGAGGCCTGCAGCTCCTACTACATAGAGGTATGGTGATACTGTTTAAAACAACACAAAATGCAAGAGTTTAAAATCTAGTTCACTGAAAAATTAGAGGGCAAACATAGCTATTGTAAACATGTATCCCTATGTAAACAATAAAATAAAAACAGAAATACCTAGGAACTAAAATCCATTGTTAGGGATATAACTCAGTGGCAGAGTACTTTCTAACAAACAAAAATAAATAAACTAATAAAAGAAAATCATCAAGAAGATCAATTGACACTGTATCAAAACAAACGCTTTTCTTTCTTTTCTCTTTTTGAGATAGCTTCATGTACCTCAGGCTTGACTTAAACTGTGTAGCAAGAAGATAAGCCTGTGCTGGAATTACAGGTATGGTCACCAGGCCCAGTTTGTATAATGCTGGAGATTAATCCCATAGTGTTGTGCCTGCTAGGCACGCACTGTACCAACTGAGGTATGTCCCTCTGAGATAGAAGCCTTTCTTGAAGACCGAATTGAAATATCTGAGGATACGTGTGTCAGAACTTGGTACCGACACCGGTACACAGTGACTGGGGTTTTTTAAAGGACACTTTCATAGCATGAATCTTCAGCAATCTCTAGTACTGCCTTTTCTTTTTTTGTTAACCTCTTGGTATTACTGGGGACTGAACCCAGAATCATATGAAACAAGTACTCTACCAAAGATACAGCCCACGCTTTGATGGAGGAAGGTCATTGGCTAATAAAGGAACTGCCCTGGCCCATTTTATTGGTTAGGACATAGGTAGGTGGAGTAATCAGACCAGAACTCTGGGAGGAACAGGAAGTGAGCTCAGAGACTCAACAGCTCTCCTCTGGGGAGCAGACGCCTGAGAGAGACGCCATGCCCCGCTCCCGGGATGAAGCTCCGACCCAGGATGGACTAGGCTAGAATCTCCCCGGTAAGCGCACCTTGGGGTGCTACACACAGATGATTAGAAATGGGCTAAATTAATATGTGAGAATTAGCCTAGAAGAGATTGGGCCAAGCAGTGTTTAAAAGAATACAGTGTCCATGTAATTATTTCGGGCATAAGCTAGCCAGGCAGGCGGCCAGGGGTGCTGAGAACGCAGCCCCGCCGTCCTTATTACTACAGTTGGCACCCAGACGTGTGGACAACTAAACCCACTTAAAAAACCTGAGAAGGCTTAAAAATAAGGGAGAGAGAGTTTAACACAGATTTTTGCTGTTTGTTGGTGGCGTGCTGTAGAGAGATTTCCTGATTCGGCAACAGTAGCAGAAAAAACGCTGTGTCATTTTAAAGCGCGACTTCCTGGGGCTGTGCTGCCATTGCTATCTCTGTCTGGCTCCTGCGGGAGACAGAGCTTTTGAATAGAGCATTTGGAGTAAAGTGCTACGATTTGTTTGATGGCAACTAGACTCGCTGTGTTCTCGGGTCTGCTCTGCTTGTTAGAGGCAAGCAAGCGCTTTCATCTAAGAGAGGCTTCCTGACTCAGCTTCAGGTGCAAAACCCTGCAGCTCATTAAGAGATCCTGCCACGAAACACTTAAACAGTGTTGACGAAAAGCTGAACGCATGCTTTTCGGTTTTCAGCCATAGCAGGAAAAAAGCTGCGCCATTTAAAAATGCCGGCTTTCTGGGCTGTCCTGCCAGGACAAACTCTGACTGTTTGAGGCAGGAGGGCCGGCGACACAGAGAGGACTTGAGTGTTGTCTGTTGTAGCTCACTTGCTGGCAGGGACCTTGAAATGCCATACAGTTGTTGCAGTAAACATGGCTACAGCCTGTATATCCGCCATGAGGCTGGAAAGCTAAGGAATGGACTGGATCTAGCTGGCAAAGCCACGCCTTTAGTCCTACTGAGATTGCTTGGTAAATTAAAGATTCATGTGGTCAGAAAAAGAGAGATATACAGTAAAGAGAGATTCAAAGACAGAGAAAATTTCTGAATGGTTTAAAGTGTGTTAAAAATATATGCAGACTAAAAGTTGAAGTTCTTAAAGTAAAAAACAAAAAAAGGAAGAGAGTTGTTGTGTGTGGTAGCACACGCCTTTAATCCCAGTGCCTAGAAGGCAGAGACAAACAGATCTCTGTGAGTTCAAGGTGTAGTAGCTTACACCTTTAATCCCAATGCCTGGGAGGCAGAGACAGGCGGATCTCTGAGAGTTCAAAGACAGCCTGGTCTACAGAGTTACTTCAGGTCAAAGATACAGAGAACCTGTCTCAAAAAGCAAAGAGTTAAAAGTAAAAATAAACAAAATAGAGATTAAAACAAAGCTGCTCAAAGATGGAAAATACACAGAGAATCTTGATACTGTATGCTATTATGCTCTCTTTAAATTATTTAAACGCTGAGGAAGGAGCAACAGATGCTAAAAGATATTTATTTATAAATGCTGCTGAACTAATCCAACATAGATATTTTGAAAATGCCTTGAATTTGAAATTTGGATCTAAGGACATGATACTTTGGAAAGGAGTTTCTTATTTTGTTTTCACAGAGGATGAGATGCTGTTCATTTCTTCTATTCCAATTTGGTATGATGGACCACGCCCTCCTGAAGGGTTGGTGTGAACGCCTTCAAAAAAATTGCTTCGCTCAACTGCCAACTGAGATGAAACTAGCACACAGGTTATACCATGAAAGACCTAATTAACGACGCCCCCATTCAGCAGGAAGCAGTTTGGAGAGAAAAAACTGCGCCCATGTTCCCAAATATGGTTTATAAACGTTCTTTTACATTTAAAGGGGGATATGATATAGATATGAATAATTTACATTAGTCTAGATTTTGCTTTATTGATAGAGATTTAAGGTCACTTTTGTTATATATATAAGTGTTTCTGATTTTGATTAAGGTATTGTGATTGTGTAGTTCATTTAAATATGTACTGTATAATTAAGAAATATAGGTTGTTAATGGATAATCATTGATAATAGTAAAGCTTGTAGTCATGTTAGTTAGATTTTCTAGATATATAGAAATATATTTTAGATAGGCATTCTTCATATTTTTCAAAGATTATAGAATATGGCATTTTAAATGTTTTAATAACTTAGGACTTTTCATGACAATGAGACACTCTGCTCCTGGCAGCACCAATCTACTTCAAGAGGAAGATGGGCATTGAAGAGGCACCTTATGGAGTTTGATAGCCATTTGGGCAAGAAACTGCTCTTGCCTGGACTATTGCATAAACTGGACACAGAGAACCCGCAGAGAGAGGACTGCTGAACTTGCCTAAGGTGAGATGATCTTTCGGGGTTCCTGATTCATGAAACAGTCTGCGAGACATTCTGCAGGACACAACAGATAGTGACTGAGCTGACTTTGAATTTTCCTGCTTTATGGAAATGTCTGCTGGATACCATGGGCCTGAAGGCTGAAGATGGATGCCCCAACGATACAAAAGAACTTTGGGTGACTGTCCAGGCAGCGAGATGTCTCTGTCATTTCTAGAGTTTTAAAAGTTGCTTTTTTCTTGTTTGCTTAGGTAGTATTGTATCTTTCTGGAGTCTTTGATGGAGTTAAGAATAATTAGTTATAGTTATAGTTTTCCTTAGTTATGATAAAGATTATTGTAACTTTTACTTGATAACTGTTTTGTTATATGTAATTTTGCTATGTTAAAGCCTTTTTTTTTTGTTTAAACCGAAAAAGGGGAAATGATGGAGGAAGGTCATTGGCTAATAAAGGAACTGCCCTGGCCCATTTTATTGGTTAGGACATAGGTAGGTGGAGTAATCAGACCAGAACTCTGGGAGGAACAGGAAGTGAGCTCAGAGACTCAACAGCTCTCCTCTGGGGAGCAGACGCCTGAGAGAGACGCCATGTCCCGCTCCCGGGATGAAGCTCCGACCCAGGATGGACTAGGCTAGAATCTCCCCGGTAAGCGCACCTTGGGGTGCTACACACAGATGATTAGAAATGGGCTAAATTAATATGTGAGAATTAGCCTAGAAGAGATTGGGCCAAGCAGTGTTTAAAAGAATACAGTGTCCATGTAATTATTTCGGGCATAAGCTAGCCAGGCAGGCGGCCGGGGGTGCTGAGAACGCAGCCCCGCCGCCCTTATTACTACAACCCTTAACAGTGGGTATTTTTATGCATAAACACCCCATCCTTAACAGTGTGTGTTTTTATGTATAAACATCAAACTTTAATAACGACCATTAATTTACGTAGTAGTGAGGAATACTTAGTTCTAAGTAAAAGGAAGATTTCTGAATTACAATTCACTGGTTTTCTGGTATAGAAATGGATGATCCTAGGGATCAGCATAGTATCACACTCATATGATCATAACTGTCTACTACATACTACTATATTCTCATCATTGCATTCTTTTTTAATGAAATTATGTTAATTTTTTATTATGTATACAATATTCTTTGTGTGTATGCCTGAAGGCCAGAAGAGGGCACCAGACAGACCTCATTACAGATGGTTGTGAGCCACCATGTGGTTGCTGGGAATTGAACTCAGGACCTTTGGAAGAGCAGGCAATGCTCTTAACCGCTGAGCCATCTCTCCAGCCCCCTCATCATTGCATTCTTCAGTACAGAACTAAGTGGGGGAAGGGGAAGCTATGCACAGACAGACAGAGTGCCCATCATGATCTCTAGAATACGAAAGGGATTAAATGAGAGTTCTAAGAGTAGGAACCTGTTTACTTTATAACATATAGTATCTATAGCACAGTTGAAAAAGAAAAAAGATTAGTAGATCTTGCCTTATCTATGTTTGATTTTGCTCTAAAAACATAAATCTCCAACAACGAGGAAGGTCATATTTCTGAAAATAAGCAAATATAACCTAAATTACTTTATTAAATGAAAGACTTACTTTCATTTTTATCAACCTTCTTTGGAGGAGAACTTAACTATAATTTTCTATCTAAGTTCCTATCACCTTTTGTATTTATTAGCACTAATAATTTTATAGAAAAAGCAAAAACAAATTAAGTAAAATGATTTAAAGTACATCCATTCATTTGGATAACAACTGCCCTGGAATATATACTATTAAGGACATAATACTATAAACTTTATGGTCCAAAAGTTATTTATGAAGAGTTTCCATTCCATTTAATGAGAAATTGGTGGGAAACAGTACAGGAGACATTATGAGCTTTAAAATTATGTAGGTAGGCAGGGGCTATACTGCCCAATACCTCCTCCCTCTTCGTATCCCACCCAGCTTACATCCAGAACCCCCTACCCCCTGTCTATCTCCCTCACTCCCTCCCTCCCTCCTGTCTTCGGCAGCATAGCACCTCCCAGCTCAGCCTGCTAGGGCACTGGGACCAAACCCGAATCGGAAGGGCAAAAGGGAGGGCGGTAGTTCCTTTGTCTCCATAGCCTGCCTGCAGCAAGCAGGGTGGGCCCTTTGTTTGCAAGCTAACCAAGCAGCACGGAGATCCGATCTGGACACCAGGAGAACCATCACTGGGGAGTGACATCACTGGGAAGGTACATCAGTGTGCAAGAAGACCTGATCCTGTAAAAGAAGATCCATAGGGGAGTATTGGGAGGAAGAGATGGGCAGACGCCAATGCAAGAATTCACCCAACAATCTGAAAAACAACATGAAACCACCAGAAGCCAGCGACCTCACAACAGGAGGACATGAACACCTTAATCAAGAAGAAGTAGAAAAAATTGACTTCATGAAAGTGATTGACACCCTTAAACAGCATGTAAAAAATGCCCTTATAGAAATGGATGAGAAGTATAACAGAAAGTTCGAGGAATTGAGTAAATCAGTGAATGATACCCTAGGAAACCAAGGAAAAACAAACAAGCAGATAATGGAAACAGTTCAAGACTTGAAAACTGAAATGGAGGCAAAGAAGAAAACACAAACAGAGGGCCGGCTGGACATGGAAAATCTAGGTAAACGAATAGAGACTACAGAAACAAGCATAACCAGCAGAATACAAGAGATAGAAGAAAGAATCTCAGATTCTGAAGATAACAAAGAGAAAATAAACGCACTGATCAAAGAAAACAGCAAGTCCAACAAACTCTCATCACAAAACATTCAGGAAATATGGGACACAATAAAAAGACCAAACCTAAGAATAATTGGAGTAGAAAAAGGAGAAGAAGTGCAGCTCAACGGTCCAGAAAATATACTTAATAAAATTATAGAAGAAAACTTTCCCAACCTGAAGAAAGATGTACCTATGAAGGTTCAAGAAGCTTACAGAACACCGAATAGGCTGGATCAAAAAAAAAAAAAAATCCCCTCGCCATATAATAATCAAAACACAAAGCATACAGAATAAAGAAATAATATTAAGAGCCGCAAAGGAAAAAGGCCAAGTTACTTATAAAGGTAAACCTATCAGACTTACACCTGACTTCTCTATGGAAACCATGAAAGCCAGAAGGTCCTAGATAGATGCACTGCAAAAACTAAGAGACCATGGATGCAAGCCCAGATTACTATACCCAGCCAAGCTTTCGTTCACTATAAATGGAGAAAACAAAATTTTCCAGGATAAAAACAAGTTTAAACAGTATGTAGCCACAAATCCAGCCTTACAGAAAATAATAGAAGGAAAATCACTAACCAAGGAGTCCAATAATGACCACAAAAACTCAGACATCTAGAGACCCTTCACCAACACAACTCGAAGGGAAACACACAAACCCTACTACTAAAAAAGTGACCGGAGTTAACAACCACTGGTCATTAATATCACTTAATGTCAATGGGCTCAACTCACCTATAAAAAGGCACAGGCTAAGAGATTGGATAAAAAAACAGGATCCAACATTCTGCTGTTTACAAGAAACACACCTCAACCACAAAGACAGGCACCTACTCAGAGTAAAGGGCTGGGAAAAGGCTTATCTAGCAAATGGACCTAACAAAGAAGCAGGTGTGGCCATACTAATTTCTAACAAAGTTGACTTCAAACTTAAATCAATCAGAAGAGATGGAGAGGGACATTTTATACTCATAACAGGAACAATTCATCAGGATGAAGTCTCAATCCTGAATATCTACGCCCCTAATATAAAAGCACCCACGTACATAAAAGAAACATTACTAAAACTCAAGGCAGCCATCAAACCGCACACACTAATAGTAGGAGTTTTCAACACTCCACTCTCACCAATGGACAGGTCAATCAGACAGAAACCTAACAGAGAAATTAGAGAATTAATGAAGGTAATGAAGCAAATGGACTTAACAGACATCTATAGATTATTCCACCCAAAGAGGAAAGAATATACCTTCTTCTCTGCAGCTCATGGAACCTTCTCGAAAATTGACCACATACTCGATAACAAAGCTAACTTACACAGTTACAAAAAAATATTAGTAACCACCTGTGTCTTATCAGATCACCATGGATTAAAGTTAGAATTCAACAACAATGCTACCCCCAGAAAGCCTACAAACTCATGGAAATTGAACAGTCAACTACTGAACCATACCTGGATTAGGAAGAAATAAAGAAAGAAATTAAAGTCTTCCTTGAATTCAATGAAAATAAAAAAACAACATACTTGAACTTATGGGAACTATGAAAGCAGTCCTAAGAGGAAAGTTCATAGCACTAAGTGCCCACTTAAAGAAAACAGAGAAAGCACATATTGGAGACCTAACAGCCCACCTGAAAGCTCTAGAAAAAAAAGAAGCAGACTCACCTAGGAGGAGTAGAAGACTGGAAATAATCAAACTGAGGGCTGAAATCAACAAAATAGAAACACAGAAAACAATCCAAAGAATCAATGAAACAAAAAGCTGGTTCCTGGAGAAAATCAACAAGATTGATAAACCTCTATCAAAACTAATCAAACGGCAGAGAGAGAATACGCAAATTAATAAGATCAGAAATGAAAAGGGGGACATAACCACAGATACAAAGGAAATTCAAAGAGTCATTAGATCTTACTACAAAAGCCTGTATGCCACAAAACTGGAAAATGTAAAAGAAATGGACACTTTTTTAGATAAATACCATTTACCAAAATTAAACCAGGACCAGGTGAACAATCTAAACAGACCTGTCAGTCGCGAAGAATTAGAAGCTGTTATCAAAAACCTCCCTACCAAAAAAAGCCCAGGACCAGATGGTTTCAATGCGGAATTCTACCAGAACTTCCAAGAAGAGCTAATACCTATACTCCTTAATGTATTTCACAATATAGAAACAGAAGGGTCATTACCAAATTCCTTTTATGAAGCTACAGTTACTCTGATACCAAAACCACACAAAGATTCAACCAGGAAAGAGAATTACAGGCCAATCTCACTCATGAACATCGACACAAAAATCCTCAACAAAATACTGGCAAACCGAATCCAAGAACACATCCGAAAAATTATCCATTATGATCAAGTAGGCTTCATCCCAGAGATGCAGGGCTGGTTCAACATACGTAAATCTATCAATGTAATCCATCATATAAATAAACTGAAAGAAAAAAACCATATGATCATTTCATTAGATGCTGAAAAAGCATTTGACAAAATTCAACATCCCTTTATGATAAAAGTATTGGAGCGATTAAGGATACAAGGGTCATACCTAAATATAATAAAAGCTATATACAGCAAGCCGACAGCTAACATCAAATTAAATGGAGAGAAACTCAAAGCCATCCCACTAAACTCAGGAACACGACAAGGCTGTCCACTCTCGCCATACCTCTTCAATATAGTGCTTGAAGTTCTAGCAATAGCAAGAAGACAACATAATGGGATCAAGGGGATTCGAATTGGAAAGGAAGAAGTTAAACTTTCGTTATTTGCAGATAACATGATAGTGTACATAAGCGACCCCCAAAACTCTACCAAAGAACTCCTATAGCTGATAAACACCTTTAGTAATGTGGCAGGATACAAGATCAACTCCAAAAAATCAGTCGCCCTCTTATACACAAAGGATATGGAAGCAGAGAGGGAAATCAGAGAAGCTTCACCTTTCACGATAGCCACAAACAGCATAAAATATCTTGGGGTAAATCTAACTAAGGAAGTGATAGATCTATTTGACAAGAACTATAAGGCATTGAAGAAAGAAATTGAAGAGGATACCAGAAAATGGATGGACCTCCCTTGCTCTTGGATTGGGAGGATCAACATAGTAAAAATGGCAATTCTACCAAAGGCAGTTTATAGATTCAATGCAATCCCCATCAAGATCCCATCAAAATTCTTCACAGATCTTGAGAGGACAATAATCAACTTTATATGGAAAAATAAAAAACCCAGGATAGCCAAAACAATCCTATACAATAAAGGATTGTCTGGAGGCATTACCATCCCTAACTTCAAACTCTATTACAGAGCTACAGTAATGAAAACAGTGTGGTACTGGCATAAAAACAGAGAAGTCGACCAATGGAATCGTATAGAAGACCCGAATTTTAACCCACAACCCTATGAACACCTCATTTTCGATAAAGGAGCTAAAAGTATACAATGGAAGAAAGAAAGCATCAACAAATGGTGCTGGCACAACTGGATGTCAACCTGTAGAAGAATGAAAATAGACCCATATCTATCACCATGCACAAAACTCAAGTCCAAATGGATTAAAGACCTCAATATCAGCCCGAACACACTGAACCTGATAGAAGAGAAAGTGGGAAGTACCCTACAACAGATGGGCACAGGCGATTGCTTCCTAGGTATAACCCCAGCAGCACAGACATTAAGGGCAACATTGAATAAATGGGACCTATTAAAACTGAGAAGCTTCTGTAAAGCAAAGGACACTGTCACTAAGACAAAAAGGCAACCTACTGACTGGGAGAAGATCTTCACCAACCCCACAACAGACAAAGGTCTGATCTCCAAAATATATAGAGAACTCAAGAAACTAGACTTTAAAATGCTAATTAACCCAATTAAAAAATGGGGCACTGAACTGAACAGAGAATTCTCAGCAGAAGAAGTTCAAATGGCCAAAAGACACTTAAGGTCATGCTCAACCTCGTTAGCAATCAGGGAAATGCAAATCAAAACAACTTTGAGATATCATCTTACACCTGTCAGAATGGCTAAAGTCAAAAACACCAATGATAGCCTTTGCTGGAGAGGCTGTGGAGGAAGGGGTACCCTCATCCATTACTTGTGGGATAGCAATCTTGTGCAACCACTGTGGAAATCCATGTTTCGGTTTCTCAGGAAATTCGGGATCAACTTACCCCTGGACCCAGCAATACCACTCTTGGGAATATACCCAAGAGATGCCCGATCATATGACAAAAGCATTTGTTCATCTATGTTCATAGCAGTATTATTTGTAATAGCCAGAACCTGGAAACAACCTAGATGCCCTTCAATGGAAGAATGGATGAAGAAAGTATGGAATATATACACATTAGAGTACTACGCTGTGGTAAAAAACAATGACTTCTCAAATTTTGCATGCAAATGGATGGAAATAGAAAACACTATTCTGAGTGAGGTATCCCAGACCCAAAAAGATGAACATGGGATGTACTCACTCATAATTGGTTTCTAGCCATAAATAAGGGTCACGGAGACTACAATTGGTGAACCTAAAGAAGCTAAATAAGAAGGTGAACCCATGGAAAAACATATAGTTACCCTCTTGGCTATGGGAAGTAGACAAAATAGCCGGGGAGAAAATTGGGATCTTGGGGGTGGGGTGGGATGAGGGAGTTGGGGAGAGAAAAGTGAGAAGGGAAGGAGGGGGGAACTTGGGGAAACGGGAGGATTGGGATAAAGGAAGGTTGGACAGGGGAGCACGGAAACACAATTCTTAGTTAAGGGATCCACCTTAGGGTTGGCAAGAGACTTGACCGTAGAGTGGCGCCCAGGAGCCCAGGGTGATGTCCCCAGATAGTCCCTTGGCAGCTGAGGATAGGGAACCTGAAATGACCCTATCCTATAGCAATACTGATGAATATCTTGCATATCACCATAGAACCTTCATCTGGTGATGGATGGAGATAGAGACAGAGACCCACACTGGAGCACTGGACTGAGCTCCCAAGGTCCCAATGAGGAGCGAAAGGAGGGAGAAGATGAGCAAGGAAGTCAGGCCCACGAGGGGTGCACCCACCCACTGAGACAATGGGCTGATCTAATGGGAGCTCACCAAGGCCAACTGGACTGTGACTGAAAAAGCATGGGATAAAACCGGACTTTCTGAACATGGCGAACAATGAGGGCTGATGAGAAGCCAGGGACAATGGCACGGGGTTTTGATCCTACTTCATGTACTGGCTTTGTGGGAGCCTAGCCAGTTTGGATGTTCACCTTCCTAGACATGGACGGAGGGGGGCGGACCTAGGACTTTCCACAGGCAGGGAACCCTGACTGCTCTTTAGACTGGAGAGGGAGGGGGAGAGGAGTTTGGGGGGAGGGGGAGAAGGGTGGGAGGAGGGGGAGGGAAATGGGAGGTTGGGAGGAGGCGGATACTTTTTTTTTCCTTTTCTCAATAAAAAAAATTAATAAAAAACAAAGTATGTAGGTAAACAAACAACAAACTATTATTCCTGTCTTTATTACAGAAGGAAATTAAAAAGTCTGCCAGGAAGCCAAACATTTTCTATTGGTTTACTTAATACTTAATCACTCATCATACTTTAAGCAAGACTCATATCATAACTGAATAAGAAATGAAATAAAAATATTAAAAGAATTTGACAGAATGTCCCAGAAAAATAAAGAGCTTTTATAATACTGCAACTGTGCCCATATGACAATGCTACTTCCTCATAGGTTTTACACGGATAGGCATGGCGTGGCCATCACTGGCTGCACCTGTACCACCAGCTTGGGCTTCCACAGACGCCCTCCTCACCTGGCAGTCTCTTTCCCACTCGGGACTGCTGTGGCACTCTGACTCCATACTGGACACGAAGGTCTGGGACTGACTGCTAGTGTCTGCTGTGCCCAGCCTTTTCCTGCACTGGAGCAGATTGGAGGTCAGACATTTCACAGGGGCTTCTGGATTGGATGTAAGTCTTTCAAGGCCTCGGGAGAAAAATACTTGTTTATTTTCACAGCTATTAGTTCTTTATGAAACTTGACTCTTTCCAGGTAACTGCATATTACATTATATATGATAACTATTGTAAACATTATCTAGTCCCCAAGGATGGTAGTGTGCCTGATATGATTTTTATTATGTTCAGATTCATGAATTATTTCACATGTAGGCAAAGCTCCAACAGTTATAACAAAAGAAAATCCATTTACATTTGTAAAATAAAAGCCAGGAGAAGGAAATTTAAATATAACTAGAAGGAAATTTATTTTGAGTTATATGATTTATTTTAGAGTTATAAATAAAGGACAATTTACTGGATTGCACTATTGAAATATGCTATAAGCTTAGAATGTTACCAGATTCATCCAGAACAATTTATGTTTAATTAAAATTGTAGCAGTAATGGAGATGTTGAAATTTATGATGCTCATCAGTGTGAATTACACAAAGCCATAGGCATTTGCTTTATTTATTTATTATTTAATTTTTGCAGTGCTCAGGATTGTACCCACAGCAGTGTATACATTTAACAAACATTCTACCGATGAGCTTCACACTTATACCTCCATAGGGAATTTTGTTACATGATGGAAAACTGCCTGTCTGCCAGCGTGCAGTGCAATAAGGTAGTACCTAGAGTATACTTGCCCCCTCCATCCTACATTAATATGGTTAGAAATGGTTACTCCTTAGCTGTGTGCGTGTTCATTCGAGCTGGAGGCAGAGTCTGGGCAGGCACCATGTATCATCATCATCATCATCATCTTCGTATGTAGTTTCTGATTTTTTTTTTTTGTTTTTTTTTTTTTGGTTTTTCAAGACATGGTTTCTCTGTGTAGCTTTGGAGTCTGTCACGGAACTTACTCTGTAGACCAGGCTGGCCTCAAACTCACAGAGATCTGCCTGTCTCTTGCCTCCTGAGTACTAGGATTAAAGGTGTACACCACCGCCACCTGGCATATTTTCTGAATTTTAGTTTATTTTTATTTTATATGTATAGGTATTTTGCTTGCATGTGTGTCTGGACATCATGTGCATGCCTAGTACCCACTGAGGTCAGAAAGCGTGTTAAGATATCCTAGAACTGGACTTACAAACGGTTGTGAGCTGCCATGTGGGGGCTGGGAATTGAAGCCAGATCCTCTGGAAAAGCAGCCAGTGCCGTAATTGCTGAGTCATCTTTCCATGTGTTTTAAAGATAAGATCTCTCACAGGCTAAGAGTTATGCAAGCAGGATAGGCTGGCTGACCAGTCAGCCCAAGGAATCCCTGTCTGTTTCTGTATGTAGTTCTGGGATTACAAAAGCACCATCATGCCCTTTTCAAGTGGTTTTGCATACAGAATAAAGGTCCTCACTTTACTTTCAATTAAAGACAGACAATTGTGCTGAATTACGTAGACATCTGAAGATTTTATATGTCTGTAAAAATGCGTATTGTGGTGACCTGAATGAGAATGACCTACATTGGCTCATGTTGGGTCAGTTGGTCCCCAGTTGGTAGAAGTGTTTGGAAGGATTAGTTGTAGCCTTAAAGAAGGAAGTGCGTCACAGGACAGACTGAGGTTTCAAGCTGAGTCAAGGTGTTCTCAGCTTCTTGCTTGTAAAGATGTGACCACACAACTATTGCTCAAGCCACTATGTCCCAGCTCTGCCATCAACACCTCTAACCTCTAGAACCGGAAGCCCAGTGAGACTGTCTTGAAATAAAATGTGAGAAGATGCTGGGGTTGTGACTTGGAGGCAGAACACTGGGATGCACAAGGTCTGAGTTCCGTCACCTGCACCAGACACAGACACACACAGACACAGACACACACAGACACACAGGCAAAGACACACACAGACACACACAGACACACACACACACACAACATTAACATAATCAGTATTACATTTTACAATTAGGAAGGGAATTTCCAAGTCCATCTAATCCAACTTAATTTTTCATACACAAATCCTCTAGGTGGATTAAGTTGGCCTCGAACTCAGAGATCCACCTGTTTTTGGTGTTGCTATTAAAGGTGTGTGCCACTATACCCAGCATTTTCTCTTAAATGCAAAAATACACTTACTTTGAAACATGTTGTGGAGACATATACCTGTAACTTTAGTACTCAGGAGGCTGAGGCAAGAACACTGAAATTTAAAGGCCAACCTGGGCTCAACATTAGCATGGACAACATATTAAGAACTTGTCTCAAAACACCAACAAAACAAAATAAAAAGAAGCAAGCAAACAAACAAAAACCCCAAAGCAATGAGCAACGACCAAACCTCAGCCGACTCTGTTTTGAGTTTTAAATTTAAACTATCTCAGAATCTTTTGGGAATAAATTTATAAAGACAAACACTGCAGCTACTTTATCTTTTTCATATACAATTTTCATAAGTCAAAGTTTAGTGACATTTACTCAACCATCATTCCTAAATTATAGGTAATTAAATATGATTATTAGCAAGACAGTTTATTCTGTGGGATTTATAAAATCCACTGTGATCATCATTTATGTAATAATATAGGAGTGTCACAGACTGTCTGACTATTGGCATTTTTAAGTTATTAAATTGCTAGTAGGAATTTAAAATTTTGAGATGTTTTTTAAAGTACACTCTTGGTGGAAAAAAATAGTCTTTTATACTTACATGGCTTTAGCAGCCTGCTAGAATGAGAAGGCTCCTTCTGATCTATGGACATAGGGCAAATTAATCCTTGAGAAAGTTGTGCTTCAGACTTAGGGGCTGAAAACACGGTTGCAGAGTCTTGATCTTTTTCTCCAATTGGTGTGAACTATGAAAAAGCAGAATTATTTGGGGCCAGTGAGATAGTCGCGGGTAAAAGCACCTCCCACCTGAGGACTTGACTTCAATCCCTGGGTCTCCCGTGCGGTGGAAGGAGAGAACTGACTATAAGTTATCCTCTGCTTCCATCCCTGGGTCTCCCGTGCGGTGGAAGGAGAGAACTGACTATAAGTTATCCTCTGCTCCAATCCCTGGGTCTCCCGTGTGGTGAAGGAGAGAACTGACTTGTACAAGTTATCCCCTGCTTCCATCCCTGGGTCTCCCGTGCGGTGGAAGGAGAGAACTGACTATAAGTTATCCCCTGCTTCCATCCCTGGGTCTCCCGTGCGGTGGAAGGAGAGAACTGACTTGTACAAGTTATCCTCTGCTTCCATTTGTGCGCCGTGGTGCACACACCCACACCCACATGTGATAAAAATGTTCTAAAAAGAAAAATAGTAAAAGCAAAAATTAAAAACAAATACTAAGAGATTCATTTTCAGATGAATACAGAAAATAGATGCCCTACCACCTGGGTACACAAACTGCCAAAAGTAAGGCCCCCTCACGTTATATATATATATTATTTTTATCTTAAAGCAGGTTAACACTTTAAGTGGTAATGACGAAAAGGTTTTCCTTATTGAGTACTCACAAATCCCAAAGAACTGATGAGAGATAAGATTTGTCCTGGGGTTCGTGAGTAATCCTGCTTAGGCTTAGCCATGGAGGGTGTTGTAAGAATATCCATCATATTGATATCTATGCAAAGAAAAATATATGAATATAGTTAAAAACCATTGCTATCATTGACTATATCAGTAATCATATATTCTGAACCATACCTCTCTTTGTTATTGAGACAGGGTTTCTCTGTGTGAAGCTCTGGCTGTCTGCCTCCTGAGTGCTGGTGGCATGCACCACCACCACAGGTCCTTTGTCTCTCTATGTTATTAACTTTACCTACAAAACTGGCTAGTGTAGGATACATATATGCAGAGAAAGTTCTGAACTACAGAGGCAACATTTACAACTAATTAATTAGTTGAAATCATTAAAAATTGAGAGGTAGAGATATGGCTCAGTGGTAGAGTGTCTTGTCCAGCAAAGCATGCATAAGGCCCTGGGTTCTAGCCTCAGGATGGGAAAAACATTTTCTACAACAGTCTTGTAGAATAGATAGAAAACAGCAAAATAACTCAGAACACTATCAGCTTTTTAAGAAACACTCAGTCACTAATTATCAGTTATTTCAATACAAGCAATTGCCACTGCTATTGGCTAGTCACCAAAACAAGACCTCATTGTTGAGAGCAGCGCACAGCACACTCCCTTACTGTGTGATACAGAGAAGTTACAATGAAAGTGAGACAGGAGTTCCTTCCCTGCTGGCTGGCCCTCACAGAACCAGAGGGTGCAAGGGGAATGCTGGGGGGAATCCTGCTGGCTGGCCCTCACAGAACCAGAGGGTGCAAGGGGAATGCTGGGGGGAATCCTGCTGGCTGGCCCTCACAGAACCAGAGGGTGCAAGGGGAATGCTGGGGGGAATCCTGCTGGCTGGCCCTCACAGAACCAGAGGGTGCAAGGGGAATGCTGGGGGGAATCCTGCTGGCTGGCCCTCACAGAACCAGAGGGTGCAAGGGGAATGCTGGGGGGAATCCTGCTGGCTGGCCCTCACAGAACCAGAGGGTGCAAAGGGGCCTCTGAGGGTGAATCCCTGCTGGCTGGTCCTCACAGTACCAGAGGGTGCTAGGGGGTCGCTGGGGGATGGTGGAAATCCCTGCTGGCTGGCTCTCACAGAACCAGTGGGGCCAGGGGGGCCGTTGGAGGGGGATTATCAATACCAGGCTTACCCAGCTATAGATGCTGTATACAATAGTGCTGTCAGACTAGGCCAGGCAGGCCCATTGGTGCAATAGTGGCACCATATGTTAAAGGGTAACTTACAAGTCTCTAAGTGGATTTCAGGCCTGCTCTGAGGGACAGAATCCTTGTCTGATACGTTAAACTAAATCAAAAGTCCATGTTTGGAAATGTCATAAACCTTTGGGAGGGAGGAAGTTCCTCTGCTCTAATTTTGACAAATGGGATCTGATGTACCTATCAAATTGCCTTCAAAATAATTATGTTTATATCCATAGATCATTGCTGCTGTCAGTTCTGGCTAGAGAAGTTTATCTTTGTAGTGGGTTCAGTAATTACAGATGCTCATACCTGTCAAAGTGACTACTGAATGCCCAGCATGAAGAGGCCATTTCTGGCACATATCCTACCTCCAGGTGCAGGGAACATCACAGACAGGATGGGAGCATTGCTAGAGCTGGAGAGTGGGGGTAAGGATGATGTGGGAGGTTGACTTACAGGAATGACTGTATATTCTTGAGTTTAAGCCAACTGTGATCACTTGAACAAGACCTGCACAAGACTGGGCCTACCCACATCACAACAGGGGTAGGGAAGGGTAACAAGGTCTGCAGTTATTAGTTTCCAGGGGAGGAGAGACATTTCCTTCAGGGATGTAGCCACAGGGAAAGTCCCACACTCCTGCAAACAACCCTACTGTAACTAACTGGGCTTTTAAGAGAACACAGAAGACATGAAAACATTATAGAGGGACTAATTGGGACGAGGGAGGTAATCAGCAGAAGTGGGATAACAGGGTAAAGGGCGTGTGTGAATACGATCAAACACATTATAAGCATGTATGAAAAACATCACTGTCATATGGAAGACCTAAAAGTTATAAGCTCTAAAAATAGACAAGATATAAATAAAGTATTGGGGTATTTATTTGTTATAAATAAAGTATTGGGGGGGGGGAGAAAATAAGGAGTTAATCCAATTATGGTTCCTTTATATTAACTCATATGTTAAGCTTAGGTCAAGAGAAAAACTGATCTACTTTATTAGAATGTTTCAATATATAGTATTTGTGATGGTTTGAATATGTATTTCATATATTAGAATGCTTAGTCACCAGGGAGTGGCACTGTTTGAAATGATTAGAAGGGTTAGGAGGTATGGTCTTGTTGGAGTAGATCTTGCCTTGTTTAAGGAAGTGTGTCACTTCAGAGTGAGTACTGAGGTTTCAAAAGGCCATGCCAGGCCCAGTCTCTGTCTCTCTCTCTACCTGCAGATCAGGATGTAAAGCTCTCAATTACTCATCTAGGGCTTACCAATGTACAGCCATGCTCCATGCCATGATGACAATGGACTAGCCCCCTGAAATTGTAAGCAAGCCCCCAATTAAACGCTTGTTTTACAAGAGTTGACTTGATTGTGGTGTCTCTCACAGCAATAGAACAATAACTAAGGTAATACTTTAAAATAAATTCAACATTGGGACTGGAGAGAGGCCTCAGGGGTTAAGAATACTGGCTGTTCTTCTGGAGGTCCTGAGTTCAATTCTCAGCAACCACATGGTGGCTCACAACCATCTGTAATGAGATCTGGCGCCCTCTTCTGGCACGCAGGTGTACATGAAGGCAGAACACTACATACATAATAAACTTTAAAAAAAAATCATAAAGAAGTCTGCTCTTTATATAAGCCCTGTTCTATACTTAATTATAGACTTGTATGTATGTTCAAATGCTTACAATTTCAGAGTTTACAAATTTTAGATCCAATTTTACATTACTCTTCATTTACTAAACATTTTGAAAAAGCTGGGTGTAGTAGCACATGCCTGTATCCCAGTGCTCAGGAGGCAGAGGCAGGAGAATTTTCACATGTTCAAGTCTGTCTGGTCTGTACAGTAAATCACAGTCTAGCCAGGGCTACAGAACAAGAACATGCCTCAAAAATCCAAAAGCAAGAGCCAGTGAGATGGCTCAATGGGATAAGGCGTTCACTTCCCTAGCTGGGTGCCCTGAGTTTGATCCTTGGAATCTAAGTAAAGGTAGGACAGAACAAAGTTGTCTTCTGGCCTCTGGCACTTGCCTCCACCCCATATTATGCACATATACACAATGAAAAAAATGCAAAAGCAAAATAAAAAAAAAATCTACCTTTTCAGCTAGTCCTTTGTTGTGTGTATCTGTGTTGCTGAGGGCAAACCCAGGTCTTCACACAGACTCTAAGCAAGCAACTGCCTCAGAGCCATGTTGGCACTCTCGTGGAGTTTGCTTGCTTCCTTTAGGTTACACACATGGGACTGGATTTCACCACAGCATCTTCACAGTGTGTTCTATACTTAGTTCTTCTTTCTTCCCCTCCCCAGGATCACTTTCACATCTTCCCACATTCTCTCTCTTCCTCATCTACACTCCTTTTTAAAAAGATTGATTTTTATTTATGTGTACATGGGTGTCTGAGTGCATGCAAGCCAGATGTATGTGTGTGCATGTGGAGGCGAAGACAGCGTCAGATCCCATGGAGCTGGATTACAAGCTGCTGTGAGCCACCTGACGCCAACGCTTGGAACTGAACTCTAGTTTTCTGCAGCAAGTGCTCTTACCTGCTAAGAGATCTTGCCAGCCCCTCTTCCACATTTCTTAATAGAGAATCCAGTCTATTTTCAAGATCTTACCATAAGTCTATGATGAACTTAAGTAATGTCTTGCTTCAATTAATTATACAATGGTACTGCAAATCATTTTAGTCTCTTAAGTTTTGTTCTCTACACCCACAGGTATAGAATAAATTCTAAAATGTAAGACCAAGAGGCTAGGAATGTAGTTTAGAGTCAGAATGCTTGCTTAGTGTACAAGAGACCTGAGTTTACTCTCTAGGATTAAGAACTCAATGCATCAAAACCAGATACAGTGGCTTCTGTCTATAAGCCCAGCACTGTGAGCTGCAGGCACGAATTGATGGTTATTTGTGGCTACATGACAAGGTTAAGATCAACCTAGGCTGTATAAACCCGGTGTTACTTATTATACCCTCTTCTAAAACACTCCACACAAAATCAGAGAGAATTAAAATCTTCTGCTTTCTTAAAACATAGACAATTTTTCTTTTGAAAGCACTAAGCTTTCAAAAAAATACATACTATAAATGTAAATAATCTCTTTTAGGAAAACAGGGTTCTTTTGTGTAGTTTTGCTTATGGACCAGTATTTCTTTGTAGTATTAATAGTGTAAATTTGTTATTTCTTATATTAGAATTTTAGAAATTACTCAGAACAGAACTTATTTTCATATATGTGAATGAATTGCATCTACCAAGGTCATGGTGGTGGCAGGATGTATTAGCATAAGTATTTTAGTAATCAACTCTGGATTATATTCTGTTTCAGCAAGGAGAAAGAGAATAGCAGCTGCCAGTTCCTCTTTAAAGATCTAAGAAGTTTTAAGGACTTTTGAAAATCCAAGAACGGTTATTTTCTTTCTTATCTTTTTTCTTCTTCTTCACATTCTGCCACAGACCCCAAGGGGAAAACAGAGTGACATACTAATTTCTAGCCTATCTCAGAATACCCACCACATTTTGTCTAATGTAAATTAACAAAAAAAGTTAAGTTAATGAAATAGAATGTCTGAAGTTGGCACTTACCTGCCATTATTCTTACCTCTATTCAGAGTAACTTTGGAAAGGCCAAAATCTGTCAGCTTAATATGACCCTCATTGGAAATAAGCATATTGTCTGGTTTCAAGTCCCTGACATACAAAAGGCAAACAGACACAAAAAGTAGTCTTAATGCTAAAATACCAGATGGGAAGGGGTTGGGGAATTGCAAGAGGAAATGCAATTATTTTCTTTAAAATAGAAGTCCTCATGAGTGGCTCAGTAAAGTCTAGAAAACAGTCCTCAAAACCATCTATTACATATTGGAATCTACAAAAAAATTATATGATTCAGTACTAGATTCTTTTTGGCATTCTATTCAGATATCTTATCCAGCACCAATTCAAATGTATATTCACCCCTTTAAAGCAAGGTGTGGTTAAGTTTTAACAGAGCAGAGCTATTAAGCCTTTCTCTGAGCAGAGAAGGGCATGCACATCAGCTGAGACCACAGACCATCGCTTCTGTATGGGCGTGGAAAGAGATTAATAAGCTTCATATTAAACTGTTTATGTTCAAAGCGACATTTAATAAAACATAGGGTGATTACACAAGAGCCAGTCCACTCTCTACATGCACATGACAACTGAGCTGTAGGTAAACTAGAAATACCAGCAAGCAGTTTCTGTATATGTTAAAGATTCAAACACAATACATTTTAAGTAACAATGTACAGAAAAGTCAGTCTTACCTATGGATGATTCCATGTCTATGCAGATAGTCTAAAGCCAGCGCAACTTCAGAAATATATTTTATAGCCATCTCTTCATCAAAATAACCATATATATGTAGGAGAGACTTGACATCTCCACCAATAAGATATTCCATTACCTATCAAAAAATTCAAAAATAATACACTTGAATGTATAGTTTTTGGAGATTACAGTTTTATTTTTTAGAGTAGTTACACAATAAAACATATTTTTTTTGTTATCACTCATTGCTTTAACTTATCATTTTTCTGTCTTAGTTTTCCAAGTACTGGGATGATAGGCATGTATCATCAATCCTGGCTTCTCATATTATTTTTCTGGTTAAAAACTGAACTGGTCAGTTTGAACAAAAACCAGAGTTACATGAAAGTTCAAAGACTATTATTAAAATTACTTCCATTTTTCCAGCATCTCAGTGCACAATTTTTTAAAATTGGGACAGGTTTGGTTTTCCCTCCACATATATATTTTAACATTAATATTATATATTGTGCTGGCTAGTTTTTATGTCAACTTGGCACAAGCTAGAGTCATCTGAGAGGAGTGATCTCATCTGAGAAAATGCTTCCATAAAACTGGGCTGTAGGCAGGCATGCCTGTAGGGTATTTTCTTAATTAGCGATTGAAGTAGCAGGACCCCGTTCATTGTGGACGGTGCCACCTCTGGGCTGGTGGTCCTGAATCCTATAAGAAAGCAGGCTGAACAAGCCCATGAGGACAAAGCAGGAAGCAGCACTCCTTCACGGCCTCTGTATCAGCTCCTGTCTCCAGGCTCCCGCTTCCCTCAATGGACTGTGGCTTAGGACATATAAACCAAAAAAACCCTCTTTCCTCCCCAAGCTGCTTTTGGTTATGGTGTTTCATTACATCACTAGAAACCCTAAGACATATATTAATATCTACACTCTAATAAATTAATAGTTATTTTATATGGATGTAATTTTGTTTAGATTAAGCTTTTAAATTTAAATATTACAGTTACCGCAGTTACTTGGTACTGTAATGTAATTTTATTTTATTTTACTATGCTGTTCTGGCTAGTCTTAAACTCTTGGTTATGCAGACCCTTTGGCCTTCATTTCTCTTCTATTTGTACTCCCAAGTGCACACCACTGTAGTGTGTGTTAGTGTTTGCTGAGTAATTTGATAATAAAGTTCAGAAGTTAGTGAACTGTTCCTGAAGCTTCTGTTTGGAGACGATATTCCTCTGTACACTTGGTTGGCCTAGGCTTGCGATCCTCCTGTCCTTACCTCTAAAATCTGCGACTGCAGGCTTGTTCTGTGACACCTGACGGCCATTAGACTCATCATCAGTTGCTGACTAAGGCACCCTTACATAAGTGCAGAGCAATAAAGTTCTAACATGTAGTATATTGATATTTCTATGACCATCTCAATATTGCCCTTCATAACTTCCCTCTCATAAGCCGTAACACAAGGCAATTTCTTGTTAAATCTCTCTCTAGATTCTTCTAGTCCAGAGCAAATTTTCAGTGTGCATCTTTCATGATAAAAATAATGTTGAAGAAAACAGGCTTGTTGACAGAAGGAAGCTTTTTAATTTGAGATTATTTGATGAATTTTCTCATGATTTGATCCATGTTATGAATATTTGGCATAAATATAGAGGTGATACAGTCCTTTCTGGTAACGGCCACCAGATGAGACTGTAATTAGATGAGTTTGAGCTTTCGTTTTCTTCTTGAGCACCTCCCTTGCACACCCAACCTCACTCCTGCCAACGTACCTGGGGACTAATCTTTGGGTCCAGCGGATCTTATAAAGCACTCTACTACTGAGCTATAGCTTCAGGCCTCTGGATCTCTAATAAACCCCTCGATAGTGTGGCCATGTTTGTCTATGGACCACATTTTGAGTACCAAGATCTAAACCAATAATAAAGTAGGATGTGTAAGACATGTCTATTATCAACGAAATGTCTAGAATAAATGAAAATAGAACTGGAAATATAGCTTAGTGGCAGGATTCCTCCCTAGCATGTGTAGGGCTCTGAGTTTGCACCCCAGCACCATATATAAACAATAAACCAAAAACAAAAGAAATAAAAATACTATACCTGTTTAATAATTCTAGAGTGAGAACAAAAAGCTACAATGCTGAGCAATCACACCTACCACTTACCTATTGTTTTAATAGAATTGGAAGCTACTGGCTACCAGTGAGTTAAATCAGGGTCAATAACAGAGACACAATCATGGTTTTTATACACATACGTGTAAAACAGGATGCTATGAAGATATTTGAAGGCCTCCAGAAGAATTAAAGGATTAAGCAGAGGCAGGTAAGCACAGATAACTTATCAACCCGGGATCATGTCTGGCTTGAGCCCCATCTGCATCTAGCTGCACGTACAAATCCTCTCCAAACAAAGCAGTTAGGTCACCCTGACCTATATATACCTCCCTGCCAAACCTTATTAGCTCTTCTTTTGTGGCGAAACACATCTTGAAACTTATCCTGAAACCAGAGGTGGTAGGTCAGTCCAGTCTACACTGGTGCAGTCAGACAATCCATGTTCTAAACATGAAATTTTAAAGGAAAACTCCTATGTATGACCTTATGCCTATGCATAATTGGGCATGTATAGAATTAAAGTCAGAGGCATCACAGGAAAGGACATGCATAATAGGCAAAAGCTTACGCAAGCCAAGCTTTCAATCAAACAGAGAAGCACCACACCCCTCTAGAAATCAACTCCTCTTCCTGCTGGAAGCCTCAGGCAGTAACCAGGGAGCTCTGCAGCAAATTTCTCAGTGCTGTTATTCTTTTCAGCTATCGAAACCACACATCCTCTGTGTCTCTGCATAACACTTTGCTTGGTGTTGGGTGGTATCCATGTGTGTGTGTTTCTTCAATTCTTGGAGCAAGATGCTGACAACCAGGACACATCTGGTCCAGGTTGGTAACAAGACAACGCTCCCACCTTCTTTGGACATAGCATTCAAGGATATTACCCTTTTTATTTTTTTTTCTGTGAAGATGCAGATAATAAACACTTTGGGCTTTGTGGGACTCTTACAGTTATTTCACTCTGCCATTGTAATACTGCTGAAGATGTAGGTAACAAAAGGATGTGGTTAGGTTCCAATAAAACTTTACCCACTGACTAAAATTCAAATTTCAATGTAATTTTCAAGTAACAAAAAAAGTATTTTCTTGGTGTTGTGTGGTATACATGTGTATTCACAGGGCCAGAGGACATCAGGAATACTACTCTGTCCCTGTCTTTATTCTCTGACTCTGGAGCTTGGTGGGTAGCAAGCCTCAGTGATATTTGTGTTTTGTGACCCTACATAAAGCACTAGTATTACAGGGCCATCTATGATCACACTTAGCGTATTATGAGCTCTAGGAATTTGAACTCAGGTTCTCCTGGCTATGCAGCAAGAACTCTTGCCCACTGAACTATTCCAATTTCCAAAAATAGTCTTTGAAGTTTTTTTCTTAATGTCCTCCCACCCCCCACTTTTCTAAAGCATAGTCTTCTGTATCCAGGATGGCCTCAAACTTGTTTGAACGCCCAATCCTCCTGCCTCTACCTCCTCAGTGCTGGGATTAAATGTGCATACCAACACATCCAGTTTATTTGGTGCTCTAAACCCAGAGCAAAAATAAATAATTAAATTAAATTAAATTTCAAAAAAAAAAAAAAAAAGCAAATGTTCTTCTTGGCTCCTAACAGTCAGACTTGGTCATAGGTCAGTGGTTTGTAACCACTAGCTTAGCAGATGGAAAGTCAATTGCTCTTCTATTTGGTATTCATTTTTTTTAATTTATTTATTTATTAAAGATTTCTGTCTCTTCCCCGCCGACACCTCCCATTTCCCCCCCCTCCCCCAATCAAGTCCCCCTCTCTCTTCAGCCCAAAGAGCGATCAGGGTTCCCTGCCCTGTGGGAAGTCCAAGGACCACCCACCTCCATCCAGGTGGGTATTCATTTTTTATAGTGAATCACCTGAAAAACAGAATGCTATTTCACACTGCTTTATAACCTAGACATTTTCTGAAGGTGCTCTGCTTGATCTTACTGATCTCTCTCTCTCTCTCTCTCTCTCTCTCTCTTTCTCTCTCTCTCTCTGTCTCGCTCTCTCTCTCTCTCTCTGTCTCTCTCTCTCTCTCTGAGGCTCAGGCTGGCCCAGAATGTGCAATGTTCTTGCTTCCCCTCCAAATGCTAAGATTATAGACCTGTGCCATCTTGCACAGCTTTTAGCTTTGTTTTGGAGCTTAGCTTTCCCACACAAACTTGTATCCTCACACCAAAACTACTTCCCTAGCACCGCCAGGGATCAGCTTCATTATTGGAGCTTATCACAACCCAACACAGAAATTCACTCGACTAGGCCGGGCGATGGTGGCGCACGCCTTTAATCCCAGCACTCGGGAGGCAGAGGCAGGCGGATCTCTGTGAGTTCGAGACCAGCCTGGTCTACAGAGCTAGTTCCAGGACAGGCTCCAAAGCCACAGAGAAACCCTGTCTCGAAAAACCAAAAAAAAAAAAAAAAAAAGAAATTCACTCGACTAAAGAAAACAGAACCAGACAAAGACCTGAAACAGTTTCATCAACAACATAATCATCAAAGAAATGATCAAATTCGAGATTAAATAATGAAATGCTATGTTGTCAAAAGGTTGCTGTTCCCTGTATGATCCCGTGTACCATTTATTGAACGGTGGCTTATTAAAAAATAAAAGGACAACAAAAATGCCTTGATTGTAAATTCATCCTGATGCAATAAAAAAAGCACTCAGCACTATGCTACCAAACCTTCTTCCTTTCTAAAATTCCTGACTATATTATTAGATTTTTGTACCACATTTAACACTAGTTCAAATTTACTTGAAGGTTTCCTAAAGTTTGGAAGCAGACTAAATCATTAGGTACCAGACCAGTTTTTAGACTAGATATCATTTTTATAACTCACTTAAAGTATTCTTCAGGTAAGCATTTAAATCAGTAAACTTTGATAAAGCACATTTCCCCCATAATGTCAACAGCCTTCAAACAATCAGTTGAAGGCCAGTAGCAGGAGAGAAGACTAAAATCCTCAAAGTAAAGGAAGCCTGCCTTCAGATGGCTTGTAGAACTGGCAGCATTAATCCTTCATCAGCCTTGCAAGGAACAAACCTAGTAGTTTCGACTGCCAACCAATTAAGAGCTGAATAACTGGATTCCTTAAACAAATCCCTTTTACTGTGTCTTTACATACGTACAAACACATCCTATTGGTTCTTTTTCTTTGGAAAGCTCTCACTAAAACAGCATGTAAGTTGGTGAAGGTCATTAAACTTGCAAGTGGGAGAGCAGAAAGTTAAATGCAAGCATGCTAGACAGATGCCGTGCTCTGGGAGGGCACCAGAGGGCATCAAGCCGTTCACTCACCAGGTAGACATTGCTGGCTGACTGCAGCGAGTAGAAGAGATGCACAACGAAAGGACTTTTACTCAGAGCCAGGGCATCTCTCTCAGCTTGCACCTGATGAGTCATGTTTTTATTGATCATGTCTGCTTTTTTGACAACCTATAAAAGAGGACATGACACCAAACACATTTACCCCCTTTCTTACTAGAAAGGATTCAGAAGTTTCAAAGTTGCTATCATAAAAACACCAAGATAAGAGCTATAGATGTCATTTAGATTTGACCAACGTTAGAAAACTGCCAGATGAATATCTCAGTTGTTAAAGAAGAAAACATTTTTTAAAAAGATAACAGTGCTTGCTGTGGGACTAAACAGCAAAAGTACTTGAGAAAGAAAAGGAATTAAACTCTTTCTAATGATCTGTTTGTTTGTAGGAAAGTTTTATTAATAACAAGGTCAAAAGATAATAATGTTTCTAATAATCCCATCGAATACATACACATATACATTTTAGCTTCTCGTTCTTTAACAGAGAGGAATAGAGCATAATTGTCGAGGACTGGAAAGATGGCCCCGTGGTTAAGAGTGTGTATTACTCTGACAGAGGACCCAAGTTCAGTCCCCAGTACCCAGGTCAGAAAGCTCCCAACTGCCTGTGAGTCCAGTTCCTAGGAATCTCCAACACCTTGACCTCTCCAGGCATCCATCCACACATGTGGCACAGACTCACGTACATATACATATTCCTTGACAGAGGGGAACAGAGTGAAAACATTGCGGGCTGGAGAGATTGCTGAGTGGTTAAAAGTACTTTCCTTATGGAGGATCTGAGTTTGCTTCCCAGCATATGGTGTCTCACAACCATCTGTAACTCTCCTTCCAGGGAATCCATCATCTTCTTGTGGTCTCCCTAGGTACCAGGTCTGTGTATGGTCCACATACATACATTCAGCCAAAATGCTCATACACATAAAATAAAGAATTCAACCCCCCCTTTTTTTAATGTTAAAGTCTGTCTCAGGAACAATGACAGCTGGTCATGGTGGCACTTGCCTGTAATATCAGCATTTAGGAGGCCGAGGCAAGCATGGACCACAGACTCTAATCTCAAAAAATATAAAACAAAACAGAATTCTGAAATATTCTCAAGTGCTGCCATCCAGAAAAATATGAGCTATATTCTCATCCTTATGAATCTGAGGCTGGCCTTGAATTTACTATGTAGCTGAGGATGCCCTTGAACTCTCAGTCTTCCCACCTCCACCTCACAAGTGTTGACTGTACGGGTGTGTGCTATCACATCTGGCCAAATTACACCTTTTAAGTTTCAAGGTAATAGGTAAGAAACAAAACAATACATTCAAGTTGTAGCAGTAGATGCAATAGAAATATTAGGATCATATAATTTTCAAAGAATTAATGAAAATATTAAAAACACCCACTGGAATCAATGCTTATTATAAAAAGGCATTCACTTAACATGTTTAATAAAATGATTACTACATGATAAATTCTAGCTTTACCTCATTTTCTTAAGAAAGACCGAGGAGAGGGCTAGGGATGTAGATCAGTGACAGAGCACTTACCTGTCATGGGTTAGGCCCAGGTCTGTCCTTCCCAGCACTGTAGAGATAAACACAGCAAACCTACGATGTGATTCTACCTGTTATCTCCCGGGACTGGCAGAATCTCCATGGAGGCCTGTTTGCTTTGTTTACCACTATACCCCAGATCCAAAAACTATTTATTGAACAGATTAATTGGTGTTTTCAGATCAACAATCATTGCTTGACATGTTATCGAAGGAAAAACAGTTAAGGAACTGGAATAAACAAGTTCTGGGTCACAAAATATAATTCATGGCTTTGAGGAACCAGTTGGCGGTTTGGGCGTTGCTAGAACATAAATTATGTGGAACACACAGTGAAGGTCTAGGGCCAAAAATTGGGAGTATGACTGATTGCCTAAGGATTCTGGATTTTGGCCTGCACAGCACAGCCTAAGAATGGATTAAAAGTAAAAATAATGATTCGAGTTAAGGGACTATTTCAATCAACTAGGTATAGAAATGAAGGCCTGATGAACCTCAAACCACCAAGCAAATTAAAAAAAAAAAAAAAAGGATGCAAAAGACCATACACTGTATGATTTCTGTGAAATGTCCAGAAAAGGCAACCTTGCAGAGACATAGAGTGGGTTGGTGCACACGACATGTAATCCCATCACTTGGAAGATGGAGCCAGGAGCATCAGCAGTTCAAAGCCAGCCAGCCTTAGCTACATCACAGTCTAAGGCTATCTGGGACAAATTTGGGTCAGAGAGAGAGAGAAAGAGAGAGAGAGAGACAGAGACAGAGACAGACAGAGACAGAGAGTGACAGAGACAGAGAGAGAGAAAGAGAGAGACAGACAGACAGAGAGAGCAGTGGAGAGGGGAAAGGTTAGCAGTTAAAGGAAGCGGCATTAGGTCAGGCAGAAAAGGCCATTTCCTGGGCTATGGAACTATCCTAATATTGGATTGCGATGATGGTTATACAACTACTTACTAAAATCATCACTGAACTGCACTTTTATAAACAAGTGGGGAGAAATGAGGGCCTGAACATAGCTATTAATTTAAGAATGAAAAACTAAAAATAAATAATGTCTTCCAGAGGGAAAACAGGGATATTAAAAGATAAGCTACATGGATGAAATATAAGAAGGAACACTGTCTCAAGCCTCTAACCTGCAGGGTAGGTAGGATGTTGGAGGTAGTGAAGGAAGAGAAGGAACACAGGTGGCAGCCTTCAGTCAGCTGCAGAGGACCGCTCACCCTGCCCTAGTTACTCAACGGTGCACACCAGAAATCTCAATTCGTCGACAGTCTGCTTCCCTTTGTTAGTTTCACTATTGGCTGAGAACCAAGAGTGGACAGAACAATTTGAAGTGCATATGACTGTTTTTAAGATTACATACAGGCCTTTAATCCCAGCACTCGGGAGGCAGAGGCAGGCAGATCTCTGTGAGTTCGAGACCAGCCTGGTCTACAGAGCTAGTTCCAGGACAGGCTCCAAAGCCACAGAGAAACCCTGTCTGGAAAAAGCCAAAACCAAACAAACCAAACCAAAAAAAAGGATTACATACAGATAATAAGGCTTGATTTAGGACACATTTCTTTTTACTTGCTCTATAAATGATCTTAAAATCTAGATATCACTATGGAAAAATTGAAAAGGAAAAATGAAGTTTAATGAGATCTTTTGGTTGTACAGCACTTGCTCCTGCCTATTAATCTATTATCAAATGGATGGAATTAAAACATAATCTGAAAGTAACTATTACAATCTTAATGAAAGTATCAAACTTAATCCTGGAGAAGCCCAAGTCAGCAAAGAACAAAAGTCCAGATGATACATAAAATAAATGATACTTTAATCAAAAATTTCACAACATAAATTAATATAACGCAACTTTCTCTTGGTAAGAGTGGGATTTGAAATTAGCGTCTACAAAACAATCATGTTTGTGAAAGCAAAATTCTGTACGTGAAGCAAACAAGGAAACCATAACCAACAGGTACTTAAGGCCTTTTGGATTTTGAAACATGAGTCAGGAATCATGGCTGTGGCTCCAAGCCTCTGCGTTTAGCCTCGGTTTTATCATTTGTTAACACTGGCCAGGTCAACGTTGAATAAATTTTGCTATTTTACACTGGGCAGTGATTCTTGGGATACAGGAAAGAAGGACAGGGAAAGGGAAAAGACACACCTGCTCACTGCAGTCAGCCCAAACGCGGCCGTCAGCACGCAGGACTGTGCAGGCTTCGGCAAGCAGGGCCAGGCAGCAGCCCCAGAGCCTGTCCAGCAACGAGGAAGGAGGACAGCAGGGGAGGACCGTCTAAGACCCTCTGCCTTTTAGACTTCCTACCTTCACTGCGTACAACTTGCCGCCTTTCTGCCCCAGGTACACTTTCCCGAATGCACCACGGCTAATGGGCTTCACTATGGTGAACTCCTCAATGGAGGGTGGTCTTGGCACCGGAATTCTATTCACGTACTCCTCTGTCGCTGAGCCTCCGTCATTCTCCTCACTCCCTGAAACGGACTCCATAGCCGTACAGGTCCCACTGCAGCTGCAACTCCCGCCAATTAGATTCAAATAGAGGCTCCGCCTACGCCGGACGCCTCCCGTGACGTCACCGCGCGGCTGCGCCCCGGCGGCTTACTGGAGGCCAGCACCGCTGGGCGGGGCCGACGAGTTGATGGGCGGGGCCGGAGGGGCGTTGGGCGGAGCCGGCAGGTCGCTGGGCGGGGCTCCAGCTTGGTTCGCGTTTGGCCAGTTCTGCCCTATGTTCACAGGCCAAGTGTGACGGGATGGTGCGGTTGCTGGCCAACGAGCGAAGGGATTACTAGGACTTTAATGCGGATCGAATCCAGTGGGGTCCTTCCAGGTCCCAGTCAAGATCTGCAGTTCTCTCTCCCTCTGCCTGAGCTAGAAGCCAGGCCGATTGTTAAGTGAAGCAATGGCTAGGGATGAGGTGTGGAAGCTAGCGAAGTCACAGAATGTGGAGAACCTGGGTGAGCGGGGAGCGCGGCTGGCCCCGTACTGAATTCAGAAATAGAATAGGAGCGACTAAAACAACACCCAATTTATTGTGGAAAAAAAAAAAACCAAACCCCAAATCAACTCCCACAGTGAAATACTACCGGGAAGAGGCAGGAGGCTGACGGCGGTAGAGGTGGGGTGAGCGTGGGGGCGTTCACTTGCTCCGGAAGTACTGTTTCGTTAGCCTCTTGTCTTCCGGGGCAGGTGTCGGCGTAGCAGCTATAGGGCGGGGAAGCCATTTTTTGTTTCTGGGAAGAGTAAGGAAGAAACCGAGACAAAAGCGAGGGGACAGAAAGAGAAAATAAAAGGGCTCAGCCCCTTTCCTCTGAACTGAAGCTAGGAAGCAGTTTCGGCTGGCGGCAAGGTCCCGAGGGCCCAGAGATGTTCTCCCTGTCGAGCACTGTGCAGCCCCAGGTGAGCCCAGCATTTAGCCGTTTTCCTGCGGCCCTTTTGCGACTGTTTTCCGGATGCTGCCGTAGAATCGGGTTTTCCGAAGCGAAGTAGTGAGGGAAGCGACGAGCTCAGTGTGATTCGCGGCTGAAAGTAGATCAGGGGACAATCCTGAGACTAAAATGCAAACTAAAAAGCATTGGCAACCAAGCCCTAAGAGGGCAGAGGCGTGATCTTACGGTGGCGGATCATAGCTTATCGGATGGCTTGTGCGGGGTTTCTGTTAAAGACAATTCAGGCATTGTTTATGGTTGTACATTCTGAGATGGTGGTTTGTGAAGTCTACGCGAGAGGTAAAGAGGACAAGTAATGTTCTTTCCAACTACCTCTTTCTGAACCCCCTTTTTTTCTTCAAGCCGAATGTAGCTTAAACAAACGTACCCTAGTATTTTGAATAGCCATCGTTATTTTTTTTTTCTGGTCAGAATTAACTCGTGTACATTTTTGAGACATCAGATTCTTACTATTAAATAGTTTAAGAATTGATTTGTATTCCTTATTTTTAGGGTCTTTCTTTGAGGACCCAAATTGTGTTAATTAATGCCTTTTTCCTTGATTAATTTTTTTTTTTTGATGATAACAGACAATGGTTTCTATGACCAGATTTTCGTTTGTAGGCTTTCTCTGGCTTCTTGTTGTGTGGAAAATAGGAGAGGGCAAAAGTGGAAGGGTTACGGATTAAGGATGCTGCTGAACTAACCCAGGAAAGGGATGCCATCCCAATCAAGTAGTGTTCAATAATTACGGAAAAGAAATACAAATGTCTAGTGTAGCACCAGTCTTGAGGGAAGGGGCAAGAGGATTAGGAATTGACCTCCAGTCTATCAGGAAAAACAAAATAGAATTTCACTTGGTTCTAAGTGAGGGAAATGGTGGAAAGTGATGTTTCTGTTTTGGTCACCTCGATACAGTAAAGCGACTGTTTTCCAGGATGACAGTGTCTGGGGAAGTCCTAGTAATTGAAAAAACAGTAGATAGGGACTGTTGAATATAAAATTAATTAGTTTCTCTCAAGAAGACATGATGGATAGTTTATTGTCATGGAGTAGAAGACATACCTGGTAGAGGGGCCAAAGAGAGCAAGGTGGGAAACCCCTTGCCGTAACAGCATCAATTTGTTCCTCAGGACTGGACTTCCATGACTTAAATCCTTGATTGTTTTGGGTTTCATAAAACTGGATCTTTCTATGTAGCATAGAACAATTGGCTTGTAGTAATATAGTAAAATAGACTCCTAGCTAAACACCTATAACACTGCTGTTATAATGGAAACTGAATTCAGCATGAATTTTAAAGGGAAGAAATACAATAATAGCTAATTTTTATGTCCTAGGTATTAAATTATTTAAATTATGGGCCTTGGTATATAATCAGAGCCTATTATTTTATTCACTCAACATCAGACCTGTTTGTCATTCCCTTATGCACTGTTAGGCTGGAGTGCAGCACTGAGTACTAAAATACAAAAGAATCCTTGCCTTATGGAGTTTATCTTTTAATTGGGTAATATGATACAATAAAAGAAATACTTTATTTTATGGTCTTCCTGATGACAAGCTTCTGTGAAATTCTTAGAATTTCTTGAGTTATTGGTAAATCATAAGCCCCCATGGATTACATCTGTGTTTGTCCTAATGAGGTGACTTTTAATCTGCAAATAACCTCAGAGTAGAACTAGTCAGACCAGGTAATCTTAGCATCCTGTAATTCCCGCATCTTCAGGCAGTAATTGAGCTGTAGGAGGGTGTTAACATCAGAGCTCCAGAGAGGATGTCCTCCACTAGGTGTTCTGCCTGGCTTTGTCCTGTGTACTTCTTTATGTTCATTTCTGTTTCTCCTTATAGATGGGCAATGTAAATAAAGTGTTTTCATGTGTTCTTTGAGCCCCTTCTAACCCAGGGAGTGAAGGGCATTTAATAAAGAACCGAACTGGAGTCGATGTTCAGGTTCTACAGGTGTTAAGATTTTTAAGCCAAAGGGTGACTGATTTTAATATGATCATTTTATCTCAGGCTGGGAGTGTGCTGGAGCTGGGTAAGGGCAGGAGCAGGCGAGTAGGTGGCGGGGGTTAGGACAAGATGGTGGCGGTGAGGAAATATAACATTAGAAAATTCTTGCTATTCTGTGGAAGTGACTTCTATTTTTCCACTTCCCTCATGGTGGTTCTCTTCAGCTTTCCATCTACTTTAAAATTATGCTGTTAAAATTATCTTATTAAGGTGCATGCATTTGTCAAATCATTTCCTTAGAATAAATTTCTAGATAGTAGATTTTGGAGGATGAAAAATATATATTTCAAATTTATTAATTTTTATGACATGGTCACTGTGTAGTTCTGGTTGGCTTTGAACTCTATATAGACCAAGCTATCCTTGAACTTACAGAGATCTGCTTGTCTCTTCCTCCGCAGTGCTGAGATAAAAGGTATGTACCATTGTGCCCGACTTTTAACATATCCAGAATAGTATCATGAAAGAGTAAACCAATTTTCTTTCTACCTCCAGCAAATGTTTTTGTTTTGTTTTTCAAGACAGGATTTCTCTGTGTAACAATTCTGGCTGTCCTGAAACTAGCTCTTGTGGACCAGACTGGCCTCGAACTCACAGAGATCCGCCTGTCTCTGCATCCTGAGTGCTGGGATTAAAGTTGTGCGCCAACACTGCCTGGCAAGGATGGACAATTTTTAATGTCTAGTTTTGTTGATTTGTTTTTTGCATGTGTACGTGTGTTTATTATGTCTGTCTCAATTTTTTTGTTTGTGTGTGTATGTGTTTGAGTGTTTGGTGCTGGATCTGAAGCCTAGATCATCTGTCTCTTCAGCTGTGCATGGCTCTACCCCTGAGCCGTATCTCAGCTTACCCATAATCTTGATATCTGGTATATATTTAACTTTTTTTTAAATCAAGACAGGGCTTCTCTGTGTATCTCTGGCTGTCCTGGAACTCACTCTGTAGACCAGGCTGGCCTCAAACTCACAGAGATCCGCCTGCCTCTGCCTCGCTGAGTGCTGGGATTAAAGGTGTGCACCACCACCACTGCCCAGCTGTTTTGACTTTTAACAGATCCTAAATCCTGACCAGAAAAGAAATTGTTTCTGTTTTTTTTTTTAAACATTCCTCTTAATTTGAAATTGTATCTGTTTTCTAGGTTACAGTTCCTCTCAGTCATCTCATCAATGCTTTCCATTCACCGAAAAGCTTATCTGTTTCTGTGAACACACCTGTTCAGAAGCAGCGCCGAGACCCAGCTCCTGAGCATGACACACCGAGTAGTGAGGTAATAGTTACTTGAGCTCTATGAGAAAATTTTAATCACACTTGGTCAAGTGTTGTCTGACCACAGGGCAATGTCAGTTCAGGCCCCCTCTCCTCTATTGCTTAGGGTCTTAGCTGGGGTCATTCTTATGGACTCCTGGTAATTTCTTTAGTGCCAGGTTTCTTGCTAGCCCCATAACAGCTCCCTTAATCAAAGTATCTCTTTCCTTGCCTTCCATCTCTGGCCTTCCCTCATTTTGACTATCCTGTTCCCTCAAGGTCTTCTCCCCCTCCCATTCTCCCCTCCTCCTGTCCTTCCACCCTCCCATCTCACCTCCCCACCCCATGCTTCCAGTTTTTTCAGGAGATCTTGTCTATTTCCCCTTCCTAAGGGGATCTATATATATTTTTCTTAGGTTTCACCTTGTTACTTAATTTCTCTGGGGTCGTGGACTGTATAGGTTCGTTATCCTTTCCTTTACAGTTAGTATCCACTTAGGAGTGAGTACATACCATGTTCATCTTTCTGGGTCTGGGTTACCTCACTCGGGAAGTTTTTTTCTAGTTCCATCCATTTGCATGCAAATTTCAAGATGCCATTGTTTTTTAGTGCGTAGTACTCCATTGTGTAAATGCACCACACTTTCTTTTTCCATTCTTTGGTTGAGGGGCATCTAGGTTGTTTCCATGTCCTGGCTATGACAAATAATGCTTCTGTGAACATAGTTGAAAAATGTCCTTGTAGTATGATTGAGCATCTTTGGGTATATGTGTAAGAGTGGTATTTCTGGGTCCTGAGGAAGATTGATTCCCAATTTTCTGAGAAACCGCCATAGTGATTTCCAGAGTGGTTGTACAAGTTTGCATTCCCACCAGCAATGGAGGTGTTCCTCTCATCTTTGTGCTTCTTTTTCCCTATTTGCCCAGTTTTCTTGTTCATTTTTGTAGATACACCATTGCTTTTCTTCTCTTTTGATAACCTTGCTCTCCAATCATACAGCCCTAGAAAACCTTATTACTGAAAGTACTGTAAAGTTGAATTTATAAGTTAAACATAGTAAGAGATTAATAGCAACTAATAATAAAAATAACAATTATATTGCAATGAAAGTTGTATCAATGTGATCTCTCTTAAAATAGTCTGTTTTACTGTACTCGACCCAGCCAAAACTATTCTTATGAGTGGCAGATAATGGTTAGGTTGGCAACTAGGTCGCAGTGCTTTCTATGCAGAGAGGGAAAACAATGTAAAGTCTCACATCATTGGGAATCATAATGTTTAACTAACTGGTGCTTTTGTTATAGTGAGAAATGTCATCAATTTAGGGAGACTGTTAGGGCTTTTTATTTTTTTGGTCAAACCCATAATGAACCTTAGTAAAACTAGAACCATCAGAATATTTTATTAACTTATTTTAATAATTAAGATGTCAGTTCATTTTTTTTAATTTAAAAAATCCTTATTGTTTTTGATAAGTATCTTTTAAATGTCTCATTAATGTTAATTTGGTGGTTTTGTCTTTTATAGCCTGTACTTAATTTAAAGGACCTTGGATTATCTGAATTAAAAATTGGACAGATTGATCAACTGGTAGAAAATCTACTTCCTGGGTTTTATAAAGACAAAAGAGTTTCTTCCCATTGGCATACATCTCATGTCTCAGCACAGTCCTTCTTCGAAAATAAATATGGTATGTTAGTTATTATTCTTGAACTTACTGATGATGTTTATACTATATTAACATTTACTATGGGTCAGTTCTTTTTTGAAGTGTTTTTTAAATTTGTAATTTTCTTACGGTTATAATGTTATATTTATAGAAAAATTGTAAAGTACAGAAAATTTGTACTCTTTGCTTCCCATAGTATTGATATCAGGGCTTGCTCATATTATGTAAGCTTTTTAACCACTGAGCTACATGTCCAGTCTATGAATATCTTTTCTGTGGTGCTCCGTGGGATTGAACCCTTGACCTCACTGAGGCTAGGCAAGCACTCTCCTTGATGTACTGAGTTATATCTTTAACACTTTAATTAATTTTCATTTTGAGCCAGGGTTTTGGCAAGTTATTCTAGCAGGTCTTATATTTGGTGTCTTCCTGTCTAAACCTCCTGAAGAGCTGGGATTATAGGGCTGTGCCACATGTGATTCTGCTCCCCCCCCCACACACACACACACATGCCAAAACAGGGTTTCTCTGTATAGCTCTCACTGTTCTGGAATTCACTATGCAGACCAGGCTGGTCTTGAACTCAGAGATCTACCTGCTTCTGTCTCCTAGGTGCTGTAGTTAAGTTAAAACTGTGCGTGCCATCACTGCCTAGCCTACAACCTTCTTAAAGTATCAGAATTCCAGGGCTGGAGAGATGGCTCAGAGGTTAAGAGGCTATTCTTCCAGAGGTCCTAAGTTCAATTCTCAGCACCCACATGGTGGCTCACAACCATCTGTAATGAGATCTGGTGCCCTCTTCTGCCATGTAAGCATATATCCAGACAGAACACTGTATACATAATAAAACAAAAATTCAAAATACCTGTTTCATATTGATGGAAAAACACGTTTTAAAAGTCAGTATAAATTGTAGGATTTCAAGAATAAAAAAGACTAAAAAATGTAAGAGTGAGGAAAAAAAACAGTTTTAAGGTTTGAGGGCTTAGACTACAGTCTTGATTGAGTCGTTTGTCTTTGACTTCCTAAAGTGCTGGGCTCATAGTAAATCTTCAGGCCACATTTTTACTTTAATGTTTTAATACTTTTATTCTCCTGTTTTTCTAATCTGCATTTTTACAATTTAAGATTCTTCATACTGTGAGCTGCTTGGCTCCACTTGGGCAGACAGAAATATTAGAAATGAGTTTCTTAGTTGGACTCTTGAGAAATTTTTTGAAAAATGCCTTAAGTGTTACTGGAACATAAAAACAAATACTAACCACGGAAGAGCTGAGGCTGGGAGTATAGTTCAGTGGTTCTGTGAGGCCTTCAGTTGCAAGCCTGGCTGTCAGAGAAAACCTTTTCATATTTGGCAATTCTTTATAATTTTGGTTTTTTTGAGACAGGGTCTCCCTATGTAGCCCTGGCTGTCCTGGAAGTCACTGTGTAGACCAGGCTGGTCTTGAACTCAAGAGTTCCACCTGCCTCTGCCTCCAAGCTCTGGATTAAAGATGATTGCAAACACACCTGGCTTTACTCTAGATCCTTCAAGCAGAGCAGAAGCTGTGTTTGCAGTGTTCTATGATACAGGGCTTTGAGATGGCCTTTAAGCAATAGCAGTCGTTAACCGCTCTATCCTTTTAATAAAAGAGATTGTTTTTCCTTTTTTTAACCTCTAAATTTGAATTTAGTTTCATGGACAGCTATAAACACACGCCAGAGAAAAATAGTAACCTAAGGTAAGTGATAGTGAAACGAGGGATTGTGAGATATAAAGGAGTTACATTAGTGCATCAAATGTCTTTCTTAAAACACTCTGTGATACATTGTCACTTTTCCTGGTATTTATAAATTTATATTTTATACAGTTTTTCATGTGTTTTTGCCTTGGCTTGACAACTGGAAAATAACTTTTTCATTTTCCTTGCAGGTCACTTAGATATGTTCAATACACTGCGCTCCTCTAGCCTGCACAGACAATATCCAAAAACTCTTCGAAGCATTTGTTCAGATCTTCAATATTTTCCAAGTACGAAAAAACTGTGTTTATTTTGAAAAATTTGATAAGTATATTTAATAAGACTTGTTTTTGTTAATGGTGGTAATTATCTATTTATAGTATAGTAGACTTAAAAGTATTTGTGATTATTAATTTGGTTGGTTCTGTAATTTTTGGGACAGGTTTCATTGTGTTAACCTAGACAGGCTTGTAACTTGTAGTCTTCTTCAGCCTCTTCTGTGTTTGAGGTTACAGATATATTCCACCATACTTGACTTTATGAACTTTTGAAAATAAAAGTATTTCTTTTTTATGGTTTATTTAACTTTATTTTATGTGCATTGGTGTGAAGGTATCAGATCCCCTGCAACTGGATCTTTAGACAGTTGTGAGCTGCTATGTGGGTGCTAGGAATTGAACCCGGGTCCTCTAGAAGAGCAGTCAATGCTCTTAACCACTGAGCCATCTCTCCAGCCCCCTAAAAGTATTTCTTATTTGTATAGTTGTTCCACCTGCATGTTATGTCTGTGTACCATACCATACTTGCCTGGTTTCCCCTGAGGCCAGAGGAGGGCATCAGGTCTCCTGAAACTGGAGCCACCATATGGTTTCTGGGAATTGAACCCAGGTCCTCTGGAAGAGCATCCAGTGCTGGCAACTGCTTACCCATCTCTCCAGTCCTCTTTATAAATGCTGAGCCACAAAATAATAATAGAAGCTGTGTTAGTGCTAAGGACTACGGTGAATCAGACTTGGGAAACTCATCTACACTTGTTTCAAAGTAATTAACTAAGCATGTTTGTCTACTTACCGTCACCTCCAAAAACCCACTGAAATGTCAGGAAAAAGTTAAAGGAAAAAAATTGGAGAATACCAGAGTGTTTTCATTAACATCCCAGAAATCTGAGGACTTTAAATAAAGCCATAAGCTAGGTGATATCAAATTGATAGCATTGTTTGCTACTTTCATACAATTTAGGATAGTCATTGGTTCTCAATCTGTGGGGGTCCACATATCCTGCACATCAGATATTTACATTGTGATTCTTAACAGTAGCAGAATTACAGTTACCAAGTAGCTGTGAAATAATTTTATGGTGGGGTCTCCACAACATGAAGAAATGTATTAAAGGGTTGCAGCATTAGGAAATGTCATAACTATTTCTAGTAGAACTTAAAAATAATAAATACCAAACTGAGAGTCAGTAAGGATGGGCTTTGGTACTTGTCTTAGTTTGGCTTTTGTTGCTATGATGAAACACTGGCCAAAAGCAACCTAAGGGAGGAAATTGTTTATTTGGCTTACAGGGCCTAATCACACAGTCCATCTTTGAGGCAAGTCAGAGCAAAAGCAGAAGCACAAATCTGGAGGCAGGAACTGATGCAGACGCCATAGAGTTGTCCCAGGGTTTCTCTGTTGTCTTTCTTATGTTACCCAGCATCACTTGCCTGGTAGTGACAACATCCTTTGTGGACTGAACCCTCTCACGTTTTCTTTAAGCCAATACTTGAAGACTTGCCTCTAGGCCAGTCCTATTTCTCATTTGAGGTTCCTTCTTATTATATTGTGAAATCCTCTTACTTTTTCCTCCCTCAACATGAAGTTAAATGTTCAAAGTTCTTGGAAAAAAGGGTAATAGAAAAAGGTGAAGCAAATTGAAATGCCAGCTGAAATAACTCTATCTAGAACTTGGATTCTAATTGTGATGTGCCGTTATGAGTCAGACTTTACACTTGATCATTTTCTCTTGCTATAGCTACCAAGTAATTGGTACTGTTTTGTTCAGTTTTCACACAGTCTCGGGGCTTTAAAACTTTAAAATCAAGGACACGGCGTTTGCAGTCTACTTCTGAAAGATTAGCAGAAGCACAGAATATAGCACCATCCTTTGTGAAGGTAATTAGTTATTTGTGGTTTAGAAAATAATAAGTAACAAATACTAGGACATCAAAAACTTTAAGTATCTCATTTTTCTGGTTGGTGGAGCGTCCACTCAGTTCTGTCTACCTACAATAATTAACTACTTGTGTATTTGTTGTGCCTCTAAAATCTTTAAAAATGTTTTTGTTTTTGTCTTTATTCTTGACAATGTCGTACATGTATACAATGAAGTATGATATCCACCCCCATTCTCTGCTTCAGCTACCTTTATATCTCCCTCAACATGTCTGCCTCCCAAACTCATGTCTTTAAAGTTACTGGGTTTTTTTGTTTGTTTGTTTGTTTTTTGTAACCTACTAAGTCCAGTTAGTGTTGCTTATATATGTATGGGTGTAGGAGTATCCACTGGAGCTTGAGAAGCCTACCAGTGGCCACATCCTCAGAAAAGAGTAATAGCTACTCAATAATGGGTGGGCCCCGGAGATTGTCTACCCGACCTATGTCAGAATTTTGGTTGGCTTGTTCTTGTGCAGGTAATTTCAGTTGTTGTGAGTTCATGAAAGTTATAACCATGTTATACCCAAAGACAACATTTCACAGCATTCCTCCTTACGTGTTGGTTCTTAAATTCTTTCTGCCTTTTCCTCCATGTTCCCTGCGCCTCTCTAGAGGAGTAGTGTGCATGATATAGAATTCCTGTCTAGGGATGAATGGTCAGTCTCTTCTTAGTATTATTACAGTTTTGTATTGCTGCATTGACTACTGTGCTGTGCAAAAAGAAGCTGACCAAGGTTGAAAGCAGGCCAGGTCTATGTGTATAAACATAAATTAATATTTAGAAGATGGTGTTTGGTGACACACACCTTTAATCCTAGCACTTGGGAAGCAGAGGCAGGTGGATCTCTGAGTTTGAAGCCAACCTGGTCTACAAAGCTTGTTCCAGGACAGCTGGGACTGTTAAACAGAGAAACCCTGAATAGAATTACCAAAATAAAAAGCAGATGTTTACCCTAGGACTTATAACCATTCTTACCATGGGCTTTTTGAGCAGGATTAAGGTACCAGGCATGGAACTCCCTTCTGTGGAACAGGTCTCAAACCCAGAGAGAGGTTGGGCACCCCATTAGCAGCCACGCCTCTGTTGCACAAGTAGGCATTTCTTGCGTGGCTAGTAGATATTGGAGCATGCAGGGTTTAGATCTGGTTAAAACCACTGATGTACTTTCTCTCTAACCACCTACATTGCACCTTTCAACACTGAAAACTAGCAATTAGGGGTGAACTTGATCAGTCATTTTGAGATTGATTTTTCTATGTCCTGTGTCCAAGGTGTGCAGTATCTTCAGCCATTGAGGTTTACCTAGTAGTTATGGTGGGTAACTAAGAGTAATTAATGGCACTATCCTGTGTTTTAGAAATCTCTAAGACCTCTCTGACTACATGTACCTTGTACTGTCACTTGATTGCTTATACGTTCTGAGAATTGCATTGTCCATTCATGCAGGATAGTTCCATTGGGCTATTTTTTAAGTTAGTTTGAAATTAGTATACTAGCTACTGGTTTTTCATAAGACTTTTGCATACATCCTTGGTTTTGGTTAACCCAACAACTCCCTCCTCTCCCCCATCCATATCTGGTTAAGTCTTTAGCCTCTACTATCCTCCCCTCTTCATTCATTTCACATGTGTTTTATTATACCTCCAAATATTTTTAATTGGCCTGTGAGTTTATAGCTTTCCATATACTTCGTGTTAGCCCTCCTTCCATTTCCAGCTTTTCCCCATACTCCTTACCCTGCCCTGTTAGAGCCTTTGTGCTGCCACTATTCCACCTTTCTCCTTTTACCTACAATATACTTAAATGATATACTTAACTCTTCCTTAAGGTATGATAGTTTCCTCCCAACTCCCTTCCTCCCAAAAGGCCCCTCTTTGGTTTCTTGGTTTCTACTTGGACTTCAAGTTAAATACACAAAACAAGATTTATAGCTCAAATCTGCATAATGGAGAGAACATGACTTTTGTCTTTCTGGGTCTGTTACCTTAGTAAAATTTTTCCACTTCCATACATTTAACTACAAATTTCATTTGCCTGTATACCTGAGTTCACTGTGTATATGCATCATATTTTTCTTTTTTGAGATATAGTTTCCCTACATATCCCTGGCTATCCTGGACCTCACTACGTAGACTAGGCTAGTGTCAAACTCAGAAGAGATTCACCAGTCTCTGCTTCTCAAGTGTGGGGATTAAATGCATACACCACCATGCCCAGTCTACGTTTTTCTTATCCATCCATTAACATGTGGTTGATTCCATTTCCTTACTGTTGTAGTAGAGTAGTAATGTAACTATTTCTGTAGCAGAATATAAAGTCAGTTGGGTATATGCCCGTGGCTATAGCTCAGCCATGTGGCAGTTGTAGTTTTAGTTTTTGAGGATTCTCTAGATTGATCCCCAGAGTGGCCATTCTAGTTCCCGCTTCCAGCGACAGTGTGGGAGAGATCCTTCTTGCCCATGTCCACACAGCATTTGTTGTCATTTGTAGTCCTCAAATCTTAAAATCCTTTCAGTTTCCTTGATGACTACTAAGCATGTTTTAAAGCATTTAGGAACTGCTTATATTTCCTTTGAGAATTTTCTGTCCAGGTCGTTCCATTGCCCAGTTTTTGATTGGACTGTTTATTTTCTTAATGCTTGGTATTTTGAGTTCTTTGACCTGTTCTAGACAGTAACTCTGTCAGATAAATTGCTGGGAGATTTTTCTCTCATTCTGTGGGCTGTACCTTCGTTTGCTTGAAGTTTCTTTTGATGCACAGAAACTTTGCAGTTTCACAAGATCCTATTTGTTGACTGTTGTTCTTCTGTGCTACTGGAGCCTCACTCAGAACTGTGGTCATGTCCGCCTGTGCGCAGAGCAGAGGCACAGGCCTCCGTTCTTCTCTTCCAGTTTCAGGGTATCAAGGCTTAAAGGTCGATTCACTTAGGGTTGAATCATGTACAGGATTAGAGATAAGGTTTCTGGGTTTTTTTTATATGTTGTAGTCCAGTTTCCCAGTACTGTCTGAAAGAGCTGTCCTTTTCCCAGTGTATCCTAATAAGTATCATTGGGGAAGTGGTGGTCCTAGGGATTGAACCTAGGTTTCATGGTTTCTAGCCAGGTGATCTACCACTGATCTATACTACTAACCTGAAATGTTTCTCTTTTGTTATTGTTTTGTTTGTTTGTTTGCGGGGGGCTGGGGGATAGGGGGGATATCTTGCTTTTTAGAGACAGGATCTCAGTCTGCCGCACAGGTGGTTCTGGATCTCAATGTGTAGCCTAGTCTGGCCTCAAACTTAAGGCAATTCTTCTGCTTCAGATTCCCATACCTTATTTCAAGTGTGAACCACTTTGCCCAGCTAACGTTTCTTAAATCTTTCCCTTCATCCTTGTTGCATTGCTGTTCATAGACATTTTAACATTTTATTGCCTCAATTATTCTAGCAAGTACTCATTTGATACCTTGCTTCTATCTGTAGTTGTGTTTGGTTATTTTTTTTTTTTTTTACTCTTTGATCTTTGGGGGCCCACCACTCAGCTCCCAAATAATTGCACATAGTCTTACTTGTGAATGCCCAACTTAGCTTGGCTTGTTGCTAGCCAGTTCTTCTTAAATTATACCACCTACCTTTTGCCCCTGGTCTTTTACCTTTCTCTATTTCTGTATATCTTTTCTTTCCATCTTATGCCGTGTCTGGCTGGGTAGCTGTCCCTTGACATTTTCCTCTCTTCCTTTTCTCACTACTCTTCTCTATTTCTCCTATTTAATCTCTTAAATTAAAGAGCAGCGCTGCCTGTCTCCTGCCCAGCTATTATTGGTCATTCAGCTCTTTATTAGACCAATCAGGTGTTTTAGGCAGGCAAAGTAACACAGCTTCACAGAGTTAAATAAATGCAATATAAAAGAATGCAACACATATTTTTCACTATTAAATAAATATTCCGCAGCTTAAACAAATGTAACACATTTTCAGCTAATATTCCACAGCATATATTCTTGCTACTTTCAATCTTGCCTCCAAACTTGTATCATCGTTTCTTAAATGATAACCTAATTAATTTGGATATTCTGCTTTCTTACCCAACTCAGTCTTATTTAACAATTTGTTTTATTGCACTTATTGACCATTTTTCTGTTCTCAACCTTGAATATGCTGGTCACTAAATACCCTTATTTTCTTGGCATTGACTCTTACCAAATTTTTTTAGACATTATTTTATATTCTTTCAAATTGTTCATTCATTATGTTTATTCCCTGTGTGTGTATTTGGTTTTGTTTTGCTTTCGTGTGTGTGTGTGTGTGTGTGTGTGAGAGAGAGAGTGGGGGGGGGAAGAGAGGGAGGGAGAGAGAAAGGGAGAGAGAAAGGGAGAGAGAGAGAGAGTTTGCATCAGCTCAGGCTGGCCTTGAACTCATAATCTTCCTTTTCAACTGCTGCAATAAGACCCATTACATGGTGCCCACCTGTATGACTTTCAGGAAGGAGGGTGAGGAGATTGGAGACATGGGTGGTCTCATATAGCCCACACTAGCTTCTAACTCTTTGTGTATCTAAGGATTGCCTTAAACTTAGGATTCCCCTGCCTCAGCCTCTCATGTGCTAGCATTGCATATGTTTGCTGACAAGCCTAGTTTATATAGTTCTAAACTGAAGGTCTCATGTATGCTAAGCAAATATTGCCAGCTAAAATATATCTACAATCCTCTCTCTATGTGTGGTTTTGATGTTCCATTCTTCTGACATTTTGGTTGCAAGCCTCACCTTTAATGGCTTCATCTCTCTGGCCCCAGTGTACCATTTTCAGTAAGGTATTTCTGTTTTTTACAGATAGCATTTATTTTATTGTCATATCTACTGCTTCTAGCAGAATATCAAAATTATTTATAAAGTATACCTGTTTGACTTTGTCCAATAGACAGAAAATCTTCAGAACGCTGCCTTCTTTATGTTTACATCTTTATTTATCTATTTTAGGTTTTTTGAGCAGGGTTTTTCTATATAGCTCTGGCTGTCTTTAAACTCCTTTTGTAGACCAGGCTGGCCTCGACCTCACAGAGATCTGCCTACCTCTGCCTCTAGAGTACTGGGAGTAAAGGTGTGCGCCACTACTGTCCGTCCTTTTTGTATCTTTATAACTCTGCTGTATTTTCTTTGATTTTTAGGGATTTCTGTTGCGGGACAGAGGAACAGATCTTGAGAGTTTGGACAAACTTATGAAAACTAAAAACATACCTGAAGCTCACCAAGATGCATTTAAAACTGGTTTTGCAGAGGGTTTTCTCAAAGCTCAAGCTCTCACACAGAAGACCAATGGTATGATATGACATAGGCAGAACACTTGAGAGGATGCTTAGTCCTCTGTTTAAAGTGTTACAAAACATTTCTTAATTTTTAAAAAAATTATTGTGTGATGTGATCCGTGTGTGAAGGTAAGCTGCTTGTACCACAACATATATGTGGAGATCCCATGACCTATGGAAACTGCTTCTTTCCTTCTGCTTTCATTCCTTCCACTGTCAAGCTCAGGTAAGGTTTGCTGACAGGCTCGTTTACCTGCTAAGCCGTCTCACTGCATCACAGAAACTTTTCTAAGATCATCAGTCTGAACATTGGTCATGGTCTACTGTAAAACTTATGATTGCTTAAACGTGGAAATAGAAATAAAAACAAAGGATAGAAATTGTGCCTTAGTAGATACAGGATTATTAGGAAAAGTTATGGCTACCATCTAATTTTTGACAAAGGTAAAAAACATGCATTAGGAAAAATTAACCTTTTTAACTAGTGGTGCTGAGAGAAATGAATATTAACATAGAATAATGAAATGAGATTTTTATATTTTATCTTATACAAAAATTAATTAAAAATGTAAGATCTAAAACTCAGACTTCCAGAAGAACACACAAGTACGACACTTTAAGGTCCAGGAAAGGATTTTCTGAGATGAACTCCAGCAGGTGAGGACGTCCACAAGGTGACAGGTGGGAGTGTCTGAAATTACAAAACTGCCACAGCAGAAGGATCAGGAGAGTAAACTTCACCAGTGTCTAGAATCTGTTCAATTCTTATTCACCATAAAACTTAACCATCTGATCAGTAAATGGCTAAATGTACTGATCAGACAGTTCTTAAAGTATATGAAAAAAGTTTCAACTTCTTCAGCCACCGAGGAAATGCAAATTTAAACTCCATTGAGATTATCTTCAGTCAGAAATGGCTGTCATTAAGAAAAGGAACAACTACAGGTACTGATCAGAGAGTGACAGGAACCTTTGTACAGTGCTCATGGCAAGGAAAACTGGTGGAGCCCTTAGGAAAATCAACATGAAGATTCCTTAGTAGACTAAAAATTGAACTGACTATGGTCCAGCTGTACTTACTGTTTTTGCTGTTTTATACAAAGATATCTAAACATGGCATTGAGATGTTTTGTGTCCATGTTTACTTATGCTCCAGTCACAATAGCTGAGATATTGGATCCAGTCTAAAGGCCTGTCAACAGATGATGTCTGAAAATACGTGGTATTTATATACTGGGATTCTACTTAACCTAAAGAGAAGAAAATGTCACTTGCAGGAAAATGCATAGAAGTGGATATTGTCATCTTAAATTTAATAAGCCAGGCTCAAAAATATTGCATGTTTATTTTTATGCAGAATCTGAATTTCTGTGTGAGGATTCATGTATGCGTGTGTGATATGTATATATAGGTATTTATGTGTATGATAAATGAGGGGAAGGCATAAAAAGTGCATGTATTTCACATGCAGAATTGAAGTTGAACTATATGAGACACATGTATATAAATAACTTGAAAGTAGAAGGCAACTGTTTAGGAGAAGGAAGGTAACCAGTAAAGGAGCGCACACACACACACACACACACACACACACACACAGAGAGAGAGAGACAGAGACAGAGAGAGATCTTACTCTATGCTAGATGGATTTTTTTAATGGCTCACACTCAGTAAACCTGAGAAAACTATACCAATAATCCAATAATACTGGCTTATTGTTAACAAGCTTGCTACTTAAATGCATGTTAGTCAGGACCTGGGGGCACAGGGCAAGGTGAGTGGTAGAAATGTACTTTCAACTTTTCTGCAAACTTAAACATGGAAAACAATTGGTTGTTATTCTGAGGGTTTAACCTAGGGCTTCATGCATGCTAAGCAGATATTCCCATTGGAGAGCATTTATTTTCAGCTTAAAGTCTAACTTACTAACCAAATGCAAAACACAATAATAATATAGTATTAAAGGTACCATAAAGGTGTTATAGTTCATTAATTCCATTTAATTCAAGGCTTTTTCCTCTTGCAGATTCCTTAAGGCGAACTCGTCTGATCGTCTTTGTTTTGCTCCTGCTTGGCATTTATGGACTCTTGAAAAACCCATTTCTTTCTGGTAAAGACTTACTTATCTGAGTTTATTTCCTTTTCAAACATCTGGTTTTTGTACCCTTTACTATTGTATCACATATTTTACTATCCTATCAAATTTTCCTTTTGTAGAACTTAAGGTTGTTGTTAACTGGGGAAGAATATTTGAAAAGTAAGATAAACCATTTAGTTTGGTTTAAAATAATTAGTGTGCAATTTTGTTTATGCTGGGTTTAAAGTAATGATTTCAAAGTTTTATTTCTGTGACCAGGTGTATCAAAATGGTAAGTTATTAAATGAATAATTTTAAAAATTAAGAGTATCACGGTTTTTGAAAATGCTGACTCCTGGACCTGACTCATATAGAGTAAGCATCTCTCTCTCTCTCTCTCTCTCTCTCTCTCTCTCTCTCTCTCGTGTGTGTGTGTGTGTGTGTGTGTGTGTATGCTCCCTTTACTGGTTACCTTCCATTTCCTAAACAGTTGCCCTCTACTTTCAAGTTTTTTATTCCTAAATCAATAAACTCTAAGCCTGTATTATGGCTAGGAACCTCCATTTAATATATTCCTCATAAGATTTTTATTTACAAAAATGTGATCATCATTGATTTAAAGATTTTCTTAAACCTTATTTTTTTTTTTTTTGACAAGGCTGAGTGCTAGGATTCCTGACATGTAATCGCATGTCCAGTTTATGGGGTACTGGTGTTCATGCTTGCTGCATGAACACCATGCCAACAGAGCATTAGCTCAGCTTTGAAAAAATTTGGTTTGAGACAAGAGCTCATGGTCCTCCTGACTAACTCCTGTGTGCTAGGATGACAGCCTTACCGCCACACCTGCCTTGCTTGTTTTTACATAGCAGAATAGAAGCTAGGTACAGGAGAGCACTCTCTCACGGAGTGACAGTGGAAGATGGGCAGAGAGATCATGGTGCCAGTCTCCGTTTTAGACAATCTCCATTTCTAAAGCCTCTAAAGAAGACAGTGCTTCCTGTGACATATTTTCCTATTCAGGTGACTGAAAGGCCCATTTGGGTTGACCTTTACTGAGGAGTTAATATAATATATTCTTATTCTTTTTTAAAAATTTGTGTGTTTCACCTCATGAATGTGTGTGTACACACATGTGCCTAGTTCCTGTGGAGGCCAGAAGAGGGCGTTGGGTCCCCTGGAACTGGAGTTAGATGTGGTTGTGAGATGTCCTGTGGGTGCTAGGAACTGAACCCAGGTACTCTATAAGAGCAGCTAGTGCTCTTATCCACTGAGCCATCTCTCCAGCCCTCTATATCCTTCTTCTTTATCAGCTCCAGTTAAATAGTAATCTTGTAAAGTTGGGTATTTGGTGATGACCTTCTGCTTAATTCAGAATAAGACTTAGCTCTCTGATGGAGGAAGGTCATTGGCTAATAAAGGAACTGCCTTGGCCCATTTTATTGGTTAGAGGATAGGTGGGAGGAGTAAACAGAACAGAACGCTGGGAGGAAGAGGAAGTGAGCTCAGAGTCTCGACAGCTCTCCTCTCGGGAGCAGACGCCTCAGGGAGACGCCATGCCCCGCTCCCGGGATGAAGCTCTGACCCAGGATGGACATAGGCTAGAATCTCCCTGGTAAGCGCACCTTGGGGTGCTACACACAGATGATTAGAAATGGGCTAAATTAATATGTGAGAATTAGCCTAGAAGAGAATGGGCCAAGCAGTGATTAAATGAATACAGTTTGTGTGTTGTTATTTCAGGCATAAGCTAGCCGAGCAGGCGGCCGGGGTGCAGCACCCGCCGCCCCTATTACTACAGCTCTCATAGTTTCGACCAGTAGTAATCCTTCAGTTTTAGTTCTTGGTTTTAAAAGCTGCTGAATTTTAATGACCTTCAAGCCTGATAATATCTAACTATCAAACTAGCTACTTAGCAATACCCCTTGAACAATTGAGACCCTAAAAATCACTTAGATGGGTATCTCGGTCTAGCTTAATGTTTAAAATAGGGTATTAGACTGGTGTTTAAGTTCTCTACACTTAGTTATTTTAAGGCCTTAGAAATCAAAAGAACTTAGATTATGGAGTTATTTCTGCAGGGTTATCTGAGAAGGATCAATAACAGCAGTTCAGAGACTCACAGGGTGACCCGTGAGATTATAACAGGTGTAACCCATTTCCACCATGAAAATTAATGAGATCCAATTCCAAACCTGATTTTATAAGTATCCAGCGTGTGTGTTTGATGGTGTACACCTTTAATTCCAGCAAGAAGCAGGTATATCTGTAAATTGGAAGCCATCCTGTTCTATATAATAATTTCCAGGCCAACCAGATCTACACAGTAAGACTCTGTCTCCAAAAATAAAGTCAATCAAACAAAAAGCAATAATAAAGTTTGTTTTGGTTTCTGGTAATAGGAGGGCTGGCATGGTAACTAGAGATAAACAGGAAGCTGGTTGATCACATTTCATCTCACAGAAAGCAGAGAATAAACTGGAAGTGGGTTAAGGCTTCATGTACTCAAGTTTCCATAACCTCCCTAAGCAGCATCACCAACTGAGGACCGAGTGTTCGAATACCCGTGCCTATTTGGAATATTTCTTATTTAAACCATCACAGCTGTTAGTCCGCAGAAGGCCCTAATTATCCCTATATAGCTTGGCTACAGATTGGCTGAAAGAGCTCTGTGCTCTAGGGTGAAGATGTGTCCTAGATACAATGTCTTGGGATAGTTGGGCCCTGAGCTTAAAGACTCAAGAGTCTTTGTCACCAAGTATGTTTGTTACTATTCTCACTGCTGAAACACAATATCCTAACCAAAGCAGCTTAAGAAAGCTTTAATTAGTTGGCTTATGGTTCCAGGGCACAGTTTATCATGGCTGTAGGGACTTCAGGTAGCTGGTCGCATTGCAGCTTCAGTCAGGTATGGAGGAAGGTGAAATTCTGGTGTTTCCTTTACTTTCTCCTTTTTGCTCATTGCAGGACCTTCACTTTGATTTAGGCTGTTTTTCTTATCTTGACCCAATTTAGAAACTCCCTCGTAGGCATGCCAGAAGTATCTCACCTAGATCCTGTCAAATCAACAGTGATAATCCTCACAGCATTGAAGTCCCCATTAGTTATTGTAGTTGGAATAATTCTAAGTTTTTATTGCTGTGATAAAACAATTTGACCATAAACAACTTGGGGAGAAAGAGGTTTATCTGACTTTCACGTCTATGTCATATTATTGAGGGAAAGTTAAGGCAGTGTGTGAGCTTTTTCACACAGATCAGGACTACCTGTCTAGGGATGGTGCTACCTGCAGTGGGCAGAGTGAGCCCTTCTACATCAGCTGGCAATCAAACAGTGCCCATAGATCAAGGCAATTGTAATTGAAGGTTCCTCTTCCCAGGTGACTCTAGGTAGTGTCAAGTTGACAAATCTAACTAGAACATCAGGGTTCACACTTAGGAAAAGCATGAGATAATTATAGTCTGACGGCCGTGAATGCCCTCCCTGGTGTGTTGGTAGCCCACATTGGGGTGTGGCGGGAAACCTTATAAGAACTGAGTCGGTCTTTGTCCTTTTAAAAATTCTAATGTAGTTCTTGTTTTATATTATTGTTAATCTAGTTTTTGTCTGTGCTTTACTGCTGGATATTTAAAACAATTACAGGTGGCCAAAATTCAGTCTATTTTCTTTTTATTGTGAAGGCTTCTTAGGGTTACTTCTAGGGACTTAGTGGAGCCCCTTGGCTTCTTTAGTTTTTCCTCCACCCATCTGTGCCATCTTCTGGGATGGGTCAGGCTCTGCTGAACACATGTATTCTCATGGAAACATCAGAGACATTCTGTCTGAAATGACCTTTGTATTTGCAGATTGTATGCTGGTTGGAGTCCTAGGGACTTTCCTAGATCTGATGGAGAGGGCAGTGAATGACGAGTTGTAGGACTCGTAGGACTCTCTTAGGGTGTTCTCTTCTCTCCTGGGTTCTTGCTGACTTATATCTTGGGCCAATTATTGACTGTCCTCTAATGCCCCTTTATCTTCATTGGCTTTAGTTCCTAAGTATGACCAAGTGCAGCCAAGGACAGTGAGCATCAATCGTGAAGAATGAAGAGCTGTTTCAAATTTATATTTGTAACATTTAGATAGGGATTGAGAAAAACCCATTTAAAAGTAGCTCTAACACAGGAGGAAAACAATTGCTGACTACCCTAAGGAACCATTGGAAATGAGACTTGTTTTTCTTTCAGGTTAATCAGAGAAACTTAGGCTTCTAAGACATGCAATTTTTCTAGATTTTGATATCAAATACCCACATGTATTTCTTCCTGTTAGTTCGCTTCCGGACAACTACAGGACTTGATTCTGCTGTAGATCCTGTCCAGATGAAAAATGTTACTTTTGAACATGTTAAAGGGGTAAGTTAAGATTTCTTTGCTTTCTTTGTAATTTACCTTATTGATATTCTGCATTGGACTTCCATCTGGTTAAACCAGTTGTCCCAAACTTTTTTTGCAATTTAAGGCTATGAGCCCTGTTTGCATTGCAGAAAGGGTTGAGGAAGATATTGGTATGATGATTATTTAAAACTTGAGTCCTCAGTGTGGCAGGCCCTCTCTATTCTGACTTGAGTTTTACGGTTACATGCTTGCTTTGATTTGAATTCCTGCTGCTAGAAAGATGGTTTAGTGGTTAAGAGCCCTTTCTTTTCTTGACAGCACCCCCTATGCCCAGCACCCACATTGAGTAACTCATAACTCTTGCCCCAGTGGATCTGACTCCTCTTCTGACCTCCATGCACATGCCCCACACAGACACACATACACCATCAAAATGAAAGTCAGTATTTAGAAAACATAGAATTCTTGTTGAGCTGTTTTTGGTTGAGTTATTTTAAGTTTCTATCTGCAGTGGGGATGAAGGAATGTCTGAGTGTAAAACTAGAGACAGGCAAAAAACTAAAAACATTCGTTAATGAAGTAGCTTCTGACAAATGTAAATTCATAGGAGCAAAGTAACTTGTAGGTTTGCTATTACACAGTTTTCTCAAGTCTTCAGAAATGTACATAAGGGCTAGAGAGATGGCTCAGCGGTTAAGAGCATTGCCTGCTCTTCCATAGGTCCTGAGCTCAATTCCCAGCAACCACATGGTGGCTCACAACCATCTGTAATGAGGTCTGGTGCCCTCTTCTGGCCTGCAGGCAGAATATTGTTTACATATAAATAAATATTACAAAAAAAAAAGAAATGTACATAAGAATCATTTCTTGCCCAGGATTTTTGAGTATGTAAGTACATTTATATGGAGCTGCTTTAAAAACTAAGAACTGTTTAGAACGTCATTATCTACCTCACCCTGTAGCTTTTCTGTTGCTCAACTGGAGGTACCCTTGCCACAGAGATAGGGACAGGATATTAGTTAGTTGAGAAGTGAACAGTGTTTCCTGTCTCTTGCTTCATTCTTAGAACTTTAAATTGCCGTTTCACCCATTATTTTAAGTTAGATATGTTTTAGTCTTTCAATGTGCAGTAAGATGTTCTTTTTAAATAACTCAGCAAATCTTTTGAAGTTCAATATACTTGCTTAAAAATACACAATTAATAAATTTCAAGAATGAGCACATAGTTTTCATCAGTTCTTAGCCCAACAAAGACCGTGAGAACCCCAGAGCCCCCCAGCCTCTTCTGGTTATTGTCCCTACCACTGTTATCCAGTCAGGGCTCTGCTTCCATTTTTTTGCTTGTTTTAGGAGCAGCAGGATGCATCGAATATCCTGTTTTGCATCTTTCTTCTTTTGCCCAACATGATGATTTTGGTTGGGGTCTGGCCATGCTGTGTAGAGCAGTCATTCACGTATCCTGATTGCACAGTTTGGCTTATGTGGCTATCGAAATTTGCTCTTTTTAACTAACTTAGACATTTTTGGTTTTTTTATAGTTTGGAACTCTAATATTGTATGTACCTTGTGCATTTTGGTGAACATGTGTCCTTTTTCCTGGGGCTGGTCATGAGTACAACTTTATTTTTAATTATTATCATTACAAAATTTTAGTAAAAATTTAAGTGATTTAGTCAGAATAACTTTCAAAGTCCATTGGAGAACTAAAACAAACAAACCAACCTTTTTTTTTTTTTTTTTTTTTTTTTGGATTTTCGAGACAGGGTTTCTCCGTAGCTTTTTTGGTTCCTGTCCTGGAACTAGCTCTTCTAGACCAGGCTGGTCTCGAACTCACAGAGATCCGCCTGCCTCTGCCTCCTGAGTGCTGGGATTAAAGGCGTGTGCCACCACCGCCCGGCTTAAACAGACCTTTTCTTGTTCTAGTAATGATGTTTTCTGTAAATAGTTTTGTGAAATTTTCTAGAAATATAATCATGACCTAAACAGTTTAGGTTTTCTGATTGCTCTTTCGCCTTATGCTGTTTTTTCTAATAGTTTCAGCTTAACTCTGACCAATATATTTGACTTGTTTTGCCTTCTTAGTAAAAGTAGGAACTTCAAATGACTTTTGTTGGCATAATAAGGATGCCATGTAATTGGAAATAAGGATTAGAAAACCTTTACCATATTAAAAAAAATGTGTTACCAAAAAAGGCCAAATTCACTCGTAGCTACATTAAAAATATGATTACCAAAGAGGAAACCTTGATAATCTAACTTTTATTTGGATATTTGGTAAATTGCACCATTTAAGGTGGAGGAAGCCAAACAAGAATTACAGGAAGTGGTTGAATTCTTGAAAAATCCACAAAAATTTACTGTGCTTGGAGGCAAACTTCCCAAAGGTAAGATATTTTCCTTTTGTCATAATTGGTGTAAATCATAGAGTAATAGATTACAAATTTTATTTGCCCATATTAGAATTGAGTAGGTTCAGTTCCTAATTTTTGTTTTTAAAAATACGTGCTTATTCCACACATAAAGTTCTGTGCCTACTTTCTAGTAAGACATGATACTTCTTTAAATGCTTAGCTGTACATTCACCAAAAAGGGTGTTTTTAGTTAAATTTTTAAAAAAACTTTACGCATATGGATATTTTGCCTGCATGTATTCCTGCCTACTGTGTGTTTGCCAGGTGCCAGTGGATTCAAGACAAGAGCATTAGATCACCCAGGACTAGAATTACACGGTTTGTGAGCTGCCATGTGGGTGCTAAGAATTGAACCCAGGCCCTCTAAATCTAAAACACTGAGCCATCTCTCCAACCTCACATAAAGTTGTTTTTTTTCTGTAGCTTTAAAACTAATGCTTTTACATGGATATAAAACTGTTAACTTCACTACTTCATACAAAAGTTCAGCATTTGTTCAGCATTTGCTCTAGTAATGATCTTTCAAATGTCACTACCCCTATCTGGGTCCGGCACCAACTCAGGATCATACTGAGCACTGATGTTTTTGTTCTCCTTTTGTTTTGTTCTTGTACTGGAGAGCAAACTCACTTCCCTTGTACATAGTAGGTAAGCACTGAGCTACACTCCTACTCCTTAGAATTTCCTTTTTTAATGTGAGAATTCTTGAGGATTTCTGAGAAGTGGGAACTGTGGAAATTGTCCTTATGATCTTTACAGTTATGAAGACTACATGCTAATTATTTGTAACATTATACCTTTATGTAAACTTTTTTTTTCTATTAAAAATAGCAGTTTGATGACCACTCTAACTAACCCTGCTTTGTCCTTTAGCCGAATTATTTACTTGGAATATGTTTCTAATGGGCAGTTGGGTCTATATAGTTTATCCAGTATGCACAAGCATAAGATTTGATTTCCACCATGGTATAAACTGAGCCTGTAATCCCAACACTTGGGAGATAGAAGCAGGAGGATCAGAAATTTGAGGTTGGCCTGAAAAACAGGAGACCCTTTTCTAAAGAAAAAAAGAAACAGATTTCTAGGAATGAAATTACTTTGTTAAAGATTAATTTCTTTGTTGTCTTCAAAGGAAGGTTTCAGGCTTGTAGTTTTAATCCACAGTCCTAATGCATCCCTGAGGTTTGAAAGGTGAGTCTAGGCATACAGTGCATGGTAGCACAAGCTTGTCTCCTCACAGTAACCAGAAATCAAGGAGTAGAGGGCAGAGTGGAGAGCATGGTATAGCATCCAAGACACATCTATCCCCTAAGGCATGTCTCCAGTGACCCACCTCTTCCCACGAGGTTCCTCTCTGAGTTTTAACAGTTTTGCCATAGCACCAGTAGCTTAGGGAAACCTTTAACATACAGGTATTTGGTAGCTGTGTTAAATGATCCAAAGGCACTGCAGGTTTAAGGCTAGATTTTAGACCACTGAGCATCACTTCTGGAAACTTCTGGAAAAGTTTCCTTAAACTTTTCCCACTTAGGGGTACAGTGATGTAATAGCATAGAGAGAATATTTAAAACTATAATTATACTCAATTTCTTATTAATTTATGGAAAATTTTTGAAGTATACACTAAGATATGTCATAATTAATAAGCAGCTTAAACCAGTTGGATATCACTTAAAACATGGTAATACTAATGTAAACTTTATACTGTTTTTGAGCTTGTTTTTAGTTTTTTAATATTGAAATGTAACATCACTATAGTTTTGTTGTTTTTTAATGTAATTACAAGAGGTAAACAGATCAGGAATTCTTTTCCAGCTTACTAAGGGAAAAGCTTATTGGTATGAAAACTTAAGTGTTTGGGAAATCTTAGAATATTAGCAGTTAATACTGATGTATTCTCACCATTCTGTCATATAATTTTCTCAGTGTTTGCCTATATGTGCATTTCATTTCTCCCTGGAATATAAGAAAGCTGTAGACATCAACTATGTGTCACCTACAAATAAAGACATTGCTGTAATCTTATCTAATTCAGCCCAAATTAGTATTATTTCTTTAATATCATTGTTTTTTAAATTTTTTATTTTATACCAAATGGCTAGAAAATAGTTTTTTGGTTGGTCTTTAATGGAACTATATTACCAAGATTTTTCCATTATATTTGACTGCATATCTTTCTTTCATTTTTTTTTTTTGTTGTTGTTGTTTTTTGTTTTTTGAGATGGTTTCTTTGTGTAACCCTGGTTGTCCTGGAACTTGTTTTGTCAACCAGGCTGGCCTTGACCTCACAGATATCCACCCACCTCTGCCTCCCGAGGGCTAGAATTAAAGACGTGTGCCACCACTGCCCAGTTTGGCTGCATATCTTTTAGTGTGAGTTTTATGCTGTACAAAATGAGTACTCTGTATTCCTTTGTCTTCATTTTCTTTCTTGTTTTACTTGTTGATGTGTGAATTTTACATATATGTTTATGTCTGTTCGTTTGTTTGTTTGAACCAGAGTCTTATTCTGTACCTGGCTGGCCTAAAGCTCCTTATGTAGTATGTAGACCAGGCTGTCCTCGAATTCACAGAGATCCACCTGTTTCTGCCTCCCTAGTGCTGGGATTAATGGTGTGCACCACTCCTGGCTGTAAATATTTAAATGGCACAGGAAAATTAGTTTTAGAGAAAATTTTGAAGTGAACAGTAGAAACGTAGTTTCTTTCCCAAGGTTGGCAATATTGATCATTACTGTCATTTCTATTACAGAAATTAATAATTATTAATGTCGAAGGTTCTTATCAAGGGATTTAAAAATAATGGATCATTCTTGTCTGCTTCTTTTCCTTTTAGGAATTCTTTTGGTTGGGCCACCAGGAACAGGGAAGACACTTCTAGCCCGAGCTGTGGCTGGAGAAGCTGATGTTCCTTTTTATTATGCTTCTGGGTCAGAATTCGATGAGATGTTTGTGGGTGTAGGAGCCAGCAGGATCAGAAATCTTTTTAGTATGTTTTGATGTATATTTTAGACAATGTTACATTTTTGTTACTTAGAGAAACAGTAATGTTTTATTTATTTACACTTTTCTTGATAATTTCTTCTATTGAATTTCTGAAATAAATGCGCTTTAGTTTCAAGCAACTTAATGATAGAACTAAAATGGATTTGTAATCTTTATTTAGACAGTTTTATTATTATTGTGTGTATGTATGGGGTGTGTGTGTGTGTGTGTGTGTGTGTGTGATCCATGCAGTCAGTTCTCTTCCACCTTTGAGTTCTGGGAATTTGAACTAAAGTCCATTTTCTACTGAGATATGTTGAAAGCCCTGTATTCTAAAACAGGCTTAATAAGGCTTAGTAGGAATACAAGATGAAGTTAGGGACTATTGAAAGTTAATTCTTAAAGTTTTGGTTTTCCATTTTATTTATTGATTCTATAGCATTATATTAAGAGTTATTAACTTCAATTCCAATTATATTAATTTGTACAGTTGGAAAGAATGGATAGCCAGTTCTCATTTTGTCATGTTCAGTACAACCCCTCCTCCAACATTATTATTTTAGTAAAATGTTTTACTACATAGTTTTTTTTCTACTATGACTTTTTTTGTACTGATAGTCTTAATATTTTTATGATAAAAGGTGTTAATTTCTTTCAACTTACTTGAATCTTTTTTTTGTTTATTTAGGAGAAGCAAAAGCAAATGCTCCTTGCGTTATATTTATTGATGAATTAGATTCTGTTGGTGGAAAGAGAATTGAATCTCCAATGCATCCATATTCAAGGCAGACTATCAATCAACTTCTTGCTGAAATGGATGGGTAATTGAGTCTTTGTTAAATATATGAAATAATTTAAAAGTTAGCATTTATCCAATTTAATGATAATTTAGAGTAACAGGTATCTTCAGCATTTGATATTTACACACTTGATTTTGTGTAAGTTCTTATGAAGGATTTGGTAAAATTGTATAGATATTAAATGTTACATGTAGATAACAGTCATCTCATTTAAGAAGTCAAATTTTTCTTTCATGTTTTTTGTATTACTAATTGATGTATCAGTTTCTCCCGAAATTGTAAATGTATACTTATTTTTAATTTATTATATTTATAAGAGAAAAACAATGATTCAAGCACAAACTGTCTAAAGAAAGATATGGAGGATAGGTATAGCTCAGTCGTAGATCGTCTGCTTCTAGTATACATGAATACCTGGGTTAGAGCCCATAAAGTAAGGATTAATACACTAGTTTCTGTCTAGTTGATGACCGAGTGTTGTGATCAAGTTAAAACTTACATCTGTGTTCATAATACAGAAAGGAAGAAATGTCACTTTGAATGAACTTTTTGTTGTTGTTTTTTGAAGACAGTGTTTCTTTGTAGCTTTGGAGCCTGTACTGGAACTAGCTCTTGTAGACCAGACTGGCCTTGAACTCACAGAGATCCTCCTGCCTCTGCCTCCTATATGCTGGGATTAAAGGCATGAGCCACCACCACCCAGCTTGAATGAACTTTCTTAATGTCAGCATGAGACATTTTGATTAAATAGAGATCTAAAACCAAATAATTTGAATTGGTAAAGTTAAAAACACTTTTTTTGATATTTAATTAGGCACCTGAGTCATTTATGTCAGGTTGTTTTCCTAAGTAACCGTAACAGGTGGTTTGCAATTTATCTAAATGGTTTATTATCAGTTACAGTTAATGATGATCAGCTTTATATATGGGTGTTTTTACATGTAAGCTGTGCTTCAGTCAGTGAAATGGTACTATTTTTTTCCCTCTCTAGTTTCAAACCCAATGAAGGAGTAATCATTATAGGTGCCACAAATTTCCCAGAGGCATTAGATAAGTAAGTATGAAGAGTTCTGTGAAGTACTGTCATATGCTACAACATTGTACTAAGAGAAGAAGTCTACCACAACATACAATCTTACACAGTTCCATTTATAGGGAATGTTTAGAATAAGCAAACCCAGAAACAGATTAGCTACAAGAGGCTTGGGGACTGTGACATAATTACTAGTGGACATAGAATTCCTAAAATAGAAAATTGTTCTAAAATTAAATCAAAGTGATGCTTGCACAACCTAATATATTAAAACCCAAGTGAATTATTTACTTCTCAATAATATTGAAAATATGTATCATATTTAAACAGAAAGCATTTTGAAAGTGAAATTTATAGCATTAAAAGTTTCTTTGTTGGGAAAGGGACTAGAGATGGCTCAGTGGTGAAGAAAGCAACTGTTTTGCAGTGGCTCTCAGTTTGATTTCCATCACCCATACCTCCAGCTTATGGCCACTGTACCTCCGGCTCTTTCTTCTGGCCTCAACAGGCACCTGCCCTAAGATGCACCTGTCCCCCTCCCATATTTAAAAATGTTATAAGAGTTTTTTTTGTGTGATTAGTAGCTTGTCTTTTTTAATACAACAGTCCAGCATTCTAGATAGCAATTGAGAAGGGAGTGTGTATTTTTAATGATTGTTTTACTACTATAATCACATCATTTCTTCTTCTTCTTTCATCCTTCAAGTCCTCCCATGTAATCCCCTCCCCCTTGCAACACACACACAGATGCACACGCACTACCAAACCAGGCCTTTTTTCTTTAATTTTTGATGCTTGTGTGTGTGAATATTCCTAAGTATGTGCATACAACCTATTCAGGGTGTATAGTGTTACTTGTATATATATGGTTTTTAGGTCTGACTATTTAGTATTGGATAATCATTTGGTATGCCTTTCCCTGGGAAAGACTTTTGTTCCTGTTTTCATCATTTTACTTACCTATAATTCTTTGTCTAGGGTTGAGACCTCATAAGCTTTCCCCCATCCACTGTAGCAAAACATGGCATCATCCTTATTGAGGTCGTGATTAGGCAACCATGGTGGTGAGACCCCCTAAGTGTAGGAGATAACCGTCTATATAGGAGCTAACATAGTCTTACAAGTTCCCTGACCCTTTGACTCTTTCAGTCACCACCCCTCTTCCTAAGTGGCCCTTGAACTTTAGGTGTAGGAGCTTTGTTCTGCGTGTCTCAGTTGCTACTGGGCTCCACAACTCTGCATTTTGATCATGTGTAGTTTTCTGTAATGATCGCTGTCAGTTGCAAAGAGAAGTTTCCTTGATGAGGAGTGAAGGTTACACTCTGTGGGTATAAGAACAAATCCTTAGAATGTGCTTAGGGATAGTGCTGGTTTTGTAAAATAGTGGTTGTAGGTTCTCCTTCACGGTTCTTTACTGGCCTTGGGCAACTGAATAGTTTCCAGTCCCAGGCATGACTAAATATAGAAACCACACATCCATCTCCAAATCTTCAGATGTGAGTATATAACCTTGAGTAACTGCACAAATCAAGAAAGCAAAAACAGGACCATCAGAGAAGGGTACAACTGCAGTAGAGAGGATCTGAAGTGGGAATCGGGTAGAGGGAGGGGACTGACGTAGGGGGAGGATAGATAGTGCTGCCTTAGTTGCACATGTATTCGAATGAACCTTTGTTCTGCCTTCTGCTCATTATTATTTCACATCAGCTTACACTGCATAGCCTGGGTTGGTCTAGTACTCCTTAGCTTTTTGAGTCCTGTGGTTGTGGGTGTTCAGTACCCTAGAACCTTCTGAGACTTACTGTCACCGTGCTTTAACTGTGTGAACATTGATATTCAGAAGTCTGTCTTTCTGCCTTATCTTTGGTTGACGTTGTTTCCCTGTCACATGTTTAGTGTATGCTGGCATCTTCAGATTATCAATTTAAATGTATCTTTTTAATTTTCTCTCAGTGCCTTAATACGTCCTGGTCGTTTTGACATGCAAGTTACAGTTCCAAGACCAGATGTGAGGGGTCGGACTGAAATTTTGAAATGGTATCTCAATAAAATAAAGTTTGACAAATGTAAGTTCAATTCCTTGATTCTGACATTAAAATTTCTGTAAAATGGGAATTTATCTAGCCATCCTATTTATGGTCCTTTTTTGGTTTATGCCTCAAACTAGTTAGTTTTTTCATTCTCGTTATTCCCATTTTTATGTGCATTCTTCAGTTTGTGTATATTCTTGAAAGTATTTTATTCTTGAATTCTGATCCCAAAGGAAATTTTGTTTGGGGTTTATAGACAGGCATATATATATTACAAAAAAAGGACTCCATTTAGGAAAAAGCAAAACGTGGAGCAAGGCACATAGACACATGGCATCACTTGAAAACAGGTGACCATAGCATAAGCTGCAGTATTTTCAAGACTGTCTTTAATCAACCTGTTTGTTTCCTATAATAAAGGGAGACCAAGGTGTTTGAAAGTGATATTTAAGAGAACAGAATTTGATGGTGAGCGTGCTTTTTCAATTTGTGGTCAGGCTGGACATTAGCATAGGACATATTTAAGATATATTTATTTGTATATTTATTTATTTATTGTGTGTCACTCACTTTACTCTCTATTGATTGCACAGTTCAGTTAAAAGGCAAAGCTTGTCAAAGTAGATAAAATAAGAACTAATCATGTGGTATATGTAAAATATAAAGACAAAAAGAAAAAGATATGGGACCTTCAATAACAATTAACTAAAAAGAAAGCTATCAAACAATATGAAATTCAGGTGGCAATGTTAAAGGAACCAAGCCATCAAAAAGGCATAATGATTACAAATGAGTACATATTTGGGTTTTTTTGTTTTGTTTTGTTTTGTTTTTGGCGATGGATGGAGATAGAGACAGAGACCCACATTGGAGATATATTTATTTTTATTTTTGTAAACTGTATGTATTTATACCACATGCACAGTACCAGTAGAGGCCAGAAGAGGAGCTGCCCTGTGGGTGCTGGGAACTGATCCTGGGTTCTTTGCAAGAGCAGTTGGTGTTCTTAACTGCTGGGCCATCTCTCCAGGCCCAGTGTAGGTCATATTTGAAGTTTCTAATTTCATTTTTAGTAAGTCCATTTTTTGTTTTGTTTTCAGAAAGTTAATAAAACCTAGAAATTTTCTAGATGTTTTATTGCCAGAAATTATTATTAACAATAACATTACCAATAAATACTACTTAGTATTATTTGCATACAATGGCATTAGTTTCAGTGAATTTAATTTTAGTTTTAAGATATATATTTTAAGTTGTAACTCAGAGTAACTGTGCTTTTTTCTACCTCCAAACGTGAGTTCAGTGGAAGAGCTTCTGTGTAGCAATGGGAGATTCCTTATGCTGTTCTCTTTGTCTGTAGCTGTTGATCCAGAAATCATAGCTCGTGGTACTGTTGGATTTTCTGGAGCAGAGTTGGAGAATCTTGTGAACCAAGCTGCATTAAAGGCAGCTGTTGATGGAAAAGAAATGGTTACCATGAAGGAACTAGAGTTTTCTAAGGATAAAATTCTAATGGGTATGTCTTCCTTCTCATCCCCTTGTTCTGCAGGTCATCTTTTTCTTTCTTTTCACCCTGCCTTGTTTTTTGTTTTTTTTTTTTTTTGTTTTTTTTTTTTTTCTGAAGACTGACTGTCATACCATAATCCAAACTGGTCAGCTGGCCCTCACTTATACTCATGTACATCAGGCTGCCTGTGAACTCATGGTAATCATCTTGCCTTAGCCTCCTGAGTGCTGAGATTACTGTTGTGAACCACAATGCCTCCAGTCTCTGGAATGAGTCCTCATGTATTCTCTGTGTGTGTGTGTCTGTGTCTATGTGTGCGTTTCTGCCTTCCTGTTATCACAGTGAATCATGGGCTAGCCTGGAACCTATTATTCTCTTACCTCTGGAGTTCTGGGATTATAGGCTACTATTTTAGCAGTTGCTAATATAGTATGGTATTTATCTTAGGACCAGAAAGAAGAAGTGTGGAAATTGATAACAAAAACAAAACCATAACAGCCTATCATGAATCTGGTCATGCTATTATTGCGTATTACACAAAGGATGCAATGCCAATCAATAAAGCTACAATCATGCCTCGGGGGCCAACACTTGGACATGTAAGTTTCCTATAGACCTACCCCTACCCAGTGACTGTGGTTTGAACCCAAGAGACTCAGGCATGGGAATCTGGCTCTCAGCATTGAACCATGTACAAGTTTAGTTTAGTTGTGCTTGCTTGTTTGCTTGGAGACAGGTCTCACTTCTCACTTTGTAATCCACTCTGTAACTTAACTCTGTGTACCCTGGCAGGCCTGAAACTTGTGGTAATCCTCCTGCCTCACTTTTACAAGTCCTGGGATCACATGTTTGAGCCACCTTGCCTTCTGTACCTCATTTTCTTATTTTAAAATTCACTTTCAAATAAAACTTTCTAGAAGCTTGTTTAGGGAGACTGTGACTTCCCAATGATTTTTTTATCCTTTTTGATTTCTTGAACAGTATTGAAATAAGATACATTTGCTATAATTGATCAGAGTAGTTTTATAATATGTTTCAGGTTACATATTTCCACAAAAATACAATTGAAGAGTGATTGTAGACTATAACTTTAAATATCTAAATAAACTACTAGAGATAAAGACACATCTTATGTCATAGCAACTGGTTCTGTAGTTCTAAGATGCTTCTCAGTATGTGCTTCGTTCTTGAATCTTTCTGATGTATGACTGGTTGAATATTTTTATGTAGCTGGAAAAAAAAAGTCCCATTGCAGCATTATCTAGCTATTTTTTGTAAGATGCACCTGTACAGGATTTTCTTTGTTTTTCATGTTGGTTTCACGTCATAAAGCTTTCATGTATTAAGTTACCTGTTGACCATGTCTATCAAATAGTGTCTGGAAACACTGAACAGCTTTGATTATGAGTGTACCTATTTCAGAAGTGTGTCTGAATGCCTTTCCTTTTTATTACGTGGTTATTATTAAACCGTATAGGTTTCACTATTGCCTGAAAATGACAGATGGAATGAGACTAGGGCCCAGCTGCTTGCACAAATGGATGTTAGCATGGGAGGAAGAGTGGCAGAGGAGCTTATATTTGGAACTGATCATATTACAACAGGTTGGTTTTTCATAGTATATTACTTGAAATATTCATATTTATTCTTTTAATGATTTTCAGAAGGTATTTGTTTGTTTGTTTATGTCTAGGTGCTTCTAGTGATTTTGATAATGCAACGCAAATTGCAAAGAGGATGGTTACCAGATTTGGAATGAGTGAAAAGGTAGTTTATTTCCCATGTCATTCTTTGATAGACTTATGAATTGATAACATTCTTTTTCATTCTCTGGTTCCTAATTCAAGACTTAATTCTAAGTATTCCTCTGAGTAGTAATAGAGATTTTTTTCTACTTAGACCTCTTGAATTAATAAATTGCTAAATTAAATTATTTAACTCTTTCATCTTTCTGAACTTACTTACATTTTTTATTTCATTGTAATCCTAGATTACATTGTAATCTAGATTTGGGAGAGCTGTCAGTTTTCTGAGAAGACACTTAAAGTACTTTAATTTTCTATCATACCCTCATTTGCTATTTTGATTTGTCCTTATGGTTTCCGTAGAATGATATTTCATTATACTCAACATTTTTATGTTGCATTTCTTGTCCCCAGTTTATATATAGGCTACTACTTACTGTGCTAAACTTCTTGGTAGTAATTTGTTCAATTATTTTATGCTTTTTGATTTTAGCTTGGAGTCATGACCTACAGTGATTCAGGAACACTAAGTCCTGAAACACAATCTGCCATTGAACAAGAAATAAGAATTCTTCTGCGGGTAATATTTTTCTGAGCTTGATTTTTTTTTTTTTTTTTGTTACAAAATGTGCCTACATACTTTAAAAATGGTAACATGGTGGTGGGCAGTTAACAGTTCTAGTCCAGAGTGCTTGTACTTTATGAAATGCCTTAGGTTTAGTCCCAGGACTGCAAATAAAAACAAGTTGATGATAACTACTGATTGTAAATCTCACCCTATAAAATATAGAGATGAAGAAACCCTGATTGTGCACAAGAGATACCGATGCAAATTTAGGGATGTGGTTCAGTTGGTAGTAATTACCTAGCATGCACAAAACACTGAGTTCAATTCCCAGCACCACAGAAACGAGGCATGGTAGCATATACCTACAACCTCAGCGCTTAGAAAGCAGAGGCAGGAGGATTAGAAGTTCATGGACACCCTTGGCTACATAGACATAAAATATTATGTATCAGATAGGAAAGGTAAGAGAGCTGCTGAAACCATTTTCCAGATTTCTGCCTCTGGTAACTGTATTGTTTGTGCCATTAACTGAAGAACTTGGAGACCAAACTGGGATGCAAGTTATTGGTGTGGGTAGATTGCTTTTGTTTAATAAGAAGCTACTGAATTTGTATATCATAATGAAGACTCTAAGTTAGAAATAGGGATGTTGGTCTGGAGCTTACTAGTAAGGTTGCTTTGTGTTCTTAGATACTGAAATTACCCATCTCTTAAGGTGGCTCTTGGGATGAAGAAAAAGATCTGGCTGAGGGGCAGTGTCCATTGAATGAGGAATGTAATCAGTATTCGTCAGATGGCTTGTAGCTAATACTCAGATGGTTTGACTTTCAGGAGTAGTACTTTCTGCAAGAGAGAGGTTACTAAGGATCTGTAAATGGTGATGGGAACAAAGAAGTGTTTGGAATAACAATAAGAATTTCAGGAAAGCAGGTCTTCCAAGGAAGCAGCCAGGCTTTAATTAACTGCTGGAGGATAAAGAAAGAAATACCCAAGCTAGTTACAACAGAAAAAAATGAACGTTCTAGAAAGGCAGAGACTCTCGAAACATTTTCCAAACTCTTCTGTGTGATACATTCCATGTGCTGTTTATATTCTTACGTACAAACAGTTCATATTTTGGAACAAAGCTTTTAAGTGCTTTTAAAAGTAGAAATCAACACACTTTAAAGCCTCATTGGTTTTATTTTCTCCTTACCTATGGTTATTGCATTTCTTCATTTTTTTCTATGAAAAAAGATTCTTCATTTTTTTTTTCTTTATGCTTTTCTCTTTCAGGAGTCATATGATCGAGCAAAACATATCTTGAAAACTCATGCGAAAGAGCATAAGAATCTAGCAGAAGCATTGTTGACTTATGAGACTTTGGATGCCAAAGAGATTCAAATTGTTCTTGAGGGGAAGAAATTGGAAGTGAGATGATAACTCTCTTGATACTGCTGGTTTTATTACAAGGATATAAGTTGCCCTGCAGTCTCTTTTTTGCTACACTCTTCAACCCCCATTCTTGACTTGGCATATAATTCAAGGATGAGAAACACTTTGTCAGCCTTCTGTCATATTATCATATTTTGGTAATTCCCATGATGACACCCATTGGAGACTAGTAACCCATAGCAAGTACATGAAACATAATAAATAAAGAGCTGTCAGGATTAAAGACAGATTGTTTGAAAAATGTCAATCAATCATGTTGAAAGTAAGCAATCATTTTGTGGTTGATTACTTGAAGTGAGTAAAAATTGTGCCTTTATCTACTGGTAAGTATTTTTTTTAAATTTTCAAGCTAAAATAATTGAAAAACTATCATCTCCTGATAGTAATATTTCGCTTTGGAAAAAAAAAATGCCATGGGTAAATGCATTTCTACATATATCAGTGGAAAACATTACGATGTACTTCACTCTGTTCTTGACTCACCATGTGAAATGGCCTTTAAAAGGGGCTATTGAATTGTAAACATAGAGATATAATCAGAATTTAAATGCTTGTAATGTCTTGAAAATGCAGCATGAGTGCTCATTTTCTTTCAGATTCTATTGTCTCACTGACGGAATGGTTTTAGAACAGCAGTATTTTATGATGTAAATAAGTAACAAAATATATTCTGAATAATTGTATAATTACCTTTAATCTCAAAATCACAATGAAACCAAAAACTCAATTCCTGTCTAAGTGGTCTTTCAATTACTGCCTTGTCAGATTTGGAAGGCTTTGCATCTGCACATATTACACGATTCATCAGTAGTTTAAGTCAGTAGAATGTAGAGTGCATTGTATTGGTGTTATAACCAAATTACATTCTTGAAGTAACTATTAAAATTGCATTCAGTTTTCTCATGGAGGATGTATATGGTCTTCATTGAAGAAAACAGGTATAATTAAAGGAACCTTGTTACATGATATTCTTGGCTTTTTAAAATAATCTTAAGTTTTGATAACAATTCAAACTGAAAATGTTGGTAGAGCTCCTTTATATTTTTTATCTAGACTCATATGTTGTTTAAATTTTTACTGCTTTTTGCTGTCTCCATTGTCACTCATGTTCATGTGCTCACTCTCCTTTCCTTCATCCTCTGCATATTCATACACATACATATGGAAAACATTGGTAATGCGTTTATCTAACCTTACTTAAAACAGTTTTTGTCACATTGGGTTGTAATTTTCATGTTATAAAACTTGTTCATTATAAAATATATAGACCAAAGACTTTTTTCTGTGTAGTCATCCCAACTCTTAGGTTTTAGAACATTTTTTTAAGTTTTAAAAATTCATAGTGACTCTACAGACTTCCTGTGTGTTTTATGTGAGATTTATAGCTTCATTACTACCACTATAAAGTGGTATCTCATCAATGACATCCAGATTGAATTCCTCACAGTTCTAGTCTCAGCAAATTATACAGCAAGTTTACTGTGGCTTTTGAGTTTTCATTGGATTATTTCTTCTATTTTATATGTATGCAAAGGCAGACAAATCAAATTAGGCAAGGCATATAAGAACAAAGAACCTAGTTATAGGATAATAGTATTGAGTTGGATAGAAAAGATAGTTTGGGGCTGGAGAGATGGCTCAGTGGTTAAGAGCATTGCCTGCTCTTCCAAAGGTCCTGAGTTCAATTCCCGGCAACCACATGGTGGCTCACAACCATCTGTGATGAGGTCTGGTGCCCTCTTCTGGCCTGCAGGCATACACACAGATAGACCATTGTATACATAATAAATAAATATTAAAAAAAAGAAAAGAAAAGATAGTTTGTACATTCCCTGTGTGGTATTTGCCCACATTCCGCCAGCAGAGCTTGAAGATACAATCTCCTTGGGGTATGAGGGAAGCAAGCACAGAGCATGGCTTTAGAACCACCTTAAAATGCAGTAAAGGACAGACTCCCCACCTCCACTCTTCTGTGGTGAAAGTGAGGTGGTGATGGACTGTAATAGCCATTAGCTCAGACTAGCATACATTCAAAGTGCTGAGTAAAACCCTGCCTGCCAACAAAACTGACATCCAAAAATACAACAGTCTCAGAGACAAAAGCTGTGAGATGACATCACCTCTTGACTTATTAAAGAAATGCAAAAGGGAATTAGTTATTCAAACGAAAAGAAACTTGCTAGTAGAATATACTTGAAAATATGAAAGTCTGATAAAAGTAAACACAAATTTAGAACACTCTGACGATTGAGTTTAAATCAATACTTTTAGTATAGATATTAGTAGGAAATATCTACAGTAATTTCCAAGAGATTGTGTGTAGTATGAATAATAAAAACCCAGAGACAGATAGGGGTTAAAGTTGAAGATCAGAGAAGCAGAATGATAAGCCACTAGAGGCACCCTTTTACCTCTGGCGGTCCTCAGACTGCCTAGACCGCACTGTCTCCACCAGACCTCAGACTCCACACTCTAGTGAGTTCCTCTCTCTTCCCCTTTATTTCCTCTCTCTGCTCAGTCATATTTCTCCTGTCTCCACCTCTCCAGTGCTGGGATTAAAAGCATGTGACTGCCAGACACTAGGATTAAAGGTGTGAGGTGGCACCACCTTGGATCTGTTTCTGGACCGATCTTGTGTAGCCCAGAATAGCCTTGAACTCACAGGGATCTGTCTACCTCTGTTTTCCAAATCCTGGGATTAAAGGTTTGTGCTACCACTTCCTGGCCTCTAGTCGCTTAACTTTGCACTCTGATCTTCAGGCAAGCTTTATTGTGACAGCTACAGACGGGATGTAAAGGGTAGAGGATTAAGTTTTTCCTTTTGAAGTTGTCATCTTAGTTCCCACTTGGCTTCCCTTGGTGATGGGTTGTGATTGGGACTTGCAAACTAAGGAAACTAAAGAAACTCCTTTCTCACTGGGCTGCTTTTTGTCATAGTCTTTATCACAGCAGTAGAAAGCAAAATGCTAAGTGTCCAGCAGACCAAACCCAAAGACTAAATAGCAAGTGACAGATGATAGGAAGCCACACATCAAGTCAGGTGCATAAAACACCCAACAGAAACTAATGGAAGGCCTGGTAAGACAGCAGAGTGGCCTTCCTGTGGAGTCTTTGGGCAGAGCAGAGTGTTCCTCAGGTGATGCTTCCTGGTAAAAAAACAAATAGCAGAAACACACCAGAAGAGATGCAAGAGTATCCTGCAGAAGTGGACTGGGAGAGTTGGGGCAGTTGCTGGAGGTTCAATGGAGAGTGGCCTCTCTGCCCTGGGTCAGCTTGCTGTGACTGAACATCTGAATTGTCTTTTTCACTCTGGTCACCTCAATATTAGGGAATAAACAGCAGTAAGAACTGTTGGGAATTATCTTCAGGCTGATTTCAAGGACACATTTTACTCCTGGGCTGGTTTACTCTGCCTGTCAGAGTGGTGGGGAACCACCTCTATCTGTCAACAAGGGCCTTGGAGGACACTGAGACTGTCTGGGTCTGAAATGGAGCAGTGGGAGACTGCTCCACTTATAGAATCAGCCGATGACCTCTGACAACTCCTGACAATTACCAGTGTAGTGTGCATTACATCTGTGTGTGTGTGTGTGTGTGTGTGTGTGTTAGTATAGGATATTTTTCCCTGCGGTGGTGTGCAGCATTGGATGGTGGCTGGGAATTGAACTCAAGACTTCTGGCAGAGCACTCAGTGCTCTTAACCTCTGAGCCATCTCCATCCTCCACTAATTTATTTTTAGAGCCCTGTTTTTATCTAGTTAATTTGGCTGTTGCAACATTCAGTTGTAAGACCATTTCTTACCCTCAACTCTTAACAGATTAGCATTTAATTTACATATTTAGCATAACATTTCCCCTTCAAGGACCTGGACCCGGGTGTTTAGGACTGGGCTGATGATCAGTCTTGTGTGGAAGCTGAACAGGGGTAATGAATGAGCTGGATGGGTCCCTTGGGTTCATGCTTAGAGTAGGTGAAATGCAGGGCATTACTTTGGGTGATCTAACAGCCCGTGGTAGGAGGAGATCGTGACTGGCATTCCTTTGCCAGCATTATTTGAAATTTGAGGAACTGGAATCTGGAAGGTGCCGATCATAAATGAACAGGAACCAAAGATGAAAAAACATTAAGACTAGGGTAGCATATGATACTTCAGCACAATTTGATGGGTAATTAAAGAAACAGACCTGATATGCTATTTAAGGAGGTAGGTTTTATTTTATTAAAATGTAATTACATCATCTTCCCCTTCCCCATTCCGTTTTTTTTTTTTTCTTTCTCTAACTTCTCCTGTGGCCTACTGCCCCTTGCTACCTCTCAAATCCCTGGCCTCTGTTTCCTTTGTTATTGCAACACACACACACACACACAAATGCACAACCTTGCTAAACCCTCCTTAGTGTTGCGTTATATGTATGCCATTTCAAGGCTGACCATCTAGTATTGTATAACTGATAAGAGGGCACCTTGGAGCAGACTCCTCTGACCGTCTAAAAATTTCCCTCCCTCAATGGCCTTTCTATTAGTCTTGGTACCCCTTTCCTGTTGGTCTCAAGAGCTGAGAGAAGGCATGTTTTTGGATCAAATGTTGAGTGTCTGGAGACTGATTTGCCTTTAGGCAGCAGGAACTGAGGGGAAGGTAGAAGGCTGATGGCTTAGTGTCTAGCTATAGTAATATTTTGTGTTTTAATAAATAAAGCTATTTGTTTTATTTTACTAGTGTAGTGTAGAACTGTAGCAGCTCTACCAGTTTCTAAGCCAACAAAAGAGTCCCTTTACAAAGCACATGCAGGTTCTTGCAGGATCTGTCAGTTTGACGGTAGGTCAGTCTTGACACACTGCCAAGAATGCTTTGATACCCTCGTTTTCAAATTTTGCAAACATGCTGATGTCTAAGAACCAGAACCTCTAAATCCCAGGTCTTCTCTAACACTACCTCAGTTCATTGCTGGATAGCCACATGAGTTCACAGCTCCTGCACTTTACCCCTCTTCCCCACAGTGCTGCAGGTATTCAATTAACACATGATCAAGTCCTGCTTTCAGCTCAGACTTTGGTACCCTTCCTCCAGGCTACTTCTGATGCAAGAATTACCCTCAGTTCTGCGCAAGGCTATGTATGATTAGTGTGTGAGGACTGCTGACCACTGTGACCTTGCTCTGAAAAACTCAGTTGTATTGGCTTTAAAAGTATTGTTCATTTTGACCTCTTAAACCCTCTATTGCACTTTTTCTCCAAGAAACAATACAATGAAAATACATTAGCATTTTACACTACAAAATTATAAAACCAGTGTGTAATTTGGGAACATGATCTGACACACATTCCTAGACAGTTGAAGATATTTTCCAATGAGATAAATTCAAAAATAAAGCCAAGAAAATGAAAATTTTACAGCAAATATTTAAAATATAGCAGTGAGAGTCTATTATTTTAGAACATCAATGCTCACATTTACACACCATTTACTATGCTAAGTAGTGGGCACTCTTTATATAAATAACAAAATAGTATTTCTGATACTTCCCTTACTATAAAAGCCTAATGCTCAGAAAACTTCCTTCTGAAAAAAAATCCATCCCTGCTTAGAATTCTACCCTCTTAATAGCACATTATTTTTATAAAATGGATTTCATTGTAATATTGTATGCATACAATGCATCTATCTAATCATACTCAGCCCCATTCCCATTTCATATGCTCTTCTTTCTAGCCCACCCCATCTCATTCTTCTTTCCCAGTTCTCCACCTTCACTATCAATTGTATTTCTTCATTTCTAGACTCCACTTACAAAAGTGTGCTTATCTGAGCCTGGTTTAGCCCACATAACAAGAGGACCTACTGCTCCATCCATTTTGGAGTAAAAATCACACATGTACAAAAAATTCACATTCTTTCAAATTAATGAAAACTCACACCTGTCCACATTGACACAACTTTAATCACACAGCCACACAAAATCACATTCTCACACACAACTATACATGGTTGCACACTTTCATTCACAATGCTCATACACACATCTGCATCCTCAAACATGTTCACACCGACAAATTAACAAATTCTCACTTTGTATACCATTTCCATTCTTGCACTTACCTGTCCAACTCATACACATATACACCCTCACATCTGTTACACATTATTGCACTCCTGTGCACAAACTCATACACATATACACCCTCACATTTGTTACACATTGCACTCCTGTGCACAAACTCATACACATATACACCCTCACATTTGTTACACATTGCACTCCTGTGCACAAACACACACACCTGCACTTAAATCACTTAAATTCCACAATCACAGCTTTACAAATACATACAATACACACAATACACTATGTACTCTTTGCACTCACACATACACACTCAAATGGACACACTAATGCTTACATGTCATACAACCTCACACACAAAAATCTGCACACAATAACTCATACACACATACTCATGTAAAAATCACTGGGATACAGTCATATGCACACTTGAAGAATTACGTACTAACACTTGACACCATTCTGCCTTCTCCCTGGTACTAACACAATAGGTAAGGAGCACTTCTCAAACCCTACATACTTGTTCTTAACCTGTCTTGCTCTTAGCTCCTGGCACTGACAGGTAGGGGATCCTAAACATAGCACAAATAAAAACCCAGAGACAGATACTGGGATTCAAGCTGAAAGATCAGAGAAGCAAAACACCCAAGCCACTAGAGAGTTCTTACCTCTATGAAATCTTCAGACTGGAAGAGTGAGTTCCTGTCTCATCCCGCCTTATATTCCTCTCTAGTGCACCACCACTGCCCCGCCTCTATGGCTTACTAGTGTAGTTGCTGGGATAAAGGAATATGGTTGACAGTAAGACAGAAGAAGAGAAAAGGAGCAGGAGATTAACTGGCTTGGGAGAGAGGAAAGGAAGAGCCCAAGCCAGGTAGTGTTTGGGACTCAGAAAGCTACTGAGTCCAGCATTATAACCTAGTGAGAAAAGATGGGCCGGGACAAGAAAATGGCTAATTAAAAAGGCAAAAAATAAGATATTATATTGCTCTCCAAAATACATCTTGGAATTATTGCAGGTTTTACTAGAATAAATAGAATAAAGCTAGGGAGAACAGAAAAATGAAGTCAGGGCCAAAGAGAGTAGGCAGCTTGCTTTAGTGGCTATTCACTGCATGGAATGTGCTGTAATTTTTCTTCAAAGTTAGTGCTTGCACATCTCTGAAACCATGAGAACAGATTGTTAGTTCCACTGTTAAATTCTCATACAGACCTGCAGGAACCCTACTGGATGTGGAAAATAATAGAAATTAAGAGGCTGTTCTGTCCAGAGAGATTTTCTTGTAGAGCAGGCCTTTGGCAATCTTACTCCCCTCCACTTTCAACAGCCGTATACAAGAACTGCGTCCCATGGCTGCAAATCGGCCTTGAGCAAATGACCAACAGTCATCCAGTTTTCTGAGAATGACATTTAAAAACATTTTCAGTTTAATAATGGGTGTGAAGGAATGGGCACAGGTGAGTGTAGGTGCCCACAGTTCAGAAGAAGGTATTGGATCCTCTGGAGCTACACTAAGTTTGTGAATCAGTGGTGGGCGCTGGAAACACAAGTTAGGTTCCTCTGCAAGAGAAATACATGCTCCTACAGCTGAACCATCCCGCCAGTCGCATCTTCGGATGTTTGAAACAATGCGGGTCTGCCCTACAGAGATTTGACAGGTTGGTCTATGCACATGCGCATTGATCTTCATTGGCTTTAGACGCACGTACATGTTCACGCACACGTGCATATCCATAACTCGCATTCTGCATACCGTTGCATACTTGTGTCCACCAGCATGGCTTGACGAAAGCCGTTCTGTCAACTGTCTCTTCAGTTGATAGACACTAACCCTGGGACTGACTGGAGAGAACGTGGGAGAGACTTGGCAAATCTATGACAAACGATAATATTTGGATCAGGAGTAGTGGCTTTAAAATAGCATTGATATTGCAACAAGCAGAGTAGACTAGTTAAATATATGTAGTATTAAAAACAGGAGGGGTGAACTTGCAATTTGATATGAGACAGAGAGAGTCGGCTTGTTAAAATAACTGGTTGATACTGGGGCCGGCAGCGGTTGGCTTGCTGTAACGGTGCCTGAGATGGGAGGAGAGTACAGCCGAGGGGGAGGGTGGAGGCCTTGGGGTTCCCAAGGCGTCTCTGTGCTCTGTTGCTGTCCAGAAAAGAGTCTTGAAGAGACGCCCTTAGGCTTCTGCAATATCAGTGGACGGAGAAACACCCCGTGCCTTGGGCCTCAGGATCCTGTGTATTTAGACATGGCCTACTTTCCTGACAACGACCTGCACATGGCGGCCTGTGCGGGAGATTTACCTTTTGTGCGGTTGTACTTCACTCTGGGCAAATATGAAGTCAATCACAGAGACAAGGAGAATAGGTAAGAGGGCCTTTAGACCTGGGCGAGGGCCGATGTGGGAGAAGACACCTTTACTGGCTCCCAAGACAAGAAAAAGGGCGGGAGAGTCCAGCTCTGCTCCCTAGCACCGCAAGTGCACCTGGGAGGGGACCCATGACCCAACCAACAAAGGGAAGAATTCTGGTTGCTTTCCCTTCTCCTAGGAGCCCCTTAGAGAGTCAACAGACTATTTAAAAGTGTTAGATAACAAAATTAAATCACATCGTTTTATCTTAGTGTACACATTAATATAATGTTAAATACATCGAGAAAAGTGAAAGACCATATTCTTCATAATGTATTACCTTCAAACCTAAAACTTCTTCAAATAAAATCCAATAACCATTATATATGTTAGATATATTATATATTATGGATATATATACATGTATATATATGTGTGCGTGTTTGTGTGTGTATGTACATATATATGTACATACACACACATTTAACTGATGTGTGTGTGTTGTAAGGACCTGAACTAGGAAAGTAGTTGAAGGTACCTGTTCCTGCTACTGCATTTAAAAGTTGTACATATCTCTGCTTCTTGGTTCCAGTAGGAGGGAAATAATATCGACCTACCTTAAAATACCAAACCATTAGAAGAACAAAGAGTTATAAAAAAAAATTACAGTGCATTCATTAAAAGGAATAATTCACCTTTGAAAGAGGCATAGACATAGAGAAATATTAGCATAGTCAGATGTAGCTTGTTATGCTAAGCAACAACTCAGCTTGATTGCATCCATACAAACACTGATCATGGGTTTTTATTAGCAAACTGGCGGTGGAGGGGAGGAGGCAGAAATCTTAAATAAATAACTAAGAAAAAAAGAATTTTAATTACATGTGTATTTCCCCATTTTATTGCTTTAATTTGAACATGAGGGTTTTTGACCATATTTTTATTTCTTTCTAGCTTATTTGCAGTAATACAGAATATCTACATTAATGTTGGCATTGAATCTTACTTTTTGACTCCTATGTGGTTTATTGATAATGGAGCTGCATGTACTTCTGTTATTCCTTCAGATAATCCTTTGAAGAGTAGGACTGTTCATGCACAGATGACAATTTCACACTTTCTCTTATTTTGTGTGTACACATGTGTTGATATTTTCTGTCAATACTTATTCTCTTCTGAGGAGAATTTTTTAATCTCTGCTTATAGATTTTCATATAGTATAAATATTATTGAGTATGCCTTTTTCTACATAGACTTATATAGGCAAATAATTGTATACTGGTTGTGCTAGATAGTTGTATGTCAACTTGACACAAGCTAAAGTCATCTGAGAAGAGGGAACCTCAATTTTAAAAACTGTTTCCATAAGATCAGGCTGTAGGGAGTTTTCTTAATTAGTGGTTGATGGGAGAGGACCCAGCACATTGTGGGTGGTGACATTCTTGGACTGGTGGTCCTGAATTCTTTAAGAAAGCAGGTTGAGCAAGTCATAAGGAGCAAACCAGTAAGCAGCACCTTTCCTTGGCCTCTGCATCAGTTCCTGGCTTCAGGGTCCTGCCCTGTTTGAGTTCCTGTCCTGACTTTCTTCAATGTTGAACAGTGTTGTAGAAGTATAAGACAGATAAACACTTTCTTTCCTGTCATAGTTAGAGTTTCTATTGCTGTAAAGAGAACCCCTGGTAATATTTAATTGGGGTGACTCCTTTCCAGTTCAGAGGTTTACTTCATTATCATTATGGTGGGAAGCAAGGCAACATGCTGGCAGACATGGTGCTATAGAAGGAGCTGGGAGTTTTTACATCTTGACTCACAGGCAACAGGAAGTGATCTGTCTCACTGGGCATGGCTCAAGCATATATGAGACCTCAAAGCCCACCTTCACAATGACACACTTCCTCCAACAAGATCACACCTACTCCAACTAAGGCCTCACCTCCTATTAGTGCTACTCCCTTCGGGGACCATTTTCTTTCAAACCACCACATTCCCCAGTATGCTTTGGTCATTGTGTTTTGTCACAGCAATAGAAACCCAAACTAGACACTGATCATAATTATGAAAATAAAAGATAGCAAGTATAATGGCTACTAATATTACAAAGGTATTGTTGTATCTTATAAAAGTTCCTTTATAGAAATATAACTTCATTTTCTCATTCTCTCAATCCGTTCAGTCTCTGGACTTAACCCGAATATCTACTATGTACATACTGCTGTCTTTCAGGATCCATCCCTTCTTGAAAACTTGTTTGTTGCTTTGCCCAAACTAGCCATATTGACTAAAATAAATCACACTTCCTCGTCTTACTCCTGCAATTTCTTTCTTTAGCTTAAAAGTTTCTTGAAAACCAAAGCCCTGATTACTGTGCGCTTGGCTCCTGCTTACTACTATTGTTGCTCTTATTGTATTTGTAAAAAAAAGTTAAGTGCAAATGGTATGACTAGATTGCAATGGATCCATTGTGTGTAGGATTGTGTTCTGACCCATGACCTTGAGTACTAATAAAAATCTTAACATTTCAACCAATTATAAAGCAGGAGGAGGGGGCTGGAGAGATGGCTCAGTGGTTAAGAGCACCACCTGCTCTTCCAAAGGTCCTGAGTTCAATTCCCGGCAACCACATGGTGGCTCACAACCATCTGTAATGAGATCTGTGCCCTCTTCTGGCTTGCAAGCAGAGTACTGAGAATACTGTATACATAATAAATAAATAAATAAATAAATAAATAAATCTTAAAAAAAAAGAAAAAGAAAATAAAGCAGGACGAGGGCATTCCAGCTTCAGCATCTAAGGCAGCTGCAGTGCATAAACTGTATTTCCTACTATTTGGAGGTTAAGCAGTGTAGCAGCAGGCCACTTGTTTGTCCTGGCTGCTCAGCTAGCTTAGCCCAGAAACAACCACCCAGAAATTGTATTCATTAAAACACTGCTTGGCCATTAGCTCTAACTTCTTGTTGGCTAACTCTTATATTAATTTATCCCATTTCTATTAATCTATATATTACCACGTGGATGTGCCTTATCAGGTAAAATTTCCAACATCTGTCTCCCGCAGCTCCATGGCTTCTTCCTGACTCTGCCTCCTTTCTCCCAGCATGCCATTTAGTTTTCCCCACCTACCTAAGTTCTGCCCTATCAACAGATATTAACCAATGAAAGCAACACATAGGCAGAAGGACTTCCCACACCATTTCCCCTTTTCTGTTTAAACAAAAAGGAAGGCTTTAACTTTAACATAGTAAAATTACATATAACAAAACAGGTATCAAGCAAGAATTAAAGTTACAATATTTCTATTTACGTTCTTTTATCATAATGAAGGAAAACTATAACTATAGCTATCTATCTATTCTTCAACTCCATCAAAGATTCTAGAAGGGTATATTACCTAAGTAAATAGGAAGTGCATTGTAAGCAACTTCCAAAACTCTAGAAATGGCAGAGACATCTCTCTGCCTGGACAGTTACCCAAAGTTCTTCTGTATCATTGGGGGATCCATCTTCAGCCCATAGGCCCATAGAATCCAGCAGAGTTTTCCATGAAGCAGGAGATTTCAAAGACAGTTCTGCCTGTACTGGCAGTTTGTCCATCACATTTTTCTGTGTCCTGCAGAATGTCTGACAGACTCATGAAGCAGGAATCCCGAACAATCATCTCACCTTTTGGCAAGTTCAGCAGTCATTTTTCTGTGGATCCTACATGTCCAGTTCATCTAACAAACTCCACAAGGAGTCTCTTCAATGCCCATCTTTTTCTTGAAGTAGATTGGTGCTGCCAGGAGCAGATGTAGCTCATTGTCATGAAAAGTTTTAAGTTCGTTTTTGTGGATTAAAATGGGTCTTCTTTATAATTGAATGCATACAGACAGTGAAAAAAAACAATTTTACATTATTATAATTTAAATAGGTGCCAAATGTCCTATTCTCTTTTCTTCAACAAGAAAGAGAAAACTTCTTTTCCAAATCACTTGAAGTTTGGACAAAAATGACCATTTCCCCATATCATCCTGTAGTGTTACAGATGCAGCAATAGGGGAGACTTCTTCAACCTTTCAGAGAGGACATCCCGGCTGTCATGATCTCATCCACCAGCAGAATGTTGGTGGCAATCACAGTACAGGAGTGAAACAGCTGCTTCTTCACACAGCAGTTGTCCCACACACCCGTCTCTGCTGCTACCATTGGCTCACCTGTGTTCAAGTCCACACCTACTAGTTGACCCGATTCTGAATACTCAGCTTGAACTTTAGTGTTTCCTGAAGGTTAAAACCAGAGTTCTGTGCAAGATCCTTGGGAATAATGAGCAAGGCATTCGCAAATGCCTTGATGCCAAGCTGAGCCCTGCCCTTCACGCTGGGCTTGTATTTAGTCAGAGCCTCTGCCACTGCCACTTCTACTGCACCAGCACCGGGGACAACACAGTCATCATCGATGGCATTTTTGACAGTCCTCAAGCCATCTCTTATTGCATCCTTGATTTGAGTTAGTGTGTGCTTATTTGGTCTTTTAACCAGCAATGTGTCAGAATGGGGATTGTTACATTTCTCAGTGAAGGTGAACTTCTCTTTGCCCAATGTATACTCATAGACAAGACCCACATGTCCTAAACATTCAGGATTCAGGTCATCAAAGGAATTCGGAGCCATCCCACCACAAGCAAGTGTCTGCCTCTCCATGTTTCTTCCCTTGGGGCGACACAGAGCCACGATGTCTTCTTTTGCAAGGGGTCAATCACCTTTTGATTAATGACAAATCCTTTATCTGTGTCACCATAGACTTTCTTTTTCAGCTCTATTATCTTTTTAACTCTGTCTTCAATTAACTTCCTTTCAGCTTTTACTAGCTTTTCTCTCTCTTCCGCACTCTTGTAAAAGAACCCAGAATTCACTTCTGTTTTCTCATACTCCAAAGACACGTTGCATGTGAGGATATAGGCATTCTCCACTCTTTTCTTCATATCAGGATGCCGTGTTCCATGATCCAAAACAATCCCTCTGATTAAGCTTGTATCTGTTTCAGATTTATGTTTCATCTCCATGATCTCAACCATGGAGAGAGAGGTCAATGGGTTCATCTTTTTTCTTAACGGTCAAAATGAAGTCCACTACAGCCTCTGTTAAGACATCTCTGCAGATGAATGAACTAATGAATTAAAGCATGAACTTTAATTCACAGAGATGTTCTGGCCATATCGATGAATGTTTCTCTGTCCATCTCTCTGCTTGCTTTCACTTGTTCCAAGAACTGGAGTGTTCTTTCCTTTGTAGCTTCAAAGCCTTCGGTTATTATCCTGGGGTGAAGACCCTCGGAAATGTAGAGGTCCGCCTGTTTCTGCAGCTCCCCATGATAAAGGACATTGGATGTGGTGCCATCACCCCTTATGTCATCCTGGGCTGTAGCTACTTTTGCTATTAAAGAGGCTGTTGGGTGTTGAATTTGCATTTCGTGAAGTAGCACATTGCCATTTTTAGTAAGCTTGATATCTCCAGCACCAGAAACAAGCATCTTCGTGGTGCCCAAGGTCCTTAGAACATCCTGCAGGCCCCTTGTCATGCTGATGTTCGCTGCCAGTGCTGTCTGCGCCCGGACCACCTTGGCTTTAGGGTCTTCACTGCCACCATGGTTGGCCTAGCTCACGGAGAGGCCGAGCACAATGTGCTCTAGTGGGTCTTCTTGAAAAGTCTTATGCACCTGGACCCATCCTAAGTCCTTAAAACATTTAAATGCCATATTCAGAAGGTCTCTGAAAGATTTGAAGAATACCTATCTAACTGAAATATATACATCTTGAAAATCTAACTAACATGACTACAATTTTGACTATTATAGATGACTATCTATTAAGGAATATTTTTTAATTATATATTACATTTTCAAATGAGCTTAATAATCACAATTCCCCAATACACACACACACACACACACACACACACACACACACACACACTATAACAAAATTGACCTTAAATTTGTATTGACAAACCAAGATTCATACCAATGCAAATCTCTATAGCATATCCCCCTTTAAACGTAAAAGAACATTATTAATCAGGTCTTTCATGGTGTATCCCATGTGTTTGGTTCATCTCAGTTAACAGTTGGGTGAAGTATTTTCTTTATGGGGGTGTTCACAGCAACCTTTCAGGGGGTCTTGTTCCATGAAACCATATTGGTCTAGAAGCAACCCACAGGTCTCATCTTCTGTGAAAACAAAAGAAGAACATCTTTTTCAAAGCATCATACCCTTAGACTTAAATTCTGAAGACAAGATACCTCTACAAAATACATGCTGGTTCAGGTTAGCAGCCCATACAATGAAATGTCTGTCTGTACTTAGCTCCTTCACAGTCAAAAAATTCAAAGAAGACATAATACTATACATAATCCAGACTCTGTGAATTTTCCATCTTTATGTGGCTTATTTTTTTACTCCTTTTAATCTATGACTGTCTGTACTCTGTCTCTTTAAAGACTTTTTCAACTTCTTTTTCAACTTTCTATACTCTTTTTCTTCTCTCTTCCAAGCATACGAACATTTATCCAGCACTGTGACCCATTTAGAAGTCTTTTATGTCTGAATCTGTCCTATTGTGAATCTGTAATTCTTTACTGTCCAGGAGCACTTCTTAAAATGCTAACCACTTCTTTTTTTTTTTTTTTTTTTTTTTTTTTTTTTTTTTTTTTTTTGGTTTTTCGAGACAGGGTTTCTCTGTGGTTTTGGAGCCTGTCCTGGAACTAGCTCTTGTAGACCAGGCTGGTCTCGAACTCACAGAGATCCGCCTGCCTCTGCCTCCCGAGTGCTGGGATTAAAGGCGTGCGCCACCACCGCCCGGCCTGCTAACCACTTCTTAAAACCTTAAGTTGTGCCATTAGTAAGGTATATATGGTACTGCCTGCTCACTCAGGGGAGCTGCTCACTGCCTCTGAGAGACATGCACAGTGCCCCATCTCTAGGCACACAGCCTGTCCATGCTGCCATTAAGCAAGCTGCAGAGGTCTGCTCACAAACCCCACTCAAAAACTTGGTCTCCTGAAAGAGCCAGAGGTTGTGCTGGCAGCCTGGCTCAGAAAGCTGGCATTTTAAAATGGCCACGGCTTTTTTTCCCCTGAATCAAATAAACCTCTCTTAAAGGAGCTATGGCAGGCCGCCAGCAAACAGTAAGAAGCTCTGTTAAACTCTGTATTTTTGTGTCTAGAATTCCCTTTCAAGCCCTCTCAGGTTTTATGTGGATTTAGCTAGCACAAGTTGGAGCAGGCCACTTATTTGTCCTGGCTGCTCAGCTAGCTTAGTCCAGAAATAACCACCCAGAAATTGTATTCATTAAAACACTGCTTGGCCCATTAGCTCTAACTTCTTATTGGCTAACTCTTATATTAACTTAACCCATTTCTATTAATCTGTATATTGCCACGTGGCTGTGCCTTATCAGGTAAAATTCCCAGCATCTGTCTCCTGCAGCTTCATGGCTTTTTCCTGACTCTGCCTCCTTTCTCCCAGCATGCCATTTAGTTTTCCCCACCTACCTAAGTTCTGCCCTATCAACAGGCCAAGCAGTTTCTTTATTCATTAATCAATGAAAACAACACATAGACAGAAGGACCTCTCACACTAGAGCAGGAAGAGAATGAATGTGTGGCCAGCCTGGACAGGAGCACCCTGTCTCACTTCAAAAAACAAACCACCTCATACTTGCTGAAATATAGAATCCTTAGACCATCTACGGAATGGGGTGGTTGTATAGTTTCATATTCCTGAAATACTATGCATGTTAAACTGATATCTAGTTATGAAGTTATGATATCTAGAATGTTATGAGTAAAACTTTCTTACTTTGTTTACATTCTTGATGTAGCATTACAATGTTTTATTTTATCAGAACAGAAATGAAGCCTAGAAGGGAACAGAAATAGCCTGTAGGTAACAGAGCTTAAAGTAGGGTTAAAACAAAGTTTGAAGATAAAATCCCCTCCCCCTCAAGACACATATATTTGAGCTTTTGGACCTCAGATGGTAGCTCTGTTTTGGAAATTATGGAAGTTTCTGGGGGTCAGACTTTAGACGTCTAGCCAGTTGTTGTCCAGTCCCTTCACTGTTTTCTGAATACTACCATGGAGATATGGCTTATAGGACATAAGATCTACTTTGTGGTAGGAGTGTGGACAAGTCTGGAGTTGAGTATCAGAGAAGAATGCTACGAGCAGAGCTTCATGACCCGTTCAAGTGCAAAAGACTGTTGACCAATGGAAGCAGACAGGAAAAGGCTGGCCCAGGAGACTTGGAAACAAGGGGTCTGCCGTAAATTGGGATAGGCATCATTTGTAGTAAATTCTGGCAAAGGATCTATGTTCTATATCCTGAAATTTAAATGAGGCTTCCTGCAAATGAAGCAGATTGATTGTGTGTGTGTTTATGGTTTATGTATGTGTGTTTTGGAAGAAATTTCACAAATACAGAAATTTTTTTAGAAGGACATTACGTATTTATTTCAAAGGCACATGCACAATATGCTATTTAACAGTTTCAATTACTTGAATACTTGTGCATATCCGTAATTTCCCTGTAGGAATGCCCTGCACTTTGCCTGCTTCTATGGACATCTAGAACTGGTGACTTACCTCTGGAGGCGTGGCTGTGAGATTAATGGGTGTGACAATCGTAACATCACACCCCTGATGAAGGTAGATCATAGTCATTTTAAGCATGGGATGCTTTTGATTTAAGCAAAAAAAAAAAAAAAGAATTCATCTTATGTAAATACAATTAATTGGTGAAACCCATGAGTGTGTAGCGTAAATTCTTTGAGTTGACCATGTGCTTCTTGTTACAATCCCTCAAGGCTGTCCAAAGCTGGGAAGAGGAAATCGTGTGTTTTCTGCTAGAGCATCATGCTAACCCGCACATTAAAGACAGCAATGGAGACACTGCTCTCCACTATGCAGTCTATGCCGGGAAGCCAGCAATAGCTGCCAAGCTACTACTTTATGGAGCAAATATTGAGGAAAGAACAAAAGTAAGGATCATTTTGCTTAGAAACACATGTGATGTATGTAGGGCTAGTCACCCATGTTTAGAAGCTCATGCATTCCCTGAATGAAAATGCTTGTAATGGAAATCATCTTAAGTGTTGGTAGTTTGGAAAGTGCAGCTTTCTTCCGTACATTCAGGACAAAGGTATGTGGAATCACTGAATTCATTAAAGGTAAGATTTGCAATTTATTCAATAATCTTTTAAACACTTTTTGGTCAAAATTAAAAATCAACACAATAAATCAATTTTAGTCTTCCAAACAAGCACCAACTTAAACAAAAGTATTTTGAACTAAATGGAAACAGTAACACTGTAAGTTCTATCTACCTTGCTGATGGGAGAATAAAGGAAACAAATTGATGAGAAATATTCAGACTAATTTGGAAGTTATGCAATCAACACAAAGTGCCAAGAAGGCTTTGCTAATTGTTAGGTTTTTTTTTTCCCAAGTTGCTTTGGATAGGGCATTCTTCAGCTTTCAATTCATTTTTAGTTGAACTTACTAAGAGAAGGGTATTATTGAAATCATAATATTTGAACTTTTGATTTGTAAAGAGGTTGTGAGGAAGACAGAGTAAAGATTGTTCCTAGTAGGATTGCTATACTTAAATTTAATCTCATAAAATAGCTTTTGAATATTCATCACAATAATGTGATGTTATTTGCAGAGAAAGGTAATCAATTTGACTATTTTTGTTTATTGTTATTTTTTTTTTTTTGGTTTTTTCGAGACAGGGTTTCTCTGTGGCTTTGGAGCCTGTCCTGGAACTAGCTCTGTAGACCAGGCTGGTCTCGAACTCACAGAGATTCGCCTGCCTCTGCCTCCCGAGTGCTGGGATTAAAGGCGTGCGCCACCATCGCCCGGCTGTTTATTGTTATTTTTGAGATTGTTTCCTTTCCCCAACCCTTCCATAAATCCATCCCATTCTCATTCAAATTCATGACCCATTTTTCATTCATTGTTATGGCATTTAAATGTATAAATAACCTGTTGAGTCCATATAATGCTACATGTATGATGTATATGTATGTTTTCAGGGCTGACCATTTGGCACTGAACAACCAATTGATGTGCTCTTTCCTTTCTGAGGGGACCCCAGCTTTACCAAGTCGCCTTAGTTCTTTGTGTAGGGTTGAGACCTCTTGAACTGTACGCCTTCCAGTTTGGCATGTTCATTGGTGTTTTCCTTGCTCAGCTCACATTTTGGGCAGTCATGTTGGTGGAACTTTATATGTATAACTTTTGATCTTACTAGGAGAAAATCTCACAGCAGACTCCCTGATCTTCTGGCTCTTTCAGTCCTTTTGTCCAGTCTACAACAATGCTTGCTCCCCGAGGCTCAGGTGTGGGAGCATTTTGTAGTTGTATCCATTGGGATGGGGCTACACAACTCTGCATTTTGATTGGTTGTGGTTTTCTGTAGTGCTCTCTGTCTGTTGCAGAGAAGTTTCCTTGGTGAAGTGTGAAGACTACACTTGTTTGAGGACATACAGAAGAAGTGGGAGGAGAGCAAAGGGGAATAGGAGGATAAAAGTGGTCTAATATGGAAAATTGGAAATTGCGTGTCTTTTAGGGTGAGGCAGGTAAATGGAGATTGGGCAATTAAGAGGCTAAAATAGCCTCTAACATTCTAACTCTCCACAATTAGAGATACAACAGCAAGAACACAGCTTGTGGAAACCTCAGCAGATGTAGCTGCTCTTGGCAGCCTCATCTTATATCCATGGCAGCTCATGTCCCGTTGTAGCCCGGAATGGAGTATATCAAAGGGTTATTTATTTGGGGATAAACTCACAGTAAGGGTAGTGATCCACAGTTCTCTGTGTGCGCTGGAAACTGGAACTGAATCCAGCAGATAAAACAAGGGGGGCCCACTTGCACACTTTTCATCTGTACTTAACAATACATGAGACCACGCCCAAAGTGGGCCGGCATCTTAAAGGCTATTGGCCAAAGGAGTTCCCACAACATCCCACGTAGCCAGGAGTTTATCCTAGAATCTGGTGAGACTGTAACATCAGGAAGGCAGATCTTCATGGGAAAGAAGTAATTATCAAAGGCTGCTAAGGAAGAAATTTCTTTATTTTACTATCTATTGGCCATATTATAATCCAGGTTTAATTAGTCAGTTTTGTTCTCTATATATAACATTGATATAATGGAAATGTTATAGCTAGCATTAAAATAATTAAAAGCATCACTTCTGAAAGGAGAAGAGATGACAGATGAGAGAGTGGTGGTCTAATTGAAGCTAGATAAGGCGCCCACTACACTAAATGAAGTTAGATCTGGGGGAGAGCCAATCTAATTGACTTGACCTATTTAATTCATATACATAGGAAAAGATTAACTCAGAGATTAAATATGGGCTTAAAATATGGGTGTCTTTCAGGGTGGTGGTGGTGCACGCCTTTAATACCAATATGTGGGAGGCAGAAGCAGGCGGATCTCTGAGTGTGACGCCAGCCTGGTCTCCAAGAGTTAGTTCCAGGACAGGTTCCAAAACTACAGAAAATTCGGTATTGAAAAATAAACAAACAAAAACAAAACAAAAAAGAAAGAAAGGAAAGAAAAGAAAAAAGGAAAATAAAAAAAATAGATGTCTCCAAAACTGAGGCTTTTGTTGTTGTTAATTTAGAATTAGATCTCTTTTACCTAAATTATACCAAATAAGAAAATCTTTTACAAAGACAGTAAGAACATTTGAATCTTAGGACGGGAAAAACACTTGAATCGTTTTAAACATGAAAACTACTTGAATAAAGTAGGGGTCTGGATAAATGAACAGCCATACAAAGCACTATTGAAGTACGGACATGATAGCACTTTCACCTGCACAGAGGGAAGTTTGAAGGTAGAGAGCGGTGAGTGGGGGCGGACAGTGGAAGGTGAGATTCCTTGAAGAGTTTTCGATAGAGGACAAGAATAGCTGTCACCCTCTTATTTGAAAGCCACTTGCAGAAGTACCAAGCTATGGCTGAGTAAGTATGGGGCGGAGGGCGGGGGAGCACCATGGCTGAGGAGGGATTATGGAAGGGGTGGATCATAAGCTTTTATCTGATACACAGGGTGAAATCCATCATTTTGGAAAGGCCGAGGCTGGTACGCCGGGAAGCCTTGGAGGATCCAGGCAGGCACCCAGGTGGGGAGGGGAGCTCTCAGCAGATGTCAGAGCCAGCCAAGAAAGGTCCTGAATGGACCCTGGCACCTAGCCAGGGGACTGGTTGAGAGGAGAGAGAGACAGCAGGGTCAAGGGGGCTAGAGAAACGGTCCAGTTTTTCATGAAGTTACTGAATTTAAAAAGTTGTGCAAGACTGGCAAAGGTAGGGGAAGTTTCAGGGGTAGAAACAGGCTTTAATGACATCGGTTTCCTACCATTCACCACTGTGCGGTATGTAGTTCTAAGTCAGCAAGAATTGTGAGGTGAAAGATACCTTTTTAGGTCACTGAAGTCCATCGCCTGATTTGTACTGTGGCCAGATACTGTTACAGAAACTTAACAGTCTCTTTGGTTTATTTCTCCTCCAGGATAAAGTGTTTAAAAGTGTATAAAAGCTATTTAGTGTTGTGGAATATTATTTTAAGATGTGTTACATTTGTTAATGTGTGGAACATTTGTTTAGTGATGCAACGATGTGTTGCATTTTTTTATGTTGCATCTGTAAAGCTGTGTTATTTTACCTGTCTAAAACACCTGATTGGTCTATAAAGAGGTGAATAGTGGACTGCTGGGTAGGAGAAAGAACTAGGTGGGACTGCCAGTCATAGAGAATAAATAATAGAAGAGAAAAGAAGAGCGATGGGTGAGAAAAGAAGGGGAGAGGGATGCTAGGGGCCAGCGACCTATCCACAAAACCAGTCCTGGAGCAAGAAGAGAAGAAAGATATGTAGAATAAATAGTTAAAATATAAAAGAAGAGAAATGGGTTAATTTAAGTTAGAAAAGCTGGCTAGAAATAAGAATAAGTCTCTGTGTGTTTATTTTGGAGCTGAGTGGCGGGCCCACAAAGAATAAAGAGTAAAAGAATTCAACTACAATCTAGGGGAGAGTCATTTGGTAGTTGAGAGTGAGGTGCCCATTATGAGGCCTGTGAATCAAGCAAGTGGAGAAGAACAAGGGAGAAAAACATTCTTGTAACTCCCAGTTCTCAGAGGTGTGGCAAATGTCACAGCAGGCAGATCAGACATGATATCGAGCATTTCCCCAAATACAAAATGATCTGAGCCAGAGTCCTGCACCATGCCAGGGGAATCACATAACTTAGCATGGGAATTTACTTGGTTCAGAAATGAGTAGGTGCCCCAGATGTGAAAGACTCACTACTTTAGGGCAGGGCCCTATGCTGGGTGCAGAGAGGCACCACCAAGAGAAGGAGAGGTTCCTAAAGTGTTATGCACTTCAGTAGAGCTCCATTTGAGTCTCCTACACCATTATGAAGATTTTGGAGAGGGCATTGTCTTAGGGTTTCTATTGCTGGAACAAAACACTATGACCAAAAAACAAGTTAGAGAGAAAGGGCTTATATGGCTTATACATCACTGCTCATCACTGAAGGAAGTCAGTACTAGGAACTCAAACAGGGAAGGAACCTGAAGGCAAGAGCTGCTGTAGAAGCCATGGAGGGCTGCTTACTGACATGCTCCTCATGACTTGTTCAGTCTGCTGTCCTATAGAACCCAGGACCAGCAGTACAGGGATAGCACTGAAAACCTAACAGTAATAATGGTGATAGAAATCCTTTTGATAATTTATCTTTGGCAGTCCTGTGCAACAAATTATTCGTGTAAGTAACATTGGAAGAATTGAATGCATATATAGTATAAATCAAGTTCTAGAACATTTCTAGAGTAGGCAATTTTTAATTTAATTTAAAATTTGACATTTGGCTTTTGTAAAGAAAGAAAGTATTTCAGCTGGGTGATGGTGGTGCATGGCCTTTAATCCCAGCACTTGGGAGGCAGAGGGAGGCAAATCTCTGCGAGTTCAAGACCAGCCTGGTCTACAAGAGCAAGTTCCAGGACAGGCTCCAAAAGCTACACAGAAACCATTCCACTTGTGAATGGTAATTTAATAACCATACAACACGGATACCAATAGTCCATAATTTAAGAATATTGGGGTTTAGATGGGAGCAATTAAGTGACTCTAAAATGCCAAGATAAATTTAATAATGAGAACAAAGTTTTATAGACACAAAACTATTTCAAGTGAGGGTTGCGGAGGACTACTGTTCATGTTCCATCTGTGGACAAGGGGGCAGCATTTTGGCGGGAACTGGAGAGCCTGCATGAAAGCATAAGGGGTGACAAGGAAAGGATGGCTTTAATGCCCTCTCCTAACTCTGTTTCGTGTTTGTGTGCATTGAGTCTGTAGAATGTAAGTTGATTTTGTTGTTTTGCAGGATAACCTCACACCACTATTGCTTGCTCTCAGGGAAAACAGGCTGAATATGGCGCAGTTCCTAGTAAGCACGGGAGCCAGTGTGCATGCGGTGGACCCTCAGAGAAGGTAGCATTTGACTTCAGACCCTCTAATGTTGTTCTAAACTGCAGACAGCCATGCACATAAAATAGTACGTGAATAGGAACAACAATATTGACTTATAGGAATATACTGGAAGCCAAGCATGAATTATCTGTTAGTATTGCTTTTCCTCCTCCAACCCCAGACAGGATTCTTTGTGTGGCCCTGGCTGTCCTAGAACTTGTTCTTTAGATTAGGCTGGCCCTGAATGCAGAGATCTACCTGCCTCTGCCTTATGCTGACTGAGAATAAAGGCATGAGCCACCACATCCAGCTTAGAATTTCAATAATTCAAAGTGAGTGATATATAATAGGGTTCATACTGTCATTAATATTGACCAATTTTTCTAATTTTTAATCTAATATTAGTGCATATGATCTTATATTAGCCAAATGTATTAATTTTGTTTTAATATACTTTTTAAAGAGAATTCTGTATTGAGTATAAAATAAAGCATCAGTTACTTTTCATATTGGCACGACATAATGCATGACGGAGGGAAGTTAACGGAGGGATGGTTTATTTTGTCTTATATCCTCAGAATTTATCATCTGTCTTGGCAGGGAAACCATGATATAGTATCTCAATGACGGGGAGAATATGGGAAAATTCCTCCCAAGGATTTCTGTGTACCCAATATCTCCAACAACCCCAAGGTCTCCATTGTTAAGTTAGAATCCCATCCACAACTCAATATACAACTGGATTAACAGCTCTATGAAGGAAATTACAGCCTGTTCCTCATTGCTCACCCTCATGGGTTTATTTTTCCTCCTGAAACCTTGGTATATATCCCCACAATCCTGTAACTCTTGCATTCTTTATGCCAGCAGTACATGGATGAGGTCATCTGCTGCTGCCAGACTGGAAGGCAGCGAGCTCCCTTAGATCTTGGCTGGCATCACTTCTCAGTGCTGTATGGCTAAACCAGGGTAAACACATTCCTAATATATAAAAACTGTAATAATACACTTGAAAAAATAGTTGTAGGACCATTCATATGGGGCTAGCTGTGTAGCACATATTTTTTCTTATTCTTCGAGACAGCGTTTCTCTGTGTAACAGCCTGGCTGTCCTGGAACTAGATTTTGCAGACCAGGCTGAGATCCTCCTGTCTCTGCTTCCTGAGTACTGGGATTAAAGGCATGTGGTGTGGAAGGTCCTTCTGTCTATGTGTTGCTTTTATTGGATAATGAATAAAGAACTGCTTTGGGCCAATGGCAGGGCAGAACAGAACTAGGCGGGGAAAGCTAGGCTGAATGATGGGAGGAGGAAGGTGGAATCAGAAAGAAGCCATGGAGCTGACAGAGACAGACATGCTGAAACTTTGCTGGTAGGCCAAGATTACTTGAAATGGGTTAAATTAAGATGAAAGTGTTAACCAATAAGAACTTAGATCTAATGGGCCAAACAGTGTTTTAAATAATATGGTTTCTGTGTGATTATTTTGGGTGGCCAGAAACCAACAGTGGCACCCTTCTCCAACAGGCATGTGCCACTACTGCCTGGCATGTGGTTGCACATACTTTTAATCCTAGCACTCAGGAGATAGATGTGGGTATATCTCTGAGTTTGAGGTCAGCCTAAACTACATAGCAAAACAAACATATTGAGTCACGTCTGAAAAAAATTAATATTTTTTTTACCTCAGTTCCTATCAGTGGTATTCAGCATCATTAACCTAAAGTGCTACAGCTATCTTTGCCATTATTTTATCAATATCATTTTATATTGTTACTGCTATTATACTAATCACACAAATAATTTTACTTATTTGGCATGAGTATAAATTGTAATATATTACATTAAACCATGGAAGAAAAGGAAAAATCTTATAAATCTTGATGTACTTCAGGTAAATTTTCCTTATTACCATAGTTGTCAGTCAGAGGATATTAAGGTGGGAATCCTATTAGGTAATATAATTGTGGGAAAGAAGTCTACCACAGGTTTTGTTTTGAAGATAACTTAAAATGTTGAATAATGGATCTCTCAAAATACTTAGGTCTACACAGTTGGATGAGCTATTTGGTAAAGTGTACCCAATAACTATTCAAATAATTATATTAAGGTCTATAACTGAAGTTATTTTTATTTTAGAAACTCTCTCATGTATGCTGTAAGATGTGATTCACCGGTTATGGTCAACCTTCTTCTTCAACAAGGTGTTGACATCAATTTTAAAGATTTGTTTGGATGGACTGCTTTACGTTATGCTATTGAAGGTGATCGTGAGGTGTAAGTAATTCTAATTAATATTAATTGTTTCAAATAATTACACCAAGTGATATTTCATTGTTGGTTTAGGTAGTTTTGAAATGGAATAGAGTTAGTCCACCTCATCAGCTAGAAACCAAGAAAAATGATGGATTATTTAGAAGTAGAAATGGTGTGGGAAATTTTAATCCCAAGACAAGTTTTGTTTTTAATAATGGGACTGAATACAGGGCCTGAACCATTGAGTTACATCCTTAACCTCTGTGTTAACCTCTGTCTCAGGAGTTTGAAGATCTTCATACTTAAGGACTCCAGAATGATTGCTTTAGTTTCGAACATAACCCTTGTGCATCAGACGCAGTGTCACATCTTGATTTTTTTAATTGTTTACTTTAGTCTTATAACGTCCATTTTAACAGAAAATCCATGGAAGCTGCCTTCTACACATTGCTACTTGAAATTTTAGGAAACCAGCTAGTTCTATAAGTACAAGGGCATCAACCCTCTCTCACAAGTCAGAGGAGGAAAGGAAGAAATTCTCGTCATGTCTTTTTTCCCTTGTTGGTTCTGTTGTTACAGTTTTGTTATTAGTGGATCCAAAAGTCCAGTAATGATGAACAGCTATCCCTTGATTGCCCTTATTGATTAAGATTTCTGAGTTTTTGTGGTAATAGTCACATAATCATTAGAACAGTTTCTTCATTTCATGTTCTTTTTAAGTTAGGATGCTGTAATGGTTTGAAAGAAAATGGCTCCCAATGAGTGACACTATTAGGAGGTGTGGCCTTGTTGGAGGAAGTATGTCACTATGGGGGCAGGCTTTTGAGGTCTCTTTTGCTCAAGCTTCCCCCCAGTATGACAATCAGTTGACTTCCTGTTGCCTGTAAGATGTAGGCCTCTCAACTACCTCTCCACAACATCTACCTGTGTACTATTATGCTTCCCATCATGATGATAGTAATTGCACCTCTGACATTGTCAATGAGCCACCCCAATTAAATGTTTTCTTTATAAGAGTTGCCATGGTCATGGTGTCTCTTCACAGCAATAGAAACCCTAATTAAGACACTGTTAAAGTAGAGAGCACTTTTGGAATAATATCTGTCTTAGTTAGGGTTACTATTGCTGTGAAGAGAAACCATGACCATGGCAACTCTTTTTTTTTGTTTGTTTGTTTTGTTTTTTGAGACAGGGTTTCTCTGTAGCTTTGGTGCCTGTCCCAGAACTAGCTCTTGTAGACTAGGCTGGCCTCAAACTCCCAGAGATCCACCTGTCTCTGCCTCCCGAGTGCTGGGATTAAAGGCGTGCGCCACCACCGCCCAGCTTCCATGGCAACTCTTATAAAGGAAACATTTAATTGTGGTGGTTCATTTACAGTTCAGAGGTTCAGTCCATAATGGCAGGAAGCATGGTAGCATGTAGGTAGAGAAGGTGCTGGAACTGAGAATGCTACATTTTGCTGACAACAGGAAGTTGACTGACACACTGGGTGGTATCCTGAGCATAGGAAACCTCAAAGCCTTCCCCCACAGTGACACATTTCCTCCAACAAGGCTATACCCTCTCCAACAAAGCTACACCTCCTAATAGTGCCACCCCCTATGAGATTATGGGATTATGGGGGCCAATTATATTCAAACTACCACAAACAGCCAGGAGTCTTAGTTTTACCCCCACCCACCAACAGTAAACTGACCTTCCCATCTATTCACAACCTTTATCTGCAGTCATCATGTGTGCCTAGAGCTTCATGCTTAGTCACCTAAGAGAATTTTAGCTCTTCTTCCATCAAATATGTGTTGTGACCCCTCCAGAAAATCAGCTAGTGTCCAATAATTTTGCAAGACAAGATTAAAAGTTCTTTTCTTCTTTGACAATGAACAGAAACTACTTTGTAGTCTGAATAGCTCCATTTCCTAGTGGGCCTAACCTACATCACTATTTTCATGGAAACTTGATTGGCCACTTGAATTTTTTTATATTAATGAAAGTCTTCCAAGGTATGTGAATTTGTTCCTCAATATTTCAATATATTTTCAAATTTTGCCTCACAAATAAGCCACCAAACAGAAGATGACCTGTATTAGCAGACATAAGTCCTATGGTGTCTTCTTAATAGTGCACATGTATAAAATGAGTCCATCTTCCAAACCAGTTAGTGATTGTCGTGACTTGAATAAGAAATATCTCAGTCTTAGACATTTGGATACTTGGTCCCCAGTTGTTCGTGGAGCCTAAAGTGGTGCAGTCTTGCAGGAGGAAGTATGTCACTGAGGTTGGGTTTTGGGATTAAAACCTTCATGTGATTTCTAATTCACTTCCTGTTTCATATTTATATTTGAAGATGTGAACCCTCAGCTTCCTCCTCCTGTCCCCATGCCTGCTACTTGCTTCCCTGCTTCCCTGACATGATGGATTATTTTTTTGGGTATATATATTCTTTTATTGAAAATAGATTCTTTTCTTATATAATATATCCTGATTACTGTTTCCCATTCCAGTTCTCCTTCCAGTTCCTCCCCACCTTGTCTACCCTCTGAATCCACTCCATTTCTGCCTCTCATTAGAAAAAAAACCTGGCTTCTAAGAGACAGCAACCAAACATGAAAAAACAAAATTACTATATTTTATATTATAAATTTATATTACAAATTATAAAACAAAATGATCTTATCAAAGTTTGGCACAGCAGTCCAACAGAAGGAAAAGAGTCCTAAGAGCAGGCACAAAAGTCAGAGAACCACTCATTCTCACAGTTAGGAGTCCCATAAAAATACTAAGCAAATAGCTATACTATATATGCAAAGGAACCTAGTACAGACCATTGCAGGACCTGTGCTTGCTGCTTCAGTTTCTGTGAGCTCATAAGTACCTTGTTTAGTTGATTCAGAGGGCATTGTTCTCCTGGTTGTCCTTCATTCCCTCTGCCTCCTACCTACTCTTCGTAGGGTTCCCTAAACTCTGATGGGGAGGGATTTGGACTCAGTCTCTGCATAGTTATAGCTGTGATTCTCTGTATCTGTTTCAAATCATAATGAACTCATTCCTTTGTATCCAGAAGTCAATTAAATAAATAAACTCTTCCTTCTGTCAGTTGCCTCAGTTATAGTATTTTATCACAGCATCAGAAAAATAACTAACACTGTGACAGCCATAAAAACTAGGCATCCTTGTAACAACGGTCTGCGGATTAAGATTGGATTTGGCAAAGCAGAAGTATTTAGGTTTTGTAATTTAATAGTTTTAAAAAATTTGGTATGATTTTTTTTTAGTTCAGTAATAATAAATAATCATTTTACTAATTTAAGAAGATTTTACATTAATATGAATTTTAGTTTTAAACTCTTCAGTAGCTATTATTCTCTAAATGGCAATCCACACATAACTGAACAGCTAGTAAACATACTAGCTCTTTATATTTGCTGAAAGCTATGGTATTGGTGCATTAGTTTCTGAGAAGAAAAACATGTAGGTTTCATTTTGATTTTCAAAGTGATTCACTGTTAAGATATAAATTATTCTATTGCTTTTCTGTTTTCCTATTATTATGTTTATATTGTTAAGTCTTCATAGTAACTTGGTGAATTAAAGCAGTAAAGTCCTTTTATTTTTTTAGAAGTCTATTTTTTATCATAAGAGAAATCCTGTCTAAGAAATAGCTGTTAGTTATGAAGTTAGGACTACATTAGAGGTCATGATACTTCCCATTTTGTCAAGATGACATAGTGTATGTTTTGACTTTGATTCATTACCATTTTTTGTTATTTCTTTACCTAATTAAAAGTTTCATAAAATATATCCAAGTTCACAATTTTGATGACTATACCAAAACACCCTGATACCAATTGTAACACTCTTAATAATTTAATTTGGCATGGTTTTATACCAATATTAAAGTAATGACTGCATGTACCACACTTTTTTGAATGACAGGAGGACAATACTTTTGGAGTTTGAGTATAACCTAGTACAAAGCTTAAAAGAGAAAAATTCAGGTAAGACATTTCTTGGTAGTTGTATTCTAGATAAAAATGCCAGACTAAGAAAGTCCTAATTCTAAATGAAAAGTTTTCAAAACCAACTGTAAATTGCATTTATCTATTTTTCTAGTTTAGAGTGCAGAATTATGAAGAAATTTATTACATGAAATTTTCAATCTGAAACAGTGTTATGAGAAAAATGGATTACTAATTTTGGCACTTAAAATCCTTTAAATGTCTTTGCATATATAAGAAAAAGATTCTCAATTAGTATTTCATACGTCCCAGTAATCATCACATGGTAGCAAACTGGGCATGTTATAAAATGTTTTAATTGTTTATAAGAATATATCACATTACATAGTTGAACATTGTTTACTTAGTTATATGTATCACTAAAAGTGGATAATGTTAAAGCATTTTATTATTTTTCTTTCCATGGTGTTAGTTTAAAAACTTGACTTTCTATATTTTCAAGCTATTTAATCTATGTAGTAATTGGGGTGGTGGGGCTGCGTCCCCAGCACCCCAGCCGACTACATGGCTAGCTTATGCCCAAAATAACAACACACAAATTGTATTCATTTAAACACTGCTTGGCCCATTTCTATCTAGCCTCTTCTAGGCTAATTCTGATATCCCGATCAACCCATCTCTAATAATCTTTAAGCACCGGTCTTACTGGGAAGATTCTAGCCTACATCCATTCTGGGTCGGAGCTTCATAGCGTGTGTCTGCCCAGGAGCGGGCAGCATGGCGTCTCTGCTCCAGAGAGCAGAGCTGTCCAGTCTGAGCTCACTTCCTCTTCCTCCCAGCATTCTGTTCTCTTTACTCCACCCACCTATGTTCTAAGCTATGAGCCCAAGCAGTTTGTTTATTACTTAACCAATGAAATCAACAGATTGATATATGACACTCCCACATCAAATCTAGACTATAGTACTCATTTACAGTTTCTGTGCTTTAAAATATTTTTTCTAATATTTGTGCATGAATGAAATGTGTTTTTATCAAACATACTCCCATTTCTTCTACTCCAATTCCTCATCCGTAACACCCATACTTTTCCCTTCCAGCTTCATGTGCTTCACTTCCCTCTTTCCCTATCTAATGAGTTCATTCCATGCTGCCTGCATATGCATGGATATGGTGCCATCTCTTAGAGATGGGTAGCTTCTCAGGGTCAGCATCCTTGAGGAAAACCAACTTTTCCTCCACAAGAAGCCATAAATGCCAATAACTCCTCAGGTAGGAGTGGGACCTATACAAGATCAAGTCTGTGATTTTTAAATGTCTCCATTTCATGTAACTAACTCTCATTATAATACATAGAAATACTGGGTTGGCCAAATATATATTAGTTTTAAAAAATCATTAACTCTACTAGGTACTATTAGGGATTGAATCTAGAGCCTTATACTAGGTAAGTGCTCTAATCTGGTTTTCAATCCTCTTTATGCTGCAACTCTTTAATTCAGTTCCTTATGTTATGGTGACCTCCAATCATAGAATCGTTTCATTGCTACTTCATAACTATAATTTTGCCACTGTTTTGAATCATAATGTAATTATCAGATAGGCAGGATATCTGATATCCAGCTCCCAAAGAGGTTGTGACCCACAGGTTGAGAACCATTATAACTTGTTACTAAAAGCAATCCCATTAAAATGAGACATGACTGTCCATTATCAAACTAGCAAATGTAATAAAACAAGAAAAAATAAATTAAGGGGATAAAAATAAGAAGAGAAGAAGTTAATTATTGATCTGTGAAGATGATATAATACTATACATAAGAGATCCACAAAATTCCACCATAAAATTTCTAGAAATGATCAAAAACTTCAATGAAGTGGTAAGATTAAAAAAATCAACTTATAAAAATCAGTAACTTTTGTATATGATAATGACAAACACACTAAAAAAGAGAGCATGGAAATATTCACATTCACAGTAGCCTCAAAAAAGTGTCTAGGAATAAACCTAACCAAGAAAGTGAAAGACCTTTGCAATGAAAACTAAATCTTTGAAGAAAGAGATTGAGTAAGAAACTAAAAATTGAAAGACACTCTACGCTAATGGTTTGATAGAAGTAATCTTGTGAAAATGACTTATATTGATTTCTACATAAAACAATTTACAGATTCAATGCAATTCCAATAAGATTCCTTTCTCATTCCTTATAGAAAAAAAAGAAAGATCCTAAAATTCTTGTAGAACCATGGAAGGCTCTAGATAACCATAGCTATCCTGCTTCAAGATTTTTGCTTGTTTTCCATTTAGGATAATGCTGTGAGTTTAAGTTGAATAGTCACTTATAAGGGAAAACCCACCAGAAGAACAACAGCTAATTGTTCAGTGGAAACTTTAATCACTAGAAGAGTCTTGAAGAATGTTCTTCAAGCTCTAAAAGACCACAGATGCCGACCTAGATTACTGTACCCAGAAAAACTATCTGCCATAGTTAAAAGAGAATGAGAAACTTCCCATGATACAAATAGGCTAAAAGACTTCAAACCCACCAACTCAACTCTATACAGAATCCTGGAAACAATACTTCAGACAAAGAGAGGAGTACACACAGCCAAAAAAATATGGAAATAAAAGCAAGTGAAACCCATGGAGATTAAACAACTCATTACTGATTTTTTTTCAAGGAAGAAATCAAGACAGAAATTTTTAAATGTCTATATTTAAATGAAAATACAATACAACAAAGCCTCTCAGACACACTAAAAGTACCCCTGAAAGGGAAATTTATAGCTGTAGGTAATTTAAAAACCAGAAAGAGTACAACTAAATGACTTAATGATGCATCTCTATTTGGGAAAACAAGAAGAAACCAAACTCAGATAGAGTAGACTTCAAGAAATAATAAAAATCAGAATAAAAATTAACTAAATACAATAAAGAACCATCAAATCTATGGTGGTTTGAATAAAAATGTCTCCCATAAGCTCAAATGTTTGAATGCTTAGTCATCAGAGTGTGATGCTATTTGAGAAGGATTAGGAGGTGTGGCCTTGTTGGAGTAGGTGTAGCCCTATTGGAGGAAGTGTGTCACTGGTGGTAGGCTTTGAAGTTTCAAAAGCCCAAACCAGGCCCAGTCTCTCTCATCCTCTGCTGCCAGGGTAATAATCAGAATGCTTAGTAACCTCTCAGCTACTACTCCAACACCTGCCTGCATGCTGCCATGCTCCCTGCTATGTTGACAATGGACTAAACCTCTGAAACTGTAAGCAAGCCCCAACTAAGTGCTTTATTTTATAACAGTTGCTTTGTCCATGCTGTCTCTTCATAGCAATAGAAAAGGGACTAAGAAAGAAGTTGCTGCCAGGGTGGTAGATCCAGGGTGGTGATAGGACTGACCATGCTGATTGTTACAGGAATATGAAAGATTTGGGAACTTGGGATTAAAAAAACAGCCAAATGGTTCTTACTGGGCCATCTTTGTAGAAGCATAGACAATGGTCCTGAGGGCAATGTGGACTGTGGGGACCCATCAAAAAAATTCAGAGGGAAGAATATTAGTAAGTGATGTAGAAACTGTTCTTGTGATATTTTGGTGAATAATATGATGGCTTTCTGATCTTGTTTTGAAGTTTACTAAATTGAATAATTTTGATGAAGGACTTTTTTGAGGAGATTTCAAGACTAGTATTGACTGTATTGTGGAGTTATTAGTTCTCTCTTATGTAGATTTATAATGAAAGAAACAAGTTGGAAAAAGATAAATATAGATTAAAGGTAAGTTTGTACAGTTTGAGGAGAAAAGGAGCACTCATGGATATAATGGAGCTCAGTCCCATGCTCAAGGAGATAAAAAGTTTAAAGAAAAACCTGATACAATATGGGAAAAAGAAAATAGTGGCCAGGGCAAGACCCCACTCAGCTAAGCTCTCAAATTGTGAAAGGAATGAAAGGAAGACTTAAACAGTGAAGAAAACCACCACCAACAGAAAGCTGATGCAGATGTAATTGATGTAGCAGGCCAGATTGCAGCCCCATCAAGCTGCAGAACTTAGCAATGTCATTCAGCCACATAGCTCTGTCTTTAGAGCCAGGATATAAGAAAGGGATTATGGGCTAAAGAAAGCCATGGAGGCCAGGTGCATATGTCAAAGATGTCCCTACATGGAAGCCCGGAGAGGCCACTGTGTGAAGCTGTGACGCTGAAGCCTGGATTGTGTTGGAGACTTCCAAGATGGAGGAGGTACCAGGTCATGTAATTCCTGCTGAGGAAAGCTGCAGACTGGGTGTGGGTCCAGTCCAAAAGAGACAACTGTGTTGCAGTCAACAAAGCTGAAAGGAGTGGGAGATCCCAAGAGCGGTTTGACATCAAACGTGGAGAAGCAGTATTCAGAGTTTGCCCAGCTGGTTTTTGGTCTTGCTTTGGTCATGTGTTTTCTCACCATGCTCCTTTCCTCCTTTTTGGAACATATATTCTGTGCCATTGTTTATTGGAAGTATGTGATCTGGTTTTTGATTTTGATTTTACAGGGGATTACAGTTAAGAGATTGCATGAATTCCAGAGAAACTTTGAACTCTGGACTTTCAAACAGTGTTGCAACTGTGATGGAATATGAGAACTTTTGAAGCTGGACTGAATGCAGTTTTCATTATGATACAATTCTATGGGAGCCAAGGAGTGGACAAAATCTAAAAACTGGTTCTTTGAGAAGATAATTAAGATTGACAGAGCTATAGCCTAATTAATCAAAAGAAAGAGTTAATAAATCAACAATGAAACATTGCAACAGACACCAAAGAAATTAAAAATATATAAGGGAATCTGTTTACAACATACATCCCATTAAATTGGAGGACCTAAAAGAAATGGATGTTAGCTGGGGTCATCCTTGAAGACCCTAAGCAATAGAGGAAAGGGTGCCTGAACTGGCCTTGCCCTGTAGTTAGACTTTTGATTATCTTAAATATCACCATAGAACCTTCATCCAACAACAGATGGAAATAGAGGCAATGGCCCACATCAGAGCACTGGACTGAGCTCCTAAGATCTAGTTCAAGAGTGGAAGGAGTGAGAATATGAACAAGCAGGTCAAGACCATGAGGTGTTCACCTACTAAGACAGTTTGCCTGAACTAATGGGCGCTCACCAACTCCAACTAGACTGGGAGTGAATGAGCATGGGATCAAACTAGTCCCTCTGAATGTGGTCAACAGTTGATGCAGACTGAGGGGCCACTGGTAGTGGCACTAGGATTTGTCTCTACTGCATGCACTAGCTTTTTGGGAGCCTAATCTCTTTGGATGTATACCTTACTCAACCTACATGTAGTAGGGAGGGCCTTGGACTTGCCACTGGACAGGGTGTTTTGTCCTCTCTTAGGATTGGAGGGGAGGGGTAGAAGGGTGTGGGGAGGGGAGGGAGTGAGAATTTGGATTGGTTTTTTTAAAAGTAATAAAATAATAAAAAAGAAAAAGAAATGGATGAATTTCATTAAAGTTAAACCAGGAAGAGACCAACAAACCATGTGGTGGCTTGCCTGTGAGTGTCTGCCATACACTCTCACCCATTTGAATACTTGGTCACCAATTTGAGATTTGTTGGAGGAGGTGTGTCCCTGAGAGTGGACTTTGAGAGGTTAGAAGACTGTATCTAGTTTTCTGTTTCCATGCTGCTTCTTCATTCTGAGGTTTCAAAATATGAGATCTCAGCATGTGACTCCAGCCTCCGTACATCCCTGTTGTCATACCTCCCTGTCTGGATGGTGATTGTCAACCTCTGGGATCACAAGCCCAAATAAACTCTTCCTTCTATAAGTTTCCTTGGTCATGGTGTTTTATCACAGCAATAGAAAAGCAACTAATACACACCTAAAACAAATGAGGATATTAAAGTAGTAATACAAAACCTTCCAACTAAAAGAATTGCAGGCCTAGGTGGATTAACAGCAGTATTCATCAGACTTCTGAAAGAATATCATGACCAATACTTCTTAAGTTATTAAAAATTGGTGTAGGAGGTCCTTCTGTATTTGTGTTGCTTTTATTGGTTATTAAAGAAACTGCCTTGGCCTAGTTGATAGGGAGGAACTCAGGTAGATGGGGAAGACAGAACAGAATTTTGAGAGGAAAAAAGGAGAGACAAGCAGATGCCAGAGATAGAATCTCTGGCCTGAGACAGATGTAGGTTAGAATCTTTCCGGTAAGCCAAAGTCACGTGGTGATACACAGATTTAATAGAAATTGGTTAACCAAGATGTAAGAGTTAGCCAATAAGAGGCTAGAGCTAATGGGCCAGGCAGTAATTTAATTAATACAATTTCTGTGTGGTTATTTTGGAGGTTAAGCTAGCCAGGTGGTGGGACACAGCCTGCTCCCCCTTTATAACAAAAAACACCCAGAACTAAAGGAGTATTTCCAAACCCCTTCTGTGAAGCCAGTATTATTTTAACACCAAAGCCAGGCAAAGACACAACAGCAAAGTAGAGTCTAATATCCCCAATGAACATAGATAAAAAGTACCTTAATGAAACACTTGCAAAACCATTAACAACATATATCAAAGTGATTATCCAACAAAATAAAGTTAGATTTATCCAGTGAATGCAGGGGTAGTTCAGCACATATATGTCAACAAACACAATAAATTATATAAATTGCCTTATGGACAAAAGTCACATAATTATCTTAAAGGGTCCAGAAAAGGCCTTTGAAGAAATCTAACATGGCTCCATGCTAGAAGTCCATAGACTTGTGACAATAAACATGGCTCTGACCAGTACCTCAGCCATGATTGCTTACTGAATTAAAGGCTCATGTGGTCAGAAAGAGAAAGAGATACAGTAAAGAGAGATTCAAAGAATAAAAAATGGTTTACAATGTATTAAAAAATATATGCAGGCTTGAAAAAAAGGTTTAAAGCCTTAAAATAAAAAAGAAAGAGAGTAGTTGGGTGTGGTGGTACACACCTTTAATCCCAGCACTGGGGAGGCAGAGACAGATGGATCTCTGTGAGTTTAAGGATAGCCTGGTTTACAGAGGGGGTTCCAGGACAAAGATACACAGAGAACCTGTTTCAAAAAGCCAAAAGTTAAAAGTAAAAATCAAAGAAATAGAGGTTAAAATAAACCCACATAAAGATGGAAAATACACAGAGAATCTTGATACTCTATGCTATTATGCTCTCTTTGAATTGTTTAAATGCTGAGGAAGGAGCAACAGCTGCTAAAAGATATTTGCTTATAAATGCTGCAGAATTAATCCAAGATAGGTATTTTGAAAATACGTTGACTTCAAAATTGAAGTCAAAAGGTATGTTGCTTTGGAGAAGAGATTTTGCTTTTGTTTCCACAGAAAACGAGAGGCTGTGGATTTATTCAGAGTTAAGAAAAATCAGGTTTGATCAAGGAAGACCACCTGAGAAATCTCCGGTAGGAATAGATGGCCCAGATGTCTGAGTTCTACATCCAGAACAGATTTAAGACTGCTACCTGAGATGATCAAGACTCACAGGTTACTTCAGTCAGGACTTGATCATAACTCTCAATTTTCTTTAGGTCCCCATAAGATTATCAACCCCCCCAACTAGCTGGAAGTAGCCTGGAATACTACACCCACATTCCCCAAAAATGGACTATGGATATTTTCCTTTGTTTTTTTTTTTTTTAAAGAGGGGGGAGTGGTGCGGGATAATTATCTGTATTGTGTCAATCATATTTTAAATAAACGCTGATTGGCCAGGCAGGAAGTATAGGCGGGAAAACCAGACAGGAAATAGAAATGATGCAATGAGAACAGGAGAATTCTGGGAAGGAGGAAGTTGATTCCTCCCACTTCTGCCCAGACTCCAAAGAAACAAGATAATGGCTGCCATGCTGAGAAAGGTACCGAACCACGTGGCTAGCATAGATAAGAACAATGGGTTAATATAAGCTACCAGAGCTAATAAGAAGCCAGAGCTAATGGGTTAATCAGCTTTATAACTTATAGAGATCTCTGTGTGATTTTCTTTGGGGCTTGCCAGCTGTGGGGTATGGGTGGGACAGAAACCCCAACAAGCCAGCCTTTCATGTTACAACATTCAGTCTTGTTTGTTTGCACAAAAGGGAAGATGGAAACAGTGAAAGCTGAGTGGATTTTTAGCATCTTTTAGAAGAGGATTAGCAATATGGAGTCTCACATTTCTTCTTGTGGTCTCTTCTCCACTGGCAGCCAGGAATGTTTGCATGACCCTGCCAGTTTACGGCAAGAAGCTGATTCTGCAACTGACTCCATGTTCTGTCAGGCTGCTGCTCTCAGTTGAGATTATGGTTGTTATAGCATGGCAATCTACTTTAAGGAATCACATTTTAATAAATTCCATTCCTCTTATACACAATAAGACAAAGGGAAATAACTTTCAATACATGGCTTGCCCACAGTGACATAATTCATAGAAAGTTCCCATGCTTAACTGCTGCACGTCCAGTGCTTGGCAGTGCTACGTTATCTGCACAAGGTAAATTCAGAATTCTGAAAACAGCTCTTCAATCAGATAGGATTCATAAATTTAAAAAAGAATGTCAGCTGATCATAGAATGCAATGTAAGGAAACTTTGTGTTGCTGTGCTTTGTCTTTGATTCCATATTGTATGTTTAATACATGTTCTTTATTACAGTCATCATGACAGTTATGCAGAAAGACCTGTGCCCTTATAACTTATTTCTTTTTACTAATTAAGCAACCATCATTCAGAGTTTGATTAATTGTTCAATCAAGTCACAATCAACAAGTACCCAACCCATGATGTAAATGTCAAACTATGTGATTCTATAATGAATTATCTTGGTTTTCTTCATAGACTGAGAAACACCTGTATAGCACAGGAGCAAGAAATATATCCATATAAAGTCAATTCAGAAAATAAATTATGATTTTATGTTAAATTGTTTTAGGGTTTGTCTAAGAAACACAGCTATAATCAAAGAATGTATCTTTTTTTTAAAGATTTTATTTATTTATTATGTATACAGTATTCTCAGTATTCTGTCTGAAGGTATGCCTTCAGGCCAGAAGAGGGCACCAGATCTCATTGCAGATGGTTGTGAGCCACCATGTGGTTGCTGGGAATTGAACTCAGGACCTTTGGAAAAGCAGGCAGTGCTCTTAACCGGTGGTCTGGTGCCCTCTTCTGGCCTGCAGGCATATACACAGGCAGAATATTGTATAAACAAAGAATGTATCTTAATACTTAAAAAAAATACTGTTAAAAAGGTGTCTTTTGTTGCACCAAAGGTTTGAGGGCAGATCTCAGCTAACTGTGGCTACGAAATCACATGTAGCACACTCCAAGACGGAGAAAGTCTGTGAGAGGGATGCTCTATTGAAACTGCCTTTGCAGCATCATCTGCCGAGGGGAGTTCAAGTTTATCTACCCTCTTATTTTCTCAGTCTGGCTCTTGTTTCAAGCACTCATCTGAACCTAGGAAAATGAAGTTTCCTTATCTTATTTTCTTTTTTCTACAACTACACTCTTTTCTGATTTTTCAGTCCTTTTTGCTTTTTAGTTTTTCTATTTTTACTTTGGTTCATGCCTCTTTTTAATGCTCATAAAGAAAAGTAAAAACATAAGGATTCCAGGATTTTAAAATATCTTCAGAAACTAATAAAGAGGCCTCTATCTCGTGAAGCTGAGCTCATGCCACAGAGCAAATAATTGCTGTGGTGAAGAATCATCGGCTTACAGATAGTAAAGGAGCCTCGCTGGATATAGGAAACCTGCAAGTCATCTTAATTAATTCTAAGGTTAGCACCTTTATTTATCAGTTCATGGGTGAGTGTTTTTTCTTTAATAATAGAATGTATCAATGAGTCTACTCTTCCATTGCAAGAAAAATGAAATTAGCAAATGATCCCAATGGCAGAGAATAAAAAAATGAAATTAACAGGGCAAGGCAAATTTGGAAAGTATCAATACTGGGCCTGGTTCAAAGTGACAGGAATTTGGAGAAGATCAGGATCCTGGGTTTTATGATGATAACAATAACACAGAACAGGACATTGAAAGTTCCATATAAAGACATTTGAACATCAGTAATACTGGCTTCATAGAAGGAGTTTGAAAGTGCTCCTTCAGTTTTTATTTTTAAAAAATAACTTAAGAAGTATTAGTTGTAGATTGTTGAAGAATTCTGCTGGGAATTCTGGGATCTTTTTATGGAAGGGCTATACTGCTTTAATTTCCTCATTTGCTATGGTCTGCTTAGGGTGTTGATCTCTTGGCTTAACTTTGGCTTGTGTGAATCTATAAATTCATACATTTCTTCTAAATTTTCTACTTTAATGAGGTGCAGGTTTTAAAAGATTCCTTTATACTATGAATTTCTTTGATGCATGTTGAGATCTCCAATTCTGTTAGTTTAGGTAATCTCTTCCTGGGTAGTTGGGCCAAAGGTCTTTTGATATTGTTTATCTGTTCAAATAACCAGCCCTTAGATCCATCTGGGATTATAAGACTTTAAGACAATCCTGAAGCCATTTTTGACAATTCTGAATCCTCTCAGCCTCTGTGCCATAGTGCTTCCCTTCCTCCCCTGGGAACCAAGGACCTAACAGCTACACTTGCACGTACTCAGTTCCTGAACAATTACCCATATACGTAAGTTTTGGTTCGGTCCCCTGGGAAACGGGGTCAAAATGACCTCTTACCTCATCTGATCTGGCAACAGCTCTCCGGTCAATTATTGGTAATAGTCCTTTCAAATAAGTCAATCAGAATAGTCAAAGAACAACCCCCCTTGCTTCTGTGGCCCCTTTAAAAGTAGACTATACCCGCTATTCGAGGTCCCTCGGCTTCCCGAATGCTGGGGGACCCTGTCATGACAGAATTAATAAAATCCTCATGCTTTTGCATCGGCTGTGTGTATGAGATGGTCTCTGGGGGCGACTCCTTCTCGGTGTTTGGACGCTAGAGTCCAACAGGATAACTCTTGGTTGTTTTCTTTGTTTCTATCACTAATTGCCACTCTGATTTTTATCATTTTTTGGGGTTTGTTTTGTTCTTGTTTTTCCACATTCTTGAATTGCATCTAGAATCATTTATTCCTGATCTTTCTGGCTTTTTAATGTAGGTACGCAGAGTTGCGCTTATCTCTTTTAGGGCTGCTTTTAATGCGTCTCAGAGGTGTTGTTGCTTTGTCAGCTTCGTTTAGTTCCCAGGAACTTAAAAAACATTGTCTCGATTTCTTCTTTGACTTATTCATCATTCAATAGTGTGTTTTTAAATTGCCATGCATTCTTGGAATTACTAGCTATTATTTGTTATTGACTTTAGGCTTTACTGAATTGTGTTTCAGATGGGATGCAAGGTGTTATTTAAGTTTTTCTGTATTCATCAAGATTTGTTTTACTTATCAGAATATTGTCTGTTTTAGAGATACTTCCATGGATTACTGAGAAGAATATATATTCTTTGGTATTTGGGTGAAATAGTCTCTAGTTATCTGTTCAGTCATTTAATCTAGACATTTCTTATTTTTTCCAGATGGCCTATTTATTAGAGAAAGTGGGACATTGAAATCTATTATTATTGAATCGGAGTCTATCTATGTCTTTGATTCTAGTAGTGTGTTTTTTTTTGTGAAACTGGACGCACCAGATTTTGTTTCATATATGTTTAGGATTGTAATATCTTCTCATTAATTGTTCCCTTTATTAAAAGAAGTGCCTTTTTTATCTATCCTGATTAGTTTTAATTTGAAGTGTATTTTGTCAGCTATTGGGATAGTGACACCTGCTTTCTCCCTGGTCCCATTTGCTTGGAATACTTTTTCACCCTTTCACTTTAAGGTACGGTCTGTCTTTAATGCTAAGATGAATTCACATTCAGCTAACATTTGTCTTTTGCTGGGAGAGTTGAGGCTATCGAGATTTAAAATCATTTTTGAAAGGAGTGTCTTGATTGTAGTTACGCTCTCTCTCCTCTCTCTCTGTACATTCTTAGTACTGTTTTGTGTTTTAGCAATTGTAGCTTCATTTATTTTCTTTCTATAGTCTCTTGGATATGTTTGTTCCTCCATTCAGTCAAAAGTATTACTTCTGGTATTCTGTGTAGACCTGGTTTGATGCAGTTTAGCTTGTTTATGTCATGAAAAAATTTTCTTTTCTCCTTCAATTCTGATAGATAATTTTTTGGGGTACAGGAGTCTAGGTTTACAGTGTAGACTGCCTTACTTTGGTTTCTTCTGCCTTTTAAAATTTCTGTTGAGCGATTCAGTGCTATTCTGATGGGTTTCCCTTTCCATGTGACTTGTGGTTTTCTTTGCACTTTTCAATACTCTTTGTTGTCTATTTAGTTTTTTTAACTATAATATGGGGAGTTTCTTTTCTGCCTCTATCTACTTGGTGTTCTGTGTACTTCTTGTATTGGTGAGGGTATGCTTTTCCTTGATTTGGGAGGAGTTTTTTTCTGTCACGGCTTTGAAGGTATGTTCTATGTCATTGACCTGGGACTCTTCTTCATCTGTGTCTATGATTCAAAGACTTTGTCTTTTCATGATGTCCCGCAGTTCCTCCATGTTCCTTTCAGTTGTTTAACCTCTTCACTTTCCCTGCTGTGAGGTCTAATTCTTGTACTTCAAATCTGGAATTGTCTGCTGTCTTCTACTTAATTTATTCTACTTATGAGGCTCCCTACCTCCCTGAATTTTCTGATGGGTTCTTGAGGTTTTTCAATCACATCTTCATTTCAGCTTGAGTTCTTCTCAATATTCCTATCTTTTACTGAATATGTTTTCAAGTCCTGGGTTATCTTCTTAATTTTATTTTTGTTTTGTGTTTGTTGTTTTCTTTGGCATCATTCAGGTGTTTATGGTTATCACTAGTTTTATTGAGGCTGTTGTCCACGTCTCCCTTAAACCCCTAGAATTATTTGATGAAGTCTATGCTTGTTCTTTTAAGTTCTGTGTCCTGGAATTCATCTAGGTACTTCTCATTGGAGAACATTCCTGTAGGATTAGTGAGTTTGTGGGTCTTCCATGTTGTTTGCACTTCTCTAACGGGACATGAGAATGTGGGCTTATTTTATTGGTTGTGTGTCTATTGTGAGATTCTAGGCTGCCTCTTTGGGGTAGAAACTTGTTTTTGTTTTTATTGCCCAGTCTTGGTTGATTTCAAATCAGGTATGAGTTGGTTGATCAATCCTTCAGACACTCACTAAACAGTGTGATTCCAGTTTAGTGGTGATGAAGAGAGCAAGCTGAGGTCATGAGCTACTCCTGGAGCTGTGAGGATGGCGTGAGTAGACTGGGATCATGCATACTCACCAGGCAAGACCAGTGTACTGGCTGTGTGACCAGTGTAAGACCCTCTGAGGGTTAGGGATGGTGCCAGCAGGTAAGATTCTCATCGCTGAGGTGGATATGCACACCAATGTGCTCCCTGGGTTAAGCCTGTCTGATGAAGTCAAGCCAGGTCCAGGGAATTTGCAGACTCTGTGTGAGCAAAGCCTGGAGGGTGATATGGCCTGGGCAGGTTAGAGCCAGACTAGGCTGCTGCATAGGACATGGGGCCAATCCTGAGCAGTGAGAATCACACAGACTAGACTGATCAGACTCAAGAAAAATATTTTTAAATGGAAGATTTAATTTAGATGTTTCTACTTTTATATAAACAGCAAAAAGCTGTGTTAAACTCTCTCTTTTTCCTTTTTAAGCCCTCTCAGGTTTTCAAGTGAATTTAGTCCATCACGTTGGAGTGCCAATTGTAGTGACTAGGCGAGCAGGCCTGCTTTTCGTCCCGTCTGGCTCCCACATGGCTATCTTTACATCCGAAATAACAACATATAAATTATATTCAAACATTGCCTGGCTCATTAGCTCTAGCCTCTTATTGGCTAACTCTCATATCTTGATTAACCCATTTCTAATAATCTGTGTACCACTACAAAGTGGTGGCTTACTGGAAAGAGTCTAACCACCGTCCATCTTGGGTAGGAGAAGCGTGGCATCTGCCTGACTCTGCTTTCTTCCTCCCAGAATTCTGTTCGGTCTCCTCCATCCACCTAAAGGCTAGCCAATCAAAAGGCCAGGGCGTTTCTTTATTAACCAATGAAAGTACCACATAGACAGATGACCTTCCTACATCAGTACTCTAAATTCTCCAGTTTATAATTCCATTTTCTGTAGAGATCCATAGCATTTACTAGAAGACTTATGAGTTTTCCCAAAGATTAAAGTGCTTAGTGTTGATCTGGATCCCTGATGCACACCTGAACCTGTACACAAAGGTAATATACACAAAGGTAATAATGCAAATCATGAGCCTGAGCCCAGAGCAGATGTGGCAAGGACCATTTTTTTTTTTTTTATGGGAGCTGATGCCTCTGGTCTCTATGGATAGCTTTCCCCACCCAAGCCAGCAGGGTTTCTCTGTAGCTATGGAACCTGTCCTGGAACTAGCTCTTGTAGGCCAGACTGGCCTTGAACTCACAGAGATTCACCTGCCTCTGCTTCCTGAGTGCTGGGATTAAAGGCGTGCACCACCACTGCCCGGCTTCACTGTGGCTGTCTCTATTCAATTCCACAAACATACATGTGTGCACAATTAAAACTAAAATAACTCTTTAAATTATAAAATAAAAAGGGAAATTAAATTTAATTGATTTGGCATTAAGTATATTCACACTCTGTGTCTAAAGTGTGTTTCACACCATTTTATGTCCCATTTAAGTTAGTAGTGTTAATCAGTCTTGTATCTGATCTGTAACCAGGAAGCAGAATGTAATATTATGCAATGGACAATAGTTTGCTCACCAAACATATTCACCCATACAAATGTCTCACCTTCCTATTCCATTTTATTTTAGTGTTCATTATTTTCCCTTTTGGAGCTGGTTTCAAAAGCAGTGTGCCTCACATGATAAGCACACACTCTACAAGTGACCCGTTCTTTCCCACTGTTATTTCAGTCTTAGAACAAATGAGAACAAGCTTTATCTTAGAACAAGTTTTATCTTAGAATAAATGAGAAAAAGTGAACAAAAACATTTAAATTTCAGCACATGCCAAATACCAGCACAAGAGTGCTGTAATCCCAGAGACAGAAGGATTGTGGGGCTTACTGACCTGCCAGCCTAGTAATTAATGACCCCCAGATACAGAGAAAAGTGCTGTCTCAATAACATGGTAGGTATCAATGAAAGAAGAATTTGATGTCTTGATGCAGCCCTTACATGCATTGCTGTTCACACCATCCCAGGATGGACCTGTTTCCCATTATATTTTAAAATATGGTTTAAAATATGTAGTGGGAGCTCCTTTGGCCAATAGCCTTTAAGATACCAGCCCACTTGGGTGTGGTCTTTTATAAATGCAGCTGTAAAGAGTGCGATCCCTCTCCTGCTTCCTGCTCTCCCTTCCGGCTGCTAGACTCGGTTCCTGTTCCCTGTTAGTGCAGAGGACTGTGATCTAGGACAGTGATCTGTGAGTCTCCCCTAAATAAATAACCCTTATTATATGTAATTCTGAACTAATGTGGGATTATTTTGTAACTCCTGTCATCAAAAACATATTTCCAGAAAGCTCACTAATTTTTTTTTTTTTTTTTTTTGGTGGATGACTAGATCTTCTCTGAGTGTTTGCAGATCTCAAACATGGCAACATTTAGGGTCTGCCCAAGTGACATAGTAATATTTTAGATAATTGGAAGCTTATCTCAAAAAATAAGTATTCTTTACAAGCGACTTTTACTAAATTTAGTAAAATGATATCTAATTTAAAAGGAGTTCTGTTGGTGGTACCAGAAATACTTGTTTTTAGGGATTGTTTTTCATAACTTATTGTAATTAGCAGAACCTGAGGCAGCAGCAATCTCACTGCAGGAGGAAATCATTCGCAATGAGACTGTAAATAACTCACAGCAGGTATGTAAATATTTAAAATTAAATTGCCTAAAATACTGTTTTTCTTTAAGAACTTAGCATAGGCTAAAATAAACTGCCAGCTAGACAGTTAAGAATGTACTTTTTATCCAGTTGTTTAAGATAATAGTTTCTGACCTAGTTTCTTTCTTCTGTGTTTAAAAGAATCCTCACAATAATATTGACATATTATATCTATAAAGTCTCAAAATTCTGCAGTTTTTCAAATTAAGAATAAGCCTACTGGTATGAATAACAAATTGTTGTGTCATATTAATACAAATGGATTTCATAATTAGGTAAATGTAATTGAACCTAGACTAAAATATGTGTTATTATTAGAGTATCAATTTCTATATTGTATGATTTAAGTTACTAAAAGCTTTGCATTTTTAGTTGCGTCACTGTAAGCAAGCTTGACCTGACCTCTGTGGTGAACATTAGATAGTATGTGGAAAACATGAGGCAAACACTAAAATGTGTCACATATTGTCAGATCTCCCTGAGAAGGGCTAGGGTTTGTCTTGAGAAAGTTCTCCGTCTCCGAGGGACGGTCTAGCCTCTCCATTGTAACACTGACCTGCACAACAGACTGCATGTTTTTGGAAGTCTCTTCATGTTTTAAAAGGGTTGTAGGCTGACTAGAACTGACTTAGCAAATTTCTTAGTTTTAGCAATGTTGGAAGTTCTAGTTCAGAGGACTTTGTGTTTTATCAAGTCTATCTCAGGTACAATAGATGCATAAACTTCATGCAACTGCTTAAATCATTGGGGAGATGCATAATGTTGTACTGCAAATCCCCTTTGTTTCCTTTCTTACAATGTTTCAATTAGTTTTTCCATTTTTTTCACTTAATTGGTTCATTTAAATGCAAGTATGCGGTAGGAGTCCAGGCACCTCTGATCAACCCTCGAGAGAATGCAGGAGTTGGAGTGAGTGAGGTCTGAGTCTAATAGAACCTAACTATGTGAAAGAGGAAATTCATGTGAGACCCAAGAAGACTAACAGGAGGTGACACTAATAATGAAACCTCTCTGTGTGTAAAGGCGTTTGTGTTTGATGCATTTTAACTTTGGGTAAGGTAACTTACTTTGTCTTAGATTTTGTCATTTGTGTAGTAAAGATAACCTTGGGTTATTTTATTAAATGAGATTTTTTTTACCTATGTATCTAATAATAAAATTCTGTTTATCATCCTTCATTTTACTCAGGACTCTGCTGTACACTCTGCGTGACTTTCCAAGTCATCTCTTCGGACTCTTCCGGTTCAACCAGTGGATAAATCTTACCTAACATTTTGTAATAGCTGTATTTTAAGCAAAATGGATGGCAATATTGACAGAAATTTCAAAACTAAGTGATCAATACTTAGTTAAATGAATGAATTAAAATAAATTACAAATAATTCTGGTGGTTTGAAAAAGTTAAATAAGGCAAGTCTTTTGCCATGATGGTATCACAGAACACTTGTTTAACTATTCCCATCTATAATCTGTTTAATATAGCCTTGGGCAAAATGAAACAGCTTTGACAGTAAGTATGTTAAGTACCTGTTGAAAACAATTAATAAATTGATTTTCTTGTTTCAATTGCATGGCACTATCAAAAATGCAAAAGTAGTCATTTTTTTGATAACATTTCTAGCGATTCTGTGACTTAGCTTTCTGTCACTGTGTCAAAACGTCAGAAAGGAACAACTTGGTTAGGAAGTGGTTACGTTTAGCTCACAGCTGTACCGTAGTTCATCAATGAGGGAGGTCAAGGCAGGAGCCCAATGCAGGAACCTGGAGGCAGGAACTGAAGCAGAGGTCATAGAGGAGTGCTGCTTGCTGGCTTTCTCTCCATGGCTTACCCAACCACTTCATTACACCACCCAGGCCCACCAGCCCAGGGGTGGCACCATCCACAGCAGGCTGGGCCCACCCACATCAATCGGCAGTCCAGGAATCACAGACTTGCTCATGAGCTCCCATGGAAGCAATTTCTCCAAAGAAGTTCTCAGATGACCCTAGCCTGTTTCAAGTTGACAGAAATACTAACCAGGACAGTTTCTTCCCATTATTGTTATTCTGCATACTGTTTATTGTTAATGAAGTTGTTAAAATGGATTCGACTCTTTTCTTGTATTTTATATAGGTTACTACACTTTAAATTTCAAATCTCTTATGTGCTTTTCAAAAATTGTAAAGATGCAGTTTTTTCTAGACACCTAAAATTTAACTTCTCTCCCATAGTGTTTATATAAAATAGCAATTTCTATAAGAATTCATCTTCCACTTCTTTACCTTTTGAAGAGCTCTTCAAATGATCTATAGTCATTAAGTTTAAGTAGTCCCTAAAATTGTCCCTGTTTTAACTGTCATTGTGGTGCAGTTACCAGTTAACAAAATGGAATAGAATAAATCGTATCAAGTGTGACTACATTGTAGTTCAATTGAGACAGAAATAACTGTGAGCATAGGGATGTTCAATGGTAAATAAAACGCAAAATAGAACTGAAGCAGTCTCATAATCCGTTCATTCTGTTCAGAAGATGTGCATTACTTTTGTGATTAACAGAGCCCAGGACAATGACATGTACAGACAGATGCTGTCACTGCAAATTGAAGCCAGGACAATAACATGTACAGACAGATGCTGTCACTGCAAATTGAAGCCCATAGTTAGCACAGCTCCTGAAAACAGTGTTGGAAAAACTGGAAACAGTTCAAAGAGAAAAGGCATACATATTTGATTAGAAAATGTCTACTTTAAAGAGGCCTCACAGAATCTATACTAGGGTCTTAGGGATGACTCTAAGATCGAGGAAATATTTTAAAGAACTCTTTCAACATTGGTGTTGCCTAGTGGTGAGTTCTGGACCTGATCAGAATATTGGCTGTGGATATATTGTGTGGTCCTTGTAATTCCTTAGTCCCTCACCTTTAGTTTTTAGAAAATGAAAACAAAACACATATATCACAGAATGCTTATATAGATTAAAATAAATTAAAAACTTAAATTACTTTGTACAGTTTCCATTGATAGCTAATGATATGAAATAATAATTAAAATTATTTCTACAGAATATGTTCAGTGGATACCTACTGTGAAAGGACTGCCTATGAACAATTTATTTATTAGGTATATAGCAGGTTGATTTACTCTGTTAGTGTTGAATAGAATATTGATGACTCTATGCAAGAAACCAAGAGATGATCTTATCAAAAATTTCACAAACATTTGTAGATTTTAAAAGTTTGCACATTTAAAAATATTAGATATAACAGATGTTTAAGAAAGAACTACAAAGTTTATCACCGTGGAAGCGATGGGTTGTTTTGAATTATCTCACTAAATACACCACATGTGTTCTTGTTTTGTGAACACGAGACTTTTTTTACATGTTACATGAAAACAGTTGGGCAAAAGCACGTACATCCATCTGGTGTTTCTGCATATGTCTTTTATTTCCTGCAGTATATTATTGAAGAGAAAGGAGAAAATTCCAGCTTTTTGTTCTTCGTTTTTGAGGCAAGGTCTCACTCTGTAGCCCTGCATGGCCTGGATCTTGCTTTGTTTACTAGACTATCCTTGAATGGTGTAGGAGGTTCTTCTGTTCATATGTTGCTTTCATTGGTTAATAAATAAAGAAACTGCTTTGGGCCTGATAGGGCGGAACTTAGGTAGATGGAGAAGACAGAACTGAATGCTGGGAAGTAAGTAAGAGAAGCCATGAATCTTCTGCCTGAGATGGGCGCAGGTTAGAATGTCTGGTAAGCCACAGCCACATGGTGATACACAGATTAATGGAGATGAGTTAAGCTAATATGTAAGAATTAGCCAATAAGAAGTTAGAGCTAATGGCCAAACAGTGTTTTAATTAATACAGTTTCTGTGTGGTTATTTCAGGTGTAAGCTAGCTGGGCAGCTGGAACAAAAAAGTGGCCGCTCCTTCCAACACTTGAATCCACAGAGATTCATTTGTTTTGCCACTGGAGTGTTGGAACTAAATAACTACACTAACACAACTGTCCAAGATATCCAACTTTTGTTTTTAAAAAAATTCTAGTGCTGAGAATAGGTGAAGGCAGCTGCAGAGCATGGAGGTTTGACCTTCTACATGTAGACTTTTCTGTGCCCAAATACTCTAGGCTAGTCAAGTGCTGCCTAGCAGGCACAAAGCCTTGGATTTGATACCCGCTCATGACATATGCTTCATACTCCATACCTGTAGCCTCAGCACTGAGAGGCAGAGGCAGGAGAATAAGTTTTGACATTGTCTAGAGGTGAAATATGGAGCACCAAATCTGGAGGACCTTGCGACTTCAGATGGAGGGGGTCTTGAGGATCTGGAGTGTAGGGTAAAACGGGTCAAGGAAAAACACCCTGATCCCAACTAGACTCAAGGACTAGGACTTGAAATCCTGCCAATCCCTGAGTTTGTCCCAGCGACAAATTGTAGAATTCCACCTGAGGTTCCTGAGCACAAAGTCCCAGCAACCCCTGAGCCCAGATTTAGGCCATAAAAATCCACAAATCTTAAGCCACCCTGGAAAGCTGTGCCCGCCCCCTCCAGGAAACCCTATATAAGCTTTCTACCCTGTTCAGTTCATGCTGCTTTTTACCCTAGAGGTAAGCACCCTCCTGGATTCTTCCTTCCCAATAAGTCTCTTGAGTGAGGTTTGTCCTGAGATGTGACACTTTGGCCAGTTGGAGCCCAGCTCTAACAACTTCCACCAGAGTCTGAGCAGAGAAGTGTAACAGCTTTGCTGGGGAAGACCTCCCCTGCAGGAGCGCAACTGGTACTACTCTCTGTTCAGTTCAGTACCCCATTTTTAAGTTGGATTATTTAGAATTTTAATGTCTAATTTCTTGAGTTCTTTATATATTTTGGATATCAATCCTTTATCTGATGTGGGATTGGTGAAGATCTTTTCCCATTCAGTAGGCTGCCTTTTTGTTTTATTGACTGTGTCCTTTGCTTTACAGAAGCTTCTCAGTTTCAGGAGGTCCCGTTTATTTATTGTTGCTCTTATTGTCTGTGCTATTAGAGTTATATTTAGGAAGTAGTCTCCTGTGCCCATGCATTGAAGGCTACTTCCTACTTTCTCTTCTATCAGGTTCAGTGTGGTCTAATTTATATTGAGGTCTTTAATCCATTTGGACTTTTGATTTGTGCATGGTGATAGTGGACAATTGGATCTATTTTCATTCTTCTACAGGTTGACATCCAGTTATGCCAGCACCATTTGTTGAAGATGCTTTCTTTTTTCCATTGTATGATTTTAGCTCCTTTGTCAAATATCAGGTGTTCATAGGTTTGTGGATTAATATCCGGGTCTTCGATTCAATTCCATTGTTCAACGTCTCTGGTTTTTATGCCAATACCAAGCTGTTTTCATTACTGTAGCTCTGTAATAGAGCTTGAAGTCAGGGATGGTGATGCCTCTGGAAGTTCCTTTATTGTATAGAATCATTTTGGCTATTGTGGGTTTTTTGTTTTTCCATATGAAGTTAATTCTTGTTTTTTCAAGGTCTGTGAAGAATTATGTTGGGATTTTCATGGGGATTGCATTGAATCTATAGATTGCTTTTGGTAAGATTGCCATTTTTACTATGTTTATCCTTCTTATCCAAGAGCATGGTATCTTCTTGTATTTTCTGGTATCTTCTTCAATTTCTTTCTTCAAAGACTTAAAGTTCTTATCATATAGGTCTTTCACTTCCTTGGTTAGTGTTACCCCAAGATATTTTATGCTATTTGTGGCTATTGTGAAAGGTGATGCTTCCCTGATTTCCCTCTCTTGCTTCTTTATCCTTTGTGTATAGGAGGGTTACTGATTTTTTTGAGTTGATCTTGTATCCTGCCACATCACTGAAGGTATTTATCAGCTGTAGGAGTTCTCTGGCAGAGTTTTTGGGGTCATTTATCTACACTATCATATCATCTGCAAATAACAAAAGTTTGACTTCTTCCTTTTGAATTTTAATCCCCTTGATCTCCTTATGTTGTCTTATTGGTTTTGCTAAAACTTTAAGAACTATGTTGAAGAGGTATGGAGAGAGTGGACAGCCTTGTAATGTTCCTGATTTTAGTGGAATCACTTTGAGTTTCTCTCCATTTAATTTGATGTTAGCTGTTGGCTTGTTGTATATTGCTTTCATTATATTTAGATATGATCCTTGTATCCCTAATTTCTCCAAGACTTTTTATCATGAAAGGGTGTTGAATTTTGTCAATTGGTGTTTCAGCATCTAATAAAATGATCATATGGTTTTTTTTCTCTCAGTTTATTTATATGATGAATTACATTGATAGATTTTCATATGTTGAACCAGCCCTGCATCTCTGGGATAAAGCCTACTTGATCATGATGGATGATTTTTTTGATGTGTTCTTAGATTCAGTTTGCCAGCATTTTATTGAGAATTTTTACATCGATGTTCATGAGTGAGATTGGTCTGTAATTCTCTTTCTTGGTTGAGTCTTTGTACGGATTTTGGATCAGAGTAACTGTAGCCTCATAAAAAGAGTTTGGCAATGACCCTTCTATTTCTATTATGTGGAACACTTTGAAAGTTCTGGTAGAATTCTGCACTAAAACCATCCAGCCCTGGTTTTTTTTTTTTTTTTTTTTTTTTGGTTGGGAGGTTTTTGATGATAGCTTCTATTTTTTCACAGCTTATAGGTCTATTTAAATTGCTCATCTGGTCTTGATTTAATTTGGTATAAGGCATCTATCTAAAAATTGTCCATTTTTTTAATATTTTCCAATTTTGTGGCGTACAGGCTTTTGTAGTAAGACCTATTGATTCTCTGAATTTCCTCATTGTCTGCTGTTATGTCCTCCTTTTCATTTCTGATTTTGTGAATTTGAATGTTCTCTCTTCACCTTTTGATCAGTTGGATAAGGGTTTGTCAATCTTGTTTTTCTCAAAGAACCAGCTCTTTGTTTCATTGATTCTTTGTATTGTTTTCTGTGTATCTATTTTGTGGATTTCAGCCCTTAATTTGATTATTTCCTGTCTTCTGCTCCTCCTGGATGAGTCTGCTTCTTTTTTTTTTCTAGAGCTTTCAAGTGTATCTTTAAGTCACTAATGTGAGCTTTCTCCATTTTCCTCCTGTGGGCACATAGGGCTATGAACTTCCCTCTTAGCACTGCTTTCATGGTGTTCCATAGGTTTGGATATGTTGTGCCTTCATTTCTGTTGAATTCAAGGAAAACTTTAATTTCTTTCTTATTTCTTCCTTGACCCAGGGATGGTTCAGTAGTTGACTATTCAGTTTCCATGAGTTTGTAGGCTTTCTGGGAGTAGTATTGTTGTTAAATTCTAACTTTACTCCATGGTCATTTGATAAGGCACAGGGGGTTACTCCAATTTTTTTGTATCTGTAGATGTTTGCTTTGTTACCGGGTATGTGATCAATTTTAGAGACAGTTCCATGAGGTGCTGAGAAGAAGGTATATTCTTTTCTGTTTGGGTGGAATGTTCTATAGATGTCTATTAAGTCCATTTGGTTCATTACATCTGTTAGTTCTTTTATTTTTCTGTTAAGTTTCTGTCTGGTTGACCTGTCCATAGGCGAGAGAAGAGTGTTAAAATCTCCTACTATTAGTATGTGGGGTTTGATATGTTATTTAATTTTTAGTAATGTTTCTTTTACATATGTGGGTGCTTTTGTATTAGGGGCATAGATATTCAGGATTGAGACTTCATCTTAATGAATTGTTCCTGTTATGAGTATAAAGTGTCCTTCTCTATCTCTTCTGATTTATTTTAGTTTGAAATCAATCTTGTTAGATATTAGGATAGCCACACTGATTGCTTATTAGGTCCATTTGATTGGAAAACCTTTTCCCAACACTTTAGTCTGAGGTAATGTCTGTGTGTAAAGTTGAGTGTGTTTCTTGTAAAAAGCAGAAGCCTGGATCCTGTTTTCATATCCATAGCCTATGTCGTTTTATAGGTGAATTGAGTCCATTTATATTAAGCAATATTAATGACCAGTGGTTGTTAACTCTGGTTATTTTTTGGTGGTAGTGTTTGTGTATTTCCCTTCTTTGGGTTATGCTGATGGGGGTTATCTGATGTCTGTGTTACTGTGGATGTAGTTAGCTCCCTTGGGTTGAGGTTTTTCTTCTAGTACTTTCTGTAAGGCTGTATTTGTGGATACGTATTGTTTAAATCTGTTTTTTTTTTCATGGAATATCTTGTTTTCTCCATCGATGGTGAATGAAAGCTTTGCTGGGTATAGTAGTCTGGGCTTGCATCCATGGTATCTTAGTGTCTGCAGCACATATATCCTGTACCTTCTGGCTTTCATGGTTTCCATTGAGAAGTCAGGTGTAATTCTGATAGATTTGCCTTTATATGTTACTTGACCTTTTTCCTTTGCAGCTCTTAATATTCTTTCTTTATTCTGTATGTTTTGTGTTTTGATTATTATATGGTGATGGGATTTTTTTGATCCAGTCTATTTGGTGTTCTGTAAGCTTCTTGTACCTTCAAAGGGGTATCCTTCTTTAGGTTGGGAAAGTTTTCTTCTTTAATTTTGTTGAATATATTTCCTGTGCCTTTGAGCTGGAGTTTTCCTTTTTCTACCCCTATTATTCTTATTTTTGGTCTTTTCATGGTGTTTCAGATTTCCTGAATGTTTTGGTTAAAAAATTTGTTGGGTTTAATGTTTTCTTTGACCAATGAGTCTATTTCCTCTATAGTATCTTCAGTATCTGAGATTCTTTCTTCTATCCCTTGTATTCTGCTTTTTATACTTGTCTCTGTAGTTCCTGTTCATTTACCCAGATTTTCAATATCCAGAATTCTCTCAGTTTGTGTTTTCTTACCTCTTTCAGTCTTCAAGTCTTGAACTGTTTCCATCATCTGTTTGATATTTTTTGTTGTTGTTTTCTTGGGTTTCTTTGAGGGATTTATTAAATTCTTCCAACTTTTTGTTTGTTTTTTCCTTCCATTTCCTTAAGCAAGTTTTTCACTTCCTCTTTAAAGGTCTCCATCATTTTCATAAAGTTACATTTAAAGTCATTTTCTTTTACTTCTTCTGAATTAGGATGATCAAGTCTTCCTGTTGTGTGTCCACTGGGTTCTGATGTCACCATGTTGCTTTTTAGGATGTTGGAGGAGTTCTTGCATTGGCACCTGCCCATCTCTTTTTTTTAAATGAGGCTGGTAGTGTCTTGGCTTCTTGGCCCAATCCTTGCTGTGGTTGTCTTTTACTCTAAATGTTTTCTGTCTTTGAAGGTGAAGTGTGTTTCTTTGCTTTCTAACCTATTTGTTAGTCTATGTCTTTTGACTAAGATACTGAGACCATTAATATTAAGAGTTCTTATTGAACAGTGTTTAGTGTTTCCTGACATTTTGCTGTTGTGATTTTTGTTGTTGTTAAATTTTGCTTTCCTCTTTTGAGTAATTGTTCTGGGACTATCAATTTTTTTGTGCCATAGTTAACCTTCTATTTAGGCTGAAGTTTTTCTTTAGTAACTTCTGTAGAGTTAGATTGGAAGACAGAAATTGCTTAAATTTATATTTATTATGAAATGCTTTTATTTTTCTTTCGATTGTGTAACAGTTTTGTTTTGTTATGATAGTCTGAGCTGGAATCTGTCACATATCAGAGCTTGTAGACTAATCCTCCAGGACCTTCTCAATTTTAGAGCTTCCATTGAGAAGTCAGGCATTATTCTAAGGGCATACTTATGACTTGTGACTTGGTCTTTTTCCACTGAAGCTTTTACTACCCTCTCTTTGTTATGTGTATTTAGTGGTTTATTTACCATGTGTTATAGGGAATTTCTAAATAACCTTTCTCTTTCATTTGTAAATGTATTTATATTTTACTGACATATAGTAACTATATGAATTTATGGAATACCATTTAACTTTTAAATAACTGTATTTAATGTGTGTTGATGTATTGTAGATGGAGCTGTGGGCTGCATTCCTGTCACCTGGCTCCCAACCGCCTGGCTAGCTTATGCCCCGAAATAATAACACAGAAACTGTATTCTTTTAAACACTGCTTGGCCCATTAGCTCTAGTCTCTTACTGGCTAACTCTCGTATCTTGCTTTAACCCATATCTTATAATCTGTGTAGCACCACGAGGTGGTGTCTTACCAGGAAGATTCTAGTGTATATCCATCTTGGGCTGGAGCTTCATCGTGTCTGACCCTGAGAGCTGAGGCATGGCGATTGTCTCATTTCCCTCTTCCTCCCAGCATTCTGTTCTGTCTACTCCACCCACCTAAGGGCTGGCCTATCAAATGGGCCAAGACAGTTTCTTTATTAACCAATGAGAGTAACACATAGACAGATCATCATTTCCTCCATCAATGTATCACTAAGATATTTAACTTTTATGCAGATTTTGATAGTCTGGCATACAATTTTGATAATCTGGCATATAATTCCCTCATATAAAAGATCAATGGAACTTCAAAAATGTAAAGTTTAACTACTTTCTGAAAAAACTAAAAAGTCATCTTAGTATACTACAAACAGAGCTTTCAGAGTCAAAAGAAGCAAAATCACAGCTAGAGCTAGTGAAGGCTCAGCTGCAGGGAGCATGGTCCAATACGAGGTACGACAGCCCAGGTTTAGAGAAACATCTGACCAATTTACATTATATAATACCATGTAGAATGCTTGTCATTTATCACTTACCATTAAAGAGTTTGCAGAGCTTCATTTTGTAAAGTATTACAAATATTATTTGTCCCTTGGCAGCACTTCTTTGTATTTAGATCATCTACTTGCCCCAGGTCCCATTTTGAACTTTATTATTTCCTCTACATCTTCTTCTTCCTCTTTTTCTTTCTCCTCCTCCTTCCCTACTGAGTTCAATTAGTTCTTCAGAGTGCCACCCACTGGTGCATGGGCAGCCTATCATTCTCACTTCTCCCTCCCTTAGTGGCTACCAACTGCCAGTAGCTCTCCAGCTGTGTGTGGAGCCTCATGATTTCCTTCCCTCTTTATGCTGGAGGGCTTGATCATGGGCAAATCTTGTGCCAGCAACTGTAGCGGTTATAGGTTCATGAGAACCTTTCCTATCCAGAAGTACTGTGAAGACAGATAAAGTGAGGAAGAAATGAAGTATAGGCTTTTATGTATAAGAAGAATCCTAGAAAGTACACAATAGGACATGTGTGGAAGAAGTCAGAAAAACAGTTATGAAACCTAATTGAGCAACAGAATTTTTAAAACAAGAACATCAAGAGATATTTATGTAGGAGTAAAAAAATTTTAAACATAAAATGCCATCATATTCTGGAGGAATTTTAAGAAAGGTAACATACTTGAGCTGTAGGACATGGTAAAACCCAGATGGAAAGGTATGAATGTTTCTTGTCCATTGACAAGATTTCATGTGGTTAGAAGGTGTTTAGCAATCTAGGAAGGGAGAAAAACTATTTTTAGTATTACCCAGCTGAACATCATGTTAGCTACCATAATGGCTGCTATGACAAGACATGTCCACTGATGCAATAGTGGTATTAACATCATGGAAGTAACCAACAACTTTTTGATTGGATTTAAGTCCTGATACACTAGATGAAACTCAAAGATCAACACTATTACTTGCTTAAGATCATAGGACTAGACCTGTCTTAGTTCCTAAAGAATATTCTGCCATTGTTATGGTGCCAAGTGGACATGATATTTGACCCACTTCTAATGATATATATTTATACCAATAGATCAATGTATCTCTCATTCCTTCTTTCAAAGTCTTTCATTTACTGTAGGTAGAAATTAACACAGTGTGGCACAACAGGCCAAGGTTCAGAGAATATGAGACTGAAGGATTTGCAGCTCTAAAGTGAGAATATATACTACACCTCCTCCCAAGGCTCATGAATCAGTCCAGAACAGTAGGTAGAAAGAGATTAGGAGCAAGGATGTTAGATGAAGTCACAGAGATACTAACTTTTAGACAAAACAAGACATCTGAACGTATGAACTTACCATAGTTTGGATAAAATGTACAAGCCCTGTGAAAGCCAAAAACAGAACAAATGCCAACATGGAGAGGGTTGTTAGACACAAAATCCCACCCCAGTCATGGCAAAGGTGAAAACTTTTAGTAATTAATAGACCGAGGGATAATTTTCTATATGGGTAAAGACCCAAGTTATTCAATCACTTTGCACTAGAAAACTAGATTTTCAAGAATATTGGGGTGACATACATTGGTCTTTTTTTTCCCACCACCACCTGGCTGTTGGCCATGTTCTTTTCTCTTTCTTTTCTCTCTCTCTCTCTCTCTCTCTCTCTTTTGTTGGTTTTTCGAGAGAGAGTTTCTCTGTAGCTTTGGAGCCTGTCCTGGAACTAGCTCTTATCGACCAACCTGGCCTTGAACTCACAGAGATCTGCCTGCCTCTGTCTCCCAAGTGCTGATAATATAGGTGTGCACCACTACCACCAGGCTTGGTCATGTTTTGTTTTTGTTTTTTAAATTTATTTATTCTATATACAGCGTTCTGTATGACTGCAAGCCAGAAGAGGGCACCAGATCTCATTTTGGATGGTTGTGAGCCACCATGTGGTTGCTGGGAATTGAACTCAGGACCTTTGGAAGAGCAGCCAGTGCTCTTAACCTCTGAGCCATCTCTCCAGCCTATGCATTGGTTTTTAAGACATGAAGTTGAGTGAATAAGAAGAGGGATATGTATCTGGTAAAAGGTAGGGTAGGGATAAACATTACATAAAAAAAAAAATCCGTGAAACTCTTGAAAAAATGATGAAAAGGAAAATAATAAAATAAATAAAAGATAAAATAGATAAAGGTTGTATCATTGGACAATATTTCTTAGGAGATAACAAGCTTTGGCTTGCATAGAGTTTGCACATTCTGTTCTAGCTTTATGAGTTAATTTGTGCAGTGGCCCTGCTTTGTCCAGAAGTTAGATTTTAACTCATCCTCTCCCTGTCACATTTCAAATATAAACTGTGCTTATGGAGAGTGAAGGTCCCGTTCATGGCTACAAATCTAATTGTGAAACAAGAGTTTTTGCAACTTTTCAGTGTACCAGTTGAGTAATTATTATACTCCCACTTGTTTTGAGTTTCTGCTCAGTTTTAAAAAGGTGTTAGCACTTCCTTTAGTTTTCTCTAGTCCTCAGCAGAGAATATTATTTTGGGGAAAGTTTACATCCATTATTTTCCACATGTAGTGAGTGGTCGTACATCCCTTGTTTGTGTTCTAAGTCCAGAGAAAGGGTGTGACTGCTTACATTCTACTCAGCATTTTTTCTGGAAATGGTTCCTGCCAGAGTGAGGGTTCTGTTGGGTCAGTCTTCCTGTGGCAGTGGCATGGTAGTCTCCAAAATGCTTTGTACTTCTGCAATGTTGCACCTTTAACCTGGCACACTTCTTTGCAGAAATAGCACCTGCTTATTCTCTTCATTTTCAATAATTTCCCTTATAGGAAGAAAGGTTATTAATCATTATGGTGACTGTTGGCTTCTATGGGCTTACAGTGAGGTGCCTTTTAATTTATCACTTTACAAAGAAGCTATATGTTCATTTTATTTATTATCTCACACACTGTTCTACTTTCTCTTCCTGTGGCTGATTCACTTCCTTCTCATATACAGTTCCCATTTCTGTTTTCATGCCCACAAAGTCCATCACGTTCTTTTGTCCTCCTTTTTCTACCTTTATTTCTCTTCCCCTCCTCCCCTAGTACCTTCGCTCTTTTCATGTCTTACACACACACACACACACACACACACACACACACACACACACTGAGAAACTTTTCCTTCATAAATACCCTGTTGTTCTTTTTATGTTCTTATTTCTTTCCTCACATTTCAAAGTATGTTTTTTTTAAACTACATGTCTTAAGATATTTGTGTGCTGTGTTTTCTGCTATGTTTACATTTTTATTTAATGTGTATGCATATTTTGTCTCTATGTATGTTTGAGTACAACTTGTGTACCTAGTGTCATTCCATGTAGGCTAGAAGAGGGTATGGAATCACCTGGAACTAGAGTTCTAGACAGTTATGAGTCACCAAGTGGGTTCTGAGAGTTGAACCTGTTGCTTTGGAAGATCATCTAGTGCTCTTACTGCTGAGCCTTCTATGCAGGTCTTTATGTAGTAATAGGGGCGGCAGGGCTGCGTCCCCCACACCCGGCCGCCCACATGGCTAGCTTATGCTCCGAAATAACAACACACAAACTGTATTCTTTTAATCACTGCTTGGCCCATTCTCTTCTAGGCTAATTCTCACATATTAATTTAGCCCATTCCTAATCATCTGTGTGTAGCACCCCAAGGTGCGCTTACTGGGGAGATTCTAGCCTAGTCCATCCTGGGTCCGAGCTTCATCACGTGTGTCTGCCAGGGAGCAGGGCATGGCGTCTCTGCTGAGGCGTCTGCTCCGGAGAGCAGAGCTGTTGAGACTCTGACCTCACTTCCTCTTCCTCCCAGCATTTTGTTCTGTTTACTCCACCCACAGGGCCAAGCAGTTTCTTTATTGGCCAATGACCTTCCTCCATCACAGGTCTCTACTACATTTCTTATATCTATTATCGTTCTTACTTCATAATTATGTTCTATCAACATGGAGTCTCTCTTAGTGAGGTAACACACACTTGTAATCCCAACACTCTAGAATCTAAGGCAGGAGGATGAAGAGTTCAAGATGCATTTGGCTATAGGAATTACGGCATTGAAATCAAAGAAAAAAAAGCTTAATAAATGAGTTGACTCAGTGTACGCAGTCATCAAGAAATTTAAATTTAGTTTCCTGTCCTTTTGATCTTAGATTTTTAATTTTATGCAACTATTGCTTTAATTATGTGAAGGCACATTTCATCTTTGTATTGTTGTTTGGCTCACGCTGTCTCTGTGATCCAAATATGGCCCTTCCTACAAATACAGTGCAGACACCATGGTTTGTAAACTGTGCAGCCTGGCTGACCCCAGATAACGCTTGGATCCATTTCCTCTGCTCTGATTACTTGCTTGAATAATCCACAGAGCTGAGGATTCTGTAAGTTTCTAGCTTCTGCCATCTTCAAAGGAACAAGAAGACTGTGATGAATGTCTCCCACTTTTTATATAGTTTATAATATGACAGTGGTTTGAAACAAGAGAAAGCTGCTGATCTTTATTAGCAGAGACACCTGCGTTGTCAGAATCAAGCCTCTGTCAGACATTTGAAGCTGTGACCATTCTAAATTGCCCTTGGCTGTGTGTGTGCGGCTCTCATTTCTGTGCTTCCTATCCTTTCCTGTCACTCACTGAGCAGGTTGTGGCAGCTCTGATTGGTGCACTCTAGTCAGCTGTGGATCTACAGGTGCAGTGCTGGAGTTTTCCTAGTCCTCCTTTGAGAGCTTCCTCATTTGTGCTCCCTGCTCTTCCACTCGTCAGCATGGAGCTCCTAGCACCCGTGTCAGTGTGTGTCTCCATTATCCTACTCCCTTGTTGTAAGTAAAGATTCTTACTGGAATTTAAATTTTGTGGTGTAGTATCTACAACTTACCTATTCTGTGGGGCATGAATTTAGGGACCTACTTGTTGGTACTTCCTGTCCTCTTATTACATCACCATATTAATTTAAATATTTTTCATGTAATTATAATAATCATTATTATTATGTTTGATACATGGGAATTCTCACGTGTCCAACATATGTAGGCATATGAGATAACTTTACAGGAGCCAAACTATGACAGAATTGATGTATTCAGAATGCAAATGTGTGTGCAAGTTTAGTGACAACAGCATGATTTTGAAGAGTCGGTATTTCACCCGGACTGTTTCTTCTCGCTTCAGTTGCCTCTGCAGTGAGCTCAGCTGACAAGAGCACCAATATGGCTGATAAAGAAGTACTCACTAGGCCTGCCAAAGTGGAAGAATTTACTCAAGAGCCTGAAGCTTTTTATGAATCTGTCGACTGTAAGAGAGGCAATATTTTTTCATGTGAGTTCCTTATGTGGCTCTTGGAAACCCTAGGTTGCCCATGGCTACAGAAACTTATATTTGGGGGAGAAGAAGAAAGGTGGAAAATCAGAGGAGAACATGGGAGGGAGAAGGGAGAAGGAAGTGTAAGACTCACATTTCATATACCTTGTTTTTAAATATTTGTGGTTGTCCAAATAAGTTATTACATAATATTAGGAAGGCCACACGTTGAAGAACTCAGGTTAGCAGTTTTAACAGCAGTGCTCTTGCAATATTTCTCAGCATAGAGAAAATTCATCTATGGTAGAGATCTTTTAAAGCACAAAAGCCTCCATGTAGCATGGGAACTCCAAGTAGCATAGGAACTCTATGTAGCATAGGAACTCTATGTAGCATGTGCCTTCTCTTTCTTTATTCTGCTTTCTTTGCAGACTGTCCCAAAATGGTAATAGGAAGGGGCTTGTAATGGAGTCTTCCACAAGGGAATATTCTAGCATGACTTGGGAGATTTCTCAGGGTTGGAATGTTTTTCAGGACACTTTTCTATTCCTATCCCTTAAAACTTTCAGCAATAATCAGTATACTATTTTATACTCTAACCATATATCAGGCATCATGTTATAAAACGTACAGATTTTTGTGTGGTTCACTAAAAAATGACTCCAGGAAACAAACATTATAAAAATGAAGAAGTGTGAGCCTTCCACTGCACTGCTTTCAGAAGATGGGTTCTGGGGAGTCTTTAAGTATTGCTCTCTGCTGCTTCTCGTCTGGGGTTCTGCTTAGCACCTTGTTCGGTGATCTCTTTTTGTATGTTGTGTGAGTGCATGTCCATCATTGCATTATCAGAGATGAACCATTGTGAAATACTGGAAGAAAAAATTGATGCACATTCTCCTTATTTTCAAATATGTAAAAGTCCAAACCATCTTACCCCAATTCCAGGATGCATCACCAAATATTTTAGATGGGACACTAAGGTCTATCTATCAATCTATCCGCCTATTCATCAATTAATCTATGTGTCATATATATATATATATATATATATATATATATATATATATATATCATACGTATGTCACATATTTGGGACACACCTTCAGAAAGGATCTGAGATGGGCATTGCATTCTTCATCCTTCTCCTTTCTCCTGAGAATTGAGGAGATAGGCCTCTGCCTTCAGATTGTTCTGGCTTTTATCCCTGAAGCCTGAAAGTGCCATGTTTATCCTCCTCTGAATTTATAACTGCTAGTTCTTTAGACTAGAGAGAAGGGGTGGCTTAACTGATAAATTCTTGAGGAACCGTCTTAATTTATATTTTTCTTTTGTAGGTGCATCAGAGCTCCTTATGGCTATTATATTAAAAGACTGATATAACTTTATATGATATTCCTATAATTTTGGATTAATGAAATTGGCTTGTATCTTCTGTCATTGAAACTTCTGTGACAATAGACCATCCTTCATTTTATTTCCTCTACTTATCCTGATCACTGTGTCCTTCATCTCTAACTTTCATCTTCATTTCAATAAATGATAGTTATTTGAAATCAAAAATTACTCTTATATGTGTATGCATTAGTGATAATTTTCTCTTGTTTAGACATTCCCCTAGAAACCATAGTGTTCTGTAGTATGACCTCAAGTCCTTATAATGATTAGATTTTTCTATTGGTTTTCCTGAAATATCATTTAGTTTCTTCAAATTTGATATAAGTATTAAGCATGTTACTAAAGTCTTGGACTTTAAAATTGCCTTACCATCAATTGTCTTTATAATCATACAGTAAAAAAAAATCTGCAATGAAGCATAATGAAAATGATTATAACTTGGGACAAATTAAAAATCATCAGGAAAAAAAATCATCATTTTTAATAAGAATGCACTGACCACAACTTCATTGGTTTTAACTTTCTAGTTTCATCCCATCAAAATCTTCTACAGGTGTCAAGGAATTATCCTGCTTGTCTGTAGTCACTTAATGGACACAGGGATAAAATAAATCACGAAATCTGGCTACTTTCTGACACCGAAAGCCAAGCTTGGAGGTCTAAAAGCTGATATTGTAATTGAGATACCCAGTGAGCTCTGGGTTTGACCAAACTGCAGTACAAGAGACAAAGTGACAAGTTCCCACCACAGTTCAGTCCAGAGGGCTGCCAAGTCCAGTGTGGCAACAACTAAAGCCTGGCCCTACAGGCAGATTTGCTCAGACCGTTGAGGTCCTGAGACAGAGTAAAGGAAACAGTTTTAGTTTATATCTGAGTACACTCAGTAGGCAGAGAGGTTTCACTGGGAGTGTCAGGCTTTCTCTGAAGGCTTAGAGATGACAAGGATTTGGCTACATCGTGAAGATACTTCTGCAAACAGTACATCCGAGACATTTTCCTTCTAGCTACTAGATTATCCTGTAGTCTCCCTAAGAGTGATGTCCGTGCCAAGGTGAAAATTAACAGAATCAAAGGTTTGTCCTTGAATTTAGGTTTGTCCTTGATATCAGCTTTACAACCCATCTGCACAGTACCATATCCACATTTCTGTTTACGCACCAGCAAGGTCAGGTAGGCATGCTTCTCTGGTTCTGGGATATGCAGCCTACAGTTGACAACAGAAGAAGAGTATCTTCAATTAGAATCATGATGATAATAATTAGGACTTTTACAGTAGAATATGAAGAATTTTAAAGGGGATTAATTGCTGGAGTTTTCCTGAAACACATTAGTGAATCATTTGCTTAAAAACAATAGAAAGGTGAGAACATTCTAGAATTAAAACCTCATGATGACATTTCTTCAGGTTCGAAACACCATTCTTCAGTGACCATTCAGTTTCCAGATGCTCTTTAACTTGTTCTGAGGTCTAGCCACTTTCATTACACTTCATTGCTGATATTCCTTTTTAAGTATGATTATAAAGACAATCGATGGTAAGGCAATTTTTAATTGCCTGAACTGGATAACCAAACAATCAATACTGTTTTGAAGTTCATTCAAGTTCTATGAAATCAGTATCAGTCTTTTCTTGAACTCTTTATATTTTAGAATCATTTTTGACTAGGTTGTTGTTGTTGTTTTTAAATGAGTGAGATACTGGCACATTTTGTTTTAATGCTAAGTTTCCAACTGTGTCAGTTGAAATTATCCCCATTAAAGTGTTTCAGCTACCAGTATCCCAATGAAGCTTTTAAAATATTTTCTACAAGTTATTAATTTTCTAAATATTCCGCTGAAACTCTTGAAAGGCCATAATACTTCTAATTTACTGGAACCCAAGATAAAGTAGTCTGTTGAAACTCAAATTTAGTATTATTAAATTGTGCTATTAATGCATTGAGCTAATTAATAGCTACTGCATGTTTCTTGAAATAAAGAATTACTCTACTAAGGACTGGGTCTCCTATGAACAACACATGAGGAGTAAAATACACAACACTCTGCATGATGAGATCCATTGTTCATACTGGGAAAAGTAGAAAGTGTTTATAGTCATATTTTCTCCGCAATGGGCAACAATCACAAGGATGTATATCTTCTATATTGTAAGATAAGTCATGAAACACTAAATCACCATTTAGAAAAGCTAAAATTAAAAGGTTTATTTTCCATATCACAACTTACATGTCATTTTTGATGGGGTCCAAATAAGTTCTTATCCAAAGACCAACAAGATATTCCTTGGAGTATTTTTTTAAGTATTTCTATTTATATTGAAGAAAGAATTCATTTCAACAAATAACTGCTGCATTGTTTTTCAAGAAGAAAAGATACAAAGACACAACACAGTTTGAGGCCAACTACTTTGAAAGTGCTATGGACGAGATCAATGATTTGTGGCTCCACAAGAGGTAAGGGGAAAGTTTAGAAAGAGTATACCAACATGAGCAATACTAAGGATCTGAAGGAACTTAATCGTGACAATAAGATTAAACTAAAAGTCGTCAGAAAATTATATCCTTGGCGGTTAGAACAGGAATGGTCCCTATAAGCTCACATATTTCAAAACTTGTCCATTCGGTGCTACTTGACAGGGATTAGACGATATGGCTTTGTTGCAGTAAGTGTAGCTTTGTTGGAGGAAGTGTGTCACTAGGAGTGGTCTTTAGGGTTTCCTAATTCAGCTGCCTCCCCAAAACCTTCTCCAGGGCCTACCTAGTGACTTCTTCTCAGACCATCAGATCTATCCTGAGGCATAAGTCGTGTACATTAGCTTCATCTGGCCACCCCTGCCTGGGGTACCATCTACCGCTAGGATTCTGCAAGGACCACCTTTACCTGCTATCTCCCAGAGGTCCCTTCTCTACTGTGTCCAATTCTCCACCTAGCTTGATGTATTTTGGAAATGTCTGTAAGAACATGCTCTCTCAGTTTGCTTTCAAAGCTCTAAACAAATACACTGCAATGAAACTCTATCTGGCTTCTGTTAAAAAGCATCTCTACAGCTGTTAGGAGGCAGAGGCTCTATCCTGCATAGATCCAGGCTCATAGAGAATGCCTGTGATATAACCACAGTTAAGCCTATAAAAAATCTGCTGTATAATTCCATTGGAGTTCAGACTTCTTATGTGTGGCTGTTTGGGAGAAAGTTAATCACATCCCAAAAGAAAGATGATTTTCCTTTAATAGTTTCAATAATTTTCAAAAACGAATAGTTTTTCTATTCTCTGAGATTCTTGAACACAAGAATAATTTGTAAAACGTGATGAAATATTACATGCATTCATCAATGTCTGTGTATCCCCCAAGTTTCACAGAACAGATTAGATTAATTTGTATAAAATATAAAAGTAGACCCATTGGTGGTGGGACATACCTGTAATTCCAGCACTCAGGAGGCAGGGGCAGGCAGATCTCTGTGAATCTGAGGCCAACCTTGTTTGCAAAGCAAGTTCCAGGACAGCCAGGGGTACACAAACAAACCATGTGTGTTAGTTTGAATACATTAGTCCCCATAATTTCATAGGGAGTGGCACTAATCGGGGGTGTGGGTTTTTTTTTGGAGTAGGTATGTCCTTAAAAGAGGAGTGTGTGATTGTGGGGTCTTAGAGGTTTCCTATGCTTAGGATACCACCCAGTGATATAGTCAATTTCCTTCCTCCTTCTGGTCAAGATGTAGCCAACACCCTGCCTGCCTGCATATCCCCATTTCCCTGGCGTGATGATGACGGACTGAAGCTCTGAAACTGTAAGCGAGTTACTCCCTAAGTGCTGCTGTAGTCATGGTGTTTCTTCACAATAATGAAAACCGAACTAAGAAGTTGGTACTAAGAGTGGTGTAATCTGCCAAGTGTTTTTAAAGCTAAGAATGGAAACAATATAAATATATTTATAAGCATAATTATAAATATATAAATACTCTTATTTGAGTATTTCATTGCTCAAATTAGATCCAAAGAGATTGGTCCAAGTCAGAGATGACAACATCACAGGGTTTCTTTAGACTAGGAACAAGAATGAAGGAACAGAGTGACCGAAACTGTTTACACCAGAGTGTACAGTAAAAACACGGAAAGGGGATCATAGGAATACAGTGTGGTTTACCCACTAGCAATAAAATGAGACTCCTACATATTTTACAAATTTATTATTTAATGTATTCATCATAATTACATAATTTACATGTGATTACATATAATTGTAATTTTAAGTAAATGTAAACTGGAAAGTTGTTTTGATCTTTTTATAATGTTAACTGTTGAATTTGTTCTTAATTTATGTTCCTTGTTTAATACATTATTGATTAGTAATACTGATATAATATTGATATTATAAAACAATAATATAATGTTGATATTAATAATACTGATATAATGATTAGTAATCTTTAAACTTCATGACTTAAAATACTACATAAATAAAAATTTTGAATCTTTGCTTTTTGTTTCACTAAATTAGGATGAAAGTCTCTTTCTTCCTCTATTTAACCACTGATTTTAGTTAGGTATATTCCAGAACTGTCCCTGCCCCTCATTGGGGCACTACAAGAGAGCTGGCCCTGGTGGAGTGGGCACGAGGTTTCTGGCCCCGATATTGTGCATACAGGAGAGCTGGCCCAGCCTCTCAAAAGTAGCAGTGGTGTAGGCTCTGGAGAGTTGACCACTCCCTTCACCTGGATGGTAAGGGAGAACTGACCCCGGGGGAGAGGCAGAGGACAGCTGACCTTGATGAGGGTGTGGGTGAACTGGCCCCACCCTTCACCTGAGCAGTGTAGGAGGGCAGGCCCTGGTGTTAAGGACATAGGAAAGCTGGCCTTGCCCCTTGCGAGCTGCTAGGTGCTGTAAACTTGGGAGACATGGTCTGTACCTCTTTGGCTTGGTGTGGGAGAGCCAACCACAATGGCATGGTCATGGGATAGATGGTCGCACTCCTGGCCCTCTGATGCACTTTGGAGAGTTGGTCCTGTCCCTCACTTGGGCAGAGTAAAAGAGTAGGTCCCGGGGCCTTGCGTGAGGCCGCACAGACCCTGATGATGCATGAGCAGGAGCGCTAGCCCTGATGGTGTGTGTGTGTGTGTGTGAACCATAGAGCTGGTCCTTTTCCTCACCAGGGGGTGCTCGAGAGCTGAAGACAGCATGACAGTTGGTCCAGCCCTTCTCCTGCATAGAAGGGAAGCCAGATCTGGGAGAATGGATGTGGGAAAGCTGGCAAACTGACAACTCGACTACTACCCAGACCCAGATCCAGGGCTTTGAGTTGGCTCAGCACAACATCTTCCCCACCTAGGGGGTACAGATCAGAGCTGCAGGATTCCTCATGATTCAGGGGAACAAGGTATCTGAGCGTCTCTGTAAGGGTCCCGTGTTGAAGTAGCAGAATCCAGAGGCCTTGAACTAGACTACTGATTCATTGCACCAACATTCACAAGTAAAGCTGGTTGGGCTAACTGAGCAAAAGGGTATATTGTGTGACACACTGCAGCTTTCACTACCACTCTGACAAAGGAATATGTAATTGAGAGGTGGGGAAGAGGAGGCGTAAAACGGCAGGCGCACAGAATGCAGAAGTTAGTAGGAGCAGTCATTGCCCAGAAGGGGCGACGGGGTGGCATTTTTTGTTTGGTTTTTTATTTTCTTTGTTCTTCCTTTTGTTTTATAATTTTTAATTTTTAGTAGCTTTTGGGGGGAAAAATAAAAGAGTGGAAGGCAGATAGGGAAGGCATAGGAAATGAATGGGATTGGGGTACATGATGTAAAATATCCAAAGATTGAATAAAATATTTATATTCTTAAACACTAATATTTTATAATCCTAATAGGTTGAATTTGTATAAATATAAATGAGGCATGTTTAAGGTATTTTGATTTTGATTTTCATTTGTAGTATTCTTTAAATTGCCCTCTGTACATTTGGCATCCATATGCACTACCTTTGGCGTTATTATTAATGTGTGGCTAGCAGGAAGTAAAAATGTGTCAAAAATTTGAAAATTCTCCATTTTTCTTCTTATGGTGAAAAAGATTAGGAAAATCAAGAGGGAGGAGAGGGGAGAACTGGAGAAAAGGCAGAGCATGGGGAGGAGGGCAGCACAAGATTTCACTGTGTATAAATATGAGGAGTACTGTCGCTCTGTAGTAGAGTTTGAAGTCAGGGATTGTGATGCCTCCAGAAGCTGCTTTATTGTACATGATTGTTTTGGCTAGCCTGGTTTTTGTTTTGTTTTTCTGTTCTATATGAAGTTGAGTACTGTTCTTTTAAGGTCTGTAAATTTTGCTGGGATTTTGATGGGCATTGCATTGAATCTGTAGATTGCTTTGTGTAAGATTGCGATTTTTACTATGTTAATTCTACCTACCCAACAGCATGGGAGATCTTTCCATTTTCTGGTGTCTTCTTCAATTTCTTTCTTCAAAGATTTAAAGTTCTTGTCATACAAGTCTTCCACTTGTTTGGTTAGAATTACTCTGAGGTATTTTATGCTATTGTGGCTATTGTGAAGGGTGATGTTTCTCTGATTTCTTTCTCAACCCATTTATCATCTCTAGAAATGCTTTTAAAGTCCAAGTTTTTGGGGTATTTTCAAAGAAACCTGTTTCGGTTCCTGCCAAGTCCTGATGCCTTGCACTGGTGATGCCCCTGGTTCCACCTCCTGTGGACTGAGATTAGAGATATCAACTGCCACACTTACGTGCTGGATGAATTCTCTAGAGATCATTTAGTATTTAGCACTAGGGGTTGTATTGGTTATATTTCTGTTGCTGGGATCAAACACCACGAGAAACATGACATACAGTAGGTATACATAGTGGTAGGCATGGAATCTGAGAGTTCACATTCTCAGTCACAAGTATGAAGCCAAGAGAGTGAAGTGGTGGGTGAGGTCACACTATTCCAAAGCCTTGCCCAGTGGTGTACTTCTTCCAGCGTGCCTGCTCCTCCTACAGTGCCTGAGCAGTGTCATCAGCTTGGGAGCCAGTCTTAAATACTGGACCCTATGCAGCACAGTATCATCTGACTCGGGAATGTGGAACTGGCCACGCCACTCTTCGGGAACTCCCTCACAATTCCCCAGTGCTCCCCCAGTGACCTCTGAGTGAAATTGCAGCTTCCATGCATGACATGGCCACACTACTGAGCTTCTGCCCAGGCTCTCCAGACGCTTGCCCTGCAGTCATCTGCTCCTCCCTGCTGTCACAGCTGCTGTCCCACACCCATCCTGCCCTAGAATCCCTTCTCCTTCTTCTAATCTCCAACATCAGCCTCCACCCTTCATGAAGTTCCTCTGGCAGAACAAACATCTTCCCTATCCCTTGGGCTGTAAACTTCTTCTTTTTTTTTTTTTACTACTATGGAAGTAATTTATTCAAACACAGTTATAATTTCATAATCTATATCACATATGTACATATAGTTATGTCCTTTTTTATTTATTTATTAAAGATTTCTGTCTTTTCCCCGCCACCCTCCCCCTCCCCCAGTCAAGTCCCCCTCCCTTGTCAGCCCAAAGAGCAATCAGGGTTCCCTGCCCTGTGGGAAGCCCAAGGACCACCCACCTCCATCCAGGTCTAGTAAGGTGAGCATCCAGACTGCCTAGGCTCCCACAAAGCCAGTACGTGCAGTAGGATCAAAAACCCATTGCCATTGTTCTTGAGTCCTCATTGTCTGCTATGTTCAGCGAGTCCGGTTTTATCCCAGGCTTTTTCAGACCAAGCCAGACCCAAAAAGAGGAACATGGGATGTACTCACTCATATTTGGTTTCTAGCCATAAATAGGACATTGAGCCTATAATTAGTGATCCTAGAGAAGCTAAATAAGAAGGAGAACACAAAGAAAAACATACAGGCATCCTCCTGAATATTAACCTTCATCAGGCAATGAAAGGAGACAGAGACAGAGACCCACATTGGAGCACCGGACAGAAATCTCAAAGTCCAAATCAGGAGCAGAAGGAGAGAGAGCACGAGCAAGGAACTCAGGACCGCGAGGGGTGCACCCACACACTGAGACAATGGGGATGTTCTATTGGGAACTCACCAAGGCCAGCTGGCCTGGGTCTGAAAAAGGGCCGTAAACTTCTAATGAAAGCTATGTTGGTATCACTGACCTGCCCCAGTCACTATGATGCAGAGTGATATTAGAACATCTGTATTGTTCAGTCAGGATGCCCTGTGTTATATTATAATACCTGTCACATAGTACATATGCATGTCATATTTAAAGTGGCCACTGTACAAAAGTGGCTAAGGGATCATATTTAAAAGGCACTTGAAGTATTAGTCTCTTAAGAGACAGTCCCCAGCTTTCCCCTGGGTCTTGGGATTCTCTGGAACACAAATTACCTTCACCTAATGCAATGAACCCTGGCCATTATGCTGCCTGAGGTGTTAAGCCAACCTAGTTTCTGCCCTGCTAATAGAAAAGGGTTTTGTCCTTCAGGTGGACCAGTCATCACTAGGCTGAGATCAATCTCCAATCCCTAATATGTGCTAGAATATCACACTTTCCACTCTTCCCAAAGAGTGCAAATTCACTTAGTGAAACCATGCATCACAACCTATAGTTTCTAGACAGTAGATTGTTCCTTCATGCCCAATGGCTGCCATGTAGGGGTAGAAGGATCTCACTAGGATATCTGAGCTGTAGATTGGGTACCTAGGTCACAGTTGGAGGTCAGACAGGCCAAGAGATACTCAAATTGGATGCGAGAGAAAAAGACCAGTCAAAAATATAAAGATGTAAGTCAAGTGCCACTCCCTGGCATGGTTTGAAAAGGGCTGTGGACCTTGCCGTTCTCCATAGGTCTGAGGCTCTGGTTGCTGACATGGTCATCCTCTGCAAACATTCACCGCTCACTCAGGGCTTCCTGAGCTCCCTACTGTCAAGTGTGTGTGTTTCCCTATTTTTCTTTTAAATGATTGCCCCTACATTCAGCAAAGGTTCAAGGTTATATATCCCAGGAACACTGGTGCAGGTCCATAGGCAGAGCCACCACCAAGAGCAGGCAAATCAACAGATGCATGTAAAAAGATTGTCTTACTTTTCCACTGCTGTGATAAACACCATGACCAAGGAACCCTCTAGGAGGAGGAGTTTATTTGGGGCTTGCATTTTCAGAGTGATCACAGCTCATCACCTTCAAAGTAGGGAGCATGGGGGCAGGTGCTAGGTCAGCAGCTGAGAGTTCACTTCTCAACCTACACTCACAAAGCCCAAGAGAGCTAATGCAAAGGGGAAGATGTCTTTTGAAACCTCAGAACCCCATCGTCAGTGACAAACTTCCTTCAGCAAGGTAACACTTCCTAATCATGCTGAAACACCTACCAAAGTGGGGACCAAGACTGATGTGGGTATCTTGTTCAAACTACCATTGAGAAGGAGACCAGACATCTGGCACTCACCGAGTACCGTCTCCTCTTCAGGCTGTCCATCACTGCCTATCAGGCTAACTCTAGGAAGCCTGGCCTCTGCTCATGCCCTCATTCTCCAGAGGGCCAGAGAGGCTAAGCCAGTGGCCCGGAGTTACACTAGTGGCTTGGGATGGACAAGGTGGTTCTGGACCTGGGAGAGGTCTGGTCAGGTTAACCTATAATTAGCTTTCCTCTATTCATCCTTGACACCACTCCAGCCCTCCCCTCCACAGGTCTCATGCCCACCTGTGCTATGTGAATTTCCTGGTTTTACCTCATTTGTTCATCAGAAGAGTCCCCAATATGGGCACCAACAAGTCCCACATATGACAGGCAAAGTATCTTCTGGAGAAGAGAACTTAGCCAGATTCCCCTCTAAACTGACAAGCTTAGGCCTTGGAAGAGACAGTGAGTCTAGCCACAGTAACCATATGCCTGACCACTTTTTAGGGTTCCCTTCCCTTCTGAAGAGGCCCTCGGGATGCTGACCCAGCATGCAGGGTGGGTTTCCAGTTTTCTGTTGATATGACACATCTTCATCAGCCAGCACCCTGCCTGCAGCACTGGATTCGCCTCCCAGCGCTGGACACAAGTGCTGCCTGGTTCAGCAGCGTCACCCAGATCCCACCATCAGTAGAAGGTTTTCCACACTCAGGTGCAGCCGCCTGAATGCCTTATTCATTTTCTTAACCAGCTGGGTAACCCCAGAAAGTCAGTGGGAACTAGGCATCTTCCTACTTTAAGAGTATGGAGCAGCTCCCTGGTCCTCCATCCCAGACCAGCAGCAATAGGTGAGATGTGCCCTGCGCCTGCAGCCTACCCACCCCAACCTGCCCGCTCCAGCCTGAGCAGCTCCCAGAGACAGCACGTGCAGAAGTTGGGCATAGTGCGCAGGCGCAGTAGACAGCCTGGCAGAGGTTGCACAGGGACCACTTTGGCCACACAGCAGAGAGAGCATGGAGCCTGCCTTCTCTAACTGGAACTGGCAGGAGAAGAAGCGCCTCCTGGAGCTGATGGGACAGAGCTCGTGAACCCTCCTTCAAGTGCGTCCTGAGCCTGGGGATCAGGGTGAGCTGAGTGTGGCAGCCGTTAACGGCCATCAGGCTGAGCGGGAGCTGGAAACTGTTGGAATGTAACGGACGTGGGAACCCTTGGGTACCCTCAATAGCGATCAGGAGCATGATAGGACCCAGTGGCAAGGTAAGACACCCAGAAAAGAGTGCAGTGTAAATCAGGAGGGTGGAAAGGAAGAAAGTGGAGGGAAGTGTGAATGAGACTTGAATCCTTGGGGGACTGTGAGACACCTAGGGGCTGCTTATGGGTCAGCGACACTGAACTCTGTGCTCTCTAGGGAAAGGAAGATGCATTGTTCACTGGAGGAGAAGAGTGGGGGACAAGGCAGACCTGCAGTGTTCAGTGTGTCTCCCCAGGAGATGCAGGATAATCAGAGGAGTTTGAGGACCAAGTGTGCAGGAGGAAGGGAAAAGACACCTGGGTTTTTAATGAAATTCAGAGACCTTGGAAGACTGTCTGGGTCAGAATCCAAGAATCTTAGGAGAGAGGACCCCAGTGACTACAGGGGACAAGTTCAGATCCTTTCCAACTGTTTAAGTAAAAGTAGCTCTCTGCTAGGACAGGCTCTCTTCCTAGGGGTGAGATGTCATCCTTTGGAGGGTCCGGTACAGGACAGTAGAACTGGCAGTGAGGCAGCCTCTTGCTTGTCCTTCCTGTCTTTGGAAAGTTGTGTGGGAGACCCCATGAGGCTTGGGATTCAGCACATTGGCTAAGAAGCCAGCAGCCTATGCCATGTTCACACTTCTCCAGGCAGACCAAGAAATGTTGAGGACAGCAACTGTGGCGTTCACAAAGGCAGGTGACTCAGGCAGCTTGTTCGCTTTCTCTGCTCTTTCATCTTATCCCAGGAAAGGTAAATGAAGCCTCCCTCCCCTGTTGTGCCTGGGCTGGGCCTGTGGCTTCAGATGAGGAGGGGCCGGTGGTCCCTTGCCTGCTTTCCTCTGGGAAAGAAGAGGAACTCTATGGGTCTATTTGCATGCCCCTCCAAGGGCTGATTCTGACTTTCTTCCTGCTGTGCTGCCCTCCTTGGTGTGGAGAGGAAAGGGAGTCAGTCTTGCTCTGCTCATAAACGTTTACAACCATGAGCTCTGCTGTGTACTTGGCAGGCCTTTGTTGAGAGCAGGGTGTTGGTTGTCACCTGGGGAAGGTGGGGGGAGACTGTGTCCTTCTCCTGAAGTATATAATGACTTTGGAAGAGAAACAGTGTAGGGCCTTGTTCCATTTTAATCAAATGCTTGTTTTGAGTTCATTCATAGAGTGTGCTCTGCTTCTATGCCTTGTCTATACCACATTCATGATGGCAAATAGTTACTAAGGTGACTTTCAAATAGTCATTCAATTTTTTTTTTCTATACTAAAACCAAAGCTAATGCTAAAAGCTAAAGAACTCAGGCTAGGATATTCTCTCTGTATCCCCTTTTTGTCCCACAGAAGAGAGTCATGTTGTGTGTTTTATGCTATATTTCCTTGTAGGAGGTAAAGGGCTTCTACAAACATCTCAAAAGTACACTATGTTAAGGTTAACACTGTCCTCTGACACAAACTTGGATGTTTTCTGTCTAAGGCCACCAATTATCCCAATGCACAAGCATGTTCTTGGACTGATTCCTGGCCAGTATCAATTAGTTGCTGAAAAAGCAAAAGGTTGGGTCAACATCTCCAGGGAAAGATGGTCTGTGTGTCCAAAAAACAAAAGTCTTAGTCGATGAGTCAAAAGAAATTCATTTATGTTCCATCATATTCTCAAATGTTAGGACTTACTGCTACCTCGTTCTAGGTAGAGGTCCTCGTGTATCCAGAAAGGACCATTAGCCCATATGTAGTTCTTTGTAATGTACAAACTCAGAGGCCTGACATTCCATGGGGGAGAGTCCTGTTTGGAACAAGGTTTTGGGTTGAACACCTATTCTTAGAAGCTACTGCTCAGACTCCCAAAATAACCACACAGAAACCATATTATTTGCAGTACTGTTTGGCCAATATCTTAAGTATATTTCTGGCTAACTCACATCTTAAATTAACCCATCTCTATTAATCTGTGTATTACCGTGAGGTTGTGGTTTACCCAGTGAAGCTCCAGCATCTGTTTCTGCCAGGGGCATGGCTTCTCCTGACTCCGCCTTCTTTCTCCCAGCATTAGTTTAGTTTTCCCCACCTAGTTCTGTTCTGCCCTGCTCTGCTATAGGCTCAAAGCAGTTTCTTTATTAACCAATGGTATTCACAGCATACAGAGTGGGATCCCGCATCAGACACTTTCAGACCTATCACATAAAGAATCACAAGGAGGTTTCCAGGATGATGTGTCCCTGGGGTGCTCCCATGGAGGGGCCACCCTTCCACAGATTCTGTTTGCTTTGGATTAACAGTGGCTGAGCTGCTCTCTGGAATGTATGGATGACTTGGCTCTGGCTGAGTCACTTGTGCCTTTTCCATTATAGTATGATTCCAACCCTCCCATGGAAGTGGGTTCTGGTGCTTGAGACATGGTCCAGGGCACCCAGCCCACATGCTAGGCTTCTGTGCTGGGTCCTGGAGTGGCGAGGAGAAGCAGCATCTGCCCTGAGATGGATTGTGCTTCTCTGGGGGGGAGAATGAGTTCCGAGTTTGTTACCCATACTCTCCTCAGAAAGGTCCTCTTTGGCCTTCTGCTGTCCTGCAGTAGTGACTAGAAGGAGGTCTATTAGCTAAGACACATATTTCTGGGGAGTATACCAGGTTTTGAGATGAAGCTAGAAATCTGAGAAAGTGATGCTGGCAAAATGGCATCCTTAGAGAATGGCACAGCAGAAAGTCAAGCTTTGCTGTTTGAACTCCATGCCATGCTGTCCCTCAGAGGAATCAAGAGCAAAGTTACTGCTGAGACTGCTGTTGAGGGACAGCCCAAGAGGGGTAAGCCTCTTGGGTACAGGTGACTGTTTCCTCTTTTGTTATGGTGGGTATAAAGATACCATACAGGGTTAGTTTTAAACTCTACCCTAAAATTACCTGCTGTTTCCTCCAAACACTTTCTGTTCACTCTCCATGGAGGATTCCAGCTCATTTGTGTGGTCTGAACACTGCATGGATCTCACTGTTCTCAGCAGAAGAACTGAAGCATGTTGGGAAGAGTTTGTCTCCGGTGTCTGTGTGTGTTCATCAGAAGGCAACTTATGCTTAGCTCCCATAAACTGAACCCTAATCTTCATTCCTTTGTTTCAACTGTCACACAGGGACACTTTGTAATTAGGGTGTGTGTGTGTTTTCACATGTGCGCTGTGTGTATGCATGCATGTCCATGTGTGTGCCTGCTCATATGTGTGTGTGTGCCCCAAGTGTATGTGTGTAGATTAGAAGTTGACATTAAGCATGTTCCTCAATTTCCCTCCACCCTATGAGGCAGGGACTCTGGTTGAACTCAGGGCACAGTGATTCCGCTGGTCCCACCAGCCTGCCCCAGCACTCCTCTGTCCCTGCCTGCTGAGTGCAGGAATTGCAGGACCTGCTGAGTGCAGGAATTGCAGGAGAGCTGCCTTGAAGGCCGGTATTCTTTACTCTGTGCTAGCATCATAACTCTGGCTTCACCTTAATGACATTTTCCTGTCCCAGTGATGGCTATAAAGTGGAAGTTTTCTGACTCTTCTTCCTGTGAAAAATGAACCGGAAGGAGTCATTCCCTGTCCTCACTCTCTCTGGACCACTTCCATTTTCCTTCTTCCTCGTATATTTTGTTAATTTTCATCACTTACTTTATGAATTATCCAATTAACCTTAAACTAATTGGCCAAGCATTTTTCTTGCTGTTCCTTCTCAAAGGAACCACCAAGTGGTCCCATATCAGCCTTGGCCATGCCTCCTGAGTACTTTTGATGGGATTATCCACAGTCTCGCTACAGATTCTCTGATGTCCCATGACTTCTGCATCTGTCTGATAATTCAAGAGCAAAAAAGTTTTGAAGAAAATGAGTTTTTATTGAGCACATTTGTTTTTGTTTTGTCTTTTTATCCTAGCAATGCAACAACTGCTTGTGTAGCATTAGATACTGAGAAGTAATGTGGTGAGGATTTGATTAAATTGGAGGAGGTTTGAAGGTTAATGTAAACATGGTACTTTTGATTTAAAGAACCTGAGCTTCTGTGCACTTGGATACTTGGGGCAGGCAATATTCCACAAATGATCAAGAAAAAGCTTAATTTATCTACTGTCCAACCCCTCCCCTGCTTTCTGCTCTTTTTGCCTATGCCACCAACTTTTATATTATACTTTGTGTATATGTGTGTGTTGCATGAATGTGTATATGGAGTTAGCATGTAAGTATGCAGGTGCATGTGTATGGAAGCATGTGCCTTCATTTTTCCCCTCCCACCTCAGTTTTAGAAACAGCATCTCTCACTAGACTTGGAGAGGTGTCCAGCGGGTCCCAGAGACCCACCTGTCTCTACGTTCCTGCAGCACTGAAGTTAGTGGATTCCACTCCTCACCTGGTTTCTGATGGATGCTGGGCATTCAAACTCAGGTCTTCTTGTTTGTACAGCAGAACTGTATTGTTTACTGAGCCATCGTCCCGCGTCCTGTTGAATTGTGTTAGCTGAGGATCTTATGTATAAAGCAGGGCTGTCTGCTGAGCTGTCAGTACTTTAGGCCCTAAGGTGAGAGTCTGGGAGTAGTTGGTTTGTAGGTGTGATGGTTTGATTTAGTTGTCAGTCTGACACAATGTGGAGGCACCTGGGGAAAGAGTCTCTGTGAAGGATGGTCTAGCTTAGGGTGGTCTGTGCTCATGACTATGAGGATCCTGGTAATTGAATTCACTGATACATAGCTGACTTCTGTGGGTAGCATCCCACCCTGGATTTAGATCCTGGACCCTGCCAGAGTGGGAAGGAGCACAGAGTGCAGTTGTGAGTGCATTCACTCTCTGTAGACTGTGGGTGTCGTGACTTCCCCAGTGATGGCCATTGGCAGAAGCTGGGATCTGTAATCCCCACTTACTCTGACACCATGCTTTCTCTCACAGTGAAGGAATAGGTAACTAGAGTGATAGGCATGTCTCCAGTTTGTATTTTGACACTCGATTATCAGAGGACTTCTGTTATGATTTTTTAAAAATGCTGTAAGGTCCCTGGCAGTAGGCAGCAGAAATGCTGTAGGTTTTCATTTGGTTTGTTTTAGTGCGAAAGTCATGAGATCCGGTGTCCTAGAGGATGATAGCTGTGCCTTTCCTCCTTCTGCTGCTCATGTCCCTGTTCTACTTAATGGATTGGGGAAAGGGCTGCAGCTCTGCCTTGCCTAGCTGCACTGGTCCCTCCCAGTGCATTAGTGAAGGGCCCCTTCCTAGTTGTCAGTCTGGAGCCCCTTTTCCTGCAGCGTGAGGAAAAGTGATTTCTACTTGAGTGACCTGTGAAGACTCCTGCCCAAATACTTTTGTCATCAGTTGACAACACCAATAATATGCTTCTGTTAATGTTCTTTCTTAGGTTCCTCAGATGGACAGAAAGTACTGGCCTCAAATGATAACACATGGGCAAGAGGAATATCCTGTACCAAATACAATTACTAAACAAAATTATAATATGCCCAGCAGGTTTTAAACCACAGGCTTGTCCTGAAACACGTATCTGCCCATTTTCTACTGCTGTGACAAAATACCTGAATCTAAGCATGGTGGAAAGAGGTCCATGTGTTTTGTGGCTGGCGGCTAGAAAGCCTAAATTGTGATACAGGTATGAATACCCGGCCTGTGCCAACTGGCACACATGTGAAAAGGGAATTCAGATGGGTAGGAGGAGCCTAGAGTTAAGAGCAGCCCCATATGGAAACAGTACATTCTTGAGGGAACTCGGGTAGTCCCTTACCTCCTAACCTACTCCAGAGAGACAGGATGAATTCATTTATAGAGTGCTGCTCCCACGACCAAATTCTTTGCCACTGTTCCCTCACCCAGCACAAAAAACCAAATGACATAATATTAACATTTAAAAAAAATCTTTAATAAATAAATAAATAAACACCCAAATCCAAGTAGATGCAAAATCCCAGCACTCATTCCTCAACATGGCCCGACACTCGAGGGAATAATACATTTTTTTGCTTCTGAAATGTTTGACTTTGGCTGTGTTGGTGCCTCATCATATTTCATGTCTTCTTGTGCCTTGACAATTTTAATGAAGAGTGTTGCTGCAAGTTGTAGTGGCTTTTTAATGTGACTTAGGCAGATTTGAGCACTGTAAGGGCTTTGTCTAGCATCCACCCCTGTTGAAAATGTCCCCCACACTCTGTACTTCAGCAAGGCTTCAGAGATTACATTTAACTCAGGAAATGCCTAGATTGAAAACACATGTTTTCATTGTTCTTCTCAGTGATCAGATTTGGGGGTTCTTGGAGCCCCAATTAAAGTGAAGATCAAAACTGGAAAAGGGGTGTTTCCGTTTTTATGACTGCTGTAACCAATGGGCACACATCTAGATTGTTTCCTTACAGTCCTTGGGGAGACCGAGGTGACAACATGAGCCTCTCTGGAAGACCGAGTGTAGAAGCTGTTGTGTCCTTGGTTGGCTTTTAGAAGTTGTCCACTCTGGGGGTGGGAGAGGCTTGTGGTACTCATGTATCTGAGAAGCTGGCAACATAGGTTGACATTTCTGTCCCCTCTGTACTCTCTCTTCCGTGTAGAAGTCTTTGTGTTAATCTGTACACCTGTCCATTCTCAGGTCAGTTTCTTCTTCCGATGACTGGGACAGCATGCAGATTCCCTCAGAAGCACTCAGAATATGTCTGTCTGCACATGTGTGGTGTGACAAAAATCCTGGGCCAGGTACACAGTCCCTGGAGGACAGCAGCCAAGATTCCTATTGCAAGATATGGTTGCTGGCCTGGCTTACAGATGCTGTTAGAGAGAAAATGCCTCTAAGAGAACTCCTCTCAGCTTTCAGGAGATGACCCCAGAAGATGCCTGACCCAGAGTGCAAATTCTTACGGAAACGACAGGCTCAACCACCATTTCCTCTCCAGGAGACCAGCTGTGAAAGAAGGTTTTGTCATAGGATGCTGTGCCCAGAATTCAGATTCCCTCAGAGGACATGAAGATGCCCACAGCGGGTTCTCAAACTAGAAAGCTTCCCTCAGAGGACATGAAGATGCCCACAGCGGGTTCTCAACCTAGAAAGCTTCTTTACTCAGAGACCCAGCCCTGAGAGGAGAGAAAACTCTGTCTAGTTTTTGATTCCTTCAAAGGCATGGAGTCACCCTCGGGGCAAAGCTGGTAGGCAAACAAAATTGAGTGCCAGACCAAAGGGACAGGACACCCTTCTGTGGAAATACTTTAAGCGATTCTGATGGCCAGAGTGTATGGTCAAATATGGCCACTGCTTCCCAGAGAGGAAACCATGCCATTGTACACAGAGGTCTTCCCAGGACAGCTTTGTTAAAGAATGCCGGACAATAGCCTTACATGGGGCCCCAGACACTCTCAGCTGTCATTACGTCTGGCCATGAAGAATCCTTACATATCTGGTATGAAGATCCTTCTGTTTCTGGTCATGAATATTCCTTCTGTGTACAGTCAACCCAGGGTGTGAATTCCATAGGATAATTTTATGTGTTTGTATCTATAAGTACTTTCTGGAGTAATGTCCAGAAGGCTCCACTTCCTGGAGTCATCAATGAGGCCCACTGTTGACCACCCTTCTGTGGCCAGAAAATGAAGGCATGCCCTCTCAGCCTGGAGCCTGAGAGAGGATCCAAGGAAGGAGGGCTTCCTGAGTGCCATACCTCCTGCTATGTAGCCACTGACCTCTGCTTGAAGACCCCATCCTCTCTTCCCATCTCTGGGGTTCATGCCATAGCTACTCAGAGTGACCTAGCACCACGTGGTCTTCCCACTCACATATATATAGGCAGTGTGGGCTTTGTTCCTGGAGTCTACGGTAGCTGTAGCTTTCAAGGCCATCAGCCTCCAAACACAAGCAACTGTCCTTCCGTCCAATGCAGAAGCTTAACCACTTCCTGTTTTCCTCCTCCAGAAGCCAGAGAACTTCATGGTGGACGCCCAACTTCCCAGGCCCCTTTCATCCCTGTGTGCTGAGTACACATCTGTACATGACTGGTCCAGGCAGCAGACTCTCTGTAGTGATGTTTGAAAAAAATGGAAACTTGTTCAGATTGTGACTGCTCTTGTTTGTCAAATCCCTGGGAGGATAATGGGCATGGCCATGGGTTCCCTCAGCATGCAAGGCCCAACTGTGTATATCACCATGTGACACTGGGCGTGACATGTCAGTTCCAGAGAAGCAAGTACAGTCCAGGCCCTCAGGATGCTCAACTTAGCTTCCAAAGTCCCTCAGATAACACATAAATTCCCCCAGTGCCCATAGTGAATGCCAAGACTTGCAAAGCCATTACTCTGAGTAATTCCAGAGGAGATATGTGTCAGGATTCCTGTTAGGAATACCCAGGAAGCACTGCCTTCCAGCAGAGCCTATTCCTCGGGGATCCCAGGCGTGGCCCGTGGAGTCCGGACACAGAGTGAGACTGCCAGAGGACATCCCGCTCTGATGTCCCAGTGCTGGCACTGCTGTGGGCTTACCACAGAGGACACTCTGCCCTGCTTTTGGGTCCCCTCAGGTATGCATGCTCTCTTAGGTGAAGCCTGTCAGAAGAGCAAAATCCCCTTCAAGGGACACTTGTCTCTATTGCCACAATGCAATCTAACCTATGGTAGGAGCCCAAGAGCATCTTGGCACATCTCTTCCCTCCTGTAAGAGCAAATTTTTATACCAGGGTTCCATATTCCCCTAAATGAAAACAGGGATGTCTCTCCTAATGAAATTATTTTGAACCTTAGTGTTAATAGGAATTTAAACAGTCACAAGTTAAAATTACCTTCAATGGGATAATGGATTGAACTTTATCCAGAGGGATCTTGAAAAAGATATCAACACCTTTCTGAAGGAGAAACCTGGCCATATATTCTGAATCATTTTTTATGACATTCAATATGCAATTTCTTTTAAGATACTGATGGTCTTTAAAAATACTGCGGGTCCCAGGCGGGCTGGCAGAGTGGCACAGAGATTCGCGGGTCCCGAGCAGCCAGTCCCAAGACAGAGACAGTTGCCGGTACCAGAGTGGCAGCCTGAGCGGCGGTGGTGGGTCATGCAGCCGAGAGAGCCAAATGGCGGCGGGTTCCCAACAGCAGGTGGCCACCCATGTGGCCAGGAGAGTCAAGCGGCGGGTAAAAGGCACATAGACACAGAAAATAGGCATAAACGTTTATTAAAGGAGAGAGAGGAAGAGAGAGGGAGAGAAAAAAAAGAGAAGAAAAGGGAGAGGGGGACAGAAAGAGTTTCCAGATGGGACGAGTGGTCAGAGGTGTCTGGGAGTGGGCGTGACTCGTCCCTTAAAGGGAGAGGGACCGAAAGAATAACAATAACCTCACTGGTAGAATCTTTAATGGAATTAAAGTGTGCCGCGCCAGCGCGGGCTGGAACCAAGAGTCTCGGTGGAGGGTGTCCAGGTTGAATGAATACACAGAGCACGAGGTTGAGGTGGAACAGCTTCTTTTATTGTCCTGTGGGGGCTGGCTTTTATACCATGGCACCAAATGAGGAAGGGGCTACGAAGGGACTGTAACCTGACTCTGGCAGGGATCAAGGAACAGTCACTGTGCACTTAAAATTCCTTCCTTCCCCGCTCCAGGAGCAGAGGGAATTTATTATGTTTTCCTTGCAGATAAGCACCTCAAATGGGGGCAGGGATATCAACTCAGGGCTGCAGTTCCCACAAAAGTGAATATACCAAATTTATAATTTGCTCATCAATGTAGAATTTTCCAGTTATCAATTAGAAAGTTCTTGGGAGATGAACCAGGAATACTACAAATTGTCTACAGTGCTCTATAAAAAGGGCAAGCAGGAAGTGCCTTGCTCCACTGAGGGCTTACCAGGAGAGATCTGAGTCAAAAGCTGGAGCTAGCTCCCAAAACCAATATTTCCTGAATTTAAGAAGTCTTTTGAAAAGGCACTTGAAGGAAACAGATGGTGTACTTGTCACTAATTCAGGTGTTTTCATATGCGTTTGTCATGACTTCACAGAAGAAAGTCACATCTGACACTACTTCCTCATGGAGATCAGAATTTGACAAGGATGGTACTCTAAAGTGTTTTCTATCAGAGAACGCCTGAGCTTCTAAACATGGGTGATCAGTCCTACGCGTTCCACGTGGAGCTCTAGAGCTGTTGTTCTGGCAGTGTGGAGTCTATCACTAGTTCACGGCCCACAGACACCAAGGTCGAGTATTGTCACCATTGCAGTCTTGAATGTGGGTTCATCATAGTCTCTTCCTCACCATTGGCAGAGTCTGTGCCACTGTAAAAAAAAAAAAAAAAAGGATTGTCCATTGGAGGAGCTCAGTGTGAGCCTCCCTGGGAATCACGACACTCTGTTTGCAGCAGCATCCACACGTCTGTCTTCCGCCATTTTAGCCAGCCCATGAGGAGGTCGACAGGGAAGAGTTTGTTAATTCAGGGAATTGACGATAAACATTCCCTGGGATCCACCAATTGGTTATTTGAAGATGAGATGCTTCAGGTTTCTAAACATTTCAAAGCTGATGGCTACAGACTACCTTCATCAGAGTTGTGGAAATGCTTCAGAGTTGTGTGAAATGTTTCAGAGTTGTGTGAAATGCTTCAGAGTTGTGTGAAATGTTTCAGTTGTTGGCTAATAAGAATGTCGTAAGCTCCATGTGTCCGTGAAAGCAGACAACTGAAATGGATTCTATGGACATGAAAGGGACTTTAATTAGAGAGCAATCAACTTACAGTTACTCTTGTAATTGGAAACAGGTAAATGTATGGTCTCTGTCTTCTGCATAAGTATGTGATTTCCTTGTGGAGGAAAAGCAGCATTTATTCAGCTGCTGAATTTCCCTCCCCAAACAGTCCATTTCTTTGGCATTCAGCACCACTTAAATTTCAGGCCCTGGAGAGAACAGAGACAGGTTCTATAAATGGGTGTCACTGAAATGATCTCATGTCCAACTTCCATAGAGTTCTGTTCCCCATCAGAAATCTGCTGAGATGATCTGTCACTGCTGTCTGTGTCTGCTAGAACCTTGGCCTTCTGCAGACCCCGGATTGGCTGATTAAGGTCTGCTCAGATCCGTGTAGGGCATTTCTAGCCCCCATCTACATGGTGCGTTTCTTCCACATAGCAGGCACTGTGGACTACATGCTTGGTTTTCTCCCAGCAAGTGTCCATGCCTCAGTGCCAATGTCCTCTTCCTCCAGTCATATGCTACAGAATCCCAAACAGGATTACTGAGGGGAGAATGGATTACTCTGGCTCACAGTTCAAAGGACACAATCTGTCACAACAGCAGGACTGACAGGGAAAGTTCACAGTTGTGCCATGGGATTCAAAGCTGCCTCATAGCTGCAGTGCTAAGATAGAACCGGCAACTGGTTATATCCCTCATACCTTTCCCTATGGCCTTCCCCCTCTAGCACCTCCTAAAGGCTCTACAGCCTTCAAAGCAGAGCGATCTGTCAGGATCAAATATCCAAATGCATAACCTGTGATGAGAATTTCGCACACAGAGCACGGCAGGTTTTAACTTCAGGATTTAGAAAAGGACCCATGCTCCAGGTTAGGAAGAGTTCCTGACATCCTTATAACCATGCTTCTCAGAAACCACAGATGCCACACATCTGAATAGGAAAGGGGAGAAAGGTAAGTGGAAGAGAAGCATCCTGGGAATGGCAACAAGAATGCTTGGTGGACACGCTTCCACTGTGGAGAAGCCACAGCAGAGTCCTAGGGATGCAATCATCACAGGAGCTCTGGTGAGATCATCAGAAGTGAGAATGTTTAAAATGTCTGTAGAATAGACTCATGGAAAGGCCCATGACTCATTTCAACGACTGGGATTACAATGGGGATGTCCTGGTTTGATGTCTTTCAACCACCTTAGTACATGAAGGTGAGAAACCCTCACTAGTCACTTTCATGCATATGCTAACTATTTTGTTAATGGTTAAAATGTGTTTTTATACATATGTGCATGTTAATATGTGTATACGACATGCCTAGTGTCTTTAACACTCAATATTTGTGCCCAAAACAGTATTAAAATTACTTGAAATTTGATGTTGACATACATATTTCTTAATTTTATGTTATTTTTATAAAAATGAATAGAGAATATATCATAACAGTACAAATCCATAGAGTTCTTAAGTGATGTTGTGTCTATGGTAAGAATGGTGTTGAAAGGTGTTTCACATCTCTGTGGAAAGCTTGTGGGACTTACGGGGGTACTGTAAGTTTTCTTAGTCTTCGTGTGTTCAGTGGAAGCAGCAACAAATGTTTCCACAGAATTGGTGTGGATAACCATCCACCTTGCAGATAGGATGTTCAATGAATATTCCTTGCACCCACTTAGTATAGATTTAGTCTTTGTTGCTTCTAAAATCTACACTGGTTTATAGTCATTTCTCTTGATTTTTAGCAATATGGAAGCTATGTAGGCAGAATAAATTCTGCCATTCCTTTGTTTTGTTCTAGGCCACAGGAACTACCAAAATATACACCAAAGTAAGAGGCATGAACTGAGGGAGATGGCAATCACTGTTCTGCAATTGTCTACCGTTTACTCCTTGGCCATGGTCTGCTTCCCATGATCCTGTTACACTTTACAGCACAGTGATAACTCTGGGGAAAAAATCACTTTTCTTGGTTTTTAAAGGCATAGGTTATTTAGAAAATTTCCTTGCAAAATGTGTAAAACTTGGTTTGAAAAGATCTTTTTGCACTTGAGGGATAACTGGCGGTGTGCTTGGCCTGGCAGGCAGACTGGCAAGCACTCAAGTGATTCACTGTGCTAGTTTGCTGAGCTCCACAGGCTGTGACCTGCTCCAGCACACTGTCACACATGGACCATAGCTAGGCACCAAGGTTACATTAGATGCCTTCCCATAGGAGGGCCACAACTGTCCCTTTCACCTCATCTCAAACACCTTCACTGTTCAGTCCTGAAGCTGCATTATTGCACATCCTTGATGGCCTTTTATACCAGTTCTAACCCCTGCAAATCCCCAGTATCTCAGGGAGATGACCTGAGCTGCCCCCTTCACACTCCCACAGCTGGATCTTACACTAGATAGCCCCTAGCCCGTTCCTTTCACAGACAGTGCCAGTTGTCATGGGTGTGGTTGAGCCAGGTCTTTGGCTCCTGGGTATCCACCACATTATTCTGGAAGAGCATTAAGTTCTGTTTTTCGTGCTGAATTAGCCCAAAGTCTTGGAACCACCTTGTGTGTGATTCTCCTTATAGTCAAGGAAAAACCAGGGCAGATTGTTGCTGAGCTGGAGTTCATGTGGAACTCCAGGCAGGGTCTGGATGACAGCGATGGAGCTGTAGTCTTGTCTATGATGCACAGAATGAGCTCGCCCACCCTGTGTCCTGGTGGGGCAGGCGCTGCTGTTTCCTGGGAGAAGACACTCTGACTTCTAACTGTCACCTGTTTAGGAATGCCCAAGGGTCCTGTTCTCCAGTTCCCTGAGCTGTGGCAGCCACCGCAGATAACACCCTGATTGATTCCAGTCAGTCAGCTGTGTACTTTCTGAGAGGTCCCCCTTGCTGGGCCTAGTTCACTAGCACACTGTCACCTGGTCTGCAAGGTGCTGACCCTTCCTGTGCAGTGCCACCATGGCTCCATTAAGGCTCAAGGAAGTACCCCTTCGCCAAGGCCTGGGTGAGGCACAAGTACTAAAATCTAAAGCAGTCAGTCACTGGTTCTGACCTTGACCTCAGTCTGAAAATGGCGATTTTTCAGAATCTCAGAATGAGACTGAGAGCTGTCTCCTCCCATTTTATAATCCTCTCTAGTTCTGGGATTAAGGGCGTGCACCACTACTGCCTGGTTTCTAAGGCAAGCTAGTGAGACTACTGGGGTAAAAACTGTGTGCTATTGTGTGTCGGGGACTGTAGGCCCCAGCATAGAAACTATCTTTCCCTATCTGGACCCGTATAGAGGCACAAGAAATAACCAGACACAGTTCACACAGTCATCACAGAAGGGCATCTCAGGCTTCTCTCCGTCCTGAAGATCTACCTTATGTCCCGCAGGAAAGCCAAGGGGAAGCTCATTAATATTCTCCTTCCGGGGGACTGAAAGGGAAGCACCTGCAACTTTTAGCAAACACCTCTCCCCAGGCGATCTACATTTTTATCAAAGGAGAAAAGAGCAGCACATCCTGGCTATTGTTAGGCAGCTGTCTTACTGGTTTGGCAGGGTTATATCTGCTTAGTGGCCAGTGTGCCTGCCTGTAAATTATTGTATATGAAATATGGGCCCACATTTGTGGATTAAAGGTGTGTGTCACCCCCTGGTCTTTAAAGCTGACCAGCATGGCTATTTTACTTTTCTGATCTTCAGGCAAATTTTATTTGTTAAAATACAAATGAAATGCCACTACACTTGGTAAATACTTCATTCCAATGTGTCCTCTGGCCATTGTTGACCTAACCTTGGGATTCTTCATCCTTCCCTGGGTTGCCTCGGGCCCCAAGCTGTAGCTGCCTCTGCTGCGCTCTCCTCCTTTGAGGGTCTCACAAAGCTCAAGCTGAGCTTGAAGTCCTTGAGCTGAGGATGACCTGGAGCTCCTGTCCTCCAGCCTCCACAGACCGGAGCACTGGGACTACAGGCGTATGCTTCATAATTCAATCCTATTAGATCTACCGAGAAATGCACTTTACAAGGAATTTTAATTATTGAGCCAAGCACAGCTTTATTCCCCTGTAGTCCAAGCGTATGAGAGACCTGGAAATTCCTCCCATGTTGCAGACCAACTTGGTATACTGTGAGCTTTAGGACAGCTAGGACTAGAGTCTACCTTTCAAAATGAATTCTAACTACTGAGCTGCTGGTTTCTATTTTATTCTGTATATTGGCTATCTTCGTACATTTTCATTTTTAAAATGTTTTTGTTTTGTAAGTTCATAATACATATAATGTATTTTATTCTTTTTCATTTCCAGTTTACCCTCTTTTCATTCATCCTTCAATCTAGAAACCACTTCCCTAGTCAGCCCTCCTTATACTCCATGTCTTGATTTTGTGTGTGGTCTATTGAGTTTTCTGTGTCTCCTGCAGCAGTTCATTGCCAATAGTTCTGCAGAGAGAAGTTGACCGTGGGCCCCTCCTTTATGATGATCATTATTTCATCATGGGTTACTGGATGTCTTTTTACTTTATGTTTTCAAGTTTTCTCGGAAAACTGGATTTTGGTTTTGGGGTTGGAGCACAGCTAGTGGCACAGAATATTCCTAGCACATTTGAGGCCCCAGCTTCCAGGACTTGCCCAACATGCACACAAAATCACACAAAGTGGTTACTTTGAAAAGTAATTTAATTCAAAGGGTATTCTAAAATATAACTAAAAACATATATACTTGTAATATGACTACAAATACTATATTTCAAAAGCTTATGAAGAGTTAAAAGCTTATGTTTGTTCAGCTAGCTAGTTCAGAAGCACTTAAACAACACAGACGTGAAAACTAACACAGACCTTTAAGGGCTTATTGGAGCAAAATCACAGGCAGAGTCATGGAAATAAGAGTTATGTGTCCCTTTCAATTTCCCTTTCCCAATGTGAGCTTCTTATGAGTTTCAACATACCTTAGCAGACTCAGTATGGCTTACATTACTTAAGTGTATTTGTCCATATTTAATTGATATAGTTACTTAAGAAAATTTAGTTCTTCATTCAAAACCATGTATTCTTAAGGCTCATAATAACAAAGACTTAGTTTAAATGAAGCCAGACCAGATTGAAAGCTTTCATCAGAGAAAACTTGACTTGACACCAAGAGACAGAACCACAAGAACACAGCCTGAGTGCTGCCATGGGAGAGCAGAACTCCTTCCTGACAAAAATCATGATTGAAAACAACCTCCCCCTGCCCTTTGTAGAAAGTAGCTTTTGCTGTGAGAAGTGTAAATTCTGCCCGAGAATTTAGCATTTTTTCCCGAAGTACAAATTAAAATGTTTATTCTTGACATACATGGCTCTGCCTAGGAAGGGGGAAAAAGACAAGAACTCCTGAATAAATTGAAGTGTGGTGAGTGGGGGGGGGGGAGAAAAGGGGGTGGAAGGTGGAGGAGAGTGGGGGAAATGCATAGCATGTTCCTATCCAATTAAAATGAGAAGGATTAATTTAAAAAGTATTCATTCTGACACCAATGAGGAATCGCATTCTTGGATTTGTTAAATGGGTTACTGGTCTGTTTCCTTTCTCAGAAGTATGGCATTGTAGTGTTTTGAAATTGTCATTTCAGGGAGATATCTGGAGAAACACCATCAGAGTCTAACCTCTGAACTGTAACATGTGGGCCTGCTAGTTGGGGTTTCTGTCCTACCAAGTTCCCACAGCCAGTAAGCCCCAAAGAAAATCACACAGAGGTCTCCATAAGTTATAAAGCTGATTGGCCCATTAGCTCAGGCTTCTTATTAGCTCTTGTAGCTTATATTAACCCATTATTCTTATCTATGTTAGCCACATGGCTTAGTACTTTTTTCAGTGGGGCAGGTCACATCCTGCTTCTTCAGTGATCTGGGCAGGACTCTGGAGAAATGGGCTTCCTCCTTCCTAGAATTCTACTGTTCTTATCACCCTGCCTCTACTTCCTGTCTGGTTGACCCGCCTATACTTTCTGCCTGACCAATCAGCGTTTATTTAAAACATGATTGACAGAATACAGATAATTCTCCCGTACCACTGAACTGTTGAAATTTCTTTCTTGCTTGCTGGAAATTGAACATGGGGGCCACATCCATGCCTGGCAAGGACTCTGCCAGTGAGCTATACCTCCCAACCTTTAAATTGCGTGGAAGAATTTCAAAGCATTTTTTATTTGGGCTTGATTTATATTTTTTGCTTTATTGCCTGATTATGAAGCTAAGAACCCAAGTAGCAGCTTGGAACATCTGGAGAAGTATTTCTAGAAGTTTCTCTCTGTTACCAGTGGACAAAGTACTACAAGAATGCAGCAATCTCTGCTTGTTTCCACTATGTGTTCTAAGCACATAGGGAGAAGCAGTAACCATAGAATCAGACATTGTTATGTGATGGATCCAGCCCTGAAGAATTTTAGTTTTAGATATACAATAGTAAAGAATATATACTGCCATTTGCTATGTCTTGTTGGTGTACAAAAAAGTTCTACAGAGTATTACAAAGGTTTATTTATATGGGAATAAACTAACAGAAATACTAGTGATCCATACTCTTCTGCATGCACTGGGAACTGAAACCAAATCCAGAAACCAAGAGTCCCACATATGCTTTTCATCTGCATTTATAGTACGTGAGACCACACCCAAAGTGGGCTGGTATCTTAAAAGCTATTGGCTGAAGGAGTTCCCAGAGCACCTTTCCCTTTTGTCTAAATAAGAGAGTTCTGAGTCTAAGACAAAACTATATACAATAAAAATAAATAATAAGTATTATACAGGGAAAAGAAGAGGCAAAAACATACATAAAAATTAGAATTACAACCAGCATGAACAATATCAAACAAAAAAACTTATGCTAAACTTTTCAATAGTTATCTTATCCTAGGAGTCTAAGTCTTATATAAAAATAAATGGCTTGGCTAAGTCATGAGAGGAAAGTAACTATGACGGTCTAGTCTTTAACCCATCAAAGACCTGAGGAGGGAAATAATAATACTTGCGTTAACAGGAAGTGCAATCAAGCAACTTTCAAAAGGTGCGAGAAATGACAGAGACAACCAGCTATCTGAGCAATCACCCTAGATCTCATTTGCAACGTTGGGGCAACCAACTTTGACTAAGACCTAGAGCTACTAACAGACCATTTTCAGAGGCAGAAAAATCTGAAAAACAATCTTACCCTGTCTTGGTAAGTTTTGGCAGTCTTTTTGTTTGTATCCTGCTTGTTCAGTCTAGACACAGTGCATTTTTTCAATAGTCAAGACAAGGTCAGTTCTTTGCCCAAAGGCCAGCTTTGTCAAGAAGAAAACAAGCTCCACGTGGAGTGTCTTCAGTGTTCAACATTCTCTTGGGAATAGATCAGTGCTGCCAGGAGCAATTGTGTCTCACATCAGCAGAATCCCAAGTTATTTAAATGCTATATTCTATAGTTCTTTGAAGTGTTTAAAGATTACCTATCTATGCGGAATACAATCTCTGTGCTTTTGAAGAACCTGATTAGTCTAACTATAAGTATGACAAACATGGATGACTATTGACTTGTAATTCTTAATACCTATATAGCTTAAAGACTAAGACTTCATATTAAAATTAAATAATCTTTAAACAAATGTGCAATGAATGAGGACGATGACCTCAAAATGTAAACAATATGTAAGTATCTTGATCAAAGGTAGAAATATAATACAATATGATATATATTGCATCAATATACAAAATATCTTAAGCAGAAGTAGAAGCATGCATTTAATATGACAAAATAACTTTGTATAGGTGCACAAATATTGTAAACATAAATAGGAGTATATTTAATATGACAAATATAATTTGAATTTGTATCAATATACAAGAATATATACCAATGTAAATTGTCTATAAATAATAGCTCACAAATAATAATCTAATCTACCTATTATCCCATCCTATCCATTCCCTCCCCTTTTTTCCCATAGAAATCCCTGAACCTACTTCATTTCCACCCCAACCCCATACTACTTATAACCAACTCCTAACAGATGTCCTTAACCCTGAGGACAAACTTTATTGGCAGAGGGGATGGTGTCTCTAGAACTACTTCCATCTGTCATGGGATGAGGTTATTTCTATGGGATCCTGTAAAAACTAAAATAATGGTTTAGTTTCAAGATTACTATCTGGCATAATTGCAGATAGTCTCTGAGTAGAGTTTTTCTGAAATTGGGCACCAATTTGTTGGCATACAAAACAGTTCCACGATAGCCCAGAATTGAGTATAATTAAGGTTTATTTATCTGGGTATAAACTCACAGAAAAAGTAGTGATTGCAGTCCTCTGCATATGCAGGAAACTAGAACCAAATCCAGCAGCCAAGAGACCCACATATGCTTTTTGTCTGCGTTTATAGTACATGAGATCACACCCAAAGTGGACTGCTATCTTAATGTCTATTGGCTGAAGGAGTTCCCACAGCAATGTCTAGTGACAAGTGTTTCACTGGCTCTTGTGTCTGTCTCCTACAGTTTGGTTTGGCAGAGAAGTGTCCCCATAGGCTCAGGCATTTGAACACTTGGCTCCAGTTGGTGAAGCTGTTTGGGGAGGTTATAGAACTTTTGTGACATGGAGCCTTGCTGGAGGAGGTATGTCACTGGGAGTGTTCTCTGAGAATTCATAACTTTGTCCCACTTCCAGGTTGTCCTCTCTGCTTTCTGCACTAGATTAAAGATGTGGTCTGTTAGCTTCATATGACCGCCTGCTGCCACGTCTTGCCAGGAGCCATCCTCGATGGTGGATAGGTCCAGTAGAAGATGGAAAGAGTTGGCAAGTGGGGAGAGGGCCAGGCCTTGATGGTCAGGAGAATCTTGCAGCCTGACTGACTGGCAGTCAGAGTGCTTGTTTACTTATACAGTATTTAGTAAATAGGGACACATTCATGTTGTTCCAAAACAGATCGTATTATTTTTGGTTTTAGACACGTGTTTCACTTGCTTTTGCTCATCTTTTAGTCACCATTAATGAACTATGACAAAACAGAGTTATCATTTCTAATTATTTTCCCTCAAGTTTTGACATCATTGATAAAGTTATCCTTCATAACCAATTTTACTCATCAATCCCATAACCCATATTTTAAGAATCTGGAAGTATATGACAAGCTGTTCTCAGGCTGGCTGCTTTTGTGGCTACAAGGACACTAGACCAAAACTATCTTCAAGCCCTCCCATGAACACAGCTATGTCCCTAGCGGTGCATTATTAGCTCTGAATGGCCAGCGTGCCCAAGAAATATGCTCAGGTCAAAGTTGTTGCAGTGATCATTTAATTCTGGCATAATACAATGTTTCTATTTTATATATTTATAGAATACTTTTATTATCTTTCTACAGTCTTTGTCTATCAGCATACGTCTCTGTGTAGGACAGAGGTAGCTTCAGCTAATCTAACTTTGTTGCTGTATACGTCACACAGTTGCTTGGGTGTATAGTAGGAAGAGGCTTGAGATCTGAACCATGGTCAGCTCCTCCAGCCCACCGAGTCTTGTTATCCTTTTTAAGTTTACTTTGTTTTGATTGTCTTGATCCTGAGTAAGTACAGGGACAGATGTTTCAACAATGTCTCATTGCCCCATAAAGAGACCTCTGGCTTCTTTATGTGTGTCACAACCTCCAAGGTGTAAAGAAGGACCTCAAATAGATAAGGATATCTCCCTAAAGTGTGTGGGGGGATAGTATGTTCAGGACTGTCCCGGCGAACTGTCCCGGCAAAGCTTAGAAGCAGCATTCCTGGGAAAAGTCATAAATGATTCATAAGAAATTTTCCATTAATTCAATATTCCCAAATTGTACAAATATTAAAAGTCTCTCAAGTATTCAACAGATGGAAATGAAAACCAAATGGGGCATGGTGGGCATTTCCGGGCTTTGCTGGATCTTTGTCAAACAGCTGTGTTGGCTTTATGACTTCTCCCATCCCCACCAGATATGGTTGTGCCAATGCCTCCTCCACCATGATAGACTCTCCCTCTGGAAACACAAACCAAAAATAAACTCTTTTTCCCATGCATCATTTCAATCATATTGTTCAATCACAGAAACACAAAACTACACAGATCTTTAAAGAGCTGATAAAATTCACCTCCATGTCTCCTTTCCACAAATGGAAACAGTGTAATCACATCTCAGAGTCTGCACTGCCCAGATAATAACTAGGGATATTGGTGTTCAGTTATTTCTGTCTAGCTCTCTCTTTACTTGGTAACGTGACACACAACAGACAGCAAACAACCCACATGTATGGAAGACTGGATGGACACACAAAGTGAACATTTAATAGATTATTGCTTAGCATTATTATTATAAAGCACATTCTGACATGTGCTATAATATGAATGAAAATATTAAGTGAATTCAGTCAGTCTAAGAAGGGGAAATATCTGAAACCAGGTCCATGCAGACAAAGAGCAACAAAATGTAGAGAACCTTCTGTCTGGGAGCTATAGGACTGGGAGGCATTAGGAACTGATAGGAGATTTCATTGTTTCAGCTTCCATCTTTAGATCTGTGATGCATTTGGTTCTTTTGTGTGTGTACAAAGTGATAGATACAGGCTAATTTTATTTTTTGTGTGTGGGCATTCAGTTTTCCTAGAACACCATTTGCTGAAGATACTTTCTTTTTTCCAGTTTATGTTTTTGGCATCTTTGTCAAATATTAATTAGCTGAAGTTGCTTGTACAAATGTTTGCAAATTTAATTTTGTTTCATTGGTCTACATGTCTGTTTTCGTGCCGATGCCATATTGTTTTTGTACTAGGCCCTGTAATAGATCTAAGAATCTGGTGTTGTAACTCTCCAGCATTTCTCTTTCTGCTTAGGATTGTTTTGGCTATCCTGGATCTTTTTTGTTTCCATATGAATTTTAGAATAGCTTTTCTAAATTATTATTTCTGTGACAAATGAGGTGGGAATTTGATTGGGACTGTAATTCCAATTTTTGGTAAAATGACCATTAAATCTACCAATCTATAAGTATGGGATGTTTTTCCACGTTCTAGTTTCTTTATCTCTTTCTTCAGAACTTAAAGCTTCACTGCATTAGTCCTTCACTTTGTTTGGTTTAATTCCTAGGTATTTATTTTTCTCAAGGCCATTGTGAAATTTTAACACTTTTCTTTCAGGTGTGTATGTTTTGCCTGCACGTATGTCGGTTGCCCACAGAGGCCGGAAGTGGACACTGGGTCTTCTAGAAATGGAGTTACTGATGACTGTAGCCTTCATGTGCATGCTGGGAAGTGGTGCTGCTGCTGCTCTCGGCTTCTGAGCAGTCCCTCCAGCCCAGAGAACCTATGGCCTCTTAGATATCTACATTAAAGTGACTTCATATTTTATTAGTCTTGAGAAGATAAAACACTACTTTTAGATAACAGCATGAAAACACAGGAAAATAACTTGAATATAAAAATAAAAAATAAGAGTGCCATTAAGTCTGAGCAGGAGACAGAGACCCACACCTGCCTGGGCAATATTAATACTAATAATATTCACTATTATGGTGAGTATAAGGTGGGATATGGGAGAGACAGAATGGTTATGTCCTGTGGACAGAGGCATATCTGGAGAAGTGAAGGCAGTGAGGAGCAGGCTAAGGTGGATGTCTTGCTTGCAGCCCAGGGCCATGGTGATATCCGGACCTGGGCTGTTGCCAAAGCCCATGTCTGGGTCTGTGGCCCTGCTACAGCTATGGTCTGTGTTGATGCCCGTGGCTCAGACTACCACTGAAGGCCAAAAAGATGGGACTGTACAAAATTGGCCCTTCCCGGGCTGGAGAGATGGCTCAGAGGTTAAGAGCATTGCCTGCTCTTCCAAAGGTCCTGAGTTCAATTCCCAGCAACCACATGGTGGCTCACAAAATTGGCCCTTCCCTTCAGTGGCTAGAACACTAGGGAGAACTGGACTTGCCCCTCACAAGCTGCAGCACTTTGTTGAGCAGATTTTATACCTCACCTGAGCAGCACAATAGAGCTGACCCTGATCACAGGGTCACAGGGACATAAGTGAGCTGACCCTGAAAGTCTGAGAAAGGGAGAGTTGGTCCCCCACCCCTCATATTCCATGTGGTGGCATAGGCAAGGAGGAGATTACCTCCCCGTATCCCTCACCACCTGTGGGAGGTAGGAGAGCTGGCCCTGCCCCTCATCAGCTGCAGCACTTGGGAGCATGGCCCTGCAGCTTGCCTTGGCAGCACAGTAGAACTGGCCCTGGTGGTGTAAGAATGGGTGGTGCCCTGAGGGCATGAAAGCAGAACCAGCCCTGTTCCGTGCTCCTCACTGCAAGGGGTGAACTAGCTGGGGTAGAGCTGTAGAGCTCACCCTGGTGGCGAGGATCCAGCCAGCATCCAGCCCATCTGCGACCTGCTGGAGCACATGAAGGTGCCGCTCCTACAAATGCAAAGCTGCAGGGTCTCCGTGACACAGGGCAACAACAGGATGTCCAAAAGGGGTCCCAGGGAGGGTCTAGAATCTCTAATGTAGCAGAAACCAGACCAGAGACTCTGCAATAACCACTGCAATCAAAGACATGTGGACTCAAGGGTGTGACCCACTGTGCCCCAATACAGCTCCCACGATCGCATGTTTTCCTTTTTTATTATTTTGGGAGGGAGGTTATAAGGGCAGAAGGTGGATACAAAGGGATAGGGAGATGAATGGGACTGAGATAATGATGTGAAAACCATAAAGAATAAATAAAAAGTTTAAAAAAGAAACAAAATGAGATAAAACAGATTAAAGTTACAAAAGAAGACTTCCCCTCCAAACAGAAAACATAGCTGGTCAACTGATTAGAACTTAGACAATTATGGAGAATTTGGAGTGCTGAGTCGTAAGCCAGATTTGGTTAGGCTATCGTTATCCCTTCACTATATGTGAACAAACATCTGTGTGAGCATTACATAATCCTTTGTGGTGTACAGTGTCTCCACCCAACAGAAGGCTAAGGATCCCATAAGATAGTATCAGAGACACAGAGCCGATCTTTTCGTGAATTTCTGTGACTTGTGTGACTTTCCTATCAGATGTTTCCACCAACGTATTTGAAAAAAGAGTTGCTTTATGACTTGATGTTCTAGTCTTAGAACTGCTCTCTCAATGTAACATGAAATTTGGGTTAAATGGAATCCTGTGTAGCTGGACCACCACCCACTCATAGTTGGCTCCAAAAGAAATGATTGATTAATCTTCTTTAGCCTAAGAATTGTGTTTTAAGTTGATACAAACCTTAAAAACACAGTGTAAAATGACAGCTTGAGGCCTGTCAGAAGCAGAAAAATATCAATAGGGGAGCTGGGAGACTGTGAATTGTCTGCTGCATAAGCCTGATCTCAGCACCCATGGGAAAGCTGGTGATGGTGGCACATATCTGTAACCCCAGTGCTGGGAAGTGGGTGAGAGAGGGGATAGGCCAACTCCTGCAGCACCCCGGATAGCCCCTGCAGCACCCCGGATAGCCCCTGCAGCACCCCGGATAGCCCCTGCAGCACCCCGGATAGCCCCTGCAGCACCCCGGATAGCCCCTGCAGCACCCTGCATAGCCCATGCAGCACCCTGCATAGCCCCTGCGTCTAGTCGGGTGGTGAGCTTTGGGCTCAGTGAAAGACATTACATCAGGAGATAAGTCAGGGAGTGACAGTGGAAGACATACAGCATTAATCTCTGTCTGCCAAGTGCACACACACATGCACAAACATTACAAATAACCACACACACACAAAGAAAAATGGGAGCAAGAACAATAGGAAAAACTACATACAGATAAAGATTACTAAGAATAACAGTATAATAACAAATGTAATTGAAGACCAATCAGTACTACAATTATAATAGACAGTCAGGTGGGAGACAGCCACAGGCCTAGGCACCATTATGATGAGCGCCATACTTGGTGGAGAAATGGTTCACGTGCTGCTGAAAGAGGCAAAACTGAAGAAGTTGAAGGCAGTGCGGAACAGGCCTGTGCTGCTACCGAGGACCAAGGTGACGTCAGGGCCTGGGCTGCTGCCAAGGGCCATGTCTGGGTCTCTGGTTCTCCTCAGTGGTCCGTGTTCCCCCTAAAGGCCACACAGATACCCAGGATCTGGCCTGCCACCGGAGGCTATGTTGGTGTCTAAGGGCTGAGTGGCCCGGGGCCACAGTGACATTCGGGCCCAAGCTGCTGACAAAAATCACATCCGAGTCCATGACCCTACTGCAGCCAGGGTCTGTGCTGATATCCATGGCCTATCTTGCCACCAAAGGCCACGTGGATTTCTGGGATCTGATCAGTCACCCGAGACCATGTCACTGCCAGAGCCATGCTGATCTGGGTGGCCTGTGCTGCCACTGGAGCCATGGGGACATCCAGACCACATCAGAGGTCAAGAGCCATGTGTGGACCCGTGATCCTGCTGCAGCCAGGGTCTGGGTTGCTCTTCATGGCCCATGTTACCCCAGGGGCCATAGAAACCATGCGTATTGGAATCTGAAAGCCATGTTGAACCAGAACCACCCTTGCAAAGGAGTTGGTCCCACCCCTCATGGGACAGATGGCTCCATCTCTCACCTTGATAGCATGGGCGTAGGTAGAAGAGTTGGCACTGTCCCTCCTCTGAGGGGTGCATTCCCAGCAGCCCGGACTGACCAAATCAGCTATCACCCAGACTCACATCTAGGGTTTTGAGTTGGACCACCCTGATATCTACTCCATCTATGACCTGTGGAAGTGTGTGAAGGAACTGAATCTGTGGAACAATCGCTGCAAAGTCTCCATGACTTGAAGCAACAGCAGGATATCTGAGAGGCGCTTTGGTGAAGGTCCAGTATTGATGGTGACCCAGAAGCCAGAGGCCTCCAACAGACTAACTCATTGCAATGAACATTTGCCAGTAAAGCTGAGTGGACCAAGGGCGGACTGCCTGCCACACCGCAGCTCTCAGAGCCACTGGGATGACTGAAGAGTTGGGTGTTGGCAAGGTGAAAAAGGAGCGCAGTGTGGTTTTTGTTTGTTTTGTTTTGAATTATTATTTTTAAAACTTTCTTTTGGGGGACACTGTGAGGGTGAGGACCAAATATGGAGTTATTGGGAAATGAGGGCGTTGGGGTGCATGATATGAAATCCCAAAGAATCAATAAAAATTATGTAAAAAATATTATGGTAGTTATAATTAGTCTTTATTTTTATTCTAAAAGTTATTAAGTAACCAAATGAAGGAGAACCTCAGTATCTTTGAAGGAAAAATGTTGTAAGACAAACCGTTTAGAATCTACACAGTTGTTTTTATTACATTTATTTCCAAAGAAACCATTAGGCATCCAATATTTCAGAAAAATGCCATCATTTGCTTTTTTAAAGTTTACTTTGTGTTGTTTAAAATCATTTTTAATTTAAATATATTTTACCCTCCCTAAAGTCCTTCCAGCTTCTATTCCACTTTCTAACCACCAACTTTGAGTTCTTTCTTGAAAAACAAACAAAAACCTAATACAACAACCCCCTCCACATCAAGAAAATAAGATACCCAAAGAGAAAAAAATCGTAAAACCATAACCAAATAAAAGCACGTGCACACACAGGTACTGTGAAGTCCATCATATGTTAGCCAGCTAATCCTAAACACCAAGCCTGCCCTGGAGCAGTTGCTGTAGCCAGGGTCATTCTTTTGGAGAAAACTGCTTCTCCCTCTTCCAGCAAACACTGCATAAAGGGGAGAAAATCAAGGTGGAAAGCTATGAACTATAGGGGAGCACTGATTTTTCCTCCTTATCTTTTGTAAAAGTCATTTCAATTTTGCCAATATTTAGAGACAAAAATAAGAAAAAGAATTATTTATAATAAAGAAAACCTGCAAATTGATGTAGGAGGGTCTTCTATCTATCTGTTGTTTCATTGGTTAATTAATAAAGAAAACTGCTTGGCCTAATAGGTCAGAACATAGGTAGGTGGGGAAGACAGAACAGAATTGTGGGAGAAAGAAAGCAGAGTCAGGCAACCTCTATGAAGCTTCGGCCCGAGATGGACATGGGTTAGAATCTTCCCGGTAAGCCACTACTCCGTGGTGCTACACAGATTACTAGATATGGGTTAAAGCAAGATATGAGAGTTAGCCAAGAAGAGGCTAGATATAATGGGCCAGGCAGTGTTTAAATGAATACAGTTTTCCATGTAATTATTCTGGGGCTAAGCTAGTCGTGCAGGAGCTGTGCGGGACAAAAAGCAGGCCTGCTCACCGCTCCTTTTACTACAGCAAATAAATTCAATATCTAGTATAAGAAAATGCTCTGATGAAATAATGAAAAGTCTTTATAAGCTTGAGAATCTTTCCTATACCAGCCCTGGGCTCTGGTCCTGGACTCTAAGAAAGCAGGCTGAGCAGGCGAGGAACAAGCCAGCCAGCAGCACTGCTCCATGGCCATCTCTGTGTCAGCTCCTGCCACCAGGTTCCTGCCCTGTTTGATTTCGTATCCACACTTCCTCTGATGATGAAGTCACATGCAAATGTAGGCCACATTAACTCACTTGCTTTTTAGTGTTTCATGGTGTTTCATTGCAGCAATCGAAATCCTATCTAAGAAAGAACCTTTTCATTTATGTTTGTTTCTTTTTGTAATGCGTCATTTCCTGTGGATATTTTACTATTTGTTTTTTTATTTGTGTGTGTGCTCAAGTGCTGTTTCACATGGATTTTGTTTTGTGTTTATTGAGACTTTTAGATATGTGTGACTAGAGTTTTCGTCAGATTTGGAAAATATTGCTTCAGTTCCTATTGAGCCTACTTTTCTGTAGGGCAGAGAAGGAACATGTACAATTAGTTGATTAAAGAAAACAAAAGTGACTCTCTTTGTAAGTAAACAGACAATCTGCCATCTTAAAACAAACAACAACACAATCGAATCTCTGGGGCTTGCATCCCCAGACAGGGTTCTGAAATGTAAACACGAAAAAGTCTTTACCTGTCTCCCAAGATACCTAAACCCCAACCCAGAGCTCTTCTGTAGTTAATTCAGTCTCAACACACAAAAAAAAATGTTTTCAGGGCCTGGATGAGAAAAATTAGAGAAATTGTACTTTGTCATTGTACTTATGATTAAAACATATTTGATTGGCAAACTTAGTGCTTGGTTGTAACATTTTGTATAAATAAATAAAAACTGCAATAGGAAAATTGTCCACATAATTAGAAGAATGGATGATATGCAATTAAAGCCTTCTTTACAGCTGCACCTAGCTGTGGATATTAAAATACGCGAATACCCAGTATAGATGGAGAAATACATTCCTTTATGAAGCTGCACAATTTAGACATGACTATGTAGTTTCTCCGCAAATAAGCAGTAGAGTTCTTTATTAGATTCACAACCTAGTGTGATTTGTGTGGTAGTCAAGATGCTGACGTAATGTTAGATAAATAAGTGGGTGCCTTAGCCCAGGAAGGTCATACACAAATGCTTCAAGACACAGACCTGACATCTAGCTTAGAATAACAGATTGTGTAACTCATGACAAAGAGAGTTTAGAATTGGGAGAAGCAGGTTCAATTCTTACAATTCTAAATATAAGGGCTTTAATCTCTGATTTTTACTTTATCAAATTAACTATTTGGAAATTCTGTAAAAATAGATATAGTAGGTAAAGAAATATGCACATACATAAATACAAACAAGAGAAGGGATTTCTGCATACTGTGTCATTTGATCATATCAGGACTGAGAGTAATCTGTAAATGTAGTGGCAAGTGATAGAGTTTTAACTACAGATTTCAGTAAAACTTGTGGCAAAGGCTATATAACACTTTTCAAAAACAGTAGTTAGGCAATTTATTATAATGATGCTAGTGTACTCTGTCATAAAGAGCATATAAACCTGCAGCAAACATGTCCAACATTAAAAATTTAAAGCTAAATTTGAAGCTCATTCAGTTAAATTAATGAGTGTTCAGATAGGCTTTGCTTGTGGATACGTAAATCATATTATGGCTAGGATTCTATTGGTAGAAGCAATAATTTGGCACATATAAGTATTGATAAAGTAGGTGGTTCACTTCTTATAGTGGGATTGAGAAAAAATGGTGGCTAATGTTACTTCGTAAGAGACTGCATGTGCTAACGTTCATAAAACTCCACATAGTACACTCTTAGAACTTGAGATGGACCTTGTCATAAAATGAGTAGACTGGGAGGCTGGATCAAGCTGGAATGAACAATAGTCCTGTGTTTATGTCTGAGGTGGAGATATAAGAAGTGGAATTTCTATTAAATTTCAGGATAAGAGCTAGAACTGGAGATCTGTGAGAAGAGAAACTGAAGCTCTTAACGGTCATCACAATTCTATAATAAATAATTTTTCTTCATCACTATTGGTCAAAGGATGCCGTAGGGATCAACAATATTTTGTCTGTTACATACTTGTATTTGCATTCACTCGAGGTAAGGATGACTTGTGAGAAAAATAGACCAAAAAACAATGGGAGATTAGTTAAAGACAATGTTAAGAAGAGGGATTCAAATCATTAAAGTGTTGTGAATTTAGCAGGCTCTGCCACCTGAAGAAACTCACACCTTGGATAGGGTTTGGAGTCCATATATTAATTTCATCTCTTAAGATTAATCTTGAAGGCACAAGACCAGTCAGTATTCTAGTGGACTTCACAAAGACTCAGTGAGTCACAACTAATGAAACCATTTAGGAGGGAAGGTGCATGCTGAAGCGTGCGTGTCCAGGAGTTCTGAAGGGGGAATGGGAGTAGACAGGATTGAGATACATGTACATGGCTTAAAGTTGCCAGAGGATAAATAAGAGACAAAAGATAAAAATTATCAATAAAAAGTATTTTTAAGTACACTAAAGCCAACATATAAGTTCTGAAGTCCGGATCTGACAAACCTTTAAAAAGTCTAAACAGCAATTAATATTTTTCATGACCGACTATACGCTGAATACACATTGTTCTAACTGCATGTGGAAACCATGTGGAAGCGTCACAACAGTCTTGTGAGGTTGTAAAAGGAGGAGTTCGGTACAGGGAAAGACAAGTTCATTATCACTGGTGACCGAGCCAGAATTTAAACACAGGAATTATGGTTACACAATGTGTTGTGATATTACTATTTGTCTTTAAGCATTTAGAATGATATATGTGATATGATAAAAAGTGGACTTACTTGATATAGCCCAGAGACCCAATGAGTCCACTCCTAGAAATGGGCTGACCAGACCCACAGCACCGGAGAGGTCATTTCTTAAGTATGTGCTGACCTCGCTCATGGGCCATGAAGGTTGTGCTTAACAATGCTCCGAAACCATCCACACCTTAGAGAGGCGGTTTCTTCACCGTTGGTGAGGCTAACCCGCGGGTTCCTAGAAACACTTGTTTAAGCAAGGCCTGACTTTACTCACCAGCACAGATAGGCAACTCAGTAATCAAGAAGTGACATGACCCACAGGTCCAGAAAGGTGAATTTTTAAACACTGAGCTGTCTTGAGTCATGGATCCAAAGAGGCAACTTCTTAAACACGTGCGATGAAGAAGCCTCTGAGCTAGAACTTAGCATGAAGTTTATGTCTTCAGCAAAGGGTCCGCACCTGCAGAGAGAGGCAATAGAGAGGAGCTGCAGGTACTATCGTGGATAACTGTGAGGAGACATTGAAAACCTTCCGCTAACTTTTGTGGCTTTCAGAATCTGCATTTCTGTGGGCTTCAGTTACTCAGCTGAGAAGGTGATGAGTAGCCACCCTTCCACCTACTAGGGAAGTCAATATGAACACAACCAAGTGTATTATGGCCAACCCTCCCCTTCTGCCAATGTGCCATCGTTTTCCCTGACCCCACCTGGCTTAGAGTCCTGTCGATATATCAGAGTCTTCATGGTGAGAAATGTGTTACCGTGGTTGCAGAGTGCAACACCTATCCCAGCCTGTTTATTCCAGTTTGGAAATGCATTTTTACCAAAGCAGTTCTCCAAAGACAACCTACCTCCAGGCAGGCTTTTCTCCCCTCACCACCCTTTCTTACAGGTAATAGGCTCAGGCCCGGCGTATGGATGAGAGTACAATCCCAGCCCTCTAGGCATGACAGGGCCAGGGACAGGAGAATTGAAGCACAGAGAAAGAGCCGTTCTTCTCCCAAAAGAGGAACCCAAGCAAGCTTTCTGAAAAAGGGATGCCTAACGGTGGCATTGCAGAGTCTGGGGACATGGCAATCCTGGCATGCAGGATGTTGCTAGGGATAGAGGGAAGCAGCTGACTACTGGCGGATCAGGCCCAAAGAGGATCTTACAAGAAGATTTCAAGCCTGGGAGCCAGGAGCGGACAATGAGGCCACTGGAACCTGATGCTTACTGTGCTGCAGTGTAAGGCAGACCATGCACACGCAGCCAAGAAGCAAAAAACCTGGAATGTGGGTGGACATGCCCAGACTCACTTGATAAGTAAGTAATACATCACTGTTACTGTGCTGTCTTGTAATAGATACAGCTTGACTGGAGGCCCAGTGTATGGGCCAAAGAAAGGTTCAGAATGGTCCCCTGGCTTTCACCATAACACCTGGGCAGGCATCTGGGCCATTCTCTGAAGGGATATTGGGAGGGGAACAGGTTGGGGAGCACTGGAGACTAGACCTGGTCTATAAGTGGGAGGATCCTGGGCCTGCAGAGGTGCACAGCAGCACAGTCTGCATGTAGCAATGATGGGGTGGAGTACCTTCTCAGAGCAGCTTGCCCCTCAGGCCAACCCACAGAGAGGCTGGTTCTGCCTCACTGGCACTGCCGTGGGGCGGTAGCAGGAAGCACGTGGAGCTCCCTATAGCACAGTTCCTGATGCATTGTGAGCTAGGCGTGGTGAGAATGCAGGGCTGGAACATCAGACATGGTGGGACACAGCCTAAGCCTCTCTCTTACTGTTCTCCTACAGGTGAATGTGGTAGAAACACTTCAGTCTGAGAAGAAAGGTTTGGGGCCAGGCAGACCTAGCCTCTCAGTTTGCACAAATTGACCCCTAAGGAAGGGACCCTTCAGGTTTCCTCGGAGACCGTGGAGCTTTAGCATCAGCTCCCCTGCCCTCAGCTTCAGCATCAGCTTCAGCTCCCCTGCTCTCAGCTTTGTGAGAAGCAATCTCTTATCTAGATTATATTGGGCCCTGCTTTGAATTCCCTTAGAGCTGTAGGGAAGACTGGGATTGCAGACTTCCTTAGCTTCTTCTTCCAAATGCTTCCCTCATTTCTATAAGCCCTGATTTGGACCTTCTTAGGGAGGAAATGAGCCAGGACATCTTGTGCGTAATATTTACGAGTCCTGATTAGTACTGGGGAGTCTTGCTGGTTCCCCGTTACAATTTTCTGACCCAGGGTTGGCCAGCATTCTGTACGATAGCCCTCAGCTCCTACTCTTGGACCTGGCATCCAGGTCACAAGCAACTACAATCAAAACTTAGATCAGTCTATTCACCCTCTGAGCTAGTGGGGTCTCACCTTCTGCTGCTGTTCACAGCACCTCCAGGACAGTAAATATTAATATACTACTCTCGTGTTTCCAGTTAGGCCAAGGGATCAAGGTTCCTTGAGATGGAGTTCAGATATTAGTAACCTACCATAAAGATTCAGTTAACACACAAGGAAACACACATTGAGCAAAAGTCTCATTAGAGACGCGCTGCACACTATACAGTGAATTGACTCTGTCTATCTCTGGAAATGGGCAGAAAACTCTATCAGCTAGGAGCCAGGAGTACGGAAGCTTTGATGACCACGCAGGAGTATGGGTGGGAGCTTCAGGACCACCGTTGGTGCTGGAAACTTCAAAGAAGGTCTCTTTTAAGATTTAAAACCTGGGTATGTCAGGGATGACTAAGATGGGGTGTGGGAGCTGCCTGTTGAATCATGGCGAGCTAGGGAAACCCTGGTTGGAGAAGGAGACCAGAAAGTCCTGCCCCATTTCATGCTTCATGTCCTGGCATGAGCTTATCCCAGCCACGGAATGGTGGAAAGCAGCTATCTTAAGAATGCTCTCTGTGGGACTGGCTGGGACCCAGAGTTCTTTGCCTCCAAACAAGATTCAGTTTATCTCCCACTTTGAAAGCCTGTGTTTGAACTTACTTCTTCTCTACTGCTTTTTAAAAAATTTTTGGTGACTTTCTTTATCTCCCTGTATCTAATTCAATATCGTTCTTCTTTCCAATTCCGCCCCCCACTTTTTTTCACCATAAATAGTACTTTGTGAATCACACATGCGGCATAATATTAACTTATATACATATATGACTGGTCACATATGTTTATATCCATAATATTAACTTATATACATATATCATTGGTCACATATGTTTATATCCATTGGAAGTAAACAAAACATAGCTTGGTGTGATCAGCTGCTTGAAAATGAAGGCCTCCAAGCATCGAGGAATCTGAGTCTCAGAGTTTGCTTTCCTTCTCAAACAGACCTTAGTGATGTAACCCTTCCTGAGGATTTATTTTTCCAGACTGCATACACAACTTGCTCTCCCTCCCCGGCCTAAGACGGGTATCTTTACTGGCTTTCTCAGTCTCCATTTCTCTTCTCCCCCCTTCACTTCTTCACGTTTCTCAAGTATAAGAATGCTTTTGAATGTGATTCATAGTCCAGCTCTCCAGTGACTGTCTCTGTTACCTGTTCCTCTACTGGGATGTCATTTGGGGCTTGTCACCTCTTTACTTGTCCTTTCTACCTTCCTGTCTAGTTAGCAGGTAAACTCTTTGACTGAGAGAGTGTATGACTCTGTTTCACACCTAGATGTTTCTGCATCTAGAAAAACCTCTTTCCTACCTTCCTCTGGTCCATTTTCAGGGTTTCCTTCCTCCTTTCTTGCCCCATGTAGAGGGAGAGCTTTACTGGGTTCTTCCTTCACTGCTATATTCCCAGACATAGCCTGTTAAAACAAGCCACAGTAAAGCATCTCATCAGAGCTGGAGAGCTGTCTCAGTGGTAAGCATACTTGCTCTACAGGCATGAGCACCCAAATCAGATGGCCAGAACACTTCGTTGGAGACCAAGGGGGCAAATAGAAGGATCAGCTATGAACTTCACTCTCTGTTCAGAGAGAGACCTTGTGATAGAATAGGACACCCACTGTGCTTCTCCAGTCTTTGCATGTGTTCGTGGGTATGCACACTCACACGTACACAACACACAAACACACACGTGCACATGCGCACACACATATATGCACACACGGCGTTTTATAATTTCTGCTTTGCTGTTTATATCTGTGACTGTATTGCTTTATGAATGAGGATTAGAAGGGGTGCTGTGAAATGCTGATCCCTGGACATCCCGTGACTGCATTCACAGCAGCTGTGTTTTGCCTGCAAAAGACCCATGCAAGATGAAGTCAGCCAAAATTTCAGTGCAGATGGGGTAGATGATCTCCAGGCTCTGCCACACACCGAGGAGCTCCTGACAATGGATATTTGCCAGGGCAGGGGGAAGCGATAGTTCCTTGAGGATATGGCCACTATTAGGTTTTTCATACTCCAATGAATATTCCCTAACTGGTGCATATGTGGAAAGCACTAGACTTAGCAGGTTATGACCCCCAAAAGACATTGTATTGGTATGGGCATGATGGGACATATAAGGAATCTGACTGAGAAAAAAGAATCATGAATATTCATACAAACTAAAATAAAAAATTATGAAACCCTTTGTGTATTTGTTGTAATATATGCACATGTATAGCATAAGTGTGCATGCCCATGTGTGCATGTCGATCCTGGATTAGAACAAAAAGTGGGTGCTGATACTGAACTCGGGTGCTATTATTATATTGATTGGTGTGATGTTTGAATGAGAATGGTTCCTGTAAGCTCATATATTTGAATGCTTGGTCCTCCGTTAATGGAACTATTTGGGAAGGATTAGAAAGTATGGTCTTGTTGGAGTAGGGGTGGCTTTACAGGAGGAGTTGTGACACTTAGGGTGGACTTTGAGGTTTCAAAAGCCCATTCCAGGCCCAGCCTCTCTCCTCTCTCTCTCTCTCTCTCTCTCTCTCTCTCTCTCTCTCTCTCTCTCTCTCCCTGCTGCCTGAGCATCAGGCTCTAAAACTCTTGGCTACTGTGCCAGCACCATGTCCACTTCTGGCCAAGATGACCATGGATTATCCCTCCAAAACAGCAAGCAAACCCTCAATTTAATGCTTTCTTTTGAAGAGTTGCTTGGACATGGTGTCTCTTCTCAGCAATAGAACAGTGACTAAGACAGTTGCTTTTTTTGTCGACTTGACACAAACCAGAGACATTTGGTAGTAAGGATCAGCTGTGATCAGCTCCATTGGCCTGGAGGCAAGTCTGGGTAGTATTTTGATTACTGATTTGGAAGGGTCCAGTTTATGATTGGTGGTGCCAACCCTGGACAGTGGTCTTGGGATGTAAGAGGGAAACTGTCAGCTGCAAATCACTAAGCAGGGCTTTTGCTTCAGTTCATGCCTCCCGGTTCTTTCCCTGCTGGAGTTCCTGCCCTGACTTCCTCAAGCATCAGCTCCTATCTGGAAATGTAAATAAAACAAACTCTTTCTTTTCCAAGTTGCTTTTTGTCATTGCGTTTTATCACAGCGATAGGAGCCCTGTCTAAGACATGTATGTGTATGACTGTTTACAAAGCAGTTGAAAACTGTATTACTTTAGTAATACGGCATTAGTAGTCCCTTAGGGCTCGGACCTTTCTACCCATGCATTTTTGGCTAATTTTACATCTAGAAAACATGGATTCCTTTCAGCTGAGCAGGCTTTGGGTCCAATTAGACAGCTATTGGTTGTCCCCAAGATAACAACGCCACTATTGTATTTTGGGGGACGTCTTTCCAGTCCCATAATTGTGATTCTGAGTCTTTATAGCTGGGTGGGACTGTTGATAACTTTTGTCCTTTGGCAGCTTGCATAGCACCTTCCAACACTGTGAAAGCTTCCTTCGTGGAGGAGGGTTTCAAGTGAGTATGAACTTGATTTCTCAAAATTCTGAAACTGAAGTGTGTGGTATCCTCGGGAAGAGGGTCTTACCTTGATGTTCTGGCAGGCATTCTGACTGCCAGGTGACTGCCTACCAGGGACCTGAACCTCCTTTTAGCTGCTATTCTTTTGGGACTCACCAGATTCCAGGCCCTTACCTACCAGGAAAACTCTAGCATGCCTGAGTAGCATGGAGATACAGACATGCTCCTTGTGCTCTTCTTAACAGCCGTATAACTTCCTGTTGCCCTGAAGCTGCTATCTTTTAGAGACCATGACCTCCTGGATCTAGAACTAGCTAAACCCCAGATCTCTGTGTACTAGAGACCTTCTATCCGTTCACATGGTTCAGAGACAAATAAGCTAAAAATGCCTCTCTCTTACCCTTTATCCATTCTTGACCCTCAGAAGTTTCCTGTCAAAGATCACAACCTTCTCCCTGCCCCTATCACTCCCTTTGGGATTCAGTAGTTCCCAGCCTCACAGAACTCACCCCAAGGGACTCTGGAGCCAGCATAACTGTCTGGGAGACCCAGATGATTATATATCTTTGAGACTCACCCGGATCCCTTTAGCTGCCTGTTTGAGACCCCCTCCATTGTCCTATCTGGCCCTGATACACAGAAACAACACTGAAACTGTTCCAGTGACATTGACCAAGTCACTTGAAAGCACCAGACCGTTGCCAGCATGTAGACCTGAAGAAGAAGCTGCAATAGCACATACCAGATAGAGAAAACTGATATCCCATCCTTGCCATGCATTAGCCCCTGCCCTGAACACTGTAAACATCTCTGATAAAAGAAAAAAAAAACAGGTGGCTTGAAAAAAACTCAACCAAATCACTAACTCCAGATATGAATATCCTAATCCTGATATAGAAACAATACCAAAAAGAAAATTAACATCTCCTCCCAAAAATACAAATCCCATAGCAATGGCCCCTTTTGAAACTAGCCTGGAAGAACTCTCAAAGAATTCAGAAGAATGGGTATAATCATGGTCAAATAAGTCAAAGAAGACAAAGATCTGAAGATGAATGAAATAAGGAAGTTAATCCAGGATATGAAATTAAGAGTTTGATTTTTGAAGAACACCCGAGCTGAAACAATGGTGGAAGTAAAAGCTCAATAAGCTAAGATAAAACCTCACTGGAAGACTTGCCAACATAATTAATCGTGTTGAAAACAGAGTCAAGGAAAAAATACAAAGTAGAAGAATCAGATTACAAGGTAAAGGTCAATGAGAAAAAAAAATGTTAAACATAAGCAGACTTGAGAGAGTTTTGGAATACCGTGAAAGAGTCCTAACTTAAAAATTACAGACATAGAAAGAGAAGAATGCCATAGCAAAGGCATAGAGAATATCTTCAGTAAAATAATTGAATTAAAGTTTCTAACCCTAAAGAAACAGATACCCATACAAGTGCAAGAGGCATACAGAACACCAAGAACACCAAACAGACCAGACTAGAAAGGAAATTCTTTATCATATACTGCAGTTAAAGCATCAGAAACAGACTAGAGCAAGGCTTTAGGAAGTTGCAGAGAGCTAGGTTAAATCACTTGTAACTGCACACCTAGTAGAATAATACTGACTTGACAGAAAACCTTAAAGCCTAGGGGCCTGGAAAGATGTATTCTGAACTGGGAAAGACAACTGTCTGCCAAGATTATTACACAGAGCAAAACCACATATAAAAGTGAAGGAGAAATAAAAGCTTTGTGTGATGACTCATTACAGAAATGTATGACCACTCAGTACTATCTACAAAGGGTGCTGGGATTGCTGTTTCTACCTCACTAGGTGACATGGGCCTGTTTAAATTATTGCATCTTGATTTAGCTTTGGTAGGTTATGTATATAATTTATTTTAGTTTTTCAGTTTGTCAGAATATAGATCTTAAAGTATTTCTTTATGTTTCTCTGAATTTCTTCAGTATTTCTTGTAATACCCCTATTCATCTCTAATTTTTTAAGGATCCCTCTCCCAACTTTCCCAACTCTCTCTCTGGTTGACTTGGCTAGGGGTTTGTCAGTGTTGTTACTCTTTTGAAAAATTCGACTTTTTGTTTTATTGACTCTTTGTGGTTTTTCTAATTTTTCTATTCCATTAATTTCAGCCCAGTTTCTTATTATCTCATCTCAACTAATTTGGAGGCTGTTGTTTGTTCTTTTTTCTAAGCTTTCTTTCAGGGCCATCTATTTCACAACTGCTCTTTCCAAGGTTCAGAATTCATTGCTAAAATGGGGTGGAAAGTATTGTAGGAGCCACAGGCAACCAATAAATAAGGAAAGGGAGTGCTCTAAACACAACAGGGCAGTTGCACTCATGAACTGAAGAGATTATGACAGCATAGACAGGCCCTTCATACAAGCTCAAGCCAGACCAAATCCCAACATGGAAAGGGATGGTGGAAACCAAGTCCCTCCATACAAGAAGCTGCTGGTGTTGATAAGTACCCAGAGAGGGGGTATCAGCTTTATTTAACAATGTTGCCCTCTGGGCAAGTCAACTATGATCCAGTGAAAGACCGTACATCCAAGAATACATAGACAACATATATGAGACTTGATAGATTAAAAAGGAGGACACAAAGTTTGGTGAGTAGGAGTTGGAGGGGATCTGGAAGGGGTTCTGGAAGGGTGAATTCATTAAAAACACATGGAAAAAATTGAAATAACTATTTTAAAACTATAAAGACAGCTGGCAACAAATGCTGATAAGATTGTAGGGAGAGGATCTCTCTTTCACTGCTGGTGGGCTTGCAGACTCATACAGCCACTATGGAAACCAGCCTTGAGAATTATCTAAAAGTTATATTATACTTTGGCGCATGCCCAAAGGACTTCACAGGTACTTCACAGATACTTGCTCAGCCATGCTCTCTGCCATCTACCCACAAAGCTAGAAAACGTAAACCTAGATGTCCTTCAGCTGACAGAGGGGTGATGAAATTGTGATGATATACACAATTCAATTCCACTCAGTTATAAAATAAAAATAAAGAAAAGAAAAAGAAAGTGATGAAATTTGCAGCCAAATGGATGGAAAAAGAGAATGCTGTACTGCGATGACCTGTATTCACAATGCCAAATGCCAACCATTCCTGTTCATTTGCAGATCATAGCTCCAAATATTTTGGTGAGAGTATGTAACTAGCAGTGACTACAGAAACCCATAAGTAAAAAAGAAACAATGGGTGTGAAGAAGTGGCTCTCAAGAATGGAATGGTAGAATAAATGTATTGTACAAGAGGACAAAGGAATGACTTTAACTGGGGAAGGGGGAAGACCACATATAGGGAGAGGGTTGAAAGGGAGTGGAGAGGCAGGGAGGGGAGCAGAGAAAAAACAAAATCAATTTAAAAAAGAAAAAGACCTCCAAATGGCTCACAGTGTGTTTTTAAAAAATGTACGTAGACTTGGGAAAGAGAAGAAAAAGAGTGTAGAGAAGTCAATGGTTTTTAAAAACATAAAGCAAAGTCTTTAAAAAGACAGAGTAAACTTGTAGAAAAAGTAAAAGAGTAAGAAAAATAAGCCAAGTAAAGATGGAATATGCACAGAGATTCTGGATTATGTGTATCATTGTGTTTTCTTTAAATTTTTTGACTGTGAAAGAGCTAAGTATAGAGAGACATTTCATTGTATGGGCTGCTAAGCTGAACCAACATATATATTTTAAAGGTATCTTGCTTCAAAATTTGAATCTAAGGATTTGTTGCTTTGGAAAAAGGGGTTCTTCTTTTGTTTCCACAGAGGATGAGAACCTGTGGATTCCTTCTAGACTAATATGGTTTGATGAACCAAGATCCCCTGAAAGTTCACCATGAACACCCCCCAAAGTTACTTTGCCCAACAAAAAGCAGGAAGCAATTTGGTAAGGACTACGTCCAAGTTCCCAAATATTGTTTATAAATGTTTGTTTACATTTAAAGGGGGATATGCTATAGAGATTTGCATTAGTATGGATCTTGGTATATTGATATAAATTAAAGGTCAATTTTGTTATATGTATATTTCTGCTCTTGATTAAGGTATTGTGTTTGTGAAGCTCATTTAAAAATGTAATGTATAATTAAGAAATACAGGTTAATAGATAGTCATCTATAATAGTCAAGCTTGTAGTCATATTAGTTAAGTTTTCTAGATGTATAGAGCTATATTTCAGGTTGATAGTTATTCTTCAAATCTTTCAAAGACTAACAGAATATGGTATTTAAAATGTTTTAATAACTTAGGACTTTTCATGACAGTGAGACACATCTGCTCCTAACAGCACCAATTACTTCAAGAGGAAGATGGGCAGTGAAGAGATGCCTTGTGGAGTTTGCTGGCCATTTGGGCAAGAAGCTGATCTTGCCTGGACTGCTTGATGGTATACTGCATGAACTGGACATGCAAGACTCACAGAAAAATGACTGCTGAAATTGCCTAAAAAAAAGGAGAGACACTCCTTCAGGGTTCCTGCCTCATGAACGAGACTGCCAGACATTCTGAAGGACACAGAAGAAAGTGACTGACAAACTGCCAATATAGGTGGAACTGTCTTTGAAATTTCCTTCTTCATGGAAAAGTCTGTGAATACTATGGGCCTGTAGGCTGAAGATAGATGCCCCAATAGTATAGAAGAAATTTGGGTGACAATGAGATCTCTCTGTCAATTCTAGAGTTTTAGAAGTTGCTTACGATGCACTTCCTGTGGACTTGGGTAATATTATATCTTCCTGGAGTCTTTGATGGAGATGAAGAATTTAAAGTTATAGTTTTCCTTAGATATGATAAAAGATAAAGTAGATATAAATATTGTAACTATAATTCTTGATACCTGTTTTTGTTATATGTAATTTTACTATGTTAAAGCTAAAACTTTCTCTTTCATTTGAACAGAAAAGGAGAGGTGATGTGGGATTTTCCTCTGTATGCTGTGAATACCATTGGTTAATAACGGAACTGCTTTGGGCCTATAGGAGAACAGTGCTAGGTGGGGAAAACTAAACCTAATGCTGGGAGAAAGGAGGTGGAGTCAAGGTGAAGCCAAGTAGCCCTTCCGGAGACAGATGCCAGAACTTTATCCAGTAAGCCATAGCCATGTGACAATACATGGATTAATAGAAATGGGTTAAATTAAGATGTAGGAGTTAGCCAATAAGAAGATAGTGCTAATGGACCAAGCAGTGATATAATGAATACAGTTTCTGTGTGATTATTTCAGGGCTAAGCGGCCGGGAACAACCAAGCGGACCTCCTTCTACACTGCTGGAAAGGTCAAATCATCAGATAAAAAAGTGCAAACAAAAGGGAAGAGATGAACAAAGGCAAACAAGCTGAAGTGGCCGATCAGCAAACCACAGCTCTGCCCACAGAAAACCAGAGTCCAGCCTCTGGAGGAGAAGAGAAAGAGGCCAAGTCCGACCAACCATCCATCATGTCTCCCTTCTTGTACAATCCAGAGGAATATTTTTATCAACTACTTTGTAAATGCAAGTTTTTAGTAGCTCTAGAAACATTTTTAAAAGGTGGGAGAAAATCCCACCTCATCCCATTTTTTAATTGTAAATGATTTTTTAAGAGGTTAAATCACTTTTTGATTGTTTATTTTTTGGTACAACAAGAAAATAGCAAGATGCTGAATCAGGAGAGGCTGTGATGTCTCAGGGGACACCATAACATTTCATAGAGGGGGCCAGTTTTATAGCCTACTACACAAAGTATTCTAAGTGGTAATTTGGAGTCTTGGTCATGCCTTTGTATTTTCAGTTTTATCTGGTGTCATGTTTCTAGTAGAACTGTTTCAAAAAAAAAAAAAAACCCTCCTCGGTCCTTGCCCTGTTAGGACTGTCTGCTCATAGAGGTCCATTTTCCTAAAAAAGATAGCAATGTGCTGTGAAAAATTGAACTTTTGAGTGTGTACTGTATGTGGCACAAAATTGTGAGTCAGTGGAATTGAGGATTGTGAGCATTTGATTATGTGAGGTCTTACGGAAAAGTTGCCAAGTTTGGGGATGGACCATCACTTGGAATAAGTTCAAAGAGAAACAACACATGGCTCTTGAGTACATGAGCACAATGTGTGACTCCAGAGTTTGGGTTCATGTTTTAAGAACTGAAATGTCTGTGTACTTTGCTCCTCAACCAATAAAATCTCCATTGTGAAAGAGAAAAATAAATAGAGATAGATAGATGGATGGATAGATAGATAGATAGATAGATAGATAGATAGATAGATAGATAATATAGTTTCTGTGTGATTATTTTGAGTCTGAGCAGCCTCTGACAACAAAATCTCCTGAGTAACTGAGAGGGGGTAGAAGGGAAGGGGTGGGGGATGGGAAATGAAGGGTTGAGACTGGAAGAAGGATGGAAAGGGAGAGCAATGAAAGATATCTTGATAAAGGGAGCCATTACAGGGTTAGGGAGAAACCTGGTACTAGAGAAATTCCCAGAAATCCATAAGGATGATCCCGGCTAAGACTCCTAGCAATAGTGGAGAGGGTGCCTGAACTGTTCTTCCCCTATAATCATATTGGTAACTGTCCTAATTGTCATCATAGAACCTACATCCAGCAACTGGTAGAAGATTCAGTGATCCACAGTCAAGTACTAGGCTGAGCTCCTGGAGTTTAGTTGAAGAGAGGGAGGAGGGATCATATGAACAAGAGAGGTCAAGATCATGATGGGGAAAACCACAGAGACAGCTGACCTGAGCTACTAGGAGCTCAGGGACTGTTGACTGACAGCTGAAGAACCTGCATGGACCAAACTAGGCCCTTTGAATGTGAGTAACAGTTATTTGGCTTGATCTGTTGGTGCGGGGGTGGAGATAGGGGAACTGGCAATGGGACCAGGACTTATCCAGGATGTATGAACTGGCTTTTGGGAGCCTATTCTCTATGGTTGGATACCTTGATCAGCCTTTTACAGGGGGCAGAGGCTTAGTCCTGCCTCAACTTGGTATGCCAACTTCATTGACTCCTCAAAGGAGGCCTTACTCCCTCTGAGGAGTGGATGGAGGGATGGAATGGGGAAGGAGAAGTAGGAGAAGGGGAGGAAGGAGAAACTGGGGTAGGTATGCAAAATGAAAAAGAAAATTTAAATAAATATATATGACATATACTAATATATATGCTATATATATTGAGGTTACACCACTTGGGGTAACAATGTATTACTCTAACAGCAATATGTTAACCTAACAAAAACTCCAGCACAAGGCTTAGGAAACCTGCCTTTGACCTTGCTGTTTGGGGCAGTCTAAGAGACCCACAAAACAATGCGAAATATTGACATTGCCCTTTACTGCCTCTGAGAACATGAGAGTAAGGTCCTATTTCTGAGGACAACACACACTTCAGAAACAGACTTGGAGAAATTGACCTGAAACTAGCTAGTTCTCAGCATCTGAAGGTACTACGCAAGCTGGCAAAGGAAAAAAAAAATCAATAGAACTACCCAGATACAAAGTCAAAGAACAACAATTACCAGAATGGCAAGCTATTTACAAGTATGTAATAGCGGCCCTTACATCTTAAGGGTAACCAATAACCTCCTAATTGATGTTAAGGCCCTGTGGTGATTTGAAAGAAAATGGCCCCTGAAGGGAGTGGCACTATTAGGAGGTGTGACCTTGTTGAAGTGGGTGTGGCCTTGTTGGAGGAAGTGTGGGGTCAACTTTTAAGTCCCGTTTACTCAAGCTTCCCCTCAGTGTGACACTGAGACCACTTCCTGTTGCCTTCTGACCAAGATGCAACCAGCATCATGTCTGCTGCCTGCCCTTGTGCTCCCAGCCACCATGGTTCCTGCTGTGATGATAAAAGACTAAACCTCTGAAACTGTAAGCTGCCACTTCAGTAAGAGTTGCTGCGGTCATTGGTGTCTCTGCAAGCAACAGAGACCTTAACAAAGACAGGCCCTCTCAACGGGAGGGATGAATGCTGAGTGGTGTAAACTAGTCAATTACCCATGACTGGTGAGGTCATAGACCCTAGAACAGAACATGTTACCACTTTCGTACACCAGTACAATTTCTCACTGGATTCCACATACTTAAAAGCACAGATAAATGTAGCTCTCACCATTCACCAATGAAACTTTTTTTAACAGCAGATGAAGACAATTAGAGAAAACCACAATAGGTCAGAATGCATAACTGACCTCCTAGGGTACAACCCCATTTGATAATCCACAATATAAGCCCTACATCTAAGGTTCAGAAAACATTGTAGAAGATGCAGTGGAAAGTCTTAGAACTATAGGACCAGGACATCTTCTGCAAGATGGTGTCTTCTATACATGACAGGGAATCAAGACCCATGAAATCACAACAATATTGCTACTTGCTACTTAAGCTAGATCTGAACAATGACAACACATTTGGCCTGCCAACGTGGCTGGAAAAAATGCATGAGGTCTGTCCTCTAAATAAAGAACAGGCAGTTTATGGCTCCTTAAAGGAGGAGAATCAGTCTTTTCAATCCCTTGTGGTCTGGTCTAAACGCATATACACACACTGCAACATTAAATGGACTCAGCATGTTGTATTTATACATACATATATTGTATTTATAAAACAACAATAATAAGAAAAGATCATGAATTTGGGTGGAGTAGAAGAGAGAGGGTTGGATGGAAATGTAACCACAGTATGTATGAAATTCTAAAAAAAAAAAAAAGCATTAAATTTTAAAGCACTGGGCTTGAGCTGGATGGTGGTGGTGCACGCCTTTAATCCCAGAACTCAGAAGGCAGAGGCAGGCAGATCTCTGTGAGTTTGAGTACAGACTGGTCTATAAAGTGAGTTTCAGGACAGCCAAGACTGTTTCACAGAGAAACCCTGTCTCAAGAAAACAAACAAACAACAAACAATCAGACAACAACAACAAAACACTGGACCTGAAAAGCATGCCGTCAGAACCCAGGTCAGAACACTTAGAATCACATAACTAAAGTGAACTGTTCCTTATTTTCTAAGTGTTTATGTGTGAAAAATCAAATGTATCAAATGTGTGCATGAAGGCAGACAAATGCACATGATCACATGTATGCTCAGTATGAAGGGTCAGAGGAACTGTGTTCAAAGAAAGTAGCTGATGTGCCTATGGCACGTATCAGGAAAATGATAAGTCTTTTACCTCCGTGTGGGGAATCATGGAGTTGACCTGATCTAGCTGTCTTGAGAGGCATGTGTTGTCAGGTTTTCAGGTTAGAGTTTGTGCTCCTGGGACACTGAGACACTTCCTCAGCTGTGAAGCATTCAGACCACCCATGTGTCTCTTTCTTCCCTAGAGGTCAGCAACACACAGAAACCTGACTGAACAATTAGTCTCAGACATTCATCTTGTGTACCCCATCTAACTTGTAAATATCATTGAATCCTGGCAACCCGAATTGTTTTTTCCTGGAAGTTGTCACTGTATTCTGTCCTGATAAGGATATAAAAAGTCTGATTGCTTGTAATAAACTTGTCTCAGCCTCAGTCTTGCTGAGGTCCCCTCTCAGGAGACTCTGATTCAACAAGTAAGCACTGTCACACCTTTGCACACCTAACACTAATTTGCATCAACACGTAAGCACTGGCACTTACACCTTTGCACACCTAACACTAATTTGCATTACAATTTCAGATGATAAAACACATATGTGTCCAAATCTTTATGAGAACCATTGCTCTGATACATCACTAAACACGAAGCAGAACAGCTACAGGCACTGTTTTTGACTAATAAGTACACACATCATATTAAATATCTTGTAGTATGCCATGTAGGGCATGAAGAGACTCCAGATAACCAGTGGGCATAAATCTTTCATTTTAGAGCTGATTGGTATTTGAATATGTGCCTAACCATGTATGTTCAATTACATTAAGAGCTTAATACAATGAATAGAACACGTGAAACAAAATTTTAATACTCATTTTGAGAAGTAGATTTTGAATTCCTAAATGTCCATAAAGCATATTAACTTTTGGAACAAGAGAACCAATGAGAGAAACTCTCCTAAAATCTCTGACACCAAATGAAAGAAAGTTCAACAAAGAAACTATCGTGAAACCTATATGCTCTATGCTACAATCTACCAGGGAGGTCAATTGATTAATCTTTGATTAATGCAATAATTGTATATGCTAAATATTTATTAAAGCATAAAAATGTGATTGTTGCATTAATACAGCTTAGACATCATATCAAGCTTCATTAGCAAAAAGCGCTTGCCCAACGGGGTTTTGATCCTACTTAATGTGCTGGCTTTGTGGGAGCCTAGCCAGTTTGGATGTTCACCTTCCTAGATATGGACGGAGCCGGGAGGACCTTGGACTTACCACAGGGCAGGGAACCCTGACTGCTCTTTGGACTGGAGAGGGAGGGGGAGAGGAGTGGGGGGAGGGAGAGAAGGGTGGGAGGAGGGGGAGAAGGGTGGGAGGAGGGGGAGGGAAATGGGAGGCAGGGAGGAGGTGGAAACTTGGGTTTTTTTTTCTCCTTTTCTCAATAAAAAAAAAAAAAAGAAAATTTGCGATTAAAAAAAAAAGCGCTTGCCCAAATTTAAGATTTCTTATATTGCGTGAAAAGTATCTGTAGTATAATTTTTCTACCACTATGAATTTTCACCCCATTTTAATTAATAGTACCTCAAAATAATTACTTTTCATTGATATTCATAACAATAAAGATAACGACATATTCATACAACATTTATATATAAATTATATAAATAACTATTTACATGCAATATATAAATTATAAATCTTTCTGCCCAACTTTTTAAATAAAATGATAGGCAGGCCACTACTAAATTCTAAATGTAAGCACTATAGGAAACAAGTTTTAGTACAATAAATATTTCACAAAGGTCAGTTTACCTTGATGAGGGCACTAAACCTATCCCTAAGTGGTGTAAACAAGGTAATTCCTGAAGAAGATTCAGTGAGAGTTCTGTAAAGCAAAGTGCACAACAAAATTGGTAAGTGAATTTATTCTAAAATGTGGCAAAAAGTTTAGCTGTGTGAATAATAAATATTAGTTTCTATGCATGTCTAAGAGTTTTAAAGGACCACCTAGCTACTCATTCTGCCTCTTCTGTCAATCAATGAGATAGTCAATGAAGACTCACACATACTTTCTTAACAAACAGTATCAGACAGTACTCGGAAGACCCTGAGAGTATTCCATGTTAGTATTTGCCTGTCCTGGATCTGGGAAGGTGACTTGGGGAATAAAACGCTTGCTGCACAGGAACAAGGACTTGAGATCAGATTCTCTGAGCACATGTGAAATCCAGGCGTGCTGGGATGTGCTCACAGTCCCAGAAGTAAAATCTAGGTGTATGGGATGTGCTTGCAGTGCCGGAAGTACTTGGTTGGAGTAGCTCCCAAACCCCCTAGCCATCCAGCCTAGGCAAAATTATGATCTTGATACTCAGTGAGCAACTGTGTCTCAAAATTAAGGAGGAGAGCAATGGAGGAGATGCTTGAAGCTGTCCTGTGGCCTCCATATGTATATATTCACGCACACACACACTTGAGGGAGGTGAAGATTCTTAAAAGAATCACAGATTTAAACAACCAAGAGCAGCAGTGGCTGTTTCCCTGCTTCAGCAAACAAACTAAATGAAGAGTCAACAGCAGACCTAAATTGGGGCCACTGACTACTTCCTCGTGGACATCCTGTGACTTCTTTGCCAGCCAATCCTATCTCATAAGGATAAAAGTTACTTGGGAAAGAAGGAAGAAAAAAGGAGGGGAGCTCTTGTCCTGGCATATATTTCATTTGGCAATTTCCAGTTCTGAGTACTGGAGGGGCTTTAGAAATTGTGCTGACACATTGTCACCTTCCTGTCTGCTCTAGAGACTCTTCCCAGTGGCTCAGTTTATCTTCAGATTTCTCAGTAGGAGACTTTGTCCATTTCTACAATTCAACACAAAATTAAATACATTTTAAGGTGTCTTTGATCCCTATTTTAATGCATATTTAAATATACTATTGTATATATTTATATAATTTAATTACCCTGTGGCCTTTATTTCTATATTATCTTTATGAAATTGTCACACATCTCAATAGTTTGATCTTTTAAAACCTTGCTCCCACTTATCCTTCTGTTGCTCCAACTATCCTTCCCCTGTTATTTCCATGCTCATCTTTACCCTGGGCTCACTTGTAATTTCATTCTTCTCCTCCTACAATCGCCAGACTCACTCCCTTTTCTGTTATTAAGATATCTGCCTATATACTGATGGATAAGGAAGAGAACCTTATATTTAATGAAAATCACTTCAAATCCTATTTGGCCCTGACTCCATCCATAAAAGACAGTTTATTACCTTTGAGCTTCAGGTTCTCCACAAGAACAACCATGTGCTCAGGATGTTAATATTTTATATCTTAGTTGCCAAAAGTCCTTTTAAAAAACCCAATCCCTCTGTTTTTGTCTCTCTAACAGCTAAAATGAATCATGACTAAGACAAATTGAAAAATACAATACAAACAGAAAGGAAAGTAAAATCACAGCGAAGACTGACAAGTCAGAGGAAAAAGGCATAGACAATAGGGGAAAGCATCTATAACCGGACACTAGACACAGGTACTAACTCTAAGAGGAAACCAAACTGATAATCCACACACGAAAAGACAAGGTCTTATTGTCCTCCAAACAGATAATGAACACGATAAAAGCAACATGGCTACATACACCTGTGCTGTAATTCTAGTAAAATAAACCACGTCTTACCTATGTGAGACTAAGGATACTGTCATACTTGAGTGATGTTTGCCCTAAAACCATGATGATAGGTACTATCTATTGAGGAGCAATGCAATTATCAAAAACTTTAAGACAAGCTTTTGAACTACAATTGGGTTTCTTAGTAAACCTGAAAGCGGAAATCATATATACTTGTAGCTGACTTTCTGAATTGATCATTTGTGGAACTTATCTTGACCACAGTAGTACATAGGACCCTCTCAGTTTATGCAAAGGAAAAAGATAATGCATGGGGAGCCAGGAAAGCTAACATTTAAATCATGGGTCAGCTTCCTCTTAATCATGGAGCCAATTATCCAAACTATGAATGAACCAATTATTCAAACTTTGGATGGCGGCCATAATTAGAAAGACTGCTATAGTCTCACCAGTGCTTTGGGAAACCACTGCGATGAAATGCAGTATGGAAGAGACTGTCTACAAAGAGTGCTTTATGCGTTTCATGGGCAGTTAACTGGCTTACTGTTTAGATACTCTATTCATCCTACCTGTACATAGAGAGATCTTCAGAAGCATATGCTATTAAAGAAAAAAGTAAAAATATTAAAACTAAAATCATTTTAAAATGTGACATAAAACATTTTACTACAAATATTGTTACTGAGCAGCAATCGATGCAATAAGAATGCTTATTATTATTTTCTACTTGTTAAACGAATGTGGGGAAGTGAAATTTATCAGTAGCTAAGCCCTCAAAGTAAACTGTAACTTACATCATAACCAGATTTACAGTCAAAACTCTATCCCAGAAAACTCTACGGGCACTGTGCTTCAGTGAGAAGCTTAAAACACAAGTGCTAGGGAGTTGATGTGGGGTGGCGCACACCTTTAATCCCAGCACTCGGGAGGCAGAGGCAGGCAGATCTCCGTGAATTCCAGGCCAGCCTGGTCTACATGAGCTAGTTCTAGAACAGGCTCCAAAGCTACAGAGAAGCCCTGTCTCGAAAAACCAATATGTGTGTGTGTGTGTGTGTGTGTGTTTATTTTGTTTAATATAAATGTATATATAATGTATATAATGATATATTCATTTGAGATATAACAAAGTTTTCCCTAGTGGGAGTAAAATACTTTTAACTTATATAAAACATGCAAAAAGAAAAATAACACATGGTTAAACCTATTGACATTGCTTATGGAAAGAAAAGAATCAGCTCTTAGAAAGTAAGACCTCCCAAGTTGCTGCTGAGGGCCATATCTGGATCCCCAGTCCTGCTGCAGCTGGGGTCTGTGCTGATGTCCATGACCATGTTACCACAGGGAGGGTCATAAGAACCATGCCCGTTGAAATCCAAGGGTAGTGCTGAGCCAGCCCACCCTTCACTGACACTGGGAAAGTTGACTCTGTCCCTTACTGGACAGCGCTGCAGGAGAGCTGGCCCCAAACCTCATGGGAGAGCTGCGCCTCCTCCCATACACGCACTTCGGAGAGATGGTCCCACCCCTCACCCCAGGCGTGGAAGAGCTCTCCTGAGTGGCATAGGGCTAGGAGCACTTGGCTCTGCCCCTTGCCTGAGGAAGGTGGTCCCAGTGGCCCAGACTGATCAGCTCGGCTACCACCCAGACCCACATCCTGGGCCTTGGGTTGGCCCATCATGACATCTACCCCAACTATGACCTGCTGGAGTGCCTGAGGGACTGGTCCTGTGGAGCACTAGCCTCGGGATCTCCATGATTCAGGACAACAGCAGGATGTCTGAGAGGAATTTCAGTGAGGGTCCAGTGATAATGATGTGCCGGAGGCCTTGAACCAGACCAGTGACTCATTGCGGTGGACATTTGTGGATAGGGCTGACTGGACTAAAGGGTGCACTGTGTTACACACTGTGCCACTAGAACAAAGGAAGAGGTATTGGAGGTATTGGAGAGGTGGGAAAGTTGGAGGAGTGAGGTGGTTTTTTTGTGTGTTTTGTTTTTAATTAAATTGGAGGGGATGTCGCAGGGGTGAGGAGCAGACATGGACTGAGTGGAAGGTGAGTGGGATTGGGGTGCATGATGTGAAACTCCCAAAGACTCAATAAAGAATTATATTATTTTAAAAAGTGAGGCCTCAATGATTTAACATTTGTTCTCCAAAAGAATTAGGTTAAATACAGACTTGGGGATGGGAAGCTGATTGTGTGTGTGTCGGTTGAGTGTTTCCTGTGAATGTGTGAAGGCCTAAATTTGAATCCCAGCGACTACATAAGACATGAAACAGCAGTGTGTACATGTTACGTAAGTGCCAGAGGCAGCAGAAACGTGCAGATCCTGGTGCCTAACAGACCAGATAGTCTTGCCAAAAGAGTGATCTCTGGGTTAGGGAAAGATGCTGTCTCAAAAAACATGAATAAAGTTGAGAGCAATGAGAAAACATATGACAAGATGCCCTCCAGCCTCTGCGCATGCACACATGGCTAAGTACACCTCCACACACACACAAAACGTGAAGACAGTTGAGTACTTTCTTAGTGTGTGAGAAGCTCTCAGTACAATAGACAATAATGTAATGATATAAGAAGGTAAGTCAGCTGTGTATGGACCAGTTTCATATTCACCCCATGTCACCCCACAGTGACATATGGTTCACCCGTAGTCCCCTCTCCACATCTTAGTGTTACTGCTGTGCCTATGATCATGTGATAGTCATGGGAACATTCTAGAAAAGCATGGTCCCTGGAGATTGCTGTCTCACTTGAAGCTGCATAGGTCTTGCGGGTGGTATCTTCACCAATGAGAGTTCATATGGGTAATTTCCTGCTGTGTCTAGAAAACACTTGTGCCTTGTAATCATCCGCTGCCTCTGGCTCTTATACAAACTTGCTGTCACCCCTTCCACATGATCCCTAATCCTTGGGAGGAGGGAGTTTGGTATAGATGTCCTGTTCAGAGCTGAACATTCTGCACTCTCTTGTTCTTCTCATTGATCAATTATAGGTATCTATATTAATCATGTCTACTACAAAAAGAAACTTTTATACTAAGCTTCGGATATAGTCATTAGGAGTTGGTTTAACATTGTGACCATTTAGTAGAACGATGTAGTAGATTTTTTCCCCCTGGGGCCTTTATCCTGATGGGTGCCAGATATTGGTTTTAACTTGTGAAGTGGATTTAAATCCAATGAAAAGGTGGTTGGTTACTTCTATGACATTTGTGCCACTATTGAATCAGTGAGCATGTCTTGCCAGGCTAGTCATTGCTGTAGTTGGCAGGGTTCACAATTGTATAATATTGGTGATTGCTTTTCTTCTTTGATACCATGCATAGCACCTTCTATCACTAAAAGTTAGGCAATGCAGATAAAGCTTTCAGGCCAGCAATAGCTTGATTTCTCTAAGTTCTATGACTCAAGACGTAATGTCTTCAGGATTATAGTCTTGTCAAATTCTAAGGAAGAATCAAGAACACTGGCAATAGCCAATAATGTTTGAGGATCTAAGGGTCCTCACTGGCCAAAAATTACAAAAATAGCTAATCCATTCCTGGCACTATGCTTTTTCATTTTAAAAAATCATAAGAAAACCTACTACTGCACAAGCCTCCTAAAATATATATAAAAGGATTATATATAAATATATAATATATATAAAAGACACAAATATAAAAGGTTTTAAATAGTTAACCTGTAATAGGGCAACAAAGACCTTACCAAACACCATAGGCTACCAAACCAAAGTTTTCTTACTATAACTTTTATTATATAAGGTAGGACCGCTAACAGTAATTTATTATCAGAAATCTTACCTTGATTGGACCTTCGGACATGCCTAATTATTGAATCTTGACAGTCTAAAATAGCACGGGCACTGCCATGTGCAAATAAGGTAATGCATAAAATTATTTTAATGTTTGTAGGAAACACATTTACAAAATATGAAAACTTAAGCATATATCATACAATATCAGAGTTATCATCCAAATTTAGCAATATATACTTCAAATTCATAAGCTCTAGAATATTTTTATCAAGCTTATAAATGTAGAGGAAAATGATTACTAGAAGGATATACGACAGCTCACAGAGAAACTATGTAAATGTGACATCATAGAATGATCTTACTAGTAGTCCTGGGCTATCTCAGATAACTAAGCTCAAGCCTGCGAAAGAGCCAACAAACAAAGTCCTTCGGTGGTTAGCGCTTCAAGCTCCTCCATGACTGCCTGCCATGGCTCTGCCAATGACGGGTTGCGATCTGGAAGGCTAAGCCAAGTACGTCTTTTCCCCCATGTTGCTATGGTCATGGCAACAGAGTGAAGGTAGAATAGGCTCAGAACTAAAGCTTCTAAAAGGTGCTTTGCCATCCGCTCACAATATTAGGGTGATATTTAACAACATGCAAAGTGCAATGAGAAATAAACCGGATAGTTAGCTGTTGATGCTGAACTGATTTTAGAATCCCGGATAAAATCCAATGGCCGCTTCATGTCTGGGTCTGTATCTGATTTATTCCAAGGAGCAGAAAAATGTTGATTCCCTAAGTTTAGCTATTTGCTGTTCTATCCTCTGTAGTTTATATTTCTAAACACGTTTTTAAATTATGTGAGACAATGTTTTACTATTTTATACTAATCAATCCAAAATGAATAAAGTAATAAATTTTAAGATTTGGATTGGCCCATCTATATTCCCGGCAGTCAATCAAAGTATGATCTAGTAGGTCTTTGCACAATGATGCTCAATCCTAATTCTTATTTCCAACTAATTAAAACGTAACTCTGTTTTATACAGGCATGCACATACTGCACATACGACAAAATGAGACAACTCTTAAATACAGATAATCTAATTTCATTTTAGAGATTTCTGATTAATGACTTCCTTGGAAAGCAATATTGGAATCTCCCTAAATAACACAATATTGTTAAGGTAGCTTGAAATGTTTTCATTAATATTGAAAATTTAATCTATTGACCAATTAAAATTGACTCCTTCCCTGATAAAGGTGACATAGAATTTCTAACATCAAAAACAGTGATCGGGTGTGTAAAGAAGCCCGTGGGAATAAAACTAATATCAAAGAAGAAAGGAATCTTCCTACAACATTGTTTGAATTCATATGATAATTTAGAGTGATCATACATCATATTTGACCACAGGAAGAAAGAAGTCTCGAAGGTACTTTACCATACTTATTGCATGGGATGAGATGTGAGAGGCATAGGTGGTTCTCAAGAGGTGGTGAGGGCATTGTGTGTGTGCAGATAAATCTAAAGACCTGATTCTCAAATCACAGCTTTTTATGGTTAGACTATTATTTGAATTAAAAATTATAAGGGATGTCCTACCTACCAACTCTCGAAAATGTGATTGCATACACAAGACCATCCTAACATGAATGTGGCCGACCCCTGATGAATAGCTTCAGAGAACCAATGGCTACTGAGGAAGGGAAAATAAGTTTTCTCCAGGGACAAGACACTGACAGGTTTGTCAGTCATAAGTGGCCAATGCCAAACACACATACAAGAAGGCTGCGCAAAAAGGACTTAGTAGGTGCCATATACACAGTATGACATTAATAATCAGAGTAAAGGTAACGAACTTGAGAAGGATGAGAGGAACACAGGAGGAGCTGGAGAAGGTGAAGTTGTGGAAATTATATAAATAGTGTACTCATTATGAAATTCTTAAAAATTATAATAAAAAAATGGACATCTGTTTTTAGCTTTCAAGGCCTTCAGGAATAGAAGCAGTAGGCCAAGCTAACATGAGGTTTAATCAGTACTGAACTAAAGCCTTGGTTGTAATAGCACCACAATAGAACAGATAGCAGAAAAGCAGGGCTAGAATTTCCCCTTTTCTCTCTCACAAGGGAAAGAGGATTCACTTTGACTTCGTTGAGCTCAAGGAATCTCTCAAGTTCTTGAGCATTCAAGGAGTGGATGTAGAAAACAGCTTCCAGTATTTGACAAGGTTTTCTGTCAAGCTGGAGACATTGTGAGACTCACACAGACAATTAGGAATATAAAAGGTGATACGCTTCATCGCCTTGCCACTGTATGTGGCATAGAATGGAATGTGCTGGGATCCCAAAAGATAAAGAGCTCGTTATGTATCAGACGGGAGTTCAGAATGCAGCTCAGTGTGTGCAAGGCCCTGGGTGGATCCCCATGGCCACAGACAAGTCCTGAGATGAGATCTCCTTACCTACACTGATAACTCATTAATCCTCTCCCTTAGCTACAGCACAGATAAGTACACTAACACACTGGCATTTGAAAACTACTTCAACTAAGCAATGAAATCCAGTACAGTGTAAAAGACAGCACAGTAATTATTTTTGAGCCTACATTTCATAGTAACCAGCATTTAGTGTAAACACTTACACTTTACGGTTACCCATAATAGCATATCTCACTGCATTCCAGCCGAAGGAGTCTTTAAAAAATACATCAATGTCACGCTTAAGCAGAAGATCAACAATATGTTTTGAGTCGGATTTGACAGCATACATTAATGTCGTTCTAGAAAAAAATAGAGACAATGCTGTTATTGGGTAGTCTAATAAAATGATTAAACGAATACCTGAGTATATTTTACCAATTTAGTGCTTTGCTTATTTGTACACAATAGACACTTGCTAACAAACATGAGAATACTTTGGAAGCTTAAGCACTCAACCTTACAAATCAACACCAAGGCTGAAAGAAGAAAGCAAACTGAAGCCTCTTGTCTCTCTGGGATCTTATACAGAAGAATTCCTACTTTACTGTCCCTTTGGGGGAATCGTGCTCATATCATTTAACTAAAGTATGAAAAGATTTAAATTAGCAAGTATTCATTTCTTCCTCAGTCTTCATGTAGCATAATTTAAGCTAGCTAGATATCAAGGGTATATTTTAACTAGAGGTGCACACCTTTAATCCCAGCACTTGAGAGGCAGAGGCAGGCGGATCTCTGAGAGTTCATGGCCAGCCTGGTCTACAGAATTCGAGAACAGCCAGGGCTACACAAAGATACCCCGTCTCTAAATCAATCAATCAATCAATCAATCAATCAGTAAATAAATAAATGGTAGTAATGTTATAAAGAATCCATACTATTTTCAATCCATACACAATTATGGTGTTAGCCATGGGCTGTGTATGCTTAAATATAATTTTAGAACCACTCTTCACATGCGTTATTCTCCTCCTTGTATCACAAGATACAGTTGGTGGCAAAGAGCGTTCCTGAGATTACACAAGAGAGTTGGGAAGTAAGGGATTAAAAGTCCTGTGTCAAATGCTCTCTCTTTTTCACTCGTCAGTTATTTTCAATAAAGTTTGTCCACTTCTAGCTATTTTCCTTTTCTCTGCCCTTTTCAGATAATTATTAAAATAACAAAATAAGGAGAATAACAAAATAAACTACCAGTATCTGGTAATAACTATAGTCACTTAGGTATAATAGTATCAATATTGTTCTTAGCAGGTAATTTAAAGCAAAGAAACATCCAAAAAAAGAAAAACTCCGGTTTTCCACTTCTATTCACGCTAATACAGCATTTAAAATCAAGTACATACGAAGAAGAGGAGAAAATAACTATAAACTCCCAACCATGGGGAGAAGACAGCAAGGTGTCTCAGTGTGCCGGTAAAGGCACTTACTGCCACGTCTGCTGACCCGAGTTTGATCACTGAGAGCCACACAGGGGAAGAGGAGAGCTGACACAGGCAAGTCATCCTCAGACTCCCGCATATGTGCAGGAATATGAATTTCATGGGAATCAATAATAAAGCCAAAATTCCATCAGTTTAAACAAAAACTTAATATGAAGCTCTTTAGCTGATATAAGATTATATGAGCAAGAAAATAATATTTTAAATGAAGTATCAGTCAACTTTTGAAGGCAATGTGGGACCTACCATCTACTAGTGTTTGTATTGCTCATTTCACAAAAGCATTTTGTCACTGATGGCTTATATGGGTATTTCTTAGAATATCACCAAAGTTAGTCTTATTCTTCACATCAAATTAATATTTGACTTGAGTGACTGTTTCCAGTCTAGTATATCACTAAAGTTACCTTTGCTGGTCATCAGACACATGTATATTTGCTCCCCTTATTATTAAGAATTCTGCCACTAGTAGTTGGTTCTCTCTGAGGGCCAGGAGTAGAGGAGTGAAGCCGTCCTGTTAGGAAATCAACTTAGGATTCAGAATCCTGCTCAACTGAGCTGAACCCTTCTAGCTGGCTCTATAAACATACACATGCTAGCCGGAGTAGATCCCTTCTAGCTGGCCCTATAAACATACACGTGCTAGCCAGAATCGATCCCTTCTAACTGGCCCTATAAACATACACATGCTAGCCGGAGTAGATCCCTTCTAGCTGGCTCTATAAACATACACATGCTAGCCAGAATCGATCCCTTCTAGCTGGCCCTATAAACATACACGTGCTAACCGGAGTAGATCCCTTCTAGCTGGCCCTATAAACATACACGTGCTAGCCGGAGTAGATCCACAGTGCTCTGTTTCCTCCCACCTCACCATACTCCCTTCCTTGAAGTCCGTCCCCCTCACCCACAGTAGCTACATAAACCCTGTCCTCTCCAAAGCCCACTGTGGAAGAGGAAGCTGAATTCGTGAGAGCCAGAGAAGTTGGAGGGCACCAAGGAAACAGGTTTTCTAGGCACCTCCGGACCAATGCGCGTATGAACTCACAGACACTGTGGATGCATGCTTGGGGCCTGCAAAGGACCCCACACTGAGAAGGAAATTGGACACAAAACTCCACCCCTCAGTAAAACATCAGTATTCAAATGAATACTAAGGTATTTCAAATGTTTCAGTCAGGGCAAGACTGAGAGAATAAACATGGAAAATAGACTTCTATCATTTGCCCCTTTTTCTGAGAAAGGGCCTCTGTTATAGAATATTATTTTAAGGTGTGTTACACTTGTGTATAGTCTAGAACATTTGTTTAACAATGTAAAAGTGTGTTGCTTTTGTTTGTGCTGCATCTCTTTACCTCTGTGAAGCTGTGATTCTTTGCCTGTCTAAAAAAGCTGATGGTCTAATAAAGAGCTGAATGGCCAATAGCGAGGCAGGAGCAAGGACAGGCGGGGCTGCCAGGCAGAGGGTATAAAGAGAAGAAGAAATGAAGAAGAAAGGGGAGCAAAAGAACAAGGAGAGGGAGACACTAGGGGCCAGCCACCCAGCCAGCCACCGGCTAAGAGTGAAAGTCAAGGATACAGAAAAAGAGAAAGACAGAAGCCCAGAGGCAAAAGGTAAACAGGATAATTGAAGTTGAGAAAAGTTGGCTGGAAACAAGTCAAGCTAATACTGGGCATTCACAACTAAGAGTAAGCCTCTGTGCGTGATTTATTTGGAAGCTGGGTAGTGCCCCCCTCAAAAAGGCCAAGAGTAAAAAGAGTAAAGAGTAAAAGACAAGAATTGCAGATCCCTGTGTAGCCCCAGCTGGCCTGGAACTTGCAGTGTAGACTAGGCTGGCCATGAACTCACAGACATCTTCCCTCTGCCTCTAAAATGCTGAGTATGCACCATTTGCCTCGTTATATGTCACTTTTCAGGTATGAATTTTTGAAATATTTTGAAATTGAAGTTATGTGAGCTTTACCTTCGTCTTTTCCTCGATGTTTGCGCCATAAGAAAGGAGAAGGGCAGCGATGGGCGGTTTGCCCACGTAGACTGCGTAGTGCAAAGCTGAGTTGTCATTAGCATCCTTTATATTTGGGTCAGCGTCGTGTTCAAGGAGCAAAGATACGATGACTTCTTTACACATTTGTACTGCCTGTTAGGATTATTTCCAAAACACATTGTCAGTTCTAAAAACAGTGTAAGTATTCCACAGTCGTCACCAACTTGCTTTGCATTTTTAATTGTTTCATGTGTATGGGTATGGGTATTTTGCCCTCGTGTATGCCTGTACACCACTGTATGCAGCACCCTCAGAGGCCAGAAGGGAGCATCAGATGCCCTGAGACTGGAATTATATACAGTTGTGAGCTACCACGTAGATATTGGAAATCAAACACTGGCAAGAGCAACCATTGCTTTTAAACCCTGAGTCATCTCCAGGCCCCAGTTAGTTATATTTCGATGTGGCAAAGCCATTTTCCTTCTAAGCATTTCCATTAAAGCCATCGCCACTGAAATCTAGAAATCTGAGCTACCTTTACCAATGGGGTTGTCTTCTGGTTGTCAGCTGCGTTGATTTCACAATTGTTTTCCACTAAAATATTTACTATTTCTTCATGTCCATAACAGGATGCAAAATGGAGGGCAGTTCTGCGGAAATGAGGGGTGTTTTTTCATTAAACAACACTATTTCATCATACACGAACGCACACATAACTGCAAATGTCAAATTACATGCAATCTCTCTGCTTTGTTAACAGCTGTTTCACTTACGCTATCCCCCAGACAGTTTAAGTACAGGAACCCAGAGGACAAAACTTTGTCAATAGTGGCTATCCTAGTTAGAGTTCCTAGTGCCGGGATGAGCACCATGGCTGTGCACCATGGAGGGAAGGGTTGATTTCAGCTTACACGGCCAGGTAACACTGCATCACTGATGGAAGTCAGGGCAGGAAGCTGGAGGCAGATGCTGATGCAGAGTCTATGGAGGAGTGCTGCTTACTGGCTCTCTCAGCCTGCTTTCTTATAGAACCCAGGGCCACCAGCTCGAAATGGTATCATCCCCAATGGACTGGGTTCTTCCCCATCAGTTACTGCAGGGTTGCCTACAGCTCAATATTATGGAAACATTTTCTTAGCTGAGATTCCCTCCTTTCAGATAACTTTAGTTTGTGTCTGGTGTAAAAATTCACAGAAAACCATAAATGGGTGAAAAAATGATAACAAACTCATGAGAATCAACAATTTTTCACAGGGGAATTTAGGAGACTCTGATCCACCACAATTTGTAATAAAATTTGGAAAGCAAGAAGAGTTTATTGCTTTGGAAATTATGAAGCTCTTCTATCAAAAATTGGAGGAGATATCAAAAGTAACTTGCAAATGACCCAGGCCTGATGACAAAGTCTACTGTGAAAACAGCCGGTAGTGGATAGCTGTTCAGAACGCTGTGAAGGAAGGAACAGAGGCACACACGAGAAACACAAAACCCTCCCGACGTGTAGATGATAGCCATTACTATACCAGTCATAAATGACAAAAGGCAAAAGAGGAGGACCCAGCACATTCCCGTTAAAGCTTCATCAAATGTCCCTCAGTAAGGAACATGTGAACGGACTGAGGCTGATATAAACAAGACAGCTGCTTTCCGGTTGGACTGAAAGCCCATTTCCCTATTTGAATTTGATTTGAATAAGTTTTAAGTATGCAGTAGATATAAAATGAAGAATATTCCTCTCATGCAGCTTTCTACGATGTATACATTAAAATAAAATGCCATTCACGTGTTATTTAACACTTTCAAGTAGGTGGCATATAGGTGATTAAGTGGAATGAGAAACCAGCTAGAGCATTGGACTTGTGAGACTGCTCTGGAGACAGCCTGGCCCTGGGACCCTGCCAAATGTATAGGTCCCCAGGCTGAGGGGACTGCAAGGGTCAGAAGACACAATTCATTGTCTTCGGTGAAGCCAGAAAAGCGGGGCTTCTGCCACATAGCCCCATCTCCCCACGGCCCCCATTCCCAAGCCCTCACTTACCCATCGTTATCATCACCTCTGACGTTGACATTGCATTTTCCTGCCCCTCGCCCCTCGCTCACAGCCCTCACTTACCTATCATTATTATCTCTGTCGTTGACATCCCATTTTTCCTGACTTAAGAGACTCTGTACTCTGCTAACTTTCCCCGAACACACTGCAGCATGTAATACATTGTCAGGATCATGCAACAGGAGATCATATTTGTCTGGAGATGTACACCTACACGCTAGGCAATTCACCCATTCAATCCTCTTCCCAGGCCCATCACAGAAACCCAGCGGTGTTTGGGGCTTTTTCTCAGAGATGAAGATCTTCTTTACACTGGAGAATAAAGACATCACTACTTCCCTACCTTCACTGTTTTTCACTTCCTTCTGAACTTGGTGTTAAACTTTGACAGTGACCAGCTCTCACCACTATATCTCCAACAGGGAAATCTGGGGTGTGCGCTGTAAACCACAGATACAGCAAGCTGATGTAACAGTCGTTACCTAGCAACTCTGGAAAGCTGAGACACATGTTGTCTCAGCAGTGGTAGCACAAGGAAGGATAACTAACAACAACAAAACTTTAAAAATGCCTTAGAGAAACGTAATACCATAGAAGTTTATAAAATATATACACTTATAAAAGGAATTTAAGCAAAGTTAATCTATACTGAGGGACAGTGTCTGTCCCACACAGCAGAGGCCATCTGTGCCCAATATGAGCTACCTTTTTTCAAACCGTTGGTCAGTGGGGTCCGATAGACCCTCCCCAAAAATACAAGCTATTGTTCTTGATTCCTCTTCAGAACTCGGTGTTAAGATCTGGTTGCTGAAGACACCACATCTGTGAGACACGGAGAAATCAAGCTGGTGCTCACCTAAAGCTTTCTCCCTACTTCCGCTTTCATAGTGCTATAAGGCTCTGTGCACGCTGCTGAGAGATTCACAGCTTTGAAGCCTGGGAGCTACAATCGTAACTGACTAGGCAAGATGGACCCATGAAGAAACTGTAGCACTACAAATGTTAAGGAAGTAACCAACTACTTTCTGATTGGATTTGAAGCCCACTTCACAAGATGAAACTCGTGCCTGGTACCATGGCTGGAGAGGTCCTAGGTTCTAGAGGAGAACATAAGACTATTATTCTGCTAAGTAGATATAACATAAACCACCCCTAAGATTTTATCTTTATATCCATAGATCGGTTTATTTCTCAATTCTCATCAGGGAAGCTTCTTTTTACAGTAGATGGGGATTGATACAGAGACACACAAGTAGTCAGCCTTAGCTGTAAATTAGGCTTCTGTATCACAGCCTTCACCAAAATAGTAAGATCCGGAAGCAGCGGGCATCTGTAGTGAAAGAACATCTGCTGAACCTGACAGGGCTTTTACTGTGTGAGCTCACAACCTCTGTAGCACAAGATTTATGCCAGATTGAGCCAGCCCAAAGGCTAGCACGGATAGACAAGGGGCTCATGAAGTGTCACCCCTGACTGAAAAGCTATTGGCATCTTGCTGTCTTCTGGGGAAGGGAGGATCAATTTTCTTCAGGAATGTAACTCTGAAAGGCTACATAAGACCCTAGTAGAGTTGATAATCCCCTACCGTAATTTGGAAGCGTGTGTAAATGTTTACTTTAGCTTGGAGAAATAAACGGACCACATTGCATGCGCCCCTTACAAAAAGTAAAGAAGAAAGTTCCACAAGCATCTCTTTCTTAGGCTCTGCGAACAAATAGGCATCAATTAAGCTGCATTTCAGGTATTTTTCTAAATGTATCAAAATCTTCAGAACTGTGCCATGGGAGAACGAAATCATCTGCTTGGCTAGTGTCCAGGCTGCTTTAGTAATGCTGTGTTGTGCCAGAAAGGTACTGGGTCTGTCCTTTCGGGTCTCTCAGGGCATTTCTGCAGGGAAAAAAGCCCCAGAAGCTTCCTCCGCGTAATATTTGCAATTAGGGGGAAAAAGGGAAATAAGAATAAAACCCTCTGTAAAATTTCCTGACCAGGGTATGTGCTTATAGCTCCAGCTGCAATGACAGAAGTGGAAATCCACAGCGTACAATTGGTCTCAACTTCGGGGCTTTGGTGGTAATGGTTCCTCCGTGTTTTAAGTATGTTTCGAGTCTTTCCAGCCCGGCTCCTGGTTCTGAGGGCTGCATCTGGTAGAGACACGGATGTCTCCATTTGCCATTTGTGGCCTTCGTGATTTTTATGCATTCTAATGAAACGGCCAGATATGACTCACCACGCCTTGCCCACATCTATCCAGATAACGTGGAATTGTTCTGTCCACTTCGGTGACTCCATTCATTCATGTCGGGATTTATTGTGCTCAGTTGTTCAGTTCCCTAGTCCTCTCATCAGCTTAGCAGATCTTAAAAATAACACATCGTAAATCTTATTTATAGAAGATTTTCTTTCGACCTTTTACAAAGATAATTAAAATCTCTGTAGATCATTTTCTTCTTTCCCATTTTCTGGTAACAGAAAATTGTTTACAAATGATTAATTAATGAATTTGTTTCTTTTTTATATTGGTGATATATTTATTTGCTCACAATATTGACAGCAAAAATTATTCTAATGAGCCAGAGCATCACATTCCTGAGCCCTGGAATTTAGGCTCAGCTTTATATTTTTAAAATATGAGCTTTCTGCTTCTTTTCCCTGTTCCTCAGTCAGCAGCATCTTCTTGTGCATGCCAGCTTTGACCCTGAGACTTGATGGTGAAGACTGGAGTGAATGGATTTGGGTGTACTGGTCACAGGGCTGCCTTCAGCTCTGACATTGTTGCCATCAGTGCCTCCTGCACTGACCTTAACTGCATGTATGATTCTACCCACAGCCAGGTCCCTAGTACAGTCAAGGCTGAGAACAGGGAACTCGCCCTGGAATGGGAAAGCCATCTCTATCTTCTGGGAGCGAGATGCCACCAACATCAGCTGGGACGGTGCTGAGTGTGTTATGGACTCTGCCTGTGTCTTCACCACTGTGGATAAGTCTGAGACCCACTTGAAGGGTGGAGCCTAAAGGGCCACCATGGCTGCTCTTTCTGCTGTTGCCCCATGTTCATGATAATTGTGAACCAGGAAATCTTGAAAACTCACTCAAGATTGTCAGCAATACCTTCTGCACCACCAACTTCTTAGCACCCCCTTGCTAATGTCATCCATTTCAGCTGTGGCATCATAGAGGGACTCATAACCATGATCTATGCCATCACTGCCACTCAGAAGACTATGGACATCCTCTCTGGGAAGCTGTGGCATAATGGCCATGGAGCTGCCCAGAACATCATCCCTGCATCCCCTAATGCTGCCAAGGCTGTGGGTAAGGTCATCCCAGAACTGAACAGGAAGCTCACTGCCATGGTCTTCCATGTTCTTATAATATTTCTGCCGTGGCTCTGACATGGCACCTAGAGAAAGCTGCTAAGTACAATGACATCAAAAAAGTACTGAAGCAGGCATTGCAGGGCCAACTAAAGAGCATCCTAGGCCATACTAAAGACCAGGTTGTCTCTTGTAGCTTTAATAATGATGCTCATTCTTCCGTCCTTGATGCTGGGACCAGCGTTGCTCTCAATGACAACTTTACAAAGCTCATTTCCTGGTATGACAGTAAATAAGGCTACAGCAATAGGGTGGTGGACCTCATGGCCTACTTGGCCTTCAAGGAGTCAGAAGCCCTGGACCACTCCGTCTAGAAATTACAAGAGAAGAAGAGATAGGCCCTTGGCTGTTGGGGAGAGAGAGGAACAAACTGTTAAGTCCATTTTTGTTGTGAGTGCATATATGATTTCAGCGCTAAACACTTAGCACTGGCTTATCAATTGGGGGCTCATTCCTGGGAGAGACTAACTCTCCCTCTCTCAACAGTTATCAGTTGCCGAATGTTCTTTACCTAAAAGCAGGACTCCATGAAACTCTCCCTCTTCACGTTCAGATGTCTATTGATACTGTCACTGTTTGTGTCTTACATAGGCAGCCACCTCTAGAAGACACAGTTCGATTGTAAGCTTCCTAATCCTCTGGATTTTACAGTCTTTCTGCCTTTTATTTTGTAATGTGCTCTGGGCCTTAGGTACAATATTTTTATTGAATATACATTGTGGCTGGTTTCTTTCTGATCCATTGATCTCTACATTATATTCATTTGGACTTTTCTGAAAATATTTTCATTTGTCATATAGAGAAACTTCATTAATGGGGGTGAGAGATACACGAATCTGTGGGTATACAGATGTGTTTTAGAACACAGTTGTGAATTATGCTGTTCTAATAAAATGTTTTCCTCTAAGACATCACTAACCCCAGATATTTGCAAAGAATTCCAATATCAGCACTGAAGTGTGATTCTAATTGGTTTAATCAATAAAAAAACCCAGAGACAGATATTGGGGTAAAAGCTGAAAGATCAGAGAAGCAAAGGAGCAGCCACAGAGAGACTTTCCTTACCTCTATGGAATCCTCAGACAGAAAGGGACGAGATCCTGCCTGTGCCCTGCTTTATCACTTCCTGTCTCCTCTCTGTACAGATTTCCAGACCTCTCACATTAACTAGTGGCTACCTCAGCCCTCTGATCTCCAGGCAAGCTTTATTTGTCAGAACTCAAATAAAATATTGCAATATTCCCCCATTTTTGTCTAAATAGAAGGTTATAAGTAATATAGAAAAGCTATATATAATAAGTACAATCAATATATACAGTCAAGAATTACATTAACATTTGACAAATTCAGAGAAAATACTCCATTATCTGTCCTACCTTGATTGGTCCTTCCAAAGTCTTGTACCTAATTTACTTTCTATCCTAAACTTGCATTACCAACTCAAAACTATCTTTTTATGTTTCTCAACCTTATACACCTTGTACTTTGGTGTAAGAGGTTGTTCTGTCTATGTGTTGTTTTCATTGGTTGAATAAAGAAACTGCCTTGGCCTTTTGATAGGGCAGCACTTAGGTAGGCGGAGTAGACAGTACTGAATACTAGAAATAAGAGTCAGAGAGAGCTGTCATGGGAGACATCAGGTCAGACATGCTGAATCTTTCCGAGTAAGCCACGACCTCATGGTGAACACAGATTAATGGGGATGGGTTGAATCAGGATGTGAGAGTTAGCCAATAGGAGGCTAAAGCTAATGGCCAAGCAGTGTTTTAATTAATACAGTTTCTGTGTGGTTATTTCGGGTGTAAGCTAGACAGGCAGCCAGGACCAAACACAGGCCTGCCTGTTCCTGTTACAGTACTTCTTTTATTAGCTTCTTTTCTGAAAAGAAAAACTATAATTATAACTATCTGGTTTTCAACTCCATCAGAGACTCAAGAAGGAAATAATATTACCTAAAAATCAGAAAATACAAGGAAGTGATTTCCAAATAATGCAAGAAATGACAGAAACATCTGGCTGCTTGGACATCCACCCAAGAGGTTCCTCTATCACACTGGGGCATCCATCTTCAGCCTGCAGCTCTAGAATATCTGAGAGACTTTTCTGTGGAGCAGGATATTCTGAACATCGATCCTACCTTGTTTTGGCAAAGTTCAGGAGCCACTTTCTTTTGTGTTCTGCTTGTTCAATTTGGACTTCATACTGTCAGCAGTTGAGGTAAGGCCAGTCTCTTACCCAGTGGTTAACTTATGTTACAAGCATAGTGAACACCATATGGAGTTTCTTTGATGCCCATCATCTTTTCTGAAGTGGTACTCAGAGACTGCACTTTGTTTCCCAGCCACCCAAACGTTTGGCAAAGCACATCCACACAAAACCTCAAAAATCATAAAAAAAGGGTTTCTAGACTCACAAAAATGGGAGGAAGTACAGTTTCTTGGTAGCTGCATTGCTTTTCAGATAGGCTCTGTTTGTTGACAGCGAGTTGGGGCACAGCTTCTTTAAGAGCTTCCTGGTTTGTGCTGGCGGCACAAATGGCTCTGCCTCTTTTTCTGGAGGCAGAATGGTGAGCATAGCTCATAGATTTAGTGAACATAACTCCACCATGCTGGATGAGGTGGAGCCAAGAGGCAAAGCTTTGGAGTTGGTCCCAACTACACACACTTAGCATTTAAAAAGAAGGTAGGTAGCCCAAGCCAGAACATGATTACAGATACACAATAAAGACAGATTCAGATAGAAATAAGTCTCTGAATGAGTCATGGTGTGTTTAAAAATGGAGGAAAGTCATTGGTTAAATAAAAAGAAACTGCTTGGCTCTCATTGGTTAGAAGATAGGTGGGAGGAGTAAACAGAACAGAATGTTGGGAGGAAGAGGAAGTGAGCTCAGACTCCACAGCTCTCCTCTCGGGAGCAGACGCCTCAGAGAGAAACCATGCTCCCAGCTCCCAGGCAGACGCACGCGATGAAGCTCCGACCCAGGATGGACATAGGCTAGAATCTTCCCGGTAAGCACACCTAGGGGCACTACACAGATGATTAGAAATGGGCTAAATTAATATGTGAGAATTAGCCTAGAAGAGGCTAGATAGAAATGGGCCAAGCAGTGATTAAATGAATACAGTTTGTGTGTTGTTATTTCAGGCATAAGCTAGCCAGGCAGCCAGGGTGCTGGGGACGCAGCCCCGCTGCCCTTATTACTACATACATAGGCTTGGGAGAGGTTGATAAGCTAAACTAACATATATACTTTATTCAAAATTTGAATCTAAGGATATGTTGCTTTAAAAAAGAGGTTGATTTTGTTTCCACAGAAGATGAGAACTTGTGAATTCTTTCCAAGCTAATGTGGCTTGATGGAACAAGACCCCTAAAAGGTCTCCATGTACCCTAAAAATATTTCTCCCAACAAACAGCAGGAAACAGTTTGGAGAAAACTACATCCAATTTCCCAAAATGGTTGTTTATAATTGTTTGTTTTCATTTAAAGGAAGATATGATATAGAAATGAGTACTTTAGGATCACGAATTATAGGCTCAATGTCCTTTATTTATGGCTAGAAACCAAATATGAGTGAGTACATCCCATGTTCCTCTTTTTGAGTCTGGCTTACCTCACTCAGGATAGTGTTTTCTATTTCCGTCCATTTGCATGCAAAATTCAAGAAGTCCTTGTTTTTTACTGCTGAGTAGTACTCTAATATGAATATATTCCATACTTTCTTCATCCATTCTTCCATTGAAGGGCATCTAGGTTGTTTCCAGGTTCTGGCTATTACAAACAATGCTTCTATGAACATAGTTGAGCATATACTTTTGTTGTATGATAGGGCATCTCTTGGGTATATTCCCAAGAGTGGTATTTCTGGGTCCAGGGGTAGGCTGATCCCGGGAGTTGATTGGGGGAGGAGGAGGGATGTGGGAGGCGGTGGTGGGGAAGAGACAAAAATCTTTAATAAATAAATAAATAATTACAAAAAGAAATGAATACTTTACATTGGTATGAATCTTGGTCTACTAATATCAATTTTAGATCAATTTTGTTATATGTATATTTCTACTCTTGTTTAAGGTATTTTATGTTTATATAGCTCATCTAAAAATGTAATGTATAATTAAAAGTTACAGATTAATAGTTGGTCATTTATGATAGTCAAACTTGTGGTCATGTTAGTTAGGCTTTCTACAGCTACAGAGATATATTTCAGATGGATAGGTATTCTTCAGGTCTTTCAGAGACCTACAGAATATGGCATCTGAAATGTTTTAAGTTTAAGAACTTAGACTTTTCTCTACAGTGAGGCATGTCTGCTTCTGGCAGCACCAATTCCTTCAGAGAGGTTGATGGGCATTAAAGAAACCCATTATGAAATCTGCCTTCAATGTGGCAAGGCGAAGCATTTGGGCAAGAAACTGGGCTTGTCTAGACTGCTTGATGGTATGCTGTATAAACTGGATGTGCAGAACCCACAGAGAAATGACTGCTGAACTTGCCTTAAAAAGGTGAGACAGTCCTCTTGGGTTCTTGCTTTATATCTATAGGATAAATTAGATATAAAACTTGAGACTCACAAAGATAGAATAGATGATAGAATATGTTCCCTAATTTGCCAAATGTAGATGGACTAAATATTGTAACTATAATTCTTGTTTGATAACTGTTTTGTACTATGTTAAAGTTAAAACCTTCCTTTTTAATTAGACAGAAAAAGGGGAGATGATGTAGGATGCTTTTCTGTATATGTATTGATTTTATTGGTTAATAAATGAAGCTGCTTTGGTCTATGGTAGGGTGGAAAATAACCAGGCTGGAAGAGATATAGAAAGAGAGTAGGTGGAGTCAAAGAGACTCCATGTAGCTGCCAAAGAAGACAGATGCTGGAACTTACCGGTAGGCCACAGCCTCATGGTGATACACAAAATAATAAAAATGAGTTAGTTTAAGATATTAGAGCTAGATAGAAATATGCCTGAGATATTGGCCAAACAGTTGTAATTAATATAGTTTCTGTGTGATTATTTAGGTCTAGGCAACCAGGAAATGAAAAAGCAGTCTCTGCCTACAGGAGTAGATTTGTGCTGCCACCATTGGTGCTAAAGTAGATTGGAACAGACATGTCTCATTGTTATATATATATATATATATATATATATATATATATATGCATATAAGAAAAGGCTTAAAGAGTCTAAGTAAAACCAAAGGTTCATGAGATTAGTAGCAATAGAATAGTCCCTTAATTTCGGTTTTTATTCTGTTCTATATCAGGTGAATCTTCCGACATGAAACAGAGATTTTGGATTTTCCTTTAACAAGCATGCTTGGATTTAGAGAAAAAGAGAGCCACACTCTAACTCCAGAGCCAGATTTAATTTTTAATTGAACTGGGACCACAAAAAGACCATTTGCGTTATATATGTCTGTAGAGAATAGAAAAAACAAACATTTGAGAAGATTTATGAAATTTTATTTTATTGGTGATATGATATAAGAATAGGCCAATTTTTCTTTTTCTTGGGACTTCTTTTCTGGATGATTTGTCCTTTTTCTTCACATGTCTCATTTGTCCAGTAGTCTTCAGATTCCTTAGCTGGATGCCTTCATTTGCCTGAAAATACAAAAACAAAACCCTGCCCCAACCTTAACTTTGGGGAGGTTCCCTTTTGGTAAGTTATATCTGAGCAAGTGAAAAGTATTTGTTAGTCATATAGGTTAGTCTATAATGAATTGCCATGCTGTTTGATGAACTATCTCCTCCTCTAATTAAGAGGTCTCTCTTTTCAAAACTAATCTTTGTAATTTTCGTTTTATGTTTCTCCTGCAATTTTTGTTCTATCTTCTAAAGTTGTTCTATCTTCCAGAACAGTATGGTTTCTTACAATAGGCATTAGGCTCTTTCATTGTTCTGGTGGTATGGGAAAATTGTCTATATTTTGTCAATTATGTGTTAAATAAACGCTGATTGGCCAGTAGCCAGGCAAGAAGTGAAGGCAGGACCACCAGACAGGAAGTAGAGGCAGGTCAGTGAGAACAGAAGAATTCTGGGAAGGAAGAAGCCCATTCCCCATAGTCCTGTCCAGACACAGAAGAAGGAAGATGTGACCTGCCCTGCTGAAAAAAGGTACTGAGCCATGTGGCTAGTATATACTAGAATAACAGGCTAATCTAAATTGTAAGAGTTAATAAGAAGCCTGAGCTAGTGGGCCAATCAGTTTATAACTAATGAAGACTCTCTGTGTGATTTCTTTGGGGATAAATGGCTGAGAAACTGGGCAGGACAGAAACCCCAGCAAGCAGGCCCTCATGTTACATTCTGGGATGGAGTTTTCCCATGGTGACAGGAAATGACTGAACCAAATCTGATACAAGGACCAGCAAGAGGCCCTCCAAGGTGTATCCCAATGACAAAGGGTTACCTTGTCTGTGTCTTGTTGATCTACATTCATTCATTGGTCCAGTGTCAGCCTTTGTCACATCTTCTGCATACTCCAGAAGGGAAGGGCATTCTTTTTGTATTATTCTTAGAAAAAAACATTGTTCCTATGAACTCCATGTCTATGTGATCCCCTTTTAGGTGACCTTGTTTACCACAACTAAAACACCTGACATTTTGATTTTTCTTCAAGCCTCTGGAAATCAACTCTCCTATCCAGTCATCATCATAGTTATAAGATTCAATATTGACTGTATCTCTGATTAGTTCCTCTGTGGGTGCTGACCTTACCTTTAAATGACTAATTACCCTTTCGCATTGTGAATTAGCATTTTAAAAAAGACAGAGGTTTACTTATTATATGTCTAGCTTCTAAATTTGGTATCATTCTTTTTACTGCCAAAGTTCCTTCTTTTGGGACCTGTATGACTTTAGTAAATGACTCAGTTCTCTGTTTGACTTCGTCAGTTCTGTCCCAAGCTTTCAAAACTGCTGCATGACATAGAGTCAGGGTGTGATCATCATATACAGACTCTCTTTGTACATCACCCTCTCCAAAAAGTTGCTCTTGGGAGATTTCAATACCTCTAGCCCTACTTCATTGTTCAGTGGTCCTAGCCTCATCTATCAAGTCCTCCACTATAATAGAGGACCAGACTCTAATACTGCTATTACCAAATCTCTCCAGTCTTGTGAGATACTTCTATTACTAGTTGACAATGAATTTAACATCTGCCTCACAAAAGGTGACTGCATACCATATGAGATTATCATTTCCTTGAATCTTCTCAAATCTAACATTTCCACAGGAGTCCAGTCAGCTCTTGTATAGCCTTTGGGATACCTGTCATTTGGCAGTTCCTGTAAGGTGACTGGATAAATTAAGGTTGGTTGTTTGCAAACTTTGGGCTGTTCCTCTCTAACCTTATAATATAATGTTGAGATTGTTTCTCCTTTAAATTCATTTGTCTGGATCTGAATATCTCTATATGTCTTTTAGTAAATTTTTTTAAACCTTGCCACTCATACTGTTGTAATAAGAACTGTGGGGCTGCATCCCCGGCACCTGGCCACCCGCTCCTGCACAGCTAGCTTATGCCCAGAAATAATTACACGGAAACTGTATTCTTTTAAACACTGCCTGGCCCATTAGTTCCAGCCTCTTATTGGCTAGCTCTTACATATTGATCTAACCCATTTCTAATAATCTGTGTAGCCCACGAGGTGGCTTACCAGGGAAGATCTTAACCTGCAGCTGTGACGGGTGGGAGAATCATGGCAACTCCTGACTCGGTTTCTTTCTCCCAGCATTTTGTTCTGTCTACTCCACCTACCTAATTTTCTGTCCTATCAGAGGCCAAGCAGTTTCTTTATTACTTAACCAATGAAACAACAGATAGAAAGATGACCCTTTTCCATCATCATACCTTCTGGTCTTTTTAGGGATTAAAAAACAGAATGATCAAACTAATAATGTTTATAATTGACATTACATAAATTCCATCTAAGTTAACTATTTTCTCACTTGTTCTATTTTTAACCATCCATTGTGTGATTATACAGAGAGCTAAATTCCTCCATTGTAATAGTCTTTCTCATTTTTTAATGTGGAAAAAACTCTGTCTCTCTTTTTAACTAATTCCCCCATTTAAGAATTCCCAATTATCTCACCAAGCCTGCTGACAAAGATGGTAGCACTTAAAACTGCATAACACATCTGATTGGAGAACAAAGGTGGTGAACAGCCTGGCTGAAGACAGCTGCAACTGTTAGCATGTGAGCTGAGAGTCGTAGCCCAAGGAGAAGGGATATAGGGAAATATTGCAACCCTTGTAGGAGAGGGAGCTGCCTATCTGAAAAAACACACACAGGATTTTGCAGAAGAAGCAGGCAAAACCAGCTAGTCTATAGTGGGTAAGTCCTGCTGGCACGTTTGAAGCCCAGGAGCCATGTTTGGGGCCTGTGGAGTTTGTTACAGAGAGGCTGCAACACTCACTTAGAGGCTTGAAGAAAAAGCAGAGATGAACCTAGCAGGCTGGGTGGTGACTGTGGCAGGAGGCCCATGTGCAGCTCTGGGCTGTGCCAGTGGCTACAAAGCCACAGGCAAGCAGCTTTGCCACGAATTCATGCCCTAAAGTAGGATGCCAAATGAAGCATGAGTTCTAATAGTTCTTAATAATAGAAACCCAGGGTCAGATGTCTGGGTAAATGCTGAAAGATCAGAGAAGTAAAGGAGCCATCCACAAAAGAGACCTTTTACCCCTACCAAATCCTTGGACCAAAAGGGCGATCCTATCCCTACAAATCCTCAGACTGAATGTTGTCTCTATAAAACCTCAGACTGAATGTCTCTTCCCACCTTATATTCCTCTCTCCACCCAGCAATATCACTCCTGTCTACACCTCCCTAGTGCTGGGATTAAAGGCATGTGATCCCAAGTGCTGGGATCAAAGGTGTGAGCTCTGTTTCTCTTTTAGACTGATTCAATCTTGTTTAGTTTAGGGTGGCCTTGAACTCACAGAGATTTGTCTGCCTCTGCCTCCTGAGTGATGGGATTAAGAGCGCGCACCACTGCCTGGCCTCTACGGCTAGTGTGGTTAGCTGCACACTCTGATCTCCAGGCAGGCTTTCCTTGTTACAGCACAAAGAAAGTAGCATCGCAGTGCTGAATCCTCCTAGTGATCAATATTAGAATATTTGGGCCAGTCAGCCTAGCCAAAAGTTGAGCTTCAAGTTCAATGAGAGGCACTTTCTCAAAAATTAAGGCAGGCAACAACAGAAGAGGACACTCAGTATTGACCTCTAGGCTTCACACATACATGAGTGAGCACTGACACACATACACACAAATGAATACATACATCCAGAACACACATACACATAAAAAAAAGACTATGCATCTCACTTAGTAGTACCATGTATGTTTAACATGTGTAAGCCACTTGATTAAGTTCCAGTAAAGAAAGGAAGGAAGGAAGGAAGGAAGGAAGGAAGGAAGGAGAAAGAAATCAAATAAGAAATTAGAAAAAAAATGCAAGAAAAGTCTTTGAAGAATAAGTCGACAGAGAAAGTAGATCCGGCAGTGCTTTAGGAAATAGGCAATCAAATGTAGAAATATGGGGAAAGATTTGGAGAATTCTATGGAAGTCTGAATCAGAAGTATTCCCATAGGCTCATGGATTTGAACACCTAGGCTCGAGTTTGTGGTGTTGCTGGAGAAGGTCATAGAACCTTCAGGAGGTGGAGGCTTTACTGAAGGAAGTGAGTAACTGAGGTGGGTGGGCTTTAGGGGTTTATAGACTACCTCCTACTTCCTTTCTCTACCTACTTCCCATGTACGGATGAAACTGTGGTCAGCCACCTTCCTGCTCCTGAAGCCAAGGTATCCCTTTCCAAACATTATCCAATCTATCCGTCTGGAACCATAAGCTAAAATCAATCCTTAAGATGTTTTTGGTCATAGTATTTTATCATGGCAAAATGTAGGTAGCTAATACAGCTTTTAAAGAAGAAATCTTGAGACCTTAGTGCAGTTTTCACAAAACGCAAGAGACACAAAATTATATGTGTAATGTCAAATCAGAGAAAAATATTATTAATTACACTTTAGGAAAAGAAAAACAAAATTCTTAGCAAATAAAAAAAGCAGCCATGTTGTGAGATTGAAAGTCATGAGAAAACATTTCTCAGGTGCTAGAATAATGACAGATCTTTCATTCATGTTAAATCAGAAAGTTTTTCATGTTAGCTCTCATTTGACCTATCTATAAGCATATGAAGAGAGAATGATAAAGACAGAAAGCATCATACACTCTTCTTCACCTTTCACAATAGCCACAAACAGCATAAAACATCTTGAGGTAACTCTAACCAAGGAAGTGAAAGATCTATTTGACAAGAACTTTAAGGCATTGAAGAAAGAAATTGAGGAGTATACCAGAAAATGGAAGGACCTTCCTTGCTCTTGGATTGGGAGGATCAACATAGTAAAAATGGCAATTCTACCAAAGGCAATTTATAGATTCAATGCAATCCCCATCAGGGTCCCATCAAAATTCTTCACAGATCTTGAGAGGACAATAATCAACTTTATGTGGAAAAACAAAAAACCCAGGATAGCCAAAACAATCCTATACAATAAAGGATTGTCTGGAGGCATTACCATCCCTGACTTCAAACTCTATTACAGAGCTACAGTGATGAAAACAGTGTGGTACTGGCATAAAAACAGAGAAGTTGACCAATGGAATCGTATAGAAGACCCGAATTTTAACCCACAAACCTATGAACACCTCATTTTCGATAAAGGAGCCAAAAGTATACAATGGAAGAAAGAAAGCATTTTTAACAAATGGTGCTGGCATAACTGGATGTCAACCTGTAGAAGAATGAAAATAGACCCATATCTATCACCATGCACAAAACTCAAGTCCAAATGGATTAAAGACCTCACTATCAGTCAGAACACAGTGAACCTGATAGAAGAGAAAGTGGGAAGTACCCTACAGGAGATGGGCACAGGAGATCGCTTCCTATGTGTAACCCTAACAGCACAGACTTTAAGGGCAACATTGAATAAATGGGACCTACTAAAACTGAGAAGCTTCTGTAAAGCAAAGGACACTGTCACCAAGACAAATAGGCAACCTACTGACTGGGAGAAGATCTTCACCAACCCCGCAACAGACAGAGGTCTGATCTCCAAAATATATAGAGAACTCAGGAAACTAGACTTTAAAATGCTAATTAACCCAATTAAAAAATGGGGCACTGAACTGAACAGAGAATTCTCAGCAGAGGAAGTTCAAATGGCCAAAAGACACTTAAGGTCATGCTCAACCTCCTTAGCAATCAGGGAAATGCAAATCAAAACAACTTTGAGATATCATCTTACACCTGTCAGAATGGCTAAAATAAAAAAAAAAAACTCCAATGATAGCCATATCTGTGGGTCCTACATCTAGGATTTTTGGAAAATATAAACTGAAAATGCTATTGAAAATTGCATCTTGCTGAACATTCATAAGCCTTTGACAAGATTTCAAAATAATACAAAACAGTATTATAATCATAAAACAATTTTCAATTATGTTAGTGTCCTAGTTAGGGTCTCTGTTGTGTTAAAACACCATGACCAAAGCAACTTGGGGAGGAAAGGGTTTATTCAGCTTACACTCCCAAATTACTGTTCATCATTGAATGAATCAGGACAGGAACTCAAACAGAACAGGAACCTGGAGGCAGCAGCTGATGCAGAATTCATGGAGGGGTGCAGCTTACTGGATTCTCAGACTACTTTCTTATAGAACCCAGGACCACCAGCCCAGGAGGGCCTCACCCATGATGGGATGGGCCTTCCCACATCAACCACTAACTGAGAAAATTCCTTACCAGCTTGCTTACAGCCTGATCTTATAAGCATTTTCTTAATTGAGGCTCCCTCCTCTCAGATGACTTTAATTTGTGTCAAGTTGACATAAAACTAGGAAGCACAAAGGTCATAGAGAAATGCTGCTTATGACTTGCTCCTCTAGTCTTGATTGACTTTCTTTCTTATGCACCCAAAAACTACCTGCCAGGTATGGAACAACCCATAATGATCTGGCTCCTCCCACATCCATCACTAGCTTTATAAACTCCTATACAAACATACCTACAGGCAAATCTTATAGAGGCATTTTCTCTGCTGTGGTTCCCTGTTCTCAGATATGTCTAGATTTGTATCAAGTTGACGAAACCAACCAGCACAGTTAGTGTTCATATGCAATTTAGAGATGCCTTAAAATATAAGGAGATATGGGGTAGTGACTTTACATGAGAATTGAGTACTTACAGATTTTGTTCTCTACAGGATGTCATGGAACAATTCCTATGAAGAGATCAAGGTGGCTGTATGTTACTTAATTTATATATACATACATGTATATTTATTAAAATATACCAAATTAACCATATGCATATTTCATGTATATATGGGTTGTAAGTATGGAAAATGAGTATATCTTTTTAATGTGTATATCTTAATAACATATTTGTAGCTATAAAAATTGAAAAAACCATTTCTTCTATGTAATTTTTGTTTTTTAAAAGAATCACACAAATAGGCACTTAGATATTAACATGCTGGGATGTAGAAGGAAAGGACAATAACATATTCTAAGATATAGATTCAAAATAAATTATGAAGATTGCAATTGACGTTAGAGGGCACATTCATTGCCACTTATCAAAGTCAAAATCATCACAGATAAGTGTAATTTATATTGATTTCAAATATTTAAAATTGTGTTGTAATTTTCTAGTATAAACTTGAAAATAAATTTGTTTTATTATAAAGAGACATTGGGAATTTATATATATGTTTTGGTAAAGATCACAGTTTAGTTATGGATGAATGATTTGAAAAATGAAGACCTTACCTAGTTATATCTTTTTCTAGTTCACTGTTTCTTCTAGTCTCCTCCTCCAAACTGTGTGTCAATGATTTCTTTAACTCAACCTGTCTCTTTAGCTCTTCTTTGACATTTTCAGACTTTGAAAAAGCATACATATATTTATATTTTAAAATTATACATATAATTGTGAATGTATCTGTATCACACCCCCTCTTTCCAACACTCGGTGATCATTATTAAAGGAGACATGGAAAGATTGTTAAGAATGTAAGGCAGTGGGATGCTACAAGCACATTCCCTGGACAGCAGGGCAGCTGCACATACGAGCTCATGGCAGCTGAGACAGCACGTGCAAGACCCTACAGGATCAAACCAACAGAATTCCGCATGGAGATGGAGGCGGCTACAAATACCTACCCTTGACAGCTCATGGGAGAAGGATAATCAGATTTCTTTAAGGGTTGTGTCCCTTGGTGGGCTGACCCTCCAGTGAAAGTAACACATCCAAAAATATATGTGTAGCACAAATTGGACTAATAAAATATACAGTTGAGTATTTGGTGAAGTGAAGGTAGATCTGAGTTGAGTTGGGGAAGGAGCATGTATGGTCAAAATATATAATACAAAATTCTCAAACAACTATTTGAATTAAGAAAAAAGACTACTCTGGGAAATGTGCTTGTCTAATGATCTAGTACTACTTTTTCATAATAAATATTATTTCTTGTTCTTATTAAGCTACATATTTTTCTCTGCTCCTCTCCCCTTCAGCCCTCTCCCATGGTCCCCTTGCCCCAACTTACTCAAGAGATCTTATATTTTTCTACTTTCCATGTAGATTAGATCCATGTATATTTCTCTTAGGGTCTTCTTGGTTGTCTAGGTTCTCTGGGATTGTGAATTGTAGGCTGCTTTTTTGTTTGTTTGTTTGTTTGTTTTATATCTAAAAGCCACTTATGAGTGAGTACATATGATATTTGTCTTTCTGGGTCTGGGTTACCTCATTCAATATGATGTTTTCTAGATTCATCCATTTGCCTGCAAATTTCAAGGTGTCATTATTTTTCTCTGCTATGTAATACTTCATTGTGTAAATGTACCGCGTTGTCCTTATCTATTCTTCAGCCTAGGGGCATTTAGGTTGTTTCCAGGTTCTGACTATGGCAAACAATGCTGCTTTGAACATAGTTGAGCACATGTCCTTGTAGTACCATTGGGTATATACCCAAAAGTGGTATTGCTGAGTCTTGAGATAGGTTGTTTTCTAATTTTCTTTTTTTCTTTTTTATTTATTTATTTATTTATTTATTTATTTAGGATTTCTGTCTCCTCCCCGCACCCGCTTCCCATTTCCCTCCCCCTCCCCCGATCAAGTCCCCCTCCCTCATCTGCTCGAAGAGCAATCAGGGTTCCCTGACCTGTGGGAAGCCCAAGGACTGCCCACCTCTATCCAGGTCTCGTAAGGTGAGCATCCAAACTGCCTAGGCTCCCACAAAGTCAGTACGTGCAGTAGGACCAAGAACCCCACTGCGATTGTTCTTGAGAGAAAACATCAGACTGAAATCCAAAGCAGCTGTACCAGTTTACACTCCCACCAGCATGGGAGGAGTGTTCTCTTTATCCCACATCCTCTCCAGCATAAGTTGTCACCAATATTTTTGATCTTGGCCATTCTTACAGGTATAAGATGGAATCTCAGAGTTGTTTTGATTTGCATTTCTCTGATGGCTAAGATGTTGAGCATTTCCTTAAGTGTCTTTCAGCCATTTTAGATTTCTCTGTTGAGAGTTCCTGTTTAGGTCCATACCCCATTTTTTTATTGGGTTATTTGTTCTTTTGATGAGCAATTTCTTGCCTTTGTATATTTTGGATATCAGACCTCTGTCTGATGCAGGGTTGGTGAAGATCTTTTCCCATTCTGTAGGCTACCATTTTGTCTTATTGATCGTGTCCTTTGCTTTACAGAAGTTTCTCAATTTCAGAAGCTCCCAGAAGCCTTGATCCAGACCAATGACTCTGCAATGAAAACTTGCTAGCAAAGATATAGAGAGAAAAGTGTTTACTGTGTGACTCACTGTCAAACACTGCAACTTCCATGACAAGACTGATTTTTCCTTCTTTTTTCTCTTAAATTTTACTTTATTTTATTTTATTTGGGATAGGGTTGCAAGGGCAAAGGGTGGATATGAAGGGATGGGAAAATGAGTGGGATTGGATATGCATAATATAAAAGACACAAAGAATTAATAGAATTTTTTAAGTGAAACAAGTAGGTTGAAAGTCTGCCGTTTGGTATAAAGCAATGAAGGTGAACACTAACTTGGAATAAGTGTAATAACGGGATGCTGCAGATGTCAGGAATAGGAGCTATTAGTGGGAGAAGCACGAGGAAATGAATACAACTGTGCCAGGAAACAGACTACATGTGCTGCAGGGCGCATGGCAAGAGGCAGAGCTGCCCAGATCTGTCGAAGCCAGGCGAGATCCGCATGTGCCCCAGATCTGCGTACGGAGCTTTAGGCTTTAATATTTGTCCTCCTGAGTTTCAGTCTTCACTTGGGGCAGTCTTCATCGAGGTCTTCCCATCTTTGTCTTTTGGGGCGCATTATGTAACAGCCATAAAGCCTTTGTGACTTTTCCTGTTTACAGAGACTTAAAGCTAAGAATTTGGCTTGAATTTCAGAAAAGATTTTGGACTTTTAAATAATGTGAAAACTGTCCGGATTAACTTGTCTCTGGTGTTGGGCTAAATAAATTCTGCATTATAAAACGACCATGAGCCCGCGGAGGTCAGTTGTAGGACGCTGTGGTTCTGAGGCTTTGCCCCTAGATTTTATCTTTACCTTGACTGCCGTGTAGCATTTAGAAGGTGGAGCCTGGTGGGTGGGATTCAATCAAGAGCGCAGGTCTTCGAGGTTATCCCTGCCCTTGGATCCAATTTCCTCTTCCTGCTTCCTGCCTATTGTGGTGAGCAGGCCGCAGACAGCTACTCCGCTGCCTAGCCCTCCGTGATGAACTGAAGGCTCTCGGGACCCATGAACAGCCTATAAATTTGTTAAAGACTTAGATTCTGTGGTTCTCCTTGGGGATTATCACCCACTGGCCCATGAGGTGGGGACAGAGGCAGGTGAGCAGGGTTGGACTGCTTACTGTAGGTCGATGGAGTTAGCTCTCCATGAGATAGCTTCAGGGAGTCAGCTCAGCTTTGGCTGCTGGGGAGCCATCTAATTTGCATTAAACAGCATGCTCCTATCATAAAGCTCCTAGTACAAGTTTGGATTATCATCTATGGAAACATGATCCTATCATAAAGCTCCTAGCACAATGTCTAATTACCATATGGGCAGCAGGGGTAAACTCCAGCAGGGAGCTAAGCCAAGGGTCACACTAGAGATAAACTGGGCAGCCAGGTTTAGGAACAGCTTCAGATAAGTATGGCCTCCAGGCCTAGAGACCTTCTCCAAATGAGGGCAGGCAGAGTGCAGAAAGCCTCTCTGGGGAGGAAGTCCTCCATGCTGCCGAGCCCGGAGAGACCATGGTATGGCAACCTCTGACCAGCAGGGCCTCCCAACAATACTCTGGATCACAATGTATACCTACATATTGTGCTGATATTAAATTAGAATACACTCGGCCCTTCTTTTGCATGTTGTTAGAACTGCCTATAATGTCATCTCAGCAACTGCAGTAGGGATTTCGTTGTCCACAATGCCTAATGTCACATTATCTGGGCAATTTCAGAAAGTTTATGGACCTGTATTCAAGGGACTGTAGCACATGTTGCTGTTCTTAGAAATTATCAAACACTCAAACTGATAAAATTTACCAAATATGAGACAGGAGGAAGTAGCAGACAGTGACATTGTTTATATCTCCCAAAGCACCAGCTTACCGACTCTGATTTGAACATATAATATGTACTGCAGCTCAGACAAATTAACATTTGTAGTCTTATTTTTTTTCATCTGCAAAATGGACATGAAGTTTCTAAGTAGAATATTGAGAAGATTAAATTATCATCTTTGCATTAAAACACTTAGAAAGTACATGTCACAAAGTGAGCTACATGTAATTGTGGTTTATGTAGTACGATTGTGCCAGGCCATCTTTTAGGTGGTGTGCCAGTGAATGAGGTCTGTGTATAAGGTGCACTGAGTCACTCACCAGACTACCAAAAGGGGCAGCATGTGGAAAGCATGGAGCCCAGAATGCACCTCAGTACTTCATGGATATTCATTAATTCTGTTAACCAAGCCATTTTGTACAATTGTAATAATTTATAGCTTACTTTCTTGGTACCACTCAGTTGGCAATGATCATGCAACACAATACATTGAGAATCTCTTGGTTTAAGCAGGAGATAACAGATAAGACTATGTGAAGTATATTAAATACTGATCTGAAAATATAATTCCATGGAATCAACATTCCTTAGTCAATTAGAGGCAGTTCTCATGCCTTAATCCTTAACCATCTATTGTGAAACTTGATAGGACATACCGATAACCACAACACTTCAGAGGATGCAGCAGAAGTCTTCTCTCCAGCCCCAATAACTGATGTTCTTTAATATAAAAACTTTTTCATTAATTTTGCCACTTGATTAATTAGTTTTCATGATTTTCTTTCATAAAAATTACTTTGCAGGGTTGGAGAGGCACTCAGTGGTTAAGAGGCTTACATGTTCTTTCAAAGGGTTCCCAGCCCTCATGGCCAGCAGCTCACATCTGCCTGTAACTCTAGCTCCCTCTTCTGGCCATCTTAGGCACATACAGACACATACACACATTATACACAGATAAAATTAGCTTTAAAAATAGAAAACACTACTTTATACTGAGTTTAACTACATCATTACATGGTATTAATACTTATATAATTGTTCCTTGTTTCTGTTTGATCAAAAAGAAGGAAATCATTGCTAAGTGGTCAAGTTATCAAACCGCCTTCTAATTTTTACTGTTTATACCCATAGATTTGTGCTTCTCTCAAGCTTGGTTAGTGTTGGAACAGAGTCCAAAAATGGAGTTGTGTGAGAATTCTGAGTGCTCGTAGGAAAACTCCAAGAAAACAGGATAAGAGTCTTGTGACCTCATTTTCATCAAAACACAGGATTGTTCTGGAAATATGTTTTTATGCTCCCTCCAGGTGTAGCACACAGGAGTGAGTTTACGTTAGGTGTTATTATTCATTTGCCTCTATGGGCCTGCTCGAAGTGCCTGGCCCTAAGAGGGACAGCTATAACATGTCCCAAGCTCAGAGAAAATTTGGAAAACATAACAGTCATGCTTATGTTTTGAACAGGGAGGAATGCTTCCTTCTGGACATAAGATGGTTGTTATAGTCCTGAACCCATGGTTACCTGTGCATGACTTGCAGAAAATAAAAATAGTCAAAATTACAGAATGTAGAGAGAAGTGACTCATGAACTCCTACTCTTAGCTAAATGTACTTTCACTTAGTATAGCATATTTAAAGGAAATGTATATAAGAAGCTAAGATTTAAAAGATGGTTAATATGTTCATTTTCAGTCAAAAGTTAAATGTCAAAGTATATATTTAAAACAACTGGTATAGGAGGTTTTCCTGTCTATGTGTTGCTTTCATTGGCTGAATAAAGAAACTGCCCTGGCCTTTTGATAGGGCAGCACTTAGGTAGGCAAAGTAGACAGAACTGAATGCTGGGGAAAAGGGCAGGGAGAGAGAGCCACTATGGAGCTGCCAGGCCAGAAATGCTGAATCTTTCCCAGTAAGCCAATATCTCATGGTGACACACAGATTATTAGAAATGGGTTAAATCAAGATGTGAGAGTTAGCCAATAGGAGGCTAGAGCTAATGTTCTCTAATTCAAGCAGTGTTTCAGTTAATACAATTTCTTTTTTTTTTTTAAAGGAGCTCTGGTAAAGTTTTATTAAAGGAAAACTTTTTACTTTTCACCAGTCTGTTCTGGCATGCTTCTAATAATGTCAGAATCACCTGGGTCAATGATGGCCAGTGTGCATACTCTGTAGTATTTTCCACACGCTGTGCCCAACTCAATGTTATTGCCACTGTAGTGATGGACACCAGTTTTAGCCAACATGGCATAGTATTCTATTTCAGATTTCCTCAAGGCGGGGCAGTTGTTGGCGAGGATCACCAATTTCGCTTTGCCCTGTCTGATCATCTTCAGAGTCTGTTTGTATCCCAGCACGTACTTCCCACTTTTCATAACAAGCTGGAGCTGAGAGTTGATCGACTCCAGAGACTTTTCCGTCTTCTTTGCTGCCACCATCTTCCTGCCTTAGGTGCGGGACGGCCCCAAACCAAGACCAGCCACCAAGATGGCCGGGGAGCGAGAAAAGGGTAGTTAATACAGTTTCTGCGTGGTTATTTCAGGTGTAAGCTAGCCAGGCAGCCAGGACCAAAAGCAGGCCCTCTCTTCTCCCTACTACAAATGGCAACTTCAATATAAAACATCTTAAACTAATATTAAGATCATATGAACAAACAAAATCTGATTATAAATAACAATCTTTGGCCCACATTAAAAAGTGGGCCAAACTCTGCTGTGCTATTTTTAGTGTTGCTCACTCTGGGCAATTGCTTTTCTAGCTAATTGAAAGTATGTGTTAACATCCTAATAAGTGTGTTATTTATTTTTCATACCAATGTAATGGCTTGAGTTTGAGTGATTGTACCCACTATAGAATACCATGAAGGCATAAAAATAAAAGAATCAACAAATATACCCATCCAGTTCACCAACTTCTTGTATCTTTGCTCTCTGGCTTACCAAAATTTCTGTCAGATTCTCATTGTTTTCTATTCGAGCCAATAAAAGTGGTGTAAAGTCATCCTATGGGGGAAAAACCACAATTTACCATTCTCAGAACTTCATATTTCTCAGAATACCCGGAACTCACATGGAAGATACAGTGGAGCTCAGCGTCTACTGTAGAATCAGTGAACCACAGCCTCAACCTACTCGCTCCACAGGGCTTTTGTACAAGCTGCTCTTCCTTTGAAAAGTCTCTCCCTGCCTGGAGCTGCGCATGAGCCCTGTGCTCCCAACACCACTCAAGCATGAACTGGTTCCCTGAGCTTTGCCTTCACCCTAGCTGGCATTTACTGTGGTATTTTGGAGCATGTCATTGCTCCCAGCTGTCATGAACCAACCTCAACAAAAATACTTCTTACCAGGGTAGGGATGTGGGAATTTAGAAACATAAGAAAAGACTGTGAAGACGTATAAAAAATAACAGAACAGAGACCATAGAAAGTATCGAGAGGACATTCAGTGACTGAAGTCACCCCCCATGCTCATTTTTTAACAACTTTTATACCCAGTGTAAAAGGGGGGGGGAGGTTACAAAAGACTTTATTTTTTTATTTTTTACAAAAGACTTCATTAACATGATACTAAGGATAACTCACACAGGCAAATCGTTAGCATCTGTCGTCTAGGAGGCGAAGCTGCTCTAGATCACATATCCTGAAGGCCACCCCTCCCCACATGACCCCATAATTACAAAAGAAAGAGCAGAAGTGCATTTGCATATCCCACCACCTGTCAGGATAGCGTGAACCTACTTTACTATTTAATATTAATATGATCTTAATATTAAAAGAACCAAGCAATCACATCCTGAGTTGGGATGTGCAACTACACTTATTTATCATTTTGAGCAACCTCCAAACTCTCTGTCTGTCAGACAAGGTGGAAATGGTCCCACATTTTTGGGCCTCCACACCCAGCTAAACCAACACTTCTTGAGGATGGGAGTTGTGCCTTTTACCTCTATTGGCCCAAACATTAAATCACAGTAGTACAAGTTTACAATATTTCCCTTGAGTGATGAGTTAATCCTCCACATTCTAAAGAATATTTACTTTCCCAGAATTACTATGCCTCACATAAACATCATCTGTTAGCAAAATATGAAGCGAAACATGACAGGTCCAGTATGGAAGAAATATCATGACATATGTATAATCCTACACATGCTTTTCTGGCAACACTCAGTGTCTCAGCATTGACAGCATTCCAGAAACATCTACGTTTTCAGCAGTCTGTGGAAAACTTTGCAGACTCTTTCTGTTTATAGTAACAGGAACCCACAGCAAACACTCTGCTTCAAATGATTCAGTAAGAACAAAGTTGTAAATCAGACAGCATGGACTCCAGATGAACTTTGGTGGCTTCTTAGTAAAAGGTCTGTGAGATTTTTTGCAATCACAAGAAGAACAATATCTCATCTGTAAGATCTTTCATACTCATCTGATATACATATCTTTCTAAAATTTAATTTTAAAGCCACTTCCTTTTCAGTTACTATCTAAAGTTATTTTTAATTTTAGGCAAAATATAAATGAGAACTAAAATATAATTGTTTTTCAGTACAAAATCTGATAATCACCCATTTGGGTCATTGTAACACAGTGAAAACCACCAACCTAACTGGGTGCATGCAGGAGAGCATGCAGTTAGCCTCAGCATTTGGGAGGTAGGGACAGTTCTGGGGTTACAGAAACACACAAAGAGGCATGATGGTGAATGTCCATAAGCCCAGCATTTCAGAGATGAAGGCAGGAAGTTCAGTGTCATCCTCATCTACATAAAAAGTTCAAGGCCAACGTGGACTGTATGAGATCCTGTCTCATAAACCAAGGAACAAACCAACAAGGGGGTCCCATCTCCATTCTTATGAATTCTATGATTATATATTTATAGCTGCCAGGCTGATGTTGCCACTAATTCTCTTTATAACATTCATCAGAGAAGTAACCATGTAATCAAAGGAAAGAGTGCCATGTCATTGGGAAGGAAGGAGTTCCCATGTGGATATGTATTACACCTAGATATGTATTAATTTTCTGAGATCTAATAATTCATATATTAAACTTATCTTTTCAGAGATTCTTATGGCATAGTTGTTTCAGAATCTCAATGATATATTTTTAAATATCCATGTGGAGGCCTTATTAGATTTGGTGAATCAAGTTATATATATATATATATATATATATATATATATATATATATATATATATATATGCAAATATGTCCTTGTAAAGCAAATCCAGTCCAAATAATCTGGAAATCAAAGCTGTGTGGTCTCTTCCTTGTTCTTAAAGAACCCAGGACCAAGAGCCCAGGGATGGTACCACCCACAATAGGCTAGGACCTCCCTCATAAATCACTCAATAAGAAAATGCCCTATACACATGGCTATAGCCTGATCTTAATGAAGCATTTTCTCAATTGAAGTTGCTTCCATTCATGTGACTTTAGCTTGTGTCAAATTGACATAAAACTACCTAGAACACTTGACCAAAGCAACTTTTCTGAATTATGAGTTAACTCAACTTGGATTCAAATCCTACTTTCAACTCTGTTGCTATTATTTAGACTCCACACCAAAATACCTCAATCATAAAGTGGGGATCAAAACATCCTTAACCTCACAGCAAAGTGGAACAATTCAACAAGAACTCATGCAAAGCATTTACCACAAAAGTGCTCAGTGTTGAGATAGATGTTTTATTTTGTTTTGTTATGGTCTTGCTACAAAGCTTGGGCTGGTCATGAATTTACATGTCTCTCAGTGCTCTAAACATGCAATCCTCCTACTTTAGGCAACTAGTACCTGGACTGCAGGGGAGCACACTGTGCCTGGACTGCAGGGGAGCACACTGTACCTGGCTTATGACGCTCTTTGTATGCTCTGACAACTCTGCATTAGAATGCTACTTATAATTCATGATGTATTAAGCTTTTATTGACAGTGGCTTTAAGATTTTTATAAAGTAGGTGGGCATCACAACCCTTGGTGCCCATATTAAATTACATATATATTTTTACATGATTTTGAGAATTCTAGTCATAATATTTAGATAAATGTAAGATCTGAAAAGTTGGGTAGGTAAAGGGAGCATGATAATGTCACTAAGCAACACTTAGAAACACAGACACGTGCACTCCTACCATTGGGACAACATAGATCAAACAGCTGCGACAGAGCTGTCTAAGCATGCTTGCTGCCCATGCGCAAGACAAGATCCATTAACTCCGCTTACTATCTCAATCCATCACTGCCTTCAAACAGCAGAGGCTTTGAATGGCCAAGCAGCATTGGCTTGGGGACCTTTGAGATTGCTCAGGTTGTGTCTCCAGAAGCACTTTCCTAAAACCTGTTAGTCACTTTACCTTTGCCTGACTTTCCTTCTGGGGCAAATGCCACTGCTATCTGTCAAGGGGGTCAGAATTTAGCTCCACTAGGCAAGGATTTTAGTGACTCCAGAAGTAGTGGCAAGAGTGACTTCTTTGTGCAGCCTTCTCAGTGGAAATGTGTACACCAGCAGCCATGTGAAGCCATCGTGATCATTTGTGCCCGATGAGGTGCAAAGCCATCCTGCCCCACATGCTGCCCCCCCTGGCCCAGTTCTGCCTTCCCTCTTGCTTGATGTCAGATGTGCCTCCTTCCATTAGAAATCTGATATAACATTTTCAGCATTTTAACTTTTTACTCCTTTACCCCTCATGGGTCCTAGAACTCCTTTTTTTCTTTAGGTAATTATGTTCATTTGAAATTTGACTGAAGAAGAACCCAGAAAGGAGTCATTAAACAAAATGATAGAAGAAAACTTCCCCAACCTAAAGAAAGATATGCCTATAAAGATACAAGAAGCATACAGAACACCAAACAGACTGGATCAAAAAAAAGTCCCCTCGCCACATAATAATCAAAACACTAAACATACATAATAAAGACAGAATATTAAGAGGTGCAAAGGAAAAAGGCCAAGTAACATATAAAGGCAGGCCTATCAGAATTACACCTGACTTCTCATTGGAGACAATGAAAGCCAGAAGGTCGAGGTCAAGCATTATGCAGACATTAAGAGACCATGGATTGCAGGAGTATTGTCTGTATTCTGTCAATCATGTTATAAATAAACGCTGATTGGCCAGGCAGGAAATATAGGTGGAAAAACCAGACAGGAAGTAGAAATGATGTAGAGAGAACAGGAGAATTCTGGGAAGGAGGAAGTTGATTTCTCCCACTCCTGCCCACTCCTGCCCACTCCTACTCAGACCACCGAAGCAACAGGATGTGATCTGCCCCACTGAAAAAGGTACTGAGCCACATGGCTAATATAGATCAGAATAATGGGTTAATATAAGCTACAAGAGCTAATAAGTAGCCTGACCTAATGGGCCAATCAGCTTTATAACATATACAGGTCTCTGTGTGATTTATTTTAGGGCCTGGTGGCTGTGGGATACCAAGCAGGACAGAAACCCCAAAAAACAAACAGCCCCTCATGTTACAAATGGCGCCCATGTGGATAACTGCATCCACAGAAAAGTCTGAGAAAACTTGGGAAAGACTAGAGTAAAGCATTTCAGTTTTCAGCAGTAGCAGGAAAAAAGCTGTGCTGTTTTAAAATGCCAGCTTTCTGGGACATTCTGCCAGGGAAAATTCTGACTCTTTCAAGCAGGCAGTCCAGACTATGGAGCTATGGACACACTGTTACAGCTTGCTTGCTGGCAAGGACCTTGAAACGCCATAGAGCTGTGGCAAAATACTTCTCCATATTCCTTAGCAAATTAAAGACCCATGTGGTCAGAAAAAGAGAGATATACAATAAAGAGAGATTCAAAGAGAAAAAAACCTCTAAATGGTTTACAGTGTGATATATATATATATATATATATATATATATATATATATATATATACACAGGCTAAAGGTTAAAGTTCTCAGAGAAAAAAAAGAAAGAAAGAAAGAAAGAAAGAGAATAGCCGCACATGTGGTAGGATTTGCCTGGGAGGCAGAGACAGATCTCTGTGAGTTCAAGGTCTACAGAGTTACTCCAGGACAAAGATATATAGAGAACCTGTCTCAAAAAGTAAAAATAAAAAATAGAGGTTAAAATAAAGCCACATAAAGATGGAAAATACACAAGAATACACAAGAATCTTGATACTGTATGCTATTATGCTCTCTTTGAATTGTTTAAATGCTGAGGAAGGAGCAACAGCTGCTAAAAGATATTTGCTTATAAATGCTGCAGAATTAATCCAAGATAGGTATATACCTTGGCTTCAAAATTGAAGTCAAAAGGTATGTTACTTTGGAGAAGAGATTTTGCTTTTGTTTCCACAGAAAACAAGAGGCTCTGGATTTATTCAGAGTTAAGAAAAATCAGCTTTGATCAAGGAAGACCACCTGAGAAATCTCCGGTAGGAATAGATGGCCCAGATGTCTGAGTTCCTCATCCAGAACAGGTTCAAGACTGCTGCCTGAGATGATCAAGACTCACAGAATACTTCAGTCAGGACTTGATCAAAACTAAATTTTCCTTAGGTCCCCATAAGATTATCAGCGCCCCCAACCAGCTAGAAGTAGCCTGAAATACTACACCCACATTCCCCAAAAATGGACTATGGATATTTTCCTTTGTTTTTTTTTTTTTAAAGAGGGGGAAGTGGTGCAGGAGAATTGTCTGTATTCTGTCAATCATGTTTTAAATAAATGCTGATTGGCCAGGCAGGAAGTATAGGCAAGAAAACCAGACAGAAAGTAAAAATGATGCAATGAGAACAGGAGAATTCTGGGAAGGAGGAAGTTGATTCCTCCCACTCCTGCCCAGACCACCGAAGCAGCAGGATGTGATCTGCCCCACTGAAACAGGTACTGAGCCACATGGATAACATAGATAAGAAAAAATGAGTTAATCAAGATCTGAGAGTTAGCCAGTGAGAGGCTAGAGCTAATGGGCCAATCAGCATATCATTTATGGAGATCTATGTGTGATTTTCTTTGAGGCTAAACAGTTGTGGGGTACCTGGAAGGACAGAAATCCCAACAAGCCAGGACTGTTCATATTACAATGGATGCCAGCCCAGACTATTATGCACAGCAAAACCTTCAATCACCATAGAAGGACAAAACAAGATATTCCACGACAAAACCAGATTTAACCAATACCAAGCTACAAACCCAGTCCTACACAAAAGATTAGAAGGAAAACTCCAACCCAAAGAAGATAGCTACAGCAATAAAAACATAGACAATTGATGGTCTCATAGCAGCAAATTTGAAAAAAGGGAAAAATGCATGATTTAAAATCACCAACAAAAAATCTAAAATAACAAGAGATAGCAATCACTGGTCATTAATATCCATTAATATAAACGGACTCAACTCATCTATAAGAAGGCACAGAATCCAGGGATGGATGTTGGAGGCAGCCAGAACACCGGTCGGATGGCGGAGGCGGCTGGAACACCGGATGGCGGAGGCGGCCGGAGGACGCCCTCCGCAACCGGCGGGGACAGACTGGGACCGGCTGGGACCAGAGCAGCAGCAGAGGACACAGGCCACAGGCTGCGGGAACCATCCTGGCAGCAGAAGCAGGCTGCAGGGACCGCGCGCAACACCAAGAGAGGATCGCCCCACTACAATTAAATCAAAGAGGTAGGCCTTCGGTTGGGGAGGTCCCTGGCAAAGGAGGAGCCGGGTCCTATTCCTGAAGACCCTTCTGAGGGGTGAGAGGGATCTTGGCCCCCGGCAGGAACCAGGAAACAGAGCAAGGGCATTTTGTAAGAGGAGCCCCTGGCCAGTAGGGAAACCTGAACCAGTTTTAACAGACCCCTTAGATAGCATCGATAGGAGGAGATGGGCAGGCGCCAAGGCAAGAATTCACCCAATAATCTGAAAAACAGCATGAAAACACCAGAACCCAATGATCTTACAACAGAAGGTCTTCAACACCCTAACACAGAAGAAGTGGAAAAAATTGACTTTATGAAAGCAATAGAGTCCCTTAAACAACATGTGAAAAATGCCCTTATAGAAATGGATGAGAAGTATAACCAAAAATTTGAAGAAATGAGTAAATACGTACATAATACCCTGGGAAACCAAGAAAGAACGATCAAACAGGTAATGGAAACAGTTCAAGAATTGAAAACTGAAATGGAAGCAAGGAAGAAAACACAAACTGAGGACCAGCTGGATATGGAAAATCTAGGTCAACTAGCAGAGCCTACAGAAATAAGCATAACCAATAGAATACAAGAAATAGAAGAAAGAATCTCAGATTCTGAGGACACCATAGAGAAAATAAACGCTCTGATCAAAGAAAACTGCAAAGCCAACAAATTCTCATCACAAAACATTCAGGAATTATGGGACACAATAAAAAGACCAACCCTAAGAATAATAGGAATAGATGAAGGAGAAGAGTCACAGCTCAAAGGCCCAGAAAATATTTTTTAACAAAATTATGGAAGAAAACTTTCCCAACATAAAGAAAGATATTCCTTTGAATATTCAAGAAGCATACAGAACACCAAACAGACTGGATCAAAGAAAAACATCCCCTCGCCATATAATAATCAAAACACAAAATATACAGGTTAAAGAAAGAATACTAAGAGCTGAAAAGGAAAAAGGCCAAGTAACTTATAAAGGTAAACCGATCAGACTTACACCTGATTTCTCTATGGAAACAATGAAAGCCAGAAGGTCCTGGATAGAAGTACTGCAGAAGCTAAGAGACCATGGATGCAAGCCCAGACTACTATACCCAGCCAAGCTTTCATTCACTATAAATGGAGAAAACAAGACATTCCAGGATAAGAACAAATTTAAACAATACGTAGCCACGAATCCAGCCCTACAGAAAATAATAGAAGGAAAATCACAACCCAAGGAATCCAACATTGCCAACACTGCCTACAATAACTCAGGCATCTAGTGATCCTTCATTAGCACAACTCAAAGAAGGGAGACACACAAATTGTACTTCCAAAAACAAAAAGAATATCCGGCGTAAACAACCACTGGTCACCGGGCGGTGGTGGCGCACGCCTTTAATCCCAGCACTCGGGAGGCAGAGGCAGGCGGATCTCTGTGAGTTCGAGACCAGCCTGGTCTACAAGAGCTAGTTCCAGGACAGGCTCCAAAACCACAGAGAAACCCTGTCTCAAAAAAACAAAAAAAAAAAAACCACTGGTCATTAATATCACTTAATATTAATGGTCTCAATTCACCTATAAAAAGGCACAGACTAAGAGACTGGATACGAAAACAGGATCCAACATTCTGCTGTTTGCAAGAAACACATCTCAACCACAAAGACAGGCATCTACTCAGAGTAAAGGGTTGGGAAAAGGTCTTTCAAGCAAATGGTCCTAAGAAAAAAGCAGGTGTGGCCATATTAACTTCTAACAAAACTGACTTCAAACTAAAATCAATCAGAAGAGATCGAGATGGATACTTTATACTCATAACAGGAACAATTTGTCAGGATGACGTCTCAATCCTGAATATTTATGCACCTAATATAAAAGCACCCACTTATGTAAAAGAAATATTACTAAAACTCAAGGCAGACATCAAACCACACACACTAGTAGTAGGAGACTTCAACACACCTCTCTCAGCAAAGGACAGGTCACTCAGACAGAAACCTAATAGAGAAGTAAGAGAACTACTGGAGGTAATGAAGCAAATGGACTTAACAGACATCTATAGAACATTCCACCCAAATAGGAAACAATATACCTTCTTCTCTGCAGCTCATGGAACCTTCTCGAAAATTGACCACATACTCGGAAACAAAGGAAACCTCCACAGATACAAAAAAATATCAGTGTCCACCTGTGTCTTATCAGATCACCACGGATTAAAGTTAGAATTCAACAACAATCCTACCTCCAGAAAGCCAACAAACTCATGGAAACTGAACAGTCAAATACTGAACCACACCTGGGTCAAGGAAGAAATCAAGAAAGAAATTAAAGTCTTCCTGGAATTTAATGAAAATAAAGGGACAACATACTCAAACCTATGGGACACTATGAAAGCAGTGCTAAGAGGAAAGTTCAGAGCACTAAGTGCCCACTTAAAGAAAACAGAGAAAGCATACATCGGAGACTTAACAGCACACCTGAAAGCTTTAGAAAAAAAAGAAGCAGACACGCCCAGGAGGAGTAGAAGACTGGAAATAATCAAACTGAGGGCGGAAATCAACAAAATAGAAACACAGAAAACAGTCCAAAGAATCAATGAAACAAAAAGTTGGTTCTTGGAGAAAATCAACAAGATCGACAAACCCCTATCCAAACTAATTAAACGACAGAGAGAGAACACGCAAATAAATAAGATCAGAAATGAAAAGGGGGACATAACCACAGACAGAGGAAATTCAGAGAATCATTAGATCTTACTACAAAAGCCTGTATGCCACAAAACTGGAAAATACAAAAGAAATGGACATTTTTTTAGATAAGTACCACATACCAAAGCTAAACCAAGACCAGGTGAATGATCTAAATAGACCTGTTAGTCGTGAAGAACTAGAAACCATTACCAAAAATCTCCCTTCCAAAAAAAGCCCAGGACCAGATGGTTTCAATGCAGAATTCTACCAGAACTTCCAAGAAGAGCTAATACCTATACACCTTAAGGTATTTCACAATATAGAAACAGAAGAGTCATTGCCAAATTCCTTTTATGAAGCTACAGTTACCCTGATACCAAAACCACACAAAGACTCAACCAAGAAAGAGAATTACAGGCCTATCTCACTCATGAATATCGACGCAAAAATTCTCAATAAAATACTGGCAAACCGAATCCAAGAACACATCAGAAAAATTATCCATCATGATCAAGTAGGCTTCATCCCAAAGATGCAGGGCTGGTTCAACACACGAAAATCTATCAATGTAATCCACCATATAAATAAACTGAAAGAAAAAAACCATATGATCATTTCATTAGATGCTGAAAAAGCATTTGACAAAATTCAACACCCCTTTATGATAAAAGTCTTGGAGAGATTAGGGATACAAGGGTCATACCTAAATATAATAAAAGCTATTTACAGCAAGCCGACAGCTAAGATTAAATTAAATGGAGAAAAACTCAAAGCCATCCCACTAAAATCAGGAGCACGACAAGGATGTCCACTCTCTCCATACCTCTTCAATATAGTGCTTGAAGTTCTAGCAATAGCAATAAGACAACATAAGGGGATCAAGGGGATTCGTATCGGAAAAGAAGAAGTTAAGCTCTCGTTATTTGCAGATGATATGATAGTATACATAAGCAACCCCAAAAACTCTATCAAAGAACTCCTACAGATGATAAACACCTTTAGTAATGTGGCAGGATACAAGATCAACTCCAAAAAAATCAGTGGCCTTCCTATACACTAAGGAAAAGGAAACAGAGAGGGAAATTAGAGAAGCATCACCTTTCATGATAGCCACAAATAGCATAAAATATCTTGGGGTAACTCTGACCAAGGAAGTGAAAGATCTATTTGACAAGAACTTTAAGACTTTGAAGAAAGAAATTGAAGAAGACACCAGAAAATGGAAAGACCTCCCTTGCTCTTGGATTGGGAGGATCAACATAGTAAAAATGGCAATTCTACCAAAAGCAATCTATAGATTCAATGCAATCCCCATCAAAATCCCATCAAAATTCTTCACAGATCTGGAGAAGACAATAATCAACTTTATATGGAAAAACAAAAAACCCAGGATAGCCAAAACAATCTTATACAATAAAGGATTGTCTGGAGGCATTACCATCCCTGACTTCAAACTCTATTACAGAGCTACAGTATTGAAAACAGCTTGGTATTGGCATAAAAACAGAGAAGTCGACCAATGGAATCGAATAGAAGACCCTGACATTAACCCACAAACCTATGAACACCTGATTTTCGATAAAGGAGCTAAAAGTATACAATGGGAAAAAGAGAGCATCTTCAACAAATTGTGCTGGCAAAACTGGATGTCAATCTGTAGAAGAATGAAAATAGATCCATATCTATCACCATGCACAAAACTCAAGTCCAAATGGATTAAAGACCTCAATATCAGTCCGAACACACTGAACCTGATAGAAGAGAAAGTAGGATGTACTCTACAGCACATGGGCACAGGAGACCACTTCCTACGTATAACCCCAGCAGCACAGACACTAAGGGCATCATTGAATAAATGGGACTTCCTGAGGCTGAGAAGCTTCTGTAAAGCAAAGGACACTGTCGCTAAGACAAAAAGGCAACCCACTGACTGGGAGAAGATCTTCACCAACCCTGCAACTGACAAAGGTTTGATCTCCAAAATATATAAAGAACTCATGAAACTAGACCGCAAAAGGCTAATCAACCCAATTATAAAATGGGGCACTGAGCTGAACAGAGAATTCTCAACAGAAGAACTTCAAATGGCCAAAAGACACTTAAGGTCATGCTCAACTTCCTTAGCGATCAGGGAAATGCAAATCAAGACAACTTTAAGATACCATCTTACACCTGTCAGAATGGCTAAAATAAAAAACACCAATGATAGCCTTTGCTGGAGAGGTTGTGGAGAAAGGGGTACACTCATCCATTGCTGGTGGGAATGCAAACTTGTGCAACCACTCTGGAAAGCAGTGTGGCGGTTTCTCAGGAAATTCGGGATCAACTTACCCCTGGACCCAGCAATACCACTCTTGGGAATATACCCAAGAGAGTCCTTATCATACAACAAAAGTATATGCTCTACGATGTTCATAGCAGCATTGTTTGTCATAGCCAGAACCTGGAAACAACCTAGATGCCCTTCAATGGAAGAATGGATGAAGAAAGTATGGAATATATACATATTAGAGTACTACTCAGCAGTAAAAAACAAGGGCTTCTTGAATATTGCATGCAAATGGATGGAAATAGAAAACACTATCCTGAGTGAGGTAAGCCAGACCCAAAAAGAGGAACATGGGATGTACTCACTCATATTTGGTTTCTAGCCATAAATAAAGGACATTGAGCCTATAATTAGTGATCCTAGAGAAGCTAAATAAGGAGAACCCAAAGAAAAACATATAGGCATCCTCCTGAATATTAACCTTCAGCAGGCGATGAAAGGAGACAGAGACCCACATTGGAGCACTGGACATAAATCTCAAGGTCCAAATCAGGAGCAGAAGGAGAGAGAGCACGAGCAAGGAACTCAGGACAGCAAGGGGTGCACCCCCACACTGAGACAATGGGGATGTTCTACTGGGAACTCACTAAGGCCAGCTGGCCTGGGTCTGGAAAAGCCTGGGATAAAACCGGACTCTCTGAACATAGCGGACAATGAGGACTACTGAGAACTCAAGAACAATGGCAATGGGTTTCTGATCCTACTGCACGCACTGGCTTTGGGGGAGCCTAGGCAGTTTGGATGCTCAACTTACTAGACCTGGATGGAGGTGGGGGTTCCTTGGACTTCCCACAGGACAGGGAACCCTGATTGCTTTTCGGGTTGGGGGGGGGGACTTAATTGGGGGAGGGGGAGGGAAATGGGAGGCGGTGGCGGGGAAGAGACAGAAATCTTTAATAAATAAATAAATTAAAAAATAAAATAAATAAAAATAAATAAAAAAAAAGAAAGATCTATCCATAGCTCGTTGGTGGACAAGAGGGGATGACACCCAGCGAGTCAAGGAGACTCATGTTGGAGAATCCCCATACTGTTTTCCTCACAGATTCAGTAAATCGCTGCTCAGATCTCGTTCTTGTTTATAACTTTAAGTCCAGTGTGCTATGCAATCGGTCTTCAAGTTCATTATTCAGCAGTTACCTTCCTGCCGACCCCAGCCTCCAATTCCTTCCACAGGCAAATGGAAAAGATTCAGCACAAACGGTTCCTTCGCTGAAAGGATGTGTTTGTCACCTTTCCAGATAGTGGACAAGCTTATTATGTATTTTTTCAAGGAAACAAAATCTCTGTGAGGAGAAAAAATGGTTTTTCAATTTCATTACAGTTTTCATGCAGAGCCAACCACCTAAACAGAATGGCAGTTTAACTTCTTTAATAATAGTCTGGCTCCCTCTAGCGGTCAGTTTTCAAAGTTTAGTAGAATTCCATTACACGTTCCCCTTTAAGAACAAAACAAGACATTTTAGAAATCAGTATAGCAGTTTCTCAAAAAATTAGGAATCAATCTACCTTAAGACTCAGCAATATCACTCTTGGGCATATACCCAAAGGATGCAAACCTATAGCCCAAAGACATTTGCTCAACTATGTTCATAGCAGTATTATTCATATTAACCAGAACCTGGAAACAACCTAGATGTCCCTCAACCAAAGAATGGATAAAGACTATGTGGTACATTTACACAGTGGAATACTACTCAGCAGTAAAAAAATAATGACATCTTGAAATTTGCAGGCAAATGGATGGAACTAAAAAAATCCTGAGGTAAGACTCACAGAAAGACACACACAGTATGTGCTCACTCATAAGTGGATATTAGACATAAAGCAAAGAATAACGAGCCTAGAGTCCACAATCCCAGAGAAGACAGGAAACAAGGAGAACCCTAAGAAAGAGATACATGGATCCCTGCCCCCCCACAAGGGGAAGTAGACAAGATCTCCTTAGTGAATTGTCAGTGCCAGGGGAGGGTGGTAGGAGAGTAAGAGTGGAAAGGAGAGAAAGGGATCAGAAAGATCAAACTGGGTAAAGAACAGAGAGGGAGAATAAGGTAAGAGATACCTTAAAAGATGGAGCCATTGTGGGGTTAGTGAGAAACCAGGCACTGGGGAAACTCCCAGGAAACCACAGGATGACCCCAGCTAAGAATCTAAGCAATAGTGGAGAGGGTTCCTAAACTGCCCCTTCCCCTGTAGTCGGGTTGATGACATTCAGTAATACCCACAGAAACAGCTGACTCAAGCTAATGGGAGCTCACTGACCTCAGACTGACAGCTTGGGAACCAGCATCAGCCTGAATTGGGCCCTCTGGATATGGGTGACAGTTGTGTGGCATGGGCAGTGTGTGGCCACTAGCAGTGGAGCCAGTATGTGTCCTTAATGCATGAACTGGATCTTTGGAGTCCATTCCATACGAAGGGATACCTTGCTCAGCCTAGACACAGCGGGGAGGGCCTTGGTCCTGCCTTAAGTGACAGACCTTGTTGACTTCCCATGGGAGGCTGAACCCTCTCTGGGGATTGGATGGGGAGGGGCAGAGAGGGATCTGAGATAGGTATGTAAAATAAGATTGTTTAAAAACTTAAAGTAAATGAAATAAAAACACAAAACAGTCATTTTACATAGTAAATCTTAGACTCTAAGCCTTAGAAAAAAATGATTAGAGCTGGGTTTTGGTAAAAGCTATTTTAGCAAACATTACATTTAATTTTTATTTTAATTACTGGCTTTTGTAAATAGAGCTAAATTAACCAAATAAAAACATAGGGCTTCCAGGAAATTTTAAAACTCAGGGGCAGGGGGCTGGAGAGATGGCTCAGTGGTTAAGAGCACTGCCTGCTCTTCCAAAGGTCCTGAGTTCAATTTCCAGCAACCACATGGTGGCTCACAACCATCTGTAAAGAGATCTGGTGCCCTCTTTTGGCTTGCAGGCATACACACAGACAGAATATTGTATACATAATAAATAAATAAATCTAAAAAAATCGGGGGCATAAAAATGTCTTGGATACACAAATCTGATACCCATTTTTATATATTTATGGTGTTTACATTTTATTTAAGAAATGAAGATCCTAAAGACCAAAGCCATTGTTACTATCACCATAGTCTTCCTTGGGCTGTGCAAGCAGAAGATTCCTGACAGTTAACAAAAGGAGTCCCTCAATGGTACTCAGGTTTGGGCTCTGCGGATGCTGAGGGATCTGTCTCCACATAACCTGGCAAAATGATCTAACAAGCACTCATCCATTTTCATGAGGTAGTGGTCCCTCCCTCACCAACCGCTTGTCAAGTAAGGAGTTAGGACTCAGCATCCCTTCCCCCAGAACACACAGCCACTGAAAGGGGAGCAAAACTTTGGGTCTCACAATTAGAGCCAGGTCCCAAGCCCTGTTACCCCAAAAGAATTGTATCAATTGGGGCTGAATTTGTGTCACAGGTGGCAGAGTGTTTGCCCAGCATGCGTGAAACTCTGGGTCCAACTCCCAGCACTACATAAACTAGATATTGAAGAGGTCATCCTCAACAGCCATACCAAGTTTTAGGCCAGCCTGGGCTAAGAGAGACGCTGCCTAGCATCACACCAGCGTTGGCTGCCGACTGAGGATTATGGGATGGAGGATGGGAATATCATCTGTCCAGACTCTCCACAGACCAATTAAAGCAATATTTCTAAAGCTTTCCAAGCAGTTCCAAAACTGAGACCCTTTGCTCCAGGATGGAGGCTGATAGGCACACTCTGTGAAGTGACATAATCATTTAGTCTGGGGGCCACACAGGTTTGTTACAAGCACATGAGCAGGTAAGTCCTAACATGAACAGTACATATCTGCGAGTTCTCAGGCGGCTGTATACTATTCCTCTCACCCTTCTCAGTCCCTTCCTCCCTTCCTTCATCCAACCCTCTCACCCTCACTCTCTTCTTCCTTCTCTTTGTTTCTCCTTCCCGCCTTTAATATAAAAGAGACCGCACCTCTCACCATGTAATCCAGGCTGGCTTTTAATTTGTTTTCCTCTCAAGTCCTGGGCCACCGTACTTGGTGGTCCACCGTGGTCCACCGTACTTGGTTCTTTCTAATCACTTTACAATGTAAAATACATTCTCAGCTCTGGAGCAGGGGCTGGCACTCTGGGGCCTTGCAGGTCAATCCTGTCTGCCACCTGTTTTTGATCTTCCCTTCTCTTGGATTTTCTCTTATAGAATATTCCCACTATGTCTTCACATAAGATGACTCCATACAGCAGATACACGATTAACTCAAGCGATGATCCATCATCCATGGCAATCCGGGTTCTCCCTTAGCAACGCTTGATCTTCGTCAGAGGTTCATTTGAAAAGTTAATGATGTCACCACATCGTACCCATGCCCATAAAGCCAACCTGCTACTTTAACAAAGACACCCTTTAGCCAGATGCCCTGTTAAGGGTTCGCCTCTCACACAAATATTATAGTAACTACAAAGAGGAAGCCGTGAACCCATTGTAACGGCACATTAAGAACACACTTGAGTTTTTCCCAACATAGTATTTTTATTATTTGGGCATTTCATACAATGCCCCCCACCACATTGACTTCCCAGTTCTCCCAGGTCCACCCCTCATTTTTAGGACCTCCCTCAAGAGAAAGAAGAACAGAAAAATAAATAAACAACCCAAGTCCAGTTTGTGTTGCCTGTTTGTTCACTGGAGTATGGTCAAACTTTCAGTGGCCAGCCCCTTAAATAAAATTGAATCCTTTCCCACCCCAACTCCTACCAGAAGCCATCAACTGCAGAAAGCTACACTTCAGCATCCCTGTCATAGATTTTAGGAGTTCTCCTCAATGGCTTCCTGTCTAGACTGTTACTTTCGGGGATGGGGGTGGGGAGAGGTTGTCACAGAAGCTTTCTGTCTCTCATTCTTAACTGAGTCTGCAGTCATCGATACCTCTGCAAAAGAAGCTTCATTGTCTTCCACAATCAGCTACCGCAGATCGACTTCCACATGGCCTCTGGCGTCAGCACAGACCACAGACCTCAGCATAGTCTCTGGCAGCAAAATAGACCACAGACATCAAAATGGCTTTAGTGGGCAGCACAGAGCCTGGACCTCCACATGCCTCGGGTACAATCCAGACAGTGAACCATGCTCCATCTGGGACTTCCTGCTGTTGCTCCGAGCCAGGGAGATCACACAGCTGGGCAGCGTGTTCATGGGTAGAGGCTGCCGCACACCGCCCTGCCAGTCATAGCCGTCAGCGACATGCCCGCCTGTCCACCACCGCCCTGCCAGTCATAGCCGTCAGCGACATGCCCGCCTGTCCACCACCGCCCTGCCAGTCATTCTCGTCAGCGACATGCCCGCCTGTCCACCACCGCCCTGCCAGTCATACCCGCCAGCGACATGCCCGCCTGTCCACCACCGCCCTGCCAGTCATAGCCGCCAGCGTCATGCCCGCCTGTCCACCACCGCCCTGCACCACACCTGCCACTGGACTCCGTCTCCAGTCCCACTCTCCAGTGCACGATTGCTGCGCTGCTCCTCCCTCTCTTTCACTTCTCCACGGCACGTTTGTTCACGGAAGTGGCATTGCAAACTGTTGGGTATTTTTTTTTTTTTGTCCAAACAGCTTTTACATGAAAATACTCATTGCAAATTAGTCATTGGTCTGGCTCAAGGTTTCTGGTTTCCGAAGCACCATAAATGCTGGACCATCACTACACATTGTCTCAGATATCTTGCTGTTGTCCAGGGCAGCCAGCACCAAGAGCAGATGTTTGGGCAAAAAAATATATACTGCGGGGCATAGGGTAATTTGCAATGCTACTTCCAGGAACAAATAGGCCAAATACGCAATGGTGAGGTGGGAAAGGTGGAGGATCAGGGTGGTGCGCTTGTGGTGGAGAGAGTGGGAACTAGAAATGGGATGGCTGAAGGTGCGGGCCGGCAGTCGGCAGGAACGCCACGTTATTGTCCACTGCAGCTGCACTCTCATCCGAGTACCAAGCCCCGCACGACCGCTATGGATTGTCAGCTGTGCCTAGTGCAGGATACCTGCAGCACACTGAATTTTTATTTAAATTTACATCTCTGCTCATTCTCTATAAAGTAGCAAATGTCATAATTATTTAAATCCAGAATGCTCCTCTGTGGGTCCCAACCCAGAGGTAAGCATATGAAAAAAAAATGGCGACATTTACCTTGGACTTTTTGGAGAGTTTTCTAATATTATTAGTATAATGATATTTAATAGTAATATGATAATTTGTGTAGTAATTTATATTCTACATTTCAAGTGATAGACTTCTTATAAAAAAAATAGATGATTTGTTAATCTGTAACAAAAATTCACAGCATCCCAGACAAAGGGTAAATTCAAAATTGCTTTGAAGTTAACTTTTACCATTTGTCATGGCCTCTTAACTTTCTAAGAACAAGCAAATAGGAAGCAGGTAAGACATTAGGTGTCGGTGATTCTCCTCAGAGGGGATCATTGTTCTGTACCTGTACCGACTGCCACACAGCACAGTGAGGCCATCACCTCTTGCTCATTGCAGAGGAAGGGTAGATCTCTCTGCCCATATCCTGTCTGGGTGGCCAGCTTGCCTACAGAGCCATCTAAGCCTACTTCCCTCCGTAGCCTCGACTTGTGCACTAGGCTTCCTGGCTTCAGTCATGCAGGGTAGACTTTCCTCCTCCCCGTTAGTGTGTGTTTAAACATCCCCCGTGTGGCCCCTGACAAAACCAGCCTGCACAGTCCATCTGAATGCATTTCCAGCAGGACCTGGAGCCAGACAGCTCTGAACCTTCTTCATGTTCTCCAAGTCCGACTTCATGCGTTCAATCTCTCCCCTCCTCCTCTTCTGTGGCTTACAGTTCCACAAACTGCCTTGGTTAGTGCAGCAGCCTGTGGAGGTTTGAATCTGTGAATCTCCTGCCTCGGTCTTCCAAGTTGTCCCCAGGCCTGGCGTCATCAACTTCTTCCTTTAGTAACTTTTTCTTCTCTGCTTCTGAGGCTTCCACCACTGTAACTCCACCCCACCGCGCCCCACCCCACCCCACCCTCCCTCACCACGTCCCATCCCCCACGCTCCACCTGGTGCTGGACTGGAACTCAACATCTCATGCCTGAAAGAAAATTGCACTGCCCCAGTGCCCTGTGGCTCCTTCCCAAGGTGATAAACACCTTTCTCAGCTCTTAGCCCACATTTCCCAGGGAAACTGCATGGGCTCTGTCCTCTTCTGAACAAACAGTAGTTCGGGGATTACTTGCTAATTGGGCCCCTGTAGGCCACAGGCTTCTGGAGTGCCCATTTCACAGATGAAAAAGAGCAAGGTTTCACTCTATGACCAACCAGTATCTTTTCCTTTCTAGGAAACTGATTATTTCTCTTTTAAACCTTTTTTCTTTTTCTTCTTTTTATTCAAGCAAAATCTCACTCTGTAGCCCTGGAAGACTTTGGCCTTGCCATCGTCCTGCCTCCATCTCCTGGGTTTGGGAGAGCACCACCATGCCTGGCCCTCTTTGAATTGTGTGTCTCTTCTAGACTGAACTAAGGTATAAAATAATGGGAGAATCCATATGAGATCATGTCTGTTAATAGACCAAAAACAAAATAGTGAGTAAAAAGCAGCTGGAGAGAGAGAGAGAGAGAGAGAGAGAGAGAGAGAGAGAGAGGGAGGGAGAGAGAGAGAGAGAGAGAGAGAGAGAGAGAGAAAGAGAGAGCTGCAGCAGCCCAGAAGTGTCAGAGAGAGGGAGGGAAGTGGCGGTGGTCCTGGGCCCAGCCAGCTGTGGCTTCCAGAAACTGTTTTAAGAAATCCCTCTGGAAAAGATCACCTGTGTCACAACTAGAATCCAGTACCATCCTCTGTACAAGATACCCCACCTCATCAGTGACCTTAGAGAAGTGATCAACCAGACCCATGGCTCTGCCTGCACCTGGAGGAGCAACCACCTGAGCCTCTGGCCAACCTGCACCTGAAAGAGCCATCACCTGAGGTTCTGCCCTGCCTGCTCCTGGAGGAGCAATCAAAGGAGCCACAACAGCCCCAACTGAAGGGAGGGGGACCACCTGAAGCACAGACTCCGCCTATCCAGATAGGAGGAAAAGATGAGTAGACAATGGTGGAAAAATACACCTGACAACATAAAGAGCAATGCAACACCACCAGAAACTAGTGTCTCTACAACAGCAAGACCTGAGCATCTCAATGTAGATGAAGCAGAAGAAAATGACCTTAAAAATAACTTTATAAAGGTGACTGGGGCCCTTAAACAGGAAATAAAAAATTCCCTTAAGGGCTGGAGAGATGACTCAGTGGTTAAGAGCATTGCCTGCACTTCCAAAGGTCCTGAGTTCAATTCCCAGAAACCACACGGTGGCCCACAACCATCTGTAATGAGGTCTGGTGCCCTCTTCTGGCCTGCAGGCATACACACAATCAGAAAATTGTATACATAATAAGTAAATAAATAAATATTTTTTTAAAAAGGGCTGGAGAGATGTCTCAGCAGTTAAGAACACTGGCTGCTCTTCCAGAGGACCTGAGTTCAATTCCCAGCAACCACATGGTGGCTCACAACCATCCGTAATGAGATCTGACACCCTCCTCTGGCATGTGGGCATACACAGAGGCAGAATGTTGTATACATAATAAATAAATAAGTCTTTTAAAAAAATCCCTTAAAAGAATGGAGGAAAAGCCAGGTGTTGGTGGTGCACATCTTTAATCTTGGCACTTAGGAGGCAGAAGCAGGCAGATCTCTGTGAGTTTGAGGACAGCCTGGTCTAAAAGAGCTAGTTCCAGGAAAGGCTTCAAAGGTACAGAGAAACCCTGTCTCAAAAAACCAAACAACAACAACAACAACAAAAAAGACAAAAAATTGGAAGAAATCCACAAATCCCTTAAAGAAAACCAAGAAAAGCAATTGGACAGATGAAGAAAATGATTCAAGACTTAAAAACTTAAATAGAGGCAATAAAGAAAACACAAACCAAGGGAATTCTGGAAATGGAAAATCTGGGTAAATGATCAGGAACTACAGATTCAAGCATATACAACAAAATACAAGAGATGGAAGACAGAAACTTAGGTGTTGAAAATACAATAGAAGAAATAGATTCATCAGTCAAACAAAATCCTAAATCCAACAAATTCTTAACACAAAATATCCAGAAACATGGGACACCATGAAAAGACTGAATCTAAGAATAAGGATATAAGAAGAAGTCCAGTTCAAAGGCACAAAAAATATATTCAACAAAATCATAGAAGAAAACTTTTCCAATCTAAAGAAGGAAATGATGGAGGAAGGTCATTGGCTAATAAAGGAACTGCCTTGGCCCATTTTATTGGTTGGAAGATAGGTGGGAGAAGTAGGCAGAACAGGACGCTGGGAGGAAGAGGAAGTGAGCTCAGTCTCAACAGCTCTCCTCTCGGGAGCAGACGCCTGAGAGAGACGCCATTCTCCGCTCCCGGGATGAAGCTTCAACCCAGAATGGACATAGGCTAGAATCTTTCCGGTAAGCGCACCTTGGGGTGCTACACACAGATGATTAGAAATGGGCTAAATTAATATGTGAGAATTAGCCTAGAAGAGAATGGGCCAAGCAGTGATTAAAAGGATACAATGTCCGTGTAATTATTTCGGGGCATAAGCTAGCCGAGCAGGCAGCCGGGGTGCTGGGAACGCAGCCCTGCCGCCCCTATTACTACAGTTGGCGCCCCACGTGATGGACTAAACCCACTTAAAAAACCTGAAAAGGCATAAAAATAAGGGAGAGAGAGTTTAACACAGATTTTTGCTGTTTGTTGGTGGCGTGCTGTAGAGAGATTTCCTGATTCGGCAACAGTAGCAGAAAAAACGCTGTGTCATTTTAAAGCGCATCTTCCTGGGGCTGTGCCTCCATTGCGATCTCTGTCTGGCTCCTGCGGGAGACAGAGCTTTTGAATAGAGCATTTGGAGTAAAGTGCTATGATTTGTTTGATGGCAACTAGACTCGCTGTGTTCTCGGGTCTACTCTGCTTGCTAGCAAGTGAGCGCCTCATCTAAGAGAGGCTTCCTGAATCAGCTTTAGCTGCAAAGCCTGCAGCTCATTAAGAGGTCCTGCCACGAAACACTTAAATGGTGTTGACAAAAAGCTGAATGCATGCTTTTCGGTTTTCAGCCGTAGCAGGAAAAAAGCTGCGCCATTTAAAAATGCCGGCTTTCTGGGCTGTCCTGCCAGGACAAACTCTGACTGTTTGAGGCAGGAGGGCCGGCGACACAGAGAGGACTTGAGTGTTGTCTGTTGTAGCTCACTTGCTGGCAGGGACCTTGAAATGCCATACAGTTGTTGCAGTAAACATGGCTACAGCCTGTATATCCGCCATGAGGCTGGAAAGCTAAGGAATGGACTGGATCTAGCTGGCAAAGCCACACCTTTAGTCCTACTGAGATTGCTTGGTAAATTAAAGATTTATGTGGTCAGAAAAAGAGAGATATACAGTAAAGAGAGATTCAAAGACAGAGAAAATTTCTGAATGGTTTAAAGTGTGTTAAAAATATATGCAGACTAAAAGTTGAAGTTCTTAAAGTAAAAAACAAAAAAAGGAAGAGAGTTGTTGTGTGTGGTAGCACACGCCTTTAATCCCAGTGCCTAGAAGGCATAGGCAAACAGATCTCTGTGAGTTCAAGGTGTAGTAGCTTACACCTTTAATCCCAATGCCTGGGAGGCAGAGACAGGCAGATCTCTGAGAGTTCAAAGACAGCCTGGTCTACAGAGTTACTTCAGGTCAAAGATACAGAGAATCTGTCTCAAAAAGCAAAGAGTTAAAAGTAAAAATAAACAAAATAGAGGTTAAAACAAAGCTGCACAAAGATGGAAAATACACAGAGAATTTTGATACTGTATGCTATTATGCTCTCTTTGAATTGTTTGAATGCTGAGGAAGGAGCAACAGCTGCTAAAAGATATTTGTTTATAAATGCTGCTGAACTAATCCAACATAGATATTTTGAATTTGGATCTAAGGATATGATACTTTGGAAAGGAGTTTCTTATTTTGTTTTCACAGAGGATGAGACGCTGTTCATTTCTTCTATTCCGATTTGGTATGATGGACCACGTCCTCCTGAAGGGTTGTTGTGAACATCTTCAAAAAATTGCTTTGCTCAACTGCCAACTGAGATGAAACTAGCAAACAGGTTATACCATGAAAGACCTAATTAACGATGCCCCCATTCAGCAGGAAGCAGTTTGGAGAGAAAAAACTGCGCCCATGTTCCCAAATATGGTTTATAAACGTTCTTTTACATTTAAAGGGGGATATGATATAGATATGAATAATTTACATTAGTATAGATTTTGCTTTATTGATAGAGATTTAAGGTCAATTTTGTTATATATATAAGTGTTTCTGATTTTGATTAAGGTATTGTGATTGTGAAGTTCATTTAAATATGTACTGTATAATTAAGAAATATAGGTTGTTAATGGATAATCATCGATAATAGTAAAGCTTGTAGTCATGTTAGATTTTCTAGATATATAGAGATATATTTTAGATAGACATTCTTCATGTCTTTCAAAGATTACAGAATAGGACATTTAATGTTTTAATAACTGAGGACTTTTCATGACAATGAGACACTCTGCTCCTGGCAACACCAATGTACTTCAAGAGGAAGATGGGCATCGAAGAGGCTCGTTATGGAGTTTGATAGCCATTTGGGCAAGAAACTGCTCTTGCCTGGACTATTGCATAAACTGGACACAGAGAACCCACAGAGAGAGGACTACTGAACTTGCCTAAGGTGAGATGATCTTTCGGGGTTCCTGATTCATGAAAGAGTCTGCGAGACATTCTGCAGGCCACAACAGATAGTGACTGAATTGACTTTGAATTTTCCTGCTTTATGGAAATGTCTGCTGGATACCATGGGCCTGAAGGCTGAAGATGGATGCCCCAATGGTACAGAGGAACTTTGGGTGACTGTCCAGGCAGCGAGATGTCTCTGTCATTTCTAGAGTTTTAAAAGTTGCTTATTTCCTGTTTGCTTAGGTAGTATTGTATCTTTCTGGAGTCTTCGATGGAGTTAAGAATAGTTAGTTATAGTTATAGTTTTCCTTAGTTATGATAAAGATTATTGTAACTTTTACTTGATAACTGTTTTGTTATATGTAATTTTGCTATGTTAAAGTTGAAGCTTTTTTTTTTTGTTTAAACCGAAAAAGGGGAAATGATGGAGGAAGGTCATTGGCTAATAAAGGAGCTGCCTTGGCCCATTTTATTGGTTGGAAGATAGGTGGGAGAAGTAGGCAGAACAGGACGCTGGGAGGAAGAGGAAGTGAGCTCAGACTCCACAGCTCTCCTCTCGGGAGCAGACGCCTGAGAGAGACGCCATGTCCCGCTCCCGGGATGAAGCTCCAACCCAGGATGGACATCGGCTAGAATCTTCCTGGTAAGCGCACCTTGGGGTGCCATACACAGATGATTAGAAATGGGCTAAATTAATATGTGAGAATTAGCCTAGAAGAGAATGGGCCAAGCAGTGTTTAAATGAATAGAGTTTGTGTGTTGTTATTTCGGGCATAAGCTAGCCGTGCGGGCGGCTGGGGTTCTGGGGACGCAGCCCCGCCACCGCCTTTATTACTACAAGGAAATGCCTATGAAAGTACAGAAGCTTTACAGAACACCAAATAGATCAAAACAAAACCAAAAAAGGTGCCTCGCCACATAATAATCAAAAACACTAAACATATAGAAGAAAGAATATTAAGAGCTGCAAAGGAAAAAGGCCAAGTAACATATAAAGCAGAATTACACCCAACTTCTCAATGGAAACAACGAAAGAAAGAAGGTCATAGACAGGCATTGTGCAGACACTGAGAGACACCATGGATACCAGCTCAGACTACTATATCCAGCAAAGCTTTCAATCACCATAAATGGCAATAACAAGATATTCCAAGACAACACCAGATTTAAACAATACCTATCCACAAATTTAGCCTTACAGAAAGTACTAGAAGGAAAAATTCAACCAAAGGAAATTAACTACATCCTTAAAAAAATGCAGACAATAGATAATCCCACACCAGCAAACCCCAAAGAAGTGAAATACACATACAATACCAACAAAAACAACAAAACAAAAAAATGACTAGAAATCGCTCATCATTAATACCCCTTAAAATACATGGACTCAATTCACCTACAAAAAGACACAGACTACAAAGGCAGAACTTACCCTCACAGTAGGATTTTAATTCTAATCATGCTAATCAAATGGACCTAAGAAATAAGCCAGTATAGCTATCCTGATACCTAACAAAATAGATTTCAAACTAAAAGTAATCAAAAGAGATGGAGAAGGCCATTTCATATTCACAACAGAAAGAATCTATCAAGATGAAACGTCAGTTCTGAACATCTACACCTCAAATACACCCACATGTGAAAGAAACACTACTAAAGCTTCAATCACATATCAAACCCTACACACTAATAGTGGGAGACTTTAACACTCTACTCTCACACTAGGCAGGTCTCCCAGACAGCCAGAGAAATAAAGGAACAAACAGATATTATGGCTCAAATGGACTTAACAGACATCTATAGAACATTCCATCCAAACACAAAAGAATATACTTTCTTCTCAGCACCTCATGGAATTTTCTCTAAAACTGACCACATACTCAGTAACAAAGCAAACCTCAACAGATACAAAAAACAAAATGAAATAACCCTCTGTTTCTTATCAGATCACCATGGCTTAAAGTGAGAATTCAACAACAACACAAATTCCAGAAAGCCTAAATGTATAGTATATATGTACACTATATGTAAAGTATAGTATATATACTCATGGAAACTGAAAAGCTGAATAGCCCAACTGACA